>NC_060211.1:67032500-69432500 GCF_021130785.1 Homalodisca vitripennis | reverse complement strand
TACTTTATATACAGTATATATTTCATTGCTCTATTAAGGAAAATAACCTTTAGTAAACACTTTAGATTTTTTGCTTACTCTAACTGGATCACCAACTTTGAATCTTTGTTTTAACTGAAGAGTTTTACGGGTTTTAACAATCCTTAATAAAATATCTCTCTCATTTAGATTTGTTACATCCACAGGTTTGACTCCTATAGTTCTGTGAACAGTATTGTTATATACGTTTACAAGCTTTGGTAATAAACCGAGCCAGCGGTAACTACCTTGTTCACTAAACGCTCTCCACATGTTACTTTTCAGTGTGCGGTTAAACCTTTCAACGATTGTCGCTTTTTTTATCTGAGAATGTATGATAATAATTTATATTGTATTTATTTAGTAACGATTTAACTCAAGAATTGAACCATTCAGTTCCCTGGTCAGTCTGAAAATGTTTCATAGGATATTTTAATAGTATTGGTTTTAGAACTTTCTCAATTTCAAGCCCACTTTTAGACTTCAACGGTATAGCAATTGCAAATGTACTGAAACAATTAATAATTGTCATTATATATTTAAAACCCATATTTTCCTTTTGAAATGGAATCATTTCCACTAAATCTGCTTGATATAGATCATTAATACCCTTAAGTTCAACATGACGAGTATGAAAATTCCTACGTGCTTGTTTATGCAATTCTCTTGCAATACCAGCTCTTACAGCTAATGTATTCATCATGAGTTATACTATGGTAGTGAAAAAATAAAAACAACAATATATCATGATATAGTATTTTATTTGACAAGTTCACAAAAAGGTGATGCTCTCTTGTGTCCTTCTAGCGAATTGTCTTCTGGACTCCACTGATCCAAAGTAACACCACAGCTAACGCAGGTAGTCGAATCACCAGTTCCAATGTAGTAAAACCCGGTGCTCACCATTTCTTCTATTGCAGGATATGATTTAGGCCACATCATAAAAGTCTCTTTCATAACGTTCCCAGTTTCAGCAACACACCTCTTGTACTTGCAATAGTTGTTATAATCCTCCTTTGTAAATTTACTCAGGTCACAATCTGGATTGTTGATTTTATGAACGAAGTTTAAATGTCTAATAGTTAGTCTGGTGCTGTCTGACTGCCATCCGCATCCGCAGCAAATAACATTCTCAAAATACATTGTCCGATAAAATCCAGAGTTTGTTAAGTCCTTTTTAGAACAGTTGAAAATGTTACAACACCCATTAACGGTATCTACTGACATTGTTGTTAGCACTCTGATGAACAGCGCACGTACTAAAGACTATTTCAAAAGAACAATTATTAAAAATACATTTGTTATCTATGAACTTTGAACAGATAATAATGTAACAACTTTATTTAAACAGTACGTACAGTGTCTTTTCTTAAGGTTATGCGGGTAGTGTTCTTTACATGTCATGCTTAAGACAATGTCTATATCACATTTCAAATTGCTGGGCAGTTTATCATATATATTTTCCACATCCTTAGAATGATTTACAATGAAATGTTTTATGATAAACTTGACCATACCAGCCGACATATCTTTGTATCCTTTTTGAAAACACTCCTTGAAGGCTAAATTGACACTTTCCATTTGTTTTTCCACAAGCTTTTGTCCATAGAACCATTGCAACAATACGTGTACATTAATATAAGCACAATAATGTGGACTGTGATTAAAACTACATTCTTTCATCGAACTCGGTTGTACAAATTGAGATCTCAATATAGACAAATTGGGACAACCGAGATCTTCTATATTAATTACATTAACACAAAAATCTGACAGTAAACTACTTATAAACTTTCGTTTTTCGTTTCCCTTCACATACACATTTCAGTTTATTTTAACATTTGAAAATATATCTTTCATTGAATTATATTCTGTAAAACCAGATACCCAATACAGTCCATGGTATTGTCTCTCCAACCACAGCACCTGTTTTTTGTATTTGTGGTGTGAGTTCATGAAAATTACATGGAGGCTGAAATAAATTGAGCTCATATATTTGTGCATCCGTTGAAATAAGAGCCAGTTCTTTTATTATAAATTCATTTTTACTATTTTTAAACCCTTGAAAATCTATTATGAATTCCATCTTCTTCTAGTGATGAGCTGCTGATCACAACTAATTGTCTTCAACAAACTGAAACTGATATATACGCTAGTAAAATCACGTGGTTCTCTGACGTCAATAGACTGCTTTACATTTACTATTCACTAATAATACAATAAAGAAAAAGTTTGTAAAAATATTTTTAGACAACGCGTCTTAAATTTCCTTTTCTTCTCCTACAGTAACATCTTCGACTTCTACATTTCTGTGACTTCACTTTGTACAACTCCTTGTTTCTTAATTCGACATCATATTCTAGGAGACGAATAGTTGTATTCAATCTTGAGATTTCATTATTTAACGGTCCTATTCTATCGATGTATTCCTCAATGTCTTTTTGTAAAGATTCTTTAACATATGCGCAATCATCAGCTTGTAGACAACAGTCATTTGTTTCATTTAAAATTTCAAGTGTAGCCGTGTCATCATTATAGTTGTCTGCATTAAATGTAGAGCCGTCTTCGTCAAAAGAAAACGTTTCATCACCTTGTTCTGACGCAGCATCATTCATAGTCTCTTCATTAAAAAATGACAACGATTCTTCTCCATCAGATCCACTAGTTGTCTCTTGGCTACTAACATTGAAATAGGTCAAAGTGAACAACGCTTGATGGGGAGATTTAGCTGAGTAATGTAAATCTATCCTTGTTCTGTTTGATATTGCGTGAGGTACAAGTGTACGTCCATTGCTCCAGTGTTGTGAAGAGAAATTTTGTTGACTGTACACAACACTCAAAACATAAAGGAAGATTACATACGACATTGTTACCGACATGATTAACACACATAATAATAATAATAAATCAATAGCGAGTCAATGCATTTATATTCATACAAAATGCATAGTAAGCAGAAAAAATATAACTCGAAACACTCTCGAGTCAATCGTATCATAGTTAGAAGAGTTGTTTTGTGTAACGTTGTATTATATAATTCATCACCTAAGTCTTAAAGAGAAAAACCTTATCGGTTTGATGGACTGGCTGGCGGAACGCTTCGTGGAAATAGAAGAAACAACAACAGTACAGTAATATCGGGGTCCATGACCTAGAGGTCAAGAATGCGCGATACGAACCGGCGCGTGCCGATAACGAAACGTAAACAATAGTAGCGACCTCGCGGGTCAGATAAGACTTATCTAATTGTTATTTAATTGAGGTCAATTGCTTTTTAATTGGGGTCAAGTTTATTTGGCACGTGCTTATCTTAAAATATGCGGAAATGTCAAAGGTTATCACTGATAAGGACCTCCCGCAGAGAGATAACAGGGGTCTACGGTTCTGTCCCAGAACCTACACTTTATTACTACTAGTGTAGTATTAATTAGACACACCAACATTAAAATTTCATCATTTTCTTGTTAATTGGTCTTTTATCTATCATTAATACGGTTATATTACTCGTAAACAATATAGTTTCATTTTATTGGTCTGTTAAACGTAATCAGAAAGTAAATAGAAGGTATTTCTTATATATTTATGAAAGGATATATCCTTAACTGGGAAAATAGGTTAGGTAAAGTTCTTCGAACATAATTTAGTTTTCAGGGTACTGCAATTGTACGAGAAGGGTACGTCACATATTACAACGGATTTTTTTTAGGAAAACATAATACTAGTAATAAATTATTACTGAAAGTTTGAAATCACTCGTTATATAAAAAGTTAGGTGGTGCATTTATTTTTTTAAATATCCAACTGTGATTATAATAATGTATTAAGACTCCGAAGAGAGGCAGTATAATGAGTGTGTCAGTAAGCTGTAACTGTGTAAAGACATTTAAGAAGTTCTTTGCCTTTGAATATGTCTGATTACAAGGCAGAGGAAACTAATGCTTCACTTTACGCAAGGAAATGTTAGAAGTTCTGCCATGCTTCTACTCCACCATAACGAGACGTTTTACCTTTGCTGTTAATTTCCGTGGCATTCTGTTTAATACATATTGCATAATTGATGGAGTAAAGTGACTGTTCAAGGCATGTTGTTTACACAGAGTTTGTTTACAAATACCTAATTAAATAATACAAATTATTGCACTAACGGTATATAAACAATGTAAGATCAAAAATACTGTTTTGAAACAAATTATTTAAATTAAAAGTAAATTTTCCGAGAAAGTTAGAAAAAATATGTTTTCTTTCCTTTTTAATTTTCCTCCAGAACTAAAAATATTACCTGTAATATATTTCATCATAACAAGTGGCCTATAAAGTGTTACAGGTGTTACTCTGCATAAATGAGTTCTCAAAATCAATGAAAACCCATTACGACTTAACATCTATCAGGGTTTGGTTAGCTTATTATAATTTGTATTGGATTATGAGCTAACCACCAAAGTGTATTAAATTGAAATTCACTGAAACCACTGTTGTGTATAAATTCCCATATTTGTATAACTTGGTTAACTAATGATTAGAATGAAATCCATTTATTTCCCAACAATACATTTTTGAATAAATATTGATAACTATATAGAAACTTAACCTGATACTCAATTCCCCTTTAAAATTACGTTACACGTTTCATCTCTGCATAAGTTATACAATAAGTATACTGTTTTTCTCATATGAAACCGTAACGCCTGGTACATTTTTGTGTTGTTATAGTCATTTAAAAAATATAATGGTGTATTTAATTCGTAAGACGTCAATTATACAGGTCTTATAGAAATTTCCTTTTTAACATATACACACAAAATATGTTACAGTATTTACAATATTGCCGGTCATAAATTGGTGCGATCAACAAAGGACATGCACACAATCAATTTTACACGTTAAAACCTCAATATATACAGAAGCATCCAGGATATGTGTAAAAAATTCCACATATATACATATTTAATTAGGTGGACACTTATTTCAACACAAAATTCAAATGAATACCTTAATTACAGGAACCGCAATGAATTGTACCAATTATGACGATTACCGGTTCATATTTTGCATACGAAATAACTTAAACCTTTTTGATTAGTTACCTCGTAACCGTAAACTAATCAGTCCTTAGGGTTCACGAGAATCCGTATTATAAGCAACATCACATTAAAGCAATGACTATCATTGAAATAGAATATCATTTTATGAAAGATGTTGAGTAATGATTGCGTTTCACAATACGCTATACAGGGGACACAATAATTCCTTATATAAGTAATGACCATTAGGTAAATATATAATTTCTAGAACTCATTTTGATTATGAATGGAAATAATGAAAAGTTCTAAAATTGGTTCTATATTTTAATGTAAACTTTTATTTTTTAATAAAAGATATTATTTTATTCTGAATAAAGTTTGTTTAAACTATAAAAACTGCTTGCAGATAAAAATACTTCTGATTTACTTCTGCATAAAAATAATCTGATTCATGCAAATGAAATAAATGTCTCAAATAACATTTCCATATGCTACCTAAAATAGAGCTGTTATATTTAAAAACCAATATAAAGTTACTCAAATAAGTTTCTTAGTAACAACCGTAAAGTAAATATTGACTATAAATATGAATATGCACGAATAATCACGATATTTAACTTCTAATCTACAATTTATCCACATACTACATATTACATATTTCCAAAATACACGTATTAGTTATAAAGGAAAGTAAAAGGTAGCCTGTTTTTGGAAATCTAATTTTATAAACAATAGTGCAAACATACATTATAATTATCAACTTATAATTAGCACTTGAACCCGAGTGAATATATACGATAAACAATTAGCTGTAAAAAATAGAAGCAATGGCCACTTCAACAGAAATTGCCTTTTATACACTAAAAATTGGATGGAATTGGAGTTTTCTGGAAATGATTCAATGGTGTTCCATTAAAATGTAAATTATGGATCTGCAAGTGACAGGTATGGAAATCATTCGAATATAATGTATGCAACATTCCTGGACATGATCAGTTGTGTATCAGTAAATTAATATTAATACACTTTTATAAATCATGAATTTCTGTACTGTGACTTCAAAACAGGAATTCATGTTTACAGCCAAAGGTTGAATAGAATGTTTACCAATTCCAACGCTTAAAAGTTCAAGTTATGTGTAGTCATAAATCGCATCATTAAGCTAGTGAGTGAATATGCTATAATAAACGTTAACACTAAATATCGTGCCTTTGTAACGCAACATAGCTTAAGGGAAATTCCGTAACTATATTTACTGTGAATTTCGGATACGAAATAGATTATTTTGAATTAGGAAACATTCATTTCAAATCTAAATGTATGGAGCAAAATCTAACGGTTTTAAAATAGACTAACAATTCATCATCATTGATAGATTTTCTAAATGACTTTGGCTTACCTTAGTGATACTAGGTAATAAGTTCTTCGTTTTGAGTTTTAAATAATAGTTTAGTCTGTGAGACAGCTACCGTTGCGCCCTGTGGTACAACAATATCTTGTTGTAATACTAAATGTTTGTTAATATTTACACAACCAGTTTGCATTAAATATTTCTTCAGCTATTAATAAACTTCATATGTCATGTTTTTTTGGATATTTAACATGCATTCTTCTGTTTTATTTTTAATAGATTTGGACTGATATCCATACCCATTAATGAATTATATTATCCTGAAACAAGTGACTTTTGTTCCAATCAACTAATTAAAAATGAAATATTAACATCAAATTACTCAGATTAATTCGAAATTTTACACGCTAACACAGACTCTTGTCATTGCAGACGCTGTACTTTACGAAAGTTAAAATGAATTTAAACTCAACGTTTGCATTAAATCTTCTCAACCTACCACTGATACATTATTTACAACATAAAATATTATGAAATACAATGTATGGTTAGTGTTTGGGCGAGTTCTCTTAATCTACAAGAGAAAAATAAAATAATAATTAATTTGTCATTCGTTTTTTTAAGTAAACCATATACCGCTTTAATGTTCGGATTTTGTTGGCGTATCAAAGACTCTTCAACTAATTGTTACGTTACATTATTAACAGTAGGCCTACTCCTATAAAATGAGAAATGAGGTTACGATATGAGTAAAAAAATAAAACAAACAGCATTATATAGAAAAGTATATTTTGAAATCGGTTATTTATAAATAAATATACTGCTGTGTTTAGTGGCTTAATACTGGGTTAAAACATTAAATAAATATACCTCAGCTTTTTGTCTTAGAGCTGAAGGACATAACATGAGGATCAAAGTTCAGCCCTTGCCAGCTTTGCTGTCCTGTGTAAACTAAGATAACGTTATTACTGTCTGAACTTCACTTCATTATATCATCATGTGGCTATTGTCAACTGGAATTGAACTCCAATCCTTTTCAAAAGTCGGACAATTTTTTTTTAAAATACAATAAAGTTTGTAAAAATAAATATCATTGTCTAAAATATGTTTTCCTGTTTTCGAGAAGTCGATGTTTTTGAAAGGATGTTAAAAAAGTATAAAGGCAAACATTATAAAAGTATTTTCTGCATCATACAATTGGGTTTATTCAATATCTACGGATCAACGGATGAAAACCTCTTTTGCACTCGGAATTTTCCGTATAACCTTTTATATGTTAGATAAAAGGAATAGCAAGAAGTTCTTCTTATGGTATACGACATTAATTTAATATTAAAATTTTAATTATAAGTTTATTTTATTTTGCATAGTAAGTATCAGAGACAAATTATTCTTATGGATTGTTGTAAGGGGCACTTCAGGATAAAACTTTTAGAGTTACTAAATTCTTTAATCTTTTTGAAAATGTATATGCATAAGTTTTTATAGATTATGGCCTAAGAGATTTAATTAATATATACTTTATACAAATATATATATATATATATATATATATATATATATATATATATATATATATATATATGTATATTTAATTTTCTCAATAGACATTGAATCACAAAAAGTACTTGCTCCGCCGGGAATCGAACCGGGATCTCTCACTTGCCGGGTGAATGTGCTACCATTACACCACAGAGCCCTTACATTTTACGATTCAATTATATTGTATTTGGCCGTGTCTGTCACATATGTGTTGAAATAACTAAACTAACTTATGATCGGATACCAAATACCTGTCAAACAACTTTTGTTTACATTAATAAAATTTGTATAAATGGTAATAGCCTTATTTAATTTTTTCAATAAACATTGAATCACAAAAAGTACTTGCTCCGCCGAGACATGTGAGAGATCCGGGTTCGAGTCCCGGCGGGGTAAGTACTTTTTGCGATTCAATGTTTATTGAAAAAATTTATTTATATTTTATATATATATATATATATATATATATATATATATAAACCCTATCTAAAATTACTACTGTAAATGCAGGAAACATAAAATTGCATTTGGTAATTGCTTTAATTTCTACAACTTTTATAAATCTAATCATTCGATGAATTAGCTGATATCTTCGTTAGGCAACGTATTAAGGTGTCTTACATGAAAAGTTTTTGATAACTTCAGCGTTAACTAAACACAAGCTTCTAAAACCTATATTTATATTATTCACTGTCGAAGAAATATGCAAGTCTCTTGGTTTTTTTATTTATGTGAATGTATTCGTATACACGAAAACTTTTACAGTAGTTAATGAGAGTAGCTATGACAGTTTTATCGATTATAAGTTACGTGATACATAGAACCACGTACTAGACCTCACATACGTTAAAAATTGCCTGTATTAAGTATCCAATCAATCTTTTTTCCGCCTGTGCAAAAGCTCTTAGGCTAACCGTATTGTAGTATAAAATAGCTTTTAAAAATATTAATGTATCAAAAGTAATTAAATGTTTTTTCTTCTAATTATGTATACAAAACTTATTTCACATTCGAGAATGTTATATAAATTTCCTTTATAAATAGATTCAAAGGTTAAATATTGGTCACTGGAAGGTATTTAAACCTCCTGATCCATTTGAGACTAATTCAAATTTTGGTTTAAAATGTTTTTGAATTAGTTACCTGTGTTTTGAGGCTGAAACGGTTTTATAAATATCTATCATATAACTCAATCTTATCCGCAATAATCCATAATTGTTGATGAACAACTTCTACAATTTTAGTTGCATATAAGCTATTTTAAAGACAAATTGGTCAGAACTTGAAAGTGTAAACGCGTATTTTACTTAGTGTTTTTACGTAGTACTAGTATAAAAGAGTTTAACCGCATCACGATGAAACCTTATATGGTGTAGAGAAATCGTATTACAGATTATGTAACACCAATAGAACACGATATTAATCTTATGGTTGTTGCTTAATCTTTCCTAGTCAAATGTATCAATAGTAAAATGACGCACAATAGTACTGTATATGTAGCAGAACCTCTGCGTATAACGCTCAGGGGAGAACAATGGTTCAGAAATGTTTGGGCTAAGAACATACGTTCCAAGTTAGAATACAAACACTTATCGACAGACCAAACTGCTGTCCATTTATGTTCAACCTCATCTGATTGGATTTAATTAAGTTTTTTAAGCTTAATTTAAAATAGTAACAATTAACTTTTGTTTACGAATTTATTATATTTTACAATAGATGTTATATAAACTATTAGTACCTTACAAATGTACCAGAGTCAATTTTATAACACTTTAATTTTATTAAAAACTTTGCAAGCAGAGTTTTATTAATAATATAAGAACACATTTTAAATAGGAAATAGAAAGTAGGATCATGTACTCCTCTTGTCGCGTAACCTGCTTTTCTGAGGTTGCATGCGAAGTTTCAAGACATTATAATATATACAAGTGTTCCTACGTCATGATTGTTTTAGTTTCTTTTAATTTTTGTTTTCACTCTGTGAGTTCTTTACTACCCTCACGGTTAGCCATAAGATAAATGTAAAAATGATCACAAATGCTCAGGTAAATCCCGTTGAATAACATGCACACTCTTCGAACTCGATGTTGCTGGTATAAAAAGGAAGTTTAATGCAAAATATCTGTTCTATATGTAAGTTTATTTTTTTCAAATTTCGTGCAGAAAAAGAGCAATGAAAGTTTTACAGACTTTGGTGTGTTAGGCTTTTGTAACAATCAGTCAATAATAAGATCAAGATGTATTGTAAAAATATGAAAATAGTTATGACTTACCGGATATATGATTTTAGGTATAAATTCCAAAAGTGATTTTGAGTATCGCAGTAGTGATAAGTTGAATAGATTTAGTGACGTAAAGATACAATTAAAAATAATGCTATTGTAACAAATATTATATATACTGTTTTTATTTAATATATCATTACTGATTAAAACATGACTAAAATTTTTTATACAGGCTCCAAGTCCACTGGTAATTTTATTTCCTGAATGAAATATAAGGGATGGTCAAGAATAAAAAAGGAATGCGCCACCTGTGCAACAAACACAACTTTGTGACGAGGTTCATCTTCAACGTTGACGAGTTTCTTAGGCTCGGTATCTAAAGCTACCGGATCCCATGGTTTATTTAATTTTACTTTAAGTCACGCAGTACATTAATTTCCAGTGAAGTGGTATTGGGGCAAAGATTAGCAGGAGTCATAAAATAGAAATGTTACTAGTTCCACGATATTACATAATTAGATGGATTTCTATATCTAAATTGTTGTCTATAAGACGATGAAGCATTATAACTCGTATATTGATACTTTAACAGTCCTATTACCGAAGACACTGGAAAAATTTAAATTCTTTTTAATTATATAAGAAGAATTATATTATTTATGTATCTGCTTGTCTTTCCACACGATATCTCGTACATTAAATGGCATACACACTAGAAGTTCTGCATTAATCTTTATTTAAGTATGAGAAACTCTAATTTAAGGTACATACTCGAATGTAATACATGTTATTCTATGTGTTTTAGCTAAATAGTTTTTCATTAATTTTATAGGTTACCTGAAAGGGAATGGGAAAATAGCAGAATAAATTAGTTTGCTACATACATGACTGATTACATACATAAGGTTTGCAAACTTGATATGTATAATTGCATTTATATAGTGAAAATGAAATTAAAGATATCAGAGTTTAAAGTCAATATTTAGAGTAAGTAACATGATTGATTTTTAACACAAACTTTGGTTGCAGTGTTCTTCAGAGCTCACAGGAAGTTTCATTTATTAAACACTGCTATGTAAAATAATATATATTTTTTTAATGGTGAATGTGGAATGTGGCAACATATCCCAGGAGAGATTTTATCCGTGGCATTAAAAATTATTGTTTCAATTTAGGAATAGAATTACTTTTATAATATTGTACATGTCCAATCATGAAATTTGGCTTATGGTTTCTTCTATGTAGTTGTGTAATAACGTCTGCCCGAATGATAACGCGAGAGTTAAATGAAATTTGAATTTGAAAAGTGTGCATTGAACCTAAGTATAACGTATAGATTGAGCTTATTATCTACATTCCCTTTCAAATTTAATTTAATAATCTCTTTTCAGTTTTTCTCTAGTCACTTTGACAGATCAATTAAACGAACTAGTGTTCCATTTCTATAAATAACAACAAAAGTCCTTTCAGTTTTTAAATAAAGTGCATGCGCCAAAGTAGTAATGTTTTAATCATAATTGTGAAATTAAACGTAACAGAAGTATTACATTTTTTTATGTATAGTGATTTCATTTTAAATATTAAAAACACACAAAATCTGTCACAGTATCGTATATCATACAAACTGTAAAGGTACATTGAATAGCCACAATATATTGGATGAGATTGACACTTATTGTAAATGTGACTTCTTATAATAATTCTATAACTTACACATATGGATTAAAACTAAAATAAATTTGGATTACAAAATTAATTACATTTTTAAACATTTCTGCCTCGCTGAATAGAGCTATCTTCAGTCAATACATGGTAAATTGAAACTGCCAACAATAAGCACTCATCTGTGAAGGCAAGTTGAAGGGCGCAACTTTAACTTAATTTGCTGAAGCTTAACAAATGACCAATCTGTTATTATATTGCTTCTCTATTACAGGTTGCGATATTTATTATAATTTCCCGCTATATTCTGTTTTTGGGGTTGTTTTATCAATTATAAGAAAGTTTTCTCTTATAACCCTGGGATAATTATATTTTCACAAGAAATTCCCAACTTTTTCGCAATATTTTGTTTTAAAATGATGCTATTACCGATTTGTCCTTTTCGTATCAGTTTTCGTACCTAAGTTTACTGTTTATAGTTTTTCCCAATTTAGTCTCAATCACTAAATTTTGCAACACGGAGTTTTTGCAAACTACTATTACATTTTTCTATAATTAATATAAAAATTGATGATATCAGTGAAAATAGTTTCAAGGAAAATACATCGCACTACTGTCGGAATTTTGTTTCAGCATTCAGTTACTGAACGAAAATCTATTTCGCTTTATTAACCTTTCTATAGATTTTTATAAAACACACATACATCCATAGTATACCTTATAATTTCAAGACCGAAAAAAACCCTCAATTTTCAATGTTCCTTTAAAAAATCTTAATAGTTAATTACACTGCTTTTGATATGTAACCATGTCTCAATCGTAATACTCTGTCAATTTATGCAAGTAAAATGTGTTTATAAGAAATAGTATAATATATATATACATCATTAACACTATTTTGATAAAATATGTTTACACTACCAATCTAATACTAAAGAACTGCATGTAATATTCTGATATTACATCAAGTTTGTAGCCTCCTGTAAGAGTAAATATGAACAAGAGTATTCTTTTAATCATCACGTACTGCTCAGCCAACAGTGAGCTGGGAATTCTGTGGCTTCTCAGGTATAAATTGAAAGAATATAGAATATATATGGATAGGTAATAATGCAACTTTTTAATTGTTAAAATGAAACTGTTAATCCAAGAGATATGACCTAATATAATATATAAATTATAGAAAAATTAAAAAAGTTCAAGTTTATCAGTTTGGTATACAGTTTGTCATACCGTATATATTATGTTTATTGCTCTGATAACCAGGTGCATCCGGTTATGTAAGGGTGGAATGAGGGTGTGTGGCGCTGGTTGTCCATGTTTTGGATCAAATTACACTATTTAGAAATATCTCAATATAATAAATTGGGCTTTAAAAAGTATTATTATTATAGAGTTAATCTTGCTATAATGTTGAATTAAATTGAATAGTATTAGTTAATTTCACAATGCTAGATAAAAATTTTCCTGAGCAGCCATATGGCATCCTGTAACTCATGCAATTGAATATTTGTAATAAGTCTAATTGCTTGAAAATAAATAACAGCGCAAGTAAATTAAAAAAATATAATAAATAATAATTGGCTTTTGAACCCTATTAGCACTGTAAGCCATACTCTTATGTTTATTATTGTTACTTCGGTGTATGTGTAATATTTGTGAAACATTTATTACATAGGCTACATAGCTATATTAACGTATACATCTATATTTCCTTTTTATCTATACGATTAAGTATGTATATTAAGTATTACATGTGTGTGCGCGCGTGCGTGAGTGTGTGTATGTGTTTGTGTGTGTGAGTGCACGTGTGTATGCGCACGGGTGTTTATGTATGTATTTATTTGTTACACTCAAACACCGAATTCGGACATATGTCCGAAATTTTTTACTCACTCTCCGCGATGTGGACAACGTGAATTACCCCAACGTCGCGGATTGAGCATTTTTTTTTCGGGACATTGGCCGAAGCGAAATACCCAGAACGCGTTTTGTGGGGTAGCGAAAGTACTCAAGAGACGAAATAAACACGTTCATCGGAGTTGGAGCAAAACAATAATACCCATAAACCCGGACGTGGGTTAAATCTAATTTGCCCATGTCGGGTTGTGGGTATTTGTAATTTGCGCAAACGCGGAAAAAGCCTCCAAACACAACCATACCATACCCTACCATAAATTCCATTATACCAAGTCAAAATAAAATCAAATTTTCCTTGAATTCCGATTTATTTCCCCCCCCCCCCCCCCCCCCCCCCCCCCCCCCCCCCCCCCCCCCCCCCCCCCCCCCCCCCCCCCCCCCCCCCCCCCCCCCCCCACCCCCCCCCCCCCCCCCCCCCCCCCCCCCCCCCCCCCACCCCCCCCCCCCCCCCCCCCCCCCCCCCCCCCCCCCCCCCCCCCCCCCCCCCCCCCCCCCCCCCCCCCCCCCCCCCCCCCCCCCCCCCCCCCCCCCCCCCCCCCCCCCCCCCCCCCCCCCCCCCCCCCCCCCCCCCCCCCCCCCCCCCCCCCCCCCCCCCCCCCCCCCCCCCCCCGACCCCCCCCCCCCCCCCCCCCCCCACCCCCCCCCCCCCCCCCCCCCACCCCCCCCCCCCCCCCCCCCCCCCCCCCCCCCCCCCCCCCACCCCTATCAAAACAGAAAAATAAACAGTAAAATTCAAGTATCCTTATTATTGACACATAGAAAAAAAGTTATTTTTCACACATGTACCACTTTCATGTTTTATTAAAAGTTCTTTTCTCAGAAAGTATTAAGCTTTACTTGTTAGCACAAGAAGTTGCTACCGTGACATTTAGAATTTGCATTTTTTAAATTTGATTTTACACATTTGAAGATCGCCTACACTTCTTCTCTTTGCATCCAAATCGTTGAATCCATGTCTTGGACCCGGCCTGACTTCATTGCTTCTTTACGGACATTGAGCTGTTCCATTAAGGTACATCGAGGTTATTAATTAATTATTAGGAGCTACTGGAACTGGTTTCATGGAAATATGTTTGTCAAAGCTTCCTCTTGCTTTGTACCAAGGGTATTGAATCATCGTTTCTTATTATTACAACAGCACTTACTTTGCTTGGAGTAGTCGGCCCGGTCGAAAATCAGGAATGTTTACCAAATCGTTATCGTCCGACTGAGACTGGAGGTTAATTTTCTTTCAGTACGCTTTAACATTTTGGCTGCACTCGACTTTGCAATTGCAGTTACCACAGTTTTCTTCGTATAGTTGTCTATGGAGATTTTCTTGAGCAAAGAGTGCACAAAGGTAAGCTAGGTCTTCGTTATTTTAAAACTTCATAATGTATTGTGCTGCCACATTCAAAACAGCTGTTTGCTTTGTCTCAAATCTATTGCTTTGTCACAATCTATTGCTTTGTCACAATCTATATTACAGAGTGTTAAGTTTATCGTTGACATAGTTTCTTTTCTACGTGTTCATTGTTTTCTACCAGTCCTTGTAAAAATCTAGTAAGAATCGTCATCCACAGCATTTATTTCTTCGTTGTCCTTCTTCATTAAAACTTTTTTCAAGATTAGAGAACTCTCCTTCTAGTTCTTCATCCAGTAAGTTATTTTTTTTACGGACGTCGCTGTCAAGGGGAATCTAATAATCCATTTTTATGTGGTGAACCAATCATTGCCTCATAGGGGGTTCTCTTGATCTCCACTGTGGTACAACTGTGGTCTTTGTTTTCTGAATGATCCTGCGACCATTTAGCCCATCCTGAGGTGTTGTTATCAGGTCATCCAAGCACAAGACTATCTCGAAAACGTCTTGATTGCCCGTTCGACAGACCCGTTGACTATGCGAGTGTCTTGGTTTTCCCATGTACTAGTTTATGGCACTTCCTTTTACTGGCTAGGTTCTCGTAACCTGAAAACCGTACCATTACATTCAAATAATACTAAATTCTAGGGTGGAATCTTTTCACTACTGGCAATTTGTTTTTTCCACTTACCCGGTTACAAAATTCCCGTCCATTATCATGTTGAAAGTTATGTTTGGAGCCCCAAATAAAGCAAAGATATATCCAAAACGGATTGTCGGATACTTCATCAGCAGTTTTAGTTTTCAGGGACGTTCGAACAACAATCTGGTCGAGATGATCTTTGATAATTAAGGATATAAACTTGTAATTCGCCGTAGGCTCTATGATTGCATATCAATTAGATCCACCTAAAATACAATAAAAAATACATAAAATCGACTCAAACACTTAAAAAGTTATGTACAACTTAACCAATATACCTCATTATAACAACTGACCATGCGTCAATACGCTTTTAGGTATTTGTCAGCAAGGAGAAAACTGTCTTATTTAGAGAATTGCTATGATATCTGTTACCTGGCAGCGTGAATTTAATGCTGTCATAATGATGGGTATAACAACCAGCACCTTTACTTTTGACTTTTTCTTAGTGTCGAAAGGTTCGCAAAGATCCAAAATATATTTTAATTACCTCCCTCGGTAATGTTACAAAATTTCTTGTTTAGCTCGGCTTCCATAGCTTTTCTTTTTTTGACCAACTCGTTAGTGTGCTGAATGGAATTGTGTCTTACCATTTTTGTTCAATGGCGACAGAAATATTTTTATATCTGTCATTTTTTAGTTGGTTTTTCAATCAACATTTCTTTATCGCAATGTTTATGACACTCAACCGATTGATTTCGGCCGCATTATTCTTTAGTCAGCAAGGACATGACCATTTTGCCTCTTCTGCTTTTGCCTCCTTTACTTCGCTGATAATTTTCACATAGCGTGGCTCCTCGATAATAAAATTTCGACTTGTGAGACAATTCCTTCTTTTGGACATCAGATCTTTCCAATTTACTGGAAATGGATTCTTCTTTTCAAACAAAATCACAAACACTACAGCACTTTAAAATTAGTCAACACACGACCACTTACGCACAGGAAAAAGAAAAACTGCCTTGTGGTATAACGACAGTGCACTAATGTCAAATGAAAATAGACAGTAGGCTGATTTGTTGCTAACAGTGTCGATAGTGGGGGGGTGGGCCGCATGTCTCGTCCTGCAGTCTGGACACTGTGGGAAACGGATATTTCGGCTGTTTGCGCAAATTACAAATACCTCAACCACGACGTGGGCAAATTAGATTAACCACGTCGGGTTATGCGGTATTATGGTTTTGCTCAATATCCGGATGAAACGTGTGTATTTCGTCTCTTGAGTACTTTCGCTTACCCACAACGGTTCTGGGTATTTCGCTTCGGCCAATGTACGAAAAAATAAAAAAATAATGCTCAAATCCGCGACGTGTGGTGATTACGTGGTCCACATCGGCGGAGTGAGTAAAATTATCGGACATTGTCCGAATTCGGTGTTTGAGTGTAAACATATACATTGCTTGTGATAATATGAATTAGACGAAACCAACGAGCATTAAAATTTTCTGCTAGGTCTTTACTCCATTACTAATATGGTTGTATTACTCGTAACTAGTCTAGCTTCCTATTGTTACAAACGTAATGGGAAATTATTGCTAATACTCTTGGAAAGGATCACTCCTTAACTATGAAGGTAGTTGAGGTACATATCTTTCAGCAGAATAATGTCTTCAGGGTAAAACAATTGTATGAAAAATTTACGACGTACAGGACAAAGAAGGTTTTTTTTTGATTGGCACAAAAACGAATTGGTAAACATACTAGTGACCGATTTAAATCAACAATTTTAATACGAAAAAGGTAAATGGCGCTTTTATTTTTAATGACATTTTTTAAAATAATGTATTAAGACTCTGAGGAGAAGCGCTTTAATGAATGTGTCTGTAAGCTGTTACTGTTTGCAGACGTTTGAGAAGTTCTGCCCCTTTGAATACGTGTAGTTACAGGGCGGAAGAAACTAATCCTCGACTTTATTTAAGTAATTGTATGAAGTGTTGCCTTGTTTCTACTTCATCATTACTAGAGGTTTTCTATTATTACAGTCAGTGAAATTTATGTGTCAGTAAGCTGTAACTGTGTGAATACATTTCAAAAGCCCGTTCCTTTGAATACGTCTTATTACTCTTACGGAGGAAAGTACCTTAACTAAGTAAGTCCTTAACTTTATTGAAGAAACTGTATAAAATACAGGCTTCTACTTCATCAATATGGAAAGTTTAATCCGTACGGTAAATTTCTTCGTGTTCTATGTAATACATGAATATTTGGGGGGGTTTAGTAACTTTTAAATATACTTTGTTTATTTACCTAACAAAGTATTTGTACTAAAAATATAATAATTATATAACTGAAAAAGGTTACAAAGCATGCATTAAGTGTTACGGGTAATGCTCTAAATAATCTTACGAGTTTTGAGCCGGTTCTTAGTCTTAGGCCCAGTTCTTCCCGGCCCATGGATATATTTATTCATATAGTATATTTAGGTATTGTTCGTTGTAGCTGCAGAAGGCACTGAGTGTGCTCTTTGAGAGCGCTCTACACATCATCTTCTGAGTGGCAAGGAACTTCTAGATTCTTGCACGTTAGTGGATGTACTTATTGTAACTTTTTAACTTTTCTTGTCTTTTAAATGTTTTTCACTTATTTATTTCTCGACTAACATGCTAGCTTAAATTGCTGTTTCGCACTGACGAGGTCCAGGAGAGGAGCTCTTGCCTGGGTGGTCGCAGACAGTTTCCAGGGTATTCCTGCTTTGTTGGAAGGCTGGCCTCCATGATGAGCTGAAAACCACTATTTAAAGTCTGTGATACTCTGCTATTTGTTATATAATTTATTTATTTGTTATTGTTGCCAGTTATTTTAGTTAACATTTTGTTATTTAGTTTTTAAGTTTAGTTTACGTGCTATTTATTCTTATTTCTAGGTTTCCATTAGTAGCCCATCCTTAGCCGAAGGATACCGGGTGGAATTGGCAGTTATTGTTTTAAATTATGGCTGTTCCTATTTTTTTATTTATCCCGGTGCACCTGGGACGTACACGAAAAATTTTGGGTTAACTGTAGTAATGCTTCTCTTTTAATTGTCTGGCCAATTTTGTTATTTCGACAGAGAGGTTCGTATCTTGATTAAAATAATTTTTTGGTTCTACTCTGTGTTGTTCACCTCCAGACTAGTGAAATGTGAATCTGAGCACGCTATCCATGGTGTTTCTTTCCTTCTAGGTTTATTTCTGATCCGCCATCCCGTTCGCCACCATGGGGGCTCGCTTCCTAATTGTCTATTTTGCGTGTGCGAACCGAGATGTGCGGTTTCAGTTTCCGAATCAATGAAAACCAATTACTATTTAGCATTTGTCAAGATTTGGCTAAATTATTATATTTGGTATTGCATTATGAGATAATCCCAAGACCTTCTGTATTAAAATATAATTCACTGGAACTACTGCTATTTATAACTTTCCCATCCCTTAATAAAGTGGTAATATCTAGTCGTTAGAAAGAAATCCATTTCTTCCTGACAATACATATTTTATAAAAAAGATATCAATTTAAAAATTATACGTGATATTAATTTATCAAATAGGGCGTTACCTCAAAAAGTGGTCTTAACGCAGTTTTCTTGATTTAGTTTGATCTCGAGCGCACTAGAATCAAATGTGAAGATATCAACAGGGATGTCACCATACATTATGACGCACTCTGCTTAACCTACCTTACCTTATAGAGATCTACCTTGCAGGGATGGAAGGTTATCCTAATAGTACCCTAATGATCAATAGAAGGGTTTTGATTAACTAGAACACTTTTGTAAGTTTCTATCTTAAGAAACCGATTACAGTCTAATATTTAATGTTTACAACAAATATTGAGTTACAGTTTTTATCCCCATTTAGCCTACATAAAATAGGAGGCGGTTCAACAGAAGAGAGATTATAAACAAAATTCAACTATACAATTAAATATAGCTGCACTTTGTACCGTCAGATTACACAATAATTTAAAGTCCCAATAATTGTATCAAGTCATCATTGTACAACACAGTATATAGATTGAAAGCTATTTAAAAAAATAATTTAATATATGAGTACTGATAGCGATTTCAAACGTTATTATGTGCGTGATATATTTCCACATATTATTGTAGCCTATAATGAAAAAAATGAATAAAGAAAAAAACACATCTACTACCACACCCCATCTCATCTCCCTAATAAAGCAATGGTGTTTTCAGTCTGTAAACAAAGGTTTCATAGGGCACCCTTTTATACGGATAGAGCTATCCAATCATGTCAGAACCCATTAAAGATAATACCTGGGGTTCCTAGCTCTTCCATACATCACATCTTGCTGAACTAAGATCAGATGGTTCAGTCTTCTTTAAAAGGACTTTATTAAGCACACTGAATTTATATGATTAGTATTGTTTTCGGTGTAGATAGTTTGTAACATAATATTGTTAAATATTTTTTAAACTTTTTGAGAGTTTTCACTCCTGTAGACATGAGTATAATTTTATATGTTTCTATTTAAAAAGAGCTGTTATGAGACTCGATAAACCAATACCATATTTTGTACTTAATTTTTATGACATTTCAAAATATTTATTCGAAACTCATTGTATATTTGTGTATAAGGTCATCATAAATACTGTAATTTAACATCTCAGTGCTATATTTATTTATAATTGTTTATAATTGGAGCTTTACCTATTTATAAAAAAAAGACCAGAGTCTAGACCAAATGGCATGTTTGAACGTAATAATAAGTAATCAAATCTTGTAATTTTTAATACTTGAAGGGCTCAGGGGAAGAAGGGGGCAAGTCCAGTTTTTGTAGATTTTACAGGAAAACTGATTTTTAAGTTTTAAGATCGAAATCTCTATATAAAAATTTGAGTTTTCTTAATTTTTTTAGATTCTTTAATACAGTTTTATCTTAAATCTACAAAATTTTATAGGTTTAGATTGTCTTACCTTCCTTGATTTTTTTAAAAAATAACATAAATTGTTTTATAAACTCCATATTTACCACGTTATATAAGGGGGTAAGTCATAGAAAAATAAATGGATGTCCAGGGGAAAAAAGAGTTAAGTCATCTACTACACAAAGTGATTTTTTGTTTAACACCTGTTTTAATTGTTAAAAAAACTATTACAAACTAAATATTCATGACATTCTGCAACTTTCTCAGCTTTTCTACTTGTATGGCAAGTTTTTCTAAGTACTCTCTAGCTTTCTCTTTCGCAGAACCTGGACAAGTGCTTCACATCTTCATACTTTGCCTTGGGTATCGGTATCAAATCTATAAATGTAACAAAAACTGTAATGTAGAGATGTAAATTAATTACAATTCAATTTATATAAATGAATACAATTAATTACATTATTTTCATTTTATACAATTTTAATTTTAAACACTAACCATTTACATTGAAAAATCAAATGAGTGGTTCAGAATGTTTTCTAAATTATCCCTCCCTCTCCATACCCTACTCTTTATAATTTCTTATTACAAGAACATAGAAAAATACAGTTCATAAAAAAATAAAAATAATACTGTGTTTAAATAGAATATTATTGTCGTTTTTGTTGATTAAAGCACGATAACATTAGAGCCTTCACTCAAACACTTATTCCTAATACTAAGCTTCTTAAATTAATAACGTTATAAGACCTACCTTCATATAGATAATCTGGAAGAATGAATTCGTTGTCTGCCAAGTTCCTTCGTTTTTTCACTTGTCGGTTACAAACCACTGCAGAATCAAAATGCCCACTGTAGGAGCTTCGATGAAAGATGAAACGAGGATGAGTTCCAGTTATCTTAAGTTCTCTTATTGGCCTGGATTTGAAGGGCACTTGTTAATATACATGCTATTGAGAAGTCCAGACCAGTTCCGAAACATTGATTGCTTTACTTCTACAACGTCAAAGGGTCGAGGCTTAACCCTGGCTTGCCTGAACACATCTGCCCATTGGCTTGGTAGCTCGACTCTAGTCTTTTGCTTAATAACTCCCATATTCTTATCTGTCTCCATGTAGGAGTGACCTCTTATGGAGGAAACAAACAATGATGTTCATCAAATCTGTGTTGCTCATGTTACCAGTTTGTGAAGGAATCTAAAAAACATTCCAGTTCTTGTTTTGCCCTCCACATGAAATCGCAAAAAATGCGCAGTCGTCTAACATTGGGATCTAGAAAGTTATATACAAAATCGTGAATCATGGAGCAAACCTCGTCACTGCCTTTGCTACCAACAGTCTGTGGATACGTATAAAAAACGCTGGTTCCAGTGGATAAAATGTGAATGTTAAAGGTATAAACTGACAGCTGGCGTCTATTAGTACACATCATTTGTCGACAAGTTGGGGACTGGCAGATTTTTCTGGAAATCAAAGCAAATTGCCTCAAGGTCTTCATTTTTTCTGCTAATGAGCTTTGCAATCCTTTTTCGTTCATAGAACCTTTCAGCTTTTTTTCTTATGAACTGTGTTCTCAATAACGCAAGCGTTTTTAGTTCAGTATCCTTTTGCTCTATTTGATCGGTGTCTGTATTTACATTTAAATGTAATTTTTCTGCTTCTAAGATTTTTGATTTTGCAATGTACTCATCGCATGTGCCACAAGTGTCCATGCGGGGATAGCCAAATGATATATTAAATTTCTGTGGAGAAAATTGTACGGTATGTTTCATAGGACACTTTTATATTTTTCATGCTTAATACAGAACATATCAAACATTTTTTTTATGTTTAATTCTTCTGGTAAATATATTTTGTTGGACTGTGACAGGTTGTAGTGGCCTTTTATGCCCTTGAAAGACCCTATATGTTCTACTATAGCTGTTTTGGCTTCTTCTGAAAGTTTATTAGGCCTTACATTGTGCTTACCTCGACCGTCTCTCGGGGTGCCTTACCTTCTTTTTTAAGACCTCTTTGGAGGATTTGTAGTTTTTTTCTTTCCAATTCCGTGAATTGAACGAAATGCTTGCTGGCAAACCTGTACTTCCTTTACTGTTTCATCACACAAAAATCTGACTCTGTAAGAATAGGTTGCATCACGAAAATTAGCTTCATCTTCAGCTAAACGAGGGCGCCTGTTTTGTATTTGTTTGCACAGAAATAAGCCCACAAAGATAAGTATTTTGTTCGTCAACAGAATTCATTAAATTAAAATTCAACAAAATACTTTTCCGGCAATGTTGTGGGACATTTTCAAAGCATTTGAGATGTTTACATTGGGCAATCAGGCCCTGGAGTATGGGCTCTGAAGGTTCAACTTCTTATTCGCATCACTTAAAACGTCCAAATTGTTTTCTCTTCTTCGTATATTTTCACTTCATTCACTGCACTATGCTCTTCATACTCACTTTCACTCTCCATTATTCACCACAAAAACATTTTAAAACTGCAAAGAGACACTATTACAACAGCAGAACATTAAAACATAACCTCAAAATCAACTACACTGACGGATCAATACTGGAGAACAATCAATATTACAGATACGAAAAGCCTGCAGACGATTTTCCTGTTTACTACACTTCGCCAGCTGACTTGCCCCCTTCTTAGCCTGAAGCCGCCTCCAGACTTTACCTCCTTTATAACCTGTATGGATATTTTTAAATACGATTTTAAACTAACTAGCCTCTTTCTTCTCCTGTATAATTTTAACACGAGGTAGCTACTTATCTGACCTATCCGCTGGTATAGCAAACTAAAAAAAAAAAAAAATTGACTTGCCCCCTTCTTCCCCTGAGCCCTTCACTTATTAGCCGCAATTAGTATTGTATTATCATTTGGTCTGGTTTTAATTAAAATACCTTATATTTCTTCCTAAACTATGGCTTGGAAATTATTTTTACGCCAATGAAATAGCTTTGTTCACAAAAGAAATTTTGAAATACATTTTACCGCTTACATATTTTTTTCAATTCATGTATTAATAAATTTATATATATATATATATATATATATTATATATATATAATATATATATATATATATGTTTTCACTATTCTTAACGAGATCTATGTTAAGCAACAAGAACAGGAATCGGGATAACCACAGGAAACTTACTGAGTCTGTGTGTTTTCCAATATCCCGAGGGTTCTGTAACTAGAGATCCCGTTATTACTTGGCCTGGACTGTGTCAGGCAAACATTCTTGGATATAGAGAACTAGAGTTTGCATTGTACAAATACTGTTTAGCTTACAGCATTTTGCTACTCAAGTCTCTACCCCTCTAAACTTGCGGAAATTCTCTTAACGAATGCATTGCAGCAAACACATGTTATTATAAAAATTATAAAACTATAAATGTAATCAGCTGACATGTATAAACATTTTACAATAACACAAAAACCATATGTTTCATTGATTTAACTATAGTTTTAAATATGTTTATATTTATATTCTTCAAAGCTCTAAGGTTGATAAGAACATGGGGGGGGGGGGTGGGGGGGGGGGGGGGTGGGGGGGGGGGGGGGTGGGGGGGGGGGGGGGTGGGGGGGGGGGGGGGTGGGGGGGGGGGGGGGTGGGGGGATCGAACTCTATTTTCAGAAACGAGTACGAGGCCCAGATCCAGAGGATGTTCAGGTCTGGGCAATGGTTGACCACTCAACGCGGCCGACTGCATGTCAATAAGCGCCGGTATTGAAGAGGTGATTACCATTATCCTATTTTCCATTCGTGCAGTATTAACTATAGAGCTGTCTGCTAATTGTATTTATCCCGCAACCGGTGGCGGGACCCGCCATGTATTAATTCACTTGGTGCTTTAGGACGAGTCTCAACCATCGACTCTCGAGTGGACCGGTGTGCTAACCCAAACATCACTCTCCCCTCTGACATCTCTGAGGAGAGTCTAATCGCTGCTGCTGATAGGGCTATAGCTGAGGCGTCGACTTTTCCCGACGAGGCGACTCAAAGGGTGGTGATGGAGGAATCTAATTCCAGCTCAGATGAGGCGATATCGGTTAGTATATAGGGCAATGCATTCATATTACATTGCAGGTTTCGCTCTGTTTACAGAATCAAAACATGGATATTTTTTGTTGACAGTGTTGAGTACTTCTTGGGACTTCCGACGCAACCCCTCGACTCGTAGACAGTCCTCTGAGGATCTCTCTCAGTTCTAATCGGAGGTTGAATCAGTCTACCCACCAACAGTCTCCCCATCAGTAGTTGGCTCCTTCCACTCTGGTTTCTCCTCCGACCCCTCCTCACAGGAGTCCCTCATATCCATGGAAGTGGCTGTCGGCTCGCCACCCCCTGCTCTCACCATCTGCAGTACGTTTCATTCCCTACATTATCCATGCCACTCCGTAGTGTTTTTCATCTTGTTTAATTCGTTACCTATGTTACAGGACAAGATCCCCATTGGGAGGCAATGAGGGCGGTGTTAAGGTCCTTGAGTCTAGTCACTCAGGTGCATCACATCGGTGAGGAGGCCATCTACGAAAGCGAACCGTGGATGGTGCGGAGACCCGAGGAGGAGGAGTTCCGTGCCGCCACTTGAGAGGAAATCCGCGAACGGTGGATGGTGCGGAGACCCGTGGAGGAGTTCCGTGCCGCCGCTCCAGCCGCTTGGGAGAAATCCGCAGCATCCTCGCGGATTTCCCTATACGAGACGGCTACCCGCATGGAGGAGGACTCCCGACGTAGAAACACCGCTGCGCCGTCCAACGAATCAACCCCTCCACTCAACCCCGCGAAGTTGATCTTAATTATTAAGCTTCTTCAATTGGCTTCACATTCAAAATTTATATTCCAAATTTAATTTCCAAGGGACGGGACATTATCCAGTCGTAGGATGTCTACCAGCTCTCTGGACCGATTCTTATACTGGATAATGTTTAACCTGGGTACTATACGTAGTGCGGATGTTCCGAAACCACATCCAGGCCCACATCGAATCACCACATCACACAATAAGGTACGATTCGTCTTTATTTCTCTTGTTTACTCCATCTAAGAAAGTGAGGTTACTTTCCCGCCCTTTTCAAAATTGAGGTTTATGTTTCCCCAGTTCCCGCCAATTCATGGGCGCAGTCCATATTGAATAAGCGGGAAACCAAGAAAGTGAGGTTATGTTCCCCTGTTCCCGCCAAATTTTTTCCCGCCCCCGCCGCCATATTGGAATTCCCTCCGTCCCTCGTTTCTCCTCACGGGGAGTGTGAGGACCCAACAAATCACCGATTTTACCCGAAAAACACCGATTTTGACACCCCAAATCACCAATTTTACCGAAAAACACCAGAATTTGGAACATTTTGATAGGATATAAGTGTGAGGAGGGAAGTTCTCCCGCACATGAGGGGATTTTCTCCAGAAAATGAGGGAATTTCCTCCCTCCCATAAGAGCCCATGTTGGGGCTCGATGCAGGGGAGGTTCTACTGTCTATGTCTGCGAGCTAAGAAATCATATATCCAGCACAATTTACTTGGAGAATCTATTCACCTTCGATTTAACTGTTAGACCCTTTTGGTTAAATATAACTAGGACATTTGATCACAGTATCATACCCGATTTCACTAGATTAGGACGTAAAACTCATGCTAATGAATGGATTGTCATAAAATATAAATTGTCAGGATTTATAAATAACATATAAATTTTGTGTAACCGGAAATGTTGGTGATGGAAGTATTAGCAATTAAGAACGTTTAACGTTATAAGGAGTTCACCCAGGATGATTATGTAATAATGCACGCACAACATACGAATAATTTCCCGAACAAAAACCATAATCACGACCACAACATAAATTTGGGTTTGAGGGGGCAGTATGCTTATTGCCTTGAGCCCGGGTCGTACCTATTCGATTTGTCGTTGTCGGTACTCCAGTCGCTCCACCAATCCATCAGGTTCTCAGTTCCACAGCAAGTTCCTATATGATCAGTCGAATAAATTGACAGAAATTAGGGCATATCCCTTTCGGCGTAGTCCGAACCTAGCCCATGCAAACATCTGGTAATCACACAATTAGAAAGTTTTACCCACATGACTAATTGCCCCTTCGTAACTCACAAAATAATACTAGGAACTGGGGATTATAGTAAATCTTCTTTTCAATCGGAACCAGCATACATGCATTTAACCTGTAGGACTTATGTCTCACTAAGTGAGACAATTACTACACAATTAAATAAAAGAGTGTCCAATAACTGCGATGTCACGCCAGACTGCGATACTTGCCGGAATATGGGTGATGAATTTAATAAACCTAAAGTGAAAGAAAAGGATACCTAAAAATATTTAGCAATACTCTATCCGAACCTTAAAACTATTTATTTTAATCCAAATTGATGTGATCTAATTTATAACCATACATTTCTTGAACATGTTAATGACAACTATAACAAGCTACAGGAAGCCACAAAAAATGTGATTAATTAATTATAAACACTTTAAAATATATTAAATTATGAATAACTTAAGATATTATTCCTTTATACCCCAATGTTTATTAAAGCTGAGTTAAAAATTATGTATTAATAGCAGTTATAGGGATTTTACCATAGTTGGTTTTCCCTTGTTTCCTGAGTATGTAAACAGAGATGTGTACACAGACTTGAGAAGCCTAATCGTTTCGAAAGAAAACTAAGATCGGTTTTATAATAACCTTTAGATTTATGGTAAAAGTTATTTATACTTTGTCATTTATATAGGTTCAATTAAAAGTTATTTTTACTAGACCTGTATTTCTTTTTAACTGGATAATTTTTTACTCTTTGCTCGACACCGCGGAAGCAGAAAGGATAACATAAGAGAAGTGTTTTTTACTAATAAACTATACATTTAATAAACACATTAAATATAGTAGTTTATTAATTATACTCATGGTTGTGAGGTCATAAAACAATGTTTACACCTAACAGTCAAATTTTTACACCAAAAAATGTGCGATGTTTCGTTGACTTTGAGACCAGTGAGATGTAGCTTGAAGTGATTTTAGAAATATGAATAGGCCTCTACTCATCCCAAGGACAAGAATAATGTCTATAAACTGTTTTAGTACAATTGATGAAATATTTTACGCGTGAAAGCAAATAAAATAAAACAAAGGCACTTTCGTAAGTAAAATATCATCAGCAGTTACTAGTGGCTTCGCAAGTATTTTCATAAATTTACACATGTATGAGCACGTCTGGTTCGAGTAAATAATATATCTGACTCCAATTTTGATCTTGATTTGTTGCCCCCATTAAGAAATACGTAAAAAGTTGTATATTTATGACCATTTAATTTTATAAACCAGTCTTATTAGTTTTTCTTTCGTACTTTATTTAAACTTTAAATATTTTTCCCCTATCAATAAAAGATATATCACGGATCCGAGAAGCGTACTTTTTTCAAAAGGTAGTTACCTTAGAGTGTTTAAACATTCTTTAAATTTATATTAAACGTTAGGTATTAACTTTGTCTTTTATATCTAATACTTAATATTTACTAAAATGTACAGTTCTTAATGTAATGTAACAATAATGTATTGTTCTTTAACAATGACAAAATTTACATGTTTGTTTATTTATAACTTAAATATGTAACTAACATTCTAGAACATTTAGAGATGCAATTAGTGCATTAGTTCTAAAGCACAAACCAGCTAACTTTCATCTAGCGTAGTTCTTGTCGACTGCTTGAAAGGAAATGTCGAGAGTAAATACTGACCATATTACGATTAAGAAAATTTTATAATATAGATAACTACTTACCTAATCGCTGAAATCTAAAAGCATCGAAAAAAATAATGGTTATTTAGAAGTAACACTATAAATGTAAAAACATTGGAAATAGTGGTTGAACTAATTGAACGTATTTAATTTCTGTCATAAAACACGGTTAACACAGTACAGTTGATTACTTTTGTAGGCTTTTTAAAATTAATATATATCAACTTTAGAGACCAAGATGTGGTTTTTGCAATTATCAACACCAGTGAGACGTAGCCTGGAGGAATTTCTCGACATAATAGGCGTACCGTCCATACCAATTCATATTATGGACAGTAAGATTGTCAATGTAAAATTTCGGTACAACCATTTATTAGTTAATGCGTGTAAGCAAAATAAAGAAACAAAGCTACTTTTGCATTTATAATATTGCAATAATATAAGATTTTTACATATTGGACTAGTTATATGCTTAATTAAAATGTGTATACGTCTTGAAAAGCTGGTTTTTTTATTGTAGATGAGATATGCTCAACGTCGTATCTGATTTAATTCAACAACGATATATTTGTATACAGTATCTAATACACTTCATTCGATAAATATAAAATTGAAACACATTGAGGACGCAAACTCTCTAGATTTATAAAAATAATTTATAATGCACTTATAAATAAATCAAATCACATTTGGCAGATAAATAATAATAATAGCACGAAAAATCATGATTTTGTGCTTTCACAAACTATTCTGTGACAGCCAATTTTGAAGAAACATATCAAGACTGATCTACATAAATATATTTTTGCTTTCTTAAACAGTGTTTATATTTCAATAATTTAGTTTCTTTATTGTTTGTGTGGATAATGCAAAAAATTGATGTTTTTATGTTTTTAAGAAACGAAATGGAAGAAGCTGTGTAAGAATGTTCAGGAGATGGATTTGGAGCTTCTTACAATATTAAAAATTCATACTTACAAAGCGTCTTTGTTAAATGAACTGCCATTTTTATCTCGGATACTCTAGATTTGATAGAAAACTTAAAATAGGAAATTGCAGAAAATATAACTACTTTTAACAGAAAGAAACAAATTACATATAGAAATACATTTTAATTAAAAGAATTTTAACGTTAAATTTTATATTAATTTCCTATTTATAATATATAATATTACTTATCGTAACCAGTTTTTCGTATTGATAAGAAAACAGGATTGGGTGGATCACGAATTTCTTTATCTGAATTGGCAAAGATTGTACTTCTTGAACGATTAGACTACCGTTAACTTATCTCCGTCTTTGTCTATACGTTTGCACTAGAATGCATATAATATTTCCCAGTTCTGTTAGTACTTGATAAAATTTAATTAGAAAAAACTTTAGCTTCACAGAATCTTCTAAAAGTACAGTAATAAAGTAACATTACAGATCCTTTCTTCCTCTTTGAATAATTATAGCAAGCTTTTTATACTTCGATTTGGACAACATTACATGAAGGTGTTACTGATGATCTGTTAGTTATGAAGTATTTTATTTAAATATATTCTTAATGGTGTGATTAAATCAATCTTAGGATATAAAACTGATCCTTTTTAAAATTTTTAAACGAAAGAATACAAAATTAAGTATACAATTATACTGAACAAGTAATAATATGCACAACTGTTGTTGAATAAGTGTAACTGCACACATATTTTTATTACACAGTTCATGTTGGGGTATGTGAATAATAACAAAAATTAAATTATATATATATATATATATATATATATATATATATATATATTCGCAGCAATGTTTTAAAACGGAATAATCAAACTTTAAATTAACAATTTTGCTTATTGAAGTCCATATGTCAGCTAATTCTTGAGGTACCATGCAAAGAGTTAGACATTCAGATCGAAAAGCCATTTCGCTAGTCCTATTGAGCGATAGACTATGTCAAAGATAAGCCACAAAACCAGTTTTATTTATTGAAAATTAGTAAAATCAACAAATATACAAAATCATAATATGCTCTAGACAATTCATGTTTACCACGTATGAATGACATATTCTATAACTCCCTCTCTCCTCAAATTTTGCAATCGGCTCGACAGTACTTTAAACTGTATTTAAGTTTAAATAAAACTCTTTATACTTGAACACAATATAACCGTCATCATATATTCAAGGAGATAATAAAGGTTTTATCAATTATAATACTTAACCATGGCATAATAAAAAGTTTCCCTCAAAACATTCTTTTACGGAACATCACTGTATTTACAAATACCTCGACGGGAAAATAAAAAATAATATAATATTTATTCTTGCAAAAGTAAAATAGCACATGGTAGGCTGCAAATCAATCAGATTTCCAAAATAACGTGTATATTTACAATAAATAATAATTTTTTTTTATCCGGTTTAAATTATTCATGACTGATATTTAGGGAGAGATATATGTTACTGTTTATTCATATACCTAAGTATTGAAAATGCATAATTTTGTTCAAATCAGTACACTAGATAATCTACACAAAACTTAGCTACAATGAGAATTCTTTATTTAATGTGATTGCAGAGTTTAGCTCTAGTCAACTTCCAAACACTTCACTAAGAAAGAAGTAAATTGCACCTAGACTTTACAATCAGTAGGATTTATTTGATTAATAATTTATACAAATAAATATTCTAAAATTGTTTAAATCTTTTAAATTCACAATATTAATAGGAATTAGCTAGATATAATTAAATTTTTTGCATGTTAAGATTAAACGAATAACTAAATATGAACTACGTGTCTATTTTATTTATACAATGTCGTCCAATTTCTATTTGAGACCATAAAGTTTGTTTTATTAAGTTTTTTTTATTTGTATAAGAAATCTATTACTATTCTTAACAAAAACGCGCAAAGAACTTCCTGTAGTGATTTAGATGTATATCTTCCACAGAATTTTAGAAAAGCCCACTCACTGGAGGTTTTCTCATCAGGCAAATCCATGAAAGCTTTATCCAATAAGCTCCTTTGCTTCTGTGAGAAGTATTGGATGTACTAAAAGATGCATTGAAATTCAAATCCTTCTTGTGTTTCTTATTGACAATGTGACACTTTCCTATAACAAAATTACAGTCTCTTATATACGACACTCCTCGTATACTGTACACGTGTACCTTTTACGATGAAATATATTGATTGGTAGTTTTAATACAATATTTTCTTCAACGTATCTGTCCATAAAACTATTTTATAATATTAATATGTGTTATATTGGAACTAAAAATTATAATTTTAATAGTGCACTAAATAATTAAACTTATTTTTAATAAAAATAAATACCCACTATCATTCTAAAGAAGAAGGACATAAGATTCTAATGAGTTTGTAGCATTATTAAAAAAATATTTGATCTAATTGCCTGAACCTCAGGGCAGGAATCATCAGTATTTACTTTTAACTATATATTCTTTAGCAGGTCCCCATAATTTCTGCCAGCTGCCGGTCTTATTAGGACCGCCGACGGAAGAGCCAATGTTGAAGCTTTATACCTTGCATCTGGGTAATGTAGCAGCAAGCTGTCTCATTTTATTTATACTCTTCCAGCTGAGGTAGCTATCAGGGAACCTCCTTGCTGATGTTCTGGAATGCAATTGATAATAGGACAACGGATCTCTTGCAGGAGTAGCATGATCTGTTCTTCATGTAGAGGGCAAGGATCGACAAACTCGGTGTTATGGCCGTACTCTTGTCTACTACCGTTCTCTTTTCGATCGTGATATCCGAAGAGACCGATAGACAGAGAAGCCCTTATTTCTCCTCCGAGTCCTGCTCATCAGAACGGGGGTTCTGAGTCACAATCTCTTTAATGTAACATCGCCTTTTGCCTGTTGGACCATCATCTATTGATCCATCTGTCCTATTCAGTGATAAAGACTACTACTGTCTAAAGTATTTAAGTATAAGGAAATATATGATTCATCTGACCGACCGCCTACTTATCTGACGGGTACCTATCTAATCTGAAATGAAAAAATTCGTATTTTTTTAAGCCTAAACAAAGATGATTCTAAAATCTAGATATTATTTCCTAAACTTAAAAACTAAAACTTTTAATTTTAAAAGGTTTTTTAATACGTACAAATATTTTCTTCAAGAATATATTATTAATATTTCTGTTGCCACAAAACCTTCTTACTTCCTTTAGTGAAACTGAACGGTATGTCTTAATAACCTAGTGGTTTATTGTCATTTTATTATTGTATATTAATTGTATATTGAATATTCACACAACAATTAGGTTATATCATTTTTTTGAAAAAAAAAAGTTCTGTCTAATAGATCTGTTAGTGGTTAATTGTGTGACAACACTAAACGTTTGTGATAATGTTTGCTTTAACAACCATTATTAGCCGATGAGAGTTACCCGATACTGTTGTATTCACTTGAATCAACAGTAATTAGCGAGTGTTGTGCTGATTTGTAAAGCGAACACTTCACTTCAACCACAAGAATTAAATTATTGTCAAACATGACATTTGTTGTGTTTGATTAAAAATAATATTATTTGATTTAATAGTTTTATAACAAAGGGGTTTTTTGTTCTCTTAGGACAAGAAGCTTATAAATTGCACTTAGTCTTGTAAGAACCTTTGCGCTGCTTCCGGAGTGATAGGATATTCAGGATGGGTAATGTTAGGGAGTAGGAGCCGCCTCCTATCGAGATCCATGAGGAAGAATTAGGGCACTACATCTCAAAGTCATCCCGGAAGGGGAGGCCAGCTCAGAACCAGCCTCTCCAGTCAAAGCAGGCAGGGGGGGGCACATCCTTGTTGAGGTTAACAAGAACCTCTGAGGTAAGGGAAAAAACCCCACCATCTCCAACAGTCATATTCCACAGTAGACTAGACCTATCGAATTGCCCATGAACCCCAGAATCTCAAAATTTGCGGTTAGTGATGTGCCACTACTGGACATCCAGAAGGTTGCCAAGATTAAAGTGGCACATCGGTTTTTGCTATGCCCAGCGGTGGGTTCAACTGGTAGGTATATGCCAAAGGGTTTAAATGACACCTATTACTTTAAGTAGTAGCAAGTATTGTTTCTAAAACATTGAAGATGTAAGTGGCCGCTTGCCTTATCTCATTTGTACACAGTATTGAGTATTATACTACTCATTGAACGTAATATCAGTAAACATGTAGTTCTAACTGTCAGTATCTATTACAAGTTATATTGTTATTATCAGGGATAAATAAATCTATTTTGTAAAAAGAGTAATTTGAGACATGATAAGATCACGCTTTAACACGTTCACTGCGCCACGAGTAACCAGTTACTCGTAACACACCTTAAATTTAAGTGCAGAGGCAAAACATCAAAAGTGTTCACCCCAGTGCGTACGCTGTTTTTCCTGAACCAAAAGCTTGTGGTAAATGAAAGTTGTATATTTGGAAATGTTATTTTCCAAATAGTCTTTAAAACTGTAAATCTCATAACGAGTAGTGGGTTACTCGTGACGCACTGCAGTTATAACTTTTCATTTTGTGCGGAACGAGTAACCGGTTATTCGTATAGTTCAATCGTTTCCCACAAAGCGCTAGTCTATTCCAACACACATGCTCTGCTCCGGCACAACGGTGATGTAACTGAATTGTTTTGTGCGTGGTGTACTGTTCTGAGTCGTGTTTGCGTTTACATATTTGTTTTCATCATGAGTTCGGATTTTGTTGATAACCCGCCACGTGCTAAACGAAGTCGGCATAGTTTAGTACTCGTAACTAATACGGAACTACTACAAGAACTAGTTGCTGAGGGGTTAGCTTCCGACGTTCCGAGTAGCATCGATCCTGACATTGTGCAAAGTGACAGTGAGGCAGAGCTTTTATATTTTTGTGGAAGTGACATAGAGGACCCCAACTACGAGCCAGACAACGATGATGTTGATGACTCTAGTGAAGAATCGTCGTCAGAAAATGAAGATAATTTTTTGTCTGGAAGGCGTACATCAGGCTTAGCCATTACGGAATTGAGTTCTAGCGTAGGTCGTGATGGCAGCGGACATCTTGACGGCAGCAGAGGTCGTGATGGTAGAAGAGTTCCTAGCTGTTCTCAGAGTGACCGAGACATATGTGGTGGCCGTGGAGAGTGTATTTGGAACACGCAAGATACACCTTCTGCTTTTCCAGAGACTATTTATTTTTCTGAGTACATGGAAGATGCAACGGTTACAGAGGACTTATCAAACACTTCACCTCTAGATATATACTGCCATTTATTGGACGATGAACTATGGAACTACATGGTACAGGAAACCAACAGGTAAGCCGATCAACACATATCACCGGCTAACTTAGGTGATAGGTCTAGAGTTAAGGAATGACAGCCTACAGATGTTCCTGAAATGAAAAAAAAACATTGTTGGAATCCTTATTTGTATGGGTCTGTTTTAATGCCCACACATAAATCTGTATTGATCAAAAACTATCTTGTATGAAAACCACTTGATAAAGAGTGTGATGACGAGGGATAGGCTCCTTTTGCTAAACAAGTTCTAGCACTTTACAAAAATAGTTTAGAAGTTCAGGATCAAAAGGATCGCTTAGTTAAGGTCAGACCTATTGTTGATTATTTGAATACAGCATTCATGGACACATTAATTCCAGGTAAAGATCTCGTCATAGATGAAACTATGGTACCTTTGCGAGGCAGACTACTGTTTCGACAATATATTAAAAACAAAGCCCATAAATACGGCGTAAAACTGTTCAAGTTATGTACAACTGATGGCTATACACTGCGTACTTCCATGTACGCTGGCAAGCAAGGAACTCCTAATAGCATTTTTTTTTGGACACACATGGATGTAGTCATGGAGTTAATGAGAGAGCTCAATGACGGTGGTGCACACTTTGATGGCTTTTTATATCAGGGTAGAACACTTTTCACAGATAAAGTTTATACTGGTATTCCTATAGTCGAGAAACTGATGGAAAGAAAAACAAGATTGTGTGGTACATTGAACTCAAAACGAAGAGGATTGCCAGAAGGCATTAAGGAAAAAGTTGGTAAGGGTCAATCTACAGGCTTTAAACGTCACCAGAGTTATAAAATGGCATGATAAAAGGAACGTACTAATGTTGACAACTGCACTAGATCAGAGCAGAAAATTGGTAGATAGTGGGAAAAAAAACAGAAAAAATGAGCCGGTCCTCAAACCACAGTGTGTTCTAGACTACAACGCAGCAAAAAAGGGAACGGACTACAGTGACCAAATGGCTGCCTACTACACAACCCTTAGAAAAACCCAAAAGTGGTATAAAAAGGTTGCTGTTGAACTATTAACAGGTACAATGATGATAAATTCCTGGATAGTTTTGGTAAAACAAGTGGAAACAATATGCTCTTCATCAAACTCAGATAAATTGTAGCCAGACAGTTGATGGGAAAGGGTGAAGGCATATCAACTGCCAGCCCATACAAAAGGAAAACTTCACACTTTTCTTAAAAAGGAAGGATTTACGAGAAAAACTAAGCGCCGCTGTGTAGAGTGATACCAAATAAACAGGGCGAAAAAATGTCATCAAAAGAGGCGGACAAATTAACCAAACAAGTGAAGACATGCTGTAAAGATTGCTCCGGACAGCCACACATGTGTCTAGACAGCGAACACAAATAAATCAGCCAGACTTAATTGTGGACAGACAACTCATAAATTGGAAAATTAAATTGAAACCTGTTAAAATTTAAATGGATAATTAGCAGTACTCTTGATTTTAGATTTAAATATTTTTCTGTGCAGTAAATGTTCTTAACTGTAATTTTCAGTTTTTAGCTGTTTCTAGTATGTGCATACATTGTATAATAATAAATTGTTGTTCTATCTTTATAAAATATATACATAAACAAAATTAAAACATAGTTTTTATTCTGCTTCCTCTAAATATGTGATATTTGTAAATAGATTACACGACAAAACATCACAAAAAACTAATTTTTCTTATATAATATATTTACTATTACTAATAAACAACATTACTTTACTTGTGTGCGTAGCGAGTAACCGGTTACTCGTTTAATGGCGTCAGATTCTCTTCCTGAGTTGCCACATAGTCAACAAGAACGTTGTAGTTCTCCCAAACTAACCGAGGGCACTCTGTTGTATTCGGCTGTTGAGAAATGATGCGCAGAAAGTTCGTTGCGCAACGAGTAACCCGTTACTTGTAACGCACACAGGTTATGTTCATGTACGGGTAACCAGTTACTCGTTTCCCACCTAGATGAGTTTTGTATTATAACAACAACGCAGGGAACGCATTAAAATAGTTTGCACACAGATTCTGCAGATAAAAGTAATTTAGACATAAACGTCAACCTCCAACATTGGGAATTCTTTAGAGACCGAGATTGGATGCCCGGCTAATTAATCATTTGTTTTTATCGTAGTATATTTGTCAATCTATATATACGCTAGATATAAATAAGTACATATAGCTTTTATAAAATATATTTTTTTAATTATCTACTCTGTTTGTGCCTAATTAAAACAACGGTAATACGACTTAATTTAATGAAACACTGGGGCGCAAATTACTTAATTACGGCTTTATAAAATTCATATAAAAAAATATTTTTTAAAAATTACTGGTCATATTTAAGATTAGAGGTTATATGATTAAACTGCATCAGTATTAGCTTTTCAGTATGGGAGGGTAAGAAAACAAAAGAAAATTCTGTATATTCCAAAATATTGTAAAATGCTTGAAATTTAACACGGTTTTTAAAGAACTGCTATTTAGAAGAAAACACAAGACAAGAACTTTACAAAAAGTGATAATTTAACTTGTTAGTTACTATTCACTTTAACTACTAACTACTGGTATGATAACGAACTCATAACCCTATCCCATCTAATATTGAGTATTAAATATTTTTGCAATAATAAACTGCAACGTATATTTATAAAGAATTTACCAGTAGTAAGGTGTTAAAAATTAATATGTCACACATAGCCTACCTCGTACAGCCATACGGTGAACACATGAAGAGAGGTCAACATATAGCTTATGTATAACATTTAGTTGCAGCGGCACTGAGTGCAAAAAAAGGTCTATGTGTACATTATATATTGGAAACCCTATATACATTACTACTGAGGTAAATTGGTATAACTTATCAAGTTACTCTATTAAACTTTAAATATGGGACATATAACGCGATTGTTATGAAGTAGGTGTTGTACATATTCTAGCATACTTTAAAAGAAACTTCTACGAAGAGTTGGAGAGAATAAAAACAACACATTGAGTAATATTTCTTAATCCTAAACTTGGAGAAAAATAGGACTCATCTAGGAAAATGTGTTGAATAAATGAAATGTTACTTAAGGATATATATATACACACACACACACACACACACATATATATATATATATATATATATATATATATATATATATATATATATATATATATATATATATATCCTAAATGATTCGGATTGCAAATCACGATCATGAATATGTAAAGCGTGTAGATGAAGGACAATGCAGTCAACTCATACCTTTCTATAATACGTCTATTCAGTTATATTTAGCTGACATCCAATCACATTTATGTTGTTCATCCTCCCCTGTAGAGTAAAACAGCATAATATAAATCAGCTACAGTTTGTGAAACGATAGTTCGTACAATCTAACTAATAAATATGAAATTTTATTGAAGATAAAACATCTTCATAACGCTTTTATTTATTATTTCACAACTTTTATTCGCTGGTATTAACCATTTCCGTTCTACAACACAGGTTAGCAAAACGTATATCCCAACTACTTTAGATTATATACCTAGAATAAATAGATTTTAGGATACACTGAACAAATTCAGGAATAAATATAAATATGTTTTTTTATTTATTTTTTTCTAATATGGCGGACGATTTTCGAAAAATAACTAAGACATGGTTATGTATGATTTATTATTATTTTTTAAAATTATTATATAGTAAAATAGGTTAAAGTTTTAACATTCTCAGATAATATACACTTACGTTTGTTCCCAAAATGTTTTGTGATATTTTCTTAGTTTTTAAGCCAGTGACCGTGTAAACTTTTATAAGTAGGCAATACCTAGTAAGCAATAGGGTGGAATACGACAAATAAGTGCCATAATTTCTGATAATATTATTTCATATAAACTTTATATGGAAACTGTACTTATAGATACTTCGATTATGCTATAAAACTGACTAAAATCACTTATAAATATAATAATTATTTAATTGCATTATGATATTTCTAAAAGATAGCCTCGGAATACCTCGTCTGGTCAGACGCAGTTGCTGAGCGAGGTTATGATTATGATAGTGTCAAATTAGCTTTCGCATTGTAAATAAAAATAGAAAGTGCTTAAAATTTATTTCTATATGTCTTTCTTCAAGAGACCAGTTTTTAAGTTATTGAGATGAGTGTAACCAATAAGACTATGTTGAGATCATTATTATACCAGTTCAAAATAAATTAACTTCTAAAATGGTAATATTTATATCGAATTGGAACCCAGGTTAATATGAAGAAAACAGAAATAAATAAACAAAGTTAATACCACATTTTCAAGGTAAGTCTCCATACACCTATAGTCCCTACATATTTCATTTAATTTTTAAGAGCTTTTATTTAATTAATAAGACAAATTGTATACACAGTTTCAATATGATGATGTTGTAAAATAGGATTTGTTTTGAGAATATTTTTTATTCACTTAAAGTATATCGTTTAAAGTTATAAGATACGAGGTTAAAATTATTTATTAGAATTATGAGGGTGACTTTAAGTCCTTCTGTACTAATAGAAATTAGAAACCTGTATCATCAGTATACTAACTAATATCTCAATATACAGTATTTATAGCGATATTATGCAAACAGAAAAATAAGCACACATTTATTATAAATATTCACGTCCATATAGCTGTTGTCTAATGATAAACACTAATAATGTTGTCTCTCCGCAGTAAGAAGAAAATATTTCAATATTGTACCTTAAAAATTCTATACGTGGTATGAACCCAAAATTTTTGGTAATGTTTACATCACTAATTATAAATCTAAGAATTTGGATCAAATACCGTCATAACTATTTTGTCATCATTTAATCAACCTTCGGAAAAATTAGAATGAAAAGGAAAAATCTGTAATGAGTTCGCAACAGCACGTTATGTTACGTGTCTATCTATAAAGCAGTATCAATCTGATTATAACTGGACTAGTCGGATAATTGTCATGATAATATTTATTCTTCCAATTACTCGGATAAATGTGACATTATTACCAGACTGTGGTTACGCCATTCAAATTATGTGCTGTTTTAAGATCATCAAGCTATATGTAGAAATTGAGTCGCCAAATGCCAAAACAGGCTAAATCCAAAATTTAAAAAAAGTTGAGATATTGATGACATTGAGTTCTGTATTACCTAGGCTACAGATTTGTCACTTCAAAATGTTCCAAAAACCAGTTAAAAACTGTTTTAAAAATTAATATTTAAAAGTGAAGGTTGTTCCAAAATCAGTTATATCCTATAGCCATTCGGTTCCAAAAACAGTCATATCTGCACAGATGACAATGTTCCAAAACCAGCTATATCAAACTACAATAACTTACAATGTTTCATGTTTTCTGTGTCAAAATAAGTTAAATCCCAAAGACTTTTCCTATAGGGAACTGCTGATCATTTTCCTTCTGAATTAATTGTTTATTTTGTTGGCTAATTTTAAATTTTCAAAGGCTAAAATAGTGTTATAAGAAGCAATAGCACTCAATTATTTAACATTATTTTAAAAGCTCCTGATTTGTTGTGTGTCATAAACATGGAGGCTGAAACATACAGGAGGTATTTTAGAAGGTAGTGAAGGCGTTGGTATTGATATTATAAATGCTGAAGTTGTAATTGTTCAACAAGAAAATGTCAATATAATGGACATAACAGTGGAAACTCCACAAAATGTGGAACAAGTAGAGTTGGTAGAAGAGATGCCTGGCCCTTTGGCAAAGAAAAGGAAGAAAAACGAAAGAGCATGGAAGAAAACTGTTGCAAAAGTTGCTAGGTAAGTTTAACAACATTTGGTAAAGAAAACTAAACTAGCCTAATCTTAACACTCATTTGAACTAAAATAACCTAACAACCTCAACTAAGCTTAACCTAACCTCAACTAAACTAACCTATAAACCGCAACTAAACTACTTAATCTCAACCAGCCTAAAGTAATTCAGCTTAGGCCCTAACTTAAACTACAACAGTTTTTGACAACGTTTGCGATCTATAATTTGTTTTTTATTACAGGTTAGTATTTTTTTTAAAGGTATAGGAGAACTAATAATCCCTATTTTGTTTAGACACCGCCCGAAGGGATTTCCACATATGCCTAGTTGTAAACATTCGGCCAAAAGTAAGTACCGCTGCGCAGAACTTTCCCTGCAGGATGTTAGAAAGATACATCCAGCAATACTATAAAGACGCTGACCTTCAATCAAAGAAGAATTTTATTCTTCAGCACGTCATTGTTTCCTCAGCAAAAAGGACTCGTCTTCCAGAAGGTATCAAATCAAAAAGAAATGTAAGTACTGACTTTTTTCTTACCTAAAATGAGGAACAACAAAACTGAGAATGTTAAAGTATGTCGGGCAGCACTACTTACAAATTTTGCAAGAGAGTAAAAAACCGAGTGCAATTGATTTGCAAAAAAGTACCTGGAAACAGGCGTCGTACCTTTGGAGACTCGTGGAGGAGCACGCCAAGTTGATAAATATAAAATATAAAGAAAGACAGCATCAAATCTTTTATTTAAAACATTTATTCCAGTACAAAAACACTATTGCAGAGCGAAAAACAAGCATAGGCAATACCTTCCAAGTGAGCTTAACATTACAAAAATGTGGAAAATGTATATTGAGCAGCATCCAACTGAAGAATTAAAGTGTGAGTAATGACTTTTTCAGGCTGGTTTTTTCTGAGAACTTTAACATTGGTTTTGACGCTCCCGTACACTGATAAGTGTTCAACCTGCACAAGGCTTGAGTGTGAACTAGCCACAGAAAAAAGATGCAGGCAAGCGTGAAACACTAAAGCTAAACCTAAAAGCCCACAAAGTCCGTGCAGACAAATTCTACAAACTTTTGTAAGAAAATAATGATAAAGAGCTTATTCTGAGCTATGATTGTCAGAAAAATCTTGTCCTTCCTAAAATACCGGACCAAGCCGCATACTATAAGCGCCAGCTATATCTATATAAATTTTGTGATTTGTGAGGGACATTCTAAAGTCCTCTTTGAATTCAGAAAACACCTTTTCTTACCTCTGGACTGAAAACTAGTATGCAAAAGGGTCCAGTCAAATTGCATCTGCTGTTTACCACAGGTTAACAAGCGCTAACATGGAAAATGTCACCACAGTCAAACTTTTCTCTGACGGCTGTGGTGGCCAAAACAAGAACACAACTGTTGTCGGTATGATTGCTCATTGGCTCCTGAAAGATGCACCTAAACATGTTACTAAAGTTGTACTACTCTTTCCGGTAGTCGGCCATTCTTTCATTCCCCCTGATAGAGTGTTTGGAGTACTTGAAAGGAAAATTTCAAGATCTGAGTGTAATCAACAATCCCAATGAGTACACTGAAATAATTGAAAAGCACTGTACTGTTGTGAAACTTGGGACGGATTGCCCTGTGAGTGATTGGAAAACTCTAACCGATGCTGTTCTAAAAAAACCAGGACAATGGCATTTTCAATTTCAAAAGGCCAAGAAATTTATCTTTTCAAGAAGTAAAAGTAATCCAAACTCCATCCTGGTACAAGGAGAAGCAAACTATGTATTTGAAATCGGCGAGAGTAAGTCAGTAATGAAAAGGGGGAAAAATTTTGACAATGCAGTTTTGAGAGTGATACAATAAGGACACCCAGTTGAAACAAGTAAAAATCAATGATGTGAAATGCTTGCTAAATCTCTCCACTATGGAAATGACTGGCAACGGGAGCCAAAGTTGAAGTTTTTCAAAGACTTATTCCAGCTACCTACCACCAATCAAGGCGAAGAAGATGATGATGATGATTTTGAAATAAATGAAGAGGATGAGCCTATGATTGAGTGAAAAATATTTTTTAATAAACGACACATTTATTTTATAAACTCTGTAGATAAATAAATTCATGGTTTTGTATTGAAAATGAATACGATTGTGTTCATTAATCCTAACCTAACTTTACCCTAACAATATAGGCTACAATGTTTTGAGAAAAAAGGATTTAATAATATAAGGTTCTGTTTTTAACTTATTTTGGAATGGTAAACGCAATTTAACTGGTTTTGGAACCAAAGTTAAAAAGCAAATGGCGGAGGAGTAAGTTTCCAAAAGCAGCTAAATCATAGTTACTGTTCCAAAACAAGCTATGCCATATATTTAATCGGCTGCAGTAATTATAACTTTTGTACCATTTTTTTAGCAATTTTAAAACAATATAACTAATTTTTTTAACCTTTTTTTTTAAACAAAAATCATAAAAATGTAATGGATGTGAGAAAAGCAATCAGTTTTTGGCATTTATCTAAAAAACTTGCAGAGTGGATTTAGCTTGTTTTGGCATTTGGCGACTCAATTTGATTACTATGCTGTTGTTCAGATTATTGCGCTACACAATCCAAAAACAGATGAGTCAATAATTTTAATACACGTATCCCTATAGTGACACATTAATTTTTTTTGTGCCTTTGTACAGCTTCTAAAATATTGATAATATTTGGATACCAAATATTACGCAGGTTAAGTTCGTAATCTCTCATAACACTGCAGTGTTACGCGTTAGCTATATTTTTATCTGGTTAAGTGATTTTTTGAGATAAATAAATAAAACTGTGTATTATTAATATTTAATATAACAGAGTAAGAATAATACGCATCTTAATCAATTTATTTTTAAGATTCTGGAGTTTTCGACCAATTTGTGTATTCTCTTGCTTCCCTTTTCACATTTAATATGGTGGCACATGTTGCTCATTAGGGTCCTATGAGATTGTATGCTGAATTTAACTCTATAGGTAAAATTTTACAATATATCTGACACAATATACATAAATAGTTTTGTTAAGGCTATTAAAGTCTGAATTCCGAGATTATCAACCTCTGTGGGATGGTACACATGAAACTGAAAAGAAACTCTTGGGACATTGAGCCAGTTATAAATATCGCTTTATAAAGGAGAAATAGTTTGAATATAAATTAAGCCTATATTTAAGTATCTACCTAACTCTTTTGATACTCCTATGTAGACCTTGCTAAGATCATATATTTTATATTAATAAATGAAACCAATAAAGACTGTAAAAAGTACAATAAGGTATTCGCGGAAAAGAAGGTAATTTTTTACAGTTCAAAAATATAACTACCTTCCGTACAAATCTTATATTATTAAGCAAACGACTAAAACACTTTGGTGCGAAGTCAAGAACTTGTTATATTCTTATATATATAGTATATTCTACTTTAGAAATATTATGGTGAAATATAAATTTATTGGTATATCGGAATCGCAAAGGTTCTGATTAGATTGAAAACCTTAGTGAATTCCAAGAGTCCATAATTTAAACCATTTACATGAGTTTTCCAATTTAATATTCATAAGCAATTAAACCTAAATATTTAATACTATCCGTTATGTATGCTTGAGTAAATACATTTATTTTGTAACAAACATTTTATTTCATGGTATTTTAAAGATAAATATATGTTATGTTTCATTATTAAGTTATTCACTAATGTTTGAGTCCTAGGCTTGTTATTAAATAGTGATTTTTAAACCATGTTTTGAGTGGATTGATATAATTTTTAAATATTGTATTTCAATATAGGGTGGAATTTTCTCTGCATATTAAAGAAGTGTCGTCAGATAAAGTTGTCAACAAACCTTTGAACTTAATGTAAAATAAACTATAAACATAAACAAGTAATATATAGGCGCATACAACACGAAAACTTGCGAAATGCCATAAATCATCTCGATGTCTCAGCTAAGGTCGTCTCCGATCCATGCTTGCTTCTTTCGCCCAGTGAGATAAGAAGGAAACTCTGTTAGGCGACTTCTCTGATTCCGGCTTTAAACATTTTATCCATAAGGATTGAGTGATCAAAAGTCTTTAAAAAATCTATATATATATATATATATATATTTATATAGATTTTTCTAAATATATATATATATATATATATATATAGTAAAAGTCCTAAGCGTACCTTTCCAGGTTTCTGGAATGACAGACTATTCAGAATAGGTAAGTTGTCGAGATCCCACTAAAGTGATGGTTCGCAGTATATCGAAGTCATTTGTCCCAGAAAGAAGGATAGGCTAACTCTGTTCCATCCTCATATATTTAAAAGATTCAAAAGGGATCTTTGTCACATTCAATTTTAAACAGATAAGTGAAACTTTATACCGTATTTAGATTTGTAATTGTGCTACCCACGTTATTCAAATCAAAGACTGTTTATAACAATTCAAAATGGAGATGGTATATTATGTTAGACGTACAACTTCATTAAGGAAATAAGGTTTTACTAGTATAATAGTATTATAAAAAGCTACAAGATGATTGCAAAAGAATTGCTCTTATTTTAGGCATATCCGATAAGGTCCTACAGAATAATCACACATTAATTAAGTTTTTCCTGCAAGTGAAACATATTGTCATGTACTGTATCGCAGTTTAAGCTATTAATTGGAACTAAATATAGAAAGCTTGATGATACTATAATTCTAAATTGATATATTATATTACCAAGCAAGCCCAAGGAAAAAGAATTTTAATTTTCATGCAAAAAAATTCATAAAAGAGAAACTACCAAACAAAAATTTTTTAGATAAAAGCAAGTTACTTTATAACAAATAATGTAATATTCTCGAGTTATTTAACTTAAATTTATTAAGGTTAAAAATATTAACATTATCACGTTTAATAAATAAAATAAATCTTAGTTATCAGTTCCTCAACAAACATGCAGAAAAGTTTTGAGAAGTGAAAAGCATTCGAGCTGAAATAATGTTATGGATTTTAATGATCTTTGAAACCTGCAGCACAAAGGAGCCGGCAAAATAATAAGTTTGCTTCGAAGTATTGCGTTCAATTTAAATGTCCCTTGCGGCACAGCTGAAATCAAACTTTTTAACAGGGGCGCCTGGTGTTGAAAGATTCGCAGCTATGGATAACTAATAGCTTTTGATCTCAATAGTTATTAGAAATCCTAGTATTAGTATTTTAACACCATTAACATAGATAAATTTATAGTACTCTTTTGAAAGTATAAACTGTCAGCCACTTTGATCGTTGAAGGAGCTTAATAAACCTATATACATATATATATATATATATATATATATATATATATATATATATATATATATAGGGATTTTCAAAATCATAGACACACATACTCACATAATATTATTAGAAATTCGATATATTGTACAAGTTTTTTATGTACTCAATAACGCAACATACAAAATTATTTAAACGAAATTTGGTATAGACGCTAAACAATTTACATAGACGCTATATATCTGAATAAAACATAGCCATTGTTTTATTCCGAAATACCACCTAAATATGCTCCTTAAAATTAATTTCAAGACATTGTTTGCTGTAATGATACGCTATATTTTTACTACTGACTAAGTTACAGAAGACAGCGTATAACGCAGCATCTAAGTACTTTTATATAATATGTATTAGCATACACCATCGGCTTCACTCAAAATATTTATGCAAATTACGTGTATTTTTTGAATAGCTCCCACGTTTTCAGTAACATTTGAACTAGTTTAGATCAATGTAGAGAAACTCCAATGAAGTCTAAGTTTATAGATTGTTTTAGTGAAAGCACTTGTGATGTAACATCATAGGGTCCTGATAAATGTAACTTGAAATTAGACATATATCGTAATTCTTGCTTCAGGTTTTGCACTTCTAGTTCAAATTAATTCTTGTTCTGATGAAAAATTAGAGTCGGCTATTTTAGCCTGGAAAACAATATAAATATACCTATATTTTGTAACGTTCTTGGTATTAAAATAGTAAAATTCTCTAAATTGTAAGGATATAAATATTGTTATAGAAAATTCATAAATTCACTACTTTCATCATTTCGATACCTAATTTATTAAAGTAACATGTAAAGGTAAAAGATTCATATGTAAAGTTAAGGGGAGCAGGTCGATGAAAATAAAAAAAAATTAGAAATATTTTTTATTGCATTTTTTAATAGTTTAAAGTGTGTATTTTAAAAATATGTAAGTATTAATGCTCAAATAAATTTATAAATTACCAAAAAAAATTCACAAACAAAAGATGTTCACTAGTTTTTTGCAGCAGTTCGTAAGATGTTGGCTGACACAATCATATAAATCATGTGTGTTAGTTATAAGTATGTTATGGCTTTGCTCTGTTGGTCAACCTGGTACTGACAACTGGGAATACAGATGACAGAAAGAATATTGCTTTATTTGTTTTGATATGCTTAGGAGGTTATGTTATATGTGTTTGTGTCGGATAATTGTGTTTTACTAAAAGTGTTGCACTTTATTCATAGTTAGTGGTAGATTAGGAGTGTGTATTGTTTCTTGAAGTGTTTTACAACTTCTTATAACCATGCCAAGAGCAAAGGTTAGTTACAAAACTAAATCTAAACGTGAGTTTAGAGGAAACAAGTACCGTAAGTTGGACTCTAAATCTAGGCCTACCCAAACAGATTCTGCTAGCCCTAGCCCTAGGCCTACTACTAATGCAAACATTAGCTCTGCTACTAAAAACCTGTCCTTTGATAAATATGACAATTATGAAGGAACTGGAATGGGTAGTGTTATTTTGGATCTTAGTTTATTTAGTGAGCAATTAAAAAAAATTTTAAAATGTAAATTCTGCGATAGCGAAGACTGCATAGAACTTTGTACTACGGATAAGAAAAGATTTGGATTGGCTGTGAATATTGAACTGAAATGTTGTGTTTGTTTGGAATCAACTAATTTTTACAACTCTAAAAAAAATGAGAATGGAAAATATGAGGTAAACTTGAAATTTATTTACGGCATGAGAACGATCGGAAAAGGTATCAGTGCAGGTAACATTCTGTGTTCATTATTAGACTTACCTTTACCACCTCAAAAAATAGGACCTTGTAACATAATATATCAGGCTGTTGAAAATTGTGCTAGTGAAAGTATGAATCAGGCAATTGAGGAAGCTGTGTCTGTAAATGAGTGTGAAGAAACGTCAAAAAGAGATTTGACGGTTTGTTTAGATGGGTCTTGGCAAAGGAGGGGACACAAGTCACTGAATGGGGTTGTCAGCGTAACATCATTAGATACTGGCAAGGTGTTGGATGTTTCCATAATGTCCAAATACTGTCAAATCTGCACTGTACATGAAAATAAAAAAAAAAAATAGTACCTGATCATATATGTTCCAAAAACTACGAAGGGTCAAGTGGCGGCATGGAAGTTGCGGGTGCCCTAGATGTTTTCCGAAAGTCCAGAGATCGAAATGTACGGTATGTACGATACTTAGGAGATGGTGACAGCAATGGTTTTAAAAAGGTGGTTGACGATAAGCCATATGGAGATGAAGTAGAAGTAAGAAAACTGGAATGCGTCAATCATGTCAAGAAGAGAATGGGGAGCAGACTAAGGGAATTGAAGAAACGGTTGGGAAAAACAAAACTAAAAGATAATAGAGCAATAGGGGGCAAGAATAGGCTAACAAATAATGACATAGACAAGCTGCAAGAATATTATGGCCTAGCTATAAACAGAGGTGGATCAGATCTTCAAAAAATGGTTAAAAATGTGTGGGCAACTTATTTCCACAAAATATCGAATGATGACACTCCGCAACATGGCCTATGTCCAAAGGGGCCGGAGTCGTGGTGCGGTTATAATAAACCCGAAGCCCTACATCAGACTTTCAGCCATAAGTCACACAATTTGCCATATGAAGTGATGGTACAGATCAAACAAATTTATAGAGATTTAGCCAATCCGGATCTTCTAAAAAAATGCCTTGACCAAAAGACTCAAAACCAGAACGAAAGTTTCAACAATGCCGTCTGGTCTAAGGTGCCTAAAAATGTTTTTGTAAGGCTAAACACTCTAAAACTTGGCATATATGATGCAGTTTTAACTTTTAATAATGGATTTACCAGCAAATTGGATGTGTATAACAAGCTAGGAATCAAACTGAGCGAGAAGTCTGTTGCCGCATTGCGAAATTTTGATACAATACGATTGAAAAAGGCAGAAAAATCTGCTTTAGACATGACCAAGGAGGCTAGAGTTGCTAGGAGGAAAAGAAAACTTGCATTAGAAGAGGAAAATGAAGACCCAGATGACCCTGAGTACGGAGCTGGGATGTTTTAGCAGCAAAAGGTTAGTTTAGCAGTCATTTTTGCCTTTACCGGACATTTCCCGGAAACTTGGTTTTTTTCATATAAAGGTACATGTATCTCAAAAACTATAAATGCTAGAGAATTGAAATTTGGTATGCATATAGAACAGTGCAATTCCAAATGGTGTTGTATCTTTTATCATTCTATCTAAAAAAACAAATGAGAAAAAAATTTTTTGGTATAAAAAAATAATTTTTTACACACAATATTTAAAAATTCCTAAAAAAATATTTTTAAAGATTTTTTTACTACAGTTGCAAGAGATGTTTATAAAGGAGTACTCTTTCCCTACAAAATATTTGAAGGTTGTAACTTACTTAGTTTTGACAATACATGTACCTAAAGTTTGTAAATTTAACATGCGCGGGATAGGAACGACCCGCTCCCCTTAAAAGATAATACATTATACCAAAAGTTCTAGCTTCCCAACCTATATCAACTCGGTCCAGTGTACGAATTATATCAGTATTTATATACCGAATCAGTATCGTATACTCAATAATAAATGGATGTTATGTCACCTCAACGACTTTCTGTAAAAAAAACTGCATTTGTAATCTGATGTATTGCTTTGTGACCGAGAATAATTAAATTGGTTTTCCTTGTTCCGACAATGCTAAAATAAGAAGTGTTTGTTGCTCTAGTTATGCATTCAGTCCATAAATTGAAATAAATACAAGTATTGGTTAAAAACAATTAAATATATGGTCGTACAGTCATAATACCTTTTTAAGATATTAGTAGAATACATTAAACTGGCTCTTTGAATTTACATTACACAGATTTAGATACTCATATGTGGTTATTTGCCGCTTTAAAGACCGTTGGGGCTCAGCTTGGAAGAGTTAAGAAAATTATAATATAACTGTGTTTATCCTAGAGACTGTAATAATGTGCGTATAACATTAGAGCAATCAGAACATAACCGGAAAAAGCTGACTCTTATCCCTAGTGTTTGTTTCAAAATTAAGAGTTTGTAAATATTTTTAATGGTAATACCTATATAACAATATTGTCTACTAGGAAATAGCCGACTATATAAATTTGTGAGCGGACTAAGTAAAATAATATGATATTTGATTGTATATCTCCATATCCGCTTACAGGACCTATCGTAAAAAATATTTTGCATTCGGCCTTAGCGATGCCTGTTACAAGACACGTGGTGTTGATATCTTACCTTTGAATATTTACTTTTCTCCCCATAAAACAACCCTTCGGTTCAATGTTACATTTATAAATTTAAACTATACTGTATACTTAAAAACACAAACATATTTCCTGCAAACATTTGATTTATTTTATTAGAAAATGGGACTACTCATTCTCTCACGCATAGTTGCTAGGCACCTATGTGAAGAAATATTTCCACAAACTTTAAAGCAAACTATATATAAGTTTTTTTTAATTTTATGTTTTGGTGTTAATAACTAAATTAATTTGTATTATAAATGTAAAATTGTAATCCTACGATTTCTACATTTTTGTACCATAATGGAAATAAAGATGTTTTTTTGTTTAAAAAATTAATGAAATATAAATTTTTGGCTTTTTCCAGTGTATAATACAAACCATATTTATATCTATATTACAAACAAGTTGCTAGGTAACATACTAGACAATCAACAAAAGTTTGTAGAAAACATATGACACATCTTTAAGGCACATGTAGTTTTCATAGTATAGAAACATTTGGTGTAGTAAAATCCTACAACTGGATTGCATCTCAAATGTGATTTTTCTAACCGATACCGACCGTTTTTTCTAACCAATACCAACCTTAAAGAAACCAATACGAACCTAGAGATAGTTATAAAAACAAATAAGACACATTTAATATTTAAACCATATGTCTTTTAAAAAATTTTAAGAACTAAATCGTTATTATTAATGTTTTTATTTCTAATTATAAACCAACTAACGTTTAATAAAGACAATAAATTACCTTCTATAAAAAGTTATTTGTAGGATAAGTATAACTTTATTGTTCTGCCACAGATTATACACCAAAACCCGAGGAATATAAGGAATATTAGATAATATTGAGCATTGTTATGTATATATTTTAATAACTGTACTACCATAAAAAGTAATGACAAAAGAGGAAATAATAAATAAATGGCCTAATGTAATACGAATAGATACTGTAGATCGTATATTTCCTCTAAGGTGCATTAGATGGAACTGAAATGAATTCCAATTTAATATCGCGCATGCCACTAGGATGTTCAGAAATTTAAAATGAAACTAATTATAAAATCAAATTAAAACAATGAAGCTCCAATGCCACGAAGGAGGGCTCTTGTAATAAGCATCCTTATTTGTTTTTATAATGAGAAGTAATCACTGGCTACTATTACAATTTTTAAATATACCGAATAAAAATGGAAATATGTACCGGTTTTTGGTCCATTTGAACCAGACGTCAACTTGCCTCTTATTTTACCAAAACATTATTAAATGAATAATTAACGGAAATTTATTAAGTCTAACTTTAATATTCAATTATTATCAATGGCCAAACAAGATTAGGGAAAATCATTTGTCATTTTTCAATCACTATCTATAATGGAGCTTCAATCACTATTGATTTACTAATAAAAACCGACAAAATGAAAATAATGAAATTAAAATATTTTTTTTACCTCCCGGCGAATAATAAGACTTAAAGTACCTAATTATGAACATTATTTCATTTTTGTATATTAAAATGAATTTTAATATTTTTTAAACATGTTCATTAATTTTATGACTTCTTTTCAAGTTGATAATGTTTTAAATTTACAGTTTGTTTGCGCAAAGCAGTAGAAACTGGTGAGGCCTACTTATTGTATTATCGTCATAAAAAGGGCAGTTATTGCTTGTATATTATTCGCTCTATAAGGCTTATTGCAGATATAAATATGCTGAATCGTGGTATACGGTAACTGCCATTGCATTAGCTCTGCTGGTTAATTTTAGATTATTCTTTAGGCTGTGCTGAATAGACTTTCATAAATATTTACGGATTATTGTTTCTTCCGTAGTCTTGTACTCTTTATGTCTTCAAGAAAACCAATCCAAATTTTTTTGTAAATAGACACGACAAAAATGTGTAAATTGTACACATTTATTTTTATATTATTTTATTTTTATTTATTTAATAGTTTTTTAAGGAGATTACATATTTTGTGGCTTCTGGTACGTATTGAAAAAATATATTGTCATGAATTTCATTATTATTTTTAAGTACAATAATTTCAAATTACTCCAATAAGTAATAATGTGTGTTCCAAACATTAGTGAAAATATAGTAAATAATATAACTAATAATACTGATACATTATTTTAAGTACTGAACAATGAATAGCATATTCCATATACTGTATTTTAGAACATGAAAACTTTAACTATATCATTGGTTTTAAATGTTATATTAATAAGAATATCGGGATCTCAAAAGTACGTATAAAGAAGAGGAGTTGATCGTAATGGAAAGTGAAAAGTAAAGTACCAATGGCTTAGGCTTATGGTCTCGATACCGAGCACGAACAAGCCAATTAAGTCTCCTGACTTACAATAAGCCCTTCTCCAATACACTTTTAGACTACAATACAATTCATCAAAACTGGTAATTTTCTGTGACAAATTCCCACTGTCTTTTAAGAACTTATTGTTTATTTTATAATAGTTTATTCCTATTTATTCTTGAGAATTACTATTAGTCTTATACAACTTTAGGCATTAATATTACAGATTAAAACATTTTTATTTACAAGGAATAAAGTTTACTAGTTCAGTTGCCTACAAAAACATTAAAAAATATTATTACGCTTAGGCTTTATAAAAAGGTCTTTTAAGTAGGTTTTTAAGAAATGTGAATCAATTATAATGCAATAGAAAAACTTATTATAGTGATGCTTGAAGTTGAAACTTTAAGGCATCATATTATAAATTCCTTCTGTAATTTATTTATCATAAAATTAGCAAAAGAAGTTTTTTACAATTTTAATAGTCCACAAATTAGCTATAGTAGGTTAATAGTTTATTTTAAAACTTAAATTTTTAATACTACGAAAATTATCACAACAGTCTCGTAACACTAATTATAGTGCACTATACAGTTTTCCGATTTACCTTAGGAATAAACTGGTACCCCGAGTTGGGATCTTGGGGTCTATAGGCCTTAAAACAGACTTTCTTCATAATTATTACAGAACCATGAACATATTCTACGTAAGTAACAATATTATTCATTTTTATATTATTTTCCTTTTGTAAATAAATAGTTTAAGAAAGTAATCACTTTAATATTAAGACAACAATTATTAGTTTTTTATTTAGAAATCGTAGGTATATTTTATAAATAATATCGCTTTATTTTATTTGCCGTTATCGTACAAATTACGGAATAAATATGTATATATGCTGTATACAAAATAGCATGTGTAAATGATGACTATTCCACAAAATGTCCAAGCAGGTATAACTCGTATCCGCATTCGCAAATAATTCGTTAAAGAGTGATGGGTAATAATACTTGTATCCTTCCTTACAATTACGTTTATACAGTAAATCAATTAAAAACTATGCTTCACTATATTTCTGAATTGCATAATTTACCAATAACAAGCTTGGTCTTTTTTAGAAAGGTCTCTTCCAAAAAGTAAATAATTTATAAAAGTATTGTATTATTTACATTTAGTAGTATTTATAAGTTTTTTCCAATTGCTTCATGAGATTAACTTAAATAACAGATACATTATTCACTTTAATGCGGGGTAAAAATTTATTTTCTTGGCAATAACACTTTATATTTAAATAATAATAACATATGGATATTTATATATTTTTTAATCGATATAGCCTTGAATATATATTTAGAATAAAAGTGTAATAATCTTTCCATTCCAAAAGTAAATATTTTATTCGCTATTATTTATTTATTTACTTTTCATCACAATGTTTTCAAAGCGTTCAATTGACTTATATAACATATTTCCGAGAAAAAAGTGAAATAGGAAAGCGAAAATATGGTATTTCGGGAATAATTTATGGTTAATCGCAATAAAAAGTAAAGTTAATAAAGTTAAGTTAAAGTATTGGTACAGATGTGACACTTCACTGCTATTACATTACATGGAAATACATCAATCTTGCATGTCCAATATTTTACACAATTTACACAAAATGTATTGTGTTATTTTATTTGTTACCTGTTATAAGTGTATGCTCCCGAAGTGTAATTATTGTTTTAAATCACATCCATATATAGTCGCGCCAATAAGTATACAACAGGCCCCTGGTAAATTCAATCAACAATCAAGTTTAGTAACGGTAATGAGGCCAAACTAATTACGATCTGTATCCAATCATTGGCTCTAATGGTGCCTGTCGAGCAGTTGTGATAAACTATTCAATATGCTACTCGTGTGCAATCACAGTTGAATATCATACAGAGCTATGAACATGGCAAATGTTTTTATGCGTGTACTGTACTGAGTTTTAACACTAATTTATGGATTACTAATACTACTAATAATTCATAAAAATGTAAATAACTATAATATAAATAGAACTGATTATATTCAATAATTAATCCTATTCTAAACCAGAGCATTACATGTTATATATGTTTTATGTTACATTGATTGTTACTCATACAACATGTAAAAGTGGAGAGAAAAATAGCACATAAAAATTTATACAATTATAAAATTTTCCAATGCTGTTTATAAAATCAGTGAATAGTCCAATAATATTATAAAAACCATTGTGATTACCTAATAAGTAAAAATTCTATATTAAAAATGTTCTTTTAGATCTCATGAACTTCCCAGCATTTAAAAGTTTCAGTATTTCGAAAACTCTCAGCCTATAGGTTTTTGTGCTTTCCGACTAGTCCCAGCGTAGTCAGGTGTAGGTTACTGTAACTTGGGTCTAGGTAGTTACCGGGCTCTACTACACTCCAAAATATATAAGTTTCCATCATCTAGTAACTCTCATTAGTTAGAAGCTTTTAGTCTCCAAGAGTATCCTGTTTCTACTACATGCCACGTCTAGCAGAACGTACTTGGTCTTGTGTGGATTTTTGGTATTTGGCTGTTTACTAACTTTATATTTTTCCTAAATCAGGTATCTACTAAATTATTAACGATAACAATATATGTCTGCGCGATATCATTTAGCTAAGTATTGCGATAATTTTTATATTGGTCTGATGGGTAATCATAATGGAAACAAAATAAACATAATAAATGAAATTTTCAAGTAATTGAGGACATGGAGTTTAGTTTTATAACATAAACAAGGGTGAGTAGTATGATTGTTTGTTTAAATATGGACAAGTCTGATCATTACTGAAACCTTTCACTCAGTGGGCTCTCCGGCTATTTTTGTCTACCCGGAGATACAAAAATAATATTTTAAATTATTTTCTGTATGTCTGTTTGTCACTATAACATATAATAATGAAATGAGGTATACATATTTCATGCCATGCAACCTCATCTAATCCAATAATTTGAATCGCGGTGTGATTTACTCCAGTCTTTAATTATGAGCTGCAATTATATGAATAAAAAGTAGTTTATAATTTTAAAATACACAATATTATTGGAAATTAAAAGTTAAATGACATGATTTAAACGCGTTTCTTATGAATTAATTTTTACTATATCAAGACTCGTAATTTAAATTTATTTACGTTATTAAAAATAATGTATAAAACTGACCTAATGATGAGGTCCCCTTATAGTTATTGTATGAATATTTTTCCAAAATTAATGTTAAGTATATATATATATATATATATATATATATATATATATATATTGTTTGTTAAATAATGATACTTATCTATGTGTTTACGTTATTACTAGATACAAAAATTCTTGAGGTCGCTTGTATACTGTATATTAATACCACTTTTACTGCAGAATTTAAAATGTTACACTAAAATACTGATTGGTTACCTTTTTATGCAAATTTTTCATAAATGTAACTAAAACAACGTCGTATATTTCTTATTACTTACTTTCTTATTTCATATTGCCTTGCATTACTAATTCCTGAATATAAGTACAACCAATAATTCCTAATAAGAAATCAATTCTCTTATCAAAAGCATGGCCATAATGTAGGCGTGTATTCAGATCACAGATGTTGCCCAATGATGGGTTGACGACATGAAATCGAGAAATACAACTTTTACAGATGGAGCTGTATTTAAACTCCCATAAATGTGTTTCTATAACCACCATAACCAGAGGTTTGAATAAGAAGTACAATCATTAGTAAGGTCATAATGAATTAGTACTTCTAATGCGTGTTCAATCTTGTATAGCCAATGCAGCAACTTTGGTTGCAAAACAGCGTGAACGAGAGTGAGAAAATGTGTGAATTGACTACCTTGGTTAAACAAATTTTACATTAAAAAATGAATAGTCTCTAGGAACAACGTTTTACCAACACAATTTCAAATATATTTACTATGATATAGAAAAATGCTTTTGGTAACTAGATACAAGACAGAAAAATTCATAATTTAATTGACATGGTCTCTTAATAATGTATAAATTCATTACGAAAGCCATCAAGATGGAGAAAAAATGATCCTCTATATAAGTTTGAAGTGGTATGATGAATGGTGTTGTGTTCAGTTCACATTTTCTGTACTGAAAAACACATATGCTTTTAAAGCGTTTAAAAAGCAAAAATAAGGAATATGTAACAAAGGAATAAATTACACACAAAAAAAGTGAAACATTTGCCTACTTTACTACTTCGGTCTTACTGAATCACTTTAGATGGGTTGGACTCCATATTTCATAATTTTATACCTGTGACATTGTAGCATGTAGCATTGAGCAGAAGGTAAAATAGAACTAAATGTAACTTTTACGTTGACAAACAATTTTTATATATGAAAGCTCTAAGTACATATGAAAAAATATCCAAACATATCCATTGTTTGTGTTCGTTATATCAAAATACCTTGCATTCCTTTGCTACTTGTGTCTTCTCTCTTTTGTTGGGTAAGACTCCCGACACCAGCTTTGTACTGGCTTATAAGTTTCAAGTGCAACTCCTTTTTGTGTCTAGACGAAGTTAGTAAATATACACACTGTTCTAGTGGATTCTTCTTCTGGGGAAATAAAATATAAAATACACAAATACTTATATGTGTTAAAATAACTTATAGTAACAAAAAACGTCTTTAAAACCCCAAAGTAGGTAAATAAACGTATTAATGTATTTGGCTTTGAACACCATAAAATGATATATATGAGCTTAGAAAATAATGTGTTTTGATATAATAGAACTGGAACAGACATAAGCAGTCAGTAAGCTGATAATAATCCCACGTAAATAGAGAGAAAAACATATTCATGTTACATACTACGTCATCAGTAAAATAAACCCTGCCAGTATTTACAGGCCTTTCAAATTCATAAAAAGTATTTATTGAATTATTAAATTCAGTATACGCAATCAGTCATGACGTAAAATAATAAATTAACATCTAAATGTAAGAACTATGGTAAGAGTTTAACTGTTTGTTAAAATTACACTATCAATTATTATATTTGCAAGGTAGGAGTACGTCATACCATATGTCAATTAACAGGCTTAGCTGAGGTGTAATGCAAAATTGGTAGTCCATAAAACTCATTTCATTATCAACTGATAGATAACAGATTTGAATATGGAAAATAACATTTTACATATTCCTACATAAATTAGAAACGGTGTCTTATTACATACTAGGTTTTACTGACACCTATTATAATTCCAAGTTTACACATATAGAATCGTAGAAATCATTTTCGTTTACGTAGAAATGATGTTTAATGTAAAATATCAAGTCTGCAGATAAAATCTTTCAAGATATATGTTAATAAATGTCATATTATACATTTACATTTATGTTTATGAAAATTTGGTTTCATGTCATTGTTAAAATAATAAAATTCTACACACTACTTCACCATACAATTATGTTGGATATGCGGGGATATTTAGGATACATAGTTTTTGTATTACATGTTAAACTCTCTTGTGAGTCTATTGAGTTGCTAAAAATGTAATTACCCTGCTAATTTTACGTTACCATCATGGTTAGCCATAATAGAAATGAAAACATATTCACCAAGAACTCATTCAAAGCCAAATTACCATTCAAAACCCGCCTCACCACCCTGAAAAACAATTCCTTTAGTGGCAGGTACTCCACAATCCGTCTGGAGGTGCCGAAACCGAAACGCCAGAAATTGTTCGTGACTTCCAACCTGTAATGGATCCTGCACGGACTATATTGCACGAGCCGTTTACATACGGGTGATCGCATGCTGTGTTAGGTGCACTATAGCTAGTCTTTGCTCACCCTTAGCAAGTTGAGGCACGAGGACCTTATACTCCCTACGTCAGTTTCCAGATATCTGATGATTGCGGCCTTAACATCCACGGCCGTGGTTAAGGAGCAGGATGGACTAATCAGAAGCAGGTCTAATCTCATAAATAAAATTTCCTGCCCCAAGTTCACTGAGGCTTGGTCTCCGTTTCCCCTGTCCATGCCGCACTAACTGATCAAGAACCGAAGTGACTGGTTCCTAACCTCAAGTATAACGAACTAAATATTCGAATGAGGAGAAATATCCCACCATTCTCGGACCAAGATTTGCCGAGTTTCTGTACAGGGCGCACTGTCGAACGTTGATGAAGTGCTTTCTTCACAGTATATTTTAATTATCGGTAGGGTATTAACTCGTAAAGATTCGAAGGCACTAATGTATTTTTGTACAGCCTAAAAGTTAATCTTTTTATGCAAAATTAATTTTTAAAGTATGATATTTATTCACTTTTTATTTGTGATGTATAGGAAACTCGTTCACCTATATTAAATCACCTATACTGGACGCCTGACATGAATTCTTAGCAATTATTTATATTATTAGCTAGCTCCAAATTGAGTGTGGAATTACTAAATATATACCTATATATTACTTTAATACGCGTTGCATCACGCAAATTCACTTTTTGCGTGCACCCAAAAAACATTCATTTACAAAGACAATCACACCGTTGTTCTGGTTCTCATTTCCTTTGTTAACAATCATATCATATCCATCCATACTCACATATATGCACGCCCTATATATAACATCAAGGTATCTTTGAGAAAGCTGATCCACGGTATCTGTCAAAATACAAAATCTACGTCTCAACCAGCCAGTACGTCTCTGACCCAACCCCGTGGCTGCCGTCAATATAAAACCCAAGGTCCCTGGACAGACTCATGTACAATGCCAGCAGTGATAGCTACTCACCGCTAAACTTTATATCCACTTTAATTAACTAAATAACTGTTTAATACACGTTGCACCATGCAAATTCACTTCTTGCGTACGCAAAAAACATTCATTTACAAACACAATCACACCGTTGTTCTGGTTCTCATTTAATTTGTTAATAATCATATCATATCCATCCATACTCACATCCGCAATACATTCATACAGTTAAGTATCTGTTAAAACGATAATGTCGAATTTGTAGTTAAATCTAATAAACAATTATTAACTCCTTTTCATTTATATTATAACTATGAATATTTAAACAATTCTATAGTCTGAAAAAATCTTAGAGGTGCCTACCTATTTATTTACGCCTATATTCACAACTCTATTAGCTATCTCATCCAAAAGATTATCCATTAAGCTGTAAAGCGTTACCTAATTGCCGTTTCACATAGAAAATAACTAAGCCCCTAAAAAGTGAAAGTGTGTTTTGTGTATTCCAAATAAATAAACTGAAATTGTATTGTATTTTGTAATTATTTTATTGTTTTTGCTGTATTGTTTCGTTTGGTCAAAAAACTACCCTATTTAAAATTCCGATTATCGGCGCAAATAGTATACACCCGCTTATATCTTATAAATCAATCACTCATATGTTTAGCTCATAGTGTGGATTTCAACTGACTATTTATCATCAGAAATAATTTTATCCCGTGTACATATATAAGGTTCTAAGATTTATAAATAATACATGTATGAATATTGCAATAGTTGTATAGAACAAGGAAACTGAAAGAAAATGATTTTACAAGCATATATTTAGTAATTCCACACTCAATTTGGAGCTAATAATATAAATAATTGGTAAGAGTTCATGTCAGGCAACCAATATATCGACTACAGTTTCATTGTTTAGTAATGTATTAATCATATTTTTTACGAATTAGAAAACACACATTCAGTCAGATCTACAGTAATTCATTTAGAGATGACAGATCATTATTTTTACCGTTGCCTTGTTTCAACCCAGTTTGGCCAAAAATTCAGGTCAGGCTTTGTTTAAACATAAGAACAATTAACTTGAGGTTGAGGCCGCAGGCCTAGTTATCTCTTGGTTAGGATTGGTTTTCAGAACTAAACAATAGAGATGTCGAATCAAGTTGTGAAACTTACCTTTAGCAGCTTCAAAATATTATTACATTTTCAACGAAGATATCGAAATTTCCATAAAAAACTTTTTCATATGAATTACCTTAGTTGATCACCACGCAAATGTTACCACAAATGATAAAACTTTTTTTTAATTACTTTATGATCAAAGTATACAATTGTTTATACTTTTTATGATATTATAAGAGTATAAACACGATTACACTATTTAATATATAGTACTATTACACATATTTTTTACGTAGTACTTATTTTAGCCTGGTTAGTGAAATAACTAGTTAAATAACTGTCTTCCACATTGCTTTACCTGCATCACCTCTTTACCTTTCAAGAGAATAAATTCTCCATACAAATGAAATATAACTCTCAGGATCAAGAGTGAACATAAAGCTTTGTCAGACCCTTCACAAGAAAGGTAAACTGTTTATATCCACTGTCGTTAGAGTAGCAACCACCTGGTCTTGCTGCCTTTTGTCCTTTACCATTAAGTATTTACAAATAAGTGTTTCCAGCTTAGCGTTTAGAAAATTATCTAGATAAAAAAAACCGTCACACTAACCAATCGAGATTTTTAAGATCACTTTTATACGCTTTTGGTAAACAGTATTTTCAGACATAAAATATCATTTATAAATACGTAAACCCATATGATATAGTTTATTTTACACAATGAAAACGATTTATTGGAAACTAGAGAAGTATTTTATAACGGAAAAGAGATAAATATTTAGTGGAACATTAATATAAATAATTTATTTCTTATTTAATTTAAGTAAATAATATAATGTTTGAAAATTGTATATGTATTACAGAACACTTTTTCTCTTATAGAGATCAGTTTCTTATACAATATTTAAAAATATCCTTACATGCATTCGATTTTTTGTATTTTTTGTCTTTGTTAAAATGAACGTAATATTTATATGATATTAAAATATTACTTGAATTGAAACAAGCTGGTCAATGATCTTAGCCGATATATTTATAAGATAAATATTTCCAAGTTTAAAATTCTGTGGGATTTTTTGGCCAATTGTTATCTGCCACGTTACATATCATGTCAGATATTCGGTTAGTGGGTGAAATACCCCAGAAATTATTGTGTAGTGGTATTGTTGTCAAAAAACTATAGAAAAGTTATATACATAAAACAAATTATACTTATATACTAAGTATAGTATTTTTAGATAATGGTTAGAATTTGAGTTTTTAATGTATAAGGTATCATTCATTTTCAAGTTTTAATCTTGTTACGTATTTGGCACAAACTATAACTATTCATTATTTTAATAACTAAAAACTGATTTAAGTATGTTAATTTTTATTAATAGTTGAACTGCTCTACTTTACCAATAAAACGTTATTTAAATATTATTACATATAATGAAATGCTTAACAACTCATTATTATTCGTTAAAAGTTACTAAGTTGTGTACAGAAGAGCGAATAAAAATAGTGAACGTTTTTTTCATTTAAATTTAGCACATTCATAATGTTATAAAGAAGGGTTAGTTATATTTTAAATAGGTAAATCAATATTAAATTATTTGTCTTTCTGTAAAAGTTTGTAAACAAACCATTATTATATCACACATTAAAATGCCAATGTTTGTTAAAGGTGTACAAATATAAAAACATATTCTTTAATAAAATATATTTTAAAATATGCAAAACATGTTAATATCATTCAATCATTACTTTATCATAAACATCTGTCAGTTGTATGTTTTTCCTAATAAATATATTGGATATACAATTATACTCCATACTTAATGATACACATGGTGTAAAAGGGACGATTTTCTATATTAATCTATATTACTTTAATTGCTTTAGTCTCAAGAATATTTTTGAAAATAGAATCTAATTCAACTGAAAAAACTAGATAACTAGATTACTAGTACCTACTACAAGAATAAATAGTTTTGTTACCTAGATATATTCAAGGTAATAAATACAAGTGTAATTACAATAATATAATGGCAATCAGACAAGGGCAATATAGAAGTGAGTTATAGCCGTATGTTGACGTTTGAAATATTTTGCACCTTTGAATAGGTCTGATTGCAGGACGGCGAAAGCAATCCTCCATTATACAACCAACAGTATGACCAGTGCCCGGAGGCTGATATTCCATCAACACGAGAACGTCATCTTCTACCCGTCACTTTCTCTGTATTCCAGTATATTTCAGAGGATAGCATAAATAGTTATGTTTAAGAGTACGGTACGATATGTTGTAAATTAATAAAAAATTATTTTAGTTTATTTCAACGTTATCAACAAATATATACTAATAAATATTACTAGTAAAATAACTTTTTAATAGGGGGGTTGATTTAAACGTAAGCCAAGAGTACTTGTAAAATACTCCAAGTATAGTAAATATAAGTAAATTTATTTTGTATTCTCACTATATTTGGGAATCATTATGTGGATTAAGGTATTTCGTATAGATTCTTGGCATATTACCTCGTATATGCAAAGTATGATGCATTGGACTTGATGGGTATTATAATGAAAAAGTTACGCATTTTTATTATTAAAACGTATGCACTCGAATCAAGAAATGCAACAGAAAGGAAATGTTTAATATAGATCAAGTTTGTATAATATTACCCGTAATATTATTGTTATGAAGTAAAGTTTAAATTCGATTGAAGCGCTGCTTTCACAGCATCGGTGAATGTAAAGTGGCTACTTTGTAATGCTAATAAATGTGCTGAGTGAATGTGCTTTATATACCGAAGTTTGACAGAAAACGAAAAACTTTGACGATTTGTTATATCAATCCTTGGCATAGCTTGTAGGCTATATAAGAATTTTAATAAATGTGTTGAAGCCCAAATCTGTTATGCTCCTGAAACTCGGAATTTTTATCATTACATCCACTTAACGCATAAATAGTGTCAAATATTTTTCTGTTACTGTACTGTATGGTTTACAGTGTTACCAGTGAACATAATAAATGTGTTATTGCTAAAAAAACCATAAAGAATATGGATCGGCTCTGCCAGGTTTTGAACCTGCAGCTTATTTCTGAAGAATAGATTCTTAGAAATGAAATTATAATTTTTTATAGCTGGATTGGAAATTTTTTATCACTCTCCAGAACTGTATCCTAGAGGCTTAGTTAAAATGCTAGAAAAAGCATAGTTTTATTGTGTTGAGAGGTCTTTTTTATTAAATTTAAAATATAAAAAATATGACCACTAGGGAAGGAAATAAATCGAAATTAAACGAAACTAAATTAATTCATTAATTTATAAACGTATCCCAATGTCATTATATAAATTTTACGTATTACATTGGCAAGTTTAAATAACACTCTACTTCTTACAATTTAATGTTACTTATATCTTTCTTGTTCCCATGAAAGTTATTTATCATCTTTTTATAAATACAGAAAATTAAGGTTTTCTTAAATAAGCTTTTGTGATGTTGGTAGTGATAGCGATATTTTTAAATACGTATCAATAAAGTTCCGATATAATCTAACTTTATTAAGGTTTTGTTTAATATATGTCATTTGTTACTGTTTGGAACATTAACAGAAGGCGAGGTAACCAACTCTGTGTTAATGTAAAAGAAATTTATCGTGTTTCTATCACGCTGTTGCTCTTTGTTACCTGTCCCTGGGCACTGCAAAGTTGTTATTTGACGGTTGTGTTAACATGTGCATGTCAACAAGGGAGAGGAACAAAGTCGGTGTGACCTTAAATATAAATACTAGATCTTTTATCCACAACCATGTGTATCCAAGGCCACATATATAATAATAAGCACAATTACAGTTATTTTATAAATTTGAATTCCTTTTCAGGATTTATATTCCTATCATCAGGAATGCAAAAAAATTTATGGGAATCATAAATATAAAAAAACTGTAATATTTTCATATTTAAATTGATTTTACTTTCAGAGCTAGAATATACCACAAAATATTATTTAGTACTACAAATTTATAATGTTTTCGCACTATAATACACCTTCGCATTTTTAAACCATCAAACACTAAGAAAATATTTGTATTTCTTACTAAATGATTTATTTATTTACACTTCACATTATATATTATACATTAAATAGAATTACAAATTTAAAAAAATGTTGTTAACTTTTTTTTCTAAATACTTTTTCCAAAATAAAAATATCGAAATTAGTATTTTAGTAAAAAGTTTCACGTTTTTAACGCATTAGTTGTCTTAGTAAAATCGTTATAAGATTATTGATTATAGTAATCAAAATTTATTTTATATGCTGATATTTTTTTAAAAGAACTATTATATCTTTATAATAAAAATGGTTAACTTATTACATTTAAACACATTAAACCAATATTTAATACTTTTAATTTTGTGAGGCCTTGCTATCACATAGATTATATTCCACATTGGCCACATTGGGTATAGATGGACCTTATACCCAATATAAGGTCCATCTTAAACATTTCAAAGATGGTGATCAAGGATTACTATTTCGATATAATATGTGTTTTTCTTTTAATGTTAACAATATAGGTAATAGATAAAACGTATACAAGTTTACTTTAAAACTACTTATCTAACTAAATTACTTTATATGGTGCCATATGACGAAATTTTATAGATAAATATTATATTTATCCTTTACAGAGATATTTAGGTTTTGAATGTTGTTAATTTTTATTTTAAAGCGTTAAGTAAAAGTAAAGTAAAATAATGTCTTATTGCACTAGGAGAATTTATGGGCTAATTTAATTTGTTATAGGCTTATTACAATAAAATCAATATCCGTTTTTGGAACTGCTGGAACTGTAGGGAACTGGTAAACCTCATAGTAAACTTCCGGGTTTCCCAAAAGTGGCTAGAAGTTTCAATGTATGAAAAAGCACGCCCCTTACAATAAATAGGTTACTCTTAAATTCAAAAATAAAACACTTAGACTATCAGAACTGTGTAATACTGTCTGATAAATAAATAAATCTCGAAATATTTAAGCAAGTAAGGTTTATAACAAGCAGAATATTATTTAGTATGTTAAGTTTATATTAATTTTTAAATACGTTTAAAATGTTTCAAGAATCACGCATTAAATAATGAATCGTTGGGTAACTTGGAAAAACTATTATTTACCAGCACGAACAATAATTACTGATAAACTACGGTAGGATGGATTCAAAAAGTTTCTCAGCATACTAACTAAAAAGGAAGCAAGGAGATAATAATAATAAATGAATGGAAACTCAGTTATAATAAGCACGATATTGTGGAAAGTTGGTTTTTGAAATCTTTGGATACAGTAGTTAAAGTAAACCACGAATATAGAAATCAAGTCAATTTAAGATTCCGCGATTGTTTTATACAAGTAAATAAAACAACCCTCTGTTATTGATTTAGGTGGTGTAACTTTATTAGGTTTCTCAACTGAACTACTGAACTAACCAGATTACAGATGCCTTTACACAACCGTTCGGGAAACTTGATTTCCACTTTGCAAAGCCACATTTTGAATGTCGGTCTAACATACAAATCACAGAATCCAAGATTACAGTCCATCCTATTACACGTTACGGTCTACGATATAAAAACAAGGAACACTCGCACCCCAATTTTTACTCATAATGACCTACAAAACTAAAAAATCATTTTCAATTTTGTAGTTAAGCTAGTAGTACTTAAATATTCTAATCAAAAATTAGCATAAAGTTACATAAATTAGGTTTGAATGTGAAAATGAAAGATCAATTACAATGATCGGGAAAAAGACGCTTTTTGACCAAAGTTTTCATGTATATACGTAATTGGGGCAACAATGCAAACTCAAAAGTGACTTAGACCAAAATTTAATTGCAGTTGCCGAAAGTGGTCATTTATGACTGAAATAGTCCTTTCAGATCAATGTGCATGTATACTTTCTTGATCGGAACATAAAAAACACTACTATGATATACCTTAGCCCATAAGTCTAGTAGCTTTTGAATATTAAAGTAGACGCTTATGGGTGTATATTTATTTCACAAGGACAAAAAATCACTACTATGGCTACAAAAAACACCTCAGACCCGAAGTAAAATTACAATGACCAGAAGGCAATCCTTTTTTATTAACGTATCACTTATTCGTTACATTCATTATTAAGCATTCACTGAGATTTCTACGAAATAAGATTCCTCCATACTGGCCTAAAATATTTTCTAGTTTTATTGAACATTTTGGAGAATAATTATAACTATTAATATTATGAAATATTGCAGAGAAATTCATGTACTTAATTTGTAATAATAACAAATTTCAATTCTGTGACTTCACAAAAAAGTGCTCGTTAAACTTTTTTGTACAATGTTCAGCAACTAACTGAACGGGAAATGAGAATACACCCTGCGACAATAGCATATTTTCAGAAAGTTTTATAATTTCATTAAAAAATCTCATAATACTTGCCGGTTTTTCAATAGAAATTCAATGCACCGGGTAACTTCCAGTCAGATATTACAAATTACACTAATTCTGTATATTATGGTCATTTTAGTTATATTTATGTACGGTATTAAGTCAGTTAAAACATTTTAAAGCGTAACAATTAGGTGGAAAACTATTATAACTTACACACTTCACAATAAGTTTTAGGTTTAAATACTGTTTATATTTAGATTAAATTTGTTAATTCCTGTAAAATGAATACTACTTATTTGAATGTGCTTGGCCCTCTTTTATTTATACGTACGTAGTCATTAAATATAGGAGTATTGTTGATTAGGGGAAAATAAGCGTTCTTAGGAGTAAAAGGTATCCATGTTTCAGGAAACTCACAAAATAAAAAGTGCCATTAGTAAAAAGTCATTAATTTCAGAGATTGTGTTATGTCTTTTAGAAGAAATGATCTGTAATTAATAGACTCAAGTTTGTTAATAAAATTTACTAAAACGTACAGCATACGTTTTTTTTCATATTAATGTTAATGTCGTAGTTACTATCGTGTTAAACGAGTCAAATAGATCCCTTAGTAGGAAATTAGTTTCATGGATTGATAATATTATTCCTCTTCTATACAATTTCTTAATAGCATTATTGTAGGTATTATAATAATTCTATTATTACACCTTCCTTTTTGAATTAATGTTTTTTAAATTTATATGAAAAATAATGAACAAAAAAGTGGAATTGGGACGATAAAATTATAGTAAATGGTAATTAAATTATAAAATATAACAATTTCATTAATAAAATACAGTGGAAGATTGACTATCTAAATGACACGCTATGCTGAGCTACACACACGCCTTTAAGGCAAGTCTATTTTGCATTGTTGACGAATTTTCGGGTTGAGGAAAAATTAAAAATAAAAAAAGTTTAAAGTTTACTTTATATTATGTGGTAAATTAAATTTATGTCATGTGGTATTAAACCACAAATAGCGGGAATCCAATGGGGGGGGGGTGGGGGGGGGGGGGGGTGGGGGGGGGGGGGGGTGGGGGGGGGGGGGGGTGGGGGGGGGGGGGGGTGGGGGGGGGGGGGGGTGGGGGGGGGTTATTATTTAATATATATTTGCAACGATATTATGGTTACCAATAATTAAGATAACGTTTCTAAAACTTAGAAAACCAAAGAAAGAATTATTACAGTGATTTTAAAAATATACAATGAGAGTATATTACTTTTATAATAGTAGTATATAATTAGAAATGCTTAATATATGATCAAACACTCCAATAAAATGAAAAAGTTTTATTTTTGTGAGGCCTTTCGTGCTCAAAGAACACCTCGTCATGACCCCACATAACTGAAATAAAAGTAAAGTAATAATACAAACAATTTAGACTTAAATAAAAACATATGTCTTGAAAAATACAAAGAGATCAGATTTTAAAGGCCACGAAGTATGTCTACTGTATATGTAAAAATTTATATTTAATTAGATTAAAGGCAGTAACGGTGAATTTTGTAGAGGTCCAGGCTCATTATTTACTAGATAATTTTGGTTCTTCTGCATAAAAATAGTTTCGTAAGCATCAAGGAATTTGTTGTTGTTTTGACTTCTTTTCATAATATTTGACTTGTGAAAAGCAGTGTCCAGTATGAAGTGCATGTTTCGCCATGGCCGATCTTTCCTCTTGTTGATACTTCAGACATGCTTTATGTTTCCTTTACTCTCTTTTTTATTTTCCTTTTTGTTTTGGCCAATATATTTTAAATTACAGTTGTCACAATTAATTTTGATATATTCCCAGATTTTTCATCATCATCTATTTTTATTCTTTGGATTTCCTAATATGTGTTTTTTAGTTTTATTTTGGAATTTGAGGATACATTAATACTGGCATGTGTTTTTAAAAACTTTTAGCAATTTCTGTAGTTAAATTGTTGTAAGACACAGATATCCATTTTTCAGGTTCTTTTGCATTTAGTTTGATAGAGAGTTGTTCTAGAATTTCTTTCAATAATTTTTCTTTTTCTTTTTTATAATGTTATCAATCATTTCAATTTTGTAAACCATTAAATAATGCAATTTCTTTAATTTTCTTTACTTCCTTTTTATAATTTTCAATTGATAGAGGGGTATGTAAGAGCCTGTGGATTAAACTGTGAAAAGCTGCTCTTTTTTGTGAAGGGGGATGAAATGAATCAAATGGGAATAAATCTGTCGTTTTGTGTTGATTTTCTATATATGTCAAATTCAAAATGGCCAGTTGTATTTTTTTGTAAATTAATAAATCTAGAAATGGGAGTTGATTGTTATGTTCTATTTCACACAAGTAAATTTTATAGAAGGGTAAAATGAGTTAAGCGAAATAATAAAATCTTGAAGATTTTGTTTCTTGTCAAAAACAGCAAATATATCATCTACATATCGCTTCCAGATTCTTGGAAAATAATCCATTGTTTCTTTTGCATGAGTTTCAAATTTACTGAGAAATATGTTTGGCGATAAAACATGAAAGGGGATTTCCCATGGCAGTACCATAACACTGTGTGTAATATTTGTCTCGAAATTGAAACACATTTTGTGACATGCTAAGATTGACTAAATTAATGTACTCTTTAACAATAGTTTTTTCTAAATTTATGGAAATCAGCCAGTCCTCGATGATTTGTATGCTATCTTTAATAGGTACAATTAGGATAAAGAGATTGAACATCAAATGATACAAGATATTCGTCTTGTTCAATCTTAATATCTTTTGTGTAGAATTTAAGAAATCATATCTATCTTTAATGGAAAAAAGTTGGGGGGGAATTCAAATTGTTGAAACTCTTGCACTAACCATTTTGATATAAAATAAAGAAGGCGAATTTATACAAGAAACTATGGGCCTCATTAAGTTTCCTGGTTTATGTTATCTTAGGAAGACAATACGTCAGACCCACATAAAATGTGTTTTTTTTGAGCACGAAAGGCCTCACAAAATAAAACTTTTTCATTTTATTGGAGTGTTTGATCATATATTAAGCATTTAGAATTTCCAAATAAGAAGACGCTGGTAAAATGTATTCATCGACACTCAAGTTCCTCTCAGCTCAACAAACTACATTAACTGAAACCTTAAAGTAAGGTTATTATCTAATGATATACAATTTTTTTTTAAAGTGTAAAGAAAAAACAAAATATTTTCCTAAATTTATTAAAATATCGGTTCCTATAAAGAATTCTGTCACAGAAAAAGTTCTACATAATGCTAAAATTAACTGGTTAAATCTTGAAATTAAGTCTTTATATTCAAAACAATCAAATTTTGAACTTCAAGCATTTGAACTCCACCTAGAGATCACTAAAACTTTTAATAGCGTTGAATTTCCCATTTTTTTTACATGAAATATACAATGATCTTAGAAAGTATTGAATACAAACACAAATATAAACTAGAAAAACTAGAAAAGAAGTTCAATATACTGCTTGGCAAAAATATATGCACAAAAATACTACCGGAAAAATAATTTTTCCAAAGATACATTGGTTAAAAATTTGTCTTCATACACATTTACAGTTGCAGAGTTATCAATATTGAATAAAGGTTTAAACTACGGCATAAAATCTTTTAAAGAACAAGAAGATGTATTTGTTGATGTTGAATCAAACAAAATTTTTAAATAATGATCAAAGAAATGCAATTAGAAGAGATATAAATTCAGCTCTTCTTAAAGCTAAAACTAAGCAATGTACAAAAAGTAATTCAAAATCATCTCAAGACGTCTTTAGAAATAACAATAATGTAATAAAATCATTAAAAAGCAAAGATGTTTTCTACCTTAAAGCGGACAAAAGTAACACAATTGTTATATTAGATGATGTAAATACTATTCAAGAGTGGAAAAATATGCTCCAAGACGGTCCTTACGTAGAAATCAACAAAAATCCTCTAAATCAACAAAATTGCGTCAGTAACAGCTTCATTAAAACACTGCAGAACAATAATATCGAAAGAAATTTCAAAATCACTTACAGTATCAAATCCTATTATACCAAGATTGTTTTTGTCTTCCTAAGATAAATAAACCAGGAAACTTAATGAGGCCCATAGTTTCTTGTATAAATTCGCCTTCTTATTTTATATCAAAATGGTTAGTGCAAGAGTTTCAACAATTTGAATTCCCCCCAACTTTTTCCATTAAAGATAGATATAATTTTTTAAATTCTACAAAAGACTATTAAGATTGAAACAAGACGAAATATCTTGTATCATTTGATGTTCAACCTCTTTATCCTAATGTACCTATTAAAAGATAGGCATACAAAAACCATCGAGGACTGGCTGATTTCCATAAATTTTATGAAAAAAACTATTGTTAAAGAGTACATTAATTTAGTTCAATCTTAGCATGTCACAAAATGTGTTTCAATTTCGAGACAAATATTACACACAGTGTTATGGTACTGCCATGGGAAATCCCCTTTCATGTTTTATCGCCAACATATTTCTCAGTAAATTTGAAACTCATGCAAAAAGAAACAATGGATTATTTTCCAAGAATCTGGAAGCGATATGTAGATGATTATATTTGCTGTTTTTGACAAGAAACAAAATCTTCAAGATTTTATTATTTCGGCTTAACTCATTTTAACCCTTCTATAAAAATTTACTTGTGAAATAGAACATAACAATCAACTCCCATTTCTAGATTTATTAATTACAAAAAATACAACTGGCCATTTTGAATTTGACATATATAGAAAATCAACACAAAACGACAGATTTATCCCATTTGATTCATTCATCCCCCTTCACAAAAAAAGAGCAGCTTTTCACAGTTTAATCCACAGGCTCTTACATACCCCTCTATCAATTGAAAATTATAAAAAGGAAGTAAAGAAAATTAAAGAAATTGCATTATTTAATGGTTACAAAAATTGAAATGATTGATAACATTATAAAAAAGAAAAAGAAAAAATTATTGAAAGAAATTCTAGAAACAACTCTCTATCAAACTAAATGCAAAGAACCTGAAAAATGGATATCTGTGTCTTACAACAATTTAACCTACAGAAATTTGCTAAAAGTTTTAAAACACATGCCAGTATTAATGTATCCTCCAAATTCCAAAATAAAAACTAAAAAAACATATTAGGAAATCCAAAGAAATAAAATAGATGATGATGAAAAATCTGGAAATATATCAAATTAATTGTGACAACTGTAATTTAAAATATATTTGGCCAAACAAAAAAGGAAAATAAAAAGAGAGTAAAGGAACATAAAGCATGTCTGAAGTATCAACAAGAGGAAAGATCGGCCATGGCGAAAACATTGCACTTCATACTGGACACTGCTTTTCACAAGTCAAATATTATGAAAAGAAGTCAAAAACAACAAATTCCTTGATGCTTACGAAAACTATTTTTATGCAGAAGAACCAAAATTATCTAGTAAATAATGAGCCTGGACCTCTAACAAAATTCACCGTTACTGCCTTTAATCTAATTATAATTATAAATTTTTACATATACAGTAGACATACTTCGTGGCCTTTAAAATCTGATCTCTTTGTATTTTTCAAGGACATATGTTTTTATTTAAGTCTAAATTGTTTGTATTATTACTTTACTTTTATTTCAGGTATGTGGGTCTGACGATGTGTTCTTTGAGCACGAAAGGCCCCACAAAATAAAACTTTTTCATTTTATTGGAGTGTTTGATCATATATTAAGCATTTAGAATTTCCAATAAGAAGACGCTGGTAAAATGTATAATTAGAAAGTTAAAAATAATTTCAGTACTTGGTTTGATTAATCAGCTGAAAGACAAAATACGTGTAGTAATAGCACAAGTTGAAATGCCTGAACTATTCCAAACTACCTAGAATAGTTTGCATTTTCCGTATTCCAGTTAGACGTATAATAATTATACCCTACTGCTCTGAACATTGTTCTAATCCATTGGAGTTTCACAATCAGTCAAAGTTCAACCCTCCACTGGACTAGATTGATATCTAAAGCTATGCTTAAATTGTGGCAAACTGTTTTTATCCGTTAAATTTTTTATTGCTTACATAGTAGCAACTCTTAGAGGTTAGAAACAACCTGATTAGAAAACCCCCTCCCAAAAAACGAACAAATGCTACATGTTCTCAAAAGCTACGATTTATTATAGATATGAAATTCATGTACCTAGTTTGAGTGGTGATATACCTGTAGGACCCCTACGAGAAGTCCATTCACGATTCTTCCTTATCGCCTGTATCTGCTTTAAACACGAAACAATAAAAGTATGAAAGTGTAATTTTGTTCAATATTGTATTTTACCGTCTGTTACATCCCAAACATCGTTTTTTCCTGACTATGTTCATGATATTTGAGACTTAATAAACATTTTTGCATATTTTATCTTCCTTCATAGCGGTAAATCTTATATTACACGGTGCATTACATAGTTAGCTCAAAAATATATTATACTGAAATCAATACAAGCTTCCTGATAGTATTAATAGTAGGCTAACCTAAAAATGTAAATTGAATTGTATCTGTAAGATTTTTTATGAAGTTTTGAATCTTCTGTTACAACTTTTTCCAGAAGCTTCAAATGAGTGCTTTGTTATATTTCAAATATAAATAGACAAGTACGTAACATGCCATCTTCAAAACATATTTAGTGCATGTGTCTAGGTTACGTAAGACATAAATAATTACAGTACGTCTAAAGTAAATGTTGTCAACTTGACTTCATTGGTTAGTCTGAGACACTTGGTTGAGCCTGTTTGTGGTAGAATTCAAGATGTGTTTTAGGTGGATTTGAAGAATGGTTATAGTTTTATGCCCTCTCATGCCTTTCCTGGACACCTTTTTTAATTAAGGAGATCTACAAGTGGATTGTAAGAATTTGAATATATTTAGAATTAAAGTTGAGACCTCTGTTTTCAGGAACCAAAACATACTAAGTAATATGTTTCCATTCTAAAATTACGGCTTGAACTCCTACTCGTATAAGGATTCAGCAAAGGTAATAGTTGAGTAATTCGTGATCTAATTAAAAATAATCTCCTTATGAAGTATTTACAAAATTGGCTAAATAGACATGCCAGACTGATTTAGAATATTTAACGAAATTTAACTCAAAATACATAATACACATATTATTTTAATACCAATTCAAACTCTAAGTATTGCATTCCATTAGCAATATAAAAGCCAGTTCATATCTGATTTAAAATTAGGTAAAAATAATTAAAAAATTTCACTTAATTTATTTAACATTTTAAAAGATTTTATAAGACTAGAAATTATAACTATATGATCACGTATCTCAGTGTTTAAATAGTAATATTATAAAACCAAAGAAAACTATCTCGCATGTGTTGGAATATTTACGCTACACATAACACACATATGTTAAAATCTGTAGGTGTACTGAGTTCGTTTAAAGATTTTATTTTCCAATTTCAATTATCTACCATTTTTACCAATAAGACTGATGTAGAAATGTTTGCTAGTCTTCAGCCAAATCCTATGAAGTCACATGCATCATCATCGAACTCTGATTTCCTAATTAAAAAATGAATCTTAATGCCAAATTTTGAGTCCATAGGTCAGTTCCTCTTTGAGATATCGTGCGTACAGATAGACACAAATGAAATCTTTCCTGTCCCACGCATCGGGAAAGCTCAGCCAAAAATTCATTCACAATAACTATACACAATTTTGACTTGTTTCAATACTGTTAATAGATTATTGCTATAAAAATTATTGCTTCTAAACAGTTTATCCACGAAAGCTTATGAGCGTTAAATATTTTAACATTGTGTGATTTAGTAAATCTGTCGTAAACATCAATAATTTAATTTAAACATATTTAATAGTTAGACATTTGAAAGATTGTAACAGTTTAACAAAACGCCTTTGAAAATATTGCAACAGCGATATACTAAACAAAAGAACCACGTATCGCTCTGTTTCCCGCCATCAGAGCCACAGACGAGGGAAGAGATAAGCTTGCGAGGTATAAAGGGCTGACATTTCCAGACTTCATTTGTTTTCAGATAAATAGCTCCAAAGAGGCTAATCTTATCATTGCTTACTCTCTGTGTAGAATATATCTGTTAAAAGTACAGTTGTTTATGTTAAACCTAAGTTTTTTTATTTTAAATGATATGTTATTTAACCTTGATATGTATTTATAATACGATTCAGAGCATTTATTTTAATTATGTATATTATAATAATAATTTAGTTTAGATAAATTAGTACAATAATAAAGTTATAACTAAACAAAATATTATAATACGATAATACGCTTTTGTACAAATGTATTCTTTACAGTACTACTACGATAAAACAGTTATAGAATTTCAAATGTAATGCTGTACTACATGGTACGAGACAGTTTAAAATTGTAGCTATAACATAGAGAAAATTAATTCACAGTTATAAAATTATTGAAATAACTTAGTGGAAGGTAATACATTAGCTTCTTAGTAACAGTTTTATAATATTAATCGATAAAATTTAGTTTTACCATGAAATTTACCAAAAATAAATATCTATTGACCTTAAAGCTAAACATGTTTTTATTGAGTACATTATTTATAAATGTTTAATTACTTATTAAAACTGTATTTTCATTTAATTCAAGAAAGTCTAGGTAGTTTTATATCACTTAAATTCCGAAAACAAGAACAATCATAACTCGCCCATATAATGTATTATGAAGGGCAATAAATTTAACATAAACATATTTTTTAAATCTAAAATATAGTACTACACACACAAAGTCCTTCCAACTGTCCCACTTTCAATAAAATAGGATATTTTAAAATGCTTCAAGCAAGAAATGTTTCGTCCTTATGATTCTATACATAGCATTTGAAAGGAAAACAAACAAAAAAACAGGTTTAAGATAAGAAAATTGCTATAAACTATTTCATTTAGGCGTTATATTCAGTAACTAATATAAAGTACTGTATTTTGGAAAACTCCAACAAAATGAAACTAATACCGGACTGAATTATGTTGATAATTCATTTAAAGACAATCTTACCTAAAAGAGTGCGACACTTATGAACCAAAAAGAAATATGTAGGCACAACCTATGTAATCGATACAATGTTCTATTGAACTGTACGTGATTATGTATTACTAGCTGTACTCAATTTATTATAGAATATACTCGTAATTAGTATGCATACATATAAATATATGTATGGTAGCACATTCATCCGGCAAGGGAGAGATCCGGGTTCGACTCCCGACGGAGCACGTACTTTTTATGATTCAATGTTTATTGAAACTAAATAAGGCTATTGCCATTTATACAATTTAACGTATGTATATATATATATATATTTATATTTATATTTATTATTACTACAAACGGTAAAAAATAACAATGGAAAGTGTTTTATACTGATTATAATACTTTAATATTAGTATTTTTGTGATATGTAATTTAAAACGTCAATTAAAAAGATAAACAATTACTTTACAAATACATCTATTAGAAGTTTCTTGAAAAAGTTATGAGAAAACAACACACACAAAAATAATCTGTAGGGAAAATGTCTTTCAGTATGGTGTCTAGCTTATCCCTTTACGTCGTATCTAATTTTTGTAGCATGCATATTTTTAAAAGAGATGTCTTTTTCTAGGTGACATTAAAATGTCAAGGGTTATTTGCCTTTGTGCTTCCGCGCCACTTATGTAAATTTTAAGTTACCCCTTCCTACTCTCCTATGAAAAGGAGAGGAGAAATATGTTATCCTCAAAAAGGATTTTTTTATTAAATATGGTAAAGATTGTATATCGATATCTAAATCAGTTTGGAATATATCGAGAAGTATCAGGATTTAATTTATACTCTGTGTGTGTATATATATATACAGTACAGCCCCATTACGTTGGTTTCTATAGTATAATGTAATTATAAAAATATAATATAATTTTATTACTTAAACGCATCGAATTTTTGGATTTATTGTTGTTGGAATATTCTATAGGAATGATTTGCAAAAACAGATTCATTCAGTGAAACTGTACTAATTTGTTTGGCTTTATTACACATCGTCACCTACTGACTGAAGTTACGTTTGGTTTGGCTGTCTTTTGATAATGAAAAGAGGTTTCTTCACAAAATTTCCAAATAAAAGGAAAAATGTATTAGAAGGAACTACTTATTCCAATAAATTATAACGATATGCATCAAAAACCCTCGGCCTAATTTTATTACTGTGTTTATTCCGAAAGTCTGACAGATAATTTTGTGAGATTGCATTACAAAGTTTGAATTTAGTTAGGCCCAACTGTACGGAAGTAAATTCGCTGCCTATGAAGACTTTGAACTAATTCAATATATTTCCAATTAATTTAGCTCCTTTCAAGTTAATCGCGTGTTTACTTTATTAAATCACAGAATTTATGTATTTTAATTGCAATTTCCCTTGATTTATTTATAGAGTTAATAAAGTTGTATTAAAAAATAAAAGCTTTGATTATTTTAGTTTACTTTTATAGTTACAACAAGAAGCGCGTAACAATAATATATAATCATGTATATTTATAGTTTTTTTTTTGTATCGTGTAACTTGATAGCATTTTGTGAAAAATAATAATACTCTTTATAATACAATTTTTATGAGTTATAGTTTTTGGTCAGATGTATTTTAAAACATCATTTTGAATTTAATCCATTTTCAGTCATAATTTAAAATTAATTTTAGTTAATTACCTATTCAATAGAACAGAGTTTTATTTAACACTTTTATAACATAATGCCTTGTACATTCACTGATTATAATGTTCTAAAACAAGAAACATAATAATTTATAATTCAGAGCAATCAGTATACCGCCTATGGACTGTAATCGAGAATACTAGTTTAGTGTACAACTTAAATTACGAAAAGGACTGAAATAAACTTTTATGAGCTATATATGATATTTATGTGAGCGATCTTAAACTATTATTACACGAAAAATGGTTTTTAAGTTGGTCAAAATCAATTTATATGCTTTATGATTTTAAAACGTATATAGTGTTCTAAATAATACAGCAAAATGCATTAATTTATTGTTGAATTGAAACACTTAACCTGGAGAAAGCTGTATTAATCTATAGTAAAGTGTTTGGCATCCATGTGTTTAAAGCCGATTTTACTTCCGATGATTTTGACTTTAATATCGGACCTTAACCTTCAACAATATCCCTTGATCACTGCATTGTGCCTCCATCCACTTAAAGGTACAGAATAAACATTAAATCCATACTTATTTTTATTTATTATTATTATTTTGAAAAACAAATTATTTATCTCCTTATTAGTGGAGCGTTTTGTAAAGTTATCCACTAGCAGCTGCAAAGAAATAATCAGCTTCTGTCCGTCTGTACGCACGATAAGTGTCAGACGAGTTAACCTAGAGGATAAAACGTAATGCGGAAGTTATCTAATACTGTATTGAATATAGTACACAAAATGTTCCAACGTAATTCCTCATTGGTTATTGGTTCCTCATTGGTTCCTCATGGTAACGTATGCAAAAAGTAACCATCGCTTCGATACTACTATTGTTTATAGCAGATTGTAATGTAAAAAAATGGCCTTAAACTAATATTTTATTAAATACGTAACATAAATGAATCAAAACATATAAGTAATTATGAATACGTAAATTAAGGAACAAAACTAGAACGATAAAATAACAATAAAATATAAAAGTAAATTTTGTGCTTGTTAAATTTTTAAAATTCTTGTATAATTTACTGTTATCCTCCTTAAATATCTTATTAATTACATCCATACTAAATATAATTTTCTCAAATCAAAAGTTAATTTGACATATATTTTCATCATACATAGAATAACAAAAAATACCGGGGACTCGTACGCGGATCTGTCACTTTCCGGGAGAGCACGCTATAACTATACCACAGAACCCTTACTATTTATGATTAAATTATTTTGTTTTAGGCCGTATCTGTCACATATGTGTTTAAATTAACAAACTAACATATGATCGAGAGACCAAATACCTGTAAAACAACTTTTTATTTAGATTCATACAATTTCATAAATAGTAAAGCCTAATAAAATTTTTCAGTTTACATTGAATTGCACAATACATATATACATTTTATCTATTTATCGTTTGTTACCTCAGAAAAATTAAAAACAAATTTCTATACTGAAAACATAAAACAGAACCTTGCGCAGCACTGCAGCAGTTAATGCTACAATACGTGTCACACAATGCTGGTACCGGCATGCTGTAACAGGTATTTCAGTGCTGCAGTTATCGGACGCAAGTAGCACAATTTTACACTTCCAAACGAGTAGTGTGCTGCATCGCCCGACTAATAATGGACTATTCGGTGTTATGTTCAACTTTTCATATAAATTTTCAAATGTATCGCATTATTATGTTTGATTTGATTAGTCCGTTAGTAAGTTAACCAATTAAGAGTTTCATAAGGCAGCCAATTACATTAAACCAGAAATCTTAACTAGAATAATTCACAATATATATACCCAATCAAATATTATGTTTAAGTGTAATCAGTATTTATAATCAAATTTTATTCTTTATAATTAACTCCTACAATAATGTTTTTTTATATATCATAAGGTTTTAAGATAGTAGTCATTGAAATGAAATGAGAAACTTTATTTCACACAGTAAACCATATGTTTGGAGTAATAACAATAGTTATTATGCATTAAAGGGAAAACAGTGTTTCGAAATTCACAGATTATTTACAAAAATATTTCGTACTCACATGAATTTTTATATTTTGTAGTATTTTAAAATAGTGAGGATACAAAGTCTTAAGAAGTATACAACATTCCGAGAAAACTAACGTAGTACTTATTAGATTCAGAATAAACGTGGTACAGAGACAAAATTTACAGATAACTTTGTCGATTTTTTATCGGTCCTAATTAACAAAACGATTACAAACAGTGGTCGCTATTTTTATCTCGGGGTTTTCATTCTTTAAATCAAAGGTGGCAATTTTATCAAAAAGTAATTTAAAACTAATTTTTTTCATATTTATTTTTAGATAACTATTGATATTTCAATTTAATGTGGAGTTCCCTTAAAAGTTATATCATTATAAATGTAATCACTATGAGTAAATATGTTTACAAACATAATTTCGGATTAAAAGTAATTAAATCGAGTTCCTGTGTTTCATGAAACCTACATGATTATAGAAAACTTTTTCTTACAATGTTTCACGAGTGCAGAGTTACTAAATGTTTGAATTGTCCCATTAGAGTTTTGTAAATTGAACATCATTCTAAACTAATAATGCATCTTCAGTTTCTTCTGACTGAGCCGGAAGAGATTCTCAGAACTGACTTTGTTATGTTTCACACTCCGAATTTATTTTCGATAGCTATTACTAATTGGTACTAATTTGCGCATATTTAACGCTTTTCAACGAAAAATTTACATACTTGTAATTAAAGTCCTATCCTCACACATAAAATCCTAGAACACTATCCTCCGCGTCGGTGATGAGTAAAGTTAAATTGCAAATTATCCGGTAATACTTAAGTGATGCATATAGTAACTATTTAATATGTTTTATACTAATAAGGAAAATGTTAAAAATTGCTAATATAGACGGAACTAAATTAAGAGATAAGTAACTGCTCGTGTTACAGACATGGAAATGGGTTTATCTCTTTAAAATAAAATGTTTCAAAGTCTAACACATATTATGCTAATGGTACTTCTAATACAACATCCTGGTATTTTATAATCACTATATTTTGCAAGTCATGGTAGAATTATTATACAGGTAGATGTGATTTAATAAATAATAAAAACATATTGTAGAAATTTATTAATATAAATGATTACCACTTACCTGGGAGAGTGTTTATAATGTTATTTTAAAAGAATATGAAACATGAAGTATTTGTTTAAAAGTATCAAAACCACTGTTAACAGCTTTTTTAAAAATGAAATATTAGTTTATTCTAAGATGTTTACTTTAAAATTATAGTTGCCAATCGGTTAGACCGATCTAGTATATCGCTTATAAGATTTATTTTTTTACATTTAAATTTAATCTATTGATGATAAAATAAATAATAATTGAGAATTTTATGAACCCAGGAAGATAAATATATATCATGTTTCTAAGAATCCATGTTTTCTATCACGAGTTACCATACAGACAGACAGAGAGACAGAATTTTGGGTGATTTATAATTTCTAATGCCATAGATAAAAAGGCGTCCCATGGAAGATATAGGACAAAACTGATGGGAAGTCTATAGAAATCCTTGAAAATGTTAATGAGTGTTTTTTCAACATACATTTTCTTACACAGAAAAATACTTTGTCTACATGCAGATTTTAGTGGTTCACCCCATTTATAAACACCAAATTTACTCTCAGAAATCTTAAATTTTTTCCTCGAACATGTTATTCTTAAAGTTTGATTAGAAATAACCTGTTTCTTCTCTCACAAAATATATGAGATTATCCTACATTTTTTTGGGTACTTGGCCAATCAATGCGTTTTTGTTAACTATTTTATGATCCAAAACAATTCCCCTGAACATATATATATGTATATTTCACAACGATAATAAATTGGAAGATTTAAAGAGGTTAATCTCAAATATGCAGAAAATATACTAACTAATTCACAAACTGCTAGTTATTCTAGTCAGTCCTAGTTTAGACGTTGATAATTGCAATGCTACATCTCGAATGTATGTCACTTTTATGATTGTCATTTTCCTTAGATATTTTACAATTAGCAAACTATAACACCTACTAACCGAGTATTTTATTTCATTTATGTAAATTACCATGAAACACGTTTAGTTTTACTTGTTTACCAAAATTGAATAATAATATCATTTTCATATAGGATATATAATATTATGATTCCATATACGGATTGTCCTACGAAGAGGTTTTAAACATTTTGATTTTATATTACTTGCCCATATATGCACCGAGCATTTTCAACCTCTACACAATTAATAAAGTCGGTCTTTAAAGTATTCTGTGAAAAATTAAAGATACCTAACAGTTGTAGAAAAAAATGGTGACATATTGCAATTTTTATCATTTTTCTTCATAAAAAAACAGTTACTTGAAATACCTGATTTGATTACTGCGTTGCAGTTTAAAACGATCATTTTGAAAATAGCTATTTGATTGAAAAATATTGCTTTATATTTGCTATAAAAACATTAAAGTAACCTCCTCCATTACAGTTTTACTGATTTTTAAAGTCCTAGAAATGGCTTTTAATGTTGAACAAAAAGTGAAGTGTTGTGCGCGGAATTGCTTCTGGCAATATTACACAAGCAATTAGACAATTTCCTAGGAATTCAACAATAACTAAAGTGGAAAAATGTTTTATTAGAAACTGGAGGTGTCGTAAGAAGTACTCTAGAAGATCAAATGAGGAAAGAGAAGAACTAGTATGCGCATCATGCAACGCTCTCCAGGTAAAACCGAAATCAATAAGAAAGGTTAATCTTGAAACTGGTGTTCCAAAGTCTTCAGTACAGAGAATGATTAAGAAAAACAATATTAAATTAATTTACAAACGTCACCTAGTCCATAATCTTCTTGAAAATTATTCGGACAGGAGAGCAGAATGTTTTTTCTCGTATCATTGAGTTTCATGAGCTAGATCACAATTGGTATATTCAAACAGTTTTTCTTCATACGAGTCCACTTTTTACGTAATGGTGCTGTAAATAGGGATAATTGTAACTATTATAATCCGCATATTCTTTAACAGACTCTACACATATCAAAAGAATTACTGTTGGGCAGCTGTCAGTTGTAATGGGGTGTTATCTTACGACATTTCAGAAGGTAAAATGACTGGGAATTAGTATAAACAGGTTTTAAATGAACGCAGTGCATTTTACAGTCCCAGAAATAGATCAAGCAATCTTCCAGCAAGATAATGCTCTTCCTCATTTTGCAAATCCTGTCAAGCGATTACTAAATGACAACCTTCATGGCCGTTGGATTAGCCATGGAAGTGATACTTTCTATTGGCCACATTTAACTGTGTATGATGTTTTATGGGGTTACTTAAAGGAACAAGTTTATTCTCTTATCTCCAATAATCATGAGGAATTCAAACAATTAACTGAAGAGGATCTAGCTGTCATAGCTTTTATGTCATACATTACAGATAAATTAAGCTTTCTGCCTACTACCAAATACAATAGTATATATGGAAATATTTTTTTAAGATTGTTATTTACGTTGGAAGGTTAGAAAGGATAACATGATTACGGATATTTACCATACCTATAGGTTATAAAAGGTATAAAACACAATTTTGAGGATTAAAATCTGTCCTCTTCATCAGATTGGTGAGGTAGGAAATGTAAAAAATGAAATGAATGGAGATGTTTCCCCTTTGAATTATCCATGTCTTTATCGCGAATATTTTGTAGTCACATCAGTTGTATTTTATAGTGGTATTTTATTGATACAGTGAGAATAGGACTTGCTTAGAGTATCAATGAAAATTTATAAATTTGGGTTCGTGAATTTAAAGTTTTACTTTTTTTTAAAAGACTTCAATTTGAAAATGCTTTCACTTTTAATTCTGAATCCAACATACCAAGACCATAAAACTTAGTTTTGTTTAGGGATCCCAGTGAGCACTGTTACTGGAAATTTTGTTAACACTTTGGTGGTGATCTACTTTGGAGGAAGTTACAATCTAATAAGTTCAATATAATGTGGCATGCCAAATCTAATTATTATTAATAATTTATTATTCGTTTTTAAAAACCTGGTTTCCTCAGCTCGTACGCCTCTACCCGATAAAGTGTAACTTAATGTCTGATTTTAACCTATTTTAATTACTAACGCAATATCGAGAATTTTATTTTTAATTTTAGACATACGCTCAATTATAACAGTTGATATGAGGTGTATTCAGGAATTATTACTTCGACAAAGATACAATTTTGAAATTTGAATGCTGAGTTTACAATATAAAGTTATTGTCATGTGTTCTTAAATGAAAGTGTTACTAGGAAATTTATACTTATAATGTAGTTACCGCTCGTTAAACTACATCAACCTAAATTTAAACATATATATTTAAATTAAGATTTGTGATAAAAGATTCGCAGAAAACTTACCAGAAATATTTTATTTTAATATAAATCCTCCTTATATTTATTATTAGTGTTCACTTCTCAGAGCTTGTTGATTAGTTACTTAGAAGTAACATAAAAATTTAAGAAAGAAAAGCGGTATTTTTGTAAGTATATTATGTTTATATTTTTAATAAAAGCAGATTTTCTAACTTTTTCTGTCAATATATCTCGAAAAATTTTAAACACTAAAAGCTGACGTTTATGATATAGTTACACTTTGGATACTAAATGTTATTTTGGAACTTGTTACGAATCTGTTTAAAAATAAACTTTGTGTCATAATAATAATAACGTTATATTTCACATAGACTAATAAACTTATTGCAATAAATATTTGCTGTAAATTTCAATGTACGTACATGTATAATTTTAGTTTGACAATTTTTCAATAAAAAGTATTACATAGTAGTATATTACAAACATATTAAAATTTAACTAAAATCTGTTATAAACAGAAATCAAACACCTATTTACTCAAGTGGAAACTTCTTTAGTATTTTCATGTTAAAAATTTATAGTTCATTGTTCAAGGTGTTGTTCAAAATTCATTGTATAATGTTTTCATAGTAAAGATTGGGGGAGTTGAAGTATTATATATTTTTAAACTCGTTACAAGTAAAAGAATTCATAAACCCTGATCAACGTGGATCACAATAATTATAATTGGTTTACCTCATCTCCTAATAAAAGGCCAGCCATTTCTGTCGGTACATTATTGATATAAATATACCCCTCCAAGGTTAATCCATAATTCTTTTTAACGGATTCTAATAAAATAGTTTTCATAAAATAAGTTAAAACTTGAAAATTTTTTTCTAAGCTTTAATAAAATATTTTATACGTTCTTGTACGCAAACTACACTATAATAAGTAGTCAATAAATCACAAAGGCTTTTAATACAGTAATATAGTGTTTTAGATTTGACTTATAAGGTCAGGGAAGGAAGGAAAATTTATATTTCGAAATTAATCTTGGAAATTAAGGAAAGCTATTGATTTCATTCCGTTACACAGAAGTAAATGGTATGGTAATACACATCTTGTTGGTAAATACGCATACTGTGAGTACTCGCCAAAACCTGTTGTTTAACTTTATGGGAAACGTCTACACTATATTAAGATGGGTAGTAGCTACTACTGTAGTACCTCACTTATATCCATGTAAGAATCTGCTGAAAGACACATTGCTATTATTACTGACTTTATCACTACTGGTAGAGATAATTATTATTTTTAAATACGAAATAATTAGCACAATAATGTTTATCTTATAGTATGACCGAAACATCCTGTTTTATGTATAATTTATAATAAAACAATTATAATTTAATAATCTTCAAAAAATATTGTATATTTTATAATCTAATATTTAATGTTATAAATGTTTTAATTAGGAGTCAGAACCATTAATTAAAACTTTCTGATATCTAATTATCCAATTATTTGTGAATAGAACTAATAGCACTTCAAAATTATTATTGCAGCAAAAATATGATATTTTTATAGACCAATGCCCAAAAATTCAAGTTATAATACGGTAATAACACATCTCACAGTGCAATCAACCGTTCAATGTGCAATAAAGCTGCTTACAGTGTGGTCCTCTTAGTGGATTCCACGTGAACAAGTCGAATTAGGACAGATACACAGGTATTAATGTAGCTATTGGCAGACCTGAACACGGATTTAATCCTTCAGTACTCCAATCCACAGCATAGTTTTGGTTTTGGAATCATTTCAGTCTTTCACAGAGTGCAGACTATTCGCAACATTCTAGACAATCCTCAATTTAGTCAGAGTAATTAAAATATAATTTAATGACTTATGGCACTTTTATATTTAAATATGAAACTAATTTTAATGCTATAATGTCATGTAGCAGCACAATGTTTTAACTAATATATTAGTATTAGTTAAGATGATATAGAATTACATATAAGAAAAGTACCCGGGCTGAGATCCAACTTTAAAAACAGTTTATTTCCAATCTATAAATGGCATCACCAAAATGCACAAATAGAACTAACATGTAATAAATAATGAACTTAATAAAGTGTTTTGTTTTATCTGTAATATTATGTAAAGTTTTATAATAATTATGGTTCTTCTGTTAGTCTTTCACAGCAAAAACCATTCAGTGACGCTAGAAGAATTGTTGGTAGGATCGGAAATGTTTTTTTTAATTATACTCACAGAACAACGTGATTATATGGTCTCAGTATTAACAACAACTAATATTTGTGATAAATAAAACGTATAGTTATATTTATCTACGTCTAAATAGAAACCTATTGCTATAATGTGGTGACATTGTTATTGATTTCACCTTAAGCAAAGTAGAACTTTGCTCTTTTAACGTAATAGAGCCCTGAAAAGAGGTGTACACAGACAATTTTGAACATTTAAGATTATATTGTATTTTTATAATCAATTTAAATTAAATCAACTCCAAATATATAATGTCTGCTTATATAGAACATAAGAATATATAGATAGATGGCTTTTTAAATTAAAAATTGTCACAATTGCTATAGGGTCTTTTTAAAATAAACCTTGCGTAACCAAACTGAGACAATGTTTGTATGAAGCAGTTGCAATATAACTCTCTCTAAAGTAGATAGGGGTTAAAAAACAACGATATAAAAGATTCCATAACCATTTAACCTGATAATCTTTTTCTTTTATTCATAGTCATTACATATCTGAAGGAAAATAAAATATTTGTTAACATTGCCATATTAAAAATTAAAATACATTATAACTATTTAAAAACTGTATGGTGTATAATATTGGTTATACGTAGTTAATAACTTTCAATAATTTGTTTTATTTGTTATATGTAGACAGGTTTTATTCTAAAAATTTCGGTGGATATTTTTAATTTGCTCTCGCAGACCGAATCTAAATTTTATATATAAATCATTAGTTCACATTCCTCAATCATAACGTATTTACTTTATTAAGACTATTTAACAATTAGCTATCCTGTTTAAAATATTCAGGTTTTTACTATATTTTAACGTTCTAATCGTAATAACAGCATTCTTAAAAGTATATTTTATAAATATAACTGTTAAAATTGTATTGTTTGGTAAACAAGGAGTAATCCAAACTGAGATGCTGTTGAGTGAAGCCCAAACCCATTTCCGTATCACATGCTTCACTGGCCACTAATCCGCTCCATGATTGGTTCTGGTGTAGACGGGGAGTGGTTCTTAATCAGGGAAGCTTCTGACACTTGTCTCTCAACATTGTACTCACTTGGACTATCGGTGGTTTTTCCAGTTTGTTCTTCTTGAATTCCTCAATTATGAATTTTATGCTAATGATATATATGTAGTAAGAGCATTACATTTTCGTTGTGAAAAAATATCGCTCTAAAAAAATGTTAAATTTTGATGTCCCAGTGTGGTGAAAAGCTTCCTTCTGCTTGTGTTATATACATAAGCATAAGCATAAAAATATCGCTATGAATTTTAAAATTTTTCTCGATTTATAACTGAAAATTAAAATACTGCGAATCTAAACATTTTTAGAAAAATATGTATAGTAAAAATCTCTTGTGTTGACCAAAATGTTTTGCATAAAATACCTTTATTTACAAATACTTTAAAAATTTTTTATATCTAAACAGGGAAAGAGGAATTTGAAAATTATTTTACATATACTGTATAAAAATGTATTAATAGAATACAACTTCATGTTACATACAAACTATATAAGTAAAATAAAACTGTACCATGTAGTTAGGATTACCTTACATAATGAGGTACCATATTTCATATCATTATTTTTTAGAAATACAAAATACCATTTGATTAAAATTGTAAACTTTTTATGTTACACTCAGATGTAACGAAGAGATTTCATCCACAACTCAAAGTGTCGGATTAAAAACACCACATCATTACTTTTTCAAATTCAACGGAAGTAATATCCTTAAAGAATCTATGAGGATTTAGAGACTACTGCTGCATATCAAACACTTTCCGCTATGGAGTCTTGGGTCAAATAAACTCATTCAAAGTATAAAAAACGGTAGTCAGAAATTTAAATAAGTTAACTTCCAATGTATTACTGTAGAATTTCGAAATCCCATAATTCGAAACTTGCCCTTATGGTTTTATCATTATATCATATTTTAAAATCTTGTGAATCTAATTACGAGGCAAAATACAGTGTTGCACTAAATATAATGTATATTTCATTATACAACTTGTAACAAAGTTTTAGAGCCTGTTACAGTTGATTTTGTCAATTTTGTCAATATGTTTTCTTATAGCATAATTTCATGACTATCACTGTGGATACTAATCGACAAAAATTTTAAACATTGATTTACAGCTTATTAATGGTTTTAGCTGCTCGTAATAAACAAAACCTTTATTACATTTAAACTGGCCTGACCTAGTTAAATTAGTATTTATTAGAATTTTCCGAGTTTCTGATTGTATTCAATTTTTAATTACACTTAATGTTATTTTTCTTTAAGTATATAATTACAAACACAAGAATAATTTATTTATAGAACTAGTAGTGTTGATGTGAAAAAGAACACGGCCTTAGAACTAATTGATTTTCTATAAATTTAATAAAAATGTTAATAATATCTCTACAGTAACTTCAAAAAAGTTGCAAATCATAGACAATTTTACTTTTATTTTAATTACCTTGTCTTTTTCGTGCAATACCATGTTTTCCAACAGTAGCAAAGACTCGTGGTGAAGGAGCCGATTTGAAATTTGTACTGTAAAAACATACAACATTTATATTAACATGATAATAATATCTCAATAGAACATTGTTCGTAAGAAATAAATATATTAACAGCGACATTTGAATTCTGGTGGTGGTCAAAAGGGTATGAAACCGGGTAAAATTGTTAACTGACAATTTTATTCAAATTCAATTTTTCAAATCACATACAAAAAATTAAACATGAGATACATAAATTAATGATGAACTTAATCTATGTTCAGCCTCTTTATTTAGCTTGTCATTTAACATATTTTTATTTCAATCATTTTTTTAAAGTCTGTCAAGTAAACATCAATGCAATCTGAGAAAGGTTTTATTTACAGTTCTTAACCACTTTAATACCATCTAATTTGTCTTTACCAAAAAAAGCGTGGCGTTTTATGGATTTCGTTATTTTGAAAACTTCATCAATCTGTTTTAAGAAATCCCGAGTTATGTCTTTTTAATAACATTTGAATTTGTTCTCGAATCTAAATTATATCTAAATAGTTATTGCCCATGTACATATATTTTTTTTTTTGCCTTACTAAGTCCCACAGAATCTTTAGTTTTCATTAAAAGGGTATTATCTTGTTTTATGGATTTTTAAGAAAGAAAGTTAAATTAAGAGCAGAAATTTAAACGCGACCATTCTTTATAGAGTTAAGTCTATCCACTAATGTAACGTAGAAACTTGAAGAGAGTTACAAATATTGCTCACTCCTTTAAGCTTAAATATATATAAGAAATGATCTTTTCTCTAAACACATACCGTATAACACTTAATGATAAAGACGTTATTAATACATGTTTATATGCAAAATATTTACATTATGATGAAAATAAATGTCAAGATAGTAAAAATAGGTTACGTTAATAACGTTCATATATGTTCACGTATTAAGGTAACTAAAACTTGGCCTAAGTGTTGGAATTTCTAAATATACGAAGTATCATTATGAGCATTTTTATAATCTGGTACCTAGTAAGATTTTCCTCTATTCTATATTCACTCTTTATTTAGTATTTTAAGAGAAGTAACTCGTATAGTTGAATCAAAAATATATAAAAAATAAAATCTCAGAAACAAAAACTTTTTAAGTAATGCGTGAAACTATAGACAGCAGAAACTCCTTCTATAAGGCTGAAGATGAAGCGACAGTTCGCAGATGTTTGCACAAGAAACAGATGTGTCAAGTCAAACACAACCTTAAAAGGCTGAGAGAAACGTTGCACATTGCTGTAAGATCTCGCCAGATTGGGTTTAATTACTTGCTTTATTGTATTCACTACATTCTAAAATCGTACTTGACGATAATATTTTGTTCAGCTTACTTCAGGAGAATTAGTGAATTTAAACAAAAAAGTAACTATGGTGAAACAAATTAACATAACATATACTAGGTTATTTTTTAACACTTCATAAAATGTAAAGTTTAAAAATATATTAGGATAGTAATTGAACTAAAAAAATACGTTATAATAAATAACAGGTTGGAGGACTCCACACCACATATCACGTAACAGGTTTGTCTTGCGTGCAAAATATTTAGTCTATGTTTATTGTACAAGCGTCACTAAGTAACATATTAAAATGGAATATAAATATACCTATTGGGTTTACAAATTTATTTTGTTTGCGATTTTCTATGAGCTATCACGATTATCCATAATATAATTGTAGAAGTGTTCGGTAACATTCATCCAAGTCCCACATAGAAGCATGCAACCATCATACAGTTTTATAATGCTATTTAATATGATACTTAAATTAAGCTTTATGAAAAATTTCAATTCCACGTGTAATTATTGTAACATTGTACGGACATTTATTTTATTTTATTTTATTTTATTTTATTTACATGCTATAAAACAGGATTTACCCTAATAAACATTATAGCAGTTCAAGAAAAATTACAAAACAGACATCAGTGGTTTGAGTTATAGCTCAGTCCATAGCACAATTCTTCACGTTTGGCTTTACTTTACTTTTCTTACAGTAACTAGTGTAATATCATAAATATACTATAATAACAATGTAATAAATATAATATAATAAACAGTGCAATAAATATAATATAATAATACAATGTAATAAATATAATGTAATAACAATGCAATAAATATAATATAATAACAATGCAATAAATATAATATAATAGTAATAAATAAATAACTAAACACGAACCCACATAGAGAACAAAACAGCCCGGGGAGAAACCTATGGAGAACGTTAACCTACGGATCTCATGACAACAATGGCTTAATCTTTTTTTTGAAAACATTCAAGCTGTCATGGTGAATGTCAATGTCGGACCCACCCAAGAGTATTGTATTATAAGACCTCATCATCCTCAACAGAGGAAAGAATGCACGCGTCGCAGTGCGTGAATAGGGCAAATGAAACAAACATTTGTTCCTGCTGTTGAAGTTTGGCACTCGATAACTGAGGACTCCCAAACAGTTCGCGTCGTCCACCCGACCCCGGACCAGGCCCCAGAGATACACCTGCGCCAGGACCCGTCTCTCCGACTCAGACTCTCCAGCCCAAACATTTCTAATAACTCAATGTATGGCACTAAATATGTATATATATTAAAGCATTTATAATATAAATATCTCAAAAATCTTTTTTGAACTTGTTCAATCAGTTCTTCTTGAATTAAATGCATTGGATTCCATACAATGACGGCGTTCTCAAGTCTTGACCTGACTAAAGATGTGTACAATGAGATAAAAGACCTGATGTTTTTAAAATTGACCCCCTGTCTTATTATAAACCCCAACATACGACTAGCTGAATTGACACAATTTTCTATGTGACTGGAAAAATGATAAATCACTACTAATTACAACACCTAAATCTTTTATTGAATCAACTCTTGCAATTACTTCGCCATTTAAGTTATAATTTTTTATTATACAGTTTTTTGACCTGGTAAATTACATCACATGACATTTAGAGACATTAAATCTCAATTTATTAAGAACGCTCCAGTTATTAACATTATCTAGGTCAGATTGTAATATTTCCGTATCATTTACTGAGGATGTATGATAAAACAGTTTCAAATCGTCCGCAAATAACAGAGCATTTACAGATTTTACAAAGTCACACAGATCATTGATCATTATTGTAAATAAACATGGGCCCAAATTTGACCCTTGTGGTACCCCAGATTGTACTAGAAAGTGGAAGACAAAATAACCTTTTTATAATAGACAAACTGTTTTCGATTTATTAAATAGGTATGAATAAAAACTTAATTAGATTATTCGATAAACCATAAAAATGCAATTTTTTAAATAAAATCAAATGATCCACCTTATCAAAAAAGCCTTAGCCAGGTCAAGATATATTGCATCAGTCTGAACCGATGAGTCCAACCGTGAAGAGACATAGTTTGTAAAATTTAATAAGTTAGTGTTTAATAGAGCGGCCAGGCAAAAACCCATGTTGACCAGGTGATAATATTGATTTAAAATAGTTATACAAATATTTATGAACTATACTTTCAAATATCTTAGCTGGTGCCGATAACACTGCTACTGGTCGGTGGTTCACAATCTGTGATTCCTTCCCGCTCTTAAAAATTGGAGTTATTTTTGTCAACTTCCATTGATCAGGAAATGTATTAGATTTCAAAACTAAATTGTATAAATAAATCAGTGGTTGAGTAAAAACATCTGCACACCTTTAAATATATACTGAGGCAACAGATCAGGACCCGCAGTGCTCTTAGATTTCAACTTTTCAATAGCTAAAGTGACATTCTTGCTCTGTAACCCGGTCCAGAGCTAAATGGCCCGCACCCCACCATGGTCGCCCCCTTCCATTGCCAACTCTACTGTAGGCTCTACTGTATATTTATTATAAACAGAACTAAAATAATCTTTAAAGCCATTAGATATCAAATTACCATTATCAAGTTGCAAACCATTATACTCCATTACTAGCAAATTTTTTCTTGCCGATTTTTTATTGTTTACAAACTTCCAAAATTGTTTATTGTCCGCAACTATGTTATTTTCAGCCTCTATAGCGAAATTTTCGTAGGCAACTTTAATATCTTTTTTAATTTTTGACCTTAAATTTGAAAATCTAAACATAATAATCCTGCCTACCAGAGCGTTTATACTTTTTTCGAAACTTTTCTTTTAATTTTAGATCTAAAATAATTTCCTTAGTAAACCAAACAGGAAAACTTACACACTTTTGATTTTTTTTACGAGGACAAGTGTTTATTAATAACCTTATATACTTCTTTGTAAAAAATAATCTAGAGCAACATTAACATCATATAACAGATACAACTGAGACCAGTCAATTGTTGCCAAACCACGATACAACTCAAGGAAATCTGCCGGCGATAACAATAGCCTGGCTCGTCAATCGACCTTGACCCACACGTTTGTTGTACCCGCGATAACACACTCCACCTCTATCGCAGGATGATAAGGATCCTCCACCACCAGCGGGACACACACCGGCAAACTTTTACAGTCAGTTGATGATAAATTAAATACAATTATGCAAATACTAAACAACAATACTGATGACATCAAGGAAATAAAAAAGGAACAGAAGGAGCTCGGATTGTCAATTGAATTATGTCATACTAATATTGATGATTTAAAAATATTAATAAAAGCTCAAGACAACAAGATTAATGAATGTAATGGTGAAATACAGCGTTTAAACAATGAAAACGTTTGAACTACGAAGAAAAGTAAACTCTTTGTCTCATGAAATAAATTGTATGGAAACAGTACTCTCACAGAAGTAATTTAGTCATCTACGGTGTTCCCGAAGAAAGAATGAACATATTCTTAACGTTGTGAGAAGGGTGGCGGCTGTGCGATTCAGTTTCAGAAAATGGTCTACCAACTTGATAGATGCAGTTCACAGAACGGGGAAGGGAAATAACGCTGAGCCGAGACCCATTATCATCAATTTATCAGCCGATTAGACAGAGACGAGTTTTTGAGGTGCAGAAAAGTGAGGCGTCATCTGAAGGCAACTGATCTGGGCTACAGCAGCGAAAACTCGATCTACATCAACGAGTCACTGACGCCTTCTACGAGGGAGCTGCTCAAGCCGACCAAGGCGAGGGCGAAGGAGAGAAACTACTACAGCCAGGTGTGGACCTTCAATTGTTCCGTCTTCGTTCGAAAGGACAAGGGAAATACAACACCTGTGATCAAGATCCTCTCTGTGAGTGACTTGGACAAGATGTGAAATTGTAAGTAGGCTAGCTGTACGTCTGTATATTGATGCGTTTATGATTTATATACTTGTTGCCGATGCATGTTTTGTTTATATATTTATACATTTTATAACCTTAATGGTTTATTTTGTTTATAATCTAAATGGTTTATCTTGTTATACTCTTAATAGTATATTTTGTTATAATCTTAATAGTTTATTTTGTTATAAGTATTTGTTGTTTTTGAAATTTATGTCAGTTTATGTATTTATTTTGGAATGGGTCATGTATGTGTATGTGTATGTGGGTATGTACATGTATATATACTCGAATGTATATGTATGTATGTATATATAATGTATTGTAATAATAGATCTAGATTATTAGTAACGTCATATGTCACCTATTTAATATTTATTAACATGACAATATTTACAATGAGTAATTTAAAGGGAATACATATTTATTATCAGAGTGTAAGAGGTCTCAGATCTAAAACAACTTCATTTATGAATAACATTCTTGCTTGTAGTTACGATATATTAACTTTGACAGAAACCAATTTACAGTCTGATATACATACCGGTGAACTGTTCCCCGACACTTACAACGTTTTTAGAAAAGATAGAAATTTGGATGTTACTGGGATGTCAAGTGGAGGGGGTGTTTTTAATAGCAGTAAAAGCTAATTTCATTTGTAAAAGAATTTATAGCCTTGAAGTCGACTTACCAGACTGTGAAAATATATGGATAAAGTTGTCAAGTATTTGCAGGAAAATCAATATATTTATGTGTTGTTTATATAAGGCCTAGAGCGTCTGTACTAACATACCAAACTTTTTAGATAGATTACAGAATAACAATATCATTAATAATTCGTGTGTAAAAATATTAGGAGATTTTAATTTACCGATATTTGGAAGACATTATAACTTAACAATGGGGGATAGATTATGTAGAGAACTATTAATATTTCTAAATACTCATAATTTACAATTGAAAAATAACATTTTGAACTTTCAAAATAAAACCTTAGATTTAGTTATTTCAAACATAGAGAATACCGAGGTGAGTCGATGTACACACATATAGACAGACATAAATAAATTTTTTATAGTCCCGCAATTTATGGGCTTAGCTAACAGTCAGTCATCACACTGAATAGATTGACTGGCTGACAGATTAAACTTTAAATAATAATATTAATGAGAAAATATGTTTATAGTTTCTTTATTAGTAACTAAAAATACTGATTTACAAAAGGCTAATATATAATACTAAAAATGTTTTTAGGCTACTTTTAAACGTAATATACATAGCAATGTATAAATCAGACAACATAATATTTATAACACTTCAATACAATGTTTCGTTCGATATTACATATGTTATTTACCAACAAAACTGGTGTTAAATTAATTAATTGTGACATTACTAAATGAAATAAATAAATGAACTGTAAAAAAACTCTTCTTCAAATGTCACTTAAAATAATCAAGGTACAGAAATTATTTACATAACAATGTATGACCATAACTGAGATTTTAATTAAATTCGGTTTAACTACATATATTCAAATGGGGTTGTGATTGGGTTGTCTGGGTTTACTAACTACATTAACAAAATCCACTACCCGCATTTTTACTGATTTTGGGTATTCAAGTTTAACTAATATGGAAACTATAGTTGATGTAAAAATCTGAAAATTATAATTTTATTAATTCTATAATAATATTCCCTTTATAATAGAAATCATTCTTTGTGAATCCTCATTTTAACTAAAGTTTAGTTTCTTCTTAGTGCAGCGTCTGAAATCTGATGCTTTAACAGACCTGCAATCTGGAATGATTTTAGTCTTAGGATATGCTAAATAATTATGTTGCTAAGAAGCATAATTCATTACATTGTTTTGACCTAAGATTAATCTAGATAATAAGACCTAGTGTAATCCACATTAAGAGATATTCTCATGGTCTCACCAGGTGCACAATTTACTGAACTGGAGTTTTAGACACGATCCAAGTGGAGAAACCATAAGGTAGCTATCAAGGAATGGTTGTGTCTTTTATATTAAATTGATGTAAACATTCCATTTTAGCAGATGAAAGCAATCGACTGCTTATTATTGGTAGTTAATTGTGAAAGCAATATCTCGACTTAGTGTGAACCAGGAGACTTCCATCTTAGACAGAATAATTATAATATCTCAGTAAGTATATTGCGGTCACTTTTATTTGTACTTTTTTGACTATTTATACTTTTTATTTAAAACATCATCACTCAAGCTATATGTGTGTTTATATATGTGTATATTTCATTTTGTTCAATGAAATTATTGTATGTCAAAATAAAAGGTAGAACTTCCGCTACGTATAACTTAACAGTTGCGAATATAAGCGTTTAATCACATGTAGTAGTTTATGCTTGACATATTTTTATGCAGTTATTTTTTTAAATTTAATGTACGTTACAGTTATTAGTTATAAATGGAACACTGGTATATTTGTGATGGTGGAACTGACACTTTTAACATGAAAAAACCCGACGCTTTGAAAATAGAGAGAACCATAGACCAATGCTGTGACAGCAGTGACATCAAACATCCGGCAGACTATTGCGGCTTACTGAGAAATGTATTGATCCCAATAGTGACAATCTAGCAACCACCTTAGACATAACTGATGTAGTTACTAAGAAAATAAATATGTGGTAAATGTAATAGAATTCTAAATTTTGTTAACTGCTCTATAACATATTCCAGAAAAACTATTTCATTAACTACACGACACGATTGCTTAATCATCCTCAAGATAAAATATACATAAATACACTTAACTATGTTACATTTTAAAATTAATGAGATCTTAAAAGTTTGGATTCCCGATATTTGTGGTTTAATACCACAGGACATGAAGTTAATTTACCACATAATATAAAGTAAACTTTAATCTTTTTTTAAGTTTTCATTTTTCCTCAACCCAAAAATTCGTCAACAATGCAAAATAGACTTGCCTTAAAGGCGTGTGTGTAGTTCAGCATAGCGTGTCATTTAGATAATCAATCTTCCACTGTATTTGATTAATGAAATTGTTATATTTTATAATTTAATAACCATTTACTATAATTTTATCGTCCCAATTCCACTTTTTGTTCATTATTTTTCATATAAATTTCAAAAACATGAATTCCAAAAGGAAGTTGTAATAATAGAATTATATAATACCTACAATAATGCTATTAAGAAATTGTATAGAAGAGGAATAATGTTACCAATCCAAGAAACAGCAAGATGTAACTAATTTCCTACTAAGGGATCTATTTGACTCGTTTAACACGATAGTAACTACGACATTAACATTAATATGAAAAAACGTACGCTGGACGTTTTAATAAATTGTATTAACAAACTTGAGTCTATTAATTACAGATCATTTCTTCTAAAATACATAAAAACAATCTCTGAAATGAATGACCTTTTACTAATGGCACTTTTTCTTTTGTGAGTTTCCTAAAACATAGATAACTTTTACTCCTAAGAACGCTTATTTTCCCTTAATCAACAATACTCCTATATTTAATGACTACGTACGTATCTTAAAAGAGGGCCAAGCACATTCAAATAAGTAGTATTAATTTTACAGGAATTAACAAATTTAATCAATATAAACAGTATTTAAACTTAAAACTTATTGTGAAGTGTGTAAGTTATAATAGTTTTCCACCTGATTGTTACGCTTTAAGATGTTTTACTGACTTAATACCGTACATAAATAAAACTAAAATGACCATATATTGCAGAATTAGTGTAATTTGTAATATCCTGACTGGAAGTTACCCGCTGCATTGAAATTTCTATTGAACTACCCGGAAAGTATTATGAGATTTTTTAATGGAATTATAAAACCTTCTGAAAATATGCTATTAATTGTCGCAGGAGTGTATTCTAATTTCCCGATCAGTTGCTGAACAATGTACAAACAATTTTAAAACGAGCACTTTTTTGTGAAGTCACAGAAATTGAAATTTGTTATTATTACAAATTAAGTACATGCATTTCTCTGCAAGATTTCATAATATTAATAGCTCCAAAATTTTCAATAAAACTAGAAATATTTTAGGCCAGTGTGGAGGAAGCTTATTTCGTAGAAATCTCAGTGAATGCTTAATAATGAATGTAACGAATAAGTGATACGTTAATCAAAAAGGATTGTCTTCTGGTCATTGTAATTTACTTCGGGTCTGAGGTGTTTTTTGTAGCCATAGTAGCGATGTTTTGTCCTCATGAAATAAATATACACCCATAAGCGTCTACTTTAATACTCAAAAGCTTACGGATTAGACTTACGGATTAAGGTATATCAAACGCCATAGTATTGTTTTGTATGTTCCGATCAAGAAAGTATACATGCACATTGATCTGAAAGGACTATTTCAATCATAAATGACCACTTTCGGCAACTGCAATTAAATTTTGGTCTAAGTTACTTTTTTGAGTTTGCATTGTTGCCCAAATTACGTATATACATGAAAACTTTGGTCAAAAAGCGTCTTTTTCCCGATAATTGTAATTGAATTTTCCTTTAAACATTCAAGCCTAATTTATGTAAACTTTATGCTAATTTTTAATTAAAATATTTAAGTACTACTAGCTTAACTACAAAATTGAAAATTATTTTTTAGTTTTTGTAGGTCATTTTGAGTAAAATTTGGGTACGTAACGTGTAATAGAGATGAACTGTAATCTTGGATTCTTTTTTTTGTATGTTAGACCGAAATTCAAGATGTGGCTGTGCAAAGTGGAAATCAAGTTTCCCGAACGGTTGTGTAAAGGCATCTTTAATCTGGTTAGTTCAGTAGTTCAGTTGAGAAACCTAATAAAGTTACACCACCTAAAATCAAATTCTAACAGAGGGTTGTTTTATTTACTTTTATAAACAATCGCGGAATCTTAAATTGACTTGATTTCTCTATTCGTGGTTCCACTTTAAACTACTATCTCCAAATATTTGCAAAAAAACCAACTTTTCCACAATATCTTGCCTATTCATAACAGATTTCAATAATTAATTATTACTATCCCTTTCCTTTCTTCAGTTAGTGTGCTGTAAATCTTTTTGAATCCACCCTACCATAGTTTTTCAGTAATTATTTTTCGTGTTGGTAACTAATCGTTTTTCCAAGTTACCCTGTACCGTTTTTATAGTACATATATTGAATTTATGTGGAGCTAATACTTTATAAATTAAAACAACTTTTCGGAAATACTTTCGGATTTATTCCGAAATTTAAGTTCACCAAAAAGTTAAGAAAGTTTACAAACTTTTGATTCAATTTTCTTCAAAATGTCACTCAATCGAACAAATCTAATTAAGAGTCTGATCAAAAGGTATTAAAATTAAAATTAAACTAAAAATGTATACTTCTCCAAAAATGGTTTAAATTAACAAAAACAAAATAAAAAGTTCTCTTCTCAAAATACTCAAAATTAATATAACACAAAACTTGATATTTACTTTATGACCAAAATTTAATTCACAATACTTCAAAAAATTGAATTAAATTTTCATACTCTGAAAGATAGGATAATATTTTTCAATTACAAATTTCTAGAAAAATAATTATATTTATATATGAATCTTAAATTCATTGCACTAATCTGCCATACTGGGAAACTTTAGAAATTTTAATTACAGTATTATAAAAATAAAATATATTAACTATACGCTGGTACGGGACTTACTACTTTGAAGATTACGGAGGCAGAACGGAAAATAAAACGCACTAAAGAAAATTAAATACTTGAAATTGAATTTACAATTTACACGCGATAAATAATTACTCTAAATCCCAACTATAGGGTTAGAGAAAAAACTTCAGCTTCGACCGGTACACTTTCTCGTGGAAACTCCAAGACTCGACTGACCCCTTCTCTCACTCCCGCGAGCCGGGTCGGAACGTATCACCGTAGCTCGATCAGCTGATTGACCGGTCTAACTGAACAAACAATGTCCACGCACCGCGTCTAGTTAACAAGAGCCTACTTCCTACCGCGATTCAGCATAAATAAATTAGAACTATGGTACAACCCAACGATTCATTACTTAATGCGTGATCCTTAACACATTTTAAACATACTAAAAAATTTACATAAATTTAAAATACTAAATAATATTCTCCATGTTATAAACCTTACTTGTTTAAAGATTTTGAGATTTATTTATTTATCAGACAGTATTACACAGTTCTGATAATCTAAGTGTTTTATTTTTGGAATTAAGTGTAACCTATTTATTGTAAGGGGCGCGGTTTTTTCATACAGTGAAACTTCGAGCCACTTTTGGGAAACCCGGAAGATTACTATGAGGTTTACCAGTTCCTTACAGTTCCAAAAACGGCCGAAAACAACGCATGAGGCCCACATTAGGATATTTACCACCCATTTCTATAGTGCCAAACATGGCATAGCCCACTTTTACTATAATACCTTAGCGTAAGTATTCAAAACACTACAATAAAATAGACTATTTCAGTCAAGTGTTACCCGGGTCTTCAAATTATGCAAATATTTACTTACATATCCTGAAATTTAAACAAATGATTTTATACGTTATACCTTCAAAATCATTAAAATGAAATTTACAGGAAATGTAAGATTGAGGTGTTAAGTGACTCATAATCAGATACAAACGAAACATCTATTGATTTTATTGTGAAAAGCCGATAACAAATTAAATTAGCTCTTAAATTCTCCTAGTAAAATAAGACATTATTTTCCTCCACTGTTACTTAACGCTTTAAAATAAAAATTAACAACATTCAAAACCTAAATATCTCTGTACAGGATAAATATAACATTTATCTATCGAATTTCGTGATATGACACCAAATAAAGTTTGATAAAGTAATTTAGTAGTTATAAATAAGTAGTCAAGATAAGTAGTTTCAAAATAAACTTGTATACGTTTTATCTATTACATATATTGTTGACATTAAAAGAAAACCATATATTATATTGAAATAGTGATCCTTGAACACCATCTTTCTAATGTTTAAGATGGAGCATATATTGGCTATTGTTAACTTAGTAAATTTAAACACATTACACCAATATTTAATACTTTTATTTCTGTAAGAACTTTCGATAGCAAGACCTCACAAAAATAAAAGTATTATATATTGGTTTATTGTGTTTAAATGTAATAGGTTCGCCATATTTATTATAAAGATATAATAGTTCTTTAAAAAATATAAGCATATAAAATAGATTCAGGTTACTATATTCCATCATCTTATAACGAAAGCAGGGATTTTACTAAGACAAATAATGCGTAAAACGTGAAAATTTTCACTAAAATACTAATTTCTATATTTTTATACTGGAAAAAGTATTTAGAACGAAAAAAAGTAATACATTTTTTAATTTTTTAATTATATTTAATGTATAATAAATAATGTGCACTGTAATAAATAAATCATTAAGTAAGAAATACAAATATTTTCTTAGTGTTTGATGGTTTATAAATGCGTAGGTGTATTATAATGCGAAAACATTATAAATTTGTAATATTAAATAATATTTTGTGGTATATTCTAGCTCTGAAAGTGAAATTAATTTAAATATGAAAATATTACAGTTTTTAATATTTATGATTCCTATAAATAGTTTTTTTGCATTCCTGATGATAGGAAAATAAATCCTGAAATGGAATTCAAATTTATAAAATAACTGTAATAGTGCTGATTATTATATATGCGGTTTGGATATACATGGCTATGGATAAAAGGAAATCTAGTTTCTACTAGTATTTATATTTAAGGTCACACCGACTTTGTTCCTCTCCCTTGTTGACATGCACATGTTAACACAACCGTCACATAACAACTTTGCAGTGCCCAGGGACAGGTAACAAAGAGCAACAGCGTGATAGAAACACGATAAATTTCTTTTACATTAACACAGAGTTGGTTACCTTGCCTTCTGTTAATGTTGCAAACAGTAACAAACAACATCTATTAAACAAAACCTTAATAAAGTTAGATTATATCGGAACTTTATTGATACGTATTTAAAAATATCGCTATCACTACCAACATCACAAAAGCTTATTTAAGAAAACCTTAATTTTCTGTATTTATAAAAAGATGATAAATAACTTTCATGGGAACAAGAAAGATATAAGTAACATTAAATTGTAAGAAGTAATGTGTTATTTAAACTTGCCAATGTAATACGTAAAATTTATATAATGACATTGGGATACGTTTATAAATTAATGAATTAATTTAGTTTCGTTTAATTTCGATTTATTTCCTTCCCTAGTGGTCATATTTTTTATATTTTAAATTTAATAAAAAAGACCTCTCAACACAATAAAACTATGCTTTTTCTAGCATTTTAACTAAGCCTCTAGGATACAGTTCTGGAGAGTGATAAAAAATTTCCAATCCAGCTATAAAAAATTATAATTTCATTTCTAAGAATCTATTCTACAGAAATAAGCTGCAGGTTCAAAACCTGGCAGAGCCGATCCATATTCTTTATGGTTTTTTAGCAATAACACATTTATTATGTTCACTGGTAACACTGTAAACCGATTCTCAGTAGTCATTAGTAACAGAAAAATATTTGACACTATTTATGCGTTAAGTGGATGTAATGATAAAAATTCAGAGTTTCAGGAGCATAACAGATTTGGGCTTCAACACATTTATTAACATACTTATATAGCCTACAAGCTATGCCAAGGATTGATATAACAAATCGTCAAAGTTTTTCATTTTCTGTCAAACTTCGGTATATAAAGCACATTCATTCAGCACATTTATCAGCATTACAAAGTAGCCACTTTACATTCACCGATGCTGTGAAAGCAGCGCTTCAATCGAATTTAAACTTTACTTCATAACAATAATATTACGGGTAATATGATACAAACTTGATCTATATTAAACATTTCCTTTCTGTTGCATTTCTTGATTCGAGTGCATACGTTTTAATAATAAAAATGCGTAACTTTTCATTATAATACCCATCAAGTCCAATGCATCATACTTTGCATATACGAGGTAATATGCCAAGAATCTATACGAAATCCCTTAATCCACATACTGATTCCCAATAATAGTGAGAATACAAAATAAATTTACTTATATTTACTATATTTGGAGTATTTTACAAGGATACTCTTGGCTTACGTTTAAATCAACCCCCCTATTAAGAAGTTATTTTACTAGTAATATTTATTAGTATATATTTGTTGATAACGTTCAAATAAACTAAAATAATTTTTTATTAATTTACAACATATCGTACCGTACTCTTAAACATAACTATTTATGCTATCCCCTGAAATATACTGGAATACAGAGAAAGTGACGGGTAGAAGATGACGTTCTCGTGTTGATGGAATATCAGCCTCCGGGCACTGGTCATACTGTTGGTTGTATAATGGAGGATTGCTTTCGCCGTCCTGCAATCAGACCTATTCAAAGGCGCAAAATATTTCAAACGTCAACATACGGCTATAACTCACTTCTGTATTGCCCTTGTCTGATTGCCATTATATTATTGTAATTACACTTGTATTTATTACCTTGAATATATCTAGGTAACAAAACTATTTATTCTTGTAGTAGGTACTAGTGATCTAGTTATCTAAAGTTTTTGAGTTGAATTAGATTCTATTTTCAAAAATATTCTTGAGACTAAAGTAATTAAAGTAATATAGATTAATATAGAAAATCGTCCCTTTTACACCATGTGTATTGTGTATCATAAGGTATAGAGTATAATTGTATATCCAATATACTTATTTGGAAAAACATACAACTGACAGATGTTTATGATAAAGTAATTATTGAATGATATTAACATGTTTTGCATATTTAAAATATATTTTATTAAAGAATCTGTTTTTATATTTGTACACCTTTAACAAACATTGGCTTTTTAATGTGTGATATAATAATGATTTGTTTACAAACTTTTACAGAAAGACAAATAATTTAATATTGAATTACCTATTTAAAATAAAAACTAACCCTTCTTTATAACATTATGAATGTGCTAAATTTAAATGAAAAAAACGTTCACTATTTTTATTCGCTCTTCTGTACACAACTTAGTAACTTTTAACGAATAATAATGAGTTGTTAAGCATTTCATTATATGTAATAAGATTTAAATAACGTTTTATTGGCAAAGTAGAGCAGTTCAACTATTAATAAAAATTAACATACTTAAATCAGTTTTTAGTTATTAAAATATTGAATAGTTATATTTTGTGCCAAATACGTAACAAGATTAAAACATGAAAATGAATGATACCTTATACATTAAAAACTCAAATTCTAACCATTATCTAAAAATACTATACTTAGTATATAAGTATATTTGTTTTATGTATATAACTTTTCTATAGTTTTTTTACAACAATACCACTACACAATAATTTCTGGGGTATTTTACCCACTAACCGAATATCTGACATGATATGTAACGTGGCAGATAACAATTGCCCAAAAAATCCCACAGAATTTTAAACTTGGAAATATTTATCTTATAAATATATCGGCTAAGATCATTGACCAGCTTGTTTCAATTCAAGTAATATTTTTCAATTAAATATTACGTTCATTTTAACAAAGACAAAAAATACAAAAAATCGAATGCTTGTAAAGGTATTTTTAAAATATTGTATAAGAAACTGTTATTACATCTCAAACGTTTTTATTCCTATATGGACGCCACATATTTCTCTTATTTACTGACCTCTATAAGAGAAAAAGTGTTCTGTAATACATATACAATTTTCAAACATTATATTATTTACTTAAATTAAATAAGAAATAAATGATTTATATTAATGTTTCCACTAAATATGTATCCCTTTTCCGTTATAAAATATTTCTCTAGTTTCCAATAAATCGTTTCATTGTGTAAAATAAACTATATCATATGGGATACGTATTTATAAATGATATTTTTATGTCTGAAAATACTGTTTACCAAAAGCGTATAAAAGTGATCTTAAAAATCTCGATTGGTTAGTGTGACGATTTTTTTTATCTCGATAATTTTATAAACGCTAAGCTGGAAACACTTCTTTGTAAATACTTAATGGTAAAGGACAAAAGGCAGCAAGACCAGGTGGTTGCTACTCTAACGACAGTGGATATAAACAGTTTACCTTTCTTGTGAAGGGTCTGACAAAGCTTTATGTTCACTCTTCATCCTGAGAGTTATATTTCATTTGTATGGAGAATTTATTCTCTTGAATGGTAAAGAGGTCATGCAGGTAAAGCAATGTGGAAGACAGTTATTTAACTAGTGATTTCCCTAACTAGGGTAAAATAAGTACTATTTAAAATATATGTGTAATAGTACTATATATTAAATAGTGTAATCGTGTATTAGACTTTTATAATATCATAAAAGTATAAACAATTGTATACTTTGATCATCAAGTAATTTGTAGAAAAAATGTTTTATCATTTGTGGTACATTTGCGTGGTGATCAACTAAGGTAATTCATATGCGAAGTTTTTTATGGAAATTTCGATATCTTCGTTGAAAATGTAATAATATTTTAAAGCTGCTAAAGGTAAGTTTCACAACTTGATTCGACATCTGTATTGTTTAGTTCTGAAAACCAATCCTAACCAGAGATAATATGGCCTGCGGCCTCAACCTCAAGTTAATTGTTCTTATGTTTAAACAAAGCCTGACCTGAATTTTTGGCCAAACTGGGTTGAAACAAGGCAACGGTAAAATAATGATCTGTCATCTCTAAATGAATTACTGTAGATCTGACTGAATGTGTGTTTTCTAATTCGTAAAAATATGATTAATACATTACTAAACAATGAAACTGTAGTAGATATATTGGTCGCCTGACATGAACTCTTACCAATTATTTATATTATTAGCTCCAAATTGAGTGTGGAATTACTAAATATATGCTTGTAAAATCATTTTCTTTCAGTTTCCTTGTTCTATACAACTATTGCAATATTCATACATGTATTATTTATAAATCTTAGAACCTTATATATGTACACGGGATAAAATTATTTCTGATGATAAATAGTCAGTTGAATCCACACTAAGAGCTAAACATATGAGTGATTGATTTATAAGATATAAGCGGGTGTATACTATTTGCGCCGATAATCGAAATTTTAAATAGGGTAGTTTTTTGACCAAACGAAACAATACAGCAAAAACAATAAAATAATTACAAAATACAATACAATTTCAGTTTATTTATTTGGAATATACAAAACACACTTTCACTTTTTAGGGGCTTAGTTATTTTATATGTGATAACTATTAGAACGAAAAACGTTGGCAATTAGGTAACGCTTTACAGCTTAATGGATAATCTTTTGGATGGGATAGCTAATAGAGTTGTGAATGTAGGCGTAAATAATTAGGTAGGCACCTCTAAGATTTTTTCAGACTATAGAATTGTTTAAATATTCATAGTTGTAATATAAATGAAAAGGAGTTAATAATTGTTTTAACAGAATTAACCACAAATTCGACATTATCATTTTAACAGATACTTAACGTAACTGTTAAGTATCTGTATTGCGGATAATGATGGATAATCATTAATCCGCAATAATAATGTATTGCGGATGTGAGTATGGATGGATATGATATGATTATTAACAAATGAAATGAGAACCAGAACAACGGTGTGATTGTGTTTGTAAATGAATGTTTTTTGCGTACGCAAGAAGTGAATTTGCATGGTGCAACGCGTATTAAAGTGGATATAAAGTTTAGCGGTGAGTAGCTATCACTGCTGGCATTGTACATGAGTCTGTCCAGGGACCTTGGGTTTTATATTGACGGCAGGCACGGGGTTGGGTCAGAGACGTACTGGCTGGTTGAGACATAGATTTTGTATTTTGACAGATACCGTGGATCAGCTTTCTCAAAGATACCTTGATGTTATATATAGGGCGTGCATATATGTGAGTATTGATGGATATGATATGATTGTTAACAAATGAAATGAGAACCAGAACAACGGTGTGATTGTCTTTGTAAATGAATGTTTTTTGGGTGTACGCAAGAAGTGAATTTGCATGATGCAACGCGTATTAAAGTAATATATAGGTATATATTTAGTAATTCCACACTCAATTTGGAGCTAGCTAATAATATAAATAATTGCTAAGAATTCAAGTCAGGCGTCCAGTATAGGTGATTTAATATAGGTGAACGAGTTTCCTATACATCACAAATAAAAAGTGAATAAATATCATACTTTTAAAAATTAATTTTGCATAAAAAGATTAACTTTTAGGCTGTACAAAAATAAAATTAGTGCCTTCGAATCTTTACGAGTTAATATCCTACCGATAATTAAAATATACTGTGAAGAAAGCACTTGATCAACGTTCGACAGTGCGCCCTGTACAGAAACTCGGCAAATCTTAATCCGAGAATGGTGGGATATTTCTCCTCATTCGAGTATTTAGTTCGTTATACCCACGCTAGGCGAACTACTGTAAAATTAAATAAACTTTACAGACAACTAGCAGTTCTTGGTCCAGGATAGTATGTATCCACTCTATACAGAACCTGGTTGCTTGCAGGTCCATTGAAGAAGACCATGGTACGCATGATTTACGCTACTGGACTAACAAGTGCTGAGGTTCTAAATATACATATATGTATTATAATTATAATTGAAACATCGGATACATCTGTTTGATCGGCTACTTCTCGTCGTCGTCAGTCATGTAATAATATTGATGGAACAAGTGCTAAAAATAAAGATGTGAACTGAGGAACTGAGAATGGTGCGACATAAAGGTCAATAATTCCCTTGGGGTTTGTTTTAAAGACTGTTTTAAAGCGATCCCAGACAAAATAGTCAAGTGGAAATAAATCTGGTGATCTTAATGGCCACTCGATACTTCCTCTTCTGCCTAATCACCAATTTGGAAAAATATTGTTTAAATACTCGCGGAGCTGCAGGCCATAGTGTGGAGGTGATCAATCCTGCTGGAACCATATTCGTTACAGTTATCGGTTGCTACTTTTAAAGCTGAATAAACCTGATTTTGTCGCATGGCTTGTACCTCGGCAATTAGATTTAAATTATTGAAAAAGGGTCTAAGAAACTGATCCCTTACAATACAAAGCCAAACAATTAATTTTGCATGGAGCTGGGTATGTTTCTTTCTCTCATCCAATGAGGGTTAACATTAGGCCAATAACGAGGATTGTGTATGTTAACGTTACTGTTTAAATTAAATTTGCTTCATTTGAGAAAGTAATGTTGTTTAATCTAACTGCATTATTATCAATGAATCGCATCATTATTTTACAAATTTCTACTCGACTATAAAGGTCACCTATGAACTAAACGAAGTTTGTACGATTTATAACCACTATTATGTAAAACTTTACAAACCTATGTTTGAGATTACTTAATATTTGATAAAAATTTCTTGTTGAGTCATGAGGATCTTCTACAATAGAGTGTAAAACCACCAGTGACAATGCTTCTCTTGTAGCTGACTTTGATCGTCCAGGTTTGGGGCGGTCTTAATGTTGCCTGTTACGTGGAAACGTTGGATTGTTTTTTGAACTCCTGATTTAGATTCAAGGTTTCGAATGGTATGTCATTAAATACATTCCTTACCTTGCCATGAGATCTTACTCTGTCTATGTAGCCTCGTATCATCAGGACCATAATACGGTCTTGTTTACCTAAACACTCCATTTCAACCTAGAGTATCACAAAACTCGTCCTACTTGTGTTAATTCCAGCCAGATACAGAACATAATACTAGACTTTCTTAAAAACTATACATAAGGGAGGCCTTCCCTACATTATATAACCACTGTAATACAGGATTGAGTTTGTAAGGGAAGTGGTTGTCTAATAAAGTTATTTACCATCTGAATGTTGATGTTCATGTTTTGCCTTAATTAATTTTTTAAATTACTGCAAAAATTTTAGCCCCCTCCCAAAATCCCATTTTGGAGGTATGGGCAAAGTAGTTACAGTGACTAAAAATTTCACTTATATTTCCTATCAAGGTGTCCTTAAAAGTTTCTTTCTTCCATCTGTATCCATCAAAAACTAAACAGAGTGTATCCATTCTCACACTATATGTAACTTAAACCTTATTTATGTCGGCCTGATTACATTATGAGTTCAGATATTACTTAGCGTATAAAACCTTGCAGAATGATTACTATATTTGTACGTTTCATTATTGTCAGGAAATGTAATGAAAAAGTTTTAAAAATACTACCATATTACATTGCTGAACACTTATTACACTTTCCTTGTTCATTTAGATACTAACTGTCGAATTCATAGCTCTTCATCAGGAATTGAGATTATTAAATCCTTCGTATACAATAATAGCCGGGAGCGAGCACGTGCTGATTAAATTGCCATAAATACTTCGTATTCGATTTTCCAGTGAGATCTTTATTTGTATGGATTCTCTATTTTATTTTACATCTTCAGTTAGAAAGTATCGCCGTAGATAGTTTTAAGTTTGTTAGGATAATATAGTTTAGACAAAAACACTTACCACTTTAACATTTCGTCCTTTCTTTCATATTCTCTTTTTGCTGCATAACTAATACGACCTTATTAATGACAATCTATATTGCTTCGCTTTGCTGAAAATATCCATTGCACGTAGTCAAGTTGATTAATAATAATAGATAACAATTTTTTAATAGATCTGCTCTTTGGTAGTAAAACATAAGAGATACAGATCTTGGAACGGAATTCTATTTTCAGGGCATTGTAATTGTGTAATACAAAGGAACTCTTTTCAAACGAAACTAGAATCAACTATTAAGATTTTTACCGTAATATCTCATCAATTATTATATTATAATAAAAGGTAATTATTGAGAGTTATTTTATTTAAATAAATAAAAATGAGGATATATTTAGTTAAAACCTTAAAAACGCATATCACTAGTGGGGCTGGAAAGTGTTCATTTCTTTTTTTCTGCCCCTACATCTGTCCGTACGGTATTTCGGAATTGAACGGACTTATGGTGAATGTCACAACAGGGGATGTGGCTGAGTGTTAGCAAGTATGTTTACATTGGAGACTATGATGGCAACGAGAAAATATACGAACAAATAAATGTATTCAAATACACATATTAAATCTTTATATTATAGTAAAGAGAATAAATGAAGTGTTAAGTAAATTTTCAAAATCGGCGACAATATTAAATTTTGATAATATAATTTTTTTTGTGAGGGAGCTATCTTATGTTGAAGTTCCTTCCTAGTACAATTTAACTGTTATGACTTTAACACAGCAATGAAATCTATCTTATCGAACAAAAATTAGATTTCTCATAAAGCCAGATATAAAAATTCATATCTAGATTTTAAATATTGCATGAAACGTAATTTTACGTACTCAAGAATGAGGTACAATCATGGAATTGGAATGAAAATTATGGAAGGCTGAGACAATTTATCTTTTGTTTATAAGGTGATGTAAAATTATTTTCTATACAATTGTCTGCTTGTCTGCCTGACATCTCTATAATAGTATTAACTATAGATTGAAAATGTTTAAAGCGATTTCATGGGAGTATTTTACGCAACACACGATGTGGCATACACCAATCTTGATGTATTAAGGCTCAGAAGAGAGGTAGTGTAATGAATGTGTCACTAAGCTGTAACTATGTCAAGACATTTGAGAAGATCCTTGCCTTTGAATATGTCTGATTACAGGGAGGAGGAAACTAAATCTCCACTTTATGAAAGTAACTATATGAAGTGTTCTCTGGCTTCTACTTCATCATTACGAGAGGTCTTATCGAATCGTTAATTTTTAACTCAGAGTTATTTGGCGTAGTGCAGTGCTACTACAGTAAATCTACCAACACAAACTTTATAAAAAATATATGATATTAAAAACTTATATAAATAAAGAAAACAAATTAATATTTACCATCCATCAGGCTTAAATTAGATAGTTAAAAATGGGTCATATAAAACGTATAAAGTAAATTTCATACGTTTGCTGGATGTTTCCACGTCACTCAGTCGTAGGTGGTTAGTAGACGAGTGAAGACGTATTGTGACCTGTATTCTGTAGTTCAGTTTTAATGATTAGTGTTTTGTATAGTTTTTTATTAAGTGCATGTTTATAGAGTTAGTGAATATGACAAACAACATGTAGGTTGTGATTCCTGACTAAGGCGTGCCACAACGCTTTGGTAAGATTTGTTTATTTTAACCTAGTTTGTAATTATGTATTAGGTTAGTTCTTTACCTGAAGAAGAGATCAGATTGCAGATCTCGAAACGTAGTGTTACTGATTTCTTGTTTCACTGAACGATGGCAAATGTCCGGAAAAATCCTGTTTCCTTCATAAGATACTTACATAAACAAGGAATAGATTCTGCTTAATCTAGTTGCGAATAAACCCAGTAAAATTAAACGGGAAGTCGAAGTTACACCAGTAATTTAATTCAAACAGTATTTTTATTCTTTATCTTAATTTTTAAGGTCTTTCTGAAAGTTTTGAAATAGCGTATGCTGTTAAAATGTACATTGAAATAGATTTTATTTAATAAAAAATAAGTATCCGAGCTCACCTTTCGTTAAATTTTACAACGGATTTAGGGCATCCTACCTTATTTTCAAGTTAAGAAATTGTTTGAACAGAGAAGTTTTTAATATTTAGCAATTTAATATGTATTTTTTGTTAGTACAACACAGTTAGAACTCATATGAGCGTTAGAGCAGTTTTATATGGAGCAAGTACCATAAAGTGCAGAAATGATCCAAGACAACAGTAAACAATGCTGTAGCTGAAAGTACTGCAGATTATAATTTAAGAAATTTATGCTTATCAAGCATAATTATTTTGATAATTTTAAATGAAGAAACATATTTAGCTCTAACTTCTAGTAAACGTAGAAAACTAACTATAATTAACTTTTCAGTCTTTTAAAGTTAACACTAAATTTTAAACAACTACATTTTAAATCCCGTACACAAAGGGTAATATCATTTATTACTAGACGTTATAATTGTGCATTTTATTGACATTAAAATCTTAGCACTATCAGCAATGTTATGTAAGTTCTAATAATTGCCGCAAACGTTGTTGTTATACCATAAAATCTGCCAATTCCCCATATAGTTGAGAGGGGTATACACAGTAAGTAAATATTTTTTTATTCTTTTACTGTATGGTGTTAGAATAAGTGATCATATCAAATGTATAATATTACATAAAAGAAAAAAGTAATTTTTTTAAGGGTCAAGTATTCCCTTAAATGTCTACAGTCAGTTAACCTTGTCATCAGTAATATAGGCTTCAACCCTTCAACCTGAAAGAATAACATTTCTTTGTGCAACTCACTTATTAAGAGTAAGTTTTCTCTAGTCATTGCTCGACGTAGAAAGTAGTATTAACCAGATGTTGAAAAAGTACCTATATCAACACGATTTTTTGAAATTTAACAAAGATGGAGACTGCCGCTTCTTTAACGATTGAAATAGTTTGGCAAGAACGTTGTCAGTTTTTCTTACCCGAATCTAAATTCGTAAGAGTTCACCCATATTATGAGTGACGATAAAGAAAAACATTTCAAACCACAAACTATGCCTGAATATTTATGGCCTCCAAAATATTAGTAATTAGGGACTTTTATGGACTACATTATTCAATTGAGTGCCCTAAAGTTAATGGTCGTCATTCTTGAGTTTTACAAGCAACGAAGCTAAACCTTTCTCAATAAATACCACTTATAAGAAGCTAACCGAGAGATATAATGAAAAACATCACTTAACTTACGTGAATTAAAAGTTATCCTAGGGTATTCTGTGGGGGAGAGGAACTATCTCGATTTAATTAACCTTGTTAAACAATCTTTACCAGAAAAAAACTGGGGCCATTCTAATACGGTAGCAATAATTATTTATGTATGATTGCATAGACATCTAGCTTACAGAAACATCAAAGGATCGAGAAAGGGACGTGATAAGTCGATTTGCACAGATATGAGAACGTTCTAATTTATATCAGCTATTGTTGCACATCCAGGTATCTGGACAGCTAACAATCCTTAAAGTTCCAGATTAAAATTGTTAGTACTTTTAAGTATGAAAGATATATATTTGTAGTTGGACTGTCGCATAAAAAACTACTATTAAAAATAGGATTATTGTTAAACTCTCTATAGGCCAATTGTTGCTATAAACAATAAACTCCCCTTTGATATATTTTGTTAAAATGTACTCTATACACTAAAACTAGTAATGTAAATGGAAACTTAGTATTCAAAATTATGTCTTTCAAAAGTATTGAATCATCTAGGCTTCGCCGAAATCAGATTGTATCATTATCAGAACGTGACAATTAATATAGATTTTCGCCCACAAAATGTTTCTTCTTCCAATCTTAGAGATACAATGAAAAAAATTTTGGATTTAAAATTTTCAGTGAGTCGGATATATTCAAAACATCAGAATATCTAAATAATACATTACCGCACTTCACTTATTTAATATGACTATAACAGCTTGTGTAATATGTACAATCATGGTAACGGCTATTGGCAAATATATGTTTGTAAACAAACCTCAAACATAATAACGCGTCTGAACCACTTATTACTTATTTCTTACCTCTTTTATCACTTCTAACATTTTAGGTCATTAAGTTTTGAATTCCTGCTGACAACACGTAAAGGTAAAGGTGAAGAGTGAAGCAGTGAATAATAACGTTATCTGAGTTTACTCAGGACTTAAACCTAGTCCGGTCCAACCGTTTGCCCTTAGGCCGAGAGTTCTGTCACTAAGCTGACTGAATAAAAGGAATTAAACTTAATGTTAAATTTGTCCATTAACACTGATAATTATTTAACATTAACACTATCATTAAATATTTTTCTGGTAATTGCTTTTTACTGGCAAAGAAAATACGAAACGTGTAAATGTTTATATTTCTAACAAATTACTACCTACTAATTAATACTAATACCTTATGACCGATTCTCCTCACAAGGGAAATCATGCACCGATTTAATAAAAATTACGTTTTATTATTTATTACCTACCTCTAAGTTTTACTACGTTCTCTTATAGGCAAGTCCTAATTCACTAATAGTTATATATTATGTACCATGCGAACGTTTTATTTTATCAACACCGAACACTTTTACTTTTCATCCCCAAATACCCCATATCCCAAATCTTTACCCTATCCCATTTCTTACCACACATGACATATATACATACATTAATTTTATTTACAGAAATTGAAGACGATGCACATACCAAATTTAAATTTATTATAAATGTTTCAAGTACTTTTATACCCAGATTTAGACTACTAATTCATTTTTGCTTGGTTTATATATACCAGTAGAACCTACATCGAGAAAAAAATCTATGTGTCACATCTTTGCCAATAAATAATTCCCAGGGTGGCATATCAGTAAACGAAAACGTTGAGATCTTTGGATTGAAGGAATTATCGATAGGCTCAGTTTATTACATAGGATGACCATTTAATAGGAAGGACACCCTTAGCTTTAAAATGTATGTAAGCCTGGACAAGAGGGTAGACGTTTCCATACTCTCTTTTACCCAAAACATGCTGGATCCTAACTATCCTGACCTTCATTCAATTTTAGTCACATAGTACTATTTATGATATATTAAACCCCTAATACTGAATCTCAGCAAACTAATAGTATCACACTATAGTTAATACAAATCAACAACTATCGAAACTACTGAAAATTTTAAGCGGTTCCTTAGGAAACAACAACCATTCTTTGAAAAAATAATATATTCAGTTTTAATAACGTTTCAAAATCTTAATATAAAAAAGCGCTAACACTACATCCCAGCAAACTAGTATAGTAAGAAAACATTACAAATGCAATTTAAAGAATTACGAATATATCAAAAATTTAAAGTGGTATCCTAGGAAACGTTAATTATTCTTTGGTATATTATTTCATTCAATTTTAGCCACATAGTACTATATATGATATATTAATTGTGTAATACTGAATTTAAGCAACCTAATAGTAAGGAACTATAGTTAATACAAATTAACAGATATCGAAACTACCGAAAATTGTAAGTGGGTTCCTAGGAAACAACAACCATCTTTGAAAAAATTATTTATTCAGATTTAATAACTTTTCAAAATGTTAATAACAAAATCGCTAACACTACATCTCAGCTATGTAGCATAATAATAAAACATTACTAATGCAAATCAAAGAATTGAGAATATATCGAAAATTTTAAGTGTTTTCCTAGGAAACGTTAGTAAAATTATTCTTTGGAAAATACTTTTATTCAATTTTAGACACATATTACTATTTATATACATTAAACGCCCAATACTAAATTTCAGCAAACCAATAGTAACACACTATAGTTAATACAAATTAACAGATATCGAAACTATTGAAAATTGTATGTGGTTTCCTAGGAAACAACAACTATTCTTTAAGAAATTAATTTATTCAGATTTAATCACGTTTCAAAACATTATTATACAAAATCGCTAACTCGAAATTCCAGCCAACAAGTATAGTAAGAAAACAGTACGAATTCAAATCAAAGAATTACGAATATATCGAATGTTTTAAGTGCTTAATTATACATTTAAAATACTTTTATTCATTTTTAGTCATATTGTACTATTTATATGTATTAAACGCCTAATACGGAATCTCAGCAAACTAATAGTAACACACTATAGTCAATACAAATCAACAAATATCGTAACTAACGAAAATTGTAAGTGGTTACATAAGAAACAATAATCATTGTTTAAAAAAATAAATTATTTAGTTTGAATAACATTTCAAAACATTATTATTCAAAATCGCTAACACTACATCCCAGCCAACGTTAACTATTTTTGGAACATTCTTTTATTCAATTTTAGACACATTGTACTAAAATTGGTTTGTTGTCCTTAGGAAACAACAATCATTCTTTGAATAAAAATTTATTCATTTTTAGTAACATTGCAAAATATTATTATACAAAATCGCTAACCATACATCCCAGCCAACTAGTATAGTAAGAAAACACTACCAATGCAAATTAAAGAATTACGAATATATCGAAAATTTTAATGGGTTTCCTAGGAATCGTTAATTATTGTTTGAAAACTAATTTCATTCAGTTTTAGTAACATAGTATTATTTTTTATATATTAAACGCCTAATAATGAATATCAGCAAACTAATAGTAACGAACTATAGTTACTACAGATTAACAGATATCGAAACTACCGAAAATGGTATGTGATTTCTTAGGAAACAAAAAATATTGTTTGAAAAAAAAATTTATTCGGAATTAATCACGTTTAAAAATATTATTATACTAAATCGCTAACACTAAATTTCAGCCAACAAATATAGTAAGAAAACAATACGAATTCAAATTAAAGAATTATGAATATATCGAATATTTAAAGTGGTTACCTAGGAAACGTTATTTATTGAATGGAAAATTAATTTACTCAATTTTAAATACATTGAAATAATTATATATAATTAACGTCTAATACTGAATATCAGCAAACTAACAGTAACAAACTATAGTTAATACAAGTTAACAGATATTGAAATTTCCGAAAATTGTAAGTGGTTTCCTAGGAAACAATAACCATTCTTAAAAAAAATTATTTATTCAGATTTAATCACGTTTCAAAATATTAATTTACAAAACCTCTATCACTATATTTCAGCCAACAAATAAAGTAAGATAAACATACGAATGCAAATCAATGAATTAGAAATATATCGAAAATTTTAAGTGGTTTCCTTGGAAATATTAATTATACTTTTAAAATTATTTTATTCAATTTTAGTCACATTGTACTATTTATCTGTAGTAAACGCCTAATACTGAATCTCAGCAACTAATAGTAACACACTATTGTTAATACAAAAAAAACTATCGAAACTAACAATCATTGTAAGTGGTTTCCTAGGAAAAAACAATCATTCTTTAAAAAAATTATTTATTAAGATTTAACAAGGTTTAAAAATATTATTATACAAAATCGCTAACACTACATTCCAGCCAAATAATATAGTAAGAAAACAGTACCAATGCACATTAAAGAATTATTAACATATCGAAAATTGAAAATGGTTTCCTAGGAAACGTTAATTATTTTTTGGAAAATTCTTATATTCCATTTTAGTCACATTGTACTATTTATATGTATTAAACGCATAATACTGAATCTCAGCAAATTATTAGTAACACACTATAGTTAATATAATATCAACAAATATCGAAACTAACGAAAATTGTAAGTGGTTTTCTAGGAAACAACTAACTAATCTTTGAATAAATTATTGATTCAGATTTAATAACGTTTAAATATATTATTCATCAAAATCGCTAACACTACATCGCAGCCAAATAGTATAGTAAGAAAAAAATACGAATGCAAATCAAAGAATTACAAATATATCGACAATTTTAAGTTGTTTCCTAGGTAACGTTAATTAATCTTTTAAAATTCTTTTATTCGGATTTTAGTTACATTGTACTATTTATATATATTAAACTCCTAATACTGCATCTCAGCAGCCTAATTGAAACACATTATAGTTAATACAAATCAAAAATTATGAATATATCGAAATTTTAAGTGGTTTCTTAGAAAACGTTAATTATTATTTTGAAAATTCATTTATTCAATTTTAGACACATTGTACTATTTATGTATATTAAAAGCTTAATACTGAATCTCAGCACACTAATAGTAACAAACTATAGTTATTACAAATCAAAAATATCGAAACTTACATACATTGTAAGTGGTTTCCTAGGAAACAACAACCATCCTTTGAATAAATAATTTATTTAGATTTAATCACGTGTCGAAATATTATTTTACAAAATCGCTAACACTAAATTCCAGCCAACAAGTATAGTAAGAAAACAATACGAATTCAAATCAAAGAATTACGAATATATCGAAAGTTTTAAATTGGTTTAATTATACTTTTAAAATACTTTCATTCATTTTTAGTCATATTGTACTATTTTTATATGTATTAAACGCCTAATACGGAATCTCAGCAAACTAATAGTAACACACTATAGTTAATACAAATCAAAAAATATCGTAACTAACGAAAATTGTAAGTGGTGTTCCTTAGGAAACAAAAACCATTCTTTGAAAAATAATTCATTCATTTTTAGTAACATTTCAAAATATTATTATACAAAATCGCTAATAATACATCCCAGCCAACTAGTATAGTAAGAAAACACTACCAATGCAAATTAAAGAATTACGAATATATCGAAAATTTTAAGTGGTTTCTTAGGAAACGTTAATTATTGTTTGAAAACTAATTTCATTCAGTTTTAGTATCATAGTATTATTTTTTATATATTAAACGCCTAATATTGAATATCAGCAAACTAATAGTAACGAACTATAGTTACTACAGATTAACAAATATCAAAACTACCGAAAATTGTACGTGGTTTCTTAGGAAACAACAACTATTGTTTGAAAAAATAATTTATTCAGATTTAATTACGTTTCAAAATATTATTATACTAAATCGCTAACACTAAATGCCAGCCAAATAGTATAGTAAGAAAACAATACGAATTCAAATCTTAGAAATACGAATATATCGAAAATTGAAAATGGTTTCCTAGGAAACGTTAATGTTTTTTTGGAAAATTCTTTTATTCAATTTTAGACACATTGAAATATTTATATATATTAAGCGCCTAATACTGCATCACAGGATACTAATAGTAACACTATAGTTAATACAATTCGACAAATATCGAAACTAACAAACATTGTAAGTGGTTTCCTAGTAAACAACAACCATTCTTTGAAAAAATTATTTGTTCAGATTTAATAACGTTTAAAAATATTATTATACAAAATCGCTAACACTATATCCCAGCCAACTAGTATAGTAAGAAAACATTTCTATTTCAAATCAAAGAATTACGAATATATCGAATATTTTAAATGGTTTCCTAGGAAACGTTATTTGTTCTATGGCAAATTATTTCATTCAATTTTAGTCACATAGTACTATTTATAGTATATTAAACGTCTAATACTGAATCTCAGTAAACTAATAGTAACACACTATAGTTAATAAATATCAACAAATATCGAAACTAACGAAAATTGTAAGTGGTTTTCTAGGAAACAACTAATAATCTTTGAATAAATTATTGATTCAGATTTAATAACGTTTAAAAATATTATTATTCAAAATCGCTAACACTACATCCCAGCCAAATAGTATAGTAAGAAAAAAGTACGAATGCAAATCAAAGAATTACAAATATATCGACAATTTTAAGTTGTTTCCTAGGTAACGTTAATTAATCTTTTAAAATTCTTTTATTCGATTTTAGTTACATTGTACTATTTATATATATTAAACTCCTAATACTGCATCTCAGCAGCCTAATTGAAACACATTATAGTTAATACAAATCAAAAATTATGAATATATCGAAATTTTAAGTGGTTTCTTAGAAAACGTTAATTGTTATTTTGAAAATTCATTTATTCAATTTTAGACACATTGTACTATTTATGTATATTAAAAGCTTAATACTGAATCTCAGCACACTAATAGTAACAAACTATAGTTATTACAAATCAAGAAATATTGAAAGAAACGAAAATTGTAAGTGGTTTCCTAGGAAACAACAACCATTCTTTGAAAAAGTATTTATTCAGTTTTAATCACATTTCAAAATATTAATTTACAAAACCCCTAACACTAAATTCCAGCCAACAAGTATAGTAAGAAAACAGTACGAATTCAAATCAAAGAATTACGAATATATCGAAAATTTTAATTGGTTTCCTAGGAAACGTTATTTATTTTTTGGAAAATTTCTTTATTCAAATTTAGACACAATGTAATATTTATATATATTAAAAGCCTAATACTGAATCTCAGTAAACTAATAGTAACACACTATAGTTAATACAAATCAAAAAATATCAAAACTAACGAAAATTGTATGTGGTTACATAAGAAACAATAATCATTGTTTAAAAAAATAAATTATTTAGTTTGAATAACATTTCAAAATATTATTATTCAAAATCGCTAACACTACATCCCAGCCAACGTTAACTATTTTTGGAACATTCTTTTATTCAATTTTAGACACATTGTACTACTTATATATTTATTAAACGCCTAATACTGAATCTCAGCTAACTAATATTAACACACTATAGTTAATATAAATAAAAAATATTGAAACGAACAAACATTGTAAGTGGTTTCCTAGGAAACAACAACGATTCTTTGCAAAAATTTTTTATTTAGATTTAAAAACGTTCAAAAATATTACTATAAAAAACCGCTAACAATACATCCCAGCCAGCTAGTATAGTAAGAAAACAATACGAATTCAAATCAAAGAATTACGAATATATAAAATATTTTAATTGGTTTCCTAGGAAACGTTAATATTTTTTTGGAAAACTCTTTTATTCCATTTTATATACATTGTAACATTTATATTTATTAAACGCCTAATACAGAATCTTAGTAAACTAATAGTAACACACTATAGTAAAGACAAAATTAAGATATATAGAAACTAACAAAAATTTTAATTGGTTTCCTAGGAAAGAACAACAATTCTCTGAAAAAAATATTTATTCAGATTTAATCAATTTTCAAATTATTAATTTACAAAACCCTTAACACTAAATTCCAGCCAACAAGTATAGTAAGAAACATTACCAATGCAAATCATAGAATTACGAATATATTAAAAATTTTAAGTAGTTTAAAAGGAAACGTTAATTTTTTTTTTTTGAAAATTCTTTAATTAATTTTAGACCCATTGTACTATTTATTTATATTAAACGCCTTATACTGAATCTCAGTAAACTAAAAGTAAAAAACTATAGTTAATACAAATCAAGAAATATTGAAACCAACGAATATTTTAAGTACTTCCTTAGGAAACAACAACCATTCATTGAAAAAATAATTTATTCAGTTTTAGTAACATTTCAAAATATTATTATACAAAATCGCCAAGACTACATCCCAGCCAGCTAGTATAGTAAGAAAACATTAAAAATGCAAATCAAAAAATTACGAATATTTCGCAAATTGTAGGTGGTTTCTTAGGTAACTTTAATTATTCTTTGGAAAATTCTTTTATTCAATTTTAGACACATTGTACTATTTATGTATATTAAACGCCTAATACTGAATCTCAGCAAACTAATAGTAACAAACTATAGTTAATACAAATCAAGAAATATTGAAACTAACGAAAATTGTATTTGGTTTCCTAGGAAACAACAACCATTCTTTGAAAAAAATATTTATTCAGTTTTAATCACGATTCAAAATATTATTATACTAAATCGCTAACACTAAATTCCAGCCAACAAGTATAGGTAGAAAACAATACGAATTCAAATCAAAGAATTACGAATATATCGAAAATTGTAAGTGGTTTCCAAGGAAACGTTAATTATTCTTTAAAAATTCTTTTATTCAATTTTAATCACATTGTACCATTTATATAAATTTAACGCCTAATACTGAATCTCAGTAAAATAATAGTAACACACTATAGTTAATACGAAAATCTCTAACACTACATCCCAGCCAACTAGTATAGTAAGTGTAGTGTATTTAGTGTGATAAGTACTAAGTTGGTAATGTAACCATAGTGATATTTAACCATAGTCTGCACCTGTTATGTTGGCAGTATGTATTGTCAGGCGATGTAACATACGATGTGGTCTGATATGAATAAAGAATGCTCATAGGCTGCCACTACCCTACCACCAACGGTCCAAGCTGGCCAGCCAGCAGTCTACCCCGAGTCCACCACCAGACACCGTCATGTAACCTCTGTGTCACGTCCGTTCCTTTACGAGCGGTCCTAGAGCAATGGTACTCTAAATGTAATGTCTTATTATTCATCCTTACCCATAGAGTGTACAGTGTCGACCCGCATACATTACAGTAGCGACGAGGATAACATGGTGGAACGTCGCTTACAGTGGCGACGAGGATAAAAATAACAACGAATGTGTAAGGACATTCGGGACATTGAAACAGTGAATTACAGTAATATAGTGCGAAAGGTCAATAAACGTAAAGAACACGTGCAAATAACAACGAATGTGTAAGGACATTTGGGACATTGAAACAGTGAATTACAGTAATATAGTGCGAAAGGGCAATAAACGTAATGAACACGTGCATATAACAACGAATGTGTAAGGACATACGGGACATTGAAACAGCGAATTACAGTGATATAGTGCGAAAGGGCAATAAACGTAATGAACACGTGCAAATAACCGCGAATGTGCAAAGACATTCGGGACATTGAAACAGTGAATTACAGTGATATAGTGCGAAAGGGCAATAAACGTAATGAACACGTGCATATAACAACGAATGTGTAAGGACATACGGGACATTGAAACAGCGAATTACAGTGATATAGTGCGAAAGGGTAACAAACGTAATGAACACGTGCAAATAACCGCGAATGTGCAAGGACATTCCGGACATTCCAACGGTCGGGAGTAGTAAGGTACGCCGATCGATATAAACTATTCTTGGAGTAAGCAGCGCACAAGCTGATTTTTATCGTTACAATTGATGCCGTTAGACGATTATTTTTACCGGGGACATTTTAAACAATTATTACGTAGTGTACAAGAAGATAAAATGGCAACTATCGGGTCTATGGGTTATTTTGATATTGCGGAAGAATCGTGGCAGTCTTATATAGAGAGATTTGAGCTTTTTATTGATTGTAATGATATCGATAATTCAAAGAAACTAAGCACGATGTTGACAGTTATGGGTGTAAGGACCTATACGTAACTGAGAGACTTAATTACACCATACAAACCGTCTGAGAAGTCGTACAAGAGAATTGTGGACTCTATTGCGAATTATCTGCATCCCAAACCTTCTTTTATCACGGAAAGATTTAAATTTAGTAGGCGGAATCAATTTGATCATGAAACGGTTAGCGATTATATTGTGCATTTAAAACAGTTATCAAAGTATTGTGAATTCGGTGATAAATTGCCAGACTACTTAAGGGACAGATTAGTCGCGGGTCTGCGAGACCAACTGATACAGAAAAGACTTCTCGGGGAGGAAAACCTCACTTATGAAAAAGCTGTGCAACTAGCTACTGCAATGGAATTTGCTGAGAAGGGGGCGGCCCAGATGACAACTACAGGTGGACGTATTCACCGGATGCAGAGCAGCGGGTCGATACCGAAAAGGACACAGGTGGCGAGCAGCGGAGTGAGATGGTCATCGGACGGCGGGAAGGCGCTGGGAGACATCACCTGCTATTGTTGCGGCAAGCGAGGATCACACACAGCATCGCAATGTCGGTTTCGTGAGTACACGTGTAATCATGGTAAAAAGAAGGGACACCTTGAAAGAGTTTGTAGATCGAAAAATTATGTTAACAAACCTATTGACAACAAACTAAATGTTTTTACAAATAGGTGTAAGGAGCCTTCAGCAAAAGGGAAACAGTTTTACAGCAATAAAAAGCAATTATGTTTATAAAGGTAGGCAGCACTATCTAGAGGAAAGTAAAGAATCAGCAGAGTCAGGTTCAGATAATCACTGGAAACATAAAGACAATGACGATGTGTATGACATTTCCAATCTATTTACGGATAAAGAAATAGAAACTAAGATTAATAAAATTGAGCCAATAACGGTACAGTTATTAGTGGAAAGTAAGTAAATTGTATTTGAAGTCGATAGTGGTGCTTGTGTTTCAGTTATGTCAGAAAAAGATTGTAAGACTAAGTTAGGAAATGTAAACAGGTATCCAACTAGCTTAGTATTAAGTTCATATACACATGAAAAGATCAGGCCTTTAGGTAAAGTTATGGTCAATGTACAACAAAAAGGTAAAGAGAAACAATTAGCTTTATACACTGTAGCTAATGGGTCTAATCCCTTGTTAGGGCGTGATTGGATGCAAGCATTAGATTTAACAGTTAGAGTGCCTAGTAATGTAAACAATGTACAGTCAGCTGATCGCATGAGCTTGGTGGGGGTTGTGCCAACTACAGGCGGCAGCGCGGCAGACGCATGCGCGCTTGTCAGTGGAAGCCACAACACACCTGTAGAGGTAAACAAACAAACATCTGTAAATCTGTCTGTTGTCAACAAACAAGTAGAACTACTGTACAATGAGTTTCCAAATGTATTTACGGATAAGTTGGGATGTTACAAGGGTGCACCAGTTAAATTAAAGTTAAAATAAAATGTAGTACCAAAATACTTTAAACCTAGGACGTTACCTTTTACGCTTAAAGAAAAAGTAGAAGCCGAGCTGACTAGACTAGAACAAGAAAACGTTATTTCACCAGCAGATACCAGTGAATGGGGGACTCCCATTGTACCAATTATTAAGGCTAATGGGAAAATAAGAATTTGTGGGGATTACAAAATAACTGTAAATCCTTTCTTGGAGGTAGACTGACACCCGTTACCGAAAATTGAAGAAATATTTGCCAGCCTATAAAATGGAGAAAAATTCTCTAAAATAGATTTATCTTCAGCTTATCAGCAGCTTAAACTAGATGTAGATAGTAAAAAGTATTGTACAATTAGCACACACAAAGGATTGTATGCTTACAATCGCCTATGTTTTGGTATCAGTTCAGCACCGGGAATCTTCCAGAGAATAATAGAACAAACGTTACAAGGTATCACGGGGGTAACTGTATTTTTAGATGTCATTCTAGTAACAGGTAAAAACAATGAGGACACATGCATAGACTTTGACTAGTGTGCCAAAGACTTGAAGACAATGGGTTCACAGTGAGCAAGAACAAATGTAAATTTTTTTGTGACAGTTTAGAATATTTAGGTTTTGTTATCAGTAAACAAGGGTTGCATACCGCACCTAGTAAGGTTGAAGCTATTGTCAAGGCACCTGAACCTCAAAATATGACACAACTTAAAGCCTTCCTTGTTCTTGTTAATTATTATTCACGTTTCATTCCTAGGATATCCACTATTTTCACTCCAATGTATCAGTTGTTAAGAAAGGATACCGATTTTGTATTTAATTTAGCATGTAAGAAGGCATTACAAGAGATTAAGCAAAAGTTAATCTCTGCTGAAGTTTTAGCGCATTATGATCCTGCATTACCACTAGTGGTAGCCAGTGATGCTAGTCCATATGGCATTGCGTCAGTTTTGAGTCAGATTCAACACGACGTTACAGAAAGACCTATATCATTCGCAAGTATAGGGTTAAATAGCGCTGAGAAAAACTTTTCACAAATAGATAAGGAAGCACTAAGCATTGTTTTTGGTGTCAAGAAATTTAGTCAATATTTATATGGTACACAGTTTTTGTTAAAGACTGATCATAAGCCTTTAGTGGCTATTTTTGGACCAAAGAAAGGGTTACCGGCTTTCGCAGCCAGTAGGTTACAACGATACGCTTTGTTTTTAAGTGGTTTCCAATATGAGATTGTGTATGTTAAGTCCCAAAATCATGGCCATGCCGATGGTTTATCTAGATTACCTGTAAATAGTGAGATTAAAGATGAAATCTCAGATGATGACCTTAATATTAATGTCATAGGTACCTATTTGCAATGTTTAGCTGAGAATGACATACCTTTAAGCTATGTAGACATAAAAAAATCTAGGTTAGATTTAATTCGCCCAAATGTTAAATCAATAATGTCGGATAATCAAGAAAAACAACAGTTGTATTATAGGGGTAGTAAAACTAGACAATTAGCTATTGGACAATCAATCATAGCCAGAGATTACCGAGGTAGAAATAAGTGGATACCAGGTGTGGTAGTTTCACGATTAGGACCAGTCACGTATTTTAACATACGATGTGGTCTGATATGAATAAAGAATGCTCATAGGCTGCTCTAATGAAACGTCACATCACGCCACTACCCTACAACCAACGGTCCAAGCTGGCCAGCCAGCAGTCCACCCCGAGTCCACTACCAGACACCGTCATGTAACTTCCGTGTCCCGTCCGTTCCTTTACGAGCGGTCCTAGAGCAATGTTACTCTAAATGTAATGTCTTATTATTCATCCCTACCCATAGAGTGTACAGTGTCGACCCGCATACATTACAGTAAGAAAACATTACAAATGCAAATCAAAGAATTACAAGTATATAGAAAATTTTAAGTGGTTTCCTAGGAAAAGTTAATTATATTTTTAAAATACTTTTATTCAATTTTAGTCACATTGTACTATTTATATATATTTAACGCCTAATACTGAATCTCAGCAAACTAATAGTAACACACTATAGTTAATACAAATAAAAAATATCGAAACTAACAAACATTGTATGTGGTTTCCTAGGAAACATCAACCATTCTTTGAAAAAATTATTTATTTAGATTTAATAACGTTTAAAAATATTATTATACTAAATCGCTAACAGTGCATCCCAGCCAACCAGTATAGTAAGAAAAAATTACAAATGCAAATCAAATAATTACGAATATATCGAAAATTTCATGTGGTTTCCTAGGAAACGTTAATTATTTTTTGGAAAATTCTTTTATTCAAGTTTAGACACATTGTACTACTTATTTATATTAAACGCCTAATACTGAATCTCAGTAAACTAATAGTAACACACTATACCTTATACGAATCAACAAATATCGAAACTAACAAAAAATTGTAAGTGTTTCCTTAAGAAACAACTACCATTCTTGGAAAAAATAATTTATTCAGTTTTAATAATATTTCAAAATATTAGTATACAAAATCGGTAACACTACATCCCAACCAACTTGTATAGTAAGAAAACATTACCAATGCAAATCAAAGAATTACGAATATATCGAAAATTTTAAGTGGTTTCCTTGGAAATGTTAATTATTATTTGGAAAATTCTTTTATGCAATTTTAGACACATTGTATTATTTATGTATATTAAACGCCTAATAGTGAATTTCAGAAAACTAATAGTAACACACTATAGTTAATATAAATCAACAAATATCGAAACTAACGAAAATTGTAAGTGGTTCCTTAGGAAAAAACAACCATTCTTTGAAAAAAAATTAATCAGTTTTAATAATATTTCAAAGTATTATTATACAAAATAGGTAACACTACATCCCAGCCAACTAGTATAGTAAGAAAACATTACCAATGCAAATCAAAGAATTACGAATATATCGAAAATTGTAAGTGGTTTCCTAGGAAACGTTAATTATTTTTTGGAAAATTCTTTTATTCAATTTTAGACACATTGTACTATTTATGTATATTTAACGCCTAATACTGAATCTGAGCCAACTAATAGTAACAAACTATAGTTAATACAAATCAGGAAATAATGAAACTAAAGAAAATTTTAATTGGTTTCCTAGGAAACAACATTTCTATAAAAAAAATATTTATTCAGTTTTAATCATTTTTCGAAATATTAATTTAAAATACCCCTAAAACTAAATTCCAGCTAACAAGTATAGTAGGAAAACAATACGAATTAAATTGAAAGAATTACGAATATATCAAAAATTTTTCCTTGGAAACGTAATTATTCTTTGGATAATTATTTTATTACATTTTAGACACGTTGTACTATTTATGTATACTAAACGCCTAATACTGAATATCAGTAAACTAATAGTAACACACTATAGTTATTACAAATCAACAAATATCGAAACTAACGATAATTGTAAGTGGTTAAAAAGGAAACTACAACAATTCTTTGAACAAGTAATTTATTCAGATTTAATTACGTTTCAAAATATTATTATACAAAATCGGTAACACTACATCCCAGCCATCTAGTGTAGTAAGAAAACATTACCAATGCACATCAAATAATTACGAATATATCGAAAATTTCATGTGGTTTCCTAGGAAACGTTAATTATTTTTTTGGAAAATACTTTTATTCAATTATAGACACTTTGTACTATTTATGTATATTAAACGCCTAGTATTGAGTCTCAGCCAACAAATAGTAACGAACTATAGTTAATATAAATCAAGAAATATTGAAACTAACGAAAATTGTAATTGGTTTCCTAGGAAAGAACAACCATTCTTTGAAAACAATATTTATTCAGTTTTAATTACGATTAAAAATATTATTATACTAAATCGCTAACACTAAACTCCAGCCAACAAGTATAGTTAGAAAACGTTACGAATGCAAATCAAAGAATTACGAATATATCGAACATTGTAATTGGTTTCCAAGGAAACGTTAATTATTCTTTGGAAAAATCTTTTATTCAATACTTTAGAAACATTGTACTATTTATGTATATTTAACGCCTAATACTGAATATCAGCAAACTAATAGTAACGAACTATAGTTAACACAAATTAACAGATATCGATACTACCGAAAATGTTAAGTGGTTTCCTTAGAAACAAAAACTATTTGTTGAAAAAAGAATTTATACACATTTAAACACGTTTCAAAATATTATTATACTAAATCGATAACACTAAAATCTAGCCAACATGTATAGTAAGAAAACATTACGAATGCAAATCAAAGAATTACGAATATATCGAAAATGTTAAGAGGTTTAAATGGAAACGTTTATTATTATTTGGAAAATTATTTCACTTCAATTTTAGACACATTGTACTATTTATGTACATTAAACGACTAATACAAAATATAATAAAGCTAATAGTAACACACTATAGTTAATACAAATCAACAAATATCAAAGCTAACGAAAATTGTAAGTGGTTCCTTAGGAAACAATAATCATTCTTTGAAAATAAATATTTATTTAGTTTTAATAACATTGCAAAATAATATTATACAAACTCGCAAACACTACATCCCAGCCAACTAGTATAGTAAGAAAACATTACCAATGCAAATCAATGAATTACGAATATATCGACAATTTTAAGTGGTTTCCTAGGAAACGTTAATTATTCTTGGTAAAATTCTTTTATTCAATTTAAGTCACATTGTACTATTAATATATATTAAACCCCCAATACTGAATCACAGCAAACTAATTGTAAGGAACTATAGTTAATAAAAATAAACAGATATTGAATCTACCGTAAATTGTAAGTGGTTTCCTAAGAAACAACAACCATTCATTGAAAAAACAATTTATTCAGATTTATTCACAATTTAAAATATTATTATACTAAATCGCTAACACAAAATTCCAGCCAACAAGTATAGTACGAAAACTTTACCAATGCAAATCAAAGAATTACGAATATATCGAAAATTTTAATTGGTTTCTTAGGAAACGTAAATTATTTTTGGGAAAATTCTTTTATTCATTTTTATATACATTGTCCTATTATGTATATTAAACTACTAATACTTAATCACGGTATACTAATAATAACAAAATATAGTTAATACAAATCAACAAATATCGAAACAAACGAAAATTGTAAGTGGTTTCCTGGGAAACAACAACCATTTTTTGAAAAAATAATTTATTCAGATTTAATCACAATTCAAAACATTATTATACTAAATCGCTAACACTAAATTCCAGCCAATAAGTATAGTAAGAAAACATTACCAATTAAAGAATTACGAATATATCGAAAATTGTAAGTGATTTCATAGGAAACGTTAACTATTCTTAGGAAAATTATTTGATTCAATTTTAAACACATTGTACTATTTATGTATATTAAACGCCTAATACTGAATCTCATCAAACGAACAGTAACAAACTATAGATTAATACAATTCAAGAAATATTGAAACTAACGAAAATTGTAAGTGGTTTCCTACGAAACAATAACAATTCTTTTAAAAATAATTTATACAGATTTATTCACGACTTAAAATATTATTATACTAAATCGCTAACACTAAATTCCAGCCAATAAGTATAGTAAGAAAACATTACCAATTAAAGAATTACGAATATATCGAAAATTGTAAGTGATTTCATAGGAAACGTTAACTATTCTTAGGAAAATTATTTGATTCAATTTTAAACACATTGTACTATTTATGTATATTAAACGCCTAATACTGAATCTCATCAAACGAACAGTAACAAACTATAGATAATACAATTCAAGAAATATTGAAACTAACGAAAATTGTAAGTGGTTTCCTACGAAACAATAACCATTCTTTTAAAAATAATTTATACAGATTTATTCACGACTTAAAATGATTATTATACTAAATCGCTAACACTAAATTCCAGCCAACAAGTATAGTAAGAAAACTTTACCAACTTTCAATCAAAGAATTACGTGTATATCCAAAATTTTAAGTGGTTTTCTATCAAAAGATAATTATTCTTGGTAAAATTCTTTTATTCAATTAAGGTCACATTGTACTATTAATATATATTAAACGCCCAATACTGAATCACAGCAAACTAATTGTAAGGAACTATAGTTAATAAAAATAAACAGATATCGAATCTACCGAAAATTGTAAATGGTTTCCCAGGAAACAACAACCATTCTTTGAAAACAATATTCATTCAGTTTTAATTACGATTAAAAATATTATTATACTAAATCGCTAACACTAAACTCCAGCCAACAAGTATAGTTAGAAAACGTTACGAATGCAAATCAAAGAATTACGAATATATCGAACATTGTAATTGGTTTCCAAGGAAACGTTAATTATTCTTTGGAAAAATCTTTTATTCACTACTTTAGAAACATTGTACTATTTATGTATATTTAACGCCTAATACTGAATATCAGCAAACTAATAGTAACGAACTATAGTTAACACAAATTAACAGATATCGATACTACCGAAAATGTTAAGTGGTTTCCTTAGAAACAAAAACTATTTGTTAAAAAATGAATTTATACACATTTAAACACTTTTCAAAATATTATTATACTAAATCGATAACACTAAAATCTTGCCAACATGTATAGTAAGAAAACATTATGAATGCAAATCAAAGAATTACGAATATATCGAAAATGTTAAGAGGTTTAAATGGAAACGTTTATTATTATTTGGAAAATTATTTCACTCAATTTTAGACACATTGTACTATTTATGTACATTAAACGACTAATACTAAATATAATAAAGCTAATAGTAACACACTATAGTTAATACAAATCAACAAATATCAAAGCTAACGAAAATTGTAAGTGGTTCCTTAGGAAACAATAATCATTCTTTGAAAAAAAATATTTATTTAGTTTTAATAACATTGCAAAATAATATTATACAAACTCGCTAACACTACATCCCAGCCAACTAGTATAGTAAGAAAACGTTACCAATGCAAATCAATGAATTACGAATATATCGACAATTTTAAGTGGTTTCCTAGGAAACGTTAATTATTCTTGGTAAAATTCTTTTATTCAATTTAAGTCACATTGTACTATTAATATATATTAAACCCCTAATACTGAATCACAGCAAACTAATTGTAAGGAACTATAGTTAATAAAAATAAACAGATATTGAATCTACCGTAAATTGTAAGTGGTTTCCTAAGAAACAACAACCATTCATTGAAAAAAACAATTTATTCAGATTTATTCACAATTTAAAATATTATTATACTAAATCGCTAACACAAAATTCCAGCCAACAAGTATAGTACGATATATTTACCAATGCAAATCAATTGGTTTCTTAGGAAAACGTAAATTATTTTGGGGAAAATTCTTTTATTCATTTTTTATATACATTGTCCTATTATTGTATATTAAACTACTAATACTTAATCACGGTTATGACTAAATAATAACAAAATATAGTTAATACAAATCAACAAATATCGAAACAAACGAAAAAATTGTAAGTGGTTTTCCTGGGAAACAACAACCATTTTTTGAAAAAATAATTTATTCAGATTTAATCACAATTCAAAACATTATTATACTAAATCGCTAACACTAAATTCCAGCAATAAGTATAGTAAGAAAACATTACCAATTAAAGAATTACGAATATATCGAAAATTGTAAGTGATTTCATAGGAAACGTTAACTATTCTTAGGAAAATTATTTGATTCAATTTTAAACACATTGTACTATTTATGTATATTAAACGCCTAATACTGAATCTCATCAAAACGAACAGTAACAAACTATAGATAATACAATTCAAGAAATATTGAAACTAACGAAAATTGTAAGTGGTTTCCTACGAAACAATAACCTTCTTTTGAAAAAAAATTTATACAGATTTATTCACGACTTGTAAAATATTATTATACTAAATCGCTAACACTAAAATTCCAGCAACAAGTTATAGTAAGAAAACTTTACCAACTTTCAATCAAAGAATTACGTGTATATCCGAAATTTTAAGTGCTTTTCTATCAAAAGATAATTATTCTTGGTAAAATTCTTTTATTCAATTAAGGTCACATTGTACTATTAATATATATTAAACGCCCAATACTGAATCACAGCAAACTAATTGTAAGGAACTATAGTTAATAAAAATAAACAGATATCGAATCTACCGAAAATTGTAAATGGTTTCCCAGGGAAACAACAACCATTCTTGAAAACAATATTTATTTCAGTTTTAATTACGATTAAAAATATTATTATACTAAATCGCTAACACTAAACTCCAGCCAACAAGTATAGTTAGAAAACGTTACGAATGCAAATCAAAGAATTACGAATATATCGAACATTGTAATTGGTTTCCAAGGAAACGTTAATTATTCTTTGGAAAAAATATTTTATTCAATACTTTAGAAACATTGTTCTATTTATGTATATTTAACGCCTAATACTGAATATCAGCAAACTAATAGTAACGAACTATAGTTAACACAAATTAACAGATATCGATACTACCGAAAATGTTAAGTGGTTTCCTTAGAAACAAAAAACTATTTGTTAAAAAATGAATGAATTTATACACATTTAAACACTTTTCAAAATATTATTATACTAAATCGATAACACTAAAATCTTGCCAACATGTATAGTAAGAAAAACATTATGAATGCAAATCAAAGAATTACGAATATATCGAAAATGTTAAGAGGTTTAAATGGAAACGTTTATTATTATTTGGAAAATTATTTCACTCAATTTTAGACACATTGTACTATTTATGTACATTAAACGACTAATACTAAATATAATAAAGCTAATAGTAACACACACTATAGTTAATACAAATCAACAAATATCAAAGCTAACGAAAATTGTAAGTGGTTCCTTAGGAAACAATAATCATTCTTTGAAAAAAAATATTTATTTAGTTTTAATAACATTGCAAAATAATATTATACAAACTCGCTAACACTACATCCCAGCCAACTAGTATAGTAAGAAAACATTACCAATGCAAATCAATGAATTACGAATATATCGACAATTTTAAGTGGTTTCCTAGGAAACGTTAATTATTCTTGGTAAAATTCTTTTATTCAATTTAAGTCACATTGTACTATTAATATATATTAAACCCCCAATACTGAATCACAGCAAACTAATTGTAAGGAACTATAGTTAATAAAAATAAACAGATATTTGAATCTACCGTAAATTGTAAGTGGTTTCCTAAGAAACAACAACAACCATTCATTGAAAAAAACAATTTATTCAGATTTATTCACAATTTAAAATATTATTATACTAAATCGCTAACACAAAAATTCCAGCCAACAAGTATAGTACGAAATATTTACCAATGCAAATGAAAGAATTACGAATATATCGAAAATTTTAATTGGTTTCTTAGGAAAACGTAAATTATTTTTGGGAAAATTCTTTTATTCATTTTTATATACATTGTCCCTATTATGTATATTAAACTACTAATACTTAATCACGGTATACTAATAATAACAAAATATAGTTAATACAAATCAACAAATATCGAAACAAACGAAAATTGTAAGTGGTTTCCTGGGAAACAACAACCATTTTTTTTGAAAAAATAATTTATTCAGATTTAATCACAATTCAAAACATTATTATACTAAATCGCTAACACTAAATTCCAGCCAATAAGTATAGTAAGAAAACATTACCAATTAAAGAATTACGAATATATCGAAAATTGTAAGTGATTTTATAGGAAACGTTAACTATTCTTAGGAAAATTATTTGATTCTATTTTAAAACACATTGTACTATTTATGTATATTAAACGCCTAATACTGAATCTCATCAAACGAACAGTAACAAACTATAGATAATACAAATCAAGAAATATTGAAACTGACGAAAATTGTAAGTGGTTTCCTACGAAACAATAACCATTCTTTTAAAAATAATTTATACAGATTTATTCACGACTTAAAATATTATTATACTAAATCGCTAACACTAAATTCCAGCCAACAAGTATAGTAAGAAAACTTTACCAACTTTCAATCAAAGAATTACGTTTATATCCAAAATTTTAAGTGGTTTTCTAGCAAAAGTTAATTATTCTTGGTAAAATTCTTTTATTCAATTTAAGTCACATTGTACTATTAATATATATTAAACGCCCAATACTGAATCACAGCAAACTAATTGTAAGGAACTATAGTTAATAAAAATAAACAGATATCGAATCTACCGAAAATTGTAAATGGTTTCCCAGGAAACAACAACCATTCTTTGAAAAAAAATTTATTCAGTTTAATCACGTTAAAAAATTTCATTGTTATACTAAATCGTTAACACTACATTCTAGCCAACTTGTATAGTAAGAAAACATTACCAATTAAAGAATTACGAATATATCGAAAATTTTAATTGGTTTCTAAGGAAACGTAAATTATTGTTTGGAAAATTCTTTTATTCAATTTTATATACATTGTCCTATTATGTATTTTAAACGCCTAATACTGAATCTCAACAAACTAATAGTAACAAACTATAGATAATACAAATTAAGAAAAATTGAAACTAACGAAAATTGTAAGTGATTTCCTAAGAAACAACAACCATTCTTTGAAAAAATATTTTTTTCAGATTTAATCACGAATCAAAATATTATTATACTAAATCCCTAACACTAAATTCCAGCCAACAAGTATAGTAAGAAAAAATTAAAAGTGCAATTTAAAGAAATACAAATATATCGAAGATTGTAAGTGGTTTCATAGGAAACGTTAATTATTCTGAGGAAAATTATTTGATTCAATTTTAGACAGATTGTACTATTTATGTATATTAAACGCCTAATAATGAATCTCATCAAACGAACAGTAACAAACTATAGATAATACAAATCAAGAAATATTGACACTAACGAAAATTGTAAGTGGTTTCCTTACGAAACAATAACCATTCTTTTAAAAAATAATTTATACAGATTTATTCCACGACTTAAATATTATTATACTAAATCGCTAACACTAACTTCCAGCCAACAAGTATAGTAAGAAAACTTTACCAATGCAAATCAAAGAATTACGTTTATATCCAAAAATTTTAAGTGGTTTTCTAGCAAAAGTTAATTATTCTTGGTAAAATTCTTTTATTCAATTTAAAGTCACATTGTACTATTAATAATATATATTAAACGCCCAATACTGAATCACAGCAAACTAATTGTAAGGAACTATAGTTAATAAAATAAACAGATATCGAATCTACCGAAAATTGTAAATGGTTTCCCAGGAATTAACAACCATTCTTTGAAAAAAAAAAAATTTATCAGTTTAATCACGTTTAAAAAATTTCATTGTTATACTAAATCGTTAACACTACATTTCTAGCAACTTGTATAGTAAGAAAACATTACCAATTAAAGAATTACGAATATATCGAAAATTTTAATTGGTTTCTTAGGAAACGTAAATTATTTTTTGGAAAATTCTTTTATTCAATTTTTATATACATTGTCCTATTATGTATTTTAAACGCCTAATATTGAATCTCAGCAAACTAATAGTAACAAACTATAGATAATACAATTAAGAAAAATTGAAACTAACGAAAATTGCAAGTGATTTCCTAGGAAACAACAAAAATTGTTTAAAAAATAATTTATTCAGATTTAATCACGAATCAAAATATTATTATACTAAATCGCTAACACTAAATTCCAGCCAATAAGTATAGTAAGAAAACATTACCAATATAAATCAAAGAATTACGAATATATCGAAAATTTTTAAGTGGTTTCCTTGGAAATGTTAATTATTATTTGGAAAATTCTTTTATGCAATTTTAGACACATGTGTACTATTTATGTATATTTAACGCTAATACTGAATCTGAGCCAACTAATAGTAACAAACTATAGTTAATACAAATCAAGAAATAATGAAACTAAAGAAAAATTTTAATTGGTTTCCTAGGAAACAACATTTCTTTAAAAAAATATTTATTCAGTTTTAATCATTTTTCGAATATTAATTTAAAATACCCTAAAACTAAATTCCAGCTAAACAAGTATAGTAGGAAAATAATACGAATTAAATTGAAAGAATTACGAATATATAAAAAATTTTTCCTTGTAAACGTAAATTATTCTTTGGATAAATTATTTTATTACATTTTAGACACGTTGTACTATTTATGTATACTAAACGCCTAATACTGAATATCAGTAAACTAATAGTAACACACTATAGTTATTACAAATCAACAAATATCGAAACTAACGATAATTGTAAGTGGTTAAAAAGGAAACTACAACTATTCTTTGAACAAGTAATTTATTCAGATTTAATCACGTTTCAAAAATATTATTATACAAAATCGGTAACACTACATCCCAGCCAATCTAGTGTAGTAAGAAAACATTACCAATGCACATCAAATAATTACGAATATATCGAAAATTTCATGTGGTTTCCTAGGAAACGTTAATTATTTTTTTGGAAAATACTTTTATTCAATTTTAGACACTTTGTACTATTTATGTATATTAAACGCCTAGTATTGAATCTCAGCCAACAAATAGTAACAAACTATAGTTAATATAAATCAAGAAATATTGAAACTAACGAAAATTGTAATTGGTTTTGAGCCGGTTCCAGTCAACATCTGTGATACCCTGTGATATTGTTATTGTTGCCATTTATATAGTTTATATTTTGTTATTTAATTTTAAGTTAGTTTTAGATATTATTTTAGTTATTTTCTTGGATTTCATTAGGAGCCCGCCCTTAGCCGAAGGAATACCGGGTGAAATTGGCCATTTCTTGTTTCAAATTATGGCGTTTCTAATTTTTTGTATGCAGGTGCACCTGACAAGGATTGTTTGAGGTATCTACTACTGCAGGCACCTTTTATTTTTTTTATTTTTTTTTTTATTTATAGTATTATATACATATTTATTTATATTGACTGGATAGGCCTATGTGTGTCTTAGTAAATGAACCTGAGTATACTGACCACGGTGTTCTTTTTTTTTTACCTAGTTTAGTCTTGATCCGGCATCCCGTTCGCCACCATGGGCGCGCGCTTCCCTGATGGTTTGCTGTGGGTGTGCGAGCGGCGATGTACGGTTTCAGTTTCCTAGGAAAGAACAACCATTCTTTGAAAACAATATTTATTCAGTTTTTAAATTACGATTAAAAATATTATTATACTAAATCGCTAACACTAAACTCCAGCCAACAAGTATAGTTAGAAAACGTTACGAATGCAAATCAAAGAATTACGAATATATTCGAACATTGTAATTGGTTTCCAAGGAAACGTTAATTATTCTTTGGAAAAATCTTTTATTCAATACTTTAGAAAACATTGTACTATTTATGTATATTTAACGCCTAATACTGAATATCAGAAAACTAATAGTAACGAACTATAGTTAACACAAATTAACAGATATCGATACTACCGAAAATGTTAAGTGGTTTCCTTAGAAACAAAAAACTATTTGTTGAAAAAAGAATTTATACACATTTAAACACGTTTCAAAATATTATTATACTAAATCGATAACACTAAAATCTAGCCAACATGTATAGTAAGAAAACATTACGAATGCAAATCAAAGAATTACGAATATATCGAAAATGTTAAGAGGTTTAAATGGAAACGTTTATTATTATTTGGAAAATTATTTCACTCAATTTTAGACACATTGTACTATTTATGTACATTAAACGACTAATACAAAATATAATAAAGCTAATAGTAACACACTATAGTTAATACAAATCAACAAATATCAAAGCTAACGAAAATTGTAAGTGGTTCCTTAGGAAACAATAATCATTCTTTGAAAAAAAATATTTATTTAGTTTTAATAACATTGCAAAATAATATTATACAAACTCGCTAACACTACATCCCAGCCAACTAGTATAGTAAGAAAACATTACCAATGCAAATCAATGAATTACGAATATATCGACAATTTTAAGTGGTTTCCTAGGAAACGTTAATTATTCTTGGTAAAATTCTTTTATTCAATTTAAGTCACATTGTACTATTAATATATATTAAACCCCCAATACTGAATCACAGCAAACTAATTGTAAGGAACTATATTAATAAAAATAAACAGATATTGAATCTACCGTAAATTGTAAGTGGTTTCCTAAGAAACAACAACCATTCATTGAAAAAACAATTTATTCAGATTTATTCACAATTTAAAATATTATTATACTAAATCGCTAACACAAAAATTCCAGCCAACAAGTATAGTACGAAAACTTTACCAATGCAAATCAAAGAATTACGAATATATCGAAAATTTTAATTGGTTTCTTAGGAAACGTAAATTATTTTTGGGAAAATTCTTTTATTCATTTTTATATACATTGTCCTATTATGTATATTAAACTACTAATACTTAATCACGGTATACTAATAATAACAAAATATAGTTAATACAAATCAACAAATATCGAAACAAACGAATATTGTAAGTGGTTTCCTGGGAAACAACAACCATTTTTTGAAAAAATAATTTATTCAGATTTAATCACAATTCAAAACATTATTATACTAAATCGCTAACACTAAATTCCAGCCAATAAGTATAGTAAGAAAACATTACCAATTAAAGAATTACGAATATATCGAAAATTGTAAGTGATTTCATAGGAAACGTTAACTATTCTTAGGAAAATTATTTGATTCAATTTAAAACGCCTAACATAAAACAGTAACAAAATACTGAATCATCAAACAACAGTAACTATAGATAATAATCAAGAAATATATTGAAACGAATAACGAAAATTGTAATTTTTTAAACAATAACATTCTTTTAAAAATAATTTATACAGATTTATTCACGACTTAAAATATTATTATACTAAATCGCTAACACTAAATTCCAGCCAACAAGTATAGTAAGAAAACTTTACCAACTTTCAATCAAAGAATTACGTGTATATCCAAAATTTTAAGTGGTTTTCTATCAAAAGATAATTATTCTTGGTAAAATTCTTTTATTCAATTTTAAGGTCACATTGTACTATTAATATATATTAAACGCCCAATACTGAATCACAGCAAACTAATTGTAAGGAACTATAGTTAATAAAAATAAACAGATATCGAATCTACCGAAAATTGTAAATGGTTTCCCAGGAAACAACAACCATTCTTTGAAAACAATATTTATTCAGTTTTAATCACGATTAAAAATATTATTATACTAAATCGCTAACACTAAACTCCAGCCAACAAGTATAGTTAGAAAACGTTACGAATGCAAATCAAAGAATTACGAATATATCGAACATTGTAATTGGTTTCCAAGGAAACGTTAATTATTCTTTGGAAAAATCTTTTATTCAATACTTTTAGAAACATTGTACTATTTATGTATATTTAACGCCTAATACTGAATATCAGCAAACTAATAGTAACGAACTATAGTTAACACAAATTAACAGATATCGATACTACCGAAAATGTTAAGTGGTTTCCTTAGAAACAAAAACTATTTGTTAAAAAATGAATTTATACACATTTAAACACTTTTCAAAATATTATTATACTAAATCGATAACACTAAAATCTTGCCAACATGTATAGTAAGAAAACATTATGAATGCAAATCAAAGAATTACGAATATATCGAAAATGTTAAGAGGTTTAAATGGAAACGTTTATTATTATTTGGAAAATTATTTCACTCAATTTTAGACACATTGTACTATTTATGTACATTAAACGACTAATACTAAATATAATAAAGCTAATAGTAACACACTATAGTTAATACAAATCAACAAATATCAAAGCTAACGAAAATTGTAAGTGGTTCCTTAGGAAACAATAATCATTCTTTGAAAAAAAAATATTTATTTAGTTTTAATAACATTGCAAAATAATATTATACAAACTCGCTAACACTACATCCCAGCCAACTAGTATAGTAAGAAAACATTACCAATGCAAATCAATGAATTACGAATATATCGACAATTTTAAGTGGTTTCCTAGGAAAACGTTAATTATTCTTGGTAAAATTCTTTTATTCAATTTAAGTCACATTGTACTATTAATATATATTAAACCCCCAATACTGAATCACAGCAAACTAATTGTAAGGAACTATAGTTAATAAAAATAAACAGATATTGAATCTACCGTAAATAGTAAGTGGTTTCCTAAGAAACAACGACCATTCATTGAAAAAAACAATTTATTCAGATTTATTCACAATTTAAAATATTATTATACTAAATCGCTAACACAAAATTCCAGCCAACAAGTATAGTACGAAATATTTACCAATGCAAATCAAAGAATTACGAATATATCGAAAATTTTTAATTGGTTTCTTAGGAAACGTAAATTATTTTTGGGAAAATTCTTTTATTCATTTTTATATACATTGTCCTATTATGTATATTAAACTACTAATACTTAATCACGGTATACTAATAATAACAAAATATAGTTAATACAAATCAACAAATATCGAAACAAACGAAAATTGTAAGTGGTTTCCTAGGAAACAACAACCATTTTTTGAAAAAATAATTTATTCAGATTTAATCACAATTCAAAACATTATTATACTAAATCGCTAACACTAAATTCCAGCCAATAAGTATAGTAAGAAAACATTACCAATATAAATCAAATAATTACGAATATATCGAAAATTTTAAGTGGTTTCATTGGAAAAGTTAATTATTGTTTGGAAAATTATTTCATTCAATTTTAGACACATAGTGCTATTTATTATATAATAAACGCCTAATACTGAATATCAGCAAACTAATAGTAACGAACTATATTTAATACAAATTAACAGATATCGAAACTACCGAAAATTGTAAGTGGTTTCCTAGGAAACAACAACCATTATTTGAAAAAATAATTTATTCAGATTTAATAACGTTTAAAAATATCAATATATACTAAATCGCTAACATTAAATTCCAGCCAATAAGTATAGTAAGAAAACAATACCAATATAAATCAAAAAATTACGAATATACCGAAAACTTTAAGTGGTTTTCTAGGAAACGTTAATTATTCTTGGTAAAATTCTTTTATTCTATTTTAGTCACATTGTACTATTAATATATACGCCTAATACTGAAACTCAGCAAACTAATAGTAACACACTATAGGTTATACAAATCAAAAATATCAAAACTAAAGAAAATTGTAAGTAGTTTCCTAGAAAACAACAACCATTCTTTAAAAAAATTATTTATTCAGATTTAATAAAGTAATAAAAAAAATTTTAATACCAAATCGCTAATACTAAATTCAAGCCAACAAGTATAAAAAGAAAACATTACCAATGCAAATCGAAGATTTATGAATATATCGAAAATTGTAAGTGGTTTCATAGGAAACGTTAATTATTCTTAGGAAAATTATTTGATTCAATTTTAGACAGATTGTACTATTTATGTATATTAAACGCCTAATACTGAATCTCATCAAACGAACAGTAACAAACTATAGATAATACAAATCAAGAAATATTGAAACTAACGAAAATTGTAAGTGGTTTCCTAGGAAACAATAACCATTCTTTTAAAAATAATTTATACAGATTTATTCACGACTTAAAATATTATTATACTAAATCGCTAACACTAAATTCCAGCCAACAAGTATAGTAAGAAAACTTTACCAATGCAAATCAAAGAATTACGTGTATATCCAAAATTTTAATTGGTTTTCTAGCAAAAGTTAATTATTCTTGGTAAAATTCTTTTCTTCAACTTAAATCACATTGTACTATTAATATATATTAAACGCCTAATACTGAATCACAGCAAACTAATTGTAAGGAACTATAGTTAATAAAAATAAACAGATATCGAATCTACCGAAAATTGTAAATGGTTTTTTTAGGAAACAACAACCATTCTTTGAAAAAATAATTTATTCAGTTTAATCACGTTAAAAAATTTTATTATTATACTAAATCGTTAACACTACATTCTAGCCAACATGTATAGTAAGAAAACATTACCAATTAACACTTAGAGTGCTAATCCCGTAATTTTACGGAACGGCGAAACTTCCGAAGAATGCTAATCCCGTAGTTTTACGTGGTTGTCATTTCAATTGGTATTATATTACATTGTCCGTATTTAAACGGGTTTTGCCTACTCTACAATGTTATTTGGGTTTTTAGTAACACAATTCACCGCTAGAAAGCGTCAGATGTATTGTATGAGGTTAATGACAAAGCAACTTCGGTCGCGTTGTTTACGTGCCGCTGACGTGACGTTCGTTGCAGCCGGCAGTCGATGTCGCAATCATGGCTTCTCGCAGCTTGAACGACGTTGCGATCAGTGATGTATTAGATGAAGATAGTTTTATTGGTGTAGAGATTGTATTTTTGACGAATTCTGACATTGATCCTGATTTAATGGAAGAAGATTAGACACATACTTCAGGTAAGAATAAGTAAGTCTATTTATTCATATAAACATCAGTCTAAAAGTTTGGTTATGTTATTGTTTTCGTGAATCAAACTATAATTTGTATTATAATAAATTAACTTTATTCAACTAATATTCTATTCTTATGAATAAAATGAAAATATATTCATATTTTACATAGTATATTATTATGTTACAGATGCTGAAAACAGTGCTGACAGCGAAAGTGATGCCGACGATCAATATGACGGCATAGTTTTTTTCTCAAAAACTACAAAACATAAAAACATTGATTTGTATTATGCAAAGGACAGTTTATATTTGTAAATGGGGCATTGTAAATAATTGTATATATGCTTAGTTTAGTAAGTTAGATAAAAAAACTGTCTCAAAAAATAATTTTTTTCCAAAAATAAATGTTTTTAAAAAACATTTTTTATGTGTAGTTTTTTTAAAAAAACCACTAACAATCTCACGTTAAAAGAAAGACGAAAGTAAGCTGAATTAAGGCATGCAAGTATTTTTCTTCATACCTTAAATACTTTTTTTTAAATATAAATTTTTGAAAACCGCCAAAAACGCCAGCATGCTACAGAGTTACATGTCATTTAGGGCCAGCACTCAAAGTGTTAAAGATTTACGAACATATCGAAAATTATAATTGGTTTCTTAGGAAACGTAAATTATTTTTTGGAATATTATTTGATTCAATTTTAGACAGATTGTACTATTTATGTATATTAAACGCCTAATACTGAATCTCATCAAACGAACAGTAACAAACTATAGATAATACAAATCAAGAAATATTGAAACTAACGAAAATTGTAAGTGGTTTCCTAGGAAACAATAACCATTCTTTTAAAAATAATTTATACAGATTTATTCACGACTTAAAATATTATTATACTAAATCGCTAACACTAAATTCCAGCCATTAAGTATAGTAAGAAAACTTTACCAATGCAAATCAAAGAATTACGTGTATATCGAAAATCTCAAGTGGTTTTCTAGCAAAAGTTAATTATTCTTGGTAAAATTCTTTTATTCAATTTAAGTCACATTGTACTATTAATATATATTAAACGCCTAATACTGAATCACAGCAAACTAATTGTAAGGAACTATAGTTAATAAAAATTAACAGATATCGAAACTCCCGAAAATTGTAAGTAGGTTTCCTAGGAAACAACAACCATTCTTTGTAAAAACAATTTATTCAGATTTATTCACAATTTAAAATATTATTATACTAAATCGCTAACACTAAATTCCAGCCAACAAGTATAGTAAGAAAACATTACCAATGCAAATCAAAGAATTACGAATATATAGAAACTAACAAGCAATGTATATGGTTTCCTAGGAAACAACAACTATTCTTTGAAAAAATAATTTATTTAGATTTAATCACGTTTAAAAATATTATTATACTAAATCGCTAACACTAAATTCCAGCCAACATGTATAGTAAAAAAGCATTACCAATCAAAGATATACGAATACATCGAAAATTTTAAGTGGTTTCTTAGGAAACGTAAATTATTTTTAGGAAAATTCTTCTATTCAATTTTAGAAACATTGTACTATTTTTGTATATTAAGCGCCTAATATTGAATCTCAGTAAACTAATAGTAACACACTATAGTTAAAACAAATCAACAAATATCGAAACAAACGAAAATTGTAAGTGGTTTTCTAGGAAACAACAACCATTCTTTGTAAAAATAATTTATTCAGATTTTATCACGGTTCAAAATATTACTATACTAAATCGCTAACACTACATCCTAGGCAACTAGTATAGTAAGAAAACATTACCAACTCAAATCAAATAAATACGAATATATCGAAAATCTTAAGTGGTTTCCTGGGAAACGTTAAGTATTCTTTGGAAAATTAGTTCATTTAATTATAGTCACATAGTACTATTTATTATATAATAAACGCCTAATACTGAATATCAGCAAACTAATAGTAACGAAATATAGTCAATACAAATTAACAGATATCGAAACTACTGAAAATTGTAGGTGGTTTCCTAGGAAAGAACAATTATTCTTTGAAAAAATAATTTATTTCGATTTAATCACGATTCAAAATATTATTATACTAAATCACTAACACTAAATTCCAGCCAACAAGTATAGTAAGAAAACATTACCAATGCAAATCAAATAATTACAAATATAACGAACTTTTTAAGTGGTTTCCTAGGAAACGTTAATTATTTTTGGTAAATTTGTTTATTCAATTTTAGACACATTGTACTATTTATGTATATTAAACGCCTAATACTGAATCTCAGCAAACTAATAGTAAAAAACGGCAGCCCATACCGGTCTAGTGGTCTCTAATGTGGGGAGTGCACCCACTTTCAGAAGACCAGGTTACAGACAGACCATCCCCGATGTCACTTTTTCGTCGGAGGGACTCGCAGGAAGAATCACGGACTGGAGGGTGATCGAGGATTATACCGGTTCCGATCATCAGTACATCACCTTCAGTCTTATCGGAAGCAGACTGAGCCGAATCGTACCAACTCGGGCTTCAGGCTGGAATGCTTCTAGGCTCAGTGATGAATCCTTGTCCTTGGCGATTGACGAGGGCAAGGAGACAGTTCTTTCTTTAGCGGGTAGTACCACAAACATTGTTGACGCCACTATGAGTCTCATTGCGCGCGGTTGTGACGGAAACGGAAAAGATCCTTGGGGAGAAACAGACGCTCGGCTTACTGGTGGACGGAGGATATCGCCAATCGACGGAGAGTTTGTTTGAGGCTTAGACGGAAGGTCACCCGGGGAAGAAGGAGGGGGGGTCTGGTTCCAGAAGCTCTAATGCAAGAGTACAGGGATGCCCGTAGAGGTCTCAGGCAGGCGATCACGGTGAGCAAGGCCTCCAGGTGGAAGGAACTCAAGGACGATCTAAACGCCGATCCTTGGGGACTGGGCTACCAAATCGTCATGCGACGGCTAGGTGCCCAATCTGCTAGCCCTAACATGAGCGCAGCCGAACTGGAGGTAATAGTTGATGCTCTGTTTCCGTCTCACCAGATTAGGCCGGAGGAGCATATCGCAGTTCATCCCGAAGAGGTACCTCCGTTCACTGAACTAGAGCTGAAAAGCGCCATCGCTTCGATGCGCTTTAGGAAGGCTCCCGGGCCCGATGGAATCCCAGTGGAAGTGCTTAGAGTAGTGGCTAGTGGTTCACCGCAGCTGCTGCTTAATATGTATAACCGCTGCCTGCTGGAAGGCGTGTTCCCTCCTCGTTGGAAGATCCAGCGCCTAGTGTTGGTCAGCAAGGGAAAAGGAGACCCAACAAGCCCTTCCGCATACAGACCCCTCTGCATGCTGGACACAGCGGGAAAAACTCCTCGAGCGTTTGATCAAGCCTAGGCTGATCCAGGCTGTTGAAGCGGCTGGAGGACTTTCTGACCGCCAGTTCGGTTTCCGCGCGGGTCGTTCTACGATTGGTGCTGTCGGTGAGGTTGTCAGAGCGTTCGAGTCAGTACAGCAGGGAGACCATCCGTACCGCAAACTGGTAATGCTGGTAACACTGGACGTAAGGAACGCCTTTAACTCGGCCAGTTGGGCTGACATGCTCGGTGCCCTACAGTCCACGTTTTTCATTCCACCGTATCTCTTGAGGCTGCTAAATAACTACCTTAGGGATCGGAAACTGGTCTTTGGAACGTTGGACGGACCTCGTAGTAGGGAAGTGACGGCAGGTGCTGCCCAAGGCTCGATTCTTGGTCCAGACCTGTGGAACATCATGTACGACGGGGTTCTTCGTATGGAGATGCCGCACGACACCTTCCTCGTAGGTTATGCAGATGACATTGCCGTAGTCATAACCGCGAGAGAGTTGGATGTGGCCCAGAGATTGCTAAGTCTAGCTCTGAGGCGAATACTCTGTTGGATGGGTGAGCATGGACTGTCTTTGGCCACCGAAAAGACAGAGATCGTGCTTCTCACCAGGAGGAGGATAGATCCCGTCGTGCAGCTAAACGTCAACACGGAACTCATCGATACCAAACGCTGCGTGAAGTATCTAGGAGTGAGAATGGATTCCCGTATGACATTCTGGGACCACATCGCCGGCCGATCTGTGCGGCCGAGAAAGCTGAAAAGATTGTGGCCAATCTGAGTAGGCTCATGACCAACGTCGGTGGACCCGCAGAGAATAAGCGCCGAGTCCTCATGTCCGTGACGAACTCGTTTATCCTCTACGGTTGCGAGATATGGGCGGATGCCTTGCGGCAGAAGCGTTACAGGAAGAAGGTCGTGGCGGTGCAGAGGAGAGGAGCTCTCCGGATTTCATCTGCCTATCGTACCGTTTCGGAGCCGGCCGTCCTTGTGATTGCGGGGGTAATTCCCATCGATCTTCTTGCTCTTGAGCGGAAGCGTGTATACGATGGAAATGGCACTGTCAGCCGTGCTACTGCCCGTTCGCACACAATGGATGAGTGGCAAACTCGATGGGAGACGGAGAGTCGAGGACGTTGGTCTTATAGGCTCATAGGTGATCTGAGGGGATGGACCGAAAGAGAGCATGGAGAGGTAGACTTCTACCTTACCCAGCTTCTCACTGGGCACGGTTGTTTCGGCTTCTACCTTAACAGAATGGGGAAGATCCCGAGTCCGGAATGACAGTACGGGGATTCGGATGCGGACGATGCCCTGCACACCTTCTTCAAATGTAGAAGGTGGGAAACGGAGAGAAGGGAGCTGGAGGCAGCTATCGGGCATGTTTCGCCGGAGACTCTTATAGAAGAGATGTTGTCCAATCCCGAATCGTGGAACGCTGTCGCTGCGTTCTGCAAGAGGGTGCTAAGGCAAAAAAGAAGAGAGCAGCTATAAAGCACCAGAATAGCTCATGCTAGTGGATTTTAGAATGAAGTAATGCCCATTGGGCGAACGATGGCACTCTCTTGAAGTAGTTGCAGAGATGCGTTCCCGAGAGGGTTTCCAATGCCTGGACCGGTAGGTTTTTAGTGGGTGAGAGTCCCACACACCAGGGCGAACACCTGTCCCTGACGGTTCATAATGCATTTTCCTATCGTAAAAAAAAAATAGTAAAAAACTGCAGATAATACAAGAAAAATTGAAACTAACGAAAATTGTAAGTGGTTTCCTAGGAAACAACAACAATTCTTTGAAAAAACATTTATTTAGTTTTAATCACTTTTCAAAATATTATTTTCCATTCCCCTAACACTAAATTCCAACCAACAAGTATAGTAAGAAAACATTACCAATGCAAATCAAAGAATTACGAATATATCGAAAATTTTAAGTGGTTTCCTAGGAAACGTTAATTATTCTTTAGAAAATTATTTCATTCAATTTTAGTCACATAGTGCTATTTATTATATAATAAACGCCTAATACTGAATATCAGCAAACTAATAGTAACGAACTATATTTAATACAAATTAACAGATATCGAAACTACCGAAAATTGTAAGTGGTTTCCTAGGAAACAACAACCATTATTTGAAAAAATTATTTATTCAGATTTAATCACTTTTCAAAATATTATTATACAAAATCCCTAACACTAAATTCCAGCCAACAAGTATAGTAAGAAAAAATTAAAAGTGCAATTTAAAGAATTACGAATATATCGAAAATTTTAAGTGGTTTCATAGGAAACGTTAATTATTCTTAGGAAAATTATTTGATTCAATTTTAAACACATTGTACTATTTATGTATATTAAACGCCTAATACTGAATCTCAGCAAACTAATAGTAACAAACTATAGATAATACAAATCAACAAATATCGAAACTAACGAAAATTGTAAGTGGTTTCCTAGGAAACAACAACCATTTTTTTTAAAAAAACATTTATTCCGTTTTAATCACATTTCAAAATATTATTATACAAAATCGCTAACACTAAATTCCAGCCAACAAGTATAGTAAGAAAACATTACGAATGCAAATCAAAGAATTACGAATATATCGAAAATTTTAAGTGGTTTCCTAGGAAACGTTAATTATTCTTTAGAAAATTATTTCATTCAAATTTAGTCACATAGTACTATTTATTATATAATAAACGCCTAATACTGAATATCAGCAAACTAATAGTAACGAACTATATTAATACAAATTAACAGGATATTGAAACTACCGAAAATTGTAAGTGGTTTCCTAGGAAACAACAACCATTCTTTGAAAAAATTATTTATTCAGATTTAATCACTTTTCAAAATATTATTACAAAAAATCGCTAACACTAAAATTCCAGCCAACAAGTATAGTAAGAAAACATTACCAATGCAATTTAAAGAATTACGAATATATCGAAAATTTTAAGTGGTTTCCTAGGAAACGTTAATTATTCTTAGGAAAATTATTTGATTCAATTTTAGACACATTGTACTATTTATGTATATTAAACGCCTAATACTGAATCTCAGCAAACGAACAGTAACAAACTATAGATAATACAAATCAAGAAATATTGAAACTAACGAAAATTTTAAGTGGTTTCCTAGGAAACAACAACAATTCTTTGAAATACATTTATCCAGTTTTAATCACTTTTCAAAATATTATTTTCCATTTCCCTAACACTAAATTCCAGCCAAAAAGTATAGTAAGAAAACATTATGAATGCAAATCAAAGAATTACGAATATATCGAAAATTTTAAGTGATTTTCCTAAGCAACGTTAAGTATTCTTTTAAAAATTAGTTCATTCAATTCTAGTCTTATAGTACTATTTATTATATAATAAACGCTTAATACTGAATATCAGCAAACTAATAGTAACGAACTATGGTTAATGCAAATTAACAGATATCGAAACTACCGAAAATTGTAGGTGGTTTCCTAGGAAAGAACAACCATTCTTTGAAAAAAATATTTATTTAGATTTAATCACGATTCAAAATATTATTTTCTTACAAGGTGACTGACTGAGTTATGGTGACATCCTAGTGAATCCTTTCCGGAAACATTGCTTTGAAAAGTTTCCTAGGGGATAAAAAATTACTCTGTCCATTATGTAGTGGTAACCAGATTATTAAAATTGTTGTTCGTTTCCTTTAGAGCTTTTTGTCTTAAGTGAAAAAAATGAATTTTTTTAACTAACCACTGTCCAATAGAGTGTACTTTTTTCAGATTTTGACTATTATTTATTTTATTACAGCTGTTCAACCTACTGCGAACTCCATCCCAGGTTGGTCTTGTATATAGAGGGAGGCTATTATTATAAAAAGCAGTGTTATAAGAAACATGAATTTTTTACAGTTCGGTTAATAACTGTGAATGTAATCTAACATCAGAAGAAGTTTTGGATACGAATCTAATTTTTTATTTAATTCCGATGAGCTTCTCGAGTATTAATGTTGATTCGTTCAGTTACCCAGACAGCAGGTCCTTTTATTGGGTGAGGTGGAGTTTGTATCAGTTTCAAGACGTTTTTAAAAAAATAGCCAGCGTTTGGTGTTAGCTACAGATCTTAAAAGGCTAACAATAACGAGAATAATGTAAGTGTTTTTAAAGTCTAATGGTACCTTCCGTTAAAATTTACCGTTAAAAGTTTAACTGTGAGGAACAAGTGTACGGTACGATAAAAAAAACATTTAGATTATGACTCAATAAACCTTCTCCCTAAGTTTATATACTCCAAGCTTTCTAAGCAGTAAATTATTTTCCCAGAAATTACTCTGTAAATTTTGTAATCATAAACAGAGTGTTAAACTAGTTGTTTTCTAATCTTCAGAGCTTTATTTTGCTATCCTGGCCACTTTATTGGTGTGAATAGTTAACTTCATATATTTATGTATGAATGTTATGTAGAAAACGCAAATTTATCCTAATGTTATGCAAGAATAACACAGTTAAATTGTGCATAATCTATGTTTTGAACGTATAATATACAATACATTTGTTATTACTTTATCTGTTGTAAATATTACCCTAGTTTAAATATTTATTACATTCCGTATTACATAGATAAAACTAATATTAGTTTTAATAATGTTAATACATTTTTAATTTAAATATATTTACGTCGTAATATTTATTAATTAACCCTAGAAAGGTATCGTGTTACAGGATGGCGCTAAGGGTATCGATACGTAAATTTGACGTATTTATTTAATTTTTTTTTTATTATATAATTACAAAATAAAAAGTTATTTTAATAGTTTTTAGATATAATAGACGTTCAAAATGTTTTAAGAAAGTTAATTGCCAAAATATAGTCCTTTGAATATGTTATACTCATCTCTAAATATTCAAATATTCAATTTTTAGGCAATGAATATTGAATGTGCCAACTATTATTGTTGCAATAAGGCATTATTATTGTACACTTGTTTTAAACAATTATTTCGTGAAATATGTATATTTTTGGTATATTTACCTTGCAAGTTGTTGTGTTTTATTTTTACCCAAGTGTAAGGCAATTCAAAGAAAATTTATGGAAAAATCATACAGTCATATATTTTACAGCTAATATAATTGAATAACATAATAATAATTGAATAATATAATTGAACAATCGAATAACATCAAACAGAAGTTTACTTTTAGCATTTAGTAAATGTTTGTAACGTAAAAATGTTCTTGTTGTTTGCTTCTTTCGCTTTAAAAGAGTCATAACTCTAGTATAACCCAGGACAAGTTCGTCTTGTACAGTTTTATATAAAAGATTCTTATCCTCAATATGCAACTAACATCAATTTTTTATATACTTGTGGTATATTGTACAATAAAAATAAATATAGTATTGTTTGTATTACAATTCAATAAATTTATTAAATGATTTTATTAGTTATATAAGTGTAATGATTTTGAAAGTAAACTTATGTAAAGTAATGTTTTAGCATAGAATTTTCTTTCTTTCATATTACCTTGTCATCATATTATATTATGGCATAAAATTTACATACAGTATATACATAGCAGAAATCTTAAATAGTATTATCACAAAGTGGTGCTATAAAAGAGAACTCGTTTTATTATTTTGTAAACCCAGTGGTAGTAAAAGTGTTTTCTTTTAATAGGATACTTTTCTTTCTTTAGTTTTATTATAATTTTACATTTGAACAATAAACTTGACTAAGACTTACGTAAGCTATTAAATTAATTTTTTTTTCTAATAAACATTTTTATTATTCTAACCCTTAACTTAAAATATATAAGTTTTATCCCCAGTATTAAGTAAAGTACTTTACTTTTTTACCTACAATAGTTGTAAAAGTTATTCGGGGAATATTAAAAAAACTGATTAAGAGGAAATTTTATTTAAATCTTTATATTAGAGTAAAAAACAATTTAATTGATAAATTTAATTTACTAAAAAAAGAATATTAAATTTAACAGAAACTAGCCATGGTGGGAAAATTATATTATGCTTGTGCTGTACCCCTGCTGGGTAGGTTCAACTAGAATTATAAACCATCCCTAAATGAAGCCTCCTGTGGATACAATGATCATAATGTAAGGTATCGAAATTACAATGAATTCAGTTCAGAGGCCAACATCAAAACCTTTTAGAGAAATGTAATATTTAGAAAAGATACTAACATTAGAGAAAATTAAATCACAATTAATAATCACCAAAAATTCATTTTAACAGTTAATTATCTACAATACGTAAAGAAATTAGAAATTTCCTTAATAAAGACGGTGAACTTGGGGTTTAAAGTGGTACATAATATTCAAATTAAAAATAATTATGCCCTTCTTATACAATTTAATAAGTTCCAAATGCTGCTCTGGTTTTCATTTCCAAATTAGTTCAACACAAATCCAAGTTATTGCTGTAGACCAATAATATATTCCCATATTTATTAATATTTATTATCTATGCATAAACCCACAAACAAATTTTTATTTTAATTATTTTAATCTTGTATACAAAATATTATTATTTATTCTACTCGTTTTAGTTTTAAATCACTAAAAACAAAAATATTGTATCAAGAAAATGTTTGTCTACAAATATGAGAGTATTCACTCAGTGTTTATCATGGGTATTACTCACAATGAAGTCCTTCATAAAATAACAGAATAATTTCTTATACGATGCAGTCTTATGAAACTTTTCAATCCTGGTCACGGAATTGTGGTCAGCCACAGTCAGAGTAACCTCATTATCTCCAACAGGGTCAAGTACGTGATGATTTATATTTGCACAATGTGTCACGTTCTTTTGTGTTTTCATTTTGCGGTGCCTGGGACTAGTCTACAAATATGAAGGCTGCATTTACAATACACGTCAACTCAAACTAATAAAATAAATTAAATTGTTTGTTTCACATGTAATTGTGTTATTTCTATTGGTTTCACTTATATAATTGTTATGTATTCACTAGCTTCACATACATTGTAATGAACATACTTATAAAACCGCACATCCCCGTTCAAACACACAAAGTAGACAATTAGGAAGAGAGCATCCATGGTGGCGAACATGATGGCGTATCGGAAGTAATCCTAAAAGGAAAAAAACACCATTTATATCGTGATCATATTCATTTACTAATTATAAATTCACCACCCACACAGAGTGGAAAAATATATATTTAACCAAGTTATGAACCTTTCTGTCGAAATAACAATATTGGCTTGACAAATTAAATAAAAAAACTCATTACTATAGTTAACCCCAAAATTTCTGTTATATATCAGGTACACCGGGATAAATGAAAAAATACGAATAGCCATAATAGTTTAAAACAAGAACTGCCAATTCCACCCGGTATCCTTCGCCTAAGGGTATGCTCCTAATGAAAACCAAGAAATAAACCAAATAGCATTTAAACAATTAAACTTAAAAACTAAATAACAAATTATAAACTATAATAAAGGGCAAAAATAACATAATAAATCAATTAAACAAATAGCACGGTATCACAGATGTAGACTAGTGATATATTAATCTCATGGCCAGTTTTTCGACAGAGCCGGAAAAGCCTGGAATCTGGTGTCTGCGACCACCCATGATGAAAAGGCAGCAGGAGGCTAGAGTTTACACCTGGACCCTGAAACCATGTTTTAGCTTAATACCCTTTAACATGCTCATAGTAAATTAATAAATATTATTTAAATAAATTGTTGCAAAAAAATAATATAATGAAAATTATCTGTTGCCAAGTAAGTTAAAATCGAAATTACCAGCTAAAACAGATTATAAATTTGTTTATACATATAGGGGAGAAATAATAGTTTAAGTTAAATAATTTTCTGAAATTAACTTAATGTATAATTAGATATATTATAACAGTTGACCAAGAAAATCAATATTCAAACATTTCAAGTTAGAATTTTTAAGTTCAACAGCTCATTGAGATTCCAATTATTATATGAAAATGAGATAAACCCTACTAAAAGAAGCTGGTAACATTAAAAAACGAAAATAAAATAAATATAAACTTAAGAAGGCTAAAACATTGGGTTATTTTCATTTTTATATAAGGTATACACTGTAGCCTAAAATAAAATGAAAAATTAAACATTAATAAATCGAGAAGTTACTGACAGAAAAGGTTCAAATTTGATGAAAAGCAGGGGATAGGCACCTTACAACTAAACTATAAACCCCATCCAAAGATATCAACGCCAAAGGAAGTTGGCCTTAAAATCCATTTTGTCAAAGAATAAAACAAAGGCATAGGTACTTTCGGTAATACTTTAAAATTAAAATATAAAAAATCTGGTGGCCAAAAGTAATAGAATATTAATTATCAGGAGTCTAAATAACAAATTTGGTGGCATTTTACCGCCTAATAAACTAGCAAACTTCAAAAATATGTTTTAAGGCCTAAATATAATAAAGGAAAATTTATACCCCAAAAGGATCTAAATTTAGCAAAATAAATCTTCACAACAAATCTTGTAAAAAACAGTCTCTCTGGGTTTTTTTACAAAACAACATAAGCAGTTACACATTTATAAAAATAAATTATTACCTGCAGAAGGAATTTAAACTAAAACATAGCCTAGAAAAGTAACTCAGTTACTGACAAAAACAATTAAATCGAAATTAGATTGCTGAAGCCTTTTTAAAAGAGCAAGAAAAGATCATTTACAAGCAAAATTAATTTCACTTTAGAGCTAAAAGTTCCAAAATATAAAAAGAAACCAAAATTACCATGTGCTCCCTTTATAAACTTTGAACACTAAATAAACACTAAAATTAAGAGTGAAAGGAAAACTAACTCGTCAGTGAGAAAAGTAGAACTTATGCCAACACGGTAGTGGAACAAATAAAAAGCAAATAACACAAACGAATTGAAAACACAAAAACTTACTACAAGTACTTCCTCTAACAAGCAAGAATTTCAGAAGTTCCTTGCCACTCTGAAAAGGATGCGCAGAGCGCTCTGAAACAGTACATTCAGTGCCTTCTGCAGCCACAACGAACAAAACTTGCATATACTATATAAAAACACATACATGAGTCGCGGAGATAACTGGGCTCAAGACTTTTAACCGGCTCATTTGTATATGTATTGAACAGTATATATATATTGAACATTAACTTTCCACTCTATATTTCTTTCCTTCTTATATATATATATATATATATATATATATATATATAATAAGTTACATTTCGAAACTCCATATTATTTAATCAGTTTTTTCACTAAATTAATTTATTATTCTATTTTATGTTTGCGGCCATGGTTACCTGCAAGACTAGTTTTAAAATATTTGCCAACATTCCACCAAATCCTGTGGAGTGACATGGTCGGTCATTGAACAAAATGTTTCCTATTCTGATATGAAGCTTCTTACAAAATTTCAAGTCTACAGGTCAGTTCGCCTTCGTGCTGACAAGTAGACAGATAATAAGGGGGATCAAACTTAAATTTGTTCAGCCCTCCGATCTAATGTTCAATTAATCAAAAGCAATTACAAAAACGGTTTCTACGGTAAAGGAGTTAAACCTATAAGGTCCCTTATCTGGGTCTATTCTAAAGTTGTTCTGTAAGTTGCAGGTCCTAATAACATTTGTAATTTTGTATCTTAATTGCCTTGTTAATTACTACGAAAATAATAAACACGTTTCAATGAAATATTAACAAATGCTATATTCTTTACAGTTTTGTGAAAAGAATTCTGGTTTATATTTGAATGAAAAGACTTCTTCTGTGTTATAGTTTATGGATTTACAGTTAATAGTATTCCTAGTATAAATTGACTTTTAACTGAAACTTTTAATAAGAATCTATTTCAATGTAGGATATTTTATGATTGATCTGTTCGGTAGACAGTATAGTAGCACTTTTTACGTAATATAGTAAGGTAAGTAAGGTATGTATCTTGCTATTAAATATATATTCCAAATATGATACTTATCAGTACCAATAATCTGAAGACAGATTGAGGTAAGTTTTATATCAATATATTATCATTTATGCTTACATTTTAAATTGGGGTTCAATATGTCGACTTATTTTAAATGTTATATAGCATAATGCAATGTAGTCCATTCCTTAATGTTCTTTATTTTATTCTCGTAAGTTTTTAATTGTATTAGATTTTGAAAGTATTATCTCAGCAATGGAATCTAGCAAGAGGCATGTGGCAGTCTTAATAGGAAAAATTATTACATTTAATAAATTGAATGCAGTATAAGTAGTCTCTTATGTTGCATATTATGTATTGTATAGGTTAGTTATGGTTAATATCATTAAAACCTAATGGTTTTTTATTTTAATGGTAACAATATTTAGTGCTAGAAATCTGTAATCTACAGAGATGCAAGCATGTTACATGGATGAACAAGTAAATCTTAATGCGTCTAATATTAGGCTAAAATTTATTGGTGCGAAGTTTGAAGATTACAACGAACATGGTAAACAAAGAATATTTTAGGTTAAAAGTGATATTCATTACTGAACTGTTCATATATTTTAGTTAATCGGAAGTTTGAGTTTACATGTGTTGGACATAGCTACGTGAAAGCATTAATAATAATCCCCTTTATGTCAAGTATTTGTTGAACATGAACTACTTATACAGTATTTTTAACTGTTATAAACATTTCAGAGACTTTTGGCACCTGTAAAGATGTGTTAGTTGCCTATAATTTTTAAAGTTGTTGATACATGTTGGATAACACTCATCAAACAATATTACACTCTCTTTATTATATTTTGCCATTTAAATTGTATTTTCATCATTATCATGGTCTAATTACTCTCCATCGTTGATTCACCTTTTGATATTAAAATGATCGGTAACATTATATATATCTTATATATATATATATATATATATATATATATATATATATATTGATTTAACCATATTCGTTTGCAATAATAATATCTCAGTAATTATAAAATTTATTGCATGCTGATATTCTATGGTAACTATTATTGACATTCAAAAATAAATGTTCTTTAAGATTCTACTCAAAATGTACCATTGTACGTTACGAATATCGTTATGGAAATGGACTGTCAATACTAAAACAGTAATTGAAAAATTAAAATTAAGAGCTCTAGTGACTGCAGATAAATGTATGTTTTCTATTTTTAAGCAAGTAATAAAATTATTCTTCAGTATAAAAACATTAAAATTAAAGGAGTAATAACTTCAACACAATAGCAAAATCTTTGCTAGGAATAATGATTCTTTTTCCATTATAATAGGTATTATAAAGGCACAGATATATGTTTTGTAGCATCAGTAAGGAAAGTCTACCTATTTTTATTTGCTTGAAAGTATTTTAATTTGTAATAAAATTTGAGAGTGTTCAGAAATTTTTGGGACATTGTTTTGATTGTGCTTCTACAAATAATACTATCAAAAAATGAAATATAATTGTATTTAAAGATAATTTTTTTTAATAAACTTTGAATCACAAAAAGTATATGCTCCGCCGGGACTCCCGGATCTCTCACTTGCCGGTGAATGTGCTACCATTACATCACAGAGCCCTTACTTTTTAAGATTCAATTATATTGTATTTGGCCGTATCTTTCACATATGCGTTTAAATAACTAAACTAACATATGCTCGGAAAACCAAATAACTGTCAAATGACTTTTGTTTAAATTAATCAAAATTGTATAAATGGCAATACCCCATATAACTCTTCAGCAATATTATTTCTAGAGTAAGAAATCAATTTTTCCAGCGTCAAGTCCCTTTGATGAAAATAGTTAACTAGTAGATAGAAATAGAAATAGATTAGAATACTTGTATGTAATCTTCCAGGAAAATAAAATTGATTACGAGTTGGCCTGAGAGGAAAGTTGGTTGACGTCCAACACAAAACCCCGCGAACTCTGACAGAGGACAGTTTCCAATCATCTAAAGCTCCCATTGTCTCTTTGTGAAGTTCGTAGGGCCATTTTTAAATTGCTGGGATTAATTTTAAATACAATAATAACTTTTAGCTATTTGTTTTCATGTTGGATTAAAAAATTAGTTAAATTTTATTACCAGTGGCTAAAGACCTTTACAAATTTAAATTTACTTTAGTAAACGGAACAAATACCTGTGTAAAACAGAGTTTTCATGATACCACTGTATTCACATAAAACTACCACGACAGTAACTTTTAAACAATTTAATCTCATTAAAATTAAGTTGTCAATATTTATCTATAAATAAAAACCCACTCTCTCAATTATGCCTCTCAAAATGTAGTAATTAAATCCTGAATGAGGTCTGTCACTGACGTCACAAGGCATTGAGTGACTCAAGATGAAATGCGAGTGTAGAAGCGGCTTACTTAAAATGTGTGATTTAATATTGTTCAAGTTTTGTTTTGTATATCAAATAAGTTATTACGTGAAAAAAATACAAGGCTGTGAACAAGAAATTTAAAAATTATATAATAATTAATTACGGCGATAATTTGTAATGCCAGAAATATACGCGGATTCGTTTAAATGTTTTTTTTACACTGGAACAGCCGCACATCAATAAATTATAACTATGTTAGTAAATTAGAAGATTATTTAACCAATTATATAGATTTTAAACGGCTTATGGCACAAATGAAAAAAATAACTCTTGACATTCAAAATGGAACCTATAGTTAGTAACTGGTAGTGGACTGAATAAACATGACGGATTTATTTTTAAACCTGTTAAAACTGAGGTTCGTCATTAAAAAACCCCTTGAAGGAACCTGATAGTTGTTATTTGTCATCTGCATAATGTTGTAGATACGCATGTTGTAAATAATTCACAAGGAAACATATGCAATTTTTCCATTAAGATACTGTACTGTTTTTGTATCGTTCTATTTCGTAAAAAATATATTATATTTTCTAATATCTTTTTATTCTAATTTATTTTATCTACACTACGCATAACGTAACATGCTTTTGCTGAGATTTTATTCGAAATTTTAAATCTATAACTCATTTTTAGTCTCGAGATTATAGAGAAAATACGTTTTTTATCCCTCCAAGCAGGAAAAAGGAAATTGTGTTAGCCTTCTTAGCATTAGGCCTCAAAAATGCTCTGCCAAATTTTGTGGTTAGACATAAACCGTCATAAAAGTCCTTCTAGTCTACGCAGGATTTAAATTTCATGGAAAACTGAAAGTCTACATATAAAATCTTTCTGGTAATATTTTGCCAAACGAGACGTTAACATTTATGTTTATTAAGTAATGTTTCGGAGCGGTGTTTAAATAATACAATTTCCGGTAAGCTGCAAAGGGTACTAAAACTCAATAATGCACTAAAAAACCGTTTAAAATACACAATCACTCTATTGTTTTTTTACTTATTTACTCTATAAATAAATTTGTCACATGTTAAATTCTTATTGACTGAATTCAGTTTCTTAAAAAAAATTTTTCAGTAAATTCTCGTTGGCACCATGGTTACCCACAAGACCTGGGCATGGAACAACATGAAACTCATTTGCCTATATTAAAATTAATTTTCATGAAAAATTTCAAACATATAGGTGATTTTGTTTTCCAGATATCTTGCAAACAGACAGACAAAGACAAATAAAGATAGATACGTAAATGAGTTCACTATAACTCAGAAAATTATATTATTATACTTTAAAAATATTAAGTGACTATGCCAGAATATATAGTATTAATATACTGTTGGTTCCAAACAGGTTTATCACAAATAGTTTTTCTTTACTTAATACAATTAAAAGTAACCCACAGGCCAAACATTTACTATTATTCAAACGAAAATAATTTGCCTAAACCTGCCTAATTCCAACATTTAGTGACGTGATTACATTAAGAGTCAAGTTATACATCCTACCGTTTCCTTCCAAATAAATTACTTAAAACATTATTATACTGAGAAACGATACTAAATGTCTTCACTGGATGACACTTATCCACATTTAACGTATTTATAAAGTAGATTATATTGAAATTATAATATTTTTCTTAAATTTCATTCCATATTAGTTGTTTATTTTAAATGCCTCAAAGGGGCCCTAGAAAATAAATTTGTAATAAATTTCAATTAAATATTTCACACCACTGCACCCTACAACCAGGCACTCGTTTGGTGCACTTAACCCTGCTAAACGTTAGAAATATTGTTGGATACAGCTTCTGTGACTAAAAGAAAACTATCTTTGTTCACAAATCAGACTAGAGAACATTTACGATTGTTATAACCCCAACACATAATATCTAGAGTCAAATTCTATTACTCAAATTCCTGAATGCGCTGAATCAAGATATTATAGAGACACTTGATTACAAAGTGATAGTGACTGGTTAAGAACAATTTTATTAAATGAGATTGTCCTTAGTACCAATTTAAATACACAAATTTTTGGCACAGAAACTACTAGTTACAAAAATAATGTTGATACAAACTTTAAACAGTGATGATGTCGCAGTAATGAATGCTGCTGATGTTGTATAATTTATTGTATAATATTATACAAAATATTGTATAGTATTGTATAATTTATATAATTTATTGTATAATAGATTAATTAATTGCAAAAACCTAAAAATATTGAACAGTATATTACGGAATTTGTATAAAAATATATACTAATAAATACTAAAAAAATTCATATTTTAAATTTGTTACCCATGATGATTGATATCATTGTAATTTAAATTTCCAAAACATTACTGTACCACGAAACGAATGTACTACACCATTCTAGGTTCTTACTAAATTAATATTTTAAATTACTAAAGTAAAAAGTATATCCATAATCATATAAGTGCTTTAACGACAACATATTATATATTGTAATAACTACAAAATATCTTAAGAAGGCTTCCATAGTTTTAAATAAATAAATAAATATATATATATATATATATATATATATATATATATATATATATACTTAATTCTAAATTAAATTAAAACACATTTTTCTACATATACCGCCTTTTAAACAAAAAGGTTACAGTCGGTGATTGTGTCGGTTTATTAGCCTTTACAGTACTCATTTTTTGCTAAGCCATTTATAAAATGAAAGTTATATTCAGATACAAGCCTTTCTGCTGAGCATACATTAAAAGTCACGAGATGTCAAAAGCATTAATCAACAAAACTTTTTTACATGATATTGCACTCTACAGAAGCATTAAGAGCTTAACACAAGCCGTTAGATTTAGAAAATGATTGTGGTTCTAATAGCATACAAACGTAGTTACCTTTCTTTTGCCTTTATTTGTAATAGACAAACAAATCACAAGGAGGTAGGATGTATAACTTGACTCTTAATGTAATCACGTCACTAAATGTTGGAGTTAGCCAGGTTTAGGAATAAATAATGTAAGGAAGACAGAATGTATTTGACGTTTTAAGATCATAATATTATAAAAGTATTATTCCGAAATTATTGTTATAAACATTATTGCTGTATATACTTTACCTTACCAAAAAACAGTAAAACTTTTCCGGCCGTTTTGATTCAATTCTAGTTTAATGTAGTTATGCTTCCACATTTTACTAGAGTTCTCCATAACTGAGAAACTTTTAAAGTATAATAGTGTCTATTCTCTCAGAATAATCTCAATTTCAATCGACTGTATACACTTCCCTTTGTCCTGTGGCACCAAACAAGAAAATGTATGCATATATTGATTTTTAACACATACTTCTGTTAAAATGCGTTCATTACCTCCAATGAATTTAAAGTGTTTAAATTATGATATTTTAAAGGCATTAAATTGTTTAAACGTGCCACTTTGTACATTCTTGGGTAAAATAATTTAACATTTGCACTGCATTACTGGCACAATTTTTTATAGTCTATATATATATATATATATATTAGTATAAAAAAATCTTTCTGGATTTTGGAAAACTTTAGCTGAAAGCGTCAACAACTTCCTACTGTCAGTTAAATTAAGATTGTATTTCGTAAATATTATTATAATTATTAATTCAAATAACAAAATTTTCCGAGAAAACCTTTGCTTTTCATAAAAACTTTCCTTGGATTCCAATGAATAAAAAAAAGATTTCGCTAAAGTAGTTTGGCCATCCTCGAGTTTATTACATAACAACACATACGGCTGTTTATTGTTACTTTATAAGAATAAACATAATCGGTAATGTAAAATGTAAAATAAAATAATTGCAAATTACTTAAGAAAACCCAACTTGTTCAGATCGCCTTTAAATATTTATCTGTATGTCTCTCAAAAGACATATACAAATTTTAATTAACTTAAAAATTCTACCCTAATAATAACTTTAGAAAATCCGGTTATGCGACGTCTTGTTTGGCATACTCCTACATTACATTGTAAGTACTAATTTGCTTCTTAAAATGCATTTCACAAAGTCATGTGGTTCTCATACAATGTACATCAGCTTAAGTATTATTCCACTCAAGAAATTTACGCAGCTGGTGTCGGAAATCTTGTGCTTGTACTCGTGTGTTTGTGGGTCAAGAGTAAATACCTCGTTATTCTCAGTACACTGGTCCTGAGAATGTGGTCTCAGTCAAACCCAAGAACATGTTTTGCAACCTTAAAAAGTAAGCTTTTTAACCAAATTCATTATATTTCATTTGCCTCTGGTTTATATTATGAAGAAGCATAAACTTGTTGCTCTTACACCTATCTATTGGATATAAGCCATCACGCGAATCTTAAAACGTTACAAAAACGTGGAAAATTTACAAAGTGAATTTTAAAATTCCTTGGAGTATCTATTTTTAAGATAAAATGTATATGATGTCTTGTGCTAGGAGAAAGTTGCTTATATATACATATATATATATATATATATATATATATATATATATATATATCATTGCAGTATTTGCTTTCGATTACATTCAGATGTAAAAATGAAGGTAAATAGATTTTATATAAATACTGTACAATATTCTAAGAATAAAACGTGACTGACTGTACTCTGTTTCCTCTGTAAATTTTGCCAGACTGTACCTATACTGCCGGCTTTTTTCCAACACTTTGTCTCCTAAACTAGGTCAATGTATCCCAGGTGAGAACACCGACAGTTTAGCCTCGTATATTAACATAATACATGGGCAGGGAAATTCATCGCCAGAACTCAATATTTACTCAATTTGTGAGAACAAATATCTAAATATCATTTATCTTTGTTTATTAAGTAGATCCGTACACATTTTATTTGTTGCTTCAATTAAAAATATTTAAAATAAGTCATAATTTTCAGATCTAGGACTATTTTTAACATTTTTAATCCCCAAATATCTGTTTCCAATACGCATTAAAAATGATTGAAATAAATTAAAGTTAAAATGAATTTATGTTGTTCTAAATATATGTGTTGTGCTATATTTAGTTAATTCTAGAATAATGCATCCTTTAAATTTTGTTAAAAAATTTGGGGTAAATTTAGATCTATTTTTCAGATTAAATTCAAAAGTAAGAAATTTAAAGTCATTTACGTTTATAATGTATAAATAATTATCAGAATATTGGCAACCAATAGAATACCCTATTCAGTACGTTACCGATAGTAAATTATATTTTTCCGCTTGCATGGCTGTAACAAGTTTTCTGTATTATGTAATAATGAAATTCTATTAAAACAAAATGAATACTTTTAACATAAAATAAATACACATTTCAATAAAGGTGACTGCATTGTTTTTAAGATATTCAATTATACGGACTAGTGATTTTCATCTGTGATACGAGTAGAATGTCGTTCTACACAATTCTTATGCAGCTTATAAAAATCCATAAAGTAATACAAAATTAGGTTAAATATATTATAATTATCAATTTTTAACTATTATAAAGAAGATTTCAAATATAAAAATGTGTTTTAAATATATGGTCTGAAATAATTATTATAGCCTGGAAAACAAAGGTTCTTCGGGTTTGTGGCTGTAACGTTTATTAATAATTATTTGAATATACTTTCTAGAATTATTTCAGACCAGACCCCAAGACATAGCTGCATTATTTTAACCATGCAACGTCCCAATAAAGTTATGTAGGATAAGTTGGAATAATTAGACTAAATGTGACAGTATGTCATATTATGAAACTCTTATTCGCAAACTGAATCTGTTTACCCATTAATTTATTCTGCCATTTTCTCGTTATTATCATCGTTACCCACAACATGTAGAGATGTTTTATAACTCACCAAAATGCCATGGGATGATATACACAATAACGCATACCAATGTTAACAGAAATAAAGACAATATAAAATGGTTTATCACAGTAAAATATAAATAGATAAGTAGAACTTCTACGTAAATTTTTGTTATGTACGTAAAACAAAAAGCTTCCAATAAACTAAGGTAATGTTTTTCTATTAAAAAAAAATCACTGGCAAAAAGTATCTGTCTGTAGGTAGCCACGTAACATCTGAAGTTTTCCAGAGAAGACATTATCCAGAGTAATGAAATATAACTCTCAGGAACAAGAACACACACAAAGCTTTGTCAGAACCTCTACAAGAAAGGTAAACTGTTTATTCCATTGTCGTGAGAGTAGCAACCACCTGGTCCTACCGTCTCTTGTCCTTTTATATAAAACATTGATGAAGAAACGTTTTCAACTCTGTATGTAACTAAAAAGACATGAGTAAAATAATAATTCCTATGTCCAATGATGCGTCACTCATGTAATAATCAAGTAAGCTTCATGACTAAAAAAATAAAGCATTGTGATATTGATCATACATCCATATGGTTCGGATTTGCAGTAACCCTTAAAATAACTCCTTGTATTGTAAAATTCTCCACACCCTAGATATTAAACTTATAACAGACATGCATAAATAAGAAATAAATTATTTTTCACGCTATATAGGGGAATAAATAATAATAAATAAATAAGGTTAAGCCCCTAAAATAACTGTAAAAGTTTAGTTCAACTTGCCGAAGTTCTGCGGCGTTTTAAAGCTACACACATCCCTTAAAAATTTAAAGAAAATGCAAAACGATTTATTCACATCAATTCATTTGAGATAGAAACCCGTTATCATATAACAGTATTTATTATTTTTTTAGACAAATTACAGTGAACTGGTAAACTAAAATATGAAAAAAACCAATTTCAATGCTGTCGCAAAGATTTGTATTTATTACCCCTTTCAATCATTACATTCATAATTTCCTATGTAAAAGTTGTATTTGCTCAATACTAGTTGAAATTTTATGTGACAGTTTCTGTCACACTACTCGTGGGTATCAGTTGGCCTATGTCAAGATTGGAAGATTTTTTCTTGACGAGCTAAAACACACATCACGACACTCCACTGTGGAATTTATATCCACCACCTGGTTCAACGGATACATGGAGAAGTCTAACTCCACAGACATCGATAGGGAAGCAAGATATCAAAACTTCAATATTTAACTTAGTTTTCAAGAGGATTGATATTCTTTGTTAAAAGTTTATTATGATTCTAAGGTTAGCAAAAACATATAAAAAAATTAAAAACTATATCAGTGAGCAAAACCTGCGCCTTGTACATACTCGTGATGCATAAACCAGAACATAAGTGAGACTAGGAAAATCGATAGTCGCACTTGCATGGTACATCAACTGAAACTAAAAAACATAATGACGATTATCGGGTTCAAATTAAACAGCAGGTGAAGTATCATGACTGTCTCGCCTTCTCTCGCACACTTTTTGTGTGTGTACAGTACTTCCATTTGTGCAGAGATATGGTTTGTCCTAAAGCTGGCTTGTCTGCTTTACAAGTATATAGTTAGTATTGTTTTCGTAATATTTGTTTATAATGCTGATTTGACTTCGGATAAGTTTATTTCTCTATTTTTATCATAATTTAGTTTATGGTGGTTTAGTCTCAAGTTTTTTAACATCTGAAAAAGAGGGCAGATTTAAGTAATATTTTGTTAGTTGCGAAAGTATATTCTTATCATTTATTGTCAATTGAGAGGGTTATTGAGTGTATATATATTGTATATTAAATTGTATAAATGGCAATAGCCTTTTTTAATTTCAATAAACATTGAATCGCAAAAAGCACTTGGTCCGCCGGGAGTCGAACCCGGATCTCTCACTTGCCGGGTGAATGTGCTACCATTACATCACAGAGCGCTTACGTTTCCCGATTCAATTATTTTGTATTCGGCCTTATCTGTCACATATGTGTTTAAATAAGCAAACTAACATATGATCAGAAGACCAAATACCTATCAAACGACGTTTATTTACATTAAATTGTATAAATGGCAATAGCCTTATTTAATTCCAATAAACGTTGAATCGAATTATATATATATATATATATATATATATATATATATATATATATATATATATATATATGCCGGAAATATTTAAAGTTTTGCTACCCTATAGGAAAAATATTTGTCTTAGTTAAATGAAAACATTTTAACTAAGACTTTATAACTTCTATAAAAATTTTAAAAATTTAAAATTTCTATAATGTTAGAAATTAAATAGGTGTCATGTTAAATTATTGACCTCCATTTATTTATTCTTCGGGGTTTATTTTGAATCAACGGAGCACTATCAAACAAAGGATACGTTAGTAGAAACGTAATTTCCCTTCTAATTATACCTTTCATTAAATCATTCTACGATAAAACAGTGTTCTAAAGTTAAACGTGTTATAAGAAATTATTTTGGTGTTATTTATTTCACCTATTTTTAAGAGCAAAATAAACATGGATAAAATCACAAAACCATTTTGTATTTTCTTTTTAGCATATTGCAGGCATAAGTGTAATAAACCATAAATTAGAACTAATTGAACAAATAACCACAGCAAACACCCGCAGTAACCTTTACATGAATTGTCAAACAAAAGAATTTACGGCCAGCCACATGATAATTTTCTAGAGAGCCAAATGAATTGTGCCACGGACCGCCAGTCGAGCATATGTATTTTCGTCCTTCTTCTGGAGGTACAGACGTTCTAGGTACGATATTACAAATTATCTTTTCTTGTAAATGCTATTTTTTAACTTTGATTTCAACAACTATATAAAAATGCTAATCATAAGATTTTTTAGATTAAAAATAATTCCTTATATTATTAAGCACTTGTCTAGAACAAGTAATGGCTTTTTAATAGTTCTAACCAAGGGTTATACCTGGTAAATTTGGTATCGATTTAAATATTAATTTACAGATTTATTACAAAGTATTGTTTTATTTTAGGTGAGTTGTGGTGACAGATACAAGCCTGAAAAATTATTTTGCCTTTTTATAACGAAGAAATAAGCATTTCGTAATTTTATTTTAATCGTAAGTATATTCCTTTAGTACTTTTAAATTATTCTATTAAATATCTTTTGTAAGTTTTGTTTAATCTTCCATTATGGTATTATATACCTTTATTAAAATTATAATGTAAAACAATTAACTTATTATGTACAAATATTATATACTGTAAAGTAACACTTGTGTAAGGAATAACAATTGCATGTGAGTAACGGTTAAAGTAATCCTATTAGGCTACTTATTTAAATCATATTACATCAAAAAGAAATTTACTTATAAATTTAAAAATATTTTTATGATATTTATATTTAGTTAATGTTAATTGATTTAATTTCATTAACTAAATATGTTTCTGTCAAGTGGACTCGTACGAGTGGTTATTATTTTGTAGTATAAGTAGTTACTTTTGAATCTATGTCAGTTTAACTAAAGACACCAGTGAATCCAAGCTTATTTATACAGGGTAATTAAATAGCCATTGCTATAGAAAGGTGCAAAGTTTGGAGAAGGATAGCTCTAGAACACCAGCCTTGTTTGGTCAGTCCTCTGTCAACTCAAAGCTCTTGTGTCAATGAAACCACATCTGTGTATTCTCCTGTCACACCTGGGTTTCTTAAGATAAGTTGAATATTAAGTGCTGTATTTTTATTATGCCTTTTTGTAAATATTATTATATTTATAAATTTAAATATCATAAAGACGAGGAAAGTGTTATAATAAAGTAGAAAATCTGTATAGATAGAAACAAATCTTAACCAGATTACTTCTTTTATAACTCGAGTATAGCTGACTGTAATATCTCTAATTTTTGGATTCGTATCCACCCAAAATAGTACAATACTATCAAAACATATTATTAATTCACGGAACACAATCATCTAAACAGAAAAACTAAATACTCGTACTTAAATCTGGTGGAAAAAATTAATTCACTAGAACCAGAAGTGCTCACACACGTACAAAGCCTACTAATTTGCGTGCGAAACCGCGAGTAATTGGTATTTACTTAAACAATTTTTTCCCAATCTTCAAATATTGCATATAAAAGTGGAGTAACCTTACTCTCCTTTTTCAAAACATACGGTTTAAGAGTGTTGGGGATAAAAACATTTATTAGGTAACCCAAATGTTTTTTGAAAATAACTTTAATGAAAATTTATGATATAGAGATGGATTTATATTAGAATAAATTTTAATGATGTTTTTGTATCTTTTTCAGTGATTTTATTTTATTGTGTTAAATTAAATTGTATTCTTTGCAACTTATGAGAAATGTGGAGTTGGAACTAATATGAATATAACGATAATAATAATTGTTATTGCACACAACCGATATACTACTGTATCGCAATAATTAATAACAATAATAGTACTGAAAACATAAAAAAGTATGTTCTAGCTAGCTTACTTATTCACGAACATTGACTACACATTAAACGTTTATGTAAATCATCATTCATACTCTACATCAGATCCGGATTAAATTTCCAACTAGTTTTCTTAGCATCTCTCCACAAATCCCTGAACATTAAGGCGGGCTTTAAACCTTTTGCCAGTTCAACATCATTAGATACCCTGTAGTAACCAACTTGTAGAGGCACGTGGTCAAAGGCCACAGTTCTGTCCACTAAATTTTCCCTGCCTCTTGTAACTGCAGTTGTGTGCACCAGAGTACACTTCGATTAACAATACACAGAAACCTCGTAGATCAAGATCTATAAATACGCGTTTGCATGATTTCCTGTAGTTTGATTTATATACTATACTGACAACTATTTGTTAAATTTTAAATACACTTTAAAACATGTGATTAGCACAACAGATTCTGAGCCTTTTTCCATACGTTACGTGGGGCCTACCTTTAAAGAAATTATTTCAGAAAGTCATCCATACAAATAATCAGTAACACGGAGATCTGCAATCAGATCTATTCTTCAGGTAAATAACTAACCTAAAACATAATTAAAAACTACGTTTACCTAAACCACTCACACCATGGCGTTGTGACACGCCTAATTAGGGAATCACAACCACCATGTTGTGTGCCATTTTCACTAACTCTAAAACAAAAGACTAATTATAAAACTGAACAGAGTACAGGGTACGATATGTCTGCATTCGTCGAGCAATCACCTAGCAACGACCACCTTCGGTCCTGATTATTCTCGTTTAAGTTGGATGAAATTTTTAATTCTTATTATATACAGATAATATGTTGAGTGTAAGTGGTCCTCCATTTTGTTGCTATTAGCAAGGGTATTACAACAATAGTCTCAATAAAAATTAAATAATTAGGTTATATGTGTATAACATAACACAAAATCCTTTGAGTATGTACTTTCACTGATACTTTAGCACATACAAGCTGACCAGTATTTTTTTAGTATAACGAGTGTAAATTGTATATTTTACAACGTGAATATTTATTTTTAAACGATTAGACTTATAGTTAACCAATTATATATTTAAAAAATAAAATAATTAAAGGTAAAACATAGAGGGCTAGATTGGGGAGGGTTACAATGAGATAAAATTAGGTTTATAAATACATAAAACTAGAAATAAATATTTGGGAAATGTTGTGAAGGCACTGGATTTGCCCTCAGAACTACACTTGGTAATCCTCGAGAGTATAGTTAAAAACATTAAATAAACTTTCTTTAATCTTTAGTTCTGTGGTAGTTAAATAAATATTCGTGAGACAGTTATGACATGCTAATGACTATTTAAATCGTAGCGATTATATTTCTTGTCTGTCAGCAATCTCCTTGGAAACAATTTAATGTCTTGGAAAAGCTACAAACACTAAACAGGGCAAAATTAAAACTCGCACATGTAGATTGCGCACAAAATAAAATAATCTTTAAGACGAAAATTACCTCTTCCCATTTGTGTAAAATACCGTCAACATATAGTTTAGGTCCACTTGACAACCTAAAATTTTGTCATAGCGATCTCCACAATAATAAAGTAAAATTTTTCATCTAACGTGTGATATCTCATATATAAATGTTACTAAAAAATAGAAAACAGAAAAAAAAATTAATTCAATAATTTGTTACCTGCCAGATATGAAGAAATAATGAATTACGACGTGTGTTTGAAAATCGTGTTAGGGCTACAGACGATCCAACGTCACACTCGTGGCCATACTCGTATAATGCTATTGATTCTGCCCTGACATATGATACCAGTCAGGTGTTCTGGAACAATGCAATATGATAACGCATGCACGTGTTTGCACAGCGCCAGACATACAGACAAATCAATGTATCACTCAGATGACCACGATATATTATACCCGAATGTTATTTATTCTGCCTTTCACACAATTTACCAGCAAAGAGTTTTAGATGCTGAACTTTCAGTATGATATTATATTTAAATGTGTCAGAGCTATTGAAAAGCAGGCGTTTCAACTGGGACGATATACGATATAGTTTAGTTTAATATAACCAGATGCTATTGATTCCACCCTAACACGTGTGAACTGCAGGCGTGTTGGAACACAAAAATACGATAAATAGGTGATCACACCATTTTATTACATGTAGTTGTCATTTGCGTCATTGAACATATGATTTTAGTTGTATAAATATTACGTTTAGTTTATAAAAATACTTCAACGATATGCGAGATATGCTAGGATTTGCACTGATGGTTCCACAGATAAATCAAATTGCAATTACTCAGTTTCTCACGTATTTACTGTAAAAAAATAGCAACGGACGCTTTTAAAATAGTTTATTGAGTAAAAACCTGAAAAAACCATGCAAAATTTTAACATGTGACTTGTAACAGTAATATTCTCACTACCCACAAATATTACGAAAAACATATAATCTGTTGAATTTTAGTTTTATCTTTCATTTCATTTATAAAGACAAGAACTATAATAAGAATGAATCCTAAGGTAAGGTCTATCAATCCAACGGGTTCAAACATAATAAATCCTACTACGCAGTAGGCTGACACAGGTTTTCTTATTTCTTTTGTATAATATCGTATATATATAATATTTTACGCAATTATATTATACAACACCTTAAGAAAGAAATGAAATAACAACTGAATTTGTCCGTCCAACATCAGCGTATAATTCCTTTGTTGTATACCTATATCGTTTATTACAAAACATGATAATTACCTCCAAAACGTTAATGTATTGTGTTAAAATTCTATTGGTGATTGGTATAATAATTATTATATAGTATACAAAATTTTAATTTTTTTCACTATTTGTGTATCACAGAAAGTCTGAAAATATATATTTAACTGAAGTATTAATAAATTATAGCGGTGTGCTATTGAAATTTCGTACTTTAATTAGTCCGTATTACTTTTTTAGACCTGTTGAAATATTGTTATGAGAGAACAGTAATAAATGCACATACGAGCACTAGATCAATACTAAAACAAAGATTAATGAAAAGCAATAGAGAGTGGATTTAATGCTACAGTTAGAAATAAATGATTTACTATGAACAAACTCCTTATACTTCTGAAAAAAACACAACAGTCCATAATGGTTTAAAAAATTTTATGGACTACTACGGTCTGTGTAAAATGTCATATTCCTAAATTTTTTTTAATGTCATATACATTTTTAATGTGTTTCTTAAGTACAAAATATTTTGAAATTTTGAGACATGTTGTAATTAGAAAATAATTATGTGTAATAAATTATTGATTAAAGATCTTTAGGTTATATCACCTTTTAAAATATATTCTTAGCACGTTATAATGTTACGTCATAGTAAGCAATAAAAATGCTTGGTTTTTATAGAATGCCTACACATTTAATATCAAATATCACTTTGGTACTAAAAACCAACATTAAAATAAACAATATTTGATAGTACAATCATTAGTTAGAAAATATAGTTTGCTAAATAAGAACCGTAATTAATAATTAATTCTAAGGTGTCTTCTAAATTTTCAATACAAAAATACAAAAATCATACAATTTAGAATTTTAAATATCGTTATAGAAAGGGACTGTTAATACCTAAACACTAATGAGAAAAATAAGGATATTAAGAATGCAAATTATCTGTTTTAATTACGTCATTCGATAGTATAAAAACAAGAAACCGCTATGAACTAGTTTATTTGTGTTATCAGAGCGATTTTTCACAGATGTACTTAACTGTTTTTCGAGTAGAATGGCTTTTTTAATTTTTGGGTACAGTAAAAGTAATTTTGATTAGAAAATTCTGACTACTATATAACTATTTTCAGGAATTTTCAGGAGTTATTTTTTTGTATTGTGCTGTTACATTCGATACAGCAAGCAAATCAATAAACGTTCTAGCGTTTCTCTTGACATAGAACAATTTTATGCCTGAATGTCTATTTGCTTGTATGAAAGTCTATCTATCTATCTGTAAGTATGGATGATATCGAATTAATGATAAACGAATAAACTATTTAAAGTTTCCATGAAGCCTCAGTTAGAAATAAATAAATAAATAAATAAATATATATATATATATATATATATAAGCAATACTGAGTTTGATGATAGTGAATTTCACTAAATAGAATATGGCTGACTCTTAACGAATAATTTTACATAGTAGGTCTTTTGGTTAACCATGGTCGCAACGAGAAAAACCAAACTTAATATATGTCAAGAACACTAAATCCAATCAATTGAACTTTCAAGATGTGATATATATATATATATATATATATATATATATATACATTAAATTGTATAAATGGCAATAGCCTTATTTAATTTCAATAAACATTGAATCACAAAAAGTACTTGCTCCGCCGGGATCACAAAATCACAAAAGTACTTTTTGTGATTCAATGTTTATTGAAAATATATATATATATATATATATATATATATATATATATATATACAGAATAAAAATAACATAGTAAAAACGTGAATATTAAAAACACGGTGACTATATTATTGGTTTTCAGCGTTCTCTTTGGTTTTACTACCCTCCTTATCTCACAGGAACCTATATTAATTAAACACTGGTATGCATTAATGAGGCAAGATATCTGTTTATGTTAAATTTTGCAAGAATATTAGTTTATACATACACAAGGATATTTTATATAATGGTCCACCTCCGACCATGGAATTTGGCTAAGCGTCATTAAAAGCTATGACTTTATGTACTGACATAGTTTCTATTTTTTCTGCCCAATTTTCTATATGACTTACTATCCGTCTATATGTCCAAATGATATCACTAGAGAATCAAATGAGCTACATGAGTTTAAATTGTGAATGCAATCCGAGCGTAGCCTGTTAAATGTATAGACACGTGGTATAGAAATGTATAGATTTTGTATCTTCACTTAAAGCAATCGGATATTTGATACAATATTACCTTCCAGGCACCTGGGTTCAGGACCTCCACATGAATGTTCTGGAAGCAACAGTGGCCTTACAAGGATCTGGAGTGGCGCAACTAATCGATTTGAGCTCCAGAAGTCAACTTGTTAAGTCACAGAACAAGTAATAACTGATAACAAGTGGTTTATTACAACAGCCTAGTTTTAAGTAGATATTATATTTAGATTTATTTGTAAGATCAATAATATTTAGTTTATTAAATTCGTGAGTTTTCCAATGGTTTTATTTAAACTAAACACGTAACAGTACATTACACCTATAATATTTTCAGTGTAAGAAATCGTTATTTCTAAAATCAATATAAGATTGTTAAAAAACGGAAGTAGGAGTTACGAATTAAAATTTGATTAAAATATTTGTACAAGTTTTTTGTATCTGCCAGCGAAATAAAATTGATTCCAAATTGGAGGAAAGGAAATGTTCGTTGGCGTCCAACCAAACACTGTGAGCTGTGACAGAGGACAGTTTCCAATCATGTGCAATCTCTCATTTTGTTCTTTTTAAAGTTGATAGTGTAATCTGGGATTTCAGGGATTCATTTTAACAGGAAAATTAAATTTGATATTGGTTTTAAGTTAGAAATGAAAATTACTTTACTTTTGTTACCTGTAGCTAAGGCCTTTACGAATATAAAGTTACGGTAATGAATTGAACAAAATATATATCTAAAAATGATGTAATATATTCACTTAACTATATTTACATTCAATTATCGCGAAGATAAATTGAAACTGTTTTAAACTGTTTAAAATTAAATAAAAAGATTTTGTCTAAACTTATAAACCACCCTCTCCATTAAGCCTCTCCAAATGTAGTAACTGAATCTTCAATTTAGGCTGGCACTGACTTCACAAGGCATTCAGCGACAAAGGATGAATTACGAGTATAGGAGTGGTTTACATGAAATGTGACTTGAAGTATGTAGATGTAATATTATTTAAGATTTTTGACATATAATAACTAAATATGTCACAAAAATAACAGGTTGTAAACAACCAATGTAAACCAACCGCATTTTGTAATAACGACATAATATGCAGAAAATATTTGTTTACTCATTTCATTACAATTTTATCATTTAATACATAATACACTCTAAAACTTTTAAGTTACTAAGCCAGAAATACGAATAAAATGTTTTCTTAAGTTTATCTCAAATAAGTTTTATTTACTTAATATAATTATGAATCACCCATTTGCTCGAAATTTCCAATTATTTAAATTAAAATTATTTTGCCTAAAGTTGACTAACCTTAGTGAAGCAAATTGCGTGACGCGTGGTGTGGTGTCATCTTATACGTTCGTACCATGTAATATAATTACAAATGAACACACCTAAGAAATGGTTTAGACTCAACATAACCCAGATGAATTTAGATTCCAAGCTACACAAAATCCACTTGGGCCATTCATGTGTTGTAATTTCCACGTAAGGCGAAGAGTGAGGATTTTCTGTCCCACTACCCATCCCTCTAGTAGGTGGTAAATAATTACTTTCAATATTTTCAAGATGGGTGAGTACTGTTTGGTAGACACTGAAAATAAGATCTATGAAAACCAAAAAGACAAGCAAACATACACATACGATACCAGTTCTTACTAGCTGGTTGCTAGGTATTTACTTGTAGTACAATATAGTATTTATTTCTTAAAAAATAAAAATAGGAAGCAACCGATTATAAACTACTTAGCAACCTAACATAAATTCTGAATTACATCTCTGGAAAAGTGCAAATTACGGTTTGTTAATATTTACTTTTAATGACGACAATGCAATTTAATATTTTGTTTGCTTGGTTGAATACAATATCTAATTACAATAGTGTAATGTTAATAATTATTACGATGATATTCATTCATCCAACTGATTGGATAATTGTGAAATAAGTCTAAAATATATATTATCATATTACTTGGTAAGTAGTATGTTCACCAATATGTAATTTATACATGATTATTAAAATATTGTTCATACTATGGGGCTGCAACAACAAATGGCACAATTGGTAATTAATTAAACATTAAATCACCTCGTATTTCAATGGTGTCATATTTCTGATTACAATAAATTTATTTGTTTTAAATATAAATATATCTTTCACAATATATTTTAACAATGGATATTCAACACAAAATCAACTTAGGATAGTAGCATACATTAAGTACTTTCCTCCATAAAGGTAGTTTTATTCATTGTAAGGAAATTTAAATGACGTAAAACCAGTTTTTAAGGCAAAGATTGCGTAGTTACTTTGAGGGTAAAAGTATAACAAACTATAGTTTTTTATATTTTTAAGTCGGTTTAAATTTTTACAAAAACGGCTCTAATCTCATAATTTGTTAATAAGATCTCATGGGAAAATAGGAGAGCAAACAGAATGTTTTTATAACAGTATGCTGAAGGATAAATTAGGAAAGATTATTACATAAATTTCCGCTAGACATACGATGTCATGCATATTAGGAAGCTCTCTTATATGTCTACGGAGTATGTACGGAATGTCTGGAAAATCACCTTAGTTTACACAAATTCTACTTTGGTTTACGTGTTTTACTTCCAGACGAGATAACACGCCTTAGAATTTATTCCTAATTTAATATTCACAAAATCTCAACATACAAAATTATAAATAACGAATGGACAATATATGTTATGCGTTTCGTTAAGGAATCCACGAGCAAGTTCTTTACACTATAAACATTACAATCTATTGAATTCGTATCTTATGGTATACATAGTAGTCATGGGCATAACATTATAAAAACTTATTTTCAAAGCTAATTAAAATAATGAACATGGAAAATAATTATTCGAACAAACAATTTAATTATAACCACACTTTTAATACTGATACATCATAAATTAGTTAGGGTTCGTTCAAAAAGATAACGGATTTGATGTTAATTTAGGAGTTTGTATTGAATAACTGTCTCTTTTGTAGGTTAAATAAACAACGTATTTAAAAAATGCACATTTTGTAAAGTCCGTTATATTTTCATTTATTTAAATGTACCTTGTGGTATAATGATATAAAGTTAAGGTATAAGTATTTACTTTCCCTAAAAATTAAATCAAACAATAATTGATTTTTAACTTTTAACTTGTTTAAGAATATTTTAGTCTTTCTAATCAATAACTTAAATCAAACTATACTATTCTAGTATGTCCACCATTGACTATACTGTATATAGGTATTTGAACTTAAAGAATATAGAAAGCAAAATATACTAAACGGAAACCATAGAAAAGAGAAGTTAATATTTATATTTTCGTGTTTAAATTACGAACTTAGAAGAATAATCCGTGACAAAAGCGTAAAACATTTTGTAAAACAGTCCTTATTTAGAAAACCTCATTCAATTATTGTGAATAAATGTAGTAATTAAGCTTCATATATTAAAGTGTCCTAAATTGGTTTTACACATTTATACAGTTGTTTAGTTTCTAGTTATACGATGTTCCAGATAAAAAAAGACCTTGAGGTACGTATACTGTGACTATGTGATACTAGATCTTGATTATCAAACTCTTAAATAACTAAATACAAGGTGCTGTCTGAAAAAATCTTACTACATGAGAGACTCTATAACCTCACATCACTCTGCCAAATGTTTTTCAATCCAATAAAAATAATACACATAGATAGGCTCGGTTTTGATAGTCTGTACAAGCTTTGAGGCTAGAATATCATATAAAAAATAATACTATCGTTTATCATATAATATATACAGTTGTTTACTAGTCCCGAGTCTAGCAAACTAGCATTAAAAGTGCAAACTTAATCAAAGATTTTACAGAACTATCAAGTAATCTTAGCTTTCCGAAAATGAGTTCTTATTCATATAACCTCAACCAAATATGGGATACACAAGATACTTTTTTCATTTGAATAAATTTTATAAAAAACTAACAAGACATCCCTATAATCGACGTCACGGAAGAAACATCCATGTCTTCATTTGAATAAGTGGTACTCTAATACGATTTAAGTGATGTTAAAATATTTCCTACCCTTAAGAAATCATATTTAAATCAGATACCATAGCCTATTCTAAGGGCTCTGGTATCTGTAGTAAAATGTAGCATAATGTGTGCATTTTATTTCAGTATTTTATTTTAGTAGTTTGAATATTTATATGCTAAGAGACGAAATCATAATATTTAACAGTAAAACAGACTCAAAAATGATTACTAAGTGTCATTAAAGTCAATACACTATTTTGTAAATTACAAAATATGGCATATACTAAAATTTAGACGTTTTGGAAACATCACAATCTCTTGTATAACAGTAAGAGAACATCTGTATAAATATCTATAATAATAAAAAATACTCACCTTTCATATAAGATTCAAGTTGGAAAAATATTAGTTATTTCAGTAGCTTCCATTGCTGTATGCAAAGAGGTAAAATGACGACATTTACGAGTATAACACACAAGAATAACAAAAATAGCGTCAAAGAGAAGACTATTAAATGTCCTTAAAGTTGGGTATACAGAATGTAATAAACTGTGAACATTTTCGAGTGTTCACAAATAAATATATGAGTTAATATAAATTTCCATCAAATTAATTATGTTTTTTAAATATTAGATTCTAGTTTAAAATAAATTTATCATACAAACAATTAGCTTAAGTTGTAAAATATATATTAAGATTTAAAAGTGTTGGAGATGTTTAAACAGAAATAAATAAAACCCCAGATATTGAAAACTTTTTAAATAGAAATCTTTAAACCATTATTTACAACACTTTATTCTGTAATTTAGTAAGAGTTGATCTTACAGTGACATTAACATATGAATTAAAACATTTATAATTGATTAAGAATTACCATTCTTTCTGCAGTGAATGGATTCAAAGTTCCAATTTAAATGTAAGTATTGCCATTTGAGTTTAACTGTATACATTTATCAGATCTTCAATAAGATTGATTGATCTGGAAGAAGATGTTGTTTATTACTATTTTAAAGAATAATGTTTAGAACATTCCAACCCAGAGTCTCTGTTGTAATGGCAAATTATATTTGTACAGTTATCCATCAACAAAACCCCAGCCACGCCATACTCACAATGAATTCATACAACCACTAGCTTTGAAAAGCATAATGTAATTTGGCAATTATTACATTACCTGTAAATATTAGGGAAAATCAGATGTGTGTAGTAATTATGCTCACCAAAAGCTCGACGTATCGTGTTAAAAAAAGGGACGTCTATCTATATATGCGAAATATTTCCATTTTAACAGTATTATTGTCAGGTTTGAGACGGATTGGATTGGATAGAAACAAAGCGAAATAAATAACAATTATTTCAGAATTTTTACATTTCGCGTCAAATTAAAATTTGGTTATAAGGGTCGTATGAACTTTAAAGGTGGAAAACTGGAAGAAAATTAATGTCGCCACTTCTTATCATCATCATCTGAAACATATTAAACTGGGAGGTAACGGTCGGGATGAAGGGTTAAGTGCAGATATCATTATTTCAATGAAATGTATGTGTAGGAGTTTTATTGCCAGGCATTTGTTTGATTGTTACAATTTGATTAAGTTTATGGTTAATTATTTTAATTATATTCCTGACCAAATTGGCTAAAGTTCTACAAAAGTGTAACTTGCAGTAAATCTGCTCATTTTACGCTGCCATTAATTTTTCTGAATATATTATTAAATAACGATGTGACGGTGATGCAAAATGTTTAAAATAATAGGTATGATAGTTGGTTAAGTAACACAATATATACATAAAATACGAAATTAGCGTTTAAGCCCTGAGTAATATACATTTTTAATATATAAAACAAATATTTTGTAGTCATGTAGTCTTGTATTAAAAAAATCTATTGCTAATTTTATCTCATCTTATAACTACTGAAAATTTCCAATATCTAAATTTAGTATCTACTTGTTTGATAGAAACGTTTGAGCTTATCTTTTAAATATCTTGAGATAACTATTTATTTTATTTGCACTTAGGCATCCCTATACATTGAACTTTTAGTATATTAGTACTAACCAGAGTGTAACAGTTAGTTTAATTAAAAAGTTAAAAATAAAACAACTAATAGGATGCGAAACTTCAGTACCAATGGTTTTAACTTGTCTCAGCCTTCCCGAACGGGAACAATCCAATTATCCCAATTACAATAAAGCGTTATCCAATAAACTGTCAGGCAAAGATATAATTCATCACAGCTGCAGCTTTTTAATTTCTATTTCGTTATGCAAGCTGTATCATGTCTAAATTGGTATTTGTAGTTACATGATTTGTTTTACTCCTATTGCAGAAAAGCTATTATTCAATCGATTTACAATAATACGCAACAACAAAGTAAGTGTATTTATGTACATTAGGGTGGAATTGTTGGTATAGGTCAAAAATAGATTCCCTCCCGTTTTACACATTCTAATAGTGAGATTAATTTGTCTTTTTATGTAAACAGGTAATCCAACAAAGCCTTATTTTTGATAGAAACACATCTTGAGGTGCCGCAAAAGAAAGAAGAAATATTTTATTCCAAACTTTGTACAAATTGACAATAAATGAAATGGTGGAAATACTAGCCATCTGAACAAGTAGCGATGGACTAGAGCAAAGAAAACTTAACTAAGTGTTTTACACTGACAGTCAGTCTACATAGCTATCTTCTTGTGTACACTGGTCGACACCCACAGCACTCGCAATCTATGCTTGCTATTGCTAAAATAACTCTTTTTACAAAAAATAATATATACTTTAAAAAACAATAATAAACGTAAAATTAAATTAAAGTATTACACCACATAATTGTTTCATCTACCACTTCTAAGTGAAAAAAAAGATACTCTATTTTACATACAGATTATAAGTGTGGAAAATAACTCAATCTAATGATACCTGTTTGTCTATCTATTCGTATATCTATATCTATTCTATCTACCTGTTTTTAATTACAGCTTTACGATAAAATCATAAATAAATAACTTACGTCATCTTTAGTCAGTAACCATTTTCTAAACTTTATCCAAAAATTGTTTGCAGTTTTTATTGTTTATTTTAACGAAATTTGGGCAATATTGATTGTAAATTTTTGGGGCCCAAAAAAAATGAAACTCTTTCTTTAAAAATAATTTTTTTTACTTTAGGATGAGTGTAGGTAGCCCGTGAGCCACACCTTTCTAGTATTGTTATAGGCTCTGTCGATGCCCATAATTTCCACTTCTATTTAAAAATAAATTTTTTTTAAGACTTTGTAGACAAATAAATGACTTAAGGGAAGATATCTTTAAGTGGTTGTATAAAAAATGGAGGGAGCAGAGCAGGACGTTTTTGGTTGGAAAGGTAAATTATAACGCACAAAATAATTTTGCGTTACTATTAATGGATTAATGGACACTTTGTCTGTCCCCTCCCCAGTTTTCAATTCCATAGTTTAGAGTCTTGACTCTATAAGTGAAAAATAAAGGGTCCGCATAAGATTTAAATTTACAATATTTCTTAAAAAAAAAAAATAAAATTTCCTTATGTTTTTCCTGAGTTTTTTATCTGTTAATTGTGAAGTATGAGTTTTCCATGAAAGTTTATCGTCTATGTAAACACCAAGGATATTTTAATTTTATTAACTTGATCGCTCAATTTTAAACACAAATCGCAAGGTTGGATACAAGAATGATTTGTCTTCGCCTAAAATTCATAAAAGAATGTATTCATTTCTTTTTATAGTACACAGTGATAATATTAAACCAAATGAAATGAATACAAAAAGGATTAACCTGTGCAATAAAGTCTCATTCTATTCATTAAACACACTTATATCCATATAGTACAAATCATAGACAAAAGCCTTGAAAATAGTTTTTTAGCTATAAATTTTCAAATTTTCTACAATTTTATTTATTTATTTTGATGTTATTTTAAGTTTATTTAATAAATTTAATTAAAAGTAAGCCCTAAAATTATGAAATAAAATTAATTTTTGTTGCCATCTTCATTGGGGGCGGTGTTTTAAAACTTGAAAAACAAAAAGTTTTTTAAAAGAATTCACTTTTTTGGCTTTGCTATAGTAAGATATTGATAGATATGATTCATTGTGATGATTTGTCTTCGCCTAAAATTCATAAAAAGAAATTTTTTTTCAGTTTCTTTTTATAGTACATGTAATAATTTTAAAACAAAATGAAAAAGAATAGAAAAAGGATTAACCTGTGCAATAAAAGTCTCATTCTATTCATTAAACACACTTATATATCCATTATAGTTACAAATCATAGACAAATGTAACATTGTAGCAAAGCTAAATCAATTTTTTTCAATGTTCGTCACAATATACATTTTAGGTAAAGAGTCACTTAATATTTCAAATTTTGGCATCAATCTTGTGTGAAGCAATTTCTGGCTTTGACAAACCCCCCCCATTTCTTTCTTCGAGACGACAGACGTGATGATTTTCAGAGCGATTTCTTGATCGCAGATTGATGACTCTGTTAACAAAGCTTGATTACTCTTTCCACTGCTTGAGTATGGCAGGGAAACGTGGAAAATCAATAGAATGCAACAGGCCATCAATCTTTTGATTCGCTTATGTACTTGGCTAAGTCCTTCATCAGTACGTGCTTTATCATTGTGGTTCTGTGATTGTTACGTCAGCCCAATTGATAATGTCAATGTAATCTTCAGCTTTAAAGTTTAGTTTAGGTATCACAAACCATTCCGTAACCTCATTATCTATTCTGACTTTGCCTTCAAATGTAACCCGAAGACTAGACTCTCCTCTAAATTGTTTTCTCTCTCATTCCCTTAACATGGAGAAGCAGCATGTTTTTTCCCAAGGGCGAGCGTAGTAGCCGTTTCTTTGTATAACTGGGTCGATTATTTTGAGTTGCTCGACGGAAAGCGAAAAGCGTTTGTTGTGAAAACGAAATCAGTCCCCATAAGTGTTCGGCTCCATTTACATGAGAGGGCTTTTTCAGATTAATGTGACACTAAGATGGGAGCGTACAACCTTAACTACATAATCTGTTAGTTTTTCAGGTTTTGAAGGGTTCTCTGTTCCAACATACAACCGGGAGAATGCGACTAGCCAAACGTCAGCCATCGTGAATGTGTTCACTTTTCCTCGTTTCTTGTATTTTGTCACAGCTATAGATCAGGGAGGCAGATTCCACTTGAGATTGATTTACACACATATCTCAAATTACATAATTTGTTGATCGGTACTTTTTTTTTGATCTTGTTTCACTTTCTAAGTCCAAGAAAGTTGTCCTCAATTAGTGAGTCCGTAACTACTGGAATGCTCAGGACAATTTTCAAGTAGTTTGCCTATACTCCTCCGAAATCATTAGGTCCTTTTGTTTTTCTTTTCCTCTAATGGCACAAAACACTTAGCGCAATACCCACTCGTTGCAACGAAACAAACATATTATTGCAAAGACTTATGAATGTTTTTTTCTAATAGAGCGATAACAACATTATTAGCTCCAGTGTTTGTAGCTGTACCATCACATCCAATTGGAGTTTTACAACACGGTTTCAAGTTCATCATCACAGTTACTAATAAAATACTCAATATGAATGTCTGCTGATGCCTTCACCTGTACCGTATGGCAGGAGGTACGTGTGCCAGAAATAAAGAACCAGGTTCTTTAACTAACGAAACGTGTTCTTTAACGACAGTATTCATGTAAGATTTGTTCCTCTTTTGCTTTCTAACAATCCTTTCTCTGCCATCAAAAAACACACCTCTCCAACTTTATTGTTGACACTGGTAGCAACTGCCTTTTTTCGATTACTGCTCTAGCTCTTCGAATTTAAGCTCTAGCTCTAGCCCTCTCCCACAACTTCCCGCAAACAAGCAGTGACACGCCTCCCCCCTCCACTCTAAAAACCGTTCATACTATGTCTCCAACTGTGATCATGTGTTATTTAGTGCATCTTATTCACCTATAACTGTCTTTTTTTAAGCAGAAATATAAAAATACAATAATATTTTTTATACAGAAAAAAAATTAATTGAAATTCAATAAATTTCACTAAAAACATCACAATTTCTAACCCTTTGCGGCACCTCTTACCCTTAACTCTAATCATGTTCAAACTTTAAAAATTGATTAAATAATAGCAAAAGGCAAAAATTTTTATCACTATTATATATCAAAATAAAAAACTACATTTTTTCCGTTTCCACCCTAATGTACATAGATATTTTTGGTTTGATAAATCAAATCATATTCAAATTGCAGAGTGAACTTAAATAATTCAGAGGATCAAATTTTAAATATAAATAACTAACATAACACATAATTAAAAACTAAGTTATAATAACAAATTATACCAGAGCGTTGTCACACGCCTAAGTCAGGAATCACAACCATCATGTTGTATGTCAACTTCATTATCTCTAAATACTTAATTAAAAACAAAACACAACAGTAATTATTAAAACAGAACGACAAAATACAGTTCACAATACGCCTGCATTAGTCGACCATCCACCTAAGACTAAGACGGTGTTTGAATTCCCCTGTTATGAATATCACCACAGACGTATGAACCAAATACTGTGTTTAAGATCCAAATGTAAAAATTTGCTTAGAGGAAATTTTCAATTCCTAAATAATTTAAAAATAATTGGTAGAACGATATATAAGATTATAAGTTGAGAATGAAGTTCCCTGTATCATTTCGGATGTATATATTTTGTTTTTGTGACATTGACCGTCTCGTTGATAGTGCATAACGCATCTCAAGAATGATACGTCCTAAAAAACTGAAATTTTGCATGCTTCATTAGCAAAGCCTCTTACGTTGCATGTGATTTCATGTACTCCCACATGTTTACATTATGATTTATAAAAAGATTACCTCAAATTAAGCAAAATTACTTTGACAAGCTGTATACTCGTAACACTTTGTCGCTTTAAAGGAATTATCGATTTTAAATGTAAAGCAATTATTATAGTAATTGATACTGAATATTAATCGTATACGAAGTACAATAACGATAATCGGGTAACTGATACCACCAGATACTACTACCAAGATATTACTATTTTTGGTTAAGAACAAATATCTCATTTACTCGTTATACAAATCTCAAGAAGTTTTAAACAAATTTGAAAATTATGATTCGCGTAAAAAAGTTACTTAAGCTAGTGGGGAATCTAAAACGTGACGAATTAGGAAAATAGCTGTGGGCGTCACAGAGTGTCTGTGAATGGTCCGGGCCAGTCCTATGTAGACGGAAGGTAAGGGGACAGATTATTCCACATAGACTGTACTTAAACATATGTTTGTCACGATTTTGTTTCAAAAGATTAAATATACGCAGTTTTCTCTTCTTATTCCCTAGTCTATATATAATAATATTATGTCTCGTTTAATTAAATTAATACAAGACCACAAATTACAGAAAAAATTTATATTTTTATATATCCGTAATATATTTCTTCACTCAGCAGGGATCACTTCTGGCTGGTTTATACCTTCCAGTTGAACCCATCACTGGGCACAGCAAAAACCGATGTGTCACTTCAATATGGGCAACCTTATTGATGTCCAAGAGCGGCACATCACTAACCGCAAATGTCGAGATTCTGGGGTTCATGGGCAGTTCAATAGGTCTAGTCTACTGTAGGAGATGACTGTTGGAGTTGGTGGGGTTTGTTACCTAACCTCAGAGGAGCTTGCTAGCCTCAACAAGGGTGTGCCACCCCCTGCCTACTTTAACTGTAGAGGCTGGTTCAGAGCTGGCCTCCCCTCCTTCCGGGGAGACATGACTTTGAGATGTAGTGCCATAATTCTTCCTTATGGATAGCAGGCGGCCCCTACTCTCTAAACTTACCCATCCTATATCCTGTCACTCTGGAAGCAGCGCAAATGTTCTTACAGGACTAAGTGCAATGTATGAGCTTCTTGTCCTAAGAGAACAACAATAATTTCTTAAATATAGAATATGAGGTACGTTTATATCATGAGACATTTCTAGCAGATTCAAAAATTAATATATTGAACACACTTCATATATGAATAATAGACAATTTGCTTTTTTTAGTGTAAGGAATAATTTATTTTAATTAATTAAAATTTGCCTTTAAATAAGTTCCAATCTAGTCCATTGCTGCACAATTCGTCCCCTCCTACTGTAATAAATAACATATAAATAAGTGAATTGTCATGGTAGTAATGTTTTCATGAAAATACTATTTGCTGTTAAGTAATTTATTAAAAAAAATTTAAATTTAAAATACGTTGCAAATATTATAAGTTTAAGATATATGAATAATATTTGAAATAACATTACACCATTCGTATAAAAATGATCAAATTTTTTATACCTAATAAATAAGCTTTTAACAATACTTTTTAAATTTAAGGGCTGTATGGTAATCCATTACGATTAGGAGTTAATTTTTAAGTTTATTTTGAAAAGGTCTTTTAGAAATTAGTTATTAGCAAAAAAAATTAATTTATGCATACAATATAATAACGTTATAATATAAAATATCGTGTATTATATTGATTAGATCGATTATTAAAGATCTTCATTTAATTTATGTTCAAAGTATACTACAGATTGTCTCAAAACCCTGTACCAATAATTTTAGATATTGTTGCTGGACCAAACTGAAACTAAATTATGAAAATATATGTTTAGAAACTAAATAATTAACCAAATAGCCGCCATTTTGTAATTTTCACTTGACTGTTTTAAATTTGGGAAATAAGTTTTGTAATCAGTTTAAAATTGACATACTTCACTGTAAACTAAACGCTTAAATAAAGAAAAAAATATTAAAATCTAAAAAGCTTTATTTCGCAAAATGACAGCTTCAGAACATATTTTATCATAAACGTCTCTACAAAAAACTAATGTTTTAAAACGTAACATTTATTACATTTAGTAAGAAAATTTAATTCAAATCAGGCTCTACTAGGTTTTAAAACAATTGCTCGATAAATAAGTGAGATAATGTGCTTTTATAACCTGATTATTATGCAATCAACTGTCATTGTGTAAAACTGCACTCTTTAAGAGCCTCAAAAAGCAGATGTTTACATTTTAGCTGTTCTACTTACCTAATAAAAATATTGTATTGTTAGTCTGTGGTTCAATAATAGTGCATATTCATTTATTGAATTTTGCTGAACTTTAGTGAAGCCCATCGGTATACCGATACAAATTAATTTTTTCTGCTAGTGAGAAACGAAAATATATTTTATGTAAGGTATATCTATGTCTATCTATCTGTCCAATGGATATCTTAAGATAAAATGAAACTATATTCTTTCAATTTGGAAGCTACTTCAAAAAGACTTATATTAACTACATTGGTATTTACTCAAGAAATATGAATAAATAAGAACGGATACTTTTTTAACTTAACTGATAGAAATATTTCTAAATAATTACGACAAAACTATGGAAAAATAAATTATATACTTATTCTAAACATATTTGCAGACGTTCATAATTACACTAGGCATTTTAAATCCAAGAAGTAATTATTTCATTAATATTATATTAAATTATTTTAATTTATTTTAATAATGCCGGAATTATGTGCTTCCATTAAACATAACATCTTTAAACAACTTTAGTAAATTCATTATACACTGAAACAATAGCATTTCAAATAACAAACACGTTTACAACTTCAGCGAAATATATTGAGAAAGTTTCATTACCCTGGAGCTTCTGCTTTAAAGCTCTTTGGTCACTTCGTATGTTTACTGGTTTGAAATTAAATCCCTTTACAGTCTTAGGTACACAACTCAGTAAGGTTTATGTATTTGCTTTATTCCACAAGTTATAAAAGGCCTTAAACATGTTTAATTAAAATGCTACATTTTATGAAAATTACAAAACAAAGAAACAAATAATACGTAATTAAAACATTGCACGTTATTATTTATATAGTACTCTGTTTTTCAATAATGGATATTTGTAAATGGTATCCTGTCAAAGAGCTCATAAATATGGTTACTTGATTAATTTATAACAGAAATGTATAATGTTTGCAACTAATATAGAATAATTTATAAGTGTAAGATAGTTTTAATTGTTTTTAAAATACTGGATATTATTAAAACACCAATAACTGTAATGATATTTCAAGGAATGCACAATTATTCAATGGAAAACAAAGAATACACAAGTTTGTATATTTGTACCTGATGTGGACTGAATACCATTTGTATAATTGACAGAGCTGGATTTTGATCGAGTCTTGACTCGGCTTCATGACTTCCAATTTAGAGTAATATTTTACGGCTCTGTCTTTCTAACTACTGGTAGCCTACTTTGGTATCTAGTAATAACACGACGTGGATGATAACGTAGCACAAAAAGATTATATATTTTATTTCCTTATATACTTTATATCCTTAAGAAAGAAAATGTGATACGAATTTTTATCTATTTAAACAAACAGTTCTCAATATTTTATTTTATAAGTACGAGCTGTGATGTATACGAGGCCTATAAATTACAATAAAAAATTTCCGGAGATATTATTTTTTCTTCCTAAATAGGATTGTGATAAACTTTTTTTAATATTTAACATTAAATATTTAAATATGTGTTTCATGTGGAATAGCACTATTTAGTACGATGGTCATGAATTCTCCTTTTTTACATTCGTTGTCAACATTCGTGGACAAAATTTGTGGAAGAGTTAATAATTCACGGTCGTCAAGTTCCAGCTTGGATTATTATCAGCACACAGTGGATTCAACATAAATGGAAGTATTTTATTTGGAATTTATTTAAATACTTTGCCTTGATATAAATATTTAAAGCCATGAATTCGTTCCAGACAAGTGCCAATAATAGTATCACAGAGTGTTACAATACATTGTTTTCAACTGTAAAGGCTAAGATTTATTTACTGATATACACCCCCTGAATTGTGTTGATACAAACAAAATAATAATAAAGTTAAAATAAGTTATTAATACAATTTTAAATATGTAAATCCAGAGATGGAAGGATGGGGCTGAAAATAGTACAGAGCCTTTTTTTAAAGGAGTGACGATATTTCAACGGCACTGTTCTAGCTTTGTGCCTGGCTCACGGAAGACCACAAGCTCGTCAAGGCTGGTACGGAGTCAACCGGTGTCGGTGGATATACAAGATGCTTGAGAAACCTCTCACGTCACTTAAATCGAGGTAGAACACATCTATAGAATCAGTCTATCGCAAACTAACGAGTTTTAACCGAGAGGACTTTTAATGTGACTCCTAATGGGTCCACATCCAGTGGGTAAACGAAAGGAATGAGATTTTTTCGATCGACCGAACGTTTAGAGATAAAGTTTAGAACGGTCCTATCATACCGTCAACAAGAAAATAAATGTAGAGACAGTGTCGAGTGGCCACCCTTGGACCACGTTTTTTTCTCCGACGGTACACTACTAAAGGGTCACGACCTTTGAGTAGGAGATAGGGGAGGGCTCTATACCTTTCGCCTTGGCAGAGAGAAAGTAACACCTCTTCTGTTAGCTATTAACTCGGCGAGTTTCAAAACTGCACTACTACAACAGAGTGTATAAATGCGGGCAACGGAAAATTGCCTTACATTCATGAGATAGCTCACGCTTGAAGTCATCACGGCATGAGAGTTAAGACAATACTGTAGAGTAGACCTATAAGAGACTACAAAGCCAAAGTCCATGAATGCTGCTCATTGTTTTTACGATGGAATTCCCTGAACCTTTGTTATTGATAATAATGCCAGTTGCATACTTTTCCTGTGGATGTCTCTTGTAAGTTTTCACGTGTAGTCGAGATTCTGTAAATAAATAATCGAGCTTGTAGTACTATTTACACTCATTACTATTTTCTTCGAAGAACGTTAAATTATCATCCATGATTTTATCGTAATGAGGAATACATAGGAGGCCACGCCTCTTTGGCGCACGTGCAGACATATGACAACCATTAGTATAAGATTTTTTCCTGCTATTCAGACTTTCCCACAACTAAATCTGTGGCAAATATCTTTGAAAATTTAAAACCTTCTCACATTTTCTGCCCCAAATAGGCCACCCACTCTTTCATATTTGAAATTATTTTATATTTTAGTCTTGGTAGTGTCTCGTAGGCTATAGTGTAGGATTGTGTATCTCAATATTTAACTAGAACAGCCTTTTCTGTCATGTTTAGCAACTTTTTCATAGCATCACAGGTGTTGTAGTTAAATTATAGCTCACCTGACCAGATTGCTTTAGAGCAGCATATGCAATGTATTTGTCTTGACGTAAAGATGCTAAAGTAAAGTTTTCATTTCTGTAACATTTTTGTCATGTGATGTGCAATGTTATTTGTTCTAAGCCTTCAAACAATTTGAGATTATGAGAGCTATTGCGTTTAACGCAATATGTGTGTGTATGTGTGTTTGTGTTTGTGTACGTTAACTATCATATCTCAAAGAATATTAAATGTAACATCGCCGAGGCTCTGAGGAAGATTTTATGCCGAATCACTGCAAGCAAAATAATTTGGAAACATGGTAGATTCCGTTTAATTTTATTGCAGATGCATTAGGTACATTCATCTCCGAGGGATAAAGTTAATCCGAATAGCTGTATGCAGGAACTTGGACATGAAATGTACTTTTCAGGTCTAATAAATTCGGTTCATAAGGTACATATATTCGTAGGTAATATCAGGAAGATGTTACGAGGATGAGGATGTATAATAAAACAATCAGTATACATAATACAAATATATGTTGAAAATTTAAAATTATTCCCAAAACATGCATTTTTAGTTAATGGTTATATTTTGAAAAGTTAAGCAAACAATTAGACAGCTGTACCTTGGAACGTACTAGGCCAAAAATTACGTTTGACCAGTTAATTTTGAATTAAATGTAACTCTCTTAAAATGTTAAATGGAAAACCTTGTAATAAAGGTATTATACTATATTTGAAGTCAATTAAAAACAATACCCTAAAATTGCGTTAACATTTGAATTGTGTTCAGGTAACAATAAACAGTGAATATTATTACCATCTAGTTTTGAAGTGAAAAACCAAAAACTGTGTAAAACCTAACGTTAACTTTGTTGAAATTTATTAACTATAAATTAAAAAAAAGGTTTTATAACAGCATTCATATTCATAGGAAGAATATTCGACAACACGAAGTTCATCTGTGAACAGTAAATGTTTGAAAACCAACGTAATTCGGTGAAAGAAACGTTCCACTTTTGACGAGCTGTATCGTTGTCAGAAACTTTATTGGAGAGGAGCTTATTGAAGTCGGAAAATGTAATTGGCTTGTTCGTGCTCGGAAATATAGAGACCATAAGCCATCGCCACTAGTACAGAAATTTCACATTTATTACATCCAATCCCTCTTCTTTTTCAGTGTTTTTTAAACTGGAATTACTGTTATTAATATAACAATTAAAAACCTATAATATAGGTACAATTGAAAATTACCAAACAGTTTTTTAACCGTTTGGAATTATAATTTTAAAATAAATTAGTTTAGTGTCTAAAATGTGGACCTATTGTTGTACCTTTTTAATGTCAGCACTAACCTTTTGAATAAAGCATTTTGTACTGGCTTTATTTAAAATGCTCGATTAATGTTATAAATAAAATACAAGTTATATATATATATATATATATATATATATGCAGTGATAATTTACCAGTAGTAGGTACCAAATCAATGAAATTATTTAGTTTCAAATAAAACGTTAAACCATTTATTAGCTTTTCAATAATACCTTTCAAAGGTATAATTATACACTGCCTTACATAAAGCACCATGAATATTTAAATTATAATTTTGAAAATTTTTGAATTTGTCTTACAGTCACCAAAAATGTATTGTAATTGTAATATTGTGATATTATAATGAATGAAAATCAAAACCACTATATATATATAGGATAGTTTTGAGAGAGTTTTTGCCATCATATATATATATATATATATATATATATATATATATATATATATATATATATATATATATATATATATATATATATATATGATGGCAAAAACTCTCTCAAAACTCAAAAACTCAAAACTCTAAAAAACTCTCTAGAAATTGGCAAAAACTTCTAGAAGAATAAAATGATTTTTATCACTAAATTTCATGTGCAAAAACTTCGCCAAAAATCGATTAATTCAGTGTCTCAAAAGTGTGCAGATTTTTGGGATAAAAATTGGAAAATTTTTAGATGAAAGGCCGAACTACACTTTGCCCACTTATAATTTTATCACTCCTTTAATTTCTATGATCTTGACCATGAACATTTTTAAGTTTCTAGACAAAAAATTCCTTCAAAAGTGATGGGGACAAAACTTGCTCCTTCATACGCGATATTTTGATAGGATAACTTGAGAAAACGGTTTATCAACCCAACACTTTTAACCCTTGTCTTGGTTTCGTTATATTGATGGTATATTTTCTTGATTATGGAATTGAAAATTGGCAAAAACTTCTAGAAGAATAAAATGATTTTTATCACTAAATTTCATGTGCAAAAACTTCGCCAAAAATAGATTAATTGAGTGTCTCAAAAGTGTGCACATTTCAGAGAAGAATTTTAGTGCAGATCTCGAAACGCAGTGTTACTGATCCTTTACATAACTGAACGATGGAAAATATTGTAGTTTTCTCGTACTATTTTAATAACCAGTGATTTATGTGGACTGTGTTTGTAGTCATTCTTGTGAATTCAGCTTTATCTTCAGAGAGTGTGTCAACCCTGTGGAAAACCGTTTGATAGAAGGAAAGTTCTTGAATTTTGACGTCCGGTGTGTGAGAGATGAAGACAACTTCAGTGAGCCCTGTATTCCTTCCTCTACCATATAGTTGTACGCCCACTTGTAATGCGTATACTCTCACCTATCTTACCCACAAGACGTCTTAGTTCGATTATGTGTTAAATCATTTGGTAATATTTCAGGCTTACTTCTATGAGAACCAGTTTAAATCATAGTTGAGTTAAACTTCCTTGTTTCCAAAACCCAGTTCTTTAAATAGATTTATCTATATCTATACACTATGCACATCATTCCATAGCTTATTAGTTGTCCTTCGAGCCTATTTTAAAATTTCTACATGGTTTCTGGAAAGTTCGCCTCCAACGACATATTTTAAGTTTTAACTTCTATGGACTTGTATGATCGTTATCTCAAACCGCGTTTTATATCTTATAAATATCTTGTTTAAGTTTATTGGTAACTTAAAGCACCATATCATATGAATATTGCGGCCATTGTTTTGTTTTAATTCACCACTGAGTTATTTGTAAATATAGAGTAAAATAAAAAACCTATAAGAAATTTAGAATCAAGTAAAAAAACTGAAATATTAGGACTTGTAAGCTATGTTAATGTTTATAACAAGGTTTCACATATACAGAGTTTTATACAAAAATAAAATTTCCTGTGTCACGGTTCAAACAGTATCAGATAGCGTCAAGGGAGAATGGTGTACATATAATTTAACTTTAAAAAGAATTAATTGTAATCTGTTACGTAAAACCGGTATTTGGCTTACATTTTAAAACTAATCTTCTATAATACCATCCTGGTCCATACTGAGAAAAAATATATATCTCTTTTTTATGTATTTTAAATACTCTACCATTAAGAAGATAATATAGTTCTTCCAAAATGTCATACCATTACTCAAAAATGTGCCTATTTAGTATGTAATTAAATAATTTAAACTAAAAGGGTAGCATGTGGATTAATTGCGTAATTTATTATATTAAAAAATATTATGTGAATGAATTGTATAATCTATTATTTTTGATAAAATATTATATTAATAAAATACTGTCATTAATTCATTGTTTATTTAATACAAGGATAACGAAATATATAACGTTTTTATAAACAGCGTTAAAAATATTTTGTCCGGTTAGAACTATTTAAATTCTTTTCATAAGGTAAGTATTGCAAAGAATTGACTTTAATAAATATGTAAAATCACAAAACCTAAAAAGATGAAAATATATATAAAAAGAAGGTAAAATTGCCTAATGAGAGTGGGCGAATAGAATTTAATAATTAGAAACGAATATGATATGTAAAATTGAATTGTTATCGGTAAAACTAAGGTATATATTCGCCAGTTTAGGTTAGTAAAAAACGAGTCAAATCAGGTATCTTGATTCGGTGAACTCATATCACGGTCAGGATGGAGATGAGATAGACAAAAACAGACTGCAATAACCAAACTTGAAAAACTATCTTTAATAATAATTATTAAAGATTAATTGTTTTAATTGGTTTAATAACAATTATTGTTATTAAACCTTAGTAATAGATTAGTTAGCCTATATTGTGGTTGATAGCGATTTAATATATAAGCAATGCCCATGCAAGCAATTCTATTTAAATGGTGCGGAGTTTTATTAGCATTTAAAATTATAAATTTTAACATATTGTTTATTAATTCGTTATTTAAAACATGTGTAATAATATAGTAAGTAAATATTTTTATTCATAAATTATCATTATAAGTTTTAACTCATTAAACTTACGTCTAACAGTGTATTTAGTCTAAATAATAAAGCAGTTTTATAAATTATGACTACACATATATTCGGTTGCTAAAGTTCTAATTTACGTTTGTTTAAAGTTGTCCTAGTTTTCGGAGTACATGTGCCGAGACCTAAGAGATTCTAGCTTTTGATAAACAAACATAATACACTTTCATAGAAGTCGTTGTCTGGCAAACATTAAGTGCCCGACAGTGTTAGTAAATGTAATATATACCATTTTGTTTACTTCCATCAGACTTTTTCTACTATTATAATGAGAACAAATTTATAATAAGACGTACATCTTCTTTGATAAATTAAATTGAATTGTGTAATGGTTAGTAGCTTTTGACATAGTTTTAATTATTCTTATTCAAATTCCTATAAATTATTATTCTCTTAAAAGCAAAACTATTCATTTTAGTCTTTAACAGCACATTTTACTTACAAATTAGGAATCCCAAGCTCACTATAAAAAACTTACCTAATCCTCACCTAATTAATTGCAAACTTAATGGTTTTCAAAAGAAACAGTCTATTCTATTCTAATTTAATCGGTTACAAGAATTTTAGTTTGCATTTGTATTTTAAGGAGTGTATTTTATCATACTACTGCAATATCGTGTAATATATGCATGAAACATATTCGTTAAACTATAATGTTCATATCACTTGTTTGAATTTTGTAATTTTTTTTATGCGATTTTAAATACATTTTTATGACAGAATATTTAAATAATATAAAATAGAAAAATCCATCTTAGCTTTTTTGTATTATTTTCTAGAAGACCCTATTAATATTCATTATATCCTAAATATTGTTGTAATATGTAATTATAATATTCTTCGGCTTTTACTGTACGATATGTCTGTAAAAGTACTAAAAAGGCCACAATTAGTTAAGCCATTTATTTTCCTTCTTATGTTAAATATAATGCCTTACGTATTAATGTAGATTGAGTACCACAAACAAAACAAGAAGGAAATTGAAGCCGTTTGTTTGCAGGATACAAGTAGAATAGGTTCCTTGATAGAAACGTACGAATGTCTCGTAATACACATAGCAAGATCTTACGTTCACTCTGTCTGTTGTAAACTCGGTTTAATTGTACTACTGTAATGAAGTATCATTTTCATTTCACTATGTCTACAACTAAGTTGAAAAATTTAAATTAAAGTACTTGGTTTTGTGATAATTAGACTAAATTAATTACTAATTATTTATTTACAGTCCATATATATTAATGAACAGTATGCATGCAGATTATAGCTTCAACCGAAAAAATAATAGAAGTTCTTCATGTTGCTTACCAGAAACGCTGGCACGTTTAATATAATGAGCTTTGGTTCACTGAGACTAATTTATTGGTATACAGTAGCCAATACTGGGATAAGAATTGGTTTAAATATTCCTACTTATACACTGTACTCCTGTGTCTGTATTCCTAATATTAGTGGAGGTATATTTAATATCTAGACAACGTTTTTCTTGACTGCTAATGTAAATCGTCTAAATTTCACTAACCTAGACACAAAATGCCATTTATACAAACCGAGCAATATACTAAATGTACACCGCCACGCGTTACAAATTAGAGGGCGGATTACAACGTTGTAGTTCTCCTAAGGGAGATCTGTATGGAATTGACCCCAGCTTTCATACACCTTTCACTCTATTCGAGTAATCCCATGGGTTATAACATATTTATGTTTATTCCAAGCGTTATTAAAAAAAATTAGTTACAATTACAATAATAATTTAGTTTAATTTATTTTATAATTGTTTAAATATAAAACACAGGCATTCTAAAACTTTTGAAAACCTCCTTTTAGGCTTTTGACAACTAACGTGACGTGCAATCAGTAAATGGTAATGTAAATACTGCTACCCCTTTCTAGTTGATACATCATAAATAAAACATTTCAAATTACTTTTGTAATTATAAACATATTATTGCTATACACAAATTTTGCCTGTATAATCAAATACCGGTACGCTATAATATATGTATGCCATACGTAGATTGCATACTGTATAGAAAGGTATTTTTAAATACAATGACAATGAAAATTAAGTAATTATATATAATTAAGCTATAAATTAGTACACACACACACAAACACACACACACACACACACACACACACACACACTCACTCACTCACTCACCACACTCACTCACTCTCTCTCTCTCTCTCTCTCTCTCTCTCTCTCACACACACACACACACACACACACACACACACACACACACACACACACACACACACACACACACACACACACACACACACACACACACACACACACACACACACACACACACACACACATATATATATATATATATATTCACAGATCGTTATAAGAAGTTGTAGACCAGTTCGGAAACTACCTTTCGATTTTTAACATCTAAATGTACTGCTTTTAATTTTTTACCACAATTTAACTCATGAGTAAACATTGAAAGACGGAAAATCTTTTCCCATGACATTATAGATCTCCATCTACTTCTGATTGTACTTCCATTAGGTAAAAGCTTACTCATACATTAAAAAGAAAAGAAATGTAGTGGAAAGTTGATATTAAAAGTCAACGACAAGGCATAATTTCGATACACCCTTCCGTTGCAGTTTAGTTCCTGCCTATGACACCGGAAGGGTTATTATCGAAACACTGTTATAAAAACCTAAGCCTTTGTGCGAAAATGGACTTGTATATGTGACAAGATATATTGGTACACATTTTAAATCTTAACTTTCAATGTTTTAATAAATGTTATATTTTCACAGTGAAGAATGAGACTATGTTCGTGCATTTTGGACAAGGAATTTTGCTGAGCCATTGAATAAGCTTTAGGCTTTCATACAACCTTAATCAAGTATGTTACGCGAAAAATGGAAAGATTTATAATTTTATCTTCTGATTTATTACCAACTCTTGATCACTGTTAAAACGTGCGTTCTAATGCAGCAATAAATGTTGATTTTTAAAATTATCTTGGCCTATTTTACAGACTACTTTTGTGAGTTATGTGCGTTTTTATATTCGTGTAAGAATTTAGCATGTATAAAACTGCAAATTTCATTTAAACCTAGTAAAAATGCTATTGTATTTTATTGTTGTCATATCTTATAAAATTACGATTTGGAATTTTATATTTTATAATAAAGTATATTACATTATATCATTTATATAATATTTTGTAATATAATTATTATTTTATAATACATGTATAATAAAAAAAACTATTATGATAGTCATAATAAAGTACACAATGTGGTAAATGAATCGTCCATGTTATAAAATCCTGAGCGAGATCTTTGACCGTATGGACCATTTAGAGTTTTTTTTTTGACACGTAGCACAAGAGGTACCATAGTTGCAGTAAGAAAGAACGTTTGACCCAGATATGAAACACAATGGTTATTGGCCTTCACTATAATTTTATGTCAGCTTCATGAACCCAGAATAGATGAACACTATAGACACGTTGGCCAGGTTGCTTACAGACAATGTAGGAGGGACTACCAGGGACTTCCGTCTTGCGAGAACTCCGCGAGGCAGAAGTAGAGAGTTTAAAGATGTGAGTCTTTGGGACAAAATTAATGTTTCAAGGATAGATTGGTTTAGGCCTAGTATAGAAATATTTTATAACATGTGACGTTCAGATAAGATTAAAATCCTCAACTTAGGGATATCACGTTAAGTAACTATATGATATCTTAAACAAAAGGTAGGGTATGAACCTCATCACCGTTGGTAGGCATGGGCCGAAAGTAGTAAAGATTTTTATCAACCGATGATGAAGCTACGTAACAAATATGTAAAGAGGAGATACTTCGGTTATGTTACGAATCTGGGTTTTAAGAATATTTTCATAAACATATTTAACAGATGCACGCATTGAGTTTATAGCTTTACCTGAGTTGTTTATATCTTAAACGCTTTTCTAAACATTAGTTGTATATAACTGTGAATAACGTTCTCTTAATTCGTTTGTTAAAAATAGATATGAAATTGCACTCCTCTGGGATGCAGTGGCCTAATTTCTCAAACCAAACAAGTGAAAATAAACTGCCGGAATAAGGAACAGTTTAATTATAATTTATGATATCATTATATAATAATCTACTTCCCTTTATATTTATATTTAAATATGGACATAACAATAGCTGAAATATACAAATATATTAGTTAGCTTGTCCAGGTTATTAAGTGTAATATGTATATTGGAAAAATGTATTTATTAACTTTAAAAAACCCATACTTTCAAATTACAGTATATTTGTTTCGTAAGGTACACATGCGGAGGTTAGGATGAGTAAAACGGAAGATACGTTCATACTAGAAAGTATAGCGAGGAACTTTGAATTTGGTTGTAATTACCTTACCACCATACTACTTTGAGTAAGTTATTTATTTTTAGTACATATAAGTTGCAATTTCATTATGTTTCTTTAATTTGTATCAAATGGAATGTCAAAAAATAAAAGAAAATATATTGTTCACTTGCACATTTGCTCCAAACTATGCTACAGCAAAAATAGTTTGATAGTCGTAAATTAGCCGCAAATACTACATTTAATATATTTTTTGTTAGTAATAAATTGTAGATTCTTAAATGATTATGAGGCTGCATATTTTTTATTCTCTATGAGTCAATCTCTAAGATCAGTTGTAATAATATGACAACAGATAAAATTATTTAAGGGAAATACAACAGAGTCCATCGATTATACGTATCGATTGAATATGTTTGTTAACCCACAAACATATTCAACAACAAACACAAGATGTCTGAAGTTAGCTTGGTAAATATATACGGTTACATGAATAAGTTGCATATACATCAGGTGTAAACACACGTATACGATAAAGGATACTAAAATGAAGTAATAGCATAACGCATTACTTTACCAAAGGATACACGATTTTTCTGGACAGGTGTTACTGATTTTTAGTATCACTCAACGATGAGAAATGTCTAGAAAAATATTTCATGATGTTTATATTTTATTCGCTGTTTTACTATCGTCAAAAGCCAACTTCAAACTAAGAATGTAATGGAATATGTGGATACTCACGATAATTTGAAATCTGTTACAAAATCTTTCTTTTTGAATGGATTTTAGACGCCCAAAAAAACGATATTTGGTACAACCAGGATTTAGAATAAATTCTGTACATTGGCAGATGGCTATTCCAGTCACCAATTTTTCAATCTTTTGCCAATAACTTTACTAATACAAATACTCCAATCTTTCGTCTTTAAATGTAATATGTAATGTTTCTCTTATATTACTTTGCTTATTACAAACTCAGGTAACAACATTAACAACTTTTAAAATAAGTTTGAAACGAACAACCATAACACTGCGATTGCGGTTTTTGTTAAGCTAATATTACTTTCATTGAGATACTATTACAATATCATGCAAAGTAGTTTATAGCGATTAGCACTTCTGTCGTTGTTTTACATCTCATGACTATTAATGTACGCTACGCAGAAAGGTTTTCGTCTCAAAGTACATTGAAATTTCAAACAGCACGATTTTCAGAATCAGTCTTAGTTAGCTTTTACCATTCAGTATGGTTCTTGAAAGACACATATGATCGTACCTATTAGCTATGAATGTAGCTCAAAATGAATATTTAATATTAATTAAAATAATATATGAATTACTTGTAACGAAATACTGTAAAACCTTCAATTATAAAGAAATATAAATGTAAGTGTATTAAATAATTAATTTTTTTATATATTATTTCTTTTATTAGATATTAATAACACACTACAGATGTAGAATATATATTTTCCTTTAGGATTTTAAAGATTCACTACTTTATAATTATTACTGATAAGATCAATCTGTTAAAAATAAGGGTGATTTTCACTCATTTTGATAATATTTTGATTCAAAGCACAAACTGCAAACAATCCTTTGATTTTTCAGGTCGATAATAGCAACAAAGGTTTTGGGGTGGCCCCCATTCAACGCATGCGTAACAGGTTATCTGTCATTAAGTATGCTATTGATAGATATAATGCTAGTAAATGTAACTCTATGCTGACTTTTCCCGGACAATAAGAAATAAAGCAAAAAGACGGAGAAGAAACGTTTTGCTTTCATTTGGGTAGTAAAGAATGTAAGACTTACGTAGAGGACTATAATTTCGACTTTGTAAACGACCATCAGACGTTGAAATGGTTACTAAATTTCTAGCAAAATAAGGAGGTCCAACTCTATGAAAATACGTCAACAAATGAGTCCCATGTTAGGTAAAATGGCCGACAGTTTTAACGTAAATAAGAGTTACGTCCAAGGTGCAGAATATGTAATGAAAAACGATCGACAATTAAAAATGTTTGATCTCAGGAAAGACAAACTAAATCAATTTGAAATTTTTTTTACATCTTCATGAAACAGAAGTTGAACAGTAAGTACAGCTATACAAAAGTTAATGGAAGGAGTAGGGGAGAGAAATTATACGGACAATTATTAAATAAGATGTTGTTACCCGTGATTTTATTTCATAATAATAAAATATTATTGGAATAATATTCTATGATCTTCATTGGAATTAAATCTTATGTTACTCTGTGGTGTTTAATCCAGGCAGCATGTTTATCTCCTCTAAAAAAATTTTAATTCCAATATTTTAAGAATTTAAAGTAATATTCTTATTAATAGGCCTATACCGTAAATACAAAGTGTTTTTTCATAATAAGGTATAAGGCACCTGAAAGTTCTGGCATTGAATAAATATCTAAAACTGGTGACATGCCTAATGCTCGGGATTTTGTAATGGCTTTCATCTCTATTCGTATAGTATTCAGAGGAAAACTTTGAACAATATATCAGCGTCCACGCAGGCTATAATGATTTGTATAAACTGCAGAAAGCAGAGAAAAGTCTCAATATCTCAAGTTGGTGAAAAAGAGACCAAATTATAAACTCCAATCCTGATGACAATTTTGAAGTTACTAGTCTAGGTGTACAGAAGGAAATTCTAGCCAAGTTAAATTCTCTACTGGACAAGAGGTCAAACGTAGACAGCATAGAAACATCAATACAGTTTGTATCGTATAAGTACTTGAAAGGAGAACGGAAGGCTACGGTGGAGGTTTCGGAAAAAAATGATAACAGGTAAATAAAAAATTTCTTGTACAATATCTGATGCATTTAACGATATAGAATAGAATGGAAGACGGTTAAACCTAGAGATTCAAGAGCTGAACGTGGTGGGCTCCATAAAAAAAAGAAATTCTCCCTGTCTTTCTCCAAAACATAGCTAAGGACTTCTGTGTAAACTACAAGCCTGAGGATATTCATCTGGCGTACAGTCTTCAGAAGAGGAGAGATGGAAAGCACGGAACAGTCATTGTCCAGGTTTACTCTAAGAGACCTTGGCTGACGAAGAATGGCGAAGTTAGGTAACGTGTATTTGAACGAGAACCTATGTCCCCAGTACAGAAATATCCTTAAAGAGGCCAAAAATAGAGCTTAGACTCAAGATTATAGTTGTTTTATAATATGATTTAGTAGTGGGTGAAAACTGACAGTGAAAGGAGAATATGACCGAGATGTATTAGTATTTTTAACTTTGAATTATATAAAAGCAATAAACTTAAATGGTGTAGGTAAAGTAGGCATAATAGTCGTAAAGTGACAGGAAAGTTTGTGTAAAAAATGTAAGAGTCAAAAGTAAGAAGGGTAGAGGGTATAAAGCAATTGAAATAAACATGTGTAAACTTTGGGTTAAATATGAGATTTTAAGGGCTTTGTAAAATACTTAGTTAAATCTAATAAATAACATAAAACATGTACAGAAAATGAATCAACATAAATCTTAAAATTTATATTTTACGTAAGTATAATGTTTAAAAATAGCTGCAAAAGAAATATCTGAACCCATATCAACTCTTATTAATGTCTCAATTTTTCGAGGGAACTTTCCGACCTTCTTGAAAAAAGTATAATTAGTCCAATGTTCAAGCGTCAAACCAAGACGGAAAACAGTACATAAATACTGCCCCTCTAACTACAGGTTCTATAGAAAGTTATATAAAAATATAAAATAGATAGCATAAATAATTATTTATTACAACAGATTATTATATATATATATATATATATATTGAAACAAAGCTAGGCAATTATAATGTAGTATCACTTATTAGAAAAATAATGAAAGTTATTATGTCTTCTAATAACGTAACATTTTATTCATTTTAACTAGTAGAACCTGTTTTAAAGAAACATACAGACGGTGACGGTAATTGGAAAGATATAGACTATTAGTTGCATGCGTTTCGTTTGTTATATATTTCGCACAAGCAACAATAGGCTAAAGTTTATATGGAGAGATTTTTTATACCCTGTATTGTATAGTGAAATACAGCATACACGTACATCGAGACCCAATGTTAGGTAATAAACTGTACAAGGTTTATTAGTATTAAAAACTTAATATTTGTTGTAATACATACATACACAATGTGAAAGTTTAATATTATATATATTTTGTGTATACATATCAATTCATTTTTATTCACAGGAAATAAACACAAGTAGCTAATAAATCGAGGTTGAATTTTACAAGGGAACCTTAACTTAATATGCATACTGTTAGTTTTTCTGTCAGAACAATATTGTACACGCCAATTGGAGAGAAAGTCACGTTTCACAGCATCAATACTTTCAACGATTTCAAAAATGTCTGCTCTGCTGTATTCCATTGACGTGTCGTTGCATATTTCATGTTTTTACGGCCGATGTAGTTACACTCGTTCGGCAGGAAAATAAATGCTCACTTATTTTGGTTTTCAGAACAGCCTTCTTGTTTACTAATCAGCATCTGCAAACTAATTACTATATAGAATGATTCAAGCAATCATTACTAACTAATTAATATGAATAAAAAAGATTATCAATGAAAAGTTAATTGCACTATATTTTAAATTATTTGGCTTATACGTTTACGAAAGGTACGAATGATTACAATACCCATTTTCTCCGGGTCTTTAGTCAAAACAAGTTACTTTACATAGCTTTTTCCATCTACTGACTAACTAAGCTGAAAATAAAGTTATTACATACGACTAATGGAGTAATTAAATACTGTTATATACGCCCAAGCTAGAATATTCTGAGAATTAGGGTGGCTTAAAATATACAGAAATATAAAATAATATTTTCATAGCATCGAAAGTTAAGTAAACTTTTAGCCATATTTCATATTAATTTGCCTGTCACAATTTTTCGGGAGATTTTTTTATTTTCTCCAATTATGATTCCAAGAACTCGCTATTTAAATTCAGACAAAAATCTGAATATCATTTTTTTTCAATTTGTATGAATGAGTTTATGCAAAACAAACTGAGTTTACAAACACGATAACTTCCGTAGTTTATTGTAGACACAGACTAAACATGGCAAAGAAACATTTAAAAATATCATAGATGGGTTCGTAAGTTTGTTAAACTAATAATAAAATTCAAAATGGGAGCTATTGTTTAAAAAACATTAAGTAAAATAATTCTAAACAATCATCCATAGTGAAATCATTTGGGGGAATTTAAAAATGTTTAACTTTTGTATCTTTTGTAGAATAAAGATAGCGGCCATACAATGTTTGTAAAAGGTTAGTAATGTAAGTTGAAATGTAAGTTATTATGCATCGTTGAGAAAATCATGCAAGTATTTTTGATTTTTAAATAATTTACAATAATGTTTTTATACGTATTACTTTTTATAATTTTTTCTGGGTATCAGCCCAATAAGCATTTAGTAATGTAAACGTAATTAATTGTAATACTTGGTACAGAAAAGTATTTGCACATAGCTTGATGACTTCGTGAGACAATCTTAAATAATAAAATGTTTCAATAAGACAGCCATCTGCATTTTTCGAAAACTTTTTACTGGAATAATTTAAATTAGTTTTTTAAAATAGTCAGTACTAAAATTTTTCTCAAAAAATTGTCTGTATTTCATTAATTTTTCTGGCACTTAAGATTTAAAAACGAAATTATTATCTAAATTGTTAGGGTTATGATAAGCCCTTGCGGCATTATAATACTGTAGCTATAAGTAATTGTTTCAATAGCTTAAAACATTTTCTAACTATATTTTGGAAATTTTATATATGAGAGGGGCTCTAATTTATGAGACAAATAAAAATAGAAATTACTTGATTTCGTTCGTAAAATAACAAGAATATAAGTGGAAATTGCGTGTTAGTTACTCGCATGCATATATAATGTGTTATATAAGATTTTCTTTGTTATAAAATTGATCAATATAAAGGTATAATCCTAAAACTGCTATACAAATCAAAGGATATCGAAACATAAAAGCATTTTGAGTGATTTTCTAGGAAACGTCCTTTTGTCTTTGGAAAATTAATTAGTTGAGTTTTAGTCCACTAAAAATTATCGTAGGTTTGATATCATTCTATTTGCATTAGTACATGTGTCTTAAAATCTAGTTACGTTTGATTTAGCGTTAGGCTTTTATTATATTAAAATATGAAAATGTGACTAAATATGAAATAATCACTTTATCACTTTGTATCGAAAATTTTAAAGTGGTTTCCTAGGAAACGTTAATTAATTTTTGGAAAATTTTTTTATTCAGTTTTAGCCACATTGTACTATGTATGTTATATTAAACCACCTAATACTAAATCTCACCAAACTAATAGTTACACACAATATTTATATTTAAATCAAAAGATATCGAAAGTAACGAAACATTAAGGGGTTTCCTAGGAAACGACAACTAATCTTTGAAAAAATTTATTTATTCAGTTTTAATTACATATCGAAGTATTAATATACAAAACGCGAAAATTTTAAGTGGTTCCTAGGAAACGAAAACTATTCTTTGAAACAAAAAAATATTCAGTTTTAATTACATTTTAAAATAATAATAATAATCAAAACACCAAACACTAAATATCAGCTAACTAGAATTGTCAGAAAATTTTACAAATGCAAATCGAAAGATGACGAATATGTCGAAAATTTTTAGTGGTTTCCTAGGAAATGTTAATTATTTTTTTAAAATTATTTTATTCAGTTTTATCCACATTGTACTATTTATGAAATGTTAAACGCCTAATATGAAATCTCAGCAAACTAATAGTAACACACTATAGTGAATACAAATTAAAAGTTATCGAAAGTAACGAAACATTAAGTGGTTTCCTAGGAAACGACGACTATTCATTGAAAACATAATTTATTCAGTTTTAATTACATTTTAAAATATTATTATACTAAACGCGAAAATTTTAAGTGTTTACCTACGAAACGAAAACTATTCTTTGAAAAAATTATTTATTCAGTTTTAATCACATTTTAAAATATTTATATACTAAACGCCAAACACTAAATAACAGCCAATTAAATAGTAAGATGACCTTACAAATGCATATCTATAGATAACGAATACATCGAAAATTTTAAGTGGTTTCCCAGGAAAAGACAAGTATATTTTGAAAAAATAATTTATTCAGATTTAATTACATTTGAAAATATTAACATATTAAACGCCAACCACTAAATCCCAGCCTATTAGAAGAGTAAGAAAAAAAATTACTAATGCAAATCGTAGGATTACGAATATATCGAATATTTTAAGTGATTTCCTAGGAAACGAAAACAATTCTTTGAAAAAAAAATATATTCAGTTTTTAATACATTTAAAATTATTAATAATGAAAACGCCAACCACTAAATCTTAGCCAATTAGGATACTAAGAAAACATCACGAATTCAAATTAAAGAATTACGAATATATCGAAAATTTTAAGTGGATTCCTAGGAAACGTTCATTATTTATTAGGAAATTATTTTATTCAAACTTAGTTACATTTTACTATTTATGATATATTAAACGCCTAATAATATATCATAGGAAACTAATAGTAACACACTATAGGTAATACAAATCAAAAGATATTGAAAGTAACGACCCATTAAGAGGTTTATAGGAAACAACAACTATACTTCGAAAAAATTATTTATTCAGTTAAATTACATTTAAAAATATTAATATATTAAACGCCAACCACTAAATCCCAGACAACTAGCATACTAAGAAAACATTACGAATGCAAATTAAAGAATTACGAATTTATCAAAAATTTTTAGTAGTTTCCTAGGAAACGACTTCTATTTTTTAAAAATTTATTTATTCAATTTTAATCAAATTTAAAAAATTTTAATAGACAATACGTTTAACACAAAATCTCAGCCAACTAGGATTGTAAGAAAACATTATTAATTCGAATTGCAGGTTGCGATTGTATCGAAAGTTCTAAGTGGTATCCTAGGAAATGTTAATTATTATTTAGAAAATTAGATGGTCAGTTTTACTCACGTTGTTCTATTTATGATATATATTATTCGCATAATACTAAATCTCAGCAAACTAATAGAAACGCACTATATTTAGTACAAATCAAAAGATATCGAAAGTTAAAAAAATTTTAAGTAGTGTCCTAGGAAACGACAACTATTCTTTAAAACAATAATTTATTCAGTTTTACTTACATTTTAAATTAATAATATACAAAACGCCTAACACTAAACCTCAGAAAACTAGGTTGGTCAGAAAACATTACAGATGTAAATCGAACGATAACGAATATATCGAACATTTCAAGAGGTTTCTTATGAAACGTAAAAAAATATTTTGAAAAAATTATTTTATTTAGTTTTTGCCACATTGTACCATTTATGATATATTAAACGCCTAATAATAAATACTCAGTAAACTAATAGTAACACACAATAGTTAGTACAAATCAAAAGATAACGAAACTTACAAAAGTTTTAAGTAGTATCTTAAGAAACTACAACTATTCTTTGAAAAAGTAATTTATTCAGTTTTAATCTCATTTCAAAATATTTAAATACAAAACGCCTAACACTAAATTTCAGCCAACTAAGATAGTAAGAAAACATTACTAATGCTAATCGAAAAATTAGGAAATATCGAAAATTTCTAGTGGTTTCCTAGGAAACGTTAATTATTATTTGGAAAATTGTTTAATTAAATTTTAGTCACATTGTACTATTTATGATATTGTAAACGCCTAATACTAAATCTCAGCGAACTAATAGTAACACTCACAAATCAAAGGATATCAAAACTAACAAAAATTGTAAGTTGTATCCTAGAAAACGACAACTATTGTTTGCAAAAATAATTTATTCAGTTTTAATCAAGTTTCAAAATATCACTATACAAAACCCCTAACACTAAATCACAGCCAACTAAGATAATAATAAAACATTACGAATGCAAATCGAAGAATTACGAATATAACGAAATTTTTAAGTGGTTTCTTAGGTAACGTTAGTTATAGGAAAATTATTTTATTACATTTTAGTCACATGGTACTATTTATGTTAAATTAAAAGCCTAATACTAAATCTAAGCAAACTAATAGTAACACACTATAGTTAATATAAATCAATAGATATCGAAACCAACGAAAAATTTAAGTGGTATCGTAGGAGACGTCAAGTATTCGTTAAAAAAATATTTTATTCAGTTTTAATCTCGTTTCAAAATATTAATATGCAAAACGTCTAACACTAAATCTCAACCTACTAGGATAGTCAGAAAACATTACAAATGCAAATCGAATTATAACAAATATATCAAAAATTTCAAGTGGTTTCCTAGGAAACGTTAATTATTCTTTAGAAAATTTGTTTTATTAAATTTTAGTCACATTGTACTTTTAATGATATATAACGCCTTATATAAAATCTCAGCAAACAAATGGTAACACACTTTAGTTAATACAAAACAAATGATATCGAAACTAACGAAAGATGTCAGTGGTTTCCTAGAATACAAACAATGTTTTTGTTTGAAAATTATTTTATTCAGTTTTAGTCACATTGTACTATTTATGATATTTTAAACGCCTTTTACAAAATCTCAGCTAATAGTAGGTAACACAATAAAGTTAATAAATATAAAATTTTTCGAAACTAACGAAAATTTTAAATGGTATCCTAGGAAACGTCCACTATTTAAAAAAAATTATTTATTTAGTTTTAATCACGCTTCTAAAATATTACTATACAAAATGCCTAACATTAAATCCTAGCTAACTAGGTTAGTAAGAAAACGTTACGAATGCAAGACAAAGAAATACGAATATATCGAAACTTTGGAGTGGTTTTGCTAGGAAACTTTAATTATTCTTTGGAAAATTATTGTATTAAATTTTAGTCACATTATACTATTTATGATATATTAAACGCCTAATACTAAATCTCAGCAAACTAATAGTAACACACAATAGTTAACACAAATCAAAATATATCGAAACTACCGAATAATTAACTGGTTTCCTAGTAAACGCCGAATATTCTTTGACAAAATAATTTAATCAGAATTCAAAATATTAGTATACAAAACGCCTAACACTAAATCTTAGCCTACTACGATAGTCAGAAATTATTACAATTGCAAATTGAAGGATAACAAATATATCGAAAAACTTAAGTGGTTAACTAGAAAACGTTAGTTATTGTTTGGATTATTATCTTATTCAATTTTAGTCACATTTTATTATCTATGATATATTAATCGCCTAGTACTAAATTTTAGCAAACTAATAGTAACACACTATTGTTAATACAAATCAAAAGATATCGATACTAACGCAAACTTTAAGGGTTTCCTAGGAACGACAACTATTCTATGAAAAAATAATTTATTCAGTTTTAACTTTTTTTTAAATATAATTATACAAAACGTCTAACACTGAATCTAAGCAAACTAGGTTAGTAATCAAACGTTAAGAATGGAAATCGAAGAAGAATTACGAATATACATATAATTTCAAGTGGTTTCCTATGAAACGTTAAGTATTCTTTAGAAATTTATTTTATTCAATTTTTGGCACATTGTACTATTTATGATATAGTTAACGCCTAATACTAAATCCCAGCAAACTAATAGTAACACTCGCAAATCAAAGGATATCGAAAACTAACACAAAATTGAAGTGGTTTCCTAGGAAACGAAAACTATTCTTTGAAAAAATAATGTATTCAGTTTTAATCACGTTTTAAAATATGAATTTAAAAAACGCCTAACACTAAATCTCAGCCAACTAGGATATAAGAAAACATTACTAATAAAAATCGAAGGATAACGGATACATCGAAAATACAAGTGGTTTCCTAGGAAACGTTAATTATAATTTGTAAAATTATTTCATTCAATTTTAGTCACATTGTACTATTTATGTTATATTAAACGCCTAGTAACACTCACAAATCAAAGGATATCGAATCCAACAAAAAATGTATGTGGTTTCCTAGGAAACGACAACTATTCTTTGAAAAAATAATTTATTCAGTTTTAATCTCATTTTAAAATATTATTATACAAACGCCTAACACTAAATCTCAGTTAATTAGGATAGCAAGAAAACATTACTAATGCAAATCAAAGGATCATGATATATCGAAAATTTCAAATGGTTTCCTAGGAAACGTTAATTGTTCTTTGAAAATTATTTTATTCAGTTTTAGTCACATTGTACTATTTAAAACATATTAAACGCCTTACTCAATATCTCGGCAAACTAATAGTAAAACACTATAGGAATCAGTGTTTTTAAAAGTGCGGATTCGACATTTATTGTCAAATTCACTTTTTTAATGTTTTGTGTTCTTTGAAGATAGCTTTATCAATTTCTTTTAAAAGGGCGCCTGTATGCCATCTCTTTATACAAGTAAAGCCAGCTGTTAAATCATGGTTTTTATTAAATGGGTGGATTTGCTTTAAATCAGCCCTTTAAAAAAAAATATTCCTCTTTGGCTGTAGCAAGCAGCTGGTTGGTTGTTTTTGTTGCAACAAACCTAACCTCTATTTGCCACAGTAAGTTACTGTAAAGAGGTAGTAGTGTTTGTTCGTATTGTTTGCTTTATATTAAATAGTTTTGCCATGGATGATCCTATTATTCCGAGTCCCAGAAAAAGGAAAGAAAGTAACCCATCCGAACAGAAGCATAATAAGATCAAACAAGCTCGTTTAATGGGACGACCATACATCAATCACAAGGGAAATGAAGTTCCAAAAAAGCATCCTGAGTTTACTTGCACGTAAGGAAAATTTTTCTATATATCTAGATCATTTTAATCTTACATTTTCATTTTGTCATCAAACATTTGATGAGCCTTTAAAAATATAGCATTTCATACTACAGAATACTTGGCCTAAGCCTAGGTCTCTGCCAGCTGTTATACTAAGACTAGGTTATACATTAGTAGCCTATACCTGTTTTATGCAGCTATGATGTGTAAACTGACTCTTTAAAGTTAACAATTTACAGTTATTTTATATGCATAGTAGTTCTCTTACTAAAATCCATAATGAATTGTTTTATTCTCTGAGCAGTTAAATCTTGTCATAGTAGGCCTAACCATACACATGACTTGAGAGTTTAATATATATGGCTGCACTATCATCCCTTTATCAACTTGATTAACGTTAAGACCAATACCCAAAGATAACGCTGCGCCATGCAGACTGCGATCATCTGACGATCGCCTGCTCGGTATAATCCTTCTGGCTATAATCTTATGCGTTTCTCTGTTGCTACAAACTAACAGAATAATGTATTGTAACATGATAAAAAAATAAGTTTACTCAGTAATCCTTCACCATTACTGTTTAAAGTATTGTTGTACGTTCTAATAGAAACTTTATTTTATTATAGCTTCTAGGCCTAAATTAATGTTTGTTTTTTCAGGTGCAAGAAAAGGTGTTTGGACAACTTTGGAGAGGCCAACTGTGTGGATATCTTTTCAAAATTTTATAACATAAAAAGCAAAGATGAAACAAGATCTTAAACAAAGACCTTGAATTAATTATATTCAAGGTTTAGTAGATGTCACGGAAGTACAAAGAAGAGTGCCACACCAAAAGAATGTTTAACAACCAAAGCAGCCGAATAGCTTCTCATACCATGTAATTTTAGGCAATGAGCGTGTACAGATATGTTGCAATACATTTTTATCCGTGCTGTGTATTACTGAAAAACGATTACGGAGAATAAGAAATCTTAAGATTATTGGAAGAACTCCTGATGATAAAAGTGGAAAAGATATTACTCACAGTATTTCTCAAAACGTTCATGATCTAGTAAGTAATCACATACGATCATTTCCACGAAAGCAATCATATTACTCAGGGAAGAAAATTTATTACCTCGATGCCAATAAACTAATAATAACACACTATAAATAATAGAAATCAAAATACATCGTAACTAACGAAAAGTTTAAGTGGCATCCTAGGAGACGTCAACTATTCTATAAAAAAAATATTTTATTCAGATTGAATCACGGTTTCAAATATTAGTATACAAAACGCATAACACTAAATCTCAGCCATCTACGATAGTAAGAAAACATTACTAATGCAAATCGCAGGATAACGGATATATCGAAAATTTCAAGTGGTTTCCTTGAAAACATTAAATATACTTTGGAAAATTATTTTGTTCAATTTTATTCACATTGTACTATTAATGGTATATAAACGCCTTATACTTAATCCCAGCAAACTAATAGTAACACTCACAAATCAGATCTTACTCACAGTATTTCTCAAAACATTCATGATCTAGTAAGTAATCACATACGATCATTTCCACTAAAGCAATCATATTACTCTGGGAAGACAATTTATTACATTGATGCCAATTTAAATATAAGGGCAATGTGGCAGCTGTTTTGTGAAAAACATACTGATGTAAAAGTGAGAAATTCCTTTTACTGGAAACCATTTTAAAACAAATTTTAACTATCGCTTTGGCCGCCCACAAGTGGACACTTGCTGTAAGTGTGAAGAAACTAAATCTGAAAATAAAATCCCCACATCTTAATGATGTAGCTAAAAGGGCAGCACAGGCTGAGTTAGATGTTCATAAGCGCATGAATAATAAATTTTACAAAGCTATAAAACATGAAATGTCAGAAGATGGTTCATAACAGGAGCATGTTTTAGCATTAGCCTTTGACTATATGAAGACGATATTCCAGATCAACAACTTTATTACATGAGACAGCTGTCAATCAATGTGTTTTCTGTAAACAACATTAAGGAAGGAATAAGTCATATATTATTTGTACCATGAAGGTCAACGAAGGAAAGGGCCCAATGAAGTCACTATCTTTTTAAATGATTTTTTAAGCTCAGTTCCACCTAAGTATACTACACTTCGGTTGTTTTGTGACAACTGTAGTGGACAAAACAAAAATCAAACCCTATCACGTTTCTGTTTATATTTGACTGACAGTGGCAGGTTTCATAAAGTCGAACAGTTCTTCCCAATAAGAGGGCATAGTTTCCTCCCCTGCGATAGAGATTTTGGTATTATCTCTAGAGTTTTAAAAAACACATGACTGGCTTTACCATATCCACCAATTCAGGGAACTTATTATTAGCAGCTCCAACTCTGAAAAGTTTACTGTAAAAGAAATATCTGATGCAACTGGATTCTTTGATTTTAAAACTTGGAACACTAATCATAATAACCGCTCTTGCATTTCTGCAGAAACTAAGGGTAAAAATACTCCAAAAGAAAGAGAAATTCACTTTTCTATTAGTAAACTATTTCATTTTTTATACGAGCATAACAAAAAAGGCTACATCAAGGAATTCACCAATATAAATGGTTTGGTCTGTCATACCTTTTTTATGGCCAAACATACTGGTGCTGTACCGCAGGTGAATAATTTGGCTTATCCAAGTGGTCAGGTTACACTTAAAAAAAACCAAAGATGGAAGTTATTTAAAAAATAAGCGAATATATTCCTGAATAATTTAATGAGTTTCTATACCGAGTTGTACTCTTGGCCAACCACTGCTTGTGAAGATCTCCCCGATACTTTGACTTTGAGGAAGAAACGGAAAATGTTTTGGATTTTTATGCTTACTGAATGGCTAGCTTAGTCCAGCAATTCATATTCATGTATTATATTGATTTATGACATATCAAAACATTATTTTTTAATTACATAAACGTAACATAAAAATGTTTAAATTTATTTTCCTTCCAGAAAATTTTGGATTTATGTAAAAGGGCGGATTTTATAAAAAATTCTTAAATTTTTTTATTAATTACAAAAAATTTAAAAAAAAGGTTTAAGTGCACTAACAAGTTACTCTTGCATACATCCTTTGAAAGTATATAAAAAAATAATGAATATAAAATAGCCTCGTTGTATAAAAAGTTTTTTGTAGTTTTCTGAAAAAAATATGTTTTTTTTTTAAATCTGCCCTTTTAAAAAACACTTGATTCTTTTAAATTTGTACTACCTAATTATTAGTTAATACAAATTAAAAGATTTTAAAACTAACAAAAATTTCAAGTGGTATCCTAGGAAACGTCAACTATTCTTCGAAAAAAATAATTTATTCAGTTATAATCACGTTTCAAAATTAAATATACAAAAGGCCTAACACTAAATCTCAGCCTACAAAGATAGACAGAAAACATTACAAATGCAAATCGAAGGATAAAAAATATATCGAAAATTTCAAGTGGTTTCTTAGGAAACGTGAATTATTCTTTAGAATATTAGTTTATTTAATTTTAGTCACATTGTACTATATATGATATATTAAACACCTAATACTAAATCCCAGCAATCTAATAGTAACACTCATAAATCAAACGATATCGAAACTAACAAAAAAATTTAAGTGGTTTCTAGGAAACCCTATTTATTTTTTGAAAAATATTTTATTTAGTTGTAGTCACTTTGTACTATTAATTAGATATTAAACGCCCAATACTGAATCCGAGCAAACTAACAGTAACACACTATAGTTAATACAAATCAAAAGATATCGAAACTCACGCAACATTATAATATGGTTTCCTAGGAAACGAAAACTATTCTTTGAAAAATTAATTTATTCAGTTTAAATCTCATTTCAAAATATTAATATACAAAACGCCTAACACTTAATCTCAGCCTACTAGGATAATCAGAAAACATTACAAATGATAATCGAAGGATAACAAATATATCGAAAATTTCAAATGGTTTCCTAGGAAATATTAATTATTCCTAGGAAAATTATTTTATTTCAATTTTTAGTCACATTGTACTATTTACGATAATAAACGCCTAATAAATCTCAGTAAACTAATAGTAACACACTAATAGTTAATACAAATCAAAAGTTATCGAAAATAAAGAAACATTAAGTGGATTCCTAGGAAACGACAACTATTCCTTGAAAAATAATTTATTCAGTTTTAAATATATTTTAAAATATTATTATACTAAACGCGAAAATTTTAAGTGTTTACCTACGAAACGAAAACTATTCGTTTGAAAAAAATTATTTATTCAGTTTTAATCACATTTTAAAATATTTATATACTAAACGCCAAACACTAAATAACAACCAATTAAATAGTAAGATAACCTTACAAATGCAAATCTATGGATAACGAGTATATCGAAAATTGTAAGTGGTTTACCAGGTAGTTAATACAAATCAAAAGTTATCGAAAATAAAGAAACATTAAGTGGATTCCTAGGAAACGACAACTATTCCTTGAAAAAATTATTTATTCACTTGTAATCACATTTCAAAATAATAACATACAAAATGCTTAACACTAAATCCCAGCCAACTAGGTTAGTAAGAAAACGTTACGAATGCAAATCGAAGAATTACGAATATATAAAAAAATTCAAGTGGTTTCTTAGGAAACAATAATTATTCTTTGGGAAATTATTTTATTCTGTTATAGTCACATTGTACTATTAATTTATGAAATATTAATCGCCTAATACTGAATCTTAACAAACTAATAGTAACGAGCTATAGTTAATACAAATCCAAAGATATCGAAACTCACGAAATATTAAGTGGTTACTTAACAAACGAAAACTATACTTTGAGAAAATAATTTATTCAGTACCAATTTCATTTCAAAATATTATTATAAAATACGACTAACATTAAATCTCAAACAACTGGGATAGTCCGAAAACATTACAAATGCAAATCGAAAGATAGCAAATATATCGAAGATTTCGAGTGGTTACCTAGGAAACGTTAATTATTCATTGGAAAATTATTTTATTAAATTTTAGTCACATTGTACTATTTTATGATTATTAATCGCCTAATACTAAATCTCAGCAAAACTAAGAGTAACACAATATAGTTAATACAAATCAAAACATATCGAAACTAGCGAAAAGTTTAAGTGGTGTACCGTTAGTTAATAAGATTTTATATAATGTAACATTTCACAACCTAGTCAGCCAGTACAGTTTAAAATTATTTTTTTTTTATCCAATGATACGGAACTAACATATCGGCGGAGTAACTACCTAATTGGCACGCGTATGAATATTTTATTCTAACCCTTTGTAGCAGCCCAACTACGTGACCGATTTGACCTCGCGCGCCTTGTCCGTAAGTAAAATTTATCTCTCCGTATTATTAAATTAGCCCTTTGATGCCAAACATATAAAAATGAATGTAACATAAAGTAAAGTTGTAAATAGTAAAGTAACTTACCCTTGAAGATCTTTTATTTCCTTGATTGAAATAGATACAAGTTGTGGCGTCGTCCTTCTGGCGAGCACATGGTCGTCATAAGTTTTTGTCTCATTAAATGGCTAATACCGACGCGAATTTTTTTTAGGCGAGCTCACGTATCATTTGAGTAGATGGCTATCACTTTCCTTACTTCTAATCCTCTTCTAGTAATTACCGACTAGAAATAACCCTTCTTAGACTACAGCTTCAATGTCTCGTGCCAAGACGCCGACACCCGGTTTGTGAGTCTAACACATTGCGAAGGGAAGTAAAATCTAAATGTTTTATAAAGTAAAACATCATAGGCATAATTCCATAGAACATTGGATATTTTAGGACCACTTATCAGATATACTTTTTTAGTTCTTGTACTATAATTGGCAGGAACTTAGCAAGGTATACATTTAATTTACCATCTAAAAGCGGTGCTTGTAATTTTCGCTGATTAAATTGAACTTATAAGTAAACTTTGCAATTCGAGTATTTATTACTACGACCTCAGAAGTCACCACCCCCATGTGTTATCGTCATTCGGTACAGTGGTATCCGAGGAAACGTTAACCATACTTTGAAAAAATAATATAGTGAGTTTTAATCACGTTTCACAATATTATTATACAAAATGACTAACACTAAATTTCAGCCAACTAGGATAGTAATAAATCAATTCTAATGCAAATGAAAGGATAATGGATATATCAATAATTTCAAGTGGTTTTCTAGGAAACGTTAATTATTCTTTGAAAAATAATTTTATTCACTTTTAGTAACATTGTACTTTTTATGATATATTAAACGCCTAATACTAAATCTCAGCAAACTAAGAGTAACACACTATTGTTAATACAAATCAAAAGATATGGCTATTTGATTTGAAACCACTAACGGAATATTGAAGTGGTTTCCAAGAAAACATTTATTATTCTATGTAAAAATAATTTATTCAGTTTTAATCACATTTCAAAATATTATTATACAAAACTACTAATACTAAATCTCTGCCAACTAGGATAGTAAGAACACAATACTAATGCAAATGGAAGGATAACAAATATATCGAAAATTTCAAGTGGTTTCCTAGGAAATATTTATTATTCATTGGTAACTTATTTTATTAAATTTTAGTCACATTTTACTATTTATGATATGCAAATGCCTAATATTAAATCCAAGCAAACAAATGTAATCGCACTATGGTTTATGCAAATCAAAAACATATGGAAACTATCGAAAAACATATTTAACGCATAATACTAAATGTTAGCAAACTAATAGTAATATATTATAGTTAATACAAATTAAAATTTATCGAAATTAACGAAAAATTGAGGTGGTTTCCTAAGAAACGACAACTATTCTTTAAAAAATAATTTATTCAGTTTTAATTACCTTTCAAAAATATTAATTTAGAAAACGCTTAACACTAAATCCCAGCCAAACAGGATAGTAAGAAAACATCACGAATGCAAATGAAAGAATTACGAATACATCGAAAATTTTATGTGGTTTCCTAGGAAACAATAAATATTCTTTAAAAAGATACTTTATTCACATTTAAATACGACTCAAAATATTAATTTACAAGACGCCTAACATTAAATCCCAGATAATTATGATAGTGAGAAAACATTACAAATGCAAATCAAAGAATTTCGAATATTTAGAAAATGTTAAGTGGTTTCCTAAGAAAAGATAATTATTGTTTAGAAAATTCTTTCATTCTATTTAGTCAGAATGTACTATTTATAATATATTAAACGTCTAATACTGAATCTTAGCAAACTAATAAAAACACACAATAGTTAATAAAAATCAACAAATATCGAAAACTAACGAAAATTGTAAGTCAATTCCTAGGAAACAACAACCATTCTTTGAAAAAATAATTTATTCAGTTTTAATCACGCTTCAAAATATTATTATACAAACCCCCTATCACTAACTCTCAGCCAACTAGGACAGTCAGTGAAACATTACAAATTCAAATCAAAGGATAACAAATATATGGAAATTTTCAAGTGGTTTCCAAGGAAACGTAAATTATTACTTGGAAAATAATTTTATTAAATTTTAGTCACATTGTACTATTTGTGATATATTAAACGCCTAATCCTGAATCTCAGCAAACTAAATGTAACACACTATAGTTAAAACAAATCAAAAGATACCGAAACTCACGGAAAATTTAAGTGGTTTCCTAAGCAACGATAACTATTCTTTACACTATAATTTATTCAGTTTTAATCACGTTTCAAAATAATAATTTACATAACGCCTAACACTAAATCTCAGCAAACTAGGATATTAAGAAAAAATAACGAAAGTAATTCGAATAATTACGAATATATCAAAATTTGTTAGTGGATTACTAGGAAACGTTAAATATACTTTTCAAATTTCCTTATTTAATTTTAGTGACAGTTTACTATTATGATATATAAAACGAATAATACTGAATCTCAGCAAACTAATAGTAAGACACTATAGTTATAACAAATCAAAAGATGTTGACACTACCGAAACATTTAAGTGGATTCCCAGGACACGACAACTATTTTTTGAAAAAATAATGTATTTAGTTTTTAATCACGTTTAGAATTATTATCATACAAAACCCCTAACACTAAATCTCAGCCTACGAGAATGGTCAGAAAACATTACATATTCAAATTGAAAAATATCAAATATATCGAAAATGTCATGTGGTTTTCTAGGAAACGTTAATTTTTCTTTGGAAAATTATTTTATTCAGTTTTAGTCACATTCTACTATTTATGATATATTAAATGCCTAATACTAAATCTCAGCAAACTACTAATATCACACTAAAGTTAATACAAATTTTAGTCACATTGTATTAATTTATGATACAGAAAACGCCTAATACTAAATCTCAGCAAACTAACAGTATCACAGTATACTTAATACAAATCTAAGGAATCGAAACTGACGAAACATTAAGTGGTTTCCTAGAAAACGAACCGTTTTAAAAAAATAATTTATTTAGTTTTTAATCACATTAAAAAATATTAATATACAAAACGCCTAACACTAAAATCTCAGCCAAATAGGATATTAAGAAAAACATTACAAATGAAAATCGAATAAATACAAATATATCGAAAATTATAGCCCTCCAAGTGTTGTTCGTGAAAAATTTTGATGAACAAGGTCCATTCTCGAATGTTGTTCATCAAAAAATTTTGACGAACAAACATTACCTTGCATAATCACTCATTTCAGTATATTCCGGCAACGTATCGATTCGATTCATGCACCATTGGATTCGGGAAGAAAGAAAAAGCCTAAGGAATACTAGAGTTTTTATTCCTCTTGGTATTGTAGTTGCAACGTACCAAGTTCGTAGTTTGGAAATAGTAAAAATGAAAACGATGCAGTTTATTGTGACCGCCATGTTCTCGCTGCCGTTCTGATTTGTTTCTGTGACGAGTCGTGTTTAGTTTTATTTGTGTTTTAGTTTTGTGTTTAGTGTGTGGTGAGTTGTTAGATATTGCAGTAGTGCAAACAAATATATATAAGAATAAATAAATTTCTTTTTACTGAAATATGTTTGATGAATTATCGAATCTGTGTAGGCTATGGCAAAATGACTTGGCTAAAATTCATTTCACGTAGTTTGTTATTGTTTTTCACTCACTAAAACGTTATTTTAGACACTATTTTTAGTTCTGAAATAAAAATTTTCACAAACTATATATATATTTACCGTAATCTCTTTGGTTATGTATTATAAAAACTGTTTTTGGACCATCCCAGGGTCATTGTTAGTCACGTAGGCTATATACTGTTATATTAGTAATACATGTAGTTGTGGAATCAAAATATATGTAATATATTTAGACACATTTTATGGTTTTCTAAAACTACATAAAATTTCCCATAAAATGGAAACCATAGTTTTATAAATTTGGATATAATACAAGCTTTGAAACACATTTTATACTTTGCTGTTTGAAAATCTTTCGCAAAAGTTTTGAGTAATGACAAAATGAAACTTTTTCGACTCTTAAAAAAAAAAGTTATGGAATTTATTTTACTACTGCTGTATAGTTCACTTCATTCTGAGTAATAAAATATGCAATATAACATGTATTAAAGTAAAACTGTATTAGTAAAACTTTTATTAGCAAACTCTTACATATACACCTTATTTTCACAATTTACGCGCATCGCTGCTTTTTGTTATATAGTGTTATTATAGTTTAATAAATTTGTACAGGGTGGAGCGCGGTTAATTTGCTTTTTTGCACTGCAGGCTGTGGCGGCACTCTTGGTCGAAGAGAGGGGAGAGTGGGCGTGGCTTGTAGTGGCTGACGGGAGATTTATATTCCTCCGCGTTCCAGTTGCCATCATGCAGTGGACACGAGAGGAGAGGTTGTTTTGTGTTGAAGCGTATTTTTCAAATGCCCACTAGATCATTGCAGTGCAGCGTGCTTTTCGTTTACGATTCGCTGTTCCCCCACGCGGACGTGTTCCTGGTCGGCAATCAATTGTAAATTGGGTAACTGCATTCAGAACAGCAGGGAATGTGTCATGTGTACGAAGGGGACCTCAGAGAAGGATTACAACACCAGAAAACATCGATAGAGTTAGCAGCAGTAGTACTGCAATCTCCAAAAACGCTCTGCTCGGAAGCAATCACTTGCTCTTGGCATTTCAAGACGTTCTCTCCACCGGATTCTTCATGATGAACTGAGATTTTACCTGTATAAAATGTGCGTGGTCCATCAATTGTCAGCACAGGACTATTTGAAACGGCGTAACTTCTTGTGAAGACATGCTTGCAACTATACCGCGTGACGCAATTGTGTTCTTTTCTGATGAGGCACATTTTCACCTCAGTGGGTGTGTCAACAAGCAAAACATGTGCTACTGGAGTGAAACAAACCCCAGAGAAGTCCACCAGAGACCTCTACATTCGGACCGCGTCACTATGTGGTGAACCATATCAAGAGTAGGCATCATTGGCCCTTACTTTTTTCAGGGACAACCGTCGTGCCATAACTGTGAACTCCAAACGGCACTTGACTATGATACAAGATTTTTTCAGCCAGCTCTTGAAGCAATGCAATTAGAGGATACATGGTTCCAACAGGATGGTGCCACTGCACACACAGCGAGGGTTACCATGAATTGTTTGAGGCAAATGTTTCCTGAACAGCTTATCTCTTTGAGGGGTGATGTGAACTGGCCGGCACGCTCACCAGACTTAGCCACATGCGATTTTTTCCTTTGGGGTTACCTGAAGTCGAAGGTGTATATTAACCGTCCCAACACCTTGGAAGACCTAAGGAACAATATTGAGGCTGAAATTGGCAGAATACCAGTCGACATGCTTGTTAGAGTTAATGAAAACTTCAGAAAACGTATGCAGCAGTGTGTGGATGCCGAAGGTCGACATTTGCCAGATACATTATTTAAAACCATGTAATTTTAAAATTCCCTTACTGTTCAATATAATTAAAATAAAAAATAATTTTTTCAAAAGTTCATAATTTTTTTATTTCATTTCCAAATCAGCAAATTACCGCGCTCCACCCTGTATAATGCTTATGTGTTTCTAAAACTAGAATAAATTTGACACAAAATGGCAATCTCACTTTTATAGTTTTCTTACTATAACTTGGTTTGCTAGGTATGGTCCCCCCAAATTAAAAAAAAAATGTAAATTTTGAATTTCATGGAAAAAAATTTATAGTAAACATTTTTTTAAGTCCAAATTTAAATACTAATATTATTATATGTTTAATTCTGAACACAAAAATATATACTTCTATATATATTACTTTTAATTTATATTTTTAATAATTTTTTTTTAAACCCTTGCACGAGGGCTTGAAAACATGCCGCCACTACAGGAAAAAATGACCGCCACTTGGAGAGTTAAGTGGATTCCTAGGAAAACGTTAATTTGGAAAATACTTTCATTCAATTTTAATAACATTGTAGTATTTATAATGTATATAAAAGGCCTAATTCTGGATCTCAGCAAATTAATAGTAACAAACTTCACTTAATACAAATCAAAAGGTATTGAAACACACGAAACATTTAGTAGTTTCCTAGGAAACGACAACTATTCTTTGTAAAAATAATTTATTAGGATTTAATCACATTTCAAAATATTAACTTACAAAAAGGGTAACACTAAATCCCAGCCAAATAGGATAGTAAGAAAAACATTACGAATACAAATATAAGAATTACGAATATATCGAAAATTTCAAGTGGTTTTCCTAGGAAAGGTTAATTATTCTTTGGAAAATAATTTTATTCAGTTATAGTTACATTGCACTATTTATGAAACGTAAAACTACTAATTCTAAAACGTCATAAAACTAATAGTTAAAAACATTATGGTTAATACAAATCAATATCTGTCAAAAAACTAACGAAAAAATTAAGTGGTTTCCTAAGAAAAAAAGATAACTATTCTTTAAAATAATTTATTCAGTTTTAATCACGTTAAACAATTTTAAAAATAACCAAAACCCCTAACACTAAATCTCAGCCAACAAGGACAGCCAGAAAAACATTACAAATGCAAAAATCGAAGGATAACAGATATATCGAAAATTTCAAGTGGTTTCCTAGAAAACGTTAATAATTCTTTGGAAAATTCTATTATTAAATTTTTACTCACATTGTTACTATTTATGATATATTAAACGCCTAATACTAAATATCAGGAAACTAACTAGTAGCACACAATATAGTTAATACAAATCAACAGATATTAAAACTAACGGAAAATTAAGTGGTTTTCCTTGAAAAACGACCACTATTCTTTGTAAAAATACTTTATTCAAATTTTAACATGTTCGGAAATATTAATTTACAAAACGCCTAAGGATATTAAGAAAACATTACGATTGCAATTCAAATAATTTCGAATATATCGAAAATAAATAGTGGTTTCCAATAATACGTTATTATTCTTTTCAAAATTATTTTATTCTATTGTCACATTGTACTATTTATTATATAATTAACGCCTAATACTGAATATCGGCCAAACTAATTGTAACACCACTATAGTTAATACAAATTAACAGATATCGAAATTAACGAAAAATTGTAAGTGGTTTCCGAGGAAAAAGAACCATCCTTTGAAAAAAATAATTTATTTTGTTTGAAATAATGTTTCAAAAATATTATTATACAAATCTCTAACACTAAATCTCAGCCAACTAGGACAGTCAGAAAACATTATATTTGCAAATATAAAGATAACAAATAAATCGAAAATATCAAGTGGTTTCCTAGGAAACGTTAATTATTCTTTGGAAAATAATTTTATTCAATTTTTAGTCACATTGTACTATTTATGATATAAAAAGCGACGAATTCTAAACGTAGCAAACTAATAGTAAAACATTATAGTTAATACAAATCAATATTTATAAAAACTAAACGAAAAATGTAATTGGTTTCCTAAGAAACGATAACTATTCTTTAAAAATGTTTAATCACATTAAAAAATTTTAAAATACCAAACCCCTAACACTAAACCTCAGCCAACTAGGACAGTCAGAAAACATTACAAATGCAAATTGTAGGCTAACAAATATATCAAAAATTTCAAGAGGTTTCCTTGGAAACGTTAATTACTTTTTGGAAAATAATTTTATTAAATTATAGTCACATTTGTACTTATTTATGATATGTAAAACGACCAATTCTAAATGTCAGCAACCTAATAGAAACACACTATATGTAATACAAATCAAAAGTTTTTAAAACTAACGAAAAATTAAAGTAGTTTCCTAGGTACTACTTATACTTATTGTACTATTTATATGTATATAATAAACTCATAATACTAAATATCAGCAAACTAATAGTAACACACCGTAGTTAATACAAATCAACAAATATCGAAAATAACGAAAATTGTAAGTGATCTCCTAGGAAACAACAACCATGCTTTGAAAATATAATGTATTCAGTTTTAATCACGCTTCAAACTCACAAAAAGATTAGGTAGTCTCATAGGAAACAAAAACTATTCTTTGAAAATACAATTTATTTAGTTCTAGTCTCATTTCAAAATAATAATATACTAAACTCCTAAATCTCAGCCTGCTAGGACAGTAAGAAAACATTTACAAATGCAAAGCAAAGAAGTAAGACAACATCGAACATTTTAAGTAGTTTCCTACGAAACGTTAATTATTCTTTGGACAATTATTTTATTTATTTTTAGTTACATTGTATTATTTATATATATATTATATATATATATATATATATATATATATATATATTAAACACGTAATACTGAATCCCAGCAAACTAATAGTAACACACTATAGTTAATATAAATCAACAAATATCGAAACTAACGAAAATTGTACGTAGTTTCCTAGAAAACGACATCTATTCTTTGTAAAAATAATTTATTCAGATTTAATTAAGTTTTAAAATATTAATTTGCAAAACGCGAAACACTAAATCCCAGTTAAGTATTTTAGTAAGAAAACATTACAAATGCAAAGCAAAGAATTAAGACAACATCGAGAATTTTAAGTAGTTTCCTAGGAATCATTAATTATTTTTTTGGAAAATGATTTTATTTATTTATAGTTACATTGTATTTTTTATATATATTATACACGTAATACTGAATCTCAGCAAACTAATAGTAACACACCATAGTTAATACAAATCAACAAATTTCGAAAATAACGAAAATTGTAAGTGATCTCCTAGGAAACAACAACCATTCTTTGAAAATATAATGTATTCAGTTTTAATCACGCATCAAAATATTATTATACAAAACCCCTATCACTAACTCTCAGCCTACTAGGACAGTCAGTGAACATTACAAATTCAAATCGAAGGATAACAAATACATCGAAATTTTCAAGTGGTTTCTAAGGAAACTTAATTATTACTTGCAAAATAATTTTATTCAATTTTAGACACATTGTACTATTTGTGATGTATTAAACGAATAATTCTGAATCTCAGCAAACTAAATGTAACACACTATTGTTATGTAAAACAAATAAAAAATACCGAAACTCACGGAAAAATCTAAGTGATTTCCTAAGCAACGACAAATATTCTTTACACTATAATTTATTCAGTTTTAATCACGTTTCAAAATAATAATTTACATAACGCCTAACACTAAATCTCAGCAAACTAGGATAGGAAGAAAACATTACGAAAGCAATTCGAAGAATTACGAATATATCAAAATTTTTTAGTGAATTACTAGGAAACGTTAATTATTCTTTGGAAAATAATTTTATATAATATTATGATATATAAAACGAATAATACTGAATCTCAGCAAACTAACAGTAAGACACTGTAGTTATAACAAATCAAAAGATATTGAAACTCACAAAAAATAAGGTGGTCTCATAGGAAACAAAAACTATTCTTTTGAAAATAAAATTTATTTAGTTCTAGTTCTCATTTCAAAATAATAATATACTAAACTCCTAAATCTCAGCCTGCTAGGACAGTAAGAAAACATTACAAATGCAAATCAAAGAATTAGGAATCTCTCCGAAATTTTAAGTGGTTTCCTAGGAGACGTTTATTATTCTTAGGAAAATTATTTTATTTATTTATAGTTACATTGTATTATTTATATATATTAAACACGTAATACTGAATCTCAGCAAACTAAGAGTAACACACTAGTTAATACAAATCAAAAGTTTTTAAAAGTAACGAATAATTAAAGTAGTTTCCTAGGAAAAAATATTTATTCCTTAAAAAAATGTTAAAGCTAAATAACATTTAGCTAAAACTTAAAGCCAAATAAAGAGTTTTTATGTACTCTTTATTACACATAAAAACGCCTAATACTAAATCCCAGCAAAATAATAGTAGCACGCTATAGTTAAAAAAAAATCAACAGATATTCGAAACTAACGAAAATTGTAAGTAGTTTTCTAGAAAAAGACAACTATACTATGTAAGAATAATTTATTCAGATTTAATCACGTTTTCAAAATATTAATTTACAAAACGCGAAACCCTAAATCCCAGCCAATTAGGATAGAAAGAAAACAATAGGAATTTAAATCAAAGATTTAAGAATATATCGAAAATTTTAAGTGGTTTTCCAGGAAACGTTAATGATTTTTTTTTAATTCTTTTATTAAATTTTAGACACATTGTACTATTTATATGTAATATATTAAACTCCTAATACTAAATATCAGCAAACTAATAGTAGCACACTATAGTTGATACAAATCAACAAATATCAAAACTAACCAAAATTGTAAGTGGTTTCCCAGGAAACAAGAACCATTCTTTGAAAAAATAATTTATTCAGATTTAATCACGTTTCAAAATATTAATTTAAAAAAACGCCTAACACTAAATCCCAGCTAACTAGGACAGTAAAAAACATTATAAATGCAAATCGAAAGATAAGAAATAGTATATTGAAAATATCAAGTGGTTTCCTAAGAAACGTTAATTATTTTTTTGAAAATTTTTTTATTTAATTTTAGTCACGTTGTAATATTTATGATATGTTAAATGACTATTTCTAAATGTCAGCAAACTATAAGTAATAAATTATAGGTAATACAAATTAAAAGTTTTCGAAACTAAAGAAAATTGTAAGTGGTTTCCTAGGAAACAACAACAAATTTGAAAAAAAAAATGTTTCACACTCATTTACGTTTCAAAATATTAATTTCCAAAACGCGAAACACTAATTCCTAGCCAACTAGGATAGTAAGAAAACATTACAAATGCAAAGCAAAGAAGTAAGACAACATCGAAAATTTTAAGTAGTTTCCTACGAAACGTTAATTATTCTTTGGACAATTATTTTATTTATTTTTAGTTACATTGTATTATATATATATATATATATATATATATATATATATATATATATATATTATATATATATATATATATATATATATATATATATATATATATATATTAAACACGTAATACTGAATCCCAGCAAACTAATAGTAACACACTATAGTTAATATAAATCAACAAATATCGAAACTAACGAAAATTGTACGTAGTTTCCTAGAAAACGACATCTATTCTTTGTAAAAATAATTTATTCAGATTTAATTAAGTTTTAAAATATTAATTTGCAAAAACGCGAAACACTAAATCCCAGTTAAGTATTTTAGTAAGAAAACATTACAAATGCAAAGCAAAGAATTAAGACAACATCGAGAATTTTAAGTAGTTTCCTAGGAATCATTAATTATTTTTTTGGAAAATGATTTTATTTATTTATAGTTACATTGTATTTTTATATATATTATACACGTAATACTGAATCTCAGCAAACTAATAGTAACACACCATAGTTAATACAAATCAACAAATATCGAAAATAAACGATAATTGTAAGTGATCTCCTAGGAAACAACAACCATTCTTTGAAAAAAATAATGTATTCAGTTTTAAATCACGCTTCAAAATATTATTATACAAAACCCCTATCACTAACTCTCAGCCTACTAGGACAGTCAGTGAACATTACAAATTCAAATCGAAGGATAACAAATACATCGAAATTTTCAAGTGGTTTCCAAGGAAACTTAATTATTACTTGCAAAATAATTTTATTCACTTTTAGACACATTGTACTATTTGTGATATATTAAACGAATAATTCTGAATCTCAGCAAACTAAATGTAACACACTATTGTTATGTAAAACAAATAAAAAATACCGAAACTCACGGAAAATCTAAGTGATTTCCTAAGCAACGACAAATATTCTTTACACTATAATTTATTCAGTTTTAATCACGTTTCAAAATAATAATTATACATAACGCCTAACACTAAAATCTCAGCAAACTAGGATAGTAAGAAAACATTACGAAAGCAATTCGAAGAATTACGAATATATCAAAATTTTTTAGTGGATTACTAGGAAACGTTAATTATTCTTTGGAAAATAATTTTATATAATATTATGATATATAAAACAAATAATTACTGAATCTCAGCAAACTAACAGTAAGACACTGTAGTTATTAACAAATCAAAAGATATTGAAAACTCACCAAAAAATAAGATGGTCTCATAGGAAACAAAAACTATTCTTTGAAAATATAATTTATTTAGTTCTAGTCTCATTTCAAAATAATAAATATACTAAACTCCTAAATCTCAGCCTGCTAGGACAGTAAGAAAACATTACAAATGCAAATCAAAGAATTAGGAATCTCTCGAAAATTTTAAGTGGTTTCCTAGGAGACGTTTATTATTCTTTAGAAAATTATTTTATTTATTTATAGTTACATTGTATTATTTATATATATTAAACACGTAATTAATGAATCTCAGCAAACTAATAGTAACACACTATAGTTAATACAAATCAAACAAATATCGAAACTAACGAAAAATTGTAAGTGAATTCCTAAAAAACGACAACTATTCTTTAAAAAATCATTTATTTAGTTTTAATCACGTTTCAAAATATTATTATACAAAACCCCTAACACTTACAACTCTGCCATCTAGGACAGTCAGAAATCTTTACAAATGCAAATCGAAAAATAACAAATTTATCGAAAATTGCAAGTGGTTTCATAGAAAAACGTTTAAATATTCCTTGGAAAAAAAATTTTTATTCAATTATAGCCACATTGTACTGTTTATGATACAATTAACGCATAATACTAAATGTCAGCCAAACTAATAGTTTCACACTAATAGTTAATAGAAATTAAAGGTATCGAAAATGACAAAACATTAAGTGGTTTCCTAAAAAACGCCAACTATTCTATAAAAAATAATTTATTCAATTTTAATCACGTTTCAAAATATTACTTTACATAACCCCTAACACTAAATCTCAGCTATCTAGGACAGTCAAAACACATTACAAATGCAAATCGAAGGATAACAAATACATCGAAAATTGCAACTGGCTTCTTAGGAAACATTAATTATACCTTGGAAAATAATTTTATTCAATTATAGCCACATTGTACTATTTATTATACATTAAAACGCGTAATATAATAAATCTCATTAAAACTAATAGTATCAAACTATAGTTAATACAAATCAAACGAATCGAAGCTAAACGAAACATTAAGAGGTTTCCTAAAAATATACATCTATTCATTAAAAAATAATTTATTCAGTTTTAATCACGTTTCAAAATATTAATATACTAAATCCCCATCACTAAATTGCAGCCAACTATTACAGTCAGAAACATTACAAATGCAAATCGGTAGATAACAAATATATCGAAAATTTCAAATGATTTCGTAGGAAACGTTAATTATTCTTTGGAAAAATATTTTATTGAATTTTTATTGCATTGTGCTATTTATGATATATTAAGTGCCTAATACTAAATCCCAGCAAAATAGTAGTAGCACCCTACAGTTAATACAAATCAACAGATATCGAAAATACCGAATATTGTAGGTGGCTTCCTAGGAAACGACAACTGTTCTTTGTAAAACTAATTTATTTAGATTTAATCACGTTTCAAAATATAATTTACAAAACGCGTAACACTAAATCCCAGCCAACTAGGATAGTAAGAAAACATTACGAAAGCAATTCGAAGAAATTACGAATATATCAAAATTTTTTAGTGGATTACTAGGAAACGTTAATTATTCTTTGGAAAATAATTTTATATAATATTATGATATATAAAACAAATAATACTGAATCTCAGCAAAACTAACAGTAAGACACTGTAGTTATAACAAATCAAAAGATATTGAAACTCACAAAAAAATAAGATGGTCTCATAGGAAACAAAAAACTATTCTTTGAAAATATAATTTATTTAGTTCTAGTCTCATTTCAAAATAATAATATACTAAACTCCTAAATCTCAGCCTGCTAGGACAGTAAGAAAACATTACAAATGCAAATCAAAGAATTAGGAATCTCTCGAAAATTTTAAGTGGTTTCCTAGGAGACGTTTATTATTCTTTAGAAAATTATTTTATTTATTTATAGTTACATTGTATTATTTATATATATTAAACACGTAATAATGAATCTCAGCAAACTAATAGTAACACACTATAGTTAATACAAATCAACAAATATCGAAACTAACGAAAATTGTAAGTGAATTCCTAAAAAACGACAACTATTCTTTAAAAAATCATTTATTTAGTTTTAATCACGTTTCAAAATATTATTATACAAAACCCCTAACACTACAACTCTGCCATCTAGGACAGTCAGAAATCTTTACAAATGCAAATCGAAAAATAACAAATTTATCGAAAATTGCAAGTGGTTTCATAGAAAACGTTAAATATTCCTTGGAAAAAAAATTTTTATTCAATTATAGCCACATTGTACTGTTTATGATACAATTAACGCATAATACTAAATGTCAGCCAACTAATAGTTTCACACTAATAGTTAATAGAAATTAAAGGTATCGAAAATGACAAAACATTAAGTGGTTTCCTAAAAAACGCCAACTATTCTATAAAAAAATAATTTATTCAATTTTAATCACGTTTCAAAATATTACTTTACATAACCCCTAACACTAAATCTCAGCTATCTAGGACAGTCAAACACATTACAAATGCAAATCGAAGGATAACAAATACATCGAAAATTGCAAGTGGCTTCTTAGGAAACATTAATTATACCTTTGAAAATAATTTTATTCAATTATAGCCACATTGTACTATTTATTATACATTAAACGCGTAATAATAAATCTCATTAAACTAATAGTATCAAACTATAGTTAATACAAATCAAACGAATCGAAGCTAACGAAACATTAAGAGGTTTCCTAAAAATATACATCTATTCATTAAAAAATAATTTATTCAGTTTTAATCACGTTTCAAAATATTAATATACTAAATCCCCATCACTAAATTGCAGCCAACTATTACAGTCAGAAACATTACAAATGCAAATCGGTAGATAACAAATATATCGAAAATTTCAAATGATTTCGTAGGAAACGTTAATTATTCTTTGGAAAAATATTTTATTGAATTTTTATTGCATTGTGCTATTTATGATATATTAAGTGCCTAATACTAAATCCCAGCAAAATAGTAGTAGCACCCTACAGTTAATACAAATCAACAGATATCGAAAATACCGAATATTGTAGGTGGCTTCCTAGGAAACGACAACTGTTCTTTGTAAAACTAATTTATTTAGATTTAATCACGTTTCAAAATATAATTTACAAAACGCGTAACACTAAATCCCAGCCAACTAGGATAGTAAGAAAACATTACGAAAGCAATTCGAAGAATTACGAATATATCAAAATTTTTTAGTGGATTACTAGGAAACGTTAATTATTCTTTGGAAAATAATTTTATATAATATTATGATATATAAAACAAATAATACTGAATCTCAGCAAACTAACAGTAAGACACTGTAGTTATAACAAATCAAAAGATATTGAAACTCACAAAAAATAAGATGGTCTCATAGGAAACAAAAACTATTCTTTGAAAATATAATTTATTTAGTTCTAGTCTCATTTCAAAATAATAATATACTAAACTCCTAAATCTCAGCCTGCTAGGACAGTAAGAAAACATTACAAATGCAAATCAAAGAATTAGGAATCTCTCGAAAATTTTAAGTGGTTTCCTAGGAGACGTTTATTATTCTTTAGAAAATTATTTTATTTATTTATAGTTACATTGTATTATTTATATATATTAAACACGTAATAATGAATCTCAGCAAACTAATAGTAACACACTATAGTTAATACAAATCAACAAATATCGAAACTAACGAAAATTGTAAGTGAATTCCTAAAAAACGACAACTATTCTTTAAAAAATCATTTATTTAGTTTTAATCACGTTTCAAAATATTATTATACAAAACCCCTAACACTACAACTCTGCCATCTAGGACAGTCAGAAATCTTTACAAATGCAAATCGAAAAATAACAAATTTATCGAAAATTGCAAGTGGTTTCATAGAAAACGTTAAATATTCCTTGGAAAAAAAATTTTTATTCAATTATAGCCACATTGTACTGTTTATGATACAATTAACGCATAATACTAAATGTCAGCCAACTAATAGTTTCACACTAATAGTTAATAGAAATTAAAGGTATCGAAAATGACAAAACATTAAGTGGTTTCCTAAAAAAACGCCAACTATTCTATAAAAAATAATTTATTCAATTTTAATCACGTTTCAAAATATTACTTTACATAACCCCTAACACTAAATCTCAGCTATCTAGGACAGTCAAACACATTACAAATGCAAATCGAAGGATAACAAATACATCGAAAATTGCAAGTGGCTTCTTAGGAAACATTAATTATACCTTTGAAAATAATTTTATTCAATTATAGCCACATTGTACTATTTATTATACATTAAACGCGTAATAATAAATCTCATTAAACTAATAGTATCAAACTATAGTTAATACAAATCAAACGAATCGAAGCTAACGGAAACATTAAGAGGTTTCCTAAAAAACTACATCTATTCATTAAAAAATAATTTATTCAGTTTTAATCACGTTTCAAAATATTAATATACTAAATCCCCATCACTAAATTGCAGCCAACTATTACAGTCAGAAACATTACAAATGCAAATCGGTAGATAACAAATATATCGAAAATTTCAAATGATTTCGTAGGAAACGTTAATTATTCTTTGGAAAAATATTTTATTGAATTTTTATTGCATTGTGCTATTTATGATATATTAAGTGCCTAATACTAAATCCCAGCAAAATAGTAGTAGCACCCTACAGTTAATACAAATCAACAGATATCGAAAATACCGAATATTGTAGGTGGCTTCCTAGGAAACGACAACTGTTCTTTGTAAAACTAATTTATTTAGATTTAATCACGTTTCAAAATATAATTTACAAAACGCGTAACACTAAATCCCAGCCAACTAGGATAGTAAGAAAACATTACAAAAGCAATTCGAAGAATTACGAATATATCAAAAATTTTTTAGTGGATTACTAGGAAACGTTAATTATTCTTTGGAAAATAATTTTATATAATATTATGATATATAAAACAAATAATACTGAATCTCAGCAAACTAACAGTAAGACACTGTAGTTATAACAAATCAAAAGATATTGAAACTCACAAAAAATAAGATGGTCTCATAGGAAACAAAAACTATTCTTTGAAAATATAATTTATTTAGTTCTAGTCTCATTTCAAAATAATAATATACTAAACTCCTAAATCTCAGCCTGCTAGGACAGTAAGAAAAACATTACAAATGCAAATCAAAGAATTAGGAATCTCTCGAAAATTTTAAGTGGTTTCCTAGGAGACGTTTATTATTCTTTAGAAAATTATTTTATTTATTTATAGTTACATTGTATTATTTATATATATTAAACACGTAATAATGAATCTCAGCAAACTAATAGTAACACACTATAGTTAATACAAATCAACAAATATCGAAACTAACGAAAATTGTAAGTGAATTCCTAAAAAACGACAACTATTCTTTAAAAAATCATTTATTTAGTTTTAATCACGTTTCAAAATATTATTATACAAAACCCCTAACACTACAACTCTGCCATCTAGGACAGTCAGAAATCTTTACAAATGCAAATCGAAAAATAACAAATTTATCGAAAAATTGCAAGTGGTTTCATAGAAAACGTTAAATATTCCTTGGAAAAAAAATTTTTATTCAATTATAGCCACATTGTACTGTTTATGATACAATTAAACGCATAATACTAAATGTCAGCCAACTAATAGTTTCACACTAATAGTTAATAGAAATTAAAGGTATCGAAAATGACAAAACATTAAGTGGTTTCCTAAAAAACGCCAACTATTCTATAAAAAATAATTTATTCAATTTTAATCACGTTTCAAAATATTACTTTACATAACCCCTAACACTAAATCTCAGCTATCTAGGACAGTCAAAACACATTACAAATGCAAATCGAAGGATAACAAATACATCGAAAATTGCAAGTGGCTTCTTAGGAAACATTAATTATACCTTGGAAAATAATTTTATTCAATTATAGCCACATTGTACTATTTATTATACATTAAACGCGTAATAATAAATCTCATTAAACTAATAGTATCAAACTATAGTTAATACAAATCAAACGAATCGAAGCTAACGAAACATTAAGAGGTTTCCTAAAAAAAACTAACATCTATTCATTAAAAAATAATTTATTCAGTTTTAATCACGTTTCAAAATATTAATATACTAAATCCCCATCACTAAATTGCAGCCAACTATTACAGTCAGAAACATTACAAATGCAAATCGGTAGATAACAAATATATCGAAAATTTCAAAATGATTTCGTAGGAAACGTTAATTATTCTTTGGAAAAATATTTTATTGAATTTTTATTGCATTGTACTATTTATGATATATTAAGTGCCTAATACTAAATCCCAGCAAAATAATAGTAGCACCCTACAGTTAATACAAATCAACAGATATCGAAAATACCGAATATTGTAGGTGGCTTCCTAGGAAACGACAACTGTTCTTTGTAAAACTAATTTATTTAGATTTAATCACGTTTCAAAATATAATGTACAAAACGCGTAACACTAAATCCCAGCAAACTAGGATAGTAAGAATATATTACGAATGCAAATCAAAGAATTACGATTATATAGAAAATTTCAAGTGGTTTCCAAGGAAACGTAATTATTCCTCACATTCACATTGTATTATTTTATGATACATTAAACGCCTAATACTAAATCTCAGCAAACAAAAAGTATCACAGGATAGTTAATACAAATCAAAGGAATCGAAATAACGAAACATTAAGTGGTTTCCTAGAAAACGAAAACGTTAGAAAAAAATACGTATTTCACATTAAAAACATTAATATACAAAACGCCTAACACTAAATCACAGCCAACTAGGATATTAAGAAAACATGACTAATGCAAATCGAAGAAATACAAATATATCGATAATTTTAAGTAGATTGCTAGGAAACGTTAATTTGGAAAATTCTTTCATTCAATTTTAATAACGTTGTAGTATTTATAATATATTAAACGCCTAATTCTGGATCTCAGCTAATTAATAGTAACAAACTTTAGTTAATACAAATCAAAAGGTATTGAAACACACGAAACATTAAGTAGTTTCCTAGGAAACGACGACTATACTTTGTAAAAATAATTTATTCGAATTTAATCACGTTTCAAAATATTAACTTACAAAACGTGTAACACTAAATCCTAGCCAACTAGGATGGTAAGAAAAGATTACGAATAAAAATCAATGAATTACGAATACATTTAAAATTATAAGTAGTTTTCTTACGAAACGTTAATTATTCTTTAGAAAATTCTTTTATTCAATTTTACTCACATTGTACTATTTATGATCTATTAAACGCCTTATACTAAATATCAGCGAACTAATAGTAGCACACTATAGTCAATACAATTCAGCAGATGTCGAAACTAACGAATAATTTAAGAGGTTTTCTAGGAAACAATAGTTATTTCTTAAAAAAATATTATTCAATTATAGCCACATTGTAACGATTTATTACACAAAAAAACGCCTAATACTAAATCTCAGCAAAATAATAGCAGCACTCTATAGTTAATACAAATCAACTGATATCGAAAATACCGAATATTGTAAGAGGCTTCCTAGGAAACGACAACTGTTCTTTGTAAAACTAATTTATTCAGATTTAATCACGTTTCAAAATATAATTTACAAAACGCGTAACACTAAATCCCAGCCAACTAGGATAGTAAGAATATATTACGAATTCAAATCAAAGAATTACGATTATATCGAAAATTTCAAGTGGTTTATAAGAAAACGTAGTTATTCTTTGGATAATAATTTTATTTAATTTTAGTCACATTGTATTATTTTATGATACATTAAACGCCTAATACTAAATCTCAGCAAACAAATAGTATCACAGTATAGTTTAATACAAATCAAAAGGAATCGAAACTAACGAAACATTAAGTGGTTTCCTAGAAAACGAAAACGTTTGAAAAAAATAACGTATTTAATCACATTAAAAATATTAATTATATACAAAACGCCTAACACTAAATCTCAGCCAACTAGGATATTAAGAAAACATTACTAATGCAAATCGAAGATATACAAATATATCGAAAATTTTAAGTAGATTGCTAGGAAACGTTAATTTGGAAAATTCTTGCATTCAATTTTAATAACGTCGTAGTATTTATGATATATTAAACGCCTAATTCAAGATCTCAGCTAATTAATAGTAACAAACTTTAGTTAATACAAATCAAAAGGTATTGAAACACACGAAATATTAAGTAGTTTACTACGAAACGATGACTATACTCTGTAAAAATAATTTATTCGAATTTAATAACGTTTCAAAATATTAACTTACAAAACGTGTAACACTAAAACCTAGCCAACTAGGATAGTAAGAAAAGATTATGAATAAAAATCAAATAATTATGAATACATTTAAAGTTTTAAGTAGTTTCTCAGGAAACGTTAATTATTCTTTAGAAAATTCTTTTATTAAATTTTACTCACATTGTACTATCTATGATCTATTAAACGCCTTATACTAAATATAAGAAAACTAATAGTAGCACACTATAGTCAATACCAATCACCATATGTCGAAACTAATGAATAATTTAAGTGGTTTCCTAGGAAACAATAGATATTTCTTAAAAAAATGTTATTCAATTATAGCCACATTGTACCATTTATTACACATAAAACGCCTAATACTAAATCTCAGCAAAATAATAGCAGTACTCTATAGTTAATACAAATCAACAGATATCGAAACTAACGAAAATTGTAAGGGGTTTACAAGGAAAGAACAACCATTCTTTAAATAAATAATTTATTTAGATTTAATCACTTTTTAAAATATTAACTTACAAAACGTGTAACACTAAATCCTAGCCAACTAGGATAGTAAGAAAAGATTACGAATAAAAATCAAATAATTATGAATACATTTTTAATTTTTAAGTAGTTTTCTTAGGAAACGTTAATTATTCTTTAGAAAATTCTTTTATTCAATTTTACTCACATTGTACTATCTATGATCTATTAAACGCCTTATACTAAATATAAGAAAACTAATAGTAGCACACTATAGTTAATACCAATCACCATATGTCGAAACTAATGAATAATTTATGTGGTTTCCTAGGAAACAATAGTTATTTCTTAAAAAAATGTTATTCAATTACAGCCACATTGTACCATTTATTACACATAAAACGCTTAATACTAAATCTCAGCAAAATAATAGCAGCACTATATAGTTAATACAAATCAACAGATATCAAAACTAACGAAAATTGTAAGGGGTTTACAAGGAAAGAACAACCATTCTTTAAATAAATAATTTATTTAGATTTAATCACTTTTAAAAATATTAATTTACATAACGCCTAACACTTAATCCCAGCGAAATAGGAAAGTAAGAAAACATTACTAATGCAAATCAAAGAATTACAAATATATATCGAAAAATTTAGGTGTTGTCCTAGGAAACGTTAAATATTCATTGGAAAATTATTTTATTTAATTTTTTGTCACATTGTAGTATATATATATATATATATATATATATATATATATATATATATATATATATATATATACGAGTATATTAATCGCCTAATACTGAATCTCGGCAAAAGTAATAGTAACACACTATAGTTAATACAAATCAACAAATATCGAAACTCACGAAAATTTTAAGTAGTTTCCTAGGAAATGACAACTATTCTTGGTAAAAATAATTTATTCAGATTTTAATCAAGTTTAAAAATATTAATTTGCAAAACGCGAAACACTATATCCTAGCTAACTAGGATAGTAAAAAAAACATTACGAATGCAAATAAAAGAACTACGATTATATCGAAAATTTTTTAAGCGGTTTCCTAAGTAACGTTAATTATTATTTAGAAAATTATTTTCTTTATTTTTAGTTTACATTGTATTATATATATATATAGTATTACGCGTTTGTGTGTAGTATAAATTCACACATGTATATATTAAACGCGTAATACTGAATCTCAGCAAACTGATAGTAACACACTATAGTTATTACAAATCAACAAATATGAAACTAAACAAAATCGTAAGTGGTTTTCTAGGAAACAACAACCATTCGTTGAAAAAATAATTTATTCAGATTTAATCATATTTTCAAAATATTAATTTACAAAACGCCTATCACTAAATCCCAGTTAACTAGGTTAGTAAGAAAACATTACAAATGCAAAGCAAATAATAAAGATAACATCGAAAATTTTAAGTAGTTTCCTAAGAAACGTTAATTATTATTTAAAAAATTATTTTATTTTATTTTAGTCACACTGTACTATTTATGTATATTAAACGCCTAACACTTAATATCAACAATTTAATAGTAGCACATTATAGTTAATACAAATCAACAAATATTGTAACTAACGAAAATTGTTAGTGTTTCCTAGAAAACGACAACTATTTTTTGTAAAAATACTTTATTCAGATGTAATCACGTTTGAAAATATTAATTTACAAAACGCCTAACACTAAATCCCAGCCAACTAGGATTGTAAGGAAACATTCCCAATGCAAATGAAAGAATTACGTATATATCGAAAATGTTAAGTGGTTTCCTATAGTCCAAGATCCCAGGCCCCCCAGACCTTGCTTATTTTCTAACTCCCAAAATTATGAGAAATGTGTGGGGTAATTTAAGCACCTATGCATACCCGCTAGCTTCATTAGCCTGCCCGTTTTACAGGTAAGAAAGTTACATAAAAATAAAGCTTACTTTACTTAAATTCTAACAGCTGGTTTTTGGTTATGTTTCACGAAATATTGTAAGAAATCATAATCCAATATTGCCAGACACCTCTTGTGGGTAGTAACTTCCGCCAGACGCTTTAAATTGCATAAAAAATTACTGCACTTTACTTATATTATAACTTCCAATTTTTATATATAATATTCATATGGCTATTTTAATACCTTTTGTAGGCAGCCAGACCAACCCCATGGGCCAATCATCCCCCTAGACGCATCAAAGCTATCCTGTAAGTGTAAGCGCGACAGCATTATCTATGCGCTTGAGTGCGAGTGAGATGTACTCTGTGGATTGCTTTCTCACTCTTAAACACATGGTCAATTGTTTTCTTGTTACATATGTATGTAGCATATGTTTTCGTGTTTGTGTTCGCGCAGGCATTGTTAGATTGAATTAATATGTTATTGTTTTGAAAAATGTGAGTGAGTATAATAAATGTATTTGCAGTGTACAGTAAAATACCATGGCTGAATTATTAAAATGTGTTTTTTGTGTTGAACTGATGTAAAGTTAATATTGTTTACTAAATAAACATTAAAATAGTGTCAACAAATTTTAAAATATAGGAAGAAACATCACCTCAAGTACAAAAATGTTATTTTGACAGATGAATTATTTGAAAGTGGTTATCACAGACATTGCTACAAATCATTCACTGGCTTAATGAAGAAATATTACGTGATAAAAATCTACAACTACAGCAGAATCTAATACTTTTACAGACAAGTTGCCAAATGTTGCAGAGAATATAGGTACAACATCTTCATCGATGCCCAATTTACCTACGCAGTGTAGTGAATTACAACCATCTTCTCCACAACCTTCGACTTCAACATCTACTTTACCGGAATCTTCAAATTTATCATCCACTATTGAGCTAGCTATTATACGTGATTTAGAAGAAAAAGTTGCATTAACTGTTAATGACAAAAATTTACTGTCAGATGATGTAAATTCACTTTCTAATGTTTTGATTGAATGTGATGTAAATATTGAGACAAAAAATGCTATATGTATTATTTGTGATCAAAAGATTAAAAAACATCATTCAAAAAGACAATCGTTACTTTCCTCTGACAAAAATAAGTTTTTAGATTAAGTAAAAGGAGAAACTGAAAATTCTAATGAGCTAATTAACAAATTAAACAATTCTTTACATTCAAAAATTGTTTACCATAATATTTGTAAATTGGATGTTTTTTATGAAATGTCACCAAATAAAAAAAAAAACTAAAAGTTCGTGGCATGATGTACGCGAGCATCATAAAATTTTTTTCGATTATATGTGTGCTTTTATAAGAGAGAATGTGATTGAAAAATGACGATGTAATTTTTTGACTTATCTTCATCAACATTATATACAAATGCTCGAAGAAAGTGATGAAGAAAATGGTGCAGGACAGACAGTAAATTTTACACCCCATTGTTTAGAAATAAAAATAATGAAAGTATTTGATCAAAAAAGAAAATTTTTCCCCTGCAAAATAAAAAAATAATAGCTCCAAAACATTTAATAAATATTGATGAACAATCAGTTGAACATTTAAAAGATAAAGACATTCTATTAAAAGCTGCTTTGCTGTTAAGAAAATCAGTTCTGAAGATTGAGAAAAGAAATTACCCAAAAATATATCAGCAAAAGATTTAAGGACTGGGGAAGCATCAATGCCCGACGATTTGTTAGAATTTTATTTAACATTACTAGCAGGAAATAATGAAAAACAAAAAAATAAAAACCCCAAAATGTGCTTGTCAAGTTCAATCTTTTTGTGAAGATGTTGTATACAGTGTACATAATGGAAGGGTTAAAGTGTCAAAAAATATAATGCTAGGAATAGTTTTAAAGAGCTTGACCAGCAGTCGAAAAACTGTTGATATTATCCACAGACATACACTTCAGTTGAAAAATCAAGTTTGTGCCCTGAAACAATTAAAAGATCTCCACATCTATGCACCGGTGTCGCCTACGATAATTTTGATCGGTTCGTAGAAACAAAGAGTGGCAAGGATACGCTGCATGATACTGTCGGGTTTGTATATCAAAATTTTGATTTGGATATTCCCTATGAATCTGAATTATTAGACGTATCTTCTGTCAATGGTGAAGAAAACTTGAACTCGAAGAAAAGGAAGCGTAGAACTTTTGAGGCTGTATCTTTAAAAGAAGTTTCATATCCACAAAAAACCAAAGATGATAGATGTTCTGGAGTTATCAGTCTATGAAGAATATTTACAACCTGTTAATCTAGCATTATATAATGCAATTGATACTATTTGGATGGTTAGCCATGCTGTACGGTCACCAAATATTCCAATGTGGATTGGCTACAATAGTATAATAAGTAATAATAGTAATAAAAATAATAATAATCCAAAACAAGTTATTTCTTATCTAACTCCCATCAATTCATCACCTACTAACACAGCTGTTGTTTTGGAGACCATGAAACAAAGTAAACAAATTTGTGAAGAATTGAAACAATCTGCAATTCAAGTTACTTATGATCTTGCGATCTTACAATAGCAAAAGTAGCCATGCAAATTCAAGCTACCGAAACTCCAATGTTTGATAATTTATTTATGCATTTAGGGCCGTTTCATATCATGATGGCTTATTTTAAAGCTATAGGCAAGGTTGTAATTGATTGTGGCTTATCCAATATCATGGTACACAGTAATTTACTAGCAGCAGGCTCATTAAATGGATTTCTTGATGGAAAGCACTTCAACAGATGTAAGAGACTTCATCCTCTTATGTCACTGGGAATAGAAATTTTACATTTCAAGTATAGAAAAAATAAATAAAATATCATTTGATAAAATTAATAGCTGTCAAAAAATTATTAAAAATATTAATTAAAAAAGCGTATCGTTTCAGCATTTCAGAATTACAAAATGCATTCCTTTTTCCCAATTTACATTTAAAAAACAAATTTGTTAGGAGATCAAATTCTTATAATTCAGGTTTCATCGAATTTATAATTAATTAATTTTTATAAAAATATTTTATAATTATATCGAAGCTCATCAAAACAAAACAAAAAAACATAGCAATTCAATCTAACAAACGCAAAAGCATATGCTAAAAGCATGCGTATACACAAAAAATTGACCATGTGGTAAAGTGTGAGAAAGCAATCTACAGAGTACATCTCACTCGCACTAAAGCGCATTGATAATGCTGTCGCGCTTACACTTACAGTATAGCTTTAATGCGTCTGGGGGGATGATTGGCCCATGGGGTTAGTCTGGCTGCCTACAAAAGGTATTAAAATAGCCACATGAATATTATATATAAAAATTGGAAGTTAGAATATAAGTAAAGTGCAGTAATGGTTTATGCAAATTTAAAGCGTCTGGCGGGAGTTACCGCCCACAAGAAGTATCTGGCAATATAGAATTATGATTTCTTGCAATATTTTGTGAAATATATCCAAAAACCACCTATTAGAATTTAAGTAAAGTAAGCTTTATTTTTATGTACTTTTCATACATATTACCTGTAAACGGGCCGGCTAATGAAGCTAGCGGGTATGCATAGGTGCTTAAGCATACATTACCCCACACATTTCTCATAATTTTGGGAGTTAGAAAATAAGTTAGGTCTGGGGGCTTGGGATCTCAGTCTACTAGGAAACGATATTTATTCTTTGAAAAATTATTTTATTCAACTTTAGTCACGTTGTACTATTTATGATATATTAAACGCCTAATACTGAATATCAGCAAACTTACAGGAACACACTATAGTTAATACAAATCAACAAATATCATAACTAACGAAAATTGTAAGTGGTTTCCTAGGAAACAACAACCATTCTTTGAAAAAATTATTTATTAAGATTTAATCACTTTTCAAAATATTATTATACAAAATCGCTAACACTAAATTCCAGCCAACAAGTAAAGTAAGATAAAAAATACGAATTCTAATCCAAGAAGTACGTAAATATCGAAAATTGTAAGTGGTTTTTTAGGAAACGTTAATTATTCTTTGGAAAATTCATTTATTCAATTTTAAACACATTGTATTATTTATGTATATTAAGCGCCTAATACTGAGTCTCAGCAAACTAATAATAACACACTATAAAAATCAACAACTAACGAAAATTTTAAGTGGTTTCCTAAGAAACAACAATAATTTTTTCGAAAACATATTTATTCCCATTAATTCAATATTGAAAATATTGATTTACAAAACCCTTAACACTATTTTAAAGCCAACAAGTATATAGTACGAAAACAATACGAATTCAAATCAAAGAACAACGAATATATCGAAAATTTTAAGTGGTTTCCTAGGAAACGTTAATTATTCGTTGGACAATTATTTTATTCGATTTTAGTCACATAGTACTATTTATGATATAATAAACGCCTAATACTGAATATCAACAAACTAATAATATCAAACTATAGTTATTAAAAATTAAAAGATATCGAAACTATCGATAATTATAATTGGTTTCGTAGGAAACAACATCCATTCTTTGAAAAAATAATTTATTCAGATTTAATCACGTTTCAAAATATATTATTTTAAAAAACCCCTAACACTAAATTCCATCCAACAAGAATAGTATGAAAACAATACGAATTAAAATCAAAGAATTAGGAATATATCGAAAATATTAACTGGTTTCCTAGGAAACGTTAATTATGTTTTGAAAAATTGTTTTATTCAATTCTAGACAAATTGTATTATTTATATTTATTAAACGCCTAATACTTAATCTCAGCAAACAAATAGTAACACGCTATAGTTAATACAAATTTAGAAATATCGAAACTAACGAAAATTTTATGTGGTTCACTAGGAAACAACCACCATTCTTTGAAAAAAAAATTTTTACTCAGTTTTTATAACGTTTCAAAAATTATCATTATACAAAATCGCTAACACTACATCCCAGCCAAATAGTATAGTAAGGAAACTTACCAATGCAAATCAAAGAATAACGAATATTTTGAAAATTTTAAGTGGTTTGCTAGGTAACGTTAATTATTCTTTGGAAAATTATTTTATTCAATTTCTGTCACATAGTACTATTTATGATATAATTAACGCCTAATACTGAATCTCGGCAAAGTAATAGTAACACACTATATTTAATACAAATTAACAAATATCGAAACTAACGAAAATTGTAAGTGGTTCCTTAGGAAACAACCATCATTCTTTGAAAAAAAAATTTTATTCAGTTTTAATATCGTTTCAAAATATTATTATACAAAATCGCTAACACTACATCCCAGCCGACTAGTATAGCAAGGAACATTACCATTGCAAATCAAAGAATAACGAATACATCAAAAGTATTAATTGTTTTCCTAGGAAACGTTAATTATTATTTGGAAAATTATTTTATTCAACTTTAGTCACATAGTACTATTTGTGATATATTAAACGCCTAATACTGAATAGCAGCATACTATAAATAACAAACTATAGTTAATACAAATTAACAGATATCGAATTTACCGAAAATTGTAAGTGGTTTTCGTAGGAAACAACAACCATTTCGTGAAAAAATATTTTATTCAGTTTTAATAAAGTTTCTAAATATTATTATACAAAATCGCTAACACAACATCCCAGCCAACTAGTATAGTAAGACAACCTTACCAATGCAAATCTAAAAATTACGAATATATCGAAAATTTTAAGTGGTTTCCTAGGAAACGTTAATTATTCTTTGGAAAATTATTTAATTCAATTTTAGTCACATAGTACTATTTATGATATATTGAACGCCTAATACTGAATATCAGCAACCTAATAGTAACGATCTATAGTTAATACAAATTATGAGATATCGAAACTACCGAAAATTGTAAGTGGTTTCCTAGGAAACAACAACCATTCTTTGAAAAAATTATTTATTCAGATTTAATTACTTTTCCAAATATTATTTACCATTTATTACACATAAAACGCCTAATACTAAATCTCAGCAAAATAATAGCAGCACTATATAGTTAATACAAATCAACAGATATCAAAACTAACGAAAATTGTAAGGGGTTTACAAGGAAAGAACAACCATTCTTTAAATAAATAATTTATTTAGATTTAATCACTTTTTAAAATATTAATTTACATAACGCCTAACACTTAATCCCAGCGAACTAGGAAAAGTAAGAAAACATTTACTAATGCAAATCAAAGAATTACAAATATATATCGAAAAATTTAGGTGTTGTCCTAGGAAACGTTAAATATTCTTTGGAAAATTATTTTATTTAATTTTTGTCACATTGTAGTATATATATATATATAATATATATATATTATATATATATATATATATATGTATATATATATATATATATATATATATATATATATACGAGTATATTAATCGCCTAATACTGAATCTCGACAAAGTAATAGTAACACACTATAGTTAATACAAATCAACAAATATCGAAACTCACGAAAATTTTAAGTAGTTTCCTAGGAAATGACAACTATTCTTGGTAAAAATAATTTATTCAGATTTAATCAAGTTTAAAAATATTAATTTGCAAAACGCGAAACACTATATCCTAGCTAACTAGGATAGTAAAAAAAACATTACGAATGCAAATAAAAGCACTACGCTTATATCGAAAATTTTAAGCGGTTTCCTAAGTAACGTAAATTATTATTTAGAAAAATTATTTTCTTTATTTTTAGTTACATTGTATTATATATATATATAGTATTACGCGTTTGTGTGTAGTATAAATTCACACATGTATATATTAAACGCGTAATACTGAATCTCAGCAAACTGATAGTAACACACTATAGTTATTACAAATCAACAAATATCAAAACTAAACAAAATTGTAAGTGGTTTTCTAGGAAACAACAACCATTCGTTGAAAAAAATAATTTATTCAGATTTAATCATATTTCAAAATATTAATTTACAAAACGCCTAACACTAAATCCCAGCCAACTAGGATTGTAAGAAAACATTACCAATGCAAATGAAAGAATTACGTATATATCGAAAATGTTAAGTGGTTTCCTATAGTCCAAGATCCCAGGCCCCCCAGACCTTGCTTATTTTCTAACTCCCAAAATTATGAGAAATGTGTGGGGTAATTTAAGCACCTATGCATACCCGCTAGCTTCATTAGCCTGCCCGTTTTACAGGTAAGAAAGGTACATAAAAATAAAGCTTACTTTACTTAAATTCTAACAGCTGGTTTTTTGGTTATGTTTCACGAAATATTGTAAGAAATCATAATCCAATATTGCCAGACACCTCTTGTGGGTAGTAACTTCCGCCAGACGCTTTAAATTGCATAAAAAATTACTGCACTTTACTTATATTATAACTTCCAATTTTTATATATAATATTCATATGGCTATTTTTAATACCTTTTGTAGGCAGCCAGACCAACCCCATGGGCCAATCATCCCCCTAGACGCATCAAAGCTATCCTGTAAGTGTAAGCGCGACAGCATTATCTATGCGCTTGAGTGCGAGTGAGATGTACTCTGTGGATTGCTTTCTCACTCTTAAACACATGATCAATTGTTTTCTTGTTACATATGTATGTAGCATATGTTTTCGTGTTTGTGTTCGCGCAGGCATTGTTAGATTGAATTAATATGTTATTGTTTTGAAAAATGTGAGTGAGTATAATAAATGTATTTGCAGTGTACAGTAAAATACCATGGCTGAATTATTAAAATGTGTTTTTTGTGTTGAACTGATGTAAAGTTAATATTGTTTACTAAATAAACATTAAAATAGTGTCAACAAATTTTAAAATATAGGAAGAAACATCACCTCAAGTACAAAAATGTTATTTTGACAGATGAATTATTTGAAAGTGGTTATCACAGACATTGCTACAAATCATTCACTGGCTTAATGAAGAAATATTACGTGATAAAATCTACAACTACAGCAGAATCTAATACTTTTACAGACAAGTTGCCAAATGTTGCAGAGAATATAGGTACAACATCTTCATCGATGCCCAATTTACCTACGCAGTGTAGTGAATTACAACCATCTTCTCCACAACCTTCGACTTCAACATCTACTTTACCGGAATCTTCAAATTTATCATCCACTATTGAGCTAGCTATTATACGTGATTTAGAAGAAAAAGTTGCATTAACTGTTAATGACAAAAAATTTACTGTCAGATGATGTAAATTCACTTTCTAATGTTTTGATTGAATGTGATGTAAATATTGAGACAAAAAAATGCTATATGTATTATTTGTGATCAAAAGATTAAAAAACATCATTCAAAAAGACAATCGTTACTTTCCTCTGACAAAAATAAGTTTTTAGATTAAGTAAAAGGAGAAACTGAAAATTCTAATGAGCTAATTAACAAATTAAACAATTCTTTACATTCAAAAATTGTTTACCATAATATTTGTAAATTGGATGTTTTTATGAAATGTCACCAAATAAAAAAAAACTAAAAGTTCGTGGCATGATGTACGCGAGCATCATAAAATTTTTTTCGATTATATGTGTGCTTTTATGAGAGAGAATGTGATTGAAAAATGACGATGTAATTTTTTGACTTATCTTCATCAACATTATATACAAATGCTCGAAGAAAGTGATGAAGAAAATGGTGCAGGACAGACAGTAAATTTTACACCCCATTGTTTAGAAATAAAAATAATGAAAGTATTTGATATGTGAAGAATTGAAACAATCTGCAATTCAAGTTACTTATGATCTTGCGATCTTACAATAGCAAAAGTAGCCATGCAAATTCAAGCTACCGAAACTCCAATGTTTGATAATTTATTTATGCATTTAGGGCCGTTTCATATCATGATGGCTTATTTTAAAGCTATAGGCAAGGTTGTAATTGATTGTGGCTTATCCAATATCATGGTACACAGTAATTTACTAGCAGCAGGCTCATTAAATGGATTTCTTGATGGAAAGCACTTCAACAGATGTAAGAGACTTCATCCTCTTATGTCACTGGGAATAGAAATTTTACATTTCAAGTATAGAAAAAATAAATAAAATATCATTTGATAAAATTAATAGCTGTCAAAAAATTATTAAAAATATTAATTAAAAAAGCGTATCGTTTCAGCATTTCAGAATTACAAAATGCATTCTTTTTCCCAATTTACATTTAAAAAACAAATTTGTTAGGAGATCAAATTCTTATAATTCAGGTTTCATCGAATTTATAATTAATTAATTTTTATAAAAATATTTTATAATTATATCGAAGCTCATCAAAACAAAACAAAAAAACATAGCAATTCAATCTAACAAACGCAAAAGCATATGCTAAAAGCATGCGTATACACAAAAAATTGACCATGTGGTAAAGTGTGAGAAAGCAATCTACAGAGTACATCTCACTCGCACTAAAGCGCATTGATAATGCTGTCGCGCTTACACTTACAGTATAGCTTTAATGCGTCTGGGGGGATGATTGGCCCATGGGGTTAGTCTGGCTGCCTACAAAAGGTATTAAAATAGCCACATGAATATTATATATAAAAATTGGAAGTTAGAATATAAGTAAAGTGCAGTAATGGTTTATGCAAATTTAAAGCGTCTGGCGGGAGTTACCGCCCACAAGAAGTATCTGGCAATATAGAATTATGATTTCTTGCAATATTTTGTGAAATATATCCAAAAACCACCTATTAGAATTTAAGTAAAGTAAGCTTTATTTTTATGTACTTTTCATACATATTACCTGTAAACGGGCCGGCTAATGAAGCTAGCGGGTATGCATAGGTGCTTAAGCATACATTACCCCACACATTTCTCATAATTTTGGGAGTTAGAAAATAAGTTAGGTCTGGGGGCTTGGGATCTCAGTCTACTAGGAAACGATATTTATTCTTTGAAAAATTATTTTATTCAACTTTAGTCACGTTGTACTATTTATGATATATTAAACGCCTAATACTGAATATCAGCAAACTTACAGGAACACACTATAGTTAATACAAATCAACAAATATCATAACTAACGAAAATTGTAAGTGGTTTCCTAGGAAACAACAACCATTCTTTGAAAAAATTATTTATTAAGATTTAATCACTTTTCAAAATATTATTATACAAAATCGCTAACACTAAATTCCAGCCAACAAGTAAAGTAAGATAAAAAATACGAATTCTAATCCAAGAAGTACGTAAATATCGAAAATTGTAAGTGGTTTTTTAGGAAACGTTAATTATTCTTTGGAAAATTCATTTATTCAATTTTAAACACATTGTATTATTTATGTATATTAAGCGCCTAATACTGAATCTCAGCAAACTAATAATAACACACTATAAAAATCAACAACTAACGAAAATTTTAAGTGGTTTCCTAAGAAACAACAATCATTTTTCGAAAAAATATTTATTCAAATTAATTCAATATTGAAAATATTAATTTACAAAACCCTTAACACTATTTTACAGCCAACAAGTATAGTACGAAAACAATACGAATTCAAATCAAAGAACAACGAATATATCGAAAATTTTAAGTGGTTTCCTAGGAAACGTTAATTATTCGTTGGACAATTATTTTATTCGATTTTAGTCACATAGTACTATTTATGATATAATAAACGCCTAATACTGAATATCAACAAACTAATAATATCAAACTATAGTTATTAAAAATTAAAAGATATCGAAACTATCGATAATTATAATTGGTTTCGTAGGAAACAACATCCATTCTTTGAAAAAATAATTTATTCAGATTTAATCACGTTTCAAAATATATTATTTTAAAAAACCCCTAACACTAAATTCCATCCAACAAGAATAGTATGAAAACAATACGAATTAAAATCAAAGAATTAGGAATATATCGAAAATATTAACTGGTTTCCTAGGAAACGTTAATTATGTTTTGAAAAATTGTTTTATTCAATTCTAGACAAATTGTATTATTTATATTTATTAAACGCCTAATACTTAATCTCAGCAAACAAATAGTAACACGCTATAGTTAATACAAATTTAGAAATATCGAAACTAACGAAAATTTTATGTGGTTCCCTAGGAAACAACCACCATTCTTTGAAAAAAAATATTTTATTCAGTTTTTATAACGTTTCAAAATTATCATTATACAAAATCGCTAACACTACATCCCAGCCAAATAGTATAGTAAGGAAACTTACCAATGCAAATCAAAGAATAACGAATATTTTGAAAATTTTAAGTGGTTTGCTAGGTAACGTTAATTATTCTTTGGAAAATTATTTTATTCAATTTCTGTCACATAGTACTATTTATGATATAATTAACGCCTAATACTGAATCTCGGCAAAGTAATAGTAACACACTATATTTAATACAAATTAACAAATATCGAAACTAACGAAAATTGTAAGTGGTTCCTTAGGAAACAACCATCATTCTTTGAAAAAAAAATTTTATTCAGTTTTAATATCGTTTCAAAATATTATTATACAAAATCGCTAACACTACATCCCAGCCGACTAGTATAGCAAGGAACATTACCATTGCAAATCAAAGAATAACGAATACATCAAAAGTATTAAGTGTTTTCCTAAGAAACGTTAATTATTATTTAAAAAATTATTTTATTTTATTTTAGTCACACTGTACTATTTATTTATATTAAACGCCTAACACTTAATATCAACAATTTAATAGTAGCACATTATAGTTAATACAAATCAACAAATATTGTAACTAACGAAAATTGTTAGTGTTTCCTAGAAAACAACAACTATTTTTTGTAAAAATACTTTATTCAGATGTAATCACGTTTGAAAATATTAATTTACAAAACGCCTAACACTAAATCCCAGCCAACTAGGATTGTAAGAAAACATTACCAATGCAAATGAAAGAATTACGTATATATCGAAAATGTTAAGTGGTTTCCTATAGTCCAAGATCCAAGGCCCCCCAGACCTTGCTTATTTTCTAACTCCCAAAATTATGAGAAATGTGTGGGGTAATTTAAGCACCTATGCATACCCGCTAGCTTCATTAGCCTGCCCGTTTTACAGGTAAGAAAGGTACATAAAAATAAAGCTTACTTTACTTAAATTCTAACAGCTGGTTTTTGGTTATGTTTTCACGAAATATTGTAAGAAATCATAATCCAATATTGCCAGACACCTCTTGTGGGTGGTAACTTCCGCCAGACGCTTTAAATTGCATAAAAAATTACTGCACTTTACTTATATTATAACTTCCAATTTTTATATATAATATTCATATGGCTATTTTAATACCTTTTGTAGGCAGCCAGACCAACCCCATGGGCCAATCATCCCCCTAGACGCATCAAAGCTATCCTGTAAGTGTAAGCGCGACAGCATTATCTATGCGCTTGAGTGCGAGTGAGATGTACTCTGTGGATTGCTTTCTCACTCTTAAACACATGGTTAATTGTTTTCTTGTTACATATGTATGTAGCATATATTTTCGTGTTTGTGTTCGCGCAGGCATTGTTAGATTGAATTAATATGTTATTGTTTTGAAAAATGTGAGTGAGTATAATAAATGTATTTGCAGTGTACAGTAAAATACCATGGCTGAATTATTAAAATGTGTTTTTTGTGTTGAACTGATGTAAAGTTAATATTGTTTACTAAATAAACATTAAAATAGTGTCAACAAATTTTAAAATATAGGAAGAAACATCACCTCAAGTACAAAAATGTTATTTTGACAGATGAATTATTTGAAAGTGGTTATTACAGACATTGCTACAAAATCATTCACTGGCTTAATGAAGAAATATTACGTGATAAAATCTACAACTACAGCAGAATCTAATACTTTTACAGACAAGTTGCCAAATGTTGCAGAGAATATAGGTACAACATCTTCATCGATGCCCAATTTACCTACGCAGTGTAGTGAATTACAACCATCTTCTCCACAACCTTCGACTTCAACATCTACTTTAACCGGAATCTTCAAATTTATCATCCACTATTGAGCTAGCTATTATACGTGATTTAGAAGAAAAAGTTGCATTAACTGTTAATGACAAAAATTTACTGTCAGATGATGTAAATTCACTTTCTAATGTTTTGATTGAATGTGATGTAAATATTGAGACAAAAAATGCTATATGTATTATTTGTGATCAAAAGATTAAAAAAACATCATTCAAAAAGACAATCGTTACTTTCCTCTGACAAAAATAAGTTTTTAGATTAAGTAAAAGGAGAAACTGAAAATTCTAATGAGCTAATTAACAAATTAAACAATTCTTTACATTCAAAAATTTTTACCATAATATTTGTAAATTGGATGTTTTTATGAAATGTCACCAAATAAAAAAAACTAAAAGTTCGTGGCATGATGTACGCGAGCATCATAAAATTTTTTTCGATTATATGTGTGCTTTTATAAGAGAGAATGTGATTGAAAAATGACGATGTAATTTTTTGACTTATCTTCATCAACATTATATACAAATGCTCGACGAAAGTGATGAAGAAAATGGTGCAGGACAGACAGTAAATTTTACACCCCATTGTTTAGAAATAAAAATAATGAAAGTATTTGATATGTGAAGAATTGAAACAATCTGCAATTCAAGTTACTTATGATCTTGCGATCTTACAATAGCAAAAAGTAGCCATGCAAATTCAAGCTACCGAAACTCCAATGTTTGATAATTTATTTATGCATTTAGGGCCGTTTCATATCATGATGGCTTATTTTAAAGCTATAGGCAAGGTTGTAATTGATTGTGGCTTATCCAATATCATGGTACACAGTAATTTACTAGCAGCAGGCTCATTAAATGGATTTCTTGATGGAAAGCACTTCAACAGATGTAAGAGACTTCATCCTCTTATGTCACTGGGAATAGAAATTTTACATTTCAAGTATAGAAAAAATAAATAAAATATCATTTGATAAAATTAATAGCTGTCAAAAAATTATTAAAAATATTTATTAAAAAAGCGTATCGTTTCAGCATTTCAGAATTACAAAATGCATTCCTTTTTCCCAATTTACATTTAAAAAACAAATTTGTTAGGAGATCAAATTCTTATAATTCAGGTTTCATCGAATTTATAATTAATTACTTTTTATAAAAATATTTTATAATTATATCGAAGCTCATCAAAACAAAACAAAAAAACATAGCAATTCAATCTAACAAACGCAAAAGCATATGCTAAAAGCATGCGTATACACAAAAAATTGACCATGTGGTAAAGTGTGAGAAAGCAATCTACAGAGTACATCTCACTCGCACTAAAGCGCATTGATAATGCTGTCGCGCTTACACTTACAGTATAGCTTTAATGCGTCTGGGGGGATGATTGGCCCATGGGGTTAGTCTGGCTGCCTACAAAAGGTATTAAAATAGCCACATGAATATTATATATAAAAATTGGAAGTTAGAATATAAGTAAAGTGCAGTAATGGTTTATGCAAATTTAAAGCGTCTGGCGGGAGTTACCGCCCACAAGAAGTATCTGGCAATATAGAATTATGATTTCTTGCAATATTTTGTGAAATATATCCAAAAACCACCTATTAGAATTTAAGTAAAGTAAGCTTTATTTTTAATGTACTTTTCATACATATTACCTGTAAACGGGCCGGCTAATGAAGCTAGCGGGTATGCATAGGTGCTTAAGCATACATTACCCCACACATTTCTCATAATTTTGGGAGTTAGAAAATAAGTTAGGTCTGGGGGCTTGGGATCTCAGTCTACTAGGAAACGATATTTATTCTTTGAAAAATTATTTTATTCAACTTTAGTCACGTTGTACTATTTATGATATATTAAACGCCTAATACTGAATATCAGCAAACTTACAGGAACACACTATAGTTAATACAAATCAACAAATATCATAACTAACGAAAATTGTAAGTGGTTTCCTAGGAAACAACAACCATTCTTTGAAAAAATTATTTATTAAGATTTAATCACTTTTTCAAAATATTATTATACAAAATCGCTAACACTAAATTCCAGCCAACAAGTAAAGTAAGATAAAAAATACGAATTCTAATCCAAGAAGTACGTAAATATCGAAAATTGTAAGTGGTTTTTTAGGAAACGTTAATTATTCTTTGGAAAATTCATTTATTCAATTTTAAACACATTGTATTATTTATGTATATTAAGCGCCTAATACTGAGTCTCAGCAAACTAATAATAACACACTATAAAAATCAACAACTAACGAAAATTTTTAAGTGGTTTCCTAAGAAACAACAATAATTTTTCGAAAACATATTTATTCCCATTAATTCAATATTGAAAATATTGATTTACAAAACCCTTAACACTATTTTAAAGCCAACAAGTATAGTACGAAAACAATACGAATTCAAATCAAAGAACAACGAATATATCGAAAATTTTAAGTGGTTTCCTAGGAAACGTTAATTATTCGTTGGACAATTATTTTATTCGATTTTAGTCACATAGTACTATTTATGATATAATAAACGCCTAATACTGAATATCAACAAACTAATAATATCAAACTATAGTTATTAAAAATTAAAAGATATCGAAACTATCGATAATTATAATTGGTTTCGTAGGAAACAACATCCATTCTTTGAAAAAATAATTTATTCAGATTTAATCACGTTTCAAAATATATTATTTTAAAAAACCCCTAACACTAAATTCCATCCAACAAGAATAGTATGAAAACAAATACGAATTAAAATCAAAGAATTAGGAATATATCGAAAATATTAACTGGTTTCCTAGGAAACGTTAATTATGTTTTGAAAAATTGTTTTATTCAATTCTAGACAAATTGTATTATTTATATTTATTAAACGCCTAATACTTAATCTCAGCAAACAAATAGTAACACGCTATAGTTAATACAAATTTAGAAATATCGAAACTAACGAAAATTTTATGTGGTTCACTAGGAAACAACCACCATTCTTTGAAAAAAAATTTTTACTCAGTTTTTATAACGTTTCAAAATTATCATTATACAAAATCGCTAACACTACATCCCAGCCAAATAGTATAGTAAGGAAACTTACCAATGCAAATCAAAGAATAACGAATATTTTGAAAATTTTAAGTGGTTTGCTAGGTAACGTTAATTATTCTTTGGAAAATTATTTTATTCAATTTCTGTCACATAGTACTATTTATGATATAATTAACGCCTAATACTGAATCTCGGCAAAGTAATAGTAACACACTATATTTAATACAAATTAACAAATATCGAAACTAACGAAAATTGTAAGTGGTTCCTTAGGAAACAACCATCATTCTTTGAAAAAAAAATTTTATTCAGTTTTAATATCGTTTCAAAATATTATTATACAAAATCGCTAACACTACATCCCAGCCGACTAGTATAGCAAGGAACATTACCATTGCAAATCAAAGAATAACGAATACATCAAAAGTATTAAGTGTTTTCCTAGGAAACGTTAATTATTATTTGGAAAATTATTTTATTCAACTTTAGTCACATAGTACTATTTGTGATATATTAAACGCCTAATACTGAATAGCAGCATACTATAAATAACAAACTATAGTTAATACAAATTAACAGATATCGAATTTACCGAAAATTGTAAGTGGTTTCGTAGGAAACAACAACCATTCCGTGAAAACATATTTTATTCAGTTTTAATAAAGTTTCTAAATATTATTATACAAAATCGCTAACACAACATCCCAGCCAACTAGTATAGTAAGACAACCTTACCAATGCAAATCTAAAAATTACGAATATATCGAAAATTTTAAGTGGTTTCCTAGGAAACGTTAATTATTCTTTGGAAAATTATTTAATTCAATTTTAGTCACATAGTACTATTTATGATATATTGAACGCCTAATACTGAATATCAGCAACCTAATAGTAACGATCTATAGTTAATACAAATTATGAGATATCGAAACTACCGAAAATTGTAAGTGGTTTCCTAGGAAACAACAACCATTCTTTGAAAAAATTATTTATACAGATTTAATCACTTTTCCAAATATTATTTACCATTTATTACACATAAAACGCCTAATACTAAATCTCAGCAAAATAATAGCAGCACTATATAGTTAATACAAATCAACAGATATCAAAACTAACGAAAATTGTAAGGGGTTTACAAGGAAAGAACAACCATTCTTTAAATAAATAATTTATTTAGATTTAATCACTTTTTAAAATATTAATTTACATAACGCCTAACACTTAATCCCAGCGAACTAGGAAAGTAAGAAAACATTACTAATGCAAATCAAAGAATTACAAAATATATATCGAAAAATTTAGGTGTTGTCCTAGGAAACGTTAAATATTCTTTGGAAAATTATTTTATTTAATTTTTGTCACATTGTAGTATATATATATATATATATATATATATATATATATATATATACGAGTATATTAATCGCCTAATACTGAATCTCGGCAAAGTAATAGTAACACACTATAGTTTATACAAATCAACAAATATCGAAACTCACGAAAATTTTAAGTAGTTTCCTAGGAAATGACAACTATTCTTGGTAAAAATAATTTATTCAGATTTAATCAAGTTTAAAAATATTAATTTGCAAAACGCGAAACACTATATCCTAGCTAACTAGGATAGTAAAAAAAACATTACGAATGCAAATAAAAGAACTACGATTATATCGAAAATTTTAAGCGGTTTCCTAAGTAACGTTAATTATTATTTAGAAAATTATTTTCTTTATTTTTAGTTACATTGTATTATATATATATAGTATTACGCGTTTGTGTGTAGTATAAATTCACACATGTATATATTAAACGCGTAATACTGAATCTCAGCAAACTGATAGTAACACACTATAGTTATTACAAATCAACAAATATCAAAACTAAACAAAATTGTAAGTGGTTTTCTAGGAAACAACAACCATTCGTTGAAAAAATAATTTATTCAGATTTAATCATATTTCAAAATATTAATTTACAAAACGCCTATCACTAAATCCCAGTTAACTAGGTTAGTAAGAAAAACATTACAAATGCAAAGCAAATAATAAAGATAACATCGAAAATTTTAAGTAGTTTCCTAAGAAACGTTAATTATTATTTAAAAAATTATTTTATTTTATTTTAGTCACACTGTACTATTTATTTATATTAAACGCCTAACACTTAATATCAACAATTTAATAGTAGCACATTATAGTTAATACAAATCAACAAATATTGTAACTAACGAAAATTGTTAGTGTTTCCTAGAAAACGACAACTATTTTTTGTAAAAATACTTTATTCAGATGTAATCACGTTTGAAAATATTAATTTACAAAACGCCTAACACTAAATCCCAGCCAACTAGGATTGTAAGAAAACATTACCAATGCAAATGAAAGAATTACGTATATATCGAAAATGTTAAGTGGTTTCCTATAGTCCAAGATCCAAGGCCCCCCAGACCTTGCTTATTTTCTAACTCCCAAAATTATGAGAAATGTGTGGGGTAATTTAAGCACCTATGCATACCCGCTAGCTTCATTAGCCTGCCCGTTTTACAGGTAAGAAAGGTACATAAAAATAAAGCTTACTTTACTTAAATTCTAACAGCTGGTTTTTGGTTATGTTTCACGAAATATTGTAAGAAATCATAATCCAATATTGCCAGACACCTCTTGTGGGTGGTAACTTCCGCCAGACGCTTTAAATTGCATAAAAAATTACTGCACTTTACTTATATTATAACTTCCAATTTTTATATATAATATTCATATGGCTATTTTAATACCTTTTGTAGGCAGCCAGACCAACCCCATGGGCCAATCATCCCCCTAGACGCATCAAAGCTATCCTGTAAGTGTAAGCGCGACAGCATTATCTATGCGCTTGAGTGCGAGTGAGATGTACTCTGTGGATTGCTTTCTCACTCTTAAACACATGGTTAATTGTTTTCTTGTTACATATGTATGTAGCATATATTTTCGTGTTTGTGTTCGCGCAGGCATTGTTAGATTGAATTAATATGTTATTGTTTTGAAAAATGTGAGTGAGTATAATAAATGTATTTGCAGTGTACAGTAAAATACCATGGCTGAATTATTAAAATGTGTTTTTTGTGTTGAACTGATGTAAAGTTAATATTGTTTACTAAATAAACATTAAAATAGTGTCAACAAATTTTAAAATATAGGAAGAAACATCACCTCAAGTACAAAAATGTTATTTTGACAGATGAATTATTTGAAAGTGGTTATTACAGACATTGCTACAAATCATTCACTGGCTTAATGAAGAAATATTACGTGATAAAATCTACAACTACAGCAGAATCTAATACTTTTACAGACAAGTTGCCAAATGTTGCAGAGAATATAGGTACAACATCTTCATCGATGCCCAATTTACCTACGCAGTGTAGTGAATTACAACCATCTTCTCCACAACCTTCGACTTCAACATCTACTTTACCGGAATCTTCAAATTTATCATCCACTATTGAGCTAGCTATTATACGTGATTTAGAAGAAAAAGTTGCATTAACTGTTAATGACAAAAATTTACTGTCAGATGATGTAAATTCACTTTCTAATGTTTTGATTGAATGTGATGTAAATATTGAGACAAAAAATGCTATATGTATTATTTGTGATCAAAAGATTAAAAAACATCATTCAAAAAGACAATCGTTACTTTCCTCTGACAAAAATAAGTTTTTAGATTAAGTAAAAGGAGAAACTGAAAATTCTAATGAGCTAATTAACAAATTAAACAATTCTTGACATTCAAAAATTGTTTACCTTAATATTTGTAAATTGGATGTTTTTATGAAATGTCACCAAATAAAAAAAACTAAAAGTTCGTGGCATGATGTACGCGAGCATCATAAAATTTTTTTCGATTATATGTGTGCTTTTATAAGAGAGAATGTGATTGAAAAATGACGATGTAATTTTTTGACTTATCTTCATCAACATTATATACAAATGCTCGAAGAAAGTGATGAAGAAAATGGTGCAGGACAGACAGTAAATTTTACACCCCATTGTTTAGAAATAAAAATAATGAAAGTATTTGATCAAAAAAGAAAATTTTTCCCCTGCAAAATAAAAAAATAATAGCTCCAAAACATTTAATAAATATTGATGAACAATCAGTTGAAACATTTAAAAGATAAAGACATTCTATTAAAAGCTGCTTTGCTGTTAAGAAAAATCAGTTCTGAAGATTGAGAAAAGAAATTACCCAAAAAAAAAATCAGCACCAGATTTAAGGACTGGGGAAGCATCAATGCCCGAAGATTTGTTAGAATTTTATTTAACATTATTAGCAGGAAATACTGAACACCAACAAAATAAAAACCCCAAAATGTGCTTGTCAAGTTCAATCTTTTTGTGAAGATGTTGTATACAGTGTACATAATGGAAGGGTTAAAGTGTCAAAAAATATAATGCTAGGAATAGTTTTAAAGAGCTTGACCAGCAGTCGAAAAACTGTTGATATTATCCACAGACATACACTTCAGTTGAAAAATCAAGTTTGTGCCCTGAAACAATTAAAAGATCTCCACATCTATGCACCGGTGTCGCCTACGATAATTTTGATCGGTTCGTAGAAACAAAGAGTGGCAAGGATACGCTGCATGATACTGTCGGGTTTGTATATCAAAATTTTGATTTGGATATTCCCTATGAATCTGAATTATTAGACGTATCTTCTGTCAATGGTGAAGAAAACTTGAACTCGAAGAAAAGGAAGCGTAGAACTTTTGAGGCTGTAATCTTTAAAAGAAAGTTTCATATCCACAAAAAACCAAAGATGATAGATGTTCTGGAGTTATCAGTCTATGAAGAATATTTACAACCTGTTAATCTAGCATTATATAATGCAATTGATACTATTTGGATGGTTAGCCATGCTGTACGGTCACTAAATATTCCAATGTGGATTGGCTACAATAGTATAATAAGTAATAATAGTAATAAAAATAATAATAATCCAAAACAAGTTATTTCTTATCTAACTCCCATCAATTCATCACCTACTAACACAGCTGTTGTTTTGGAGACCATGAAACAAAGTAAACAAATTTGTGAAGAATTGAAACAATCTGCAATTCAAGTTACTTATGATCTTGCGATCTTACAATAGCAAAAGTAGCCATGCAAATTCAAGCTACCGAAACTCCAATGTTTGATAATTTATTTATGCATTTAGGGCCGTTTCATATCATGATGGCTTATTTTAAAGCTATAGGCAAGGTTGTAATTGATTGTGGCTTATCCAATATCATGGTACACAGTAATTTACTAGCAGCAGGCTCATTAAATGGATTTCTTGATGGAAAGCACTTCAACAGATGTAAGAGACTTCATCCTCTTATGTCACTGGGAATAGAAATTTTACATTTCAAGTATAGAAAAAATAAATAAAATATCATTTGATAAAATTAATAGCTGTCAAAAAATTATTAAAAATATTTATTAAAAAAGCGTATCGTTTCAGCATTTCAGAATTACAAAATGCATTCCTTTTTCCCAATTTACATTTAAAAAACAAATTTGTTAGGAGATCAAATTCTTATAATTCAGGTTTCATCGAATTTATAATTAATTAATTTTTATAAAAATATTTTATAATTATATCGAAGCTCATCAAAACAAAACAAAAAAACATAGCAATTCAATCTAACAAACGCAAAAGCATATGCTAAAAGCATGCGTATACACAAAAAATTGACCATGTGGTAAAGTGTGAGAAAGCTATCTACAGAGTACATCTCACTCGCACTAAAGCGCGTTGATAATGCTGTCGCGCTTACACTTACAGTATAGCTTTAATGCGTCTGGGGGGATGATTGGCCCATGGGGTTAGTCTGGCTGCCTACAAAAGGTATTAAAATAGCCACATGAATATTATATATAAAAATTGGAAGTTAGAATATAAGTAAAGTGCAGTAATGGTTTATGCAAATTTAAAGCGTCTGGCGGGAGTTACCGCCCACAAGAAGTATCTGGCAATATAGAATTATGATTTCTTGCAATATTTTGTGAAATATATCCAAAAACCACCTATTAGAATTTAAGTAAAGTAAGCTTTATTTTTATGTACTTTTCATACATATTACCTGTAAACGGGCCGGCTAATGAAGCTAGCGGGTATGCATAGGTGCTTAAGCATACATTACCCCACACATTTCTCATAATTTTGGGAGTTAGAAAATAAGTTAGGTCTGGGGGCTTGGGATCTCAGTCTACTAGGAAACGATATTTATTCTTTGAAAAATTATTTTATTCAACTTTAGTCACGTTGTACTATTTATGATATATTAAACGCCTAATACTGAATATCAGCAAACTTACAGGAACACACTATAGTTAATACAAATCAACAAATATCATAACTAACGAAAATTGTAAGTGGTTTCCTAGGAAACAACAACCATTCTTTGAAAAAATTATTTATTAAGATTTAATCACTTTTCAAAATATTATTATACAAAATCGCTAACACTAAATTCCAGCCAACAAGTAAAGTAAGATAAAAAATACGAATTCTAATCCAAGAAGTACGTAAATATCGAAAATTGTAAGTGGTTTTTTAGGAAACGTTAATTATTCTTTGGAAAATTCATTTATTCAATTTTAAACACATTGTATTATTTATGTATATTAAGCGCCTAATACTGAATCTCAGCAAACTAATAATAACACACTATAAAAATCAACAACTAACGAAAATTTTAAGTGGTTTCCTAAGAAACAACAATCATTTTTCGAAAAAATATTTATTCAAATTAATTCAATATTGAAAATATTAATTTACAAAACCCTTAACACTATTTTACAGCCAACTAGTATAGTACGAAAACAATACGAATTCAAATCAAAGAACAACGAATATATCGAAAATTTTAAGTGGTTTCCTAGGAAACGTTAATTATTCGTTGGACAATTATTTTATTCGATTTTAGTCACATAGTACTATTTATGATATAATAAACGCCTAAAACTGAATATCAACAAACTAATAATATCAAACTATAGTTATTAAAAATTAAAAGATATCGAAACTATCGATAATTATAATTGGTTTCGTAGGAAACAACATCCATTCTTTGAAAAAATTATTTATTCAGATTTAATCACGTTTCAAAATATATTATTTTAAAAAAACCCCTAACACTAAATTCCATCCAACAAGAATAGTATGAAAACAATACGAATTAAAATCAAAGAATTAGGAATATATCGAAAATATTAACTGGTTTCCTAGGAAACGTTAATTATGTTTTGAAAAATTGTTTTATTCAATTCTAGACAAATTGTATTATTTATATTTATTAAACGCCTAATACTTAATCTCAGCAAACAAATAGTAACACGCTATAGTTAATACAAATTAAGAAATATCGAAACTAACGAAAATTTTATGTGGTTCCCTAGGAAACAACCACCATTCTTTGAAAAAAAAAATTTTATTCAGTTTTTATAACGTTTCAAAATTATCATTATACAAAATCGCTAACACTACATCCCAGCCAAATAGTATAGTAAGGAAACTTACCAATGCAAATCAAAGAATAACGAATATTTTGAAAATTTTAAGTGGTTTGCTAGGTAACGTTAATTATTCTTTGGAAAATTATTTTATTCAATTTCTGTCACATAGTACTATTTATGATATAATTAACGCCTAATACTGAATCTCGGCAAAGTAATAGTAACACACTATATTTAATACAAATTAACAAATATCGAAACTAACGAAAATTGTAAGTGGTTCCTTAGGAAACAACCATCATTCTTTGAAAAAAACATTTTATTCAGTTTTAATATCGTTTCAAAATATTATTATACAAAATCGCTAACACTACATCCCAGCCGACTAGTATAGCAAGGAACATTACCATTGCAAATCAAAGAATAACGAATACATCAAAAGTATTAAGTGTTTTCCTAGGAAACGTTAATTATTATTTGGAAAATTATTTTATTCAACTTTAGTCACATAGTACTATTTGTGATATATTAAACGCCTAATACTGAATAGCAGCATACTATAAATAACAAACTATAGTTAATACAAATTAACAGATATCGAATTTACCGAAAATTGTAAGTGGTTTCGTAGGAAACAACAACCATTCCGTGAAAAAATATTTTATTCAGTTTTAATAAAGTTTCTAAATATTATTATACAAAATCGCTAACACAACATCCCAGCCAACTAGTATAGTAAGACAACCTTACCAATGCAAATCTAAAAATTACGAATATATCGAAAATTTTAAGTGGTTTCCTAGGAAACGTTAATTATTCTTTGGAAAATTATTTAATTCAATTTTAGTCACATAGTACTATTTATGATATATTGAACGCCTAATACTGAATATCAGCAACCTAATAGTAACGATCTATAGTTAATACAAATTATGAGATATCGAAACTACCGAAAATTGTAAGTGGTTTCCTAGGAAACAACAACCATTCTTTGAAAAAATTATTTATTCAGATTTAATCACTTTTCCAAATATTATTTACAAAACCCCTAACACAAAATTCCAGCTATCAAGTATAGTAAGAAAACAGTACGAATTCAAATCCTATATACCAATTGGTTGGTAGGCCTGGTCCTACACTGTGTACACGCTGTCCACGACGCTCCGTAGCTTAATTAAATTTATCGCAGTTTATTTTCATTCCAGTTTAGAACTTTGACCAATTTGATATTATTATCAGTGGCTGAATCTTATCAGTGATTCCGTCTATAGTGTACTGCCCTAGAAAGTAATATTCTTTAAGTTATCTAATCACTGCACTAACAAGGTTAGACTTGACGACAGCAGAACAATTACGTTATTTTCATTGATTACCGAGCGCTGACCTTTATTTTTTGACAATATTGCGTTGATATCTTATCTGAAGTTGCGGTAGCATTGGTAGCGTCTTGGTTTAATAAGCCGAAGATTCCCGGATCGAATACTAGTACTTGACCTATCTTTTTGCATCACGTTACCTCACATCATTTTAAATTTTTATCACTTGTTATTAATTTTAAAGTTTTTAGTTGTTGTTAGATTTTTTATTACATGGACTATTAATATATTAGTGTTTTATTGCATTTTATTCTATTATTTATTTTTTATACATCAATTTTAAAACAGCAGACATGTGCTTAAATATTGAGTTCACTAAAAATGGAAAGCCAAACATTTTACTTAACGGCCATAAATACCTAGAAAGTTACACATTGAAATCTGGATAGATTATTTGGCGCTACCTTGGAAGAAGTTGTGGAGTGACGATTAAGTCGGATTCTGAAAAAACAACCGTCGCAACAGTCAACAGTAAACACTCAGGTCCTCACCCTGTACCTATGAGGGCACTGACATCTCCGCAGTTGAGCTCCTCGTCCTCGGTTACTCCATCCGCCACCGGGACTGCTGTGACTCGCGCTTCAGCGACGCGTTCGCCCGCACCCGCGGCTGAGATCGTTGCGACCCGCCCTTCCGCGACGCGTTCGCCCTCACATTCTGGGACTCCCACAGGGACGCTGACATCAACTGTGGTGTCATGCCGCCCGTCACCCAACCTGCTTGTTACATCGCTCTTTTGAGGAATCGTCTCCCAATACCACACCCCGTCCCGGCCCTCTTCACTGTTCGTGTGGACTGGAGGCTGAAAACATGGAGTGAAAGAGGCGTATAGAACATCTTACAGCCGAGAGGGATCAGATTCTTGATCACTCCATCCAGTCTGACGCACGTCTCCTCCAGTTTACAGATTAACTCTTTGTGGCGAACTCGTCACTAACTGAGACTCCTGGTGGCCGTAAAACTGATTGCGCCGTACAGTGCGAACTGTCCTCGTCTGTAGTTTGTCAGGAGCCGCGCTGCAGTGAAACCAGGGACTTAGTTACTAGTCTTAAGACTACCGTTGAGGTCCTGGAGGCTGAGCTGGGATGTTTCAGGGCGGAAGCTGTGGAGGAAAATCATACCCATAATAACGACACAAAGGATGAGGGATGGGTATTGGTTAAAAGCAAACCCAAGAGGAAGTCGAAGAAGAAGAAGAAGAGAAATCCAAACCCTGCAAACAAATCATCTGCATTGAAACCCCATAAAACACCATTCACGAAAAAAAGAATACAAACGCCAAAAATACACCTAGAATCGACCCGCATTTTCCCTCAGCTACATCTCGCAGACACCACCCACCCACCAACCATCCCCAAGATGTCGAGGACGCTAGGAGGAAACAGTTTCCATTTCCATTGGTGTACATCGAGGGAGACAGCCACGTTCGTCATCTGGCCGGCTTAGTTCAACAACGTGTGAACCCGGCGACGAGGGCGAGTGGCACCTGCAGGCCGGGGGCCGGGTTTCAGACGGTGACTTCTGGTGATCTGCCTCCGCCTGGGAGCTGCTGCATTCTTTTTGCTAGAACAAACGATGTCGCTGCTGACGAGTCTGACAACATCCTCGAACATCTCGAGCGACAATTAACTGCTCGTCTCAGCTCGTCGGCCGTTATCGTTTCCACGGTTCCACAACGGCATCATCTCCCTGAAGACCACCCCGTGAACCAGCGAATTGACTTTGGTCAACTTTTACATTGAGGAGCTGTCTACTCGACATGAGGAGGTGGAGCTCCTAAAGTTTAATTTGATTGGAAGATGGTGGTTCAATCGCCACGGAATGCACTTGCGGCTGCCTGGCAAGCGGCTGTTGGCTGATTTGGTATTGGAGAGTCTCCATCGCTGTGCTCGGTCATCTGTCGCGCGTCTCCCGGCCTCGCCTGCTGCCGCCAACCCTGCCTGTGCGTCTCATTCCTCTCCGCCGTGCCTTCCTGCTGCTGCCCTGGACAGTACATCGTCTACGCAGCTTCCTCTCACTGCACTGTGGCCCCACCCTGTCGGTGCCTACTCCGAGACCGCCGCTCAGGAGCTTACCACCAATGGCATAGGTCAAAAAAACTATTGTTTACTGACAGAGGTGAAGGTAGGATAGGGGCACCAGAATAATTCAAGGGTTTAAATTCAATCAGTCAAAATTCCAAATCAACAATTTCCAAATTTTCAAAATTCAAAAATGAAACTTTTAACCTGATTCATCTTAATGCTCAAATTGCTACCAAAAAGGTTGATGAGCTGACACTCTTTTGTGAAGAACTTGCGCCAGATATATTTATAATCTCCGAGCATGGCTTCACTAAAGAAAACACAACATTTTTCAAATCAACAACTTTGAATTGGCCGGTTCTTTTTTGCCGAAACACGTCCAAAGGGGGTAGTGTAGCAATTTTTTACTATACGGTAAATTACTTTTCAACCGATCAAAGTCGATTACAGCTTTGAACTGACCTTTGAGGTTGAAGGAATAAAAATAAAAACAAATCATTTTGGGAAAATCTTGGTCTTTGGGTTGTACCGTTCACCCAATGGTTGTGTTGATGCTTTTTTTGAAAAACTTGAAATTCTTTTAAATTTTTTCAACACATCTCAAACAAAATTCTTTATTTTGGGGGACTTTAACATAAACGTGCTAGATCATACCCGCCCCCTTACCCAGCGGTTCCGCGATTTATTGACTTCATTTTGCTTGATCTGGTCAGTGAACTCCCCAACTCGTGTATCTGGCACGACGAGTACAGCCATCGACAATGTTGTCACTAACATTTCACAAGTCAGAGATTCCGTGCTTCATGCCGCCATCTCGGACCACCGCGCTCAGGTGGTCGAGGTCATTGGGTGTTTCCCGGATGTCGAGGGACAGGCTCCAAAAATTCTAAGAGTAACTCGACAGCAGAACATTGAACAGCTCAGGAGTTTTCTCGGGGGTGAATCCTGGATATTTCTGGATCATTTCCGTGATGCGAATGGGGTGTTCAATGCGTTTAACGAACGTTTCTTATATTATCTGAACAGTTCATGCCCTTTCAAAAAATCAAAAGGTTTCAAAATTTCAAAAAGACTTCATGGATTACACAAGGTATTCAGATATCCAGAGACAAAATCAAGTTCTATAACTCTATCTACATATGCACTGAAAATAAAAATTATAGTTTTTTTCCGAAATTACAGAAGAGTGTATAGAAGAGTAATTAAAGCCGCAAAGGCCTATGACATTGAAAAAAAACTTTAAAAACATGTGACAACTTTTCTAAAACGGCCTGGTCAATCATTAATAATGCATCAAACCTTTCTAAAAAACACAACAAAATTAAAATTATCGACTACGGTACAAAAGTAGAGGAACCCTCGGTGGTTGTTGGATTATTCATTCGTTATTACGATTCGATGACTGTGATGGGCGGAGGCACCGAGGGACCTCTCCCCCGCGTAAGAGTTTCCCGGCGGCCGATGACGTCCATGGCTTTTGCTCCTGTGAGTGGGGGGAGGTGGCTCGCGTCTTGTGGAGTCTCAAGGCGAAAAAGTCCTGTGACATCCATGGGGTATCGTCATGGTTAGTTAAACAATGCTCCAAGCAATTGTTGGCACCATTGATCAAACTGATCATTTTTTTCATTTGAAACAGGCACCTTTCCAGACAAATTAAAAATTGCGAAAATCACTCCGATATTCAAAAAGGTCCTTGTGTGACTAGCATTTATCGTCCAATTTCGGTTTTGCCTGCCATCAGTAAAGTCTTTGAAAAAATATTTTTTGCACGACTGGAAACCTTCCTTTCAAGATTTGAAATTCTCGATCCAGAACAATATGGATTCAGAAAAAACAGATCAACAGTCGATGCAGTCACAAACCTTGTTGAACTCGTGGTTGATGGGTTGGAGAGAAGTGAACATGTGCTCAGCATATTTCTTGACCTCTCCAAAGCCTTTGACTGCGTGCACCATGCGACACTGCTGCACCAGTTAGAGGAATGCGGCATTCGAGGTTTGCCGCACAAATGGGTCATGTCTTATCTCAGTGACAGGGTCCAGTATGTACAGACGAACATGTAAACCAGTGTGTACAGATCGAGAATGTCCTGTCAGACAAAACACAAGTAACCCAAGGTGTTCCCCAGGGATCAATTCTTGGCCCAGTTCTTTTTAATCTCTATGTCAACGGACTGAAATCATCTATCCAGCATGGTAAAGTGATTCAGTACGCTGATGACACGACTATTTGTATAAAGGCAAAATCAGCTGCTGAATTATAACTCAAATCATTTCTTGATCTAAATCTTTACATTCAACATTTCAATGAAATGAACTTGCAAGCAAACAATTTAAAGTCAGATTTCATCAAATTTTGTTTTCAGCAGCGCAATTAAGAAAACAAAATCACTGTGATGGTGGATGATGAAATCATTGAAGAAACATCTTCCCCAAAGTTCCTTTGAATACATCTTGACAAGGAGTTGACTTGGAACGGTCACATTGACAGCGTTTGCTCTAGAGTTAACTGAGGCATTTATACTTTGCGTAACCTAGCACAATTCTGCTCCCTTGAACTCTTAAGAACAGCCTATTTTGGCTTGGTCCATACTCACTTGGAGTACGGAATCAGACTTTGGGGTAGCTGGTCTAAATACAAGCTGGAAAGGGTATTTAGACTTCAGAAAAGAGCTGTCAGAACTATCTTGAAATTGAAAACAAGAGAGTCGTGTAGAGAAGCATTTAGGGAGCTTAGATTAATGACTTTACCCTCCCTCTATATCTTGGATGTCGCTCTGTACTCCAAGTCAAGGTGCACTTTGACCCAAGGCAGGAATGTTCAATCATATGATACTAGAGGTAGGGACAACTACAGAATTCACTCACACAGAAGTATAGCCTTTGATCGGCTGCCATCTCAAGTTGGTGAAGTAATCAATTCCCTTCCTGAATGCATCAAAAATCAAAACCAGAATCTTTTCAAGACTCGTTTAAAGCATCTTTTGGTGTCTAGTGCCTTTTACACGATTGAGGAGTTTTTTCAATACCGCTGGGATAATTGGTAACCCCCCTACCCGAAATTCTGGTGTTGAGAGTGTGATTGTTTGCATAAATGTTGAGAGATGTATGTATGATTAAGTAAGCTTCAATGTGTATGAATGGCTGGGAAGAATATGACGCTCGCAACACAATTGTAAAATTGTCACAAATGCAATAAAAAATTTATTTATTTAAATCAAAGCATTACGAATATATTGAAAATTTTAAGTGGTTTCCTAGAAAAAGTTAATTGTTCTTTGGAAAATTATTTTATTCAATTTTAATCACACAGTACTGTTTATGATATATTACAAGCCTAATACTGAATATCAGCAAACTAATAGTTACTAACTATAGTTAATAAATATTAACAGATATCGAAACTACCGAAAATTGTAAGTGTATTCCTAGGAAACAACAACCATTCTTTGAAAAAATTATTTATTCAGATTTAATCTCATTTCAAAATATTAATTTCAAAACCCCTAACACTAAATTCCAGCCAACAAGTATAGCAAGAAAACAATACAAATTCAAATCAAAGAATTGCGAATATATCGAAAATTGTTAGTGGTTTCTTAGGAAACGTTAATTATTCTTTGGAAAATTCTTTTATTCAATTTTAGTCACATAGTACAAATTATGATATATTAAACGCCTAATATTGAATATCAGCATACTAAAAATAACGAACTATAGTTAATACAAATTACCACTTATCGAAAATACCGAAAATTTTAAGTGGTATCCTAAGAAACAACAAACATTATTTTGAAAATTATTTATTCAGATTTAATCACTTTTAAAATATTAAATTACAAAACCTTTAACACTAAATTCCAGCCAAAAAGTATAGTAAGAAAGCAATACGAATTTAATTTCAAGAATTACAAATGTATATCGAAAATTTTAAGTAGTTTCTTAGGAAACGTTAATTATTCTTTGAAAAAATTCATTTATTCAATTTTAAACACATTGTACTATTTATGTATATTAAACGCCTAATACTGATTCTTAGCAAACTAAAAATAATGAATTATAGTTAATACATATTACCAGATATCGAAACTACCAAAAATTGTAAGTAGTTTCCTAGGAAACTACAATCATTCTTTGGAAAAATTATTTATTCAGATTTTTTCTTCTTCAAAATATTAATTTACAAATACCCCTAACACTAAATTCAAGCCAACAAGTATAGTAAGAAATAAATACGAATTCAAATCAAAGAATTACATATGTATCGAAAACTTTAAGTGGTTTCCTATGAAAACGTTAATTATTGTTTGGAAAATTCTTTTATTCAATTTAAGACACATAGTACTATTTATGATATATAAAACACCTAATATAAAATATCAGCATACTAAAAATAACGAACTATAGTTAATACAAATTACCAGATATCGAAAATACCGAAAATTTAAAGTGGTATCCTAAGAAACAACAACCATTGTTTGGAAAAATTATTTATTCAGATTTATTCTTTTTTCAAAATATTAATTTACAAATACCCCTAACACTAACTTCAAGCCATCAAGTATAGTACGAAAACAATACGTATTCAAATCAAAGAATTACAAATGTATCGAAAAATTTTAAGTGGTTTCCTGTGAAACGTTAAATATTGTTTGGAAAATTCTTTTATTCAATTTAAGACACATTGTACTATTTATATATTAATCGCCTAATACTGAATCTCAGCAAACTAAAAATAATGAACTATAGTTAATACAAATTAATTATATCAATCAATTTTAGTCACATAGTACTATTTATGATATATTAAACTCCTAATATTGAATATCGAACGAAAATTGTAAGTAGTTTCCTAGGAAACTACAACCATTCTTTGAAAAAAATTATTTATTCAGATTTAATCTTTTTTCAAAATATTAATTTTACAAATACTCCTAACACTAAATTCAAGCCAACAAGTATAGTAAGAAAACACTACGAATTCAAAACAAAGAATTACAAATCTTTCGAAAAGATTAAGTGGTTTCCCAGGAAACGTTAATTATTGTTTGGAAAATTCTTTTATTCAATTTAAGAAACATGTACTATTTATATATATTAAGCGCATAATACTGAATCTCCGAACACTAAAAATAATTAGCTATAGTTAATACCAATTACCACTTATCGAAAATACCGAAAATTTTAAGTGGTATCCTAAGAAACAACAATCATTTTTTGGAAAAAATTATTTATTCAGATTTAATCACTTTTAAAATATTAATTTAGAAAACCCTTAACACTAAATCTCAGCCAACAAGTATAGTAAGTAAGCGATACGAATTTAATTCAATGAATTTCAAATGCAATAAAAAATTTATTTATTTAAATCAAAGCATTACGAATATATCGAAAATTTTAAGTGGTTTCCTAGAAAACGTTAATTGTTCTTTGGAAAATTATGTTATTCAATTTTAATCACACAGTACTGTTTATGATATATTACAAGCCTAATACTGAATATCAGCAAACTAATAGTTACGAACTATAGTTAATACAAATTAACAGATATCGAAACTACCGAAAATTGTAAGTGTATTCCTAGGAAACAACAACCATTCTTTGAAAAAATTATTTATTCAGATTTAATCTCTTTCAAAATATTAATTTCAAAACCCCTAACACTAAATTCCAGCCAACAAGTACAGCAAGAAAACAATACAAATTCAAATCAAAGAATTGCGAATATATCGAAAATTTTAAGTGGTTTCTTAGGAAACGTTAATTATTCTTTGGAAAATTCTTTTATTCAATTTTAGTCACATAGTACAAATTATGATATATTAAACGCCTAATATTGAATATCAGCATACTAAAAATAACGAACTATAGTTAATACAAATTACCACTTATCGAAAATACCGAAAATTTTAAGTGGTATCCTAAGAAACAACAAACATTATTTTGAAAATTATTTATTCAGATTTAATCACTTTTAAAATATTAAATTACAAAACCTTTAACACTAAATTCCAGCCAAAAAGTATAGTAAGAAAGCAATACGAATTTAATTTCAAGAATTACAAATGTATATCGAAAATTTTAAGTAGTTTCTTAGGAAACGTTAATTATTCTTTGAAAAATTCATTTATTCAATTTTAAACACATTGTACTATTTATGTATATTAAACGCCTAATACTGATTCTTAGCAAACTAAAAATAATGAATTATAGTTAATACATATTACCAGATATCGAAACTACCAAAAATTGTAAGTAGTTTCCTAGGAAACTACAATCATTCTTTGGAAAAATTATTTATTCAGATTTTTTCTACTTCAAAATATTAATTTACAAATACCCCTAACACTAAATTCAAGCCAACAAGTATAGTAAGAAATAAATACGAATTCAAATCAAAGAATTACAAATGTATCGAAAACTGTAAGTGGTTTCCTATGAAACGTTAATTATTGTTTGGAAAATTCTTTTATTCAATTTAAGACACATAGTACTATTTATGATATATAAAACACCTAATATAAAATATCAGCATACTAAAAATAACGAACTATAGTTAATACAAATTACCAGATATCGAAAATACCGAAAATTTAAAGTGGTATCCTAAGAAACAACAACCATTGTTTGGAAAAATTATTTATTCAGATTTATTCTTTTTTCAAAATATTAATTTACAAATACCCCTAACACTAACTTCAAGCCATCAAGTATAGTACGAAAACAAGACGTATTCAAATCAAAGAATTACAAATGTATCGAAAACTTTAAGTGGTTTCCTATGAAACGTTAAATATTGTTTGGAAAATTCTTTTATTCAATTTAAGACACATTGTACTATTTATATTAATCGCCTAATACTGAATCTCAGCAAACTAAAAATAATGAACTATAGTTAATACAAATTAATTATATCAATCAATTTTAGTCACATAGTACTATTTATGATATATTAAACTCCTAATATTGAATATCGAACGAAAATTGTAAGTAGTTTCCTAGGAAACTACAACCATTCTTTGAAAAAATTATTTATTCAGATTTAATATCATTTCAAAATATTAATTTTAAAACCCCTAACACTAAATTCCAGCCAACAAGTATAGCAAGAAAACAATACAAATTCAAATCAAAGAATTACGAATATATCGAAAATTTTTGTGGTTTCCTAGGAAACGTTAATTGTTTTTTTTTAAATTCTTTTATTCAATTTAAGACACATTTTACTATTTATACATATATTAAACACCTAATACTGAATCTCAGAAAACTAATAGTAGGACACTATAGTTAATACAAATTAACAGATATCGAAACTAACGAAAATTGTAAATGGTTCCTAGGAAACAACAACCGTTCATTAAAAAATTTATTCATTCAGATTTAATCACTTTTTAAAATATTAATTTACAAACCCCCTAACACTAAATTCCCCCAGCAAGTATAGTAAGAGAACAATACGAATTCAAATCAAAGAATTATGAATATATCAAAAATTTTAGGTGGTTTCCTAGGAAACGTTAAGCATACTTTGGTAAATTCTTTTATTAAATTTTAGACACACTGTACTAATTATATATATATATTAAACGCCTAATACTGAAGCTCAGCAAACTAATAGTAACACACTATAGTTAATACAATTTAACAAATATCGAAACTAACGAAAATTGTAAGTGGTTTCTTAGGAAACAACAACCATATTTTGAAAAAATATTTTATTCAGTTTTAATAACGTTTCAAAATATTATTATACAAAATTGCTAACACTACGTCTCAGCCAACTATTAAAGTAAGAAATCATTACCAATGCAAATCAAAGATTAACGAATAGCCCTATATTCAATATTTTTATGTGGTTTCTTAGGAAACGTAGATTATTCTTTAGAAAATTATTTTATTCAATATTAGTCACATAGTACTATTTATGATAGTATATATTGAACGCCTAATACTGAATATCAGATAACTAATAGTAACACACTATAGTCAATACAAATCAAAAAATATTGAAACTAACGAAAATTGTAAGTGGTTTCCTAGGAAAAAAACTACTTTTCACTGAAGAAATTATTTATTCTGATTTAATCACTTTTCAAAATATTGAATTTACAAAACCTTTAACACTAAATTCCAGCCAACAAGTATTGTAAGAAAACAATACCAATTCAAATCAAAGAATTACGAATATATTGCAAATTTAAAGTGGTTTCTTAGAAAACGTCAATTATTCTTTGGAAAATTTTTTTTATTCAATTTTAGACACATTGTACTATTTATGTATATTAAACGCCTACTACTGAATCTCGTTAAACTAATAGTAACACACTATAGGTAATAAAAATCAACAAATATCGAAAACAAAAACAAATTGTAAGTGGTTCCCTATTAAATAAAAACCTTTCTTTGAAAAAATATCTTATTCAGTTTTAATAATGATTCAAAATATTATTATACAAAATCGCTAACACTACATCTCAGCCAACTAGTATAATAAGAAAAACATTACCAATGCAAATCAAAGAATTACGAATATATATCGAAAATTTGAAGTGGATTCCTAAGAAACTTTAATTATATATTGGAAAATTCTTTTATTCCATTTTAGTCACATACTACTACTATTTATGATATATTTAACGACTAATACTTAATATCAGCAAACTAATAGTAACGAACTATAGTTAATACAGATTAACAGATATCAATAAATACCGAAAATTGTAAGTGGATTCCTAGAAAAACGAAAAACATTCTTTGAAAAAATAATTTATTCAGATTTAATCAAGATTAAAAATATTAATTTACAAAACCTTTAACACTAAATTCCAGCCAACAAGTATAGTAAGAAAACAATACCACTTCAAATCCAAGAATTACGAATATATCGAAAGTTTTAAGTGGTTTCCTAGGAAACGTTAATTATTTTTTTGAAAATTCTTTTATTATATTAAAGACACATTTTATTATTATATATATATATATATATATATATATATATATATATATATATTAAACGCCTAATACTGAATATCAGCAAACTAATAGTAACACCCTATAGTTTATACAAATCAACAAATATCAAAACTAACGAAAATTCTAAGTGGATTTCTAGGAAACGACAAACATTCTTTGATATAATAATTTATTCAGATTTAATCACGTTAAAAAATATTAATTTACAAAACCTTTAACACTAAATTCCAGCCAACAAGTAAAGTCAGAAAACAATACCAATTCAAATCAATGAATTACGAATATATCGAACATTTTATGTGGTTTAATAGGAAACGTTAATTTTTTTGGATATTTATTTTATTAAATTTTAGTCACATTGTACTATTTATGATATATTAAACGCCTACTACTGAACATCAGCAAACTAATCGTAACGAACTATAGTTAATTCAGATTAACATATATCGAAACTACCGAAAATTCTAAGTAGATTTCCAGGAAACGACAAACATTCTTTTGAAAAAATAATTTATTCAGATTTAATCACGTTTTAAAATATTAATTTACAAAACGCGTAAAACTACATCCCAGCCAACTAGGAAAATAAGCAAACATTACCCATGCAAATCAAACAATTACGATATATCAAAAATTTTAAGTGGTTTACTAGGAAACGTTAATTATTTTTTGGATATTTATTTTATTAAATTTTAGTCACATTGTACTATTTATGATATATTTAACGCCTAATACTGAATACCAGCAAACTAATAGGAACACACTATAGTTAATACAAATCAACAAATATCGAAACTAACAAAAATTGTAAGTGGTTTCCTAGAAAACAACAAACATTCATTGAAAACATTATTTATTCAGATTTAATCACTTTTCAATACATGAATTTACAAAACGCTTAACACTAAATTTCATCCAACAAATATAGTAAGAAAACAATACGAATTCAAATTAAAGAATCATGAATATATCGAAAATTTTACGTGGTTTCCTAGGAAACGTTATTATTCCTTGAAAAATTCTTTTATTCAATTTTAGACACATTGTACTATTTATATATATTAAACGCATATTACTGAATCTCAGCAAACTAATAGTAACACACTATACCTAATACAATTCAACAAATATCGAAACTAACGAAGATTGTAAGTAATTTCCTAGGCAACAACAACAATTCTTTGAAAAAATATCTTATTTAAATTAGTTTTAATAACGTTTTAAAATATTACTATACAACATTGCTAACACTACATTTTAGCTAACTACTATAGTAAGAAAACAATACAAATTCAAATCAAAGAATTACGAAAATATAGAAATATTTAGGTGGTTTTCTAGGAAACGTTAATTATTTTTTAGAAAACACTTTTATCCTCCTCAGACCCATGAATTTGGTAATTAATAATATTACATGAAACTACATGTCGGCCACTCGTTAGTTAACTAGAAATAATATAAATTTTTATTATTCAATTTTAGGTTTATGATTTATATGAAATATTTCATGTGGCCTATAGGCCACATAGGGTTATCCCGAGTTTGTTATTCACATTTTTCAAGTGGCCTATAGGCCACATTGGGTTCTAAATATATCTGAAATAAAACGTTACTTTTATTCAATAAATGATCTTGACCTAATATAAACATTTGGTTTCGTAATCATGTATGAAAATGGAAAATACAATATAATGACTTAATTAGTAATACTGTTAAATCTAAACAAATGTTTTATCGTGATATTGTTTGAAACAATTGCGTTCAAGTGTAAAACACAGATGCATCTTGCAAGTCGAACATTTAACTCTAGCCTTGTTGCTCGAACAACCGGGCATTCTGCAACGAAAGTTTTTTCCTTTTTCAGGGATTGTAGGCATGTGAAGAGTCATAGAAGTTCTCAAGTCATGTGGTGGGTGAGGTGTTGTCTTTTTTTTTCTTCGCTCTTACTTCTTCCTCGTCATCTTCTATGTCTTCATACATAGCAGCTTGAGGTAATGTTGATACATAAATTAGTCGTTCTGCAATTCTTTGTCGATATTGGAAAGAGTCAAGCTTATCTCGGTTTGGAGTCTGTTGTTGAAACTTGTTGACGCCTGTAGGTTAGCCATGCTGCTACTATTGACAAGTCTACCAAATGGAAAATAAGCCGAATGGTCCATTTCCTTGTTCTACAGCTGATCCGATAGTAACTAATCATTCGGTCTAGGAGATCTACACCACCCATACTACTGTTGTAGTTTTTTACTGCTAATGGACGCTGTACGTCTACATAAACTTTTGTTTTTTTGTCCCATCCTGTACATACATCACTTGGGATTGCACCTTCATGAGATGATGAAATTACAACTCCTTTGTTATCATACTATTTCATGATGGTTACTTGTCCATCATTACGGATGACTTGATCCCATGATCCTCTCCCTTCTTTCGCTAGTTCTCTGTCACTTTTGAGGGTTACTTCATATGGCAGTTGATTGGCACTGAGAGTTCCAGTGCCTTGCATCCTGCGTTCAGAATGTAGTAAATCCAGGAGGAATATTGAAGTGAAATACCTGTCCATGTACACCAATGAACCTTCTTTGAGATTGTCAGTTAGTTTCATTACCATTTTCCCACCAGTAATTTAAATGAGCACAACAAGGTTCAGTTGTTATTAAGTCTCCTTTTCCTTGATAAATAAAAAAATTAAGGGGAAGAGCATCTACAGCTGTCACAACAAGGTTTTTTAAACCACAAGGGTTAGGTTTTCCCCTCACATACTGTCTGGCAGGTCCACTACCCCAAAATGGGATCATCTGCTCATTAACAGATACTTTCTCAGGGCGAGGATTTTGCAAACAAGCATTTCGGACTTTATCAATAAGTGGTTGAACTGTCCAAAACTTGTTGGTTTTTTTTACATCATCAGGCACAGTAGCATCATTAACAAGTTTTAGATTTCTTCTTATCAAAAGAAATCGTTCTCTGGGCATTTGTTCACAAATTAAAGGTACTCGAGTAGTAGCTGCCCAATACATACGCATCCTGGGAAATTTAAGATAGGACATCAAATTAGGAAAATTGTAAGTAGTTTCCTAGGAAACTACAACCATTCTTTGAAAAAAATATTTATTCAGATTTAATCTTTTTTCAAAATATTAATTTACAAATACCCCTAACACTAAATTCAAGCCAACAAGTATAGTAGGAAAACAATACAAATTTAATTTAAAGAAATACGAATAAACCGAAAATTTTAAGTGGTTTCCTAGGAAACGTTAGTTATTTTTTTGGAAAATTATTTTATTCAATTTTAATCACATAGTCCTATTTATGATATATTAAACGCCTAAGATTGAATATCATGTTTGGAAAAATTTTTTTATTCTATTTTAGACACATTGTACTATTTATATATATTAAACACCTAATACTGAATATCAGCATACAAAAATTATGAACTTAATAAATTAATACAAATTACTAAATATCGAAACTACCGAAAATTGTAAGTGGTTTCCTAAAAAACAACAACAATTCTTATAAATAATTATTTCTTTAGATTTTAATCACTTTTAAAATATTAATTTACAAAACCCTTAACACTAAATTCCAGCCAACAAGTATAGTAAGAAAGCAATACGAATTTAATTCAAACAATTACGAATGTATATCGAAAATTTTAAGTAGTTTCCTAAGAAACGTTAATTATTGTTTGGAAAATTATATTACCCAATTTTATACACAATGTACTAATATATATATATATATATATATATATAATATATATATATATATATATATATATATATATATATATATTAATCGCCCAATACTAAATCTCAGCAAACTAAAAATAATGAACTATAGAATAAAAACCAGATTTCGAAACTACCGATAATAGTAAGAGATTTCCTAAGAAACAACTACAATTCTTAAAAAAAATCATTTATTCAGATTTAATCACTTTTTTAAAATATTAATTTACAAAACCTTTGACGCTAAATTCCAGCCAACAAGTATAGAAAGAAAGCAATTCGAATTTAATTCAAAGAATTAAAAATGTATATCAAAAATTTTAAGTGGTTTCCTAGGAAACGTTAATTATTCTTTTGAAAATTATTTTATTCAATTTTAGACACATTGTACTATTTATATATTTAAACGCTTAGTACTGAATCTCAGCAAACTAATAGTAACACACTATAGTTAATACAAATCAACAAATATCGAAACTAACGAAAATTGTATGTAGTTTCCTAGGAAACTACAACCATTATTTGAAAAAATTATTTATTCAGATTTTATCTTTTTTCAAAATATTAATTTACAAATACCCCTAACACTAAATTCAAGCCAACAAGTATAGTAAGAAAACAATACGAATTCAAATCAAACAATTACAAATGTATATCGAAAATTTTAAGTGGTTTCCTAGGAAACATTAACTATTCTTTGGAAAATTATTTTATTTAATTTTAGACACATTGTACTATTTATATATATATATATTAAACGTCTAGTACTGAATCTCAGCAAACTAATAGTAACACACTATATTTAAAACAAATCAACAAATATCGAAACTAACGAAAATTGTAAGTGGTTTCCTAGGAAAAAAAACCATTCTTTGAAAAAATTATTTATTCAGATTTATTCACTTTTTAAAATATTAATTTACAAAACCTTTAACACTAAATTCAAGCCAACAAGTATAGTAAGAAAACAATACGAATTCAAATCAAAGAATTACAAATATATCGAAAATTTTAAAGTGGTTTCCTACGAAACCTTAATTATTGTTTGGAAAATTATTGTATTCAATTTTATACACATTGTACTATTTATATACATTATACGCCTAATACTGAATCTCAGAAAACTAAAAAATGAACTATAGTTAACAAAAATTACCAGATTTCGAAAGTACCGAAAATTGTAAGTGGTTTCCTAAGAAACAACAAGAATTCTTAAAAAAAAAATATTTATTTAGATTTAATTACTTTTTAAAATATTAATTTACAAAACCTTTAACACTAAATCTCAGCCAACTAGTATAGTAAGAAAACAATACCAATTTAATTCAAAGAATTACGAATATATCGCAAATTTTAAGTGGTTTCTTATAAAACGTTATTTAATCTTTTGAAAATTCTTTTATTCAATTTTCGACACATTGTACTATTTATGTATATTAAACGCCTACTACTGAATCTTGTTAAACTAACAGTAACACACTATAGTTAATACAAATCAACAAATATTGAAACAAACAAAAATTTTAAGTGGTTCCCAAGGAAACAAAAACCATTCTTTGAAAAATATCTTATTCAGTTTTATTAACGACTAGCGGGCCCGGCGCGCTTTGCTGCGCATTTCAATAATTTTTTGCAAAAGTTGCCCGCGGCTTCGCACGCAATTCCCCGTTGAAAACAGTACACTATATTCACTTATTCTTTTTCTATCACATTCTAAACATTGCTGAGATAATTGATAGTCGTTCCATCGTGAGCCTCTTGGGCGTATTATGAAGGTATGTACCATATTCCTGCCTCTATCTAGCTGTTACCCACGGCTTCGCACGCAAATCTTAAGAACCGAAGTCCTTATATTACTTAGTAAATTTTTTTTTTACTATAATAAATTTTAGATTAAATTAGTTATATCTCCGATGCCACGATTGAGCTTGCTTTGTTGTCTCGATCGAGAGAATATGTACACACGGAGTTTTGAGAACCATACTTCTGTCAAAAAAAAACAACTAAGGTTGATTTTATAACATTCTTTATATTTTGTAGCCAACGTAAGATAGTAATTATGATATCTGCATTACTCTTCTGATCAAGCATGAGCATGGTTTATATTAAATAAATATTGCAGTTAAAGGTGAATTTTTACGTCAAATTTGAATTGTATTATCTGGATAGTAAAGTCTATGTTTAACAGTGATTGCAAAAAACAGTTTAAACAAAATTTGTCGTTTCTCTTAAGCTTACTCTATGCTTTAAAACTATAAGTGTAATATATGTTTACAAAGAACAGCTGATTAAAAATTTGAAAAGACGTTAACATATGTTTGCTGCAATGCATTTCTTATGGGTATTTCTGTAACCAGTGGGGCGGAATCCTGAATCTGGAAAGGGATGGGCATAGCTTATAAACCTTCTCCGTGGAAAAATACATATACGTACAAATTTTCATCATGATCGGTCCAATAGTTCACGATTCCATAAAGGACAAACACACAAACATTCATTTTTATATATATAGATTAAAAATATTATCATACAAAATCGCTAACACTACATCTCAGCCAACAAGTATAGTAAGAAAACAATACGAATTTAATTCAAAGAATTACGAATATATCGAAAATTTTAAATGGTTTCCTAGGAAACTTTAATAATTATTTGGAAAATTATTTTTTTCAATTTTAGTCACATAGTACTATTTATGATATAGTAAACGCCTAATATTGAATATCAGCATACTAAAAATTATGAAATATAATTAATACAAATTACCAGATATCGAAACTACCGAAAATTGTAAGTGGTTTCCTAAAAAAACAACAACAATTCTTATAAATAATTATTTCTTTAGATTTAATCACTTTTAAAATATTAATTTACAAAACCCTTAACACTAAATTCCAGCCAACAAGTATAGTAAGAAAGCAATACGAATTTAAATTCAAACAATTACGAATGTATATCGAAAATTTTAAGTAGTTTCCTAGGAAACGTTAATTATTGTTTGGAAAATTATATTACTCAATTTTATACACAATGTACTATATATATATATATATATATATATATATATATATATATATATATATATATATATTAATCGCCCAATACTAAATCTCAGCAAACTAAAAATAATGAACTATAGTTAATAAAAATTACCAGATTTCGAAACTACCGATAATTGTAAGAGATTTCCTAGGAAACAACTACAATTCTTAAAAAAATCATTTATTCAGATTTAATCACTTTTTAAAATATTAATTTACAAAACCTTTAACGCTAAATTCCAGCCAACAAGTATAGAAAGAAAGCAATTCGAATTTAATTAGAAGAATTACGAATATATCGAAAATTTTAAATGGTTTCCTAGGAAACTTTAATAATTATTTGGAAAATTATTTTTTTCAATTTTAGTCACATAGTACTATTTATGATTTATTAAACGCCTAATATTGAATATCAGCATACTAAAAATTATCAAATATAATTAATACAAATTACCAGATATCGAAACTACCGAAAATTGTAAGTGGTTTCCTAAGAAACAACAACTATTCATAAAAAAAATTATTTATTCTGATTTAATCAATTTTAAAATGAGTCGCCCAGTTGCCAAACTCGTTATGTCCATTTTTTTCGAAATTGAGATAAGACTGCCATTTTGTAGAGTTTTTTCTCCTGCATCTAAAAACAAATATGTCATGTTTTAAAAGTCGTTATAAAACTGTTAAAAATGTATTAGAAAATCAACAAATGCTACAAAACAAGTTATGTCCATTTTCATAATGCAGCAAAACTCTTTGTGTCTATCATAATGAAAACTGTTCCAAAACTCGTCATGTCCCATAACAAACTGGAGTAGTACCAATAATTAAACTGTTGCAAAATTCGTTATGTCCATTCTGGAATATGTATGATTCTGTTTACACAATTCTTAGCTGTACGCAATTTTTAATAAATTCTGAGACATTTTAGCGTTTGGGTTATATCGTGTTGGCAGCACTGATTTTGTCTAGTCTTTTTGAGAGCTGTCGTTCTCTCCCCACATTGTTCGTAAACAAAGCTTTGTGTAAACTGTGTGTAAGTGCATTTATGAAGAAATTTTCGACCTTTTGATAATAGTTTTTAACACTATGAATCCACTTCAAGTTCTGGAAGCTCCACAGGGTAAAGGAAGAAAGAAAAGGCCGAATAAAGAAGAATGGAAAAGAAATAAAGCTAAGAAAACAAAGGTAAGAAAACAGAATCCTTTGTAGGTTAGGTTTAGTGTTTAACTTATCTTATTCAATGTTATGTACCTGTACTTATTATTATTACTGAATAAAAATAGGTAGTTCGTTTACTTTATTCTTCATTCATAACACTGAATAAATATACAATTTCTAAGTCTAAAATGAAAATTATACATAGGCCTAATTATTGGTTATTTCAGACATTCTTCGCCTGGACTGCCTCCACCACCTTCATGTGACCATTCGGCTACAGGGGCTTTTCAATGTAGCAAAGTGAGTCTACAGGATATCAGGCGAATGCATCAAAAGTTTTATGCAGACCCAAATAGAGAGGCCCAGCAGAATTTTATTCTGCGATACGTCACTGTAAGTCAGCCCGAGCGGGAGAGGTCAAGAAATGGAAATGAGGGAAGCCGGAAGAAAAAGGTATCAACAAAATATTTCATTCCTGTTTTAAAATGTGGTCGACCAGAAATAATTCCAGTGTGCAAAAAACTCATTGTAAATACCCTAGGTGTATCAAGAGATAGAATTCAGTTGTTGTGTAAAAAGTTCTTTGAATTAGGAGATGTACACAAAGACCAACGTGGTGGGGACACAAAGTCTTTGAAATATACGGAAAAAAATGCTGTGAAAGCTTTTATAGAGTCGCTTCAGGTACTTGAAAGCCATTATTGTCGGGGTAGAAATGTTACCCGTCAATATCTCCCAAGCGAGTTAACGATCAGAGGACTGTGGGAGCAGTACCAAGGCTCTCATGACGAGGCTCTTAAAGTTAAGTATGATTATTTTCGAAACATTTTCGACAACGATTATAATTTAGGTTTTGGCTCTCCTGCCACAGATGTCTGTTCAACATGCCTGTCCCTTCGTGACAGGAATAAGCGTTGCAGAGATACACAGGAAAAAGACACTTTGAAGGTAGAACTCACTGTTCATAAAAAAAGGCAGATGCTTTTTACAATCTGGTTAGGGAGCAAAAAGATGGTGAAAATACCTTTAGTTTTGACTGCCAGAAGAAACCAGGTAATACCCAAAATTCCGGACCAAGCCTCCTATTACTTACGCCAGTTGTACATTTTCAACTTTACAATCTTTGAAGGTACCTCAAAAGATCCTCAGACAAAGGACAAAATCTTCTCCTATGTTTGGTTAGAAAAACCAATATAAAAAAGGTTCTAACCAAATCGCTTCAGCACTATACCACCGTCTGCTTAACACATATCTGACGGGAGTGCACACTATCAAAGTGGCCGCTGATGGGTGCGGCGGCCTAAACAATAATAAAATAGTTATTGGTATGTTAAACAAGTTCCATGCACAAGATGCTCCACAGTCAGTAAAAAAAGTTATTTTGATTTTCCCAGTAGTCGGCCACTCCTTCATCCCTCCTGATAGGGTTTTCGGCCGAATGGAAGGAAAAATTAAGAAACACACTACTCTTTTGACAGACAAAGAGTACATCGAAATTGTTAAGTCGTGTGCCACAGTGATCCGCTTGGGACAAGAATGTCCTATGTTGGATTGGAAAGAAGCAATGTCAGCAACTGTAAGAGAACCCAAAGATTGGCACTGCAGGTTACGCCCCACTAAACGTATACTCATAATAAAAACAATACAAGGTAATTTAAAGTTAAGAGGGGAAACAAACTACAATGTCGATTCTGGAGTAGGGAACAGCATTAATAAGCCTGGGAAAACGGTTATCAACATTGAATCCCAAACCTGTGAATGAAGGTGTGTGTACCTATAAAAAAAATTGAAGTTAAAAGACTTAAATACACTTTTGACGAAAACTTTACCAAGGAATGGGAAAATAACCACGATCTGACGTTCTTTAAGAATCTTTTCGACCAAAAGAAAGCTCTTTCTGATCCCCAAGACAATGAATCGGACATTGGTGAGATCGACAATACTAATGAGGAGTTAACAATATGAACATGGACATTTAGTAGATTTAATCTGAAATAATTAAAAAATGTTATTTGTATATATTTTTTGAAACATTTTTGATACATTAAACATGTTCTTAAATGATCTCTCTCTTTATTTTAATTCTACTCTCCCATACAACGTTTAATCGGGTCAGGGATAGTTTATAAAAATATATAACCCTAAGACACCAGATAGAACAGTCGAGAGGGGTAAAATCCAGGGTTCGAAAGGGAGAGGTAGTTTCCAAGTTCAGCTCAGAACCGAATTAATGTAAAACCAAAAGCCGAAGCAAATACAGCACCGATGATCAACGGATCAACGTGCTTTCATCATCGCAGACTCGGAAACGAAAGGGAATAAAGGGAAGGCGTCAGCATTTGCTTTAGGATGACTGTTCCACTACCTAAACGTCCCCTAATACAACAGTTGTTAGTTCAACTGAAGCTCGAAAAAGAGGAACGCTGGAGCCAACTTACGTCAAGCGACCCAGCGGCCAAAAAACAGAAACGATAGCTAAATAAATCTAAATGCGAACACTAGTTTGCTTGAAATCACACCTAGCTCGCCTAGAGCTCGAAACTAAGGAACGCTGGTGCCAACGTACGTCAAGCGACCCAGCGGCCTCGAAAAGAAACGATAAACTAGATAAAAGCTTAACTAAATAAAGGCTTAACTAAATAAAAGCTTAACTAAATTATGTCTTGCCCGATGCTAAGGAACGCCGGTTCCAACGTACGTCAAGCGACCCAGCGGCCTCGAAAAGAAACGATAAACTAAATAAAAACTAAATGTAAACACTAGCTCGCTCGGAATCTCGTCTAGCTCGCCTAGAGCTCGAAACTAAGGAACGCTGGTGCCAACGTACGTCAAGCGACCCAGCGGCCTCGAAAAGAAACGATAAACTAAACAAAAGCTAAATGTAAACACTAGCTCGCCCGAGATCGCGCCTAGCTCGCCCAGAGCTCGAAACTAAGGAACGCTGGTGCCAACGTACGTCATGCGACCCAGCGGCCTCAAAAAGAAACGATAAACTAAGTAAAATTAAATTAAATTAAACCTAGCCCGAAACTCAGGAACGCTGGTGCCAACGTACGTCAAGCAACCTAGTGGCCTCGAAAAGAAACGATAAACTAAATAAAACTAAACGTAAACACTAAACTACGTTCAATCCTAGTCCAACATTCAGGAACGCTGGTACCAACGTACGTACGTCAAGTGACCCAGCGACCTCGAAAAGAAACGATATGCCAAATAAAAACTAATTATATCACGCCTAGTCCGATACTAAGGAACGCTGGTGCCAACGTACGTCAAGCGACCCAGCGGCCACAAAAAGAAACGATAAACTAAGTAAAATTAAAATTAAATTAAACCTAGCCCGAAACTCAGGAACGCTGGTGCCAACTACCGTCAAGCAACCTAGTGGCCTCGAAAAGAAACGATAAACTAAATAAAACTAAATGTAAACACTAAACTACGTTCAATCCTAGTCCAACATTCAGGAACGCTGGTGCCAACGTACGTACGTCAAGCGACCCAGCGACCTCGAAAAGAAACGATATGCCAAATAAAAACTAATTATATCACGCCTAGTCCGATACTAAGGAACGCTGGTGCCAACGTACGTCAAGCGACCCAGCGGCCTCAAAAAGAAACGATAAACTAAGTAAAACTAAATTAAATTGCGCTTAGCCTGAAGCTCAGGAGCGCTGGTGCCAACGTACGTCAAGCGACCCAGCGGCCTCGAAAAGAAACTATAAATTAAGTAAAACTAAATTCAAACTCTTCTTTACTAGTAATAGAATCTAATCCTATTCGTACTGATCTATTTTCTTGCTACACTTTATATGTATAATCATATTATGTTAGCTGCTTAAGTACGTAATGTCATGTACTTATCCTATCGTTAGTGACAGGGTTTAACTAATTATTTAAATGTACAATAAATTAGTGTTGTAGTACTTTGATGTATTTCATGTAAAAGCGTGTTTTGACAAGTAAATAAGTACCTACTTACTTGCACCTTATCGTGGCGTGTGTGGGGGCGGGACTCCGACTCGACGACTCCGAATGCTAGACACCGACCGAGAGACAGCGACCGAGAGAGCGAGGAAGCCAGGCACAGCGTACTTACGTACCATAGTACTGGAGTTGTCCGCTGTAAGGCGCTTCAGAACTCCGGCGGATGTATCCTGAAACTCCGCGTCTTACCCGGTCGTGCCGGACCCCGCCAGCTGACGTCTCCCGCGATGGCGTTGAGCTACTGGAGTATAATTGTAGGTAGAAGAAATAAAAAATCATAAAATGTCATTAACTAAAAAATATTCTCCTCTCAATAAAAAAAAAAATGCCTTATTTAGACCCCCTATAAAAATGACATGTTACATCCATATAATGCAGCAAAACTCGTTTAATCCAATATACTGTAGCAAAACTCGTTATGTCCAAACTAAACCCCCCTTAAAACCCCCCTAAATGTTAACATATCTTTTTGAGGATAGTGAACATACATTATAATGTACAAACCTTTAGAAAAATGTGAAAGGAGCTTACAATATACATTACTTTATGTTCTACAGTTGTTTGGGGTTTCTGAAAATTCTTCAAAATGGACATAACGAGTTTTGCACCTGGGCGACTCAAATATTAATTTACAAAACCCCTAACACTAAATTCCAGCCAACAAGTATAGTAAGAAAATAATACGAATTTAATTCAAAGAATTACAAATGTATATCGAAAATTTAAAGTGGTTTCCTAGAAAACGTTAATTATTCTTTGGAAAATAATTTTATTCGATTTTAGACACATTGTACTATTTATATATTATTTATATATATTAAACGCCTAATACTGAATCTCAGCAAACTAATAGTAACACACTATAGTTAATACAAATCGAAAAATATCGAAACTAACAAAAATTGTAAGTGGTTTCCTAGGAAACAACAACCATTCTTTGAAAAAAATATTTATTCAGATTTGATCACTGTTTAAAATATTAATTTACAGAACCTTTAACACTAAATTCCAGCCAACAAGTATAGTAAGTAAAACAATACGAATTCAAATCAAAGAATTACAAATGTATCGAAAATTTTAATTGGTTTCCTAGGAAACGTTAATTATTGTTTGGAAAATTATTTTATTCAATTTTAGACACATTGTACTATTTATATACAAGGTGTTTGAAAAGTATGGGTACGGCTTAATATTTTACAAACCATAGCAGATAACATCTATAAACTTTGCACAATGTCATATGGCTATGTATACTAGTTTTCCTTGCTATTACCATGACATGCCAACCATGGGGGGACGGCCCACAGAGGAAAACATGGAAATCATAAATGAAAGCATGGGTCGAGTGATACCTCATTTGAAAGAGCTTACTTAGTAGAGTTGAATGCCGCAAACCGCATCTCAAAAGGTTTATCCAAACAGAAATGGCGGGTTGTTTTAGGTACACATTGTGAAGTACATTATGCGCTGCCATGTCTGACTGGATCCTCGTATTCTGATGCGGTAGGCGGCGTTTACTCTACTAACCAATGGTTTCACTGATCAGTATTTAAAAAAAATTTTATTCAAATATTAAGTAATAAGTTAACTATTTCACCAACAAAGAACAATGGTAGAACTTAATTAATTCATTATTATAAAGACGACGAATTCATTTTAGTTTTATTTATTGTGTTATAAATTTATGACATAATTTGCTAGTTAAAAAAGTCAGTGAAAAAACATTGGTTAGTAGAGTGAAACGCCGCCGACCGCATCAGAATACGACGATCCAGTCAGAAATGGCAGCGCATAATGTATTTCACAATGTGTACATAAAACAACCCGCCATTTCTGTTTGGATAAATCTTTTGAGATGCGGTTTGCGGCATTCAACTCTACTAAGAGAGCTCTTTCAAATGAGGTATCACTCTACACATGCTTTCATTTAAGATTTCCATGTTTTCCTCTGTGGGCCGTCCCCCCATGGTTGGCATGTCATGGTAATAGCAAGAAAAAATAGTTTACATAGCCATGTGACACTGTGCAAATTTTATAAATGTTATCTCCTATGATTTGTAAAATATTAAGCCGTACCCATACTTTTAAAACACCTTGTATATTAAACGCCTAATACTGAATCTCAGCAAACTAAAAATAATGAACTATAGTAAATACAAATTACTAGATATCGAAACTACCGAAAATTGTAAATGGATTCCTAGGAAACAACAAACAAATTTTTTAAATATAATATTTATTCATATTTAATCACGTTTACAAAAATTAATTTACAAAATCGCTAACACTACATCTCAGCCAACTAGTATGTATAGTAAGAAAACATTACAAATGCAAATCAAAGAATTAAGAATATATCGAAAATTTAAGTGGTATCCTTGAAAACGTTAATTATTTTTTTGAAAAAATCTTTTATTCAATTTAAGACACATTTGAATATTTATATATATTAACGCCTGATACTAAATTTCAGAAAACTAATAGTAACACACTATAATTAATACAAATTAACAGATATCGAAAGAAACGAACATTTTAAGTGGTTTCCTAGGAAACAACAACCATTCTTTGAAAAAATAATTCATTCAGTTTTAATCACGTTTTAAAAAATTAATTTACAAAACGCGTAACACTAAATTCCAGCCGACTAGGATAGTAAGTAAACTTTAGCAATGCAAATCAAAGAATTACAATTATCGAAAATGTTAAGTGGTTTGCTAGGAAACGTTAATTATTTTTTGGAAAATACCTTTATTGAATTTTAGACATATTGTACTATATATATATATATATATATATATATATATACAGGGTGTATATTATGTCTGGAAACACCCAAATATATCCTTTAATAATTTAAATATAAATTTGAAACCTCTTACAATCGTGATAGAGATTGGGCATCTACTTTTTGGAACAATGTTTTGTTATGTCACACCAACGGGGGACGTCCTGCCGAGGGTATCGTGAATATTCTTAATGGAAGCCTATACCTTGTGATACATAATTTTAAAGGTAATAGCTTACTGAATTGAATGCCACAAACCGCATCTCAAAGGAATTATTCTATCAGAAAATAGAGCATTTTTAGTATTGAAAATTTACTGATGTTCAACAATGTAATTTTAACATGGTTCTTGCCACAAAATGTGTTACACTAATTTTTTAGCATTTTTTAAATGTTCAATTAAAATAAAATAAACAATTTATTTTTAAGCTGGTTTCATTAGTACAAATTTACCAGTTTTTTATTACAATGAATAAAACTTATGAGTCACTTTCTCTGATTACTTATGAATCTGCACTTAGTGTTTTCCAGTCAGCAGGAAGGTTTAAAGAGACAAAGGTCACTAGCCTATGAGAAACATTATTGTGTTATTAATCATCTGGTCTACAGGTTTCAGTTTGTTGAGCATGGAGCTTTCACTAGACAGGTCTAAGCTTGGGAATTACAAATGGACAAAGGTCATATCATTCCTGTCGAGTTAATCAGTGTCTCTGAAGCATTGCTGTCAACAAGTTATCTAATTACAGTAGTTCAGTTTTTATTTGGCATTTTAATGGAATTGTCTGAAAGAGAACGAATTACTCTGTTGATGATGCGAGGATATGGCGATCGTCAAAGATCTTATCGGGAAGTTTTGTAATTTGTTTAATGACACTTTCCCAGAAAGGAAATCCCATAAGTGTTTCAACAATATCAAAAACTATTGAGCGTTTTGAAATGACAGGGAGTGTACGTAATCGGCCAAAGTCGGGTAGGATACAATCTGCAACAGATGAAGAACATGCACTAGATGTTTTGCAAACATTTATTGAACATTTAAAAAATGCTAAAAAATTGGTGTAACACATTTTGTGGCAAGAACCATGTTAAAATTACATTGTTGAACATCAGTAAATTTTCAATACTAAAAATGCTCTATTTTCTGATAGAATAATTTCCTTTGAGATGCGGTTTGTGGCATTCAATTCAGTAAGCTATTACCTTTAAAATTATGTATCACAAGGTATAGGCTTCCATTAAGAATATTCACGATACCCTCGGCAGGACGTCCCCCGTTGGTGTGACATAACAAAACATTGTTCCAAAAAGTAGATGCCCAATCTCTATCACGATTGTAAGAGGTTTCAAATTTATATTTAAATTATTAAAGGATATATTTGGGTGTTTCCAGACATAATATACACCCTGTATATATATATATATATATATATATATATATATATATATATATATATATATATATATATATAAAACACCTAACACTAAATATTAGCAAACTAATAGTAGCACATTATAGTTAATACAAATCAACAAATATCGAAAATAACGAATAATTTAAGTGATTTCCCAGGAAACACCGACCATTCTTTGAAAAAACTATTTATCAGACGTTTGAAAATATTAATTTCAAAAACGCCTAACACTAAGTCCCAGCCAAATAGGAAAGGAAGAAAACAATACCATTGCAAATCAAAGAATAACGAATACATCGAAAATTTTAAGTGGTTTCCTAGGAAACGTAAATTATTCTTTGGATATTTATGTTATTACATTTTAGTCACGTTGTAATATTCTTGATATATTAAACGCCTAATACTAAATATCAGCAAACTAATAGGAACACACTATAGTTATAACAAATCAACAATTATCGAAACTAACGAAAATTGTAAGTAATTTTCCTAGGATACAACAAACATTCTTTGAAAACATTATTTGTTCAGATTTATTCACATTTAAAAATATTAATTTACAAATCGCTTAACAATAAATTCCAGCCAACAAGTATAGTAAGAAAACAATACGAATTCAAATCAAAGAATTACAAATGTATCGAAAATTTTAAGTGGTTTTCTAGGAAACGTTAATTATTGTTTGGAAAATTCTTTTCTTCAATTTTAGACACATTGTACTATTTTATATATTAAACGCCTAATACTGAATCTCAGCAAATTAATAGTAACACACTATAGTTATTACATATCAACAAATATCGAAACTAACGATAATTGTAAGTGGTTACCTAAGAAACAACGACAATTCTTATACAAAATTATTTATTCAGATTTAATTACTGTTTAAAATATTAATTTACAGAACCTTTAACACTAAATTCCAGCCAACAAAGTATAGTAGGGTAAACAATACGAATTCAAATCAAAGAATTACAAAATGTATCGATAATTTTAAGTGGTTTCGTAGGAAACGTTAATTATTGTTTTGAAAATTCTTTTATTCAATTTTAGACACATTGTACTATTTATATATATAAACCCCTAATACTGAATCTCGGCACACTAATAGTAACACACTATAGAAAATACAAATAAATACATATCAAAACTAACGAAAATTGTAAGTAGTTTCCTAGGAAACAACAAACATTCTTTGAAAACATTATTTGTTCAGATTTATTCACATTTAAAAAATATTAATTTACAAATCGCTTAACAATAAATTCCAGCCAACAAGTATAGTAAGAAAACAATACGAATTCAAATCAAAGAATTACAAATGTATCGAAAATTTTAAGTGGTTTTTCTAGGAAACGTTAATTATTGTTTGGAAAATTCTTTTCTTCAATTTTAGACACATTGTACTATTTTATATATTAAACGCCTAATACTGAATCTCAGCAAATTAATAGTAACACACTATAGTTATTACATATCAACAAATATCGAAACTAACGATAATTGTAAGTGGTTACCTAAGAAACAACGACAATTCTTACCAAAATTATTTATTCAGATTTAATTACTGTTTAAAATATAATTTACAGAACCTTTAACACTAAATTCCAGCCAACAAGTATAGTAGGTAAACAATACGAATTCAAATCAAAGAATTACAAATGTATCGATAATTTTAAGTGGTTTCGTAGGAAACGTTAATTATTGTTTTGAAAATTCTTTTATTCAATTTTAGACACATTGTACTATTTATATATATAAACCCCTAATACTGAATCTCGGCACACTAATAGTAACACACTATAGAAAATACAAATAAATACATATCAAAACTAACGAAAATTGTAAGTAGTTTCCTAGGAAACAACAAACATTCTTTGAAAACATTATTTGTTCAGATTTATTCACATTTAAAAATATTAATTTACAAATCGCTTAACACTAAATTCCAGCCAACAAGTATAGTAAGTAAACAATACGAATTCAAATCAAAGAATTACACATGTATCGAAAATTATAAGTGGTTTTTCTTGGAAACGTTAATTATTGTTTGGAAAATTATTTTCTTCAATTTTAGGACACATTGTCCTATTTTATATATTAAACGCCTAATACTGAATCTCAGCAAATTAATAGTAACACACTATAGTTATTACATATCAACAAATATCGAAACTAACGATAATTGTAAGTGGTTACCTAAGAAACAACGACAATTCTTAAAAAAATTATTTATTCAGATTTAATTACTGTTTAAAATATTATTTACAGAACCTTTAACACTAAATTCCAGCCAACAAATATAGTAGGTAAACAATACGAATTCAAATCAAAGAATTACAAATGTATCGATAATTTTTAAGTGGTTTCGTAGGAAACGTTAATTATTGTTTGAAAATTCTTTTATTCAATTTTAGACACATTGTACTATTTATATATTAAACCCCTAATACTGAATCTCGGCACACTAATAGTAACACACTATAGAAAATACAAATAAATACATATCAAAACTAACGAAAATTGTAAGTCGTTTCCTAGGCATCAATAACAATTTCTTTGAAAAAATATTTTATTCAATTCAGTTTTAATAACGTTTCAAAATATTATTATAAAAAAAACGCAAAACACTACATCGCAGCTAACTAGTTTAATAAGAAAACAATACGAATTCAAATCAAAAAATACGAATATATCGAAATATTTACGTGGTTTCCTAGGAAACGTTAATTATTCTTTGGAATTTTATTGTATTCAATTTTAGTCACATTGTACTGTTTATGATATATTAACGCCTAGTACTGAATCTCAGCAAACTAAAAATAATGAACTATAGTTAATTACAAATTACTAGATATCGAAACTACCGAAAATTGTAAGTGGTTTTCTAAGAAACAACAAACAATTAAAAAAAAAATTATTTATTCAGATTTAATTACTTTTTAAAATATTAATTTTACAAAACCTTTAACACTAAGTTCCAGCCGACAAGTATAGCTAAGGAAACAATACCAATTTAAATCAAAGAATTACAAATGTATCGAAAATTATAAGTGGTTTCCTTGAAAACGTTAATTATTGTTTGGAAAATTATTTTCTTCAATTTTAGACACATTGTTCTATTTTTATATATTAAACACCCTAATACTAAATATCAGCAAAAATAATAGGAACACACTATAGTTAAATACAAGTTAACCAATAACGAAACTACCGAAAAATTGTAAGTGGTTTCCTAGGAAACAACAACTATTTCTTTGAAAAAATTATTTATTCGGATTTAATCACCTTTCAAAATATTAATTTACAAAATAATCCTTACACTAAATTCAAGCCAACAAGTATAGTAAGAAAACAGTACGAAATCAAATCAAAGAATTACAAATGTATCGAAAATTGTAAGTGGTTTCCTAGGAAACGTTAATTATTGTATGGAAAATTCTTTTTTTTAATTTTAGGACACATTGTACTATCTATATATATATTAAAACGCCTAATACTAAATCTCAGCAATCAAAAAATAATGAACTATAGGTTAATACAAATTACCAGATATCGAAACTACCGAAAATTGTAAGTGGTTTCCTAAGAAACAACAACAATAAAAAAAAAATTATTTATTCAGATTTAACTACTTTTTAAAATATTAATTTAAAATAGAATATCAGTTAGTATAATTTTTAATATAAAAACAATAAACAATTTACTATTTAATCACTGATGGAGATTTTTCATCGAATTCAGTACCAAAACAATACTGCTTTAAAATTTTGGAAAGCCATGCAGACACATATTTATTTACAAGTTCTAGTCACTTCTCAAAGTGTTGGGTATAAATTTCAGAGAATATACTTTAGCGAATTGGACTTATTCTCCTGTCGTTTGTAAGTCCTAATACTCATTTAAATAAACCCTCTATATAACAACTATTTTCAAACATTAAATGTATTATTTTTAAAATAATACATATTTTGTTTTAAAAACTAATTTAGTGGCCACAATGAATATATAAATTGGTCTTGGAACATGTATAAAGGCTAATTTTCTTTCTTGCGACAAAGGGGACAATAAACCCTACTGAGTAGTGTACCTCGGGCAGTAAAGGGATTTAATCCCTCTAAACAGTAAACATACGAAGTGGTCAAAGAGACTTAAAACAGAAGCCCCCCAAGCAAATAAAACCTTTTCATTTGGAAACTGTGTTTGTTATCTGAAATGCTCTTGTTGCAGTATTTAATAAAACTACTAACTAACATGTTTGCAACGTTTAAAGTAAATCAACCTGTAATTTAGTAATTTATTTTATTTTTAAAACCGTGCATTATTTAGGAAAAATATTAACCATTTTAGCAAATTAAAATTTATAATTATTATGGCAATCGTAAAATATGATTAGGGACGTAATAAAATAATATAAAAACAATAAACAATTTACTATTAAATCACTGATGAAGATTTTCATCGAATTTCAGTACCAAAACAATACTGCTTTAAAATTTGGAAAGCCATGCAGGACACATATTTATTTACAAGTTCTAGTCACTCTCAAAGTGTTGGGTATAAATTTCAGAGAGAATATACTTTAGCGAATTGGACTTATTCCTCCTGTCGTTTGTAAGTCTTAATACTCATTTAAATAAACCTCTATATAACAACTATTTTCAACATTAATGTATTATTTTTTAAAATAATATACATATTTGTTGTTTTAAAAACTAATTTAGTGGCCACAATGAATATATTAAATTGGTCTTGGAACATGTTAAAGGCTGAATTTTCTTTCTTGCGACAAAGTGGACATAAACCCTACTGAGTAGTGTACCTCGGGCAGTAAGGGATTTAAATCCCTCTAAACAGTAAACATACGAAGTGGTCAAAGAGACTTAAAACAGAAGCCCCAAGCAAATAAAAACCTTTTCATTTGAAAACTGTGTTTGTTATCTGAAATGCTCTTGTTGCAGTATTTAATAAAACTACTAACATGTTTTGCAAGGTTTAAGTAAATCAACCTGTAATTTAGTAATTTATTTTTTTTAAACCATGCATTATTTACGAAAATATTAACCATTTTAGCAAATTAAAATTTATGATTATTTGGCATCGTAAATATGATTAGGGATGTATAAATATCAAAAATAGTTTTTGAATATTTAGATAATTTTATAAATTATTCTGAAAAAATATGTTAGATTAACGTTATAAACTAATTAAAAAAGTGTATACTGACTAAATTAATTAACCTAAAAGGTTCTTCTATGAACATATTTTTATTATAAAAAAATATGGCTTCACTAAGAGTTAATAGAGTTTTTTTAATATAGAACTGGAAAAAACCAAAACGTTATATACATTAAATACATTTTCTTTACTATACATTTACCTCGGCTTGTTTGTCAGCGTTTTCGATGAACTTAAACAAGATAGAAATTATAAACCTTCAATAAGGGTTAGAAATAAACCCTAGCAATAAGTGGTAACCCTAGACAGTTTGGACGATTTCATCTCGTAAGCAGTAAAAAAGTCTAGTGTCCTACATAGACTTAAACATAGGAGCCCCAGGGATAATGAAACCTTCTTGTAACGTAACACTGCATCTTAATTATCGTTTTCTATTTTAATTTCATAATGACTTATTTTATTTCATAGAAAACAGTTTCCAATAATATTAAAACATAACTATTTTTATTACTGAGCACTTTAAGCAGTTTTTAAACATGTTTTATATTCCTCTCTAACTTCTAGTTTTAAATTGTAGCGATGTATAAAACTTATTTTCAACTTTAAATATATATATATATATATATATATATATATATATATCCTACAATCGCTCATTGGGACTAAAGATGACTAGTTTTATAATTTATAATTTTAATATGTAAAAAATGAAACACTATGATATGCTTATAAACACACTTAATACATAACATTTTAGCAAAAATATAGTTTGACTAACACTTTATATACAAGGTTGTAATTATGAAGTAAGATGATAGAAAATACTTTAAGCGTTTTGCTAAGGTTTTATTTTTTTACAAAATACGTGTTACTGTAAACTATTGGTTTAAATTTGTAAAGATCGCCCAACATTAAGAACTGATTTGTAGACGGCTAATTACCGAACATTAAAGAAATATATTTTAACTAATGATTGTATATACCCCTATGTGATATAATATACGATTATTAGCCAAAATTAGAAGAATATTAAGTGTTACTCAAAACATGTCAATAATAAAGGTCAAAATACGATTTTTACATACCTAAGACCTAAACAAAGTTAAATTTTAATAATGGTTTTATTATTAGGTAGATGTTATTCATTCAATACACATAAAAATAATATTCTTCTTGTAACAAAACCCGTATAGTCCTATAAATTTGGATTTGAAGTGGTAATATATTCTTTTTTTATTTAAGTACCATCAAACACGTGTAAATAAACTTTTGAATTAGAAGTGAGTATCAGTAAAATCCTTTCACTGAAAGTCGTTAAACGCGATTTTGTTTATTAAATGATAATACAAAAGGAATCAACGTACGTATTTCAAACTCATATTATGAGATTGATTATAGATATAAAACTGAATAAAATTTAACCCAACAACTCCATATAAGGAAATATATGATGATATGAAGGAGCGCGTACCAAAGCATGCGACCGATAGGGGTGAAGCCTCTCATTTCGATAAAGTATCAGTCTTTGGCAGCACTTCAAACAGTGTCGTATAAAGTGCGGATTACTTTTCTTCACTTTATATAATCAGTCTGAAAAGCTTTTACTCTTTTACGTTGTTTTGACATTAAATTGTGTTTTATTTATATTCAAATACAATATGTATAGCTTTTATAATTTACATTATTTAAGTTTTTTGGTTCAAATTTTATTCGATTTACAAAGAAAATGTATTAAATTATTAATATCAGTTTACAGGGACAACCAATAAAAATCACGTTTTAGTATGATTCGTGTTTTCGCTCACTACATATACAATGGTAGTACAAAAACGTATATGTAAAATGCGGAGTAAAGCTAAACTTCCTAATTTATTATTTGATATACTAAAGCATACACTTTAATCATTTAATAATTACAAAATTAATTCACATTAATATGAATAACCATACATTACTGCAAGCTTATTATGTTTTAATGGTTAAAATAGGGCTCTAGACTTACGCACTTAAATTCATTTAAATAAATTTAAAATTAGTCATGAACTTTTCCGTATTGAGCTCATCACGTAAATGTATATTTTCACTCAATAAAAAGAACACACAATCCATTCATTAGATATAGCATTTTAAAGATAAGAGTTAGAAGTTATAAAGTGGAACTTGTATATTTCATAACCTCAAGAGACTAAAACTTCGTTCCCTTGATTTATCCAACGTTTGTTCTTTTATATTTACTAACTATGTTATTTTAATATGAAAATAAGCCTTTACTGAAACTCTTTTTATTTATTTTATCAAAAGTAAGTAAGAACTCTTCTTTGCACTACACAAAATATAATTATCACGAAATATATTAAACAGAAAGTACTAATAGAAATAGAAATAGTTAACTAAATCTGCAATATGGCACTATAAGTTTCGAAAAAACCGATCGAAATGTTTCAGGTTTCAACTATATATTTAGGAACAAAAGTTCGATCACCATATATTTAAGAACAAATATATGTATATATTATATATATATATATATATAATTATACAGTGTTTTTCCAATTTTTAGTTTGAGAGTATAGGGAGTCAAGTATATGGTTTAAGCATATTTATATATATAATATAAAACGAGGATATTATAAAAGTATTAAGTAAAAGTGTTCGCAAGTACGCCATGTGTCCCCTTGCCTTCTCATCGGATCTCTAACACTTATACTTGACATCTCGTTATTTATTCCCATTTGTAATGTCGTTGAACTTTAAAGGTAAGAATCCATCCTCATGAGCTTTTGTCTGGAATTAGAACACTTCACCCCAATAAGAATATATGTGATTGAATATTATTTATCCCAACAAAACAATACGATATGTACACACAGGAACATTTATGAAAACTTCCTAATGAGTAACGAGTTTCATTATTTAATATAAAACTATCACACAGGCACAACACACACACACACACTACACACAGCACACACAACAGGCGTCGCGCGCGGATAAACAATTGCATGAATATAAATAAGTGTAGAAAATGTATAAATATAGAAAAATAAATGTTGAAGTCTTTAAAGTTATGCTCGTTTTAACTTGACAGGAAATTATTCAAAGCCATTGTTTAACTACAATATATTTATTTTATGTCAAACGGGATTGTATAATGTCTAACGATAACGACATTATATTTGTGAACTTTACATGCCAAGCTGTAAAACCCTGTTAAGGAGAAGACTTTGATATAAAAGTAACAAAACAGCATGGACCGCCCCAGTTGTTGCTTAACATAAACAACTGAGAAAGTGCTTATTTTACGACAACTGTAAAAACTCGCCAGAAATGTCTTTCACTGTTCATTTTCTCTCGTAGCAAACTACTTAAAGTCCAGAGAGTTAATTTAGAACCAAGTAGAATAAACTTACAGTAATATGAATTGATATAAACGTAAAAACTTCTACGGAAACACAACTCACAACCTATTAGTTATCTGGCACTTAACTCTGGTTGACTTCTCGATTGCTGCATATAAACAGATCTGCAATGGAAATGGTAAGGTAATTTTTATTAGTATTATAAGTTAGCTTAAAAGGTAGAAAATCATTTACGTCGGTAGAGGGCTCCATGTCTGTGGTGGTCAGGAAATAATTTTGAGAAACTACTACAGAAGAGATTACAACTGAGGTATTAATTTAAAACTTTGCATTAAGCCTTCGTTAAATATATAACAAATATCGAACTCAACAACGATGATATAAGCGCACTACATACCTATAGCCTTAGCGTCATTGAATGTTTGAAAAATATTTCATTCATCTTTCCAACTGGGAATCAATACAGTCCCATTTGATACATCTTTACCATGTGCCATAATAATTATTTGAACATGAGTTTTTACTTTTTTGATGACTGGTAATATATAATCATATATATGATTTACGTTTCAGTGTGGGTCGTTTTAATTCCATACTGTGATTCTATTTGATACCGCCCACCTCAATAGTATTTTCCGGTGTTGAAGCGTTGTAGAAGAATTATAAATAAAGGTAATATATTATTTTTGAAAATACAACTGTCAGTGGACAACAGACTAGAAATTGTTATTTAAAATTTTTGGGGGGGGGGGGGGGTGGGGGGGGGGGGGGGTGGGGGGGGGGGGGGGTGGGGGGGGGGGGGGGTGGGGGGGGGGGGGGGTGGGGGGGGGGGGGGGTGGGAAGAAATATCTGAACCCATATCAAACTCTTTATTAATGTCTCAATTTTTCGAGGGAACTTTCCGACCTTCTTGAAAAAAAGTATAATTAGTCCAATGTTGAAGCGTCAAACCAAGACGGAAAACAGTACATAAATACTGCCCCTCTAACTACAGGTTCTATAGAAAGTTATATAAAAATATAAAATAGATAGCATAAATAATTATTTATTACAACAGATTATTATATATATATATATATAATATTGAAACAAAGCTAGGCAATTATAATGTAGTATCACTTTATTAGAAAAATAATTGGAAAGTTATTATGTCTTCTAATAAACGTAACATTTTATTCATTTTAACTAGTAGAACCTGTTTTAAAGAAACATACAGACGGTGACGGTAATTGAAAGATATAGAATATTAGTTGCATGCGTTTCGTTTGTTATATATTTCGCACAAGCAACAATAGGCTAAAGTTTATATGGAGAGATTTTTTATACCCCTGTATTGTATAGTAAAAATACAGCATACACGTACATCGAGACCCAATGTTAGGTAATAAACTGTACAAGGTTTATTAGTATTAAAAACTTAATATTTGTTGTAATACATACATACATAAACAATGTGAAAGTTTAATATTATATATGTTTGGTATGCATATCAATTCATTTTTATTCACAGGAAATTAAACACAAGTAGCTAATAAATCGAGGTTGAATTTTATAAGGGAACCTTAACTTAATATGCATACTTGTTAGTTATTTTTCTGTCAGAACAATATTGTACACGCCAATTGGAGAGAAAAGTCACGTTTCACAGCATCAATACTTTCAAACGATTTCAAAAATGTCTGCTCTGCTGTATTCCATTGACATGTCTTTGCATATTTCATGTTTTTACGGCCGATGTAGTTACACTCGTTCGGCTGGGAAATAAATGCTCACTTATTTTGGTTTTCGGAACAGCCTTCTTGTTTTTAAATCAGCATCTGCAAACTAATTACTATATAGAATGATTCAAGCAATCATTACTAAATAATTAATACGAATAAAAAAGATTATCAATGAAAAGTTAATTGCACTATATTTTTAATTATTTGGCTTATACGTTTACGAATGGTACGAATGATTACAATACCCATTTTCTCCGGGTCTTTAGTCTAAACAAGTTACTTTACCATAGCTTTTTCCATCTACTGACTAACTAAGCTGAAAATAAAGTTATTACATACGACTAATGGAGTAATTAAATACTGTCATATACGCCCAAGCTAGAATTATTCTGAGAATTAGGGTGGCTTAAAATATACAGAAATATAAAATAATATTTTCATACCATCGAAAGTTAAGTAAACTTTTAGCCATATTTCATATTAATTTGCCTGTCAAAATTTTTCGGGAGATTTTTTTATTTTCTCCAATTATGATTCCAAGAACTCGCTATTTAAATGGAGACAAAAAATCTGAATATATTTTTTTTTCAATTTGTAATGAATGAGATTATGCAAAACAAACTGAGTTTAAAAACACGATAACTTCCGTAGTTTATTGTAGACACAGACTAAACATGGCAAAGAAACATTTAAAATATCATAGATGGGTTCGTAAGCTTGTTAAACTATAATAAAATTCTAAATGGGAGCTATTGTTTAAAAAACATTAAGTAAAATAATTCTAAACTATCATCCATAGTGAAATCATTTGGGGGAATTTTTTAACTTTTGTAATCTTTTGTAGAATAAAGATAGCGGCCATACAATTTTTGTAAAAGTTTAGTAATGTAAGTTGAAATGTAAGTTATTATGCATCGTTGAGAAAATCATGCAAGAATTTTTGATTTTTAAATAATTTACAATAATGTTTTTTATAGGTATTACTTTTTATAATGTCTTCTGGGTATCAGCCCAATAAGCATTTAGTAATGTAAACGTAATTAATTGTAATACTTGGTACAGAAAAGTAGTTGCACATAGCTTGATGACTTCGTGAGACAATCTTAAATAATAAAAATGTTTCAATAAGACAGCCATCTGCATTTTTTCGAAAATTTTTACTGGAATAATTTAAATTAGTTTTTTAAAATAGTCAGTACTAAAATTGTTCTCAACAAATTGTCTGTATTTAATTAATTTTTCTGGCACTTAAGATTTAAAAACGAAATTATTATCTAAATTGTTAGGGTTATGATAAGCCCTTGCGGCATTATAATACTGTAGCTATAAGTAATTGTTTCAATAGCTTAAAACATTTTCTAACTATATTTTTGAAATTTTATATATGAGAGGGGCTCTAAGTTATGACACAAATAAGATAGAAATTACTTGATTTCGTTTGTAAAATAACAAGAATATAAGTGGAAATTGCGTGTTAGTTACTTCGCATGCCATATAATGTGTTATATAAGATTTTCTTTGTTATAAAATTGAATCAATATAAAGGTATAATCCTAAAACTGCTATACAAATCAAAGGATATCGAAACATAAAAGCATTTTGAGTGATTTTCTAGGAAACGTCCTTTTGTCTTTGGAAAAATAATTAGTTGAGTTTTAGTCCACTAAAAATTATCGTAGGTTTGATATCATTCTATTTGCATTAGTACATGTGTCTTAAAATCTAGTTTACGTTAGGCTTTTATTATATTAAAATATTGAAAATGTGACTAAATCTGAAATAATCACTTTATCACTTTCGTATCGAAAATTTTGAGTGGTTTCCTAGGAAATGTTAATTAATCTTTGGAAAATTATTTTATTTAGTTTTTTGCCACATTGTACTATTTATGTTATATTAAACGCCTAATACTAAATCTCACCAAACTAATGGTAACACACAATATTTAATACAATTACAAGATATTGAAAAACTAACAAAAATTGTAAGTAGTTTCATAGAAAACGACAACTATTATTTGATAAAATAATTTGTTAAGTTTTAATCACATTTCAAAATATTAATATACAAAATACCTAACACTAAATCTCTGCTAACTAACATAGTATAAAAACCTTACTAATGCAAATCAAAAGATAAAAAATGTATAGAACATTTCAAGTGGTTTCCTAGGAAATTTTTAATTATTCTTGGGAAAATTAGTTTGTTCAGTTTTAGCCCCATAGTTCTATTTATGGTATATTAAATGCCTAATAATAAGTACTCAGTAAACTAATAGTAACACACTATTATAGTTAATACAAATCAAAAGATACCAAAACAAACGAAACATTAAGTGGTTTCCTAGGAAACGAAAACTATACTTTAAAAAATTAATTTATTCAGTATTTATCACATTAAAAATATTAATATACAAAACGCCTAACACTAAAACTCAGCCCTACTAGGATGTAAACATTACTAATGTACATCAAAGGATTACGAATATATCGAAAATTTTAAGTGGTTTCCTACGAAACGTTAATTATTTTTTGGAAAATTTTTATATTCAGTTTTAGTAACACTTGTACTATATATGACACATTAACCGCCTAATACTAAATCTCAGCAAACTAAGAGTTACACACTATATGTAATTCAAATCAAAAGATATCGAAACTAACGAAATATTAAGGGGTTTCCTAGGAAACGACAACTAATCTTTGAAAAAAGTAATTTATACAGTTTTTATTCCATATCGAAGTATTAATATACAAAACGCGAAAATGTTAAGTGGATTCCTAGGAAAAGAAAACTATTCTTTAAAAAAAAATATTCAGTTTTAATTAAATTTTAAAATAATAATAATCATAACACCAAACAATAAATATCCGCTAACTAGAATTGTCAAAAAATATTACAAATGCAAATCGAAAGATGACGAATATGTCGAAAATTTTTAGTGGTTTCCTAGGAAATGTTAATTATTTTTTTGGAGATTATTTTATTCAGTTTTTATCCCCATTGTACTATTTTATGATATGTTAAACGCCTAATACGAAATCTCCTCAAACTAATAGTAACACACTATAGTGAATACAAATTAAAAGTTGTCGAAAGTAACGAAACATTAAGTGGTTTTCCTAGGAAACGACGACTATTCATTGAAAACATAATTTATTCCGTTTTAATTACATTTAAAAATATTATTATACTAAATGCCAAACACTAAATAACAGCTTTACTAGGAGAGTAAGAAAACATTACTAATGCAAATCGTAGGATTACGAATATATCGAATATTTTAAGTGGTTTCCCAGGAAAAGACTACTATACTTTGAAAAAATAATTTAATCAGTTTTAATTACATTTGAATATATAATATATTAAACGCCAACCACTAAATCCTAGCTTACTAGGAGAGTAAGAAAACCTTACTAAATGAAAATCGTAGGATTACGAATATATCGAATATTTTAAGTGATTTCCTAGGAAAACGAAAATAATTTTTTGAGAAAAAAAAATCTGTTTTTAATACATTTAAAAAATTATTAATAATGAAAACGCCAACCACTAAATCTTAAACTAGGATACTAAGAAAACATCACGAATTCAAATAAAAGAATTACGAATATATCGAAAAATTTTTTAAGTGGATTTCCAGGAAACGTTCATTATTTATTAGGAAATTAATTTTTTATTCAAACTTAGTCACATTTCACTATTATGATATATTAAACGCCTAATAATATATCATAGGAAATTAATAGTAACACACTATAGGCCAATACACATCAAAAGATATTGAAAGTAACGAAACATTCAGAGGTTTCATAGGAAACATCAACTATACTTCAAAAAAATTATTTATTCAGTTTAATAACATTTTAAAATATTAATATATTAAACACCCACCACTAAATCCCAGACAACTAGGATACTAAGAACACATTACGAATGCAAATTAAAGATTTACGAAATTTATAAAAAAATTTAAGTAGTTTCCTTTTAAAAAATTTATTAATTCAGTTTTCATGAAATTTTCAAAATTTTTAATATACAATAAACACAAAATCTCTGCCAACTAGGATTGTAAGAAAACATTATTAATTCGAATTGCAGGATTACGATTGTATCGAGAGTTGTAAGTGGTTTCCTTAGGAAAATGTTAATTATTATTTAGAAAAATTAGTTAGTTCAGTTTTACTCACGTTTGTTCGATTTGTGATATATTATACGCATAATACTAAATCTCAGCAAACTAATAGAAACGGCACTATATTTAGTAGAAATCAAAAGATATCGAAACTTACAAAAACTTTAAGTAGTGTCCTAGGAAACGACAACTATTCTTTAAAAGAATAATGTATTCAGTTTTACACACGTACTTACATTTTAATAATTAATAATATACAAACCGCCTAACATACACTAAACCTCAGAAAACTAGGTTAGTCAGAAAACATTACAGATGTAAATCGAACGATAACGAATATATCGAACATTTCAAGTGGTTTCTTATGAAACGTAAAATATATATTGAAAAAATTATTTTATTTAGTTTTTTGCCACATTGTACCCATTTATGATATATTAAAAGCCTAATAATAAATACTCAGTAAACTAATAGTAAACACACAATAGTTAGTACAAATCAAAAGATAACGAAACTTACAAAAGTTTTAAGTAGTTTTCTTAAGAAAATACAACTATTCTTTGAAAAATTAATTAATTCAGTTTTAATCATATTTCAAAATATTAATATACAAAACGCCTAAACACTAAATCTCAGCCAACTAGTATAGTAAGAAAACATTAGTAATGGCGAACCGAAGGATTACGAATATATCGAATATTTTATGTGGTTTCCTAGGAGGAAACTTTATTTATTATTTAGAAAATTTTTATATACAGTTTTTAGTCACATTGTACTATTTATGATTCATTAACAGCTTAATACTAAATCTCAGCAAACTAATAGTAAAACATTAAATTTATTACAAATCAAAAGATATCCAGAACTTACGACAGTTTTAAGTAGTTTCTTAGGGAACTAAAACTGTTCTTTAAAACAGTAATTTATTCAGTTTTAATCACATTTAATATATGAATATACTAAACGCCTAACACTTAAATCTCAGCCAACTAGGATAGTAAGAAAAAATTACTAATGCAAATTGCGCAGGATTCACGAATATATCAAAAATGTTAAGAGGTTTTTCCTCCAAAAAACATTTATTTTTCTTTGCAAAAGTATTTTATTAAGTCTTAGTCCCACATTGTACTATTTATGATATATTAAACACCTGAACCCAAATCTCAGCAAATTAACAGCAACACACTATAGTTAATACTAATCAAAAGATATCGATACTAACGAAACTTTAAGTGGTTTCCTATGAAACGACAAGTATTCTTGGAATAAATCATTTATTCAGTTTTAGTCACATTTCAAAATATTAATATACAAAACACCTAACACTAAATCTCAGACTTTTAAAATAGAAATTTAAAGTCGAAGAATTACAAATATTCTAATATTTTATGTGCTTTCCTAGGAAACGTTAAATATTCTTTGGAAAATTATTTTATTCAGTAGTAGTCGCTTTGTACTACTTATGAAATATTAATTGCCTAATACTGAAATCTGATTAAACTAATAGTAACACACCATAGTAAATACAAATTAAATGATAACGAAAACTAACGAAACATTAAGTAGTTTCCTAGGAAACGACAACTACTCTATAAAAAAAATAATTTATTCAGTTTTAATCTGATTTTAAAGTATTAACATACAAAACGCCTAATACTTAATCAAAGCTAACTAAGATAGTATAAAAAACATTACTAATGCTAATCGAAGGATAACGGAAATATGGAAAATTTCTAAATATTGTTATACAAAATGCCTAACAGAAATCCCTAGTTAACTAGGTTCGTTAGAAAGCGTTACGAATGGAAATCGAAGAATTGCGAATAACAATAAAAAGTTAAAGGTTAACTAGAAAAGGTTAATCATTCATTTAAAAATTATTTTATTCAGTAGTAGTCACTTTGTACTATTTAAGATATATTAAACGCCTTACTCAAAATCTCAGCAAACTAATAGTAACACACTATAGTTAATGCAAATGAAAAGATATCGAAACTAACGAGAATTTTAAGTGGTTTCATAGGAAACTACAACTATTCTATGAAAAAAATATTTATTCAGTTTTAATCTCAATTAAAATATTAAAATACAAAACACCTAACACTAAATTTCAGCCAACTAAGATAATTAATGAAACGTTACGAATGCAAATCGAAGAATTACGAATATAACGAAATAAAAAAGTGGTTTCTTAGGTGACGTTAGTTTATAGGAAATTATTTTATTACATTTTAGTCACATGGTACTATTTATGATAAATTTAAAGCCTAATACTAAATCTAAGCAAACTAATAGTAACACACTATAGTTAATATAAATCAATAGATATCGAAACTAACGAAAAATTTAAGTGGTATCGTAGGAGACGTCAACTATTCGTTAAAAAATATTTTATTCAGTTTTAATCTCGTTTTCAAAATATTAATATGCAAAAACGTCTAACGAAAAATCTCAACCTACTAGGATAGTCAGAAAACATTACAAATGCAAATCGAAGGATAACAAATATAGCAAAAATTTCATGTGGTTTCCTAGGAATCGTTAATTATTCTTTAGAAAATTCGTTTATACAATACAATAGTTTATTAAATTTTAGTCACATTGTACTTTTAATGATATATAACGCCTTATATAAAATCTCAGCAAACAAATGGTAAAACACTTTAGTTAATACAAAACTAATGATAACGAAACTAACGAAAGATGTAAGTGATTTCCTAGAATACAAAACAATTTTTTTGTTTGAAAATTATTTTATTCAGTTTTAGTCACATTGTACTATTTATGATATGTTAAACGCCTTTTCCAAATCTCAGCTAATAGTAGGTAACACAATAAAGTTAATAAATATAAAATTTTTCGAAACTAACGAAAATTTTAAATGGTATCGTAGGAAACGTCCAGTATTAAAAAAATAATTATTTATTTAGTTTTAATCTCGCTTTAACAATATTACTATACAAAATGCCTAACACTAAATCCTAGCTAACTAGGTTAGTAAGAAAAAGTTACGAATGCAAGACAAAGAAATACGAATATATCGAAAACTTTGGAGTGGTTTTGTTAGGAAACTTTAATTATTCTTTGGAAAATTATTGTATTATATTTTAGTAAAATTGTACTATTTATGATATATTAAACGCCTAATACTAAATCTCAGCAAACTAATAGTAACACACAATAGTTAACACAAATCAAAATATATCGAAAGTACCGAATAATTAACTGGTTTCCTAGTAAACGCCGAATATTTTTGACAACATTATTTAATTCAGTTTTAATCAGATTTCAAAATATTAGTATACAAAAAACCTAACACTAAATCTTAGCCTACTAGGATAATAAGAAAACGTTACGAATTCAAATTGAAGAATTAGAAATATATTGAAAATATTAAATGGTTTCCTAGGAAACGTTATTTATTCTATGGAAAATTATTTTATTCAGTAGTAGTCACTTTGTACTATTTATGACAGAATAAACGCCTAACACTAAAACTCAGCAACCTAATAGTAACACTCACAAATCAGAGGATATCGAAACTAACAAAAAATTTAAGTGCTTTCTTAGGAAACAACAATATTTTTTGAAAAAAAAAATAATTTATTCAGATTTAACCACGTTTCTAAATATTACTAAACAAATCGCCTAACACTAAATCTCAGCTATGAATATAGTAAGAAAATATTATTACTAAAGCAGCAAATCGAAGGATAAAGGATGTATAGAAAAATCTTAAGATGTTTCTTACGAAACGTAAATTATTCTCTAATATTATTTAATTCAATTTTAGTCACATTGTACTATTTATGATATATTAAACGCCTAATATATAACTAATAGTAACACACTATAGTTAACACACTCACAAATGAAATGATATCAAAAGTAACGTAACTTAAGTGACTTTCCTAGGAAACGAAACCTATTCTATGAAAAAAAATAATTTATTCAAATTTAATCTCATTTTAAAATATTATTATATGAAACGCCTAACACTAAATTTCAGCCAACTAGGATAGCAAGAAAACATTACTAATGTAAATCGAAGGATAAAGGATATATCGAAAATTTCAAGTGGTTTCCTAGGAAACGTTCATTATTCTTTGGAAAATTATTATAATCAATTTTGGTCACATTGTACTATTTATGATATATATTAAACGCGTAATATTAAATCTCAGAAAACTAATGGTAACACTCTATAGTTAATACAAATCAAATGATATCGAACCTAACGAAACTTCAAGTGGTTTCCTAGGAAACGAAAACTATTCTATCAAAAAATAATTTATTCAATTTTAAACTCATTTTAAAATATTAATGTACAAAACGCCTAACACTAAATCTCAGCTAATTAAGATAGTAAAAAAACATTACTAATGCAAATCAAAGGATAACAAATATATCGAAAATTTCAAGTGGTTTCCTAGGAAACGTTCATTATTCTTTGGAAAATTATTATATTCAATTTTGGTCACATTGTACTATTTATGATATATTAAACGCTTAATACTAAATCTCAGCAAACGAATGGTAACACTCTCTAGTTAATATACAAATCAAAGGATGTCGAAACTAACGAAAGTTTAAGTGGTTTCTCAGGAAATGAAATTATTCTATAAAAAATCATTTATTCAGATTTAATCGCGTTTTAAAATATCACTATACAAAACCCCTAACACAAAATCTCAGAATACTAGCATAGTCAGAAAACATTACAAATGCAAATCGAAGGAAGGATAACAAATATATCGAAAATTTCAAGTGGTTTCCTAGTAAACATCAATTATTCTTTATAAAAAACATTCATTCAGATTTAATCACGTTTCAAAATATTATTATACAAAACCCCTAACACGAAATCTCAGAATACTAGCATAGTCAGAAAACATTACAAATGCAAATCGAAGGATAACAAATATATAGAAAATTTCAAGTGGTTGCCTAGGAAACGTTAATTATTCTTTTGAAAATTAGTTTCTTTAATTTTCGTCTCATTGTACTATTTATGATATATTAAACGCTTAATACTAAATCCCAGCAAACTAATAGTAACACTCTCTAGTTATTACAAATCAAAGGATGTCGAAACTAACGAAAATTTTAAGTGGTTTCTCAGGAAACGACAACTATTCTTTGCAAAAATAATTTATTCAGATTTAATCACGTTTCAAAATATCACTATACAAAATGCCTAACACTAAATTTTAGCTAACTAAGATAGTAAGAAAAAGTTATGAATGCAAATCGAAAAATTACAAATATATAAAAAATTTTAAGTGGTTTCTTACTAAAACGTTAAATATAATTTGGAAAACAATTTTATTCAGTAGTGGTCACTTTGAACTATTTATGAAATATAAAACGCCTAATACTAAATCTGAGTAAACTAATAGTAACACACTCACAAATCAAACGATATCGAAACTGACAAACTGATCTTGGAAAAAAATAATTTATTTAGTTTTTATCACGTTTAAAAATATTATAATACAAAACGCCTTACACAAAATCTCAGCCAACTACGTTAGTAAGATAACGTAACAAATTCAAATCAAAGAATTACGAATATATCGAAAATTTTAAGTGGTTTTTTTATGAAATGTTAATTATTCTTTAGAAAATTAGTTTATTATTTAATTTTTGGTTACATTTGTACTATTTATGATAATATATTAAAATGCAACTTTCGGAAAATCAACAAAAAACTAAAATAAAATCATATTTTTTGCTATTTACTCACACTTACTTTTTGCGATTCAATGTTTATTGAAATTAAATAAGGCAATTGCCATTTATACAATTTAATGTTAATAAAAGTCGTTTGACAGGTATTTGGTCTTCTGATCATATGTTAGTTTGTTGCTTATTTAAACGCATATGTGACAGATACGGCCAAATACAAAATAATTGAATCGGAAAAAGTAAGCGCTCTGTGGTGTAATGGTAGCACATTCACCCGGCAAGTGAGAGATCCGGGTTCGACTCCCGGCGGAGCAAAGTACTTTTTGCGATTCAATGTTTATTGAAATTAAATAAGGCAATTGCCATTTATACAATTTAATGTTAATAAAAAGTCGTTTGACAGGTATTTTGGTCTTCTGATCATATGTTAGTTTGCTTATTTAAACGCATATGTGGACAGATACGGCCAAATACAAAATAATTGAATCGGAAAAAAATGTAAAGCGCTCTGTGGTGTAATGGTAGCACATTCACCCGGCAAGGAAGTGAGAGATCCGGGTTCGACTCCCGGCGGAGCAAGTACTTTTTTTGCGATTCAATGTTTATTGAAATTAAATAAGGCAATTGCCAATTTATACAATTTAATGTTAATAAAAGTCGTTTGACAGGTATTTGGTCTTCTGATCATATGTTAGTTTGCTTATTTAAACGCATATGTGACAGATACGGCCCAAATACAAAATAATTGAATCGGAAAAAAGTAAGCGCTCTGTGGTTGTAATGGTAGCACATTCACCCGGCAAGTGAGAGATCCGGGTTCGACTCCCGGCGGAGCAAGTACTTTTTGCGATTCAATGTTTATTGAAATTAAATAAGGGCAATTGCCATTTATACAATTTAATGTTAAAAAATTCGTTTGACAGGTATTTGGTCTTCTGATCATATGTTAGTTTGCTTATTTTAAACGCATATGTGACAGATACGGCTAAATACAAATAATTGAATCGGAAAAAGTAAGCGCTCTGTGGTGTAATGGTTGCACATTCACCCGGCAGTGAGAGATCCGGGTTCGACTCCCGGCGGAGCAAGTACTTTTTGCGATTCAATGTTTATATTGAAATTATATATATATATATATATATATATATATATATTATATATATATATATATATATATATATAATTTCAAGTGGTTTCCTATGAAAGGTTAAGTATTCTTTAGAAATTTAGTTTATTCAATTTTAGTCACATTGTACTATTAATGATATAATTAAGGCCTAATACTAAATCCCAGCAAACTAATATTAACACTCTTACAAATCAAAGGATATGGAAACCAACAAAAAATTTATGTGGTTTCCTAGGAAACGACAAATATTGTATCAAAAAAATAATTTATTTCAGTTTTAATCTCATTTTAAAATATTAATGTAGAAAACGCCTAACACTAAATCTCAGCTAATTAAGATAGTAAGAAAACATTATTAATGCAAATCAAAGGATAAGGATATATCGAAAATTTCAAGTGGTTGCCTAGGAAACGTTAATTATTCTTTAGAAAATTAGTTTATTTAATTTTCGTCTCATTGTACTATTTATGTTATATTAAACGCCTAATACTAAATCCCAGAAAACTAATAGTAACACTCACAAATCAAAGGATATCGAAAACTAACGAAAATTTTAAGTGGTATCCTAGGAAACGTCCACTATTTTTTTTGAATTATTTATTTAATTTTAATCACGCTTCTAAATATTACTATACAAAATGCCTAACACTAAATCTTAGCTAACTAGGTTAGTAAGAAAATGTTACGAATGCAAGTCAAAGAATTACGAATATAACGAAACTTTCAAGTGGTTTTGCTAGGAAACGTTATTTATTCTTAGGAAAAATATTGTATAAAATTTAAGTCACAACATAATTGACAACATAATTTAATCAGTTTTAATCACATTTCAAAATATTAATATACAAAACGCCTAACACTAAATCTTAGCCTACTACGATAGTCAGAAAACATTACACATGCAAATTAAAGATAACAAATACATTGAAAATATTAAGTGGTTAACTAGAAACGTTAGTTATTGTTTGTGATTATTAGCTTATTCAGTTTTAGTCACATTGTATTATCTATGATATATTAATCGCCTAATACTAAATATCAGCAAACTAATAGTAACACACACTATAGTTAATAAAAATTTCAAAATATTAATATACAAAAACCACACAAAAACACTAAATGTCAGCCAACTAGGATAGTAAGATAACGTAACAAATGCAAATCGAAGAATTACGAATATATTGAAAATTTGAAGTGGTTTCCTAGGAAACATCAACTATTCTTTATAAAAAAAATTCATTCAGATTTAACCCTGCGGTACTGGCGCCAAGTCTCACAGACCCACGCATGATATTTCCTAACTTTGAGGTTAGGTTTTTGGTCCAAGCGCCACGTGCTGCCTAGTAGCTTCCTCTTTCCCTAGCTCAGTCATTCACCATTAGTCATCGTGCAACATCTCTTACGTTAACTGAGTATTAAGGTATTCGGGTCTGTCAGATTTGGCGCCAGTGCTAGTGTTTCAGAGTTTAAATTTGTAGTTCAATATATTTTTCTAGTTTTTTTCCAAATTTAGTGAGTGATTGAACCATAATTATTTGTGAGTTGTATAGCCTATTAAATATATGATTGGGATACTATTGGTTTTTTAATAAACATGGCAAGTGAACAGGATCGTGAACGGATAAGAATCCTTTTAGATGAAAGTTTTGAAAAAAGTGAAAGTGAATCGATAGAGGTATGTGATGTCTCTGATCAGGAAGTGGAAGATCATTTAGAAGTATTTTCGGATAATATAGATACTGAACAAGAAGGTGAAGACAGTGAAAATGAGATGGAACATAATGAACAACCACTACCAAGAGTGCCATTTTTACATCGGGAAAGATCGGACAACAAGGTGGAGAATGCATTGCCCTCCGACGCAGAGGTTAACAACCCGTCAATCCAATATTGTTATTCATTTGCCTGGGGTTAAAGGGATTGCAAAAAATGCTAAATCTCCCCTTGAATGTTGGGAATTATTCTTTGGTGATGAATTGTTAATTATTATTGTAGAAAATACAAATCTATATATAGAAAAATACAGGCCTAACTACACTAGAGAAAGGTCATGTAGGCCAACCGGTTTAGTTGAAATTAAAGCTCTTTTTGGCTTGCTTTATTTGGCAGGTTGTCTGAAAAGTAGCAGTTTGAACAGCAAAGATCTATGGGACCGCAATGGAAATGGTGTCGAGAGATTCTGGCTCACCATGTCAAAGGAACGGTTTTTGTTTCTACTCAAGCACCTTCGTTTTGATAATACTGATACTAGACAAGAAAGACAACGGTTTGATAATTTTGCACCCATCCGTCAAGTATTTGAAATATTCACTGAAAATTTGCAGGAAGTGTTACACTGTAAGTGAGTATACAACAGTAGATTGCTCCTTGCGTTTAGAGGACGGAGCTCATTTAGGGTATATATGCCAAAAAAACCAAACAAGTATGGCCTCAAACTTTTTGCTTTGGTTGATGCAAAAACAAGGTACATGTTGCATTTGGAGCCATACGTTTGTCAACAACCACAAGGACCTTTCAGGCAAGAGACAAATGCATATAGTGTAGTTTTAAGACTTATCACCCCGATATCTGGTACTGAAAGAAATGTCACTTGTGACAATTACTTTGTATCTTTTCCATTGATTAAAAAATTGCAAGAAGATCACAGGCTTACAATGGTAGGCACCGTTCGAAAGAATAAAAGATAGCTTCCTACAGAATTTGTGGAAACCAAAACACGCCCAGTATGTTCAAGTTTGTTTGGTTATCAAGAAAATGTGACCATCTGCTCCTACGTGCCAAAAAAGGGAAGAAATGTGATTCTGGCCTCCAGTATGCATTTCGACGATACAATTGATGATTCTACTGGAGAACAATACAAGCCCGAAATTATAACATTTTACAACTCCACAAACGGTGGTGTTGACACCCTAGATGAACTTTGTTCTCTGCATGATGTAGCAAGAAATACAAGGCGGTGGCCGATGGTGATACTGTTTGGTCTCATGAATGTGGCTGGTGTTAATTCACAAATCATATTCACTGCCAACAACATAGACACTAAAATGGTGCGAAGGGTGTACTTGAAGGAATTAGCAGCATCATTGACAACCGAGAATATACAACGTCGATCTCTGGTGTCGAACCTCCCTCCAGAAGTTAGACGCAGAAGGCAAGACGTTGCAGGTACATCTGTGCAGGCTGTAACAGCTGATCAAGTCCCAGAGGGCACCAGGAAAAGATGTTACATGTGCAGGAAAGACATTAAGACAAATTACCACTGCAAATATTGTCTTAAGTTCATTTGTCTAAGTCATGCAGAATTTTCATGTAAAAACTGTCCAATTCAAGAGTAAAAGTGGTGTAAAGGATTCAAAATCAAAGTTTCATTAGTATAGAAACAAAAATAATGTTATAAATAGTTATTATTGCGGATTAGGCAGTTGTACATAACATTTAATATTTTATTTTCATTTAAAAAATATTGATTTTGTTTTAACTCCTAAATAACTTATGTCTTTATACTTTTTCATGAATTTTGTAGTCAGTATAAAAATTCACAAAAAAAATATTTTTTATTTTCTTTTCCCCTCAAAACCATCATATGATATAGCATAAAGATAATAAAAAGTATTGCAACACTTAAATAAATTGTTTAACATTTTTTTAGAAAATTTTAAAAATGGGTCTGTGAGATTTGGCGCCAGTGCTCTGAAAAGTATATAGGGCGCCAGTACCGCAGGGTTTTAATCACGTTTCAAAAAATTACTATACAAAACCCCTAACACAAAATCTCAACCTACTAGCATAGTCAGAAAACATTACAAATGCAAATCGAAGGATAACAAATATATCGAAAATTTCAAGTGGTTGCCTAGGAAACGTTAATTATTCTTTTGAAAATTAGTTTATTTAATTTTCGTCTCATTGAACTATTTATGATATATTAAACGCCTAATACTAAATCCCAGCAAACTAATAGTAACACTCACAAATCAAAGGATATCGAAACTAACGAAAATTTTAAGTGAGGATACCGAGGAAAACGACAACTATTGTTTGCAAAAATAATTTATTCAGTTTTAATCACGTTTCAAAATATCACTATACAAAATGCCTAACACTAAATCTTAGCTAACTAGGTTAATAAGAAAACGTTATGAATGCAAGTCGAAGAATTACAAATATATAAAAAATTTTAAGTGGTTTCTTACTAAAAGTTAAATATTATTTGGAAAAATATTTTATTCAGTAGTGGCCACTTTGTACTATTTATGAAATATAAAACGCCTAATACTGAATCTGAGTAAACTAATAGTAACACACCATATTAAATACAAATTAAAAGAAATAGAAACTTTAAGTGGTTTCCCAGGAAACGACAACTATTCTATAAAAAAAATATTTATTCAGTTTTAACCTTTTTTAAAATATTAATATACAAAACGTCTAACACTGAATATAAGCCAACTAGGTTAGTAAGCAAACGTTAAGAATGAAAATCGAAGAATTACGGATATATTTATAATTTCAAGTGGTTTCCTATGAAAGGTTAAGTATTCTTTAGAAATTTAGTTTATTCAATTTTAGTCACATTGTACTATTTATGATATAATTAACGCCTAATACTAAATCCCAGCAAACTAATAGTAACACACTCACAAATCAAAGGATATGGAAACCAACAAAATATGTTCGTAGTTTCCTAGGAAACGACAAATATTGTATCAAAAAATAATTTATTCAGTTTTAATCTCATTTTAAAATATTAATGTACAAAACGCCTAACATTAAATCTCAGCTAAATAGGGTAGTAAGAAAACATTACTTATGCAACTCAAAGGATAAGGATATATAAAAAAATTTCAAGTGGTTTCCTAGGAAACGTTATTTATTCTTAAGAAAATAATTTTTATTCAATTTTAGTCACATTGTCCTATTTATGATATATTAAACGCCTAATACTAAATCCCAGCAAACTAATAGTAAAACTCACAAATCAAAGGATATCGAAACTAACGAAAATTTTAAGAGGTATCCTAGGAAACGACCACTATTTTTTTTAATTATTTATTTAATTTTAATCACGCTTCTAAATATTACTATTCAAAATGCCTAACACTAAATCTTAGCTAACTAGGTTAGTAAGAAAATGTTACGAATGCAAGTCAAAGAATTACGAATATATCGAACTTTCAAGTGGTTTTGCTAGGAAACGTTATTTATTCTTAAGAAAATTATTGTATAAAATTTTAGTCACATTATACGCCTAATACTAAATCTCAGAAAACTAATAGTAACACAAATATCACACTAAAGTTAATACAAATCAAAAGATATCGAAATTAACGAAAACTTTACGTGGTTTCCTAGGAAGCGACAAATATTCTTTGAAAAAATTATTAATTTATTTTTAATCACGTTTCAAATTTCGTTATACAAAACCATTAACACTAATTCTCAGCCTATTAGAATAGTTAGAAAACATTACAAAATTCAAATCGAAATTTATAAATTATATCGAAAATGTCAAGTGGTTTCCTAGGAAACGTTAGTTTTTTTTTTGGAAAATTATTTTTTTTTTAAATTTTAGTCACATTGTACTTTTTATGATATGTTAAACGTCTATTACTAAATCTCAGCAATCTAAGAGTAACACACTATTAATTGTTAGTACAAATTAAAAGATATCGAAACTAACGGAATTTTTAAGTGGTTTCCTAGGAAACATTTACTATTCTATGTAAAAATAATTTATTTAGTTTTAATCAAATTTCAAAATATTATTATACAAAACTACTGATACTAAATCTCTGCCAACTAGGATAGTAAGAAAACAATACTAATGCAAATCGAAGGATAACAAATATATCGAAAATTTCAAGTGGTCTCCTAAGCAACAACAACTATTCTTTACAATATAATTTATTCAGTTTTAATCACGTTTCAAATTAATAATTTTCATAACTATTTTTTGAAAAAAAAAAAAAGTATGTATTCAGTTTTAATCACGTTAAGAATTATTATTATACAAAACCCCTAACACTAAATCTCAGCCTACGAGAATAGTCAGAAAACATTACAAATTCAAAATGAAAGATATCAAATATATCGAAAATGTCATGTGGTTTTCTAGGTAACGTTAATTTTTCTTTGAAAATTTTTTTATTCAGTTTTTAGTCAACATTGTACTATTTATGATATATTAAATGCCTAATACTAAATTTCAGCAAACTACTAATATCACACTAAAGTTAATACAAATCAAAAGATATCGAAAGTAACGAAAAGTTTATGTGGTTTCCTAGGAAGCGACAAATATTCTTTGAAAAAATTATTAATTTATTTTTAATCACGTTTCAAAATATCATTATAAAAAAACCACTAACACTAAATCTCAGCCTACTAGAATAGTTAGAAAACATTACAAATTCAAATCAAAATTTATAAAATATATCGAAAATGTCAAGTGGTTTCCTTGGAAACGTTAGTTTTTCTTTGTAAAATTATTTTTTTAAATTTTAGACACATTGTACTATTTGTGATATATTAAACGTCTATTTCTAAATCTCAGCAATCTAAGAGTAACACACTATTGTTAATACAAATCAAAAGATATCGAAACTAACGGAATTTTTAAGTGGTTTCCTAGGAAGCATTTACTATTCTATGTAAAAAAAATTATGGTTGCCTGTAAAGTCGGTTTTACGGGCGAAGATTTTACGTGACAACGTCTTTTTCTCGGTAGAATATTTATTGATATGAATATTATTAAATTGCACAATAGGAACAAGGAATTGAATGAAAATAAGAATTGCACAAATTTTAACTATAGAAATATATTTTGTTTACTAAAACATTGTACATAATTTGAAATTAATTAAAATTTGTTATTGTAAATGGTAAAGTTGAATAAAACATTTACTAAAATTGGAATTTGAAATTCTTGCTAAACACAGTTAAATTCTAACTCCGCGCGTGGTGATTGGTCGGTTTAGTTCGTTTGTTTGGTCGCACTGTTATGACAGGTTAGAGGTTATAATTTGTTATTTTAAATGTTTGACTAGCAATACGCGCTGTTTCTTCTCAATCGACTGAATTACGATTGATTGCAGAGTGATTTAAACTAATAATTTACTTAACACTATCAACATATTTTGTCAATAGTATGACATAACCTATAAACTCAGTTTCTCAACTTTTGTGTCAATCTAACAATTAATCAATCAATCATAGTTTACGATAATGAAATATCAGTGTACAATTATTTACCTTTATTGTTGTAGTTGTTGTAAATGACGAATCTAAGCACTCCACATTTTCACGAATAAACATAGTTATCTGCTTTATCCCGTGCGGCGGACCCACAGTTATCTGCTTTATCCCGTGCGGATCCCGTGCGGCGGACCCACTGGACGGGCATCGTAACGTTAACTGGCGTTACACTTTTTCATGAGTGACTCCGAGCCGCAACCTAATTTAAGACGTTGTCACGTCAAAAAAATTTATTTAGTTTTAATCACATTTTAAAATATTATTATACAAAACTACTAATACTAAATCTCTGCCAACTAGGATAGTAAGAAAGCAATACTAAGCAACATCAACTATTCTTTACACTATAACTTATTCAGTTTTAATCACGTTTCAAAATAATAATTTTTATAACGCTTAACACTAAATCTCAGCAAACTAGGATATTAAGAAAACATAACGAAACCAATTCGAAGAATTACGAATATATCAAAATTTGTTAGTAGATTACTAGGAAACGTTAAATATACTTTATCAAATTTCCTTATTTAAGTATTTGTATTTAAGTTTAGAATTATTATTATAAAAAACCCCTAACACTAAATCTCAGCCTACGAGAATAGTCAGAAAACATTACAAATTCAAATTGAAAGATATCAAATATATCGAAAATGACATGTGGTTTTCTAGGTAACGTTAATTTTTCTTTAGAAAATTATATTATTCAGTTTTAGTCACATTGTACTATTTATGATATATTAAATGCCCAGTACTAAATTTCAGCAAACTACTAATATCACACTAAAGTTAATACAAATCAAAAGATATCGAAAGTAACGAAAAGTTTATGTGGTTTCCTAGGAAGCGACAAATATTCTTTGAAAAAATTATTAATTTATTTTTAATCACGTTTCAAAATATCATTATACAAAACCACTAACACTAAATCTCAGCCTACTAGAATAGTTAGAAAACATTACAAATTCAAATCAAAATTTATAAAATATATCGAAAATGTCAAGTGGTTTCCTTGGAAACGTTAGTTTTTCTTTGGAAAATTATTTTTTTTAAATTTTAGTCACATTGTACTATTTATGATATATTAAACGTCTATTACTAAATCTCAGCAAACTAAGAGTAACACACTATTGTTAATACAAATCAAAAGATATCGAAACTAACGGAATTTTTAAGTGGTTTCCTAGGAAGCATTTACTATTCTATGTAAAAAAAATTATGGTTGCCTGTAAAGTCGGTTTTACGGGCGAAGATTTTACGTGACAACGTCTTTTTCTCGGTAGAATATTTATTGATATGAATATTATTAAATTGCACAATAGGAACAAGGAATTGAATGAAAATAACGAATTGCACAAATTTTAACTATAGAAATATATTTTGTTTACTAAAACATTGTACATAATTTGAAATTAATTAAAATTTGTTATTGTAAATGGTAAAGTTGAATAAAACATTTACTAAAATTGGAATTTGAAATTCTTGCTAAACACAGTTAAATTCTAACTCCGCGCGTGGTGATTGGTCGGTTTAGTTCGTTTGTTTGGTCGCACTGTTATGACAGGTTAGAGGTTATAATTTGTTATTTTAAATGTTTGACTAGCAATACGCGCTGTTTCTTCTCAATCGACTGAATTACGATTGATTGCAGAGTGATTTAAACTAATAATTTACTTAACACTATCAACATATTTTGTCAATAGTATGACATAACCTATAAACTCAGTTTCTCAACTTTTGTGTCAATCTAACAATTAATCAATCAATCATAGTTTACGATAATGAAATATCAGTGTACAATTATTTACCTTTATTGTTGTAGTTGTTGTAAATGACGAATCTAAGCACTCCACATTTTCACGAATAAACATAGTTATCTGCTTTAAATCCCGTGCGGCGGACCCACAGTTATCTGCTTTATCCCGTGCGGATCCCGTGCGGCGGACCCACTGGACGGGCATCGTAACGTTGCCGGGCGTTACACTTTTTCATGAGTGACTCCGAGCCGCAACCTAATTTAAGACGTTTCACGTCAAAAAAATTTATTTAGTTTTAATCACATTTTAAAATATTATTATACAAAACTACTAATACTAAATCTCTGCCAACTAGGATAGTAAGAAAGCAATACTAAGCAACATCAACTATTCTTTACACTATAACTTATTCAGTTTTAATCACGTTTCAAAATAATAATTTTTATAACGCTTAACACTAAATCTCAGCAAACTAGGATATTAAGAAAACATAACGAACCCAATTCGAAGAATTACGAATATATCAAAATTTGTTAGTAGATTACTAGGAAACGTTAAATATACTTTATCAAATTTCCTTATTTAAGTATTTGTATTTAAGTTTAGAATTATTATTATAAAAAACCCCTAACACTAAATCTCAGCCTACGAGAATAGTCAGAAAACATTACAAATTCAAATTGAAAGATATCAAATATATCGAAAATGACATTTGGTTTTCTAGGTAACGTTAATTTTTCTTTGGAAAATTATATTATTCAGTTTTAGTCACATTGTACTATTTATGATATATTAAATGCCCAGTACTAAATTTCAGCAAACTACTAATATCACACTAAAGTTAATACAAATCAAAAGATATCGAAAGTAACGAAAAGTTTATGTGGTTTCCTAGGAAGCGACAAATATTCTTTGAAAAAATTATTAATTTATTTTTAATCACGTTTCAAAATATCATTATACAAAACCACTAACACTAAATCTCAGCCTACTAGAATAGTTAGAAAACATTACAAATTCAAATCAAAATTTATAAAATATATCGAAAATGTCAAGTGGTTTCCTTGGAAACGTTAGTTTTTCTTTGGAAATTTATTTTTTTTAAATTTTAGTCACATTGTACTATTTATGATATATTAAACGTCTATTACTAAATCTCAGCAAACTAAGAGTAACACACTATTGTTAATACAAATCAAAAGATATCGAAACTAACGGAATTTTTAAGTGGTTTCCTAGGAAACATTTACTATTCTATGTAAAAATAATTTATTTAGTTTTAATCACATTTCAAAATATTATTATACAAAACTACTAATACTAAATCTCTGCCAACTAGGATAGTAAGAAAACAATACTAATGCAAATCAAAGAATTACGAATATATCGAAAATTTTAAGTGGTTTCCTAGGAAACAACTATTTATTATTTGGAAAATTTTTATATTTTATCAATTTTTAAATATATTTATTCAGCAAACTATTAAACTAAGAAAACTAATAGTAACACACTATAGTTAATACAAAATTATCGAAACTACGAAAATTTGTTAGTGGTTTCCTAGGAAACAACAACAATTCTTTGAAAAAAATTATTTATTCAGATTTAATCACTTTTCAAAATATTAATTTACAAAACCCCTTAACACTAAATCTCAGCCTACGAGAATAGTCAGAAAACATTACAAATTCAAATTGAAAGATATCAAATATATCGAAAATGACATTTGGTTTTCTAGGAAACGTTAATTTTTCTTTAGAAAATTTTTTTATTCAGTTTTAGTCACATTGTACTATTTATGATATATTAAATGCCTAATACTAAATTTCAGCAAACTACTAATAGTAACACACTAAAGTTAATACAAATCAAAAGATATCGAAAGTAACGAAAATTTTATGTGGTTTCCTAGGAAGCGACAAATATTCTTTGAAAAAATTATTAATTTATTTTTAATCACGTTTCAAAATATCATTATACAAAACCACTAACACTAAATCTCAGCCTACTAGAATAGTTAGAAAACATTACAAATTCAAATCAAAATTTATAAAATATATCGAAAATGTCAAGTGGTTTCCTAGGAAACGTTAGTTTTTCTTTGGAAAATTATTTTTTTAAATTTTAGTCACATTGTACTATTTATGATATATTAAACGTCTATTACTAAATCTCAGCAAACTAAGAGTAACACACTATTGTTAATACAAATCAAAAGATATCGAAACTAACGGAATTTTTAAGTGGTTTCCTAGGAAACATTTACTATTCTATGTAAAAATAATTTATTTAGTTTTAATCACATTTCAAAATATTATTATACAAAACTACTAATACTAAATCTCTGCCAACTAGGATAGTAAGAAAACAATACTAATGCAAATCGAAGGATAACAAATATATCGAAAATTTCAAGTGGTCTCCTAAGCAACGACAACTATTCTTTACACTATAATTTATTCAGTTTTAATCACGTTTCAAAATAATAATTTTTATAACGCTAACACTAAATCTCAGCAAACTAGGATATTCATAACGAACCCAATTCGAAACGAATATATCTAAAAATTACTAGGAAACGTTAAATATACTTTATCCAACTAAGTATAGTAGAATTATTATTATATAAAACTAACACTAAATCTCAGAAGAATTAGTCAGAAAACATTACAAATTCAAATTGAAAGATATCAAATATATCGAAAAATGACATTTGGTTTTCCTAGGAAACGTTAATTTTTCTTTAGGAAAATTATATTATTCAATTTTAGTCACATTGTACTATTTATGATATATTAAATGCCCTAATACTGAATCTCAGCAAACTACTAATATCACACTATAGTTAATACAAATCAAAAGATATCGAAACTAACGAAAATTGTAAGTGGTTTCCTAGGAAACAACAACAATTCTTTGAAAAAATTATTTATTCAGATTTAATCACGTTTTCAAAATATTAATTTACAAAACCCCTAACACTAAATCTCAGCCAACTAGAATAGTAAGAAAACATTACAAATTCAAATCAAAGAATTACAAATATATATATCGAAAATTTTAAGTGGTTTCCTAGGAAACGTTAATTATTTTTGGAAAATTATTTTATTCAATTTTAGTCACATTGTACTATTTATGATATATTAAACGCCTAATACTAAATCTCAGCAAACTAATAGTAACACACTATAGTTAATACAAATCAAAAGATATCGAAACTAACGAAAATTGTAAGTGGTTTCCTAGGAAACAACAACTATTCTTTGAAAAAATTATTTATTCAGATTTAATCACTTTTCAAAATATTAATTTACAAAACCCTAACACTAAATTCCAGCCAACAAGTATAGTAAGAAAACAATACGAATTCAAATCAAAGAATTACAAATGTATCGAAAATTTTAAGTGGTTTCCTAGGAAACGTTAATTATTGTTTGGAAAATTCTTTTATTCAATTTTAGACACATTGTACTATTTAATATATATATTAAACGCCTAATACTGAATCTCAGAAAACTAATAGTAACACACTATAGTTAATACAAATCAACAAATATCGAAACTAACGAAAATTGTAAGTGGTTTCCTAGGAAACAACAAACAATTCTTTGAAAAATTATTTATTCAGATTTAATCACTTTTCAAAATATTAATTTACAAAACCCCTAACACTAAATCCCAGCCAACTAGTATAGTAAGAAAACATTACCAATTCAAATCAAAGAATTACAAATATATATCGAAAATTTTAAGTGGTTTCCTAGGAAACGTTAATTATTCTTTGGAAAATTATTTTATTCAATTTTAGTCACATTGTACTATTTATGATATATTAAACGCCTAATACTAAATATCAGCAAACTAATAGTAACACACTATAGTTAATACAAATTAACAGATATCGAAACTAACGAAAATTTTAAGTGGTTTCCTAGGAAACAACAACTATTCTTTGAAAAAATTATTTATTTATTCAGATTTAATCACTTTTTCAAATATTAATTTACAAATACCCCTAACACTAAATTCCAGCCAACAAGTATAGTAAGAAAACAATACGAATTCAAATCAAAGAATTACAAATGTATCGAAAATTTTAAGTGGTTTCCTAGGAAACGTTAATTATTTTTTTGGAAAATTCTTTTATTCAATTTTAGACACATTGTACTATTTATATATATTAAACGCCTAATACTGAATCTCAGCAAACTAATAGTAACACACTATAGTTAATACAAATCAACAAATATCGAAACTAACGAAAATTGTAAGTGGTTTCCTAGGAAACAACAACAATTCTTTGAAAAAATTATTTATTCAGATTTAATCACGTTTCAAAATATTAATTTACAAAACCCCTAACACTAAATTCCAGCCAACTAGTATAGTAAGAAAACAATACGAATGCAAATCAAAGAATTACGAATATATCGAAAATTTTAAGTGGTTTCCTAGGAAACGTTAATTATTCTTTGAAAATTTTTTTATTCAATTTTAGTCACATTGTACTATTTATATATATATTAAACGCCTAATACTGAATCTCAGCAAACTAATAGTAACACACTATAGTTAATACAAATCAACAAATATCGAAACTAACGAAAATTGTAAGTGGTTTCCTAGGAAACAACAACAATTCTTTGAAAAAATTATTTATTCAGATTTAATCACGTTTCAAAATATTAATTTACAAAACCCCTAACACTAAATCCCAGCCAACTAGGATAGTAAGAAAACATTACAAATGCAAATCAAAGAATTACAAATATATCGAAAATTTTAAGTGGTTTCCTAGGAAACGTTAATTATTCTTTAGAAAATTTTTTTTATTCAATTTTAGTCACATTGTACTATTTATGATATATTAAACGCCTAATACTGAATCTCAGCAAACTAATAGTAACACACTATAGTTAATACAAATCAACAAATATCGAAACTAACGAAAATTGTAAGTGGTTTCCTAGGAAACAACAACAATTCTTTGAAAAAATTATTTATTCAGATTTAATCACGTTTCAAAATATTAATTTACAAAACCCTTAACACTAAATCCCAGCCAACTAGTATAGTAAGAAAACATTACGAATTCAAATCAAAGAATTACAAATATATCGAAAATTTTAAGTGGTTTCCTAGGAAACGTTAATTATTCTTTGGAAAACTTTTATTTCAATTTTAGTCACATTGTACTATTTATGATATATTAAACGCCTAATACTGAATCTCAGCAAACTAATAGTAACACACTATAGTTAATACAAATCAACGATATCGAAACTAACGAAAAATGTAAGTTCTGGTTTCTAGGAAAAACGTTCAATTCTTTGTTTTATTCATTATTAATCACTGTTTTGTAAATTCGCATACTTAGAAAAATTACGCGGCAACACACTAAATTAATTTTTGGCACACATTGTACTAATATATATTCGCCTAATACTGAATCAGCAAACAAGTAACACACTATAGTTACAAATCAACAAATATCGAAAACTAACGAAAATTGTAAGTGGTTTCCTAGGAAACAACAACAATTCTTTGAAAAAATTATTTATTCAGATTTAATCACTTTTTTCAAAATATTAATTTACATACCCTTAACACTAAATTCCCAGCCAACTAGGATAGTAAGAAAACATTACCAATGCAAATCAAAGAATTACGAATATATCGAAAATTTTAAGTGGTTTCCTAGAAACGTTAATTATTCTTTAGACAAATTGTACTATTTTTAATATATATTAAACTTAATACTGAATCAAAAAACTAATAGTAACACACTATAGTTAATACAAATTAACAAATATCGAAACTAACGAAAATTGTAAGTGGTTTCCTAAAACAACAACTATTCTTGAAAAAATTTATTCAGATTTAATCAATTTAAAATATTAATTTAATACCCTTAACACTAAATCCCAGCCAACAAGTATAGTAAGAAAACATTACGAATGCAAATCAAAGAATTACAAATATATCGAAAATTTTAAGTGGTTTCCTAGGAAACGTTTAATTATTTTTTGGAAAATTCTTTTATTCAATTTTAGTCACATTGTACTATTTATGATATATTAAACGCCTAATACTGAATCTCAGCAAACTAATAGTAACACACTATAGTTAATACAAATCAACAAATATCGAAACTAACGAAAATTGTAAGTGGTTTCCTAGGAAACAACAACTATTCTTTGAAAAAATTATTTATTCAGATTTAATCACTTTTCAAAATATTAATTTACAAATACCCCTAACACTAAATTCCAGCCAACAAGTATAGTAAGAAAACAATACGAATTCAAATCAAAGAATTACAAATATATCGAAAATTTTAAGTGGTTTCCTAGGAAACGTTAATTATTGTTTGGAAAATACTTTTATTCAATTTTAGACACATTGTACTATTTATATATTATATTAAACGCCTAATACTGAATCTCAGCAAACTAATAGTAACACACTATAGTTAATACAAATCAACAAATATCGAAACTAACGAAAATTGTAAGTGGTTTCCTAGGAAACAACAACAATTCTTTGAAAAAAAATATTTATTCAGATTTAATTTTAATAGTTTCAAAATATTATTATACAAAATCGCTAACACTAAATCCCAGCCAACTAGTATAGTAAGAAAACAATACGAATTCAAATCAAAGAATTACGAATATATCGAAAATTTAAGTGGTTTCCTAGGAAACGTTAATTATTCTTTGGAAAATACTTTTATTCAATTTTAGTCACATTGTACTATTTATGATATATTAAACGCCTAATACTGAATCTCAGCAAACTAATAGTAATGAACTATAGTTAATACAAATTAACAGATATCGAAACTAACGAAAATTGTAAGTGGTTTCCTAGGAAACAACACAATTCTTTGAAAAAATTATTTATTCAGATTTAATCACGTTTCAAAATATTAATTTACAAAACCCCTAACACTAAATTCCAGCCAACTAGTATAGTAAGAAAACATTACCAATGCAAATCAAAGAATTACAAATATATCGAAAATTTTAAGTGGTTTCCTAGGAAACGTTAATTATTCTTTGGAAAATACTTTTATTCAATTTTAGACACATTGTACTATTTATATATATATTAAACGCCTAATACTGAATCTCAGCAAACTAATAGTAACACACTATAGTTAATACAAATCAACAAATATCGAAACTAACGAAAATTGTAAGTGGTTTCCTAGGAAACAACAACTATTCTTTGAAAAAATTATTTATTCAGATTTAATCAATTTTCAAAATATTAATTTACAAAACCCTTAACACTAAATTCCAGCCAACTAGTATAGTAAGAAAACAATACGAATTCAAATCAAAGAATTACAAATATATATCGAAAATTTAAAGTGTTTTCCTAGGAAACGTTAATTATTCTTTGGAAAATTATTTTATTCAATTTTAGACACATTGTACTATTTATATATTATATTAAACGCCTAATACTGAATCTCAGCAAACTAATAGTAACACACTATAGTTAATACAAATCAACAAATATCGAAACTAACGAAAATTGTAAGTGGTTTCCTAGGAAACAACAACAATTCTTTGAAAAAATTATTTATTCAGATTTAATCACTTTTCAAAATATTAATTTACAAATACCCCTAACACTAAATTCCAGCCAACAAGTATAGTAAGAAAACAATACGAATTCAAATCAAAGAATTACAAATGTATCGAAAATTTTACGTGGTTTCCTAGGAAACGTTAATTATTCTTTGGAAAATTATTTCATTCAATTTTAGTCACATTGTACTATTTATGATATATTAAACGCCTAATATTGAATATCAGCATACTAAAAAATGAACTATAGTTAATACAAATCAAACCAGATAAAAACTCGAAAATATCGAAAATTGTAAGTGGTTTCCTAGAAAAAGTTAATTATTTTTTGAAAATTTTTTTATTCAATTTTAGACACATTGAACTATTTATATATTATATTAAACGCCTAATACTGAATGTCAGAAAACTAATAGTAACACACTATAGTTAATACAAATCAACAAATATCGAAACTAACGAAAATTGTAAGTGGTTTCCTAGAAAACAACAACTATTCTTTGAAAAAATTATTTATTCAGATTTAATCACTTTTCAAAATATTAATTTACAAAACCCCTAACACTAAATTCCAGCCAACAAGTATAGTAAGAAAACAATACGAATTCAAATCAAAGAATTACAAATATATCGAAAATTTTAAGTGGTTTCCTAGGAAACGTTAATTATTTTTGGAAAATTACTTTTATTCAATTTTAGACACATTGTACTATATTATATTAAACGCCTAATACTGAATCTCAGAAAACTAATAGTAACACACTATAGTTAATACAAATCAACAAATATCGAAACTAACGAAAATTGTAAGTGGTTTCCTAGTATTCAAAAAATTATTTATTCAGATTTATCAAAAAATATTAATTTACATAACACTAAATTAGCCAACTAGTATAGTAAGAAACATTACAAATGCAAATCAAAGAAATAGAATTGTATCGAAAATTTTAAGTGGTTTCCTAGGAAACGTTAATTATTTTTTGAAAATTCTTTTATTCAATTTTAGACACATTGTACTATTTATATATATATTAAACGCCTAATACTGAATCTCAGAAAACTAATAGTAACACACTATAGTTAATACAAATCAACAAATATCGAAACTAACGAAAATTGTAAGTGGTTTCCTAGAAAACAACAACTATTCTTTGAAAAAATTATTTATTCAGATTTAATCACTTTTCAAAATATTAATTTACAAATACCCCTAACACTAAATTCCAGCCAACAAGTATAGTAAGAAAACAATACGAATTCAAATCAAAGAATTACAAATATATCGAAAATTTTAAGTGGTTTCCTAGGAAACGTTAATTATTCTTTGGAAAATACTTTTATTCAATTTTAGACACATTGTACTATTTATGATATATTAAACGCCTAATACTGAATCTCAGCAAACTAATAGTAACACACTATAGTTAATACAAATCAACAAATATCGAAACTAACGAAAATTGTAAGTGGTTTCCTAGGAAACAACAACTATTCTTTGAAAAAATTATTTATTCAGATTTAATCACTTTTCAAAATATTAATTTACAAATACCCCTAACACTAAATTCCAGCCAACAAGTATAGTAAGAAAACAATACGAATTCAAATCAAAGAATTAGAAATATATCGAAAATTTTAAGTGGTTTCCTAGGAAACGTTAATTATTGTTTGGAAAATTCTTTTATTCAATTTTACACATTGTACTATTTATATATATTATATTAAACGCCTAATACTGAATCTCAGCAAACTAATAGTAACACACTATAGTTAATACAAATCAACAAATATCGAAACTAACGAAAATTGTAAGTGGTTTCCTAGGAAACAACAACAATTCTTTGAAAAAATTATTTATTCAGATTTAATCACGTTTCAAAATATTAATTTACAAAACCCCTAACACTAAATCCCAGCCAACTAGGATAGTAAGAAAACATTACGAATGCAAATCAAAGAATTACAAATATATCGAAAATTTTAAGTGGTTTCCTAGGAAACGTTAATTATTTTTTGGAAAATACTTTTATTCAATTTTAGACACATTGTACTATTTATGATATATTAAACGCCTAATACTGAATCTCAGAAAACTAATAGTAACACACTATAGTTAATACAAATCAACAAATATCGAAACTAACGAAAATTGTAAGTGGTTTCCTAGAAAACAACAACTATTCTTTGAAAAAATTATTTATTCAGATTTAATCAATTTTCAAAATATTAATTTACAAAACCCCTAACACTAAATCCCAGCCAACTAGTATAGTAAGAAAACATTACCAATGCAAATCAAAGAATTACGAATATATCGAAAATTTTAAGTGGTTTCCTAGGAAACGTTAATTATATTTTGGAAAATTCTTTTATTCAATTTTAGTCACATTGTACTATTTATATATATTAAACGCCTAATACTGAATATCAGCAAACTAATAGTAACACACTATAGTTAATACAAATTAACAGATATCGAAACTAACGAAAATTGTAAGTGGTTTCCTAGGAAAACAACAACTATTCTTTGAAAAAATTATTTATTCAGATTTAATCACTTTTCAAAATATTAATTTACAAAACGCTTAACACTAAATTCCAGCCAACAAGTATAGTAAGAAAACAATACGAATGCAAATCAAAGAATTACGAATATATCGAAAATTTAAGTGGTTTCCTAGGAAACGTTAATTATTCTTTGAAAAATACTTTTATTCAATTTTAGTCACATTGTACTATTTATGATATATTTAAACGCCTAATACTGAATCTCAGCAAACTAATAGTAACACACTATAGTTAATACAAATCAACAAATATCGAAACTAACGAAAATTGTAAGTGGTTTCCTAGGAAACAACAACAATTCTTTGAAAAAATATTTTATTCAATTCAGATTTAATATCGTTTCAAAAATATTATTATACAAAATCGCTAACACTAAATCCCAGCCAACTAGTATAGTAAGAAAACAATACGAATTCAAATCAAAGAATTACGAATATATCGAAATATTTAAGTGGTTTCCTAGGAAACGTTAATTATTCTTTGGAAAATACTTTTATTCAATTTTAGTCACATTGTACTATTTATATATATTAAACGCCTAATACTGAATCTCAGAAAACTAATAGTAACACACTATAGTTAATACAAATCAACAAATATCGAAACTAACGAAAATTGTAAGTGGTTTCCTAGGAAACAACAACAATTCTTTGAAAAAATTATTTATTCAGATTTAATCACGTTTCAAAATATTAATTTACAAAACCCTTAACACTAAATCCCAGCCAACTAGTATAGTAAGAAAACATTACCAATGCAAATCAAAGAATTACGAATATATCGAAAATTTTAAGTGGTTTCCTAGGAAACGTTAATTATTCTTTGGAAAATTATTTTATTCAATTTTAGTCACATTGTACTATTTATATATATTAAACGCCTAATACTGAATCTCAGCAAACTAATAGTAACACACTATAGTTAATACAAATCAACAAATATCGAAACTAACGAAAATTGTAAGTGGTTTCCTAGGAAACAACAACAATTCTTTTGAAAAAATTATTTATTCAGATTTAATCACTTTTCAAAATATTAATTTACAAAACCCCTAACACTAAATTCCAGCCAACAAGTATAGTAAGAAAACAATACGAATGCAAATCAAAGAATTACAAATATATCGAAAATTTTAAGTGGTTTCCTAGGAAACGTTAATTATTTTTTAAAAATTACTTTTATTCAATTTTAGACACATTGTACTATTTATATATTATATTAAACGCCTAATACTGAATCTCAGAAAACTAATAGTAACACACTATAGTTAATACAAATCAACAAATATCGAAACTAACGAAAATTGTAAGTGGTTTCCTAGGAAACAACAACTATTCTTTGAAAAAAATTATTTATTCAGATTTAATCACTTTTCAAAATATTAATTTACAAAACCCCTAACACTAAATCCCAGCCAACTAGTATAGTAAGAAAACATTACCAATGCAAATCAAAGAATTACAAATATATATCGAAAATTTTAAGTGGTTTCCTAGGAAACGTTAATTATTGTTTGGAAAATACTTTTATTCAATTTTAGACACATTGTACTATTTATATATATTAAACGCCTAATACTGAATCTCAGCAAACTAATAGTAACACACTATAGTTAATACAAATCAACAAATATCGAAACTAACGAAAATTGTAAGTGGTTTCCTAGGAAACAACAACAATTCTTTGAAAAAATTATTTATTCAGATTTAATCACTTTTCAAAATATTAATTTACAAAACCCCTAACACTAAATCCCAGCCAACAAGTATAGTAAGAAAACAATACGAATTCAAATCAAAGAATTACGAATGTATCGAAAATTTTAAGTGGTTTCCTAGGAAACGTTAATTATTGTTTGGAAAATACTTTTATTCAATTTTAGACACATTGTACTATTTATATATTATATTAAACGCCTAATACTGAATCTCAGAAAACTAATAGTAACACACTATAGTTAATACAAATCAACAAATATCGAAACTAACGAAAATTGTAAGTGGTTTCCTAGGAAACAACAACAATTCTTTGAAAAAATTATTTATTCAGATTTAATCAATTTCAAAATATTAATTTACAAAACCCTTAACACTAAATCCCAGCCAACTAGGAAAGTAAGAAAACATTACCAATGCAAATCAAAGAATTACGAATATATCGAAAATTTTAAGTGGTTTCCTAGGAAACGTTAATTATTTTTTGGGAAATACTTTTTTTATTCAATTTTAGACACATTGTACTATTTATATATATTAAACGCCTAATACTGAATCTCAGAAAACTAATAGTAACACACTATAGTTAATACAAATCAACAAATATCGAAACTAACGAAAATTGTAAGTGGTTTCCTAGGAAACAACAACAATTCTTTGAAAAAATTATTTATATTCAGATTTAATTAATTTTTAAAATATTAATTTACAAAACCATTAACACTAAATCCCAGCCTACTAGGTATAGTAAGAAAACATTACCAATGCAAATCAAAGAATTACGAATATATCGAAAATTTTAAGTGGTTTCCTAGGAAACGTTAATTATTGTTTGGAAAATACTTTTATTCAATTTTAGACACATTGTACTATTTATATATATATTAAACGCCTAATACTGAATCTCAGAAAACTAATAGTAACACACTATAGTTAATACAAATCAACAAATATCGAAACTAACGAAAATTGTAAGTGGTTTCCTAGAAAACAACAACTATTCTTTGAAAAAATTATTTATTCAGATTTAATCACTTTTCAAAATATTAATTTACAAATACCCCTAACACTAAATTCCAGCCAACAAGTATAGTAAGAAAACAATACGAATTCAAATCAAAGAATTACAAATGTATCGAAAATTTTAAGTGGTTTCCTAGGAAACGTTAATTATTGTTTGGAAAAATACTTTTATTCAATTTTAGACACATTGTACTATTTATATATTATATATTAAACGCCTAATACTGAATCTCAGAAAACTAATAGTAACACACTATAGTTAATACAAATCAACAAATATCGAAACTAACGAAAATTGTAAGTGGTTTCCTAGGAAACAACAACTATTCTTTGAAAAAATTATTTATTCAGATTTAATCACTTTTCAAAATATTAATTTACAAATACCCCTAACACTAAATTCCAGCCAACAAGTATAGTAAGAAAACAATACGAATTCAAATCAAAGAATTACAAATGTATCGAAAATTTTAAGTGGTTTCCTAGGAAACGTTAATTATTGTTTTGGAAAATACTTTTATTCAATTTTAGACACATTGTACTATTTATATATATTAAACGCCTAATACTGAATCTCAGCAAACTAATAGTAACACACTATAGTTAATACAAATCAACAAATATCGAAACTAACGAAAATTGTAAGTGGTTTCCTAGGAAACAACAACAATTCTTTGAAAAAATTATTTATTCAGATTTAATCACTTTTCAAAATATTAATTTACAAATACCCCTAACACTAAATCCAGCCAACAAGTATAGTAAGAAAACAATACGAATTCAAATCAAAGAAATACGAATTGTATCGAAAATTTTAAGTGGTTTCCTAGGAAACGTTAATTATTGTTTGGAAAATACTTTTATTCAATTTTAGACACATTGTACTATTTATATATATTAAACGCCTAATACTGAATCTCAGAAAACTAATAGTAACACACTATAGTTAATACAAATCAACAAATATCGAAACTAACGAAAATTGTAAGTGGTTTCCTAGGAAACAACAACAATTCTTTGAAAAAATTATTTATTCAGATTTAATCACGTTTCAAAATATTAATTTACAAAACCCTTAACACTAAATCCCAGCCAACTAGTATAGTAAGAAAACATTACCAATGCAAATCAAAGAATTACGAATATATCGAAAATTTTAAGTGGTTTCCTAGGAAACGTTAATTATTGTTTGAAAATACTTTTTATTCAATTTTAGTCACATTGTACTATTTATAATATATTAAACGCCTAATACTGAATCTCAGCAAACTAATAGTAACACACTATAGTTAATACAAATCAACAAATATCGAAACTAACGAAAATTGTAAGTGGTTTCCTAGGAAACAACAACAATTCTTTGAAAAAATTATTTATTCAGATTTAATCACTTTTCAAAATATTAATTTACAAAACCATTAACACTAAATCAGCCAACTAGTATAGTAAGAAAACATTACCAATGCAAATCAAAGAATTACGAATATATCGAAAATTTTAAGTGGTTTCCTAGGAAACGTTAATTATTTTTTTGGAAAATACTTTTATTCAATTTTAGACACATTGTACTATTTATATATATATTAAACGCCTAATACTGAATCTCAGAAAACTAATAGTAACACACTATAGTTAATACAAATCAACAAATATCGAAACTAACGAAAATTGTAAGTGGTTTCCTAGAAAACAACAACTATTCTTTGAAAAAATTATTTTATTCAGATTTAATCACTTTTCAAAATATTAATTTACAAATACCCCTAACACTAAATTAAAGCCAACAAGTATAGTAAGAAAACAATACGAATTCAAATCAAAGAAATAGAAATGTATCGAAAATTTTAAGTGGTTTCCTAGGAAACGTTAATTATTGTTTGGAAAATACTTTTATTCAATTTTAGTCACATTGTACTATTTATATATTATATTAAACGCCTAATACTGAATCTCAGAAAACTAATAGTAACACACTATAGTTAATACAAATAAACAAATATCGAAACTAACGAAAATTGTAAGTGGTTTCCTAGGAAACAACAACTATTCTTTGAAAAAATTATTTATTCAGATTTAATCACTTTTCAAAATATTAATTTACAAATACCCCTAACACTAAATTCCAGCCAACAAGTATAGTAAGAAAACAATACGAATTCAAATCAAAGAATTACAAATGTATCGAAAATTTTAAGTGGTTTCCTAGGAAACGTTAATTATTGTTTGGAAAATACTTTTATTCAATTTTAGACACATTGTACTATTTATATATTATATTAAACGCCTAATACTGAATCTCAGAAAACTAATAGTAACACACTATAGTTAATACAAATCAACAAATATCGAAACTAACGAAAATTGTAAGTGGTTTCCTAGGAAACAACAACAATTCTTTGAAAAAATTATTTATTCAGATTTAATCACGTTTAAAAATATTAATTTACAAAACCCTTAACACTAAATCCCAGCCAACTAGTATAGTAAGAAAAACATTACCAATGCAAATCAAAGAAATAGAATTGTATCGAAAATTTTAAGTGGTTTCCTAGGAAACGTTAATTATTGTTTGGAAAATACTTTTATTCAATTTTAGACACATTGTACTATTTATATATATTAAACGCCTAATACTGAATCTCAGAAAACTAATAGTAACACACTATAGTTAATACAAATCAACAAATATCGAAACTAACGAAAATTGTAAGTGGTTTCCTAGGAAACAACAAACTATTCTTTGAAAAAATTATTTATTCAGATTTAATCACTTTTCAAAATATTAATTTACAAATACCCCTAACACTAAATTAAGCCAACAAGTATAGTAAGAAAACAATACAAATGCAAATCAAAGAATTACAAATGTATCGAAAATTTTAAGTGGTTTCCTAGGAAACGTTAATTATTGTTTGGAAAATACTTTTATTCAATTTTAGACACATTGTACTATTTATATATTATATTAAACGCCTAATACTGAATCTCAGAAAACTAATAGTAACACACTATAGTTAATACAAATCAACAAATATCGAAACTAACGAAAATTGTAAGTGGTTTCCTAGGAAACAACAACAATTCTTAAAAAAATTATTTATTCAGATTTAATCACGTTTCAAAATATTAATTTCCAAAACTCTTAAGGGGAGTTGAAGGTCGAAGGGTCAAAAAAATAACAAAAAAAATTTTTTTTAGCTACATTTGTTCTCTGTATCTTTCTGTACATTTTGATACCAAACATGGCCTATAAAAGTTGTTCTAAGAATTTTTTATTTAATTTTATAAAATAGTCTGCATAGCCAATTTGCGACCAGTTTAGCTTTCACCAACTTCTATTGACGATAATTATTTCTGTATTTGTTTGCACTTTGCTTAGTACTCAAAGTGAAGAGTAAAGGTTGAAGAAAAATCAATGTTGGCAACACTTACTGCATATTATTTGTTGTCTATTGCTGTTTTTCTTGTCTGCTTAGACTAACCTAGTATTGTTTACTGTTGTTTTCTGGTTTGTCAGTGAGAAAGGTAAACAAAGTGTTGTTGTTTGTGTTTATTATTTATAATAGCGAAATATTTTAGAGTTTAGTTGTAAATATGCCGAGAGTGCAAATAAAAAAACGTAAGTTTCACGGTAACAGGTTTACAAATGCTAATCCAAGGCAGGAAGCAGAGACTGAGGTTAGGCCTAGGCCTTCAGTCATCAGTTCTGCTGAAAAGAAAATTGTAGGCAAATTAGATACTTATGATAGCTTTGATGCTTTAGATAGAAACTTATTAATTTCATACAACATTTTGTGTTCAGTGTTTTCTAACTTTGTAGCTTGTAAGGAGTGTGGATCTGACGTTTTGATAAAAGACGATATAGAAAAGCGTAATGGGCTGGCAAGTAATTTAGTTCTAAAGTGTACAAATGATGATTGCACATTTAGTCATGAATTTTACTCTTCTAATTTTATTGATAAAAATAATACTTTTGATATCAATCTAAGAATGTTTTATGGTTTGCGGTGCATTGGAAAGGGGCCAGAAGCTGGAAAACTTTTGTGTGGAATGTTGAACTTGCCTTCTCCTTGCACCTATGTAAGTAATTATACGAATACTCTCAGAAACTCTCTAGCTACTGTTACTGATAGTTGGATGAAAAATGCCACATTAGAAGCAATAAATGAGAATATAGATGATAAAGATGAAAAAAAAATAGTACAGACATTCCAATTGCTTTTGATGGAACGTGGCAAAAGAGAGGATTCGTATCCAAAAATGCGTGTTGTACTGTTACGAGTGTTGATACCGGAAAAGTGTTGGATGTGGAAGTGTTGACAAAGTACTGCAGTGGATGTGAAAAAACAAAAGGCAACGAAGGTAAAATAAAAAGTCATGAACCTAATTGTTTAAAAAATTATGAGGGGACAAGTGGCGGCATGGAGTGCGTGGCTGCTGTTGCAGTTTGTCGACGATCGATACCTACGCGTGGCGTACGGTATGTAAAATTGGTATGTAAAATTAGGTGACGGCGACTCTAAGGCTCATCTGGCTGTAGTGGAAGATAATCCTTATGGTGATGACACCCCTGTTGAGAAGCTTGAATGTATAGGGCATATTTCCAAGAGAATGGGCACAAGGCTGCAAAAATTAAAAGCAAGGCTTGGCGGTAAACCTCTGTCAGATGGTAAATCTATAAAAGGAGTAGGTAGACTTACAGATAAAGTTATTGATAAATTTCAGTCATATTATGGCAATGCAATTAGAGCTAATGTAAATAGTTTGGATAAAATGAAACGTTCTGTATGGTCCATTTATTTCCATTACATCTCTACGGATGAACACCCGATCCATCAGCTATGTCCACCTGCACCGGAAACTTGGTGCAAGTACAATAAAGCTGTTTATAAAAAAAACTTCAAGCATAAAAATACAGTTCCTGTTGCAGTAATAGAAGTTATAAAACCTATTTTTCAATCATTGGCTGATCCTAGTCTCCTTAAAAAATGCCTACATGGAAAAAACCCAAAACGTTAACGAGTCTTTCAACAATATAGTCTGGAGTAGAATACCTAAGAATGTATTTGTTGGAAGAAAAACTTTAGAAATAGGGGTATTTGATGCAATCTTGACATTCAATGATGGAAACTTAGGTAGATTAAATGTTTTGAAAGAACTTGGGATTGTTAACTACGGTATAAAAACTGTTGTGGCGCTGAAAAAAGCTGATGAGGTTCGACTTCAAAAGGCTCAACAGGCAGCACAGGATGCAACCAAAGAATCCAGAATTGCTAAAAGAAGAAAGAAACTTGAAGAAGGAGAAGGAGCATCCTCTCAATACTGCCCAGGTGGATTTTAAGGTAAAATATTCACAATAATAAGCTGATTTTTTACATTTATGTCGTTTCCGAAAGTTGCATTTTTTAGTTTTAGGAACCATTATCTCAGGTACTAGTAGAGTTATTGCTTTTAAATTTTTACTGGCTGTTTGTATATATGTAATGCACAAGATAAACTACAATGAATAAAATTCTTCAACTAGAAAAAAATATATATATAATATAAAAAATGTTTGAAAAAAAATTTGCGATTGAAAAAAAAATTACAATTTTCAAGTTATATTACCAATCAAGCTAATTGTAGTTTATTTTACTTATTATGATGCAACAATCAAGCATAAAAAATTTCATGCTGTTAGTTGCTATGGTTACCCAGATATGTGTTCCTAAAATTCTTACTTTTAACATGGGCGGGAATGGGGCCTTCAACTCCCCTTAACACTAACTCCCAGCCAACTAGGAATGTAAGAAAACATTACTAATGCAAATCAAAGAATTACGAATATATCGAAATTTTTAAGTGGTTTTGTAGGAAACGTTAATTAATCTTTGAAATCTTTTTTTATTCCATTTTAGTCAAATTGTACGATTTATATATATATTAAACGCCTAATACTGAATCTCAGAAAACTAATTGTAACACATTACAGTTAATACAAATAAACAAATATCGAAACTAACGAAAATTTTAAGTGGTTTCCTTGGAAACGTAAATTATTTTTGGAAAATTATTTCATTCAATTTTAGTCACATAGTACTATTTATGATAAATTAAACGCCTAATATTGAATATCAGCATACTATAAAAATGAACTATAGTTAATACAAATTACCAGATATCGAAACTACCGAAAATTGTAAGTGGTTTCCTAGCAAAGGTTAATTATTTTTTTGAACATTCTTTTATTCAATTTTAGACACATTGAACTGTTTATATATATTAAACGTCTAATACTGAATGTCAGAAAACTAATAGTAACACACTATAGTTAATACAAATCAACAAATATCGAAACTAACGAAAATTGTAAGTGGTTTCCTAGCAAAGGTTAATTATTTTTTTGAACATTCTTTTATTCAATTTTAGACACATTGAACTGTTTATATATATTAAACGTCTAATACTGAATGTCAGAAAACTAATAGTAACACACTATAGTTAATACAAATCAACAAATATCGAAACTAACGAAAATTGTAAGTGGTTTCCTAGGAAACAACAACAATTCTTTGAAAAAATTATTTATTCAGATTTAATCACTTTTCAAAATATTAATTTACAAAACCCCTAACAATAAATTCCAGCCAACTAGTATAGTAAGAAAACAATACCAATTCAAATCAAAGAATTACGAATATATCGAAAATTTTAAGTGGTTTCCTAGGAAACGTTGATTAATCTTTGAAAACTTTTTTTATTCCATTTTAGTCACATTGTACGATTTATATATTATATTAAACGCCTAATACTGAATGTCAGAAAACTAATAGTAACACACTATAGTTAATACAAATAAACAAATATCGAAACTAACGAAAATTGTAAGTGGTTTCCTAGGAAACGTAAATTATTCTTTGAAAAATTATTTATTCAATTTTAGTCACATAGTACTATTTATGATAAATTAAACGCCTAATATTGAATATCAGCATACTAAAAAATGAACTATATTTAATACAAATTACCAGATATCGAAAACTACCGAAAATTGTAAGTGGTTTCCTAGGAAACGTTAATTATTTTTTTGAACATTCTTTTATTCAATTTTAGACACATTGAACTATTTATATATATTAAACGTCTAATACTGAATCTCAGAAAACTAATAGTAACACACTATAGTTAATACAAATCAACAAATATCGAAACTAACGAAAATTGTTAGTGGTTTCCTAGGAAACGTTAATTATTTTTTTGAACATTCTTTTATTCAATTTTAGACACATTGAACTATTTATATATATTAAACGTCTAATACTGAATCTCAGAAAACTAATAGTAACACACTATAGTTAATACAAATCAACAAATATTGAAACTAACGAAAATTGTAAGTGGTTTCCTAGGAAACAACAACAATTCTTTGAAAAAATTATTTATTCAGATTTAATCACGTTTCAAAATATTAATTTACAAATACCTTAACACTAAATCCCAGCCAACTAGGAAAGTAAGAAAACATTACCAATTCAAATCAAAGAATTACGAATATATCGAAAAGTTTAAGTGGTTTCATAGGAAACGTTGATTAATCTTTGAAAACTTTTTTTATTCCATTTTAGTCACATTGTACGATTTATATATATTAAACGCCTAATACTGAATCTCAGCAAACTAATTGTAACACACTACAGTTAATACAAATTAACAAATATCGTAACTTACGAAAATTGTAAGTGGTTTCCTAGGAAACGTTAATTTTTCTTTGGAAAATTATTTGATTCAATTTTAGTCACATAGTACTATTTATGATATATTACCCGCCAAATATTGAATATCAGCATACTAAAAATAATGAACTATAGTTAATACAAATTACCAGATATCGAAACTACCGAAAATTTTAAGTGGTTTCCTAGGAAACAACTCCAATTCTTTGAAAAAATTATTTATTCAGATAAAATCACGTTTGAAAATATTAATTTACAAATACCCCTAACACTAAATCCAGCCAACAAGTATAGTAAGAAAACAATACGAATTCAAATCAAAGAATTACAAATGTATCGAAAATTTTACGTGGTTTCCTAGGAAACGTTAATTATTTTTTGGAAATTTACTTTTATTCAATTTTAGACACATTGAACTATTTATATATATTAAACGTCTAATACTGAATCTCAGAAAACTAATAGTAACACACTATAGTTAATACAAATCAACAAATATCGAAACTAACGAAAATTGTAAGTGGTTTCCTAGAAAACAACAACTATTCTTTGAAAAATTATTTATTCAGATTTAATCACTTTTCAAAATATTAATTTACAAATACCCCTAACACTAAATTAAAGCCAACAAGTATAGTAAGAAAACAATACGAATTCAAATCAAAGAATTACAAATGTATCGAAAATTTTACGTGGTTTCCTAGGAAACGTTAATTATTGTTTGGAAAATACTTTTATTCAATTTTAGACACATTGTACTATTTATATATTATATTAAACGCCTAATACTGAATCTCAGAAAACTAATAGTAACACACTATAGTTAATACAAATCAACAAATATCGAAACTAACGAAAATTGTAAGTGGTTTCCTAGGAAACAACAACTATTCTTTGAAAAAATTATTTATTTAGATTTAATCACTTTTCAAAATATTAATTTACAAATACCCCTAACACTAAATTCCAGCCAACAAGTATAGTAAGAAAACAATACGAATTCAAATCAAAGAATTACAAATGTATCGAAAATTTTACGTGGTTTCCTAGGAAACGTTAATTATATTTTGGAAAATTCTTTTATTCAATTTTAGACACATTGTACTATTTATATATTATATTAAACGCCTAATACTGAATCTCAGAAAACTAATAGTAACACACTATAGTTAATACAAATCAACAAATATCGAAACTAACGAAAATTGTAAGTGGTTTCCTAGGAAACAACAACAATTCTTTGAAAAAATTATTTATTCAGATTTAATCACGTTTCAAAATATTAATTTACAAAACCCTTAACACTAAATCCCAGCCAACTAGGAAAGTAAGAAAACATTACCAATGCAAATCAAAGAATTACGAATATATCGAAAATTTTAAGTGGTTTCCTAGGAAACGTTAATTATTCTTTGGAAAATTATTTTATTCAATTTTAGTCACATTGTACTATTTATATATATATTAAACGCCTAATATTGAATATCAGCATACTAATAGTAACACACTATAGTTAATACAAATTAAACAAATATCGAAACTAACGAAAATTGTAAGTGGTTTCCTAGGAAACAACTCCAATTCTTTGAAAAAATTATTTATTCAGATTTAATCACTTTTCAAAATATTAATTTACAAATACCCCTAACACTAAATTCCAGCCAACAAGTATAGTAAGAAAACAATACGAATTCAAATCAAAGAATTACAAATGTATCGAAAATTTTACGTGGTTTCCTAGGAAACGTTAATTATTGTTTGGAAAATACTTTTATTCAATTTTAGACACATTGAACTATTTATATATATTAAACGTCTAATACTGAATCTCAGAAAACTAATAGTAACACACTATAGTTAATACAAATCAACAAATATCGAAACTAACGAAAATTGTAAGTGGTTTCCTAGGAAACAACAACTATTCTTTGAAAAAATTATTTATTCAGATTTAATCACTTTTAAAAATATTAATTTACATATACCCCTAACACTAAATTAAAGCCAACAAGTATAGTAAGAAAACAATACAAATTCAAATCAAAGAAATAGAAATGTATCGAAAATTTTAAGTGGTTTCCTAGGAAACGTTAATTAATCTTTGAAATTTTTTTTATTCCATTTTAGTCACATTGTACTATTTATATATATATTAAACGCCTAATACTGAATCTCAGCAAACTAATAGTAACACACTATAGTTAATACAAATAAACAAATATCGAAACTAACGAAAATTGTAAGTGGTTTCCTAGAAAACGTTAATTATTCTTTGGAAAATTATTTCATTCAATTTTAGTCACATAGTACTATTTATGATATATTAAACGCCTAATATTGATTATAAGCATACTAAAAATAATGAACTATAGTTAATACAAATTAACAGATATCGAAACTTACGAAAATTGTAAGTGGTTTCCTATAAAAAAACATATATTCTTTGAAAAAAATATTTATTCAGTTATTATCACGTTTCAAAATATTATTATACAAAACCCCTAACACTAATTCTCAGCCAACTAGTATAGTAAGAAAACAATACGAATGCAAATCAAAGAATTAGAAATGTATCGAAAATTTTAAGTGGTTTCCTAGGAAACGTTAATTATTGTTTGGAAAATACTTTTATTCAATTTTAGACACATTGTACTATTTATATATTATATTAAACGCCTAATACTGAATCTCAGAAAACTAATAGTAACACACTATAGTTAATACAAATCAACAAATATCGAAACTAACGAAAATTGTAAGTGTTTCCTAGGAAACAACAACCATTCTTTGAAAAAATTATTTATTCAGATTTAATCACTTTTCAAAATATAATTTACAAATACCCTTAACACTAAATTCCAGCCAACAAGTATAGTAAGAAAACAATACGAATGCAAATCAAAGAATTACAAATGTATCGAAAATTTTAAGTGGTTTCCTAGGAAACGTTAATTATATTTTTGAAAATTCTTTTATTCAATTTTAGACACATTGTACTATTTATATATATTAAACGCCTAATACTGAATCTCAGAAAACTAATAGTAACACACTATAGTTAATACAAATCAACAAATATCGAAACTAACGAAAATTGTAAGTGGTTTCCTAGGAAACAACAACAATTCTTTGAAAAAATTATTTATTCAGATTTAATCACGTTTCAAAATATTAATTTACAAATACCCCTAACACTAAATCCCAGCCAACTAGGAATAGTAAGAAAACATTACCAATGCAAATCAAAGAATTACGAATATATCGAAAATTTTAAGTGGTTTCCTAGGAAACGTTAATTATTCTTTGGAAAATTATTTTTATTCAATTTTAGTCACATTGTACTATTTATATTATATTAAACGCCTAATACTGAATCTCAGCAAACTAATAGTAACACACTATAGTTAATACAAATTAACAGATATCGAAACTAACGAAAATTGTAAGTGGTTTCCTAGGAAACAACAACAATTCTTTGAAAAAATTATTTATTCAGATTTAATCACTTTTCAAAATATTAATTTACAAATACCCCTAACACTAAATTCCAGCCAACAAGTATAGTAAGAAAACAATACGAATTCAAATCAAAGAATTACAAATGTATCGAAAATTTTACGTGGTTTCCTAGGAAACGTTAATTATATTTTTGGAAAATACTTTTATTCAATTTTAGACACATTGTACTATTTATATATATTAAACGTCTAATACTGAATCTCAAAAAACTAATAGTAACACACTATAGTTAATACAAATCAACAAATATCGAAACTAACGAAAATTGTAAGTGGTTTCCTAGGAAACAACAACTATTCTTTGAAAAAATTATTTATTCAGATTTAATCACTTTTAAAAATATTAATTTACAAATACCCCTAACACTAAATTAAAGCCAACAAGTATAGTAAGAAAACAATACAAATTCAAATCAAAGAAATAGAAATGTATCGAAAATTTTAAGTGGTTTCCTAGGAAACGTTAATTATTCTTTGGAAAATACTTTTATTCAATTTTAGTCACATTGTACTATTTATATATATATTTATTAAACGCCTAATACTGAATCTCAGCAAACTAATAGTAACACACTATAGTTAATACAAATCAACAAATATCGAAACTAACGAAAATTGTAAGTGGTTTCCTAGGAAACACGTTAATTATTCTTTGGAAAATTATTTATTCAATTTTAGTCACATAGTACTATTTATGATATATTAAACGCCTAATATTGATTATAAGCAACTAAAAATAATGAAATATAGTTAATACAAATTAACAGATATCTAAACTACGAAAATTGTAAGTGGTTTCCTATAAAAAACATATATTCGTTGAAAAAAATTATTTATTCAGATTTAATCACGTTTCAAAATATTATTTTACAAAACCCCTAACACTAATTCCCAGTTAACTAGTATAGTAAGAAAACAATACGAATGCAAATCAAAGAATTACGAATTGTATCGAAAATTTTAAGTGGTTTCCTAGGAAACGTTAATTATTGTTTGGAAAATACTTTTATTCAATTTTAGACACATTGTACTATTTATATATTATATTAAACGCCTAATACTGAATCTCAGAAAACTAATAGTAACACACTATAGTTAATACAAATCAACAAATATCGAAACTAACGAAAATTGTAAGTGGTTTCCTAGGAAACAACAACTATTCCTTTGAAAAAATTATTTATTCAGATTTAATCACTTTTAAAAATATTAATTTACAAAACTCTTAACACTAAATCCCAGCCAACTAGGAAAGTAAGAAAACATTACCAATGCAAATCAAAGAATTACGAATATATCGAAAATTTTAAGTGGTTTCCTAGGAAACGTTAATTATTCTTTGGAAAATTATTTTATTCAATTTTAGTCACATTGTACTATTTATGATATTATATTAAACGCCTAATATTGAATATCAGCAAACTAATAGTAATGAACTATAGTTAATACAAATTAACAGATATCGAAACTAACGAAAATTGTAAGTGGTTTCCTAGGAAACAACAACTATTCTTTGAAAAAATTATTTATTCAGATTTAATTCACTTTTCAAAATATTAATTTACAAATACCCTAACACTAAAGTCCAGCCAACAAGTATAGTAAGAAAACAATACGAATGCAAATCAAAGAATTACAAATGTATCGAAAATTTTAAGTGGTTTCCTAGGAAACGTTAATTATTGTTTGGAAAATACTTTTATTCAATTTTAGACACATTGTACTATTTATATATTATATTAAACGCCTAATACTGAATCTCAGAAAACTAATAGTAACACACTATAGTTAATACAAATAAACAAATATCGAAACTAACGAAAATTGTAAGTGGTTTCCTAAAAAACGTTAATTATTCTTTGGAAAATTATTTCATTCTATTTTTAGTCACATAGTACTATTTATGATATATTAAAACGTTTAATATTGATTATAAGGATACCAAAAATAATGAACTATAGTTAATACAAATTGACCAGATATCTAAACTTACCGAAAATTGTAAGTGGTTTCCTAAGAAACAAAAACCATTCTTTGAAAAAAATATTTATTCAGATTTAATTACTTTTCAAAAATATTAATTTAAAAATACCCCTAACACTAAATTCCAGCCAACAAGTATAGTAAGAAAACAATACGAATGCAAATCAAAGAATTACAAATATATCGAAAATTTTACGTGGTTTCCTAGGAAACGTTAATTATATTTTTGAAAATACTTTTATTCAATTTTAGACACATTGTACTATTTATATATTATATTAAACGCCTAATACTGAATCTCAGAAAACTAATAGTAACACACTATAGTTAATACAAATCAACAAATATCGAAACTAACGAAAATTGTAAGTGGTTTCCTAGGAAACAACAACTATTCTTTGAAAAAATTATTTATTCAGATTTAATCACTTTTAAAAATATTAATTTACAAAATCGCTAACACTAAATTAAAGCCAACAAGTATAGTAAGAAAACAATACAAATGCAAATCAAAGAAATAGAAATATATCGAAAATTTTAAGTGGTTTCCTAGGAAACGTTAATTATTGTTTGGAAAATATTTTTATTCAATTTTAGACACATTGTACTATTTATATATATATTAAACGCCTAATACTGAATCTCAGCAAACTAATAGTAACACACTATAGTTAATACAAATCAACAAATATCGAAACTAACGAAAATTGTAAGTGGTTTCCTAGGAAACAACAACAATTCTTTGAAAAAATTATTTATTCAGATTTAATCACTTTTCAAAAATATTATTTTACAAATACCCCTAACACTAAATTCCAGCCAACAAGTATAGTAAGAAAACAATACCAATGCAAATCAAAGAATTACGAATGTATCGAAAATTTTAAGTGGTTTCCTAGGAAACGTTAATTATATTTTTGAAAATTCTTTTATTCAATTTTAGACACATTGTACTATTTATATATTATATTAAACGCCTAATACTGAATCTCAGAAAACTAATAGTAACACACTATAGTTAATACAAATCAACAAATATCGAAACTAACGAAAATTGTAAGTGGTTTCCTAGGAAACAACAACAATTCTTTGAAAAAATTATTTATTCAGATTTAATCACGTTTCAAAATATTAATTTACAAAACCCTAACACTAAATCCCAGCCAACAAGGAATAGTAAGAAAACAATACCAATGCAAATCAAAGAATTACGAATATATCGGAAAATTTTAAGTGGTTTCCTAGGAAACGTTAATTATTCTTTGGAAAATACTTTTATTCAATTTTAGTCACATTGTACTATTTATATATATTAAACACCTAATATTGAATCTCAGCAAACTAATAGTAACACACTATAGTTAATACAAATCAACAAATATCGAAACTAACGAAAATTGTAAGTGGTTTCCTAGGAAACAATAATTATTCCTAAAAAAAAGAATTTTTATTCAATTATAGCCACATTGTACCATTTATATACAGATAAAACGCCTAATACTAAATCTCAGCAAACTAATAGGAGCACACTATATTTAATACAAATTAACAGATATCGAAACTAACTGAAATTGTAAGTGGTTTCCTAGGAAACAACAACTATTCTTTGAAAAAATTATTTATTCAGATTTAATCACTTTTCAAAATATTATTATACAAAATACCCCTACAACACTAAATTCCAGCCAACAAGTATAGTACGAAAACAATACAAATGCAAATCAAAGAATTAGGAATATATCGAAAATTTTAAGTGGTTTCCTAGGAAACGTTAATTATTCTTTGGAAAATACTTTTATTCAATTTTAGACACATTGTACTATTTATATATATTAAACGCCTAATACTGAATCTCAGCAAAACTAATAGTAACACACTATAGTTAATACAAATCAACAAATATCGAAACTAACGAAAATTGTAAGTGGTTTCCTAGGAAACAACAACTATTCTTTGAAAAAATTATTTATTCAGATTTAATCACTTTTCAAAATATTAATTTACATATACCCCTAACACTAAATTAACCCAGCCAACAAGTATAGTAAGAAAACAATACAAATTCAAATCAAAGAAATAGAAATGTATCGAAAAATTTTAAGTGGTTTCCTAGGAAACGTTAATTATTTTGTTTGAAAATACTTATTCAATTTTAGACACATTTTTTATTCCATTTTAGTACATTTATATATATATATTAAACGCCTAATACTGAATCTCAGCAAACTAATAGTAGCACACTATAGTTAATACAAATTAACAGATATCGAAACTAACGAAAATTGTAAGTGGTTTCCTAGGAAACAACAACTATTATTGAAAAAATTATTTATTCAGATTTAATCATGTTTAAAAATATTATTATACAAAATCTACAACACTAAATTCCAGCCACCAAGTATAGTAAGAAAACAATACAAATGCAAATCAAAGAATTAGGAATATATAGGAAAATTTTAAGTGGTTTCCTAGGAAACGTTAATTATTCTTTGGAAAAATTATTTTATTCAATTTTAGACACATAGTACAATTTATGAATTATATTAAACTCCTAATACTGAATATCACCAATCTAATAGTAACAAACTATACTTAATATAAACTCAACAGATATCGAAACTAACGAAAATTTTAAGTGGTTTCCTAGGAAACAACAAACGATTCTTTGTAAAAAAAATTTTTCAGATTTAATAATGTTAAAAAATATTATTATACAAAATCGCTAACATTTAATTCCAGCCAACAAGTATAGAAAGAAAACAATACAAATGCAAATCAAAGAATTACGAATATTTTGGAAACTTTAAGTGGTTTCCTAGGAAATGTTAATTATCCTTTGTAAAATTATTTTATTCAATTTTAGTCACATAGTACAATTTATGAATTATATTAAACGCCTAATACTGAATATCACCAATCTAATAGTAACACACTATACTTAATATAAACTAACAGATATCGCAACTAACGAAAATTTTAAGTGGTTTCCTAGGAAACAACAACGATTCTTTGTAAAAAAAAATTTTTCAGATTTAATAATGTTAAAAAATATTATTATACAAAATCGCTAACATTTAATTCCAGCCAACAAGTATAGAAAGAAAACAATACAAATGCAAATCAAAGAATTACGAATATATCGGAAACTTTAAGTGGTTTCCTAGGAAATGTTAATTATCCTTTGTAAAATACTTTTTTCAATTTTAGTCACATTGTGCTATTTATATATATATTTAACGCCTGATACTAAATCTCGGCAAACTAATTATAACACACTATAGTAATGCTAATCAACAAATATAAAAACAAAGAAAATTACGAATGCAAATTACAGAATTAAGAATAAATCGAAAATTTAAGTAGTTTCCTAGGAAAACGTTATTATTATTTGGAAAATATTTTATTCAATTTTAGTCAAATAGTACTATATATATATATAAATATATATATATATATATATATATATATATATATATATATATATATATATATTTATTAAAACGCCTAATACTAAATCTCGTCAAATTAAGAGTAACACACATAGTTAATATAAAACAACTAATATCGAATTTATCAAAATTTTTAAGTGGTTTTTAGAAATCTTCAACTATTCTTTGTAAAAATACTTTATTCAGATTTAATCACGTTTGAAAATATTAGTTTACAATATGACATACACTAAATCCCAGCCACTTGGATAGTAAGAAACATTACGAATGCAAATCACAGAATTACGTACATTTGGAAAATTTAAGTAGTTTCCTAGGAAACGTTAATTATTCTATGGCAAATCCTTTTATTAAATTTTAGTCTCACTGTAATATTTCTATGTATAGTACATATTATACTATATATACTATTTATATATATATATAGTATAAATATTTTTATATTTATATTTATATATTTTATATATATATTATATATATATATATATAATATATATTACGAACATTTGGAAAATTTAAGTAGTTTCCTAGGAAACGTTATATATTACTTGAAAAATTATTTTATTAAATTTTAGTCACATTGTACTATTTATCATATATTAAAAAGCGTAATACTGAGTATCAACAAACTAATTGGAACACACTATAGTTAATACAAATTAACAGATGTCGAAACTAACAAGAATTGTATATGGTTTCCTAGGAAACAACAACCATTATTGAAAAAATTATTTATTCAGATTTAATCATGTTTAAAAATATTATTATACAAAATCGCTAACACTAAATTCCAGCCACCAAGTATAGTACGAAAACAATGCAAATGCAAATCAATGAATTACCAATAATTCGGAAATTTTAAGTGAATCGTGAATTGTAAAAACCCCATAAGTAACAAAAAGTAAACTTTCGGTAAACTACAAAAGACTATTTAAAATAGATTATTAAGTTTTTAATACTATTGAATTTTTGTGTGTGTTTAGTACATGTAAAAAGACATATGTATAAACATATTTTATTTTAATTTAACACCAAAAGCATCTCTGTAATTTTATAATTAACTATGTTGCACTTATGGGGTTTTTCCAACAAATCACTATTTAACATATTGTTTATGCTGAATTCGTGGGTTAAATAACATTTTACTGTAATTTAAGTTGAAAAAAGTGTATTTACTAAATACTATGTTACATAAGATACTCGATATAGTCTTAAATCATATTTTTACAGAATATTTTTTTCAAGTTTTCATTCTGCATCATTATCATCTCTTTCTTCATTATTCTGGTCTGTAGTTGGCCATGTATAAGTTTCTTCATGCCACCATTTCTTTTCATCGGGAATATACTGGAAGATCCTTTTTAGATCTTCTTTATGTTATGGGCATTCGGTCATTGTAGGCCGCTGTGGATGGGATAATAATATCTTGAGAAGAACTTCTAATGGGAAGACGTATGGTGAAAACTTCATGAGGAATAACTCCCTCAATAAATTCATTACACAGTACCTTCCCTTTCTGTTCTTTTGTGTGCAGAAAGTGGTTGAACTTTGAGACCTGTTCATGTTTTGTCCACATTGCGTCCATTCGATGGTCAGACTTACATGATTGCTTGTAGTAAGCTTGCCACCAATTTTTGAATTCGAGTACATTTTCTTTTTCAACCAAGTTTACTGTAAACAATGGGGAAGAGTTTAAAATAATTTCGGTTAGTTCTCTTATTGTGTATATTCTATCAACTCTTTTCTTTGCTCTTTTTATTGTACCAAATGCTCGGTCGCAAGCCAAAAAGGAATGGCCCCGCAAAGGATAAAACTGTTCAATTTTTTTAAACTTCCTCATTTCAACCAGAGCATTGAAATACTTGACCAAATTATGGTTCTTATTCTGACCTCCACAATTGTCAGAAAACAGGTACAGAATTTTAGTATTTCCTCTTAATTCATTTTGAATTTAGTCATGAATGAAGGAGGTCACTTTGGCCCTTTATGACATGTGCCTTTGTAATAAACATATAGTTTAGAGCTGTTGTCTTTTACGTTGGTCACACAAAAAACATTTACTGTTAACTGTCGAAGATAAAATACATCCTCAACTGGTATTTCAGGCAGCTGAACGCACATCATGTAGTCAAAACTAAGTCCAGCAACTGTGTCATCATTGGTACATAACTCGTTATTTCTTGAATTTTACTGTAAAATTTATCTACGCTTATGTACAATAAGCTCTGCGACAGCTGCTTCATTCATGTTCATTTCACTATCTATCGAATCACTCATATTGCTTATTCTTCATAGAACACAGCTAGGGGTTAGGTTAACAACACATAAACAACATTGTTTCTTAACAAACATAAAAACAATAAATTAAAACAGCTGATTTTACAGGACCACCAACTGCTGTGTTGTAAAAAACAACATAAGTAGTGTTACTTGTGTGGTTTTTCCAACAAACACAAAATTCAAGGCAATTTTTCAATATGTTGTGGTTATGTCAGATGTGTTGTTTTTACACTAAAACTTGCATCTGCATTCATTCTATCCAAATATGTAAAAAAAACTCATTTTGACCAAAATGTCAGTTATGGGGTTTTTACAATTCACGATTCAAGTGGTTTCCTAGGAAACGTTAATTATTCTTTGGAAAATTATTTTATTCAATTTTAGTCACATAGTACAATTTATGATTTATTAAACTCCTAATACTGAATATCACCAATCTAATAGTAACAAACTAAACTTAATATAAACTAACAGATATCGCAACTAACGAAAATTGTAAGTGGTTTCCTAGGAAACAACAACGAATCTTTGTAAAAAAAAATATTCAGATTTAATAATGTTTAAAAAAATTATTATACAAAATCGCTAACACTTAATTCCACCCAACAAGTATAGAAAGAAAACAATACAAATGCAAATCAAAGAATTACGAATATATTGGAAACTTTAAGGGGTTTCCTAGGAAATGTTAATTATTCTTTGTAAAATATTTTTTTCTATTTTAGTCACATTTGTACTATTTATATATATTTACGCCTGATACTGAATCTCGGCAAACTAATTATAGCACACTATAGTTAATACTAATCAACAAATATAAAACAAAGAAAATTTTAAGTAGTTTTTTAGAAAACTACAACTATTCTTTGTAAAAATTCTTGATTCAGATTTTATCACGTTTGAAAATATTTAGTTTACAAAATGACTTACACTAAATCCTAGCAAAATAGAATAGTAAGGATACATTAGGAATGCAAATTATAGAATTACGAATAAATCGAAAATTAAAGTAGAATCCTAGGAAACGTAATTATTATTTGGAAAATATTTTATTCAATTTTAGTCATATAGTACTATTTATGATATATTAAACTCCTAATACTGAATACCAGTAAACTAATTGTAACACACTATAGTAAATGCAAATTAACAGATATCGAAACTAAGAAAATTCTAAATAGTTTTCCTAGGAAACAACAACAATTCTTTAAAAAAATTATTTATTCAGATTCAATCAAGTTTAAAAATATTATTTATACAAAATCGCTAACAATAAATTCCACCCATCAAGGATGGTAAGAAAACAATACGAATGCAAATCAAAGGATTACGGATATATCGGAAATTTTAAATGGTTTCCTAGGAAACGTTAATTATTCTTTGGAAAATACTTTTATTCAATTTTAGTCACATTGTACTATTTATAAATATTAAACACCTAATACTGAATCTTCGCAAACTAATAGTAACACCCTATAAATAATGCAAATCATCAAATATCGAAACTAACGAATAATTTCAGTGGTTTCCTAGGAAACAATAATTATTCCTTAAAAAAAATGTTATTCAATTATAACCACATTGTACCATTTATTACAGATAAAACGCCTAATACTAAATCTCAGCAAACTAATAGGAGCACTCTATAGTTAATACGAATCAACAGATATTGAAACTAAGGAAAATTGTAAGTAGTTTCCGGGAAAACGACAAATATTTTTTGTAAAAATAATTTATTTATATTTAATCATGTACAAAATATTAATTTACAAAACGCGTAACACAAAAGCCCAGCCAACTAGGATAGTAAGAAAACATTAAGAATGCAAATCAAAGAATTACGAATACATCGATAATTTTAAGTAGATTCCTAGGAAACGTTATTATTATTTGGAAAATATTTTATTCAATTTTAGTCACATAGTACTATTTATGATATATTAAACTCCTAATACTGAATATCACCAATCTACTAGTAACAAACTATACTTAATATAAACTAACAGATATCGCAACTAACGAAAATTGTAAGTGGTTTCCTAGGAAACAACAACGATTCTTTGTAAAAAAAAATATTTAGATTTAATAATGTTTAAACAAATTATTATACAAAATCGCTAACACTTAATTCCAGCCAAAAAGTATAGAAAGAAACCAATACAAATGCAAATCAAAGAATTACGAATATATCGGAAACTTTAAGTGGTTTCTTAGGAAATGTTAATTATCCTTTGTAAAATACTTTTTTCAATTTTAGTCACATTGTGATATTTATATATATTTAACGCCTGATACTAAATCTCGGCAAACTAATTATAACACACTATAGTTAATGCTAATCAACAAATATAAAAACAAAGAAAATTTTAAGTGGTTTTTTAGAAAACTACAACTATTCTTTGTAAAAATTCCTGATTCAGATTTAATTACGTTTGAAAATATTAGTTTACAAAATGATTAACACTAAATCCTAGCCAAATAGGATAGTAAGTATACATTACGAATGCAAATTACAGAATTAAGGGGAGCACTTCGCCCTATCTTCGTAATGTTAACATAGGTACACTTATCTCAAGAACTACTTGAGGTATCTGCATAATTCTTTTTTTCATTTAAAGAGGGCTTCTAGGGGAACACGTGGAACCAAAAAAAAAATTTTTTTTGGCATATACCCTAAAAGTTATATATTTTTGTTTTAACGCTTGTCAAAAACCTATATAAATATGTGTATATGTATGTATATAAATATTGAACTCAGTGAAATGTGATGTTTTTAGTGGTTCCACATATGTAAAACAGTGCTACAAACATACAAAAAAAATTTCATATTCCTACCATTTGTAGTTTTTGAGAAACATGTACTTTTGTATTGAAAACCGCAACTTTCGGAAAAACACAAAAAACGGAAAAAATACTGCTTTATTACCTTTTTCAGTACATTCCAGGTGCATAGGCTGGCTGATCTCCTTCCTGCTCCTCATATTCATCCTCCAGACTTCTTTTTAGTAAGTTTTTCTTCTGTCTAATTTTTTTCTCTATATCTTCTTGAGCTTTCTCTGCCTTCCAAATTCGCCGCCGGTCAAGCTTTTTCATTGCTGTAATAAAATGCTGCCCTGGTGACACTCCTATTTCTTGAAATACTTTGCATTTGCCAATGTAGCCATCATTAAAAGCTGTAACAGCTTCATATATGCCAAATTTCAAAGTTTTTAATCTCCACAAATGTTCTTTTAGGTATGTAGGTCCAAATGACATTGTTGAGGGACTCATTGGGATTTTGAGTTTTTCCCTTAGTACATTTGCCCAGTAGAGTTGGATTGGCTAGATCTTGAAAAATAGGTTTAATAAATGTCATTAGGTTTTTCAGGCAAGTGAAAATGGCTGCCATGATCATAGTTTTCATTGGATTTTACGGCTTTGCGGTACTTACACCAGGTTTCTTCATCATCTGGACATAGTCCATGTTGAGGCCTTTTCATTAGAAGACATCACATGGAAAAACTCTGCCCAAATGGCTTTTTTCATGTCTTCAACAGAGTTTGTGTTGCGTCTAATTGCCAATCCGTAGTATTTTTGGAGCTGAATAATGGCAGAATCTGTTAGCTTGTTCTTGCCGCCAAGTCGTGAGCCGTCAGGGAGTGTTTTAGTCTTAGCTTTTAGATTTTTTAATCTCGATCCCATCCGTTTCTGGACATGGCCTATGCATTCTATCTTTGTTATGGCAGTATCACCATAGGGCTTGGCTTCGCATACACTGGAGTACGCCTTGCTGTCTCCATCACCAAGGTATTCAAGGTAACGAGCCTCATACAATGCCTGCGAGCGCTGAAAAATTGCGACTGCTCCAGCAACTTCCATGGCTCCACTAGAACCTTCAAAGTTTGCGATACAGCCATCACCATGCGTGTTGTTTAGTCTATTAGTGCATCTGCAATATTTAGATAAAATCTCGATGTCTAGGACCTTACCGGTTGATAAAGATGTCACTGATACCACTCCATTTAGTGAAAGGTGACCCCGCTTCTGCCATGAGCCATCAGCAGCTATAGCGAGGTCTCTGCAACCATCATTATCCGATACAGCTTCTTGCACAGCACTTTGCATTGACTTCTTACACACTAACTCAGCAATTGAACCCAAGTAATGCTCATGTTCATGATATCTCAAAGGCGGAGGTGTAAGATTCATAAAAGCGCAAATTTTCTCCGCAGCCACTCTACCTTTGCCTATGTTACGCATAGCATAAACCAAACGAAGATTTAGGTCATAAAATGTGTTAGGCCTATCAGACTTTGCTTCATTCTGATTAGTGTTAGGCCTGACTAATTCAGAGTTTGTCACAGTAATAGTGTTTTCACAATCAGAACAGCTGACTATAATTTTTGATGCTAGGCCTACAATGTGTTTTACTTTGTAAACAAGTTGGCCATGGCAATTTTTACACACTGAAACGTTTACTAAGAGCCTCATTCAACAATCCTATATTAACTATACAGTTTTCAGACTCATCATTTTCATTCAATTGGTACTGTTTCAAAAAAAGGACTGACCTTCTTAGAAGATGCACTTTGAGGTCTTGGCCTATCCACATTTGGAGTATTGGTACCTCGATTGTTACTTGATCCTGAGAAACTAGGCCTAGGACTAGTTGGAGGGTTATGTTGATTTCCTTTGAAAACGCGTTTCTTGAAAGCAGGCTTTGAACGTGGCATTATAAAATTCACTACACTTATAACAAAAAATACTCAGAACTCTCCACTAAACTCACAAAAAACCATAATCATTTACGTAATTTTCACTCTCTAAAACAGAAATGTCAGTAACCAAAACATGTATGCTACCTAGGTTATAAGCAATGGTTATAAAACAGATGTTTTGTTGGTTAGTGTAAGTTGTTGACATAACAAACTGTCACTGCCAACCAAATCATGAACATGACTGCAACGAAGTAGTACTATAACAGCACCATTCAAAGTGTGACTGCTACAGGCCCGAAACTGCCTGCAGGCCTATTTAAAAAAAAATATTTCGGACACTTCTAGTCATCATAAAAAAAATTTAATACCACCATTGTTATCGGGAAATTCCAAACTTTAAATAAAAAAAAAAAAAAAAAATTTGTAATTTTTGAGATTTTTTACGAAAGTGCTCCCCTTAAGAATAAATCGAAAATTTAAGTAGTTTCCTAGGAAACGTTATTATTATTTGGAAAATATTTTATTCAATTTTAGTCACATAGTACTATATATATATATATATATATATATATATATATATATATATATATATATATATTTATTAAACGCCTAATACTAAATCTCGTCAAATTAAGAGTAACACACATAGTTAATATAAAACAACTAATATCGAATTTATCAAAATTTTTAAGTGGTTTTTAGAAATCTTCAACTATTCTTTGTAAAAATACTTTATTCAGATTTAATCACGTTTGAAAATATTAGTTTACAATATGACCTACACTAAATCCCAGCCACTTGGATAGTAAGAAACATTACGAATGCAAATCACAGAATTACGAACATTTGGAAAATTTAAGTAGTTTCCTAGGAAACGTTAATTATTTTATGGCAAATCCTTTTATTAAATTTTAGTCTAACTGTAATATTTCTATATATAGTACAAATTATACTATATATACTATTTATATATATATAGTATAAATATTTATATATATATATATATATATATTAAACGACTAATACTGAATCTCGTCAAACTAATAGTTACACACTATAGTAGATACAAATCAACAGATATCGAAACTGACGAAAATTTTAAGTAGTTTCATAGGAAACAACAACTTTTCTTTGTAAAAATTATGTATTCAGATTTAATCACGTTTGAAAATATTAGTTTACAAAACGACTTACACTAAATCCAGCCAACTAGGATAGTAAGAAAACATTACGAATGCAAATCATACAATTACGAATATATGGAAAATGGTAATAAGTGGTTTCATACGAAATATTAATTTTTATTTGGAGAAATATTTTTTTTTAGTTTTAGTCACGTAGCACTATTTATGATATATTAAACGCCTAATACTGAATATCAGCAAACTAATAGTAACGAACAATAGGTAATACAAATTAACAGATATTGAAACTACCGAAAATTTTAAGTGGTTTCCTAGGAAAGAACACAACTATTCTTTGAAAAAGAAAAATTATTTATTAAACGCCTAATACTAAATCTCGTCAAATTAAGAGTAACACACATAGTTAATATAAAACAACTAATATCGAATTTATCAAAATTTTTAAGTGGTTTTTAGAAATCTTCAACTATTCTTTGTAAAAATACTTTATTCAGATTTAATCACGTTTGAAAATATTAGTTTACAATATGGACCTACACTAAATCCCAGCCACTTGGATAGTAAGAAACATTACGAATGCAAATCACAGAATTACGAACATTTGGAAAATTTAAGTAGTTTCCTAGGAAACGTTAATTATTTTATGGCAAATCCTTTTATTAAATTTTAGTCTAACTGTAATATTTCTATATATAGTACAAATTATACTATATATACTATTTATATATATATATAGTATAAATATTTTATATATATATATATATATATATATATATATATATATATATATATATTAAACGACTAATACTGAATCTCGTCAAACTAATAGTTACACACTATAGTAGATACAAATCAACAGATATCGAAACTGACGAAAATTTTAAGTAGTTTCATAGGAAACAACAACTTTTCTTTGTAAAAATTATTTATTCAGATTTAATCACGTTTGAAAATATTAGTTTACAAAACGACTTACACTAAATCCAGCCAACTAGGATAGTAAGAAAACATTACGAATGCAAATCATACAATTACGAATATATGGAAAATGGTAATAAGTGGTTTCATACGAAATATTAATTTTTATTTGGAAAATTATTTTTTTTAGTTTTAGTCACGTAGCACTATTTATGATATATTAAACGCCTAATACTGAATATCAGCAAACTAATAGTAACGAACAATATGTAATACAAATTAACAGATATTGAAACTACCGAAAATTTTAAGTGGTTTCCTAGGAAAGAACAACTATTCTTTGAAAAAGAAAAATTATTCGGATTTAATCCCGTTTCAAAATATTACTATACAAAATCGCTAACACTAAATTCTAGCCGACTAGGATAGTAAGAAAACCCTACGAATTCAACTCATAGAATTACGGATAAATCAAAAATTTAAGTGGGTTCCTAGGAAACGTTAGTTAATTTTGAAAAATTCTTTTATTAAATTTTAGTCACATTGTACGATTTATGATATTTTAAACGCCTTATACTAAACATCAGCAAACTAATAGTAGCACACTATATTAGATACAAATCAAAGGTATCAAAACGAACGAAAATTGTAAGTGGTTTCTTAGGAAACACCAACTGTTCTTAAAAAAAAATATTTATTCAGATTTAGTTACGTTTTAAAATATTAGTTTACAAAACTACTTACCCTAATTCCCAGCCACCTAGGATAGTAAGAAAACATTACGAATGCAAATCATAGAATTATGAATAAATCGAAAATTTAAGTGGGTTCCTAGGAAACGTTAATAAATTTTGGAAAATATTTTTATTGAATCTTAGTCACATTGAACTATTTATGATATATTAAACGCCTAATACTGGATATCAGCATACTAATAGTATACAATAAAAAAAAATATTCGGATTTAATTACGTTTCAAAATCTTATTATACAAAATCGCTAACACTAAATTCCAGCTAACAAGTAAAGTAAGAAAACAATATACGATAAATAGTGCAATGTGACTAAAATTCTAAGCACTTAATATTTTCGGTATATTTGTAATTCATTGATTTGCAATTGTATTGTTTACTTACTTTAATTGTTAGCTGGAATTTAGTGTTAGCGATTTTGTATCATAATATTTTATTACGTTATTAATACTGAATAAGTTATTTTTTCAAAGAATGGTTGTTGTTTCCTAGGAAACCACTTACAATTTTCGGTAGTTTCGATATCTGTTAATTTGTATTAACTTTAATTCGTTACTATTAGTTTTCTCATATTCCGTATTAGGCGTTTAATATATCATAAATAGAAGTATGTGATTGAATAAAAGAATTATCCAAAGATTCTAGTACAATGTGACTAAAACTGAATAGAATAATTTTCCAAAGAATAATTAACGTTTCCTAGGTAACCACTTAACATTTCCGAAATATTCGTAATTCTTTGATTTGCATTCGTATTGTTTTCTTATTATCCTAGTTGGCTGGAATTTAGTGTTAGGGGTTTTGTAAATTAATATTATGAAACGTGATTAACCCTCCATCAGGAGCTTAAAATTAGAAACACTATCAGGCGCTCACGGAGGTTTCCTCCAGGTTAGCGAATAATGGATATCATAGTCGTTTAAACTGTTTTTATTTGTTTAAATGTTCATACTGATTTAATTACAATGTAATATAATCATTTTTAGAAATGAAATAAAAATTACTCTCTTATGCAATGAATTTTCCAAATAAGAAATTCAAAATTAAAAAATACGTTATTGTATAATAACAACATGATTGATTTTAAGTAATAATGCAATTAATTGTAAAAATGTTTATTATACTGTAATAATATATGGAAATTAACTTAGTTTTTTAACTTCTTACAAAAACAACATAGGTACTTCAATTCTTGAGATATGTCAATTATGACTCTAAAATCTAAATTTATTCTGTACTAAAACAATATTAAAACAATTTTTTAAACAATACACAAAGTTTCAAAACATTTTACTTCTGGTTCTTATAACGACAACGTTCACTCCATAATACCATCCAAAAAATAATTTCTGAAAGTAAATTTGAACAATCAACCAAAACAAGCGGTGTTTTTAAAATTAAACCTTCGATGAGTGATTGTATTTGCAAAAAAAATAAAAATAAAAAATAAACTCTATAAAACTCGTTAAGCATCACCCAAACAATGGAAAATTAAAATTGCGTTATAAAAATTACAGGAATAAACTGCAATTTGAAATCAGAAATTTAAAAAATTCTTATTACGAGAATACTTTTCATAAATGTAACGGAGATTCGAGGACTACGTGGAAGGTTATAAATGAAATAACAGGACAAACGTCAAAACGACCTCCCATACAGTCTTTAAATATTAATGGTAACGAAATCTGCGATATTAAACAAAATTTGTAATGAGTTTAATTCATTTTTTTTGTCTATTGTAGATAAGCTAGACATAAAAAAATTAAAACCTGATAACTTTGACTTATGTTGTTATAAGAGATTTTTTAAGTTATATAATTCAATCAATTCCATGTTTTTAGCTCCAGTAGTGGTAGATGATTTAGTATCTGTTATAAGAGATTTGAAAAATAACACCTCGCCTGGAATTGATAACATTAGCTCATCTCTAATTAAATTGATGTATCCAAAAATAGTGAATGTCTTACTGTACTTAATTAATTTAAGTTTTGAAAAGGGCATATTTCCGGATATTTTAAAAACCGCTGTGGTAATTACTTTGCATAAGAGTGGACCGAATAATGACTGCAACAATTTCAGACCGATATCTTTACTCTCAACTTTTGCAAAGATTTTTGAAAAAATTATGAAAAAAAGATTAGTTAAATTTCTTGAGCAAACCCATTTCTTTAGTAAAAATCAGTTCGGTTTCAGAGAGGGCTTGAGTACTGAAACTGCGTTAAAAAACTTTATGGATGACGTTACTTGAAGCGATAAATTCAGGACGCAAAGTTAGTGGATTATTTTTGGACATAAAGAAAGCTTTCGATACTGTAGATCATGACATTCTTTTTAAATAAATTATACTGTTGCGGTATCAGAGGAAACGTTCTTTCCTGGTTTTCAAGTTACTTAAATAATAGGAGACAATGTGTAAAAATTAGCAATACTTTCAGTGACTTTGGTATAATAAAAAGTGGAGTACCCCAAGGGTCAGTATTAGGTGCAATATTGTTTATAGTATATATTAATGATCTCTGTAATTCAAATTTATATGGTAGAATAACATCATTTGCTGACGACACAGCATTAACCTACATAAAGGATGACTGGAATGATATAGAAGAAGCAATGAGTATAGATTTAAAAGCCCTTCAATGGTGGTTCTCAAAGAACAATATGTTATTAAGTCCCGAAAAAACAAAGTACATAAATTTTAGCCTGAAAAAAGATCCACAACATTTTACCAAACAAATTTTATACAATTGTGTGTGAGTTGTTTGTGTACAAACAAAGAGTGTCCTGAGTGTGCAATTGTGTCTCAGTCTGACAATTTGAAATACCTGGGAATCTTGCTGGATAGGGAAATAAACTGGAAAAAACACATAGACATGGTAAAGAAAAAACTTAATGGTATTTTAAGAACCTTTTATTTTCTACAAAATATGTGTACAGAGGAAGTTATGAGAATGTTGTATTTTTCATTAGTAAATAGTAGATTAGAATACGGAATATTTTGCTGGGGTGGAACCTATGAAACCAATTTAAAGCCTCTTCTAATGCAACAAAAGAAATTCATTCGATTAGTTAAAAGAAAATGTAGGTACGAGCCATCTCATCCATTATTTATAAGTTTAAACATTTTTCCAATTACATATTTGTTTGTGTATAAGGTTTTAAAAATATTTTATGTCACTAGTGGTAATTTGCCTGTATTAATTAATATCTACAAAAATAAATTAAGGCACAAAGACAAAATAGCAGTTCCAAAACCTAATTTAACTATTTTTAGAAAAAGCTATTGTTTTTTAGGACCTAAAATGTTTAATACAATACCAAAAGATATAAGTAATTCAAAAAATATACATATTTTTTCAAAACTATTGAAATTATGGTTATTAAGTAAACAGAATATAAATTGCCTTCTGCATACCATAAGTTAAAAAGTTTTATTCGGATCAAAGTTGCACATAAGTATAAATTTAGAATTAACATAGATATTTGATAAACAGGAGTTTTTCTAATCAAAATTAATTGTCAACATTCTATCTGAGCTATCATGAATTTAATTTAGCATGAAGGAACCTCTGCACAGGCTTTGCCTTTAGAGGCCCTATATATTCATAAAAGTATGTTTCATTAAAATATTTGTTAGTATAATCATATAACTGGTGTTTCCTTTTTTTTACTTTTAGTTTATTTTGATGTAAGAGTCATCATGCAAGTGGTATATTTAAATGTGTGCTAAGTACTAAATATTGTTAAATTGATTCTTAAGTTATTAGTATACAATTCTTGTACTTGTTTAAAAATATGTACGGAACACTTTTATGAATAAAAATATTCTTATATTCTTATATATTCCATAAACAATATTAAAATGTCCTTTTTCTCCATTTCATAAAATTCAAATAAAATATATTGTAAAACTTAAAAGAAACCATTACAGGTCACACATTTAGGCGCACACGGATTATTACTCCATAAAAACTAAACACTATAAGGCGCTCACGGAGATTTCGTCCAAGCACTACACCATCTGGCGCTTACGGAGGAATCGTCCAGTCTCGCACGGAAGTAGACCTCATACTGACAGATTTTGACAAAAATAAGCGGGAGGCTATTGTTTCGCTTCCCCGAAAGATGCTCGTGAAGTACACTGCGGGAAACGACTACCAACATCAGAAAAGTAGTACTATTTTTAATAATAAAAAATACACGGAGGAAAACTCCGTTTAGCGCCCGAAGTAGGGTTAAATCTAAATAAATTAATTTTCAAAGAATGGTTGTTGTTTTCTAGTAAACCACTTACAGTTTTCGTTATTTTCAATATTTGTTGAGTTGTATTAACTATAAGTGTGTTACTATTAGTTTTCTAAGATTCAGTATTAGGCGTTAAATATATATAAATAGTACAATGTGACTAAAATTGAATGAAAGAATTTACCAAAGAATAATGAACGTTTCCTAGGAAACCACTTAAAATTTTCGATATGTTTGTAATTCTTTGATTTGCATTCATAATGTTTTCTTACTATACTTTTTGGCTGGTATTTAGTGTTAGGGGTTTTGTAAATTATTTTCAAATGTGATTAAATCTGAATAAATTATTTTTTCAATGAATGTTTGTTGATTCCTATGAAACCACTTACAATTTTCGTTAGTTTCAAAATCTGTTAATTTGTATAACTTTAGTGTGTTACTATTAGTTTGCTGATATTTAGTATTAGGCGTTTTATATTTCATAAGTAGTATAATGTGACTAAAATTGAATAAAATAATTTTCAAATAAATAATAACGTTTTCTAGGAAACTATTTAAATTTTTTGTTAGTTTCAATATCTGTAAAGTTGTATTAACTATAGTATAATACTATTAGTTTGCTGATATTTAGTATTAGGCGTTTAATATATATAAATAGTACAATGTGACTAAAATTGAATAAAAGAATTTTCCAAAGAATTATTAACGTTTCCCTAGGAAATTACTTAAAATTGTTGATGTATTCGTAATTCTTTGATTTGAATTCGTAATGTTTTCTTACAAACATATTTGGCTGGGATTTAGTGTTACGCGTTTTGTAAATTAATATTTTGAAGCGTGATAAAATCTGAATAAATTATTTTTTCAAAGAATAATTGTTCTTCCCGAGGAAACAACTTACAATTTTCGTTACTTTCGATACCTATTATTTTTAACAAAATATGTATTAACAAAAGAGTGTATATGTATTATCGAAAATTTTAAGTGGTTTCCTAGGAAAACTTTAATTATTCTTTGGAAAAATTGTGTTATTAAATTTTTAGTCACATTGTACTATATATAATATATTAAACGCCTAATACTAAATATCAGCAAACTAAAAGTAGCACACTGTATTTAATACAAATAAAAAAATATCGAAAATAAAAAAAATATTAAGTGGTTTCCTAGAAAACGATAAATATTCTTTGTAAAAATATTTTAGTAAAATTTGAACACGTTCCAAATTATTAATTTACATAACCCCTAACACTAAATCCCAGCCAAATAGGATAGTAGGAAAACAATACGAATTCAAATCAAAGAATTACAAATGTATCGAAAATTTTACGTGGTTTCCTAGGAAACGTTAATTATTGTTTGGAAAATTCTTGAACTATTAATCACATTGTACTATTTATATATATTAAACGCCTAATACTAAATATCTGCAAATTAATAGTAGAACACTCTAGTTAAGGGGAGGCGGTACCCCAGAAAAATATTTTTTTCACATTTTTTTTTATTTTTTTAAAATGTTAAGCGGCTTTTTATGCACACAATGATATATAATACATGTATATTTGAAAATTGTAAACCTACAGAAAAAAAGTTTTAAAATATGCTTACATCATGTTTCAGGAAGAAATTTGTGACAGCGCTTGCGTTTATTCACACATGTACTATTATACATATGACCTTTTATTTTTGTGTGCTATAATTTGCTTTTGTTGTGTTGGCAGGCCTGAACTAACTTCTATTTCATCAGCTTTGAGTTCTGCTTCTGACTTTATACTGTTTGTTTATTGTTTTGCTTAGTGTTTTGGTGCTTTGTGAAGTGATATAGTGAGTGTTAGTTAGTAATTTATATTTATTATTGCTAACAAGATTGTTTATGTATAAATATGCCTCGTGTTAAAAGTAGTTATGCTAAACCCCGTAAAGGAGTTGGTGGTAGGAAAAGAAAACCAGCCAGTCCTAACCCTAATGAGATGTCAAAAGATGAGTCTACCCCTAGGCCTGAAATGTCAACACAATCTCAGTCAAGCTCTTCAAAGAAAATAAACATAGATAAGTATGAGATGTTTAATTGTGATGAAAACTATGACAATGAAATTATTAACATGCAAATTTTATCAGATCAACTTTTTAGTTCATCACTTTGTAAAAATTGCAAGAAAAGTGGTTTACAAGTGCGTGCTGCTCAACATTTTGGCCTGGCTTTTGAGATGGAGATTTATTGTTGCCATTGTAAATATGTACATAAATTTAATAGTTCTAGGAATATTAATTTAGAAAAAAAGACTCTATTTGATGTAAATATTAGACTAGTGTATGGACTGAGGTCTATCGGGAAAGGTATGGCTGCAGGCAAAATGTTATGTGGCGTAATGAATCTTCCGCAACCTCCAACAAAACCGTTTCGATATAATAAATTTTTAAAAGACAAGGCTAAACAGGTAATGGATGAATCCATGAAAACTGCTGTGGATGAGGCTGTTGAGGAAAATAAAACCTTAGGTAAGAACGAACGCGACTTAAAAGTAGGTATTGATGGCACTTGGCAACGGCGTGGCTTTAGCTCTCTAAACGGAATTGTTACTTGTACAAGTGTTGACACAGGAAAAGTTATGGACATAGAAGTGTTATCTAAATTTTGTAATTGTTTGGACAAACAACAACATGAGGCTATTTGTTCGGCAAATTATCAAGGCTCGAGCGGAGGTATGGAGTCAGCTGGAGCCTTAGCTATTTTTCACCGATCAGTAAATAAGCATAATGTTAGGTACTTAGAGTATTTAGGTGATGGAGATACAAATAGTTTCAAAACTATTGCAGACAGTAAACCTTATGGTGAAGTGGAAATACAGAAACTGGAGTGTATAGGCCATATTCAAAAGAGAATGGGGTCTAGGCTAAGGAAACTAAAAAGAGACTCAAAAGGCGTAACACTTTCTGATGGCGGCAAACTAGGTGGAAAGAATAGACTAACAGATGGCATAATTGATCAATTGCAAACCTATTATGGAAATGCTATTAGGAAAAATACTGATAACCTACAGAACATGAAGGCAGCGGTTTGGGCCATATATTTTCATAAACTTTCGACGGACGACAATCCTCAGCATGGCCTTTGCCCGTCAGGAGAAAATACATGGTGTAAATACAACAAGGCAAAGCACACTAAAGAGCCATATTCTCATAAGAACAGCATTCCTTCAGCTATAATGTTAGCCTTGAAACCAATCTTTCAGGCTTTAGCAAATCCTGACCTTCTTCGAAAATGTTTACACGGTAAGACGCAGAATGTCAATGAAAGCATCAATAATGTCATCTGGTCTAGAGTGCCAAAAAAAGATTTTGTGACATTGAACACACTTGAGTTTGGTGCTTATGATGCTATTTCTACTTTTAATGATGGCAACATAGCAAAATGCAAAATGCTTAGAGCAGTAGGCATTGAACCTTGCAAGAGGACAATTGACACAATGAAAAGTTTTGACTACGAGCGAGTGCGACGAGCAAATTGTGCGATAAGTGACTTTCAAAGACAAGCAAGGAGACAAACCAGGAATTTAAAAAGAAGGATTGAGGAGGATTTTGAAGAGGAGCCTGCATATGATCCAGGAATGCACTAATGCTACGGTAAATAAATTGCATGTTTTTTTCTATAATTTTGTTATTGTTTACTCTATTTGTGGCTGGGTATAAGTTCTATTTCATAATTTTCTCTGTTATTTCTCTTATAAATGTATTCTAAACTCAAAAATGTTTGAAATAATATAGCCTAATTAATTTTTTTTTGTATTATCTTTCACTCCGTTATGACTATAGGCCTAACCCGCATCGCGTTACTTTTGATATACAAATTTTCCAATATAGATAATTCTAAATATTAAAAGCATATATAGCCTATTCTATTAATATAAAGATCACATTTAATTATAAAAACCAATTACATATCATATATAGGTAAAAATATTATATAACATAGCTAAATAGGTCATTATATTCGTTTTTTGCGATTTCCCGCAAATTTACTTTTTTACAGTTTTTGCACACAAAGGTACACGTTTCTCAGAAACTACTTGGACAATCAACTTGAAACTTTTACACACATTTATATAGGTATTTTGGCACCTACTGAGTTTTTTTGAGATGCCTCCTATTATAATTAGGTACCTAAAAAAAATATTCTAAATTCCAAGTTTGATATTTCAATATGGGTTTAAAAAAAAAAATCATAAAAAATTTATTTTTTAAGATACAAGCACCAAAAAAACTCAGTAGTTGCTTAAATACCTATATATGTTGTATAAAAAAATTTAGGTTGATTGGTCCATTAGTTTCTGAGATAATGGTACCTATGTTAACATTACAAAGATAGGGGTACCGCCTCCCCTTAATACAAATTTACAGATATCGAAACTAACGAAAAATTTAAATGGTTTCCTAGAAAACGTTAATTATTCATTGGAAAATTTATTTATTCAATTTTAGTCTCATCGTACTACTTATGATATGGAAAACGACTAATTATAAATGTCAGCAAACTAATAGTAACACATTATAGGCAATACAAATCAATAGATTTCAAAACTAACGAATAATTTATGTGATTTCCTAGGAAACAATAATTATTCCTTTAAAAATAATTTTATTCAATTATAGCCTAATTGTACTATTTATTACACATAAAACTTTTAATACTAAATCTCGGCAAACTAATAGTAGCACACTATAGTTAATACGAATCAACAATTATAGAAACTAACGAATATTGTAAGTGGTTTCCTAGGAAACAACAACTCTTCTTTGAAAAATTAATTTATTCAGATTTTATCACGTTTCAAAATATTAATTTACAAAACCCCCAACACTAAATTCCAGCCAACAAGTATAGTAAAAAATATGAATGCTAATTAATGAATTACGAATATATCGGAAGTTTTAAGTGGTTTCCTAGTAAACGTTAATTATTCTTTGGAAAATTCTTTTATTCAATTTTAGTCACATTGTACTATTTATGGTAAATGCAACGCCTAATACTGAATATCAGCAAACTAATAGTAACACACTAAAGTTATACAAAGTAACAGGTTTCGAAACTAACGAAAACTGTAAGTGGTTTCCTAGGAAACAACAAGCGTTCTTTGAAAAAATAATTTATTCAGTTTTAATAACGTTTAAAAATATTATTGAACAAAATCGCTAACACTACATCTCACCCAACTAGGACAGTCAGAAACCAATACGAATGCAAATCAATGAATTACAATTATACCGAAAATATTAAGTGGTTTCCAAGGAAAGGTAAATTATTCTTGGGAAAATTCTTTTCTTATATTCTAGTCACATTGTACTATATATGAAATGTAAATAGTTTTCTGATATTCAGTACTAGGCAGTTGATATATATATATATATATATATATATATATATATATATAAATATATATATATCAACTGCCTAATACTGAATATCAGAAAACTATTAGTAACACACTATAGTTAATACAAATTAACAGATATTGAAACTAAATTGTAATTTAAGTGGTTTCCTAGGAAACGTTAAATATTTTTTGGAAAAATTTTATTGAATTTTAGTCACGTTAAACTATTTATGGTATATGAAACACCTAATACTGAATATCAGCAAACTAATAGTAACAGACTAAAGTTATACAAAGTAACAGGTTTCGAAACTAACGAAAATTGTATGTGGTTTTCCAGAAAACAACAACCATTCTATGAATAAATAATTTATTCAGTTTTAATAACGTTAAAAATATTTTTAAACAAAATCGCTATCACTACATCTCAGCCAACTAGGACAGTCAGAAACCAATACAAATGCAAATCAATGAATTACAAATACATCGAAAAAATTAAGTGGTTTCATAGAAACGTTTATTATTCTTGGGAAAATTCTTTTATTCAATTTTAGTCACATTGAACTATTTATATATATTAACCGCCTAATACTGAATATCAGCAAACTATTAGTGGTCTCCTAGAAAACGAAACCTATTCTTTGTAAAAACACTTTATTCAGATTCAACCACGTTTCAAAATATTAATTTAAAAAACGTTTTCACTAAATCCCAGCCAACTAGGATAGTAAGAAAACATTGCTAATGCAAATCAAAGAACTACGAATATATCAAACATTTTAAGTAGTATCCTAGGAAACGTTAATTATTCTTTGAAAAATTATTTTATTCAATTTTTGTCACTTTGTACTATTTACAATGTATTACACTTAATACTGAATATCAGCAAACTAATAGTAACACACGATCGTTAATACAAATTAACAGGTATCTAAACCAACGAAAATTGTAAGTGGTTTCCTATAAAACAACAACCATTTATTTGAAAAAAAAAAATTCAGTTATAATCACGTTTCACAATATTATTTTACAAAACCCCTATCACTAACTCTCAGTCAAAAAGGACAGTCAGTAAACAATACGAATGCAAATCAAAGAAATAAAAATATATCGAAAATATTAAGTGGTTTTCCTAGAAAACGTTAATTATTCATTGGAAAATTCTTTTATTCAATTTTAGTCACATTGTAGTATTTATGATACATTAAATCTATAATTCTAAATATCAGCAAATTAATTTTAGCACACTATAGTTCATACAAATCAACAGATATCGAAAGTAACGAAAATTCTAAGTGGTTTCCTAGAAAACGACAACTACTCTTTGTAAAAATACTTTATTCAGCTTTAATCACGTTTGAAAATATTAATTTACAAAACGCCTAACACTAACTCTCAGTCAACTAGGACAGTCAGAAAACAATACAATACAATAACAAATTATAGTAAGAAAAACGATACGAATGCAAATTAAAGAATTACGAATATATCAAAAATTTTAAGTGGTTTCCCAGAAAACGTTAATTATTCTTTGTAAAATTGTTTTATTCAATTTCTGTCCCATTGTATGATTTACATATAATAAACGCTTAATACTAAAATTTAGCAAACTACTAGTAAAACAATATAGCTATCAGAAATTAACAAATATCGAAACTAACGAAAATTGTAAGTGGTTTCCTAGAAAACGACAAATAATCTTTGTAAAAATACTTTATTCAGATTTAATCTCATTTGAAAATATTAATTTACAAAACGCCTAACACTAAATCACAGCCAAAAATATAGTAAGAAAACAATACGAATGCAAATTAAAGAATTACGAATATATTGAAAATTTTAAGTGGTTTCCCAGGAAACGTTAATTATTCTTTGTAAAATTTTACTATTCAATTTCTGTCCCATTGTATGATTTACATATAATAAACGCTTAATACTAAAATTTAGCAAACTACTAGTAAAACAATATAGTTATCACAAATTAACAAATATCGAAACTAACGAATATTGTAAGTGGTATCCTAGAAAACGACAACTATTTTTTGTAAAAATACATTATTCAGCTTTAATCACGTTTGAAAATATTAATTTACAAAACTGTTAAAACTAAATCACAGTCAACTAGGATAGTAAGAAAACAATACGAATGCAAATTCTTGAATTTTATATATATCGAAAATTTTAAGTGGTTTCATAGGAAACAATAATTATTCTTGGGAAAAAATATTTATTTAATTTTAGTCACATCAAACAATTTTTATATTTTAAACGCCTGATACTGAATATCAGCAAACTGATAGTAGCACACTATAAATGATACAAATCAACCGATATCGAAACTAACAAAAATTTTAAGTTGTTTCCATATAAACGTTAATTATTCTTTAGAAAATATATCTATTCAATTTTAGTCACATTGTATTATTTATTTAAGATATAATAATCGCCTAATACTAAAAATCAGCAAAGTAATAGTAACACACTATAGTTAATACAAATTACCAGATATCTAAACTTACGAAAATTGTAAGTGGTTACCTATAAAACAACATATATTCGTTGAAAAAAATATTTATTTAGTTATTATTACGTTTCAAAATATTATTATTCAAAACCCCTATCACTAATTCTCAGTTAACCAGGACAGTCAGAAAACAATACGAATGCAAATCAAAGAATTACAAATATATCGAACATTTTAGTGGTTTCCTAGGAAACGTTAATTATTCTTTGGAACATTCTCTTATTCAATATTAGTCACATTATACTATTTCTGATACATTAATCGCCTAATACCAAATATCACCAAACTAATAGTAGCACACTATAGTTAATACAAATCAAAAGTTATCGATACTAACAACAATTTTGAAAAATCTAGAAAACGAAAATTTTTCGGTGTAAAAATGCTTTATACATATATAATCACGTTAGAAAGTATTAATTTACAAAACGCCTAACACTAAATCACAGGCAAAAATATAGTAAGAAAACAAGACGAATGCAAATTAAAGAATTACGAATATATCGAAAATTTTAAGTAGTTTCCCAGGAAACGTTAATTATTCTTTGTAAAATTGTTTTATTCAATTTCTGTCCCATTGTATGATTTACATATAATAAACGCTTAATACTGAAATTTAGCAAACTACTAGTAAAACAATATAGTTATCACAAATTAACAAATATCGAAACTAACGAAAATTGTAAGTGGTTTCCTAGAAAACGACAACTATTCTTGGTAAAAATACTTTATTCAGATTTAATCTCATTTGAAAATATTAATTTACCAAACGGCTAAAACTAAATCCCAGCCAACTAGGATAGTAAGAAAACAATACAAATGCAAATCTATGAATTTCATATATATCGAAAATTTTAAGTGGTTTCATAGGAAACAATAATTATTCTTGGGAAAATATATTTATTTAATTTTAGTCAAATCGTACAATTTTTATATTTTAAACGCCTGATACTGAATATCAGCTAACTGATAGTAGCACACTATAAATAATACAAATCAACAGATATCGAAACTAACAAAAATTTTAAGTGGTTTCCCTGGAAACGTTAATTATTCTTTGTAAAATTTTTCTATTCAATTTCTGTCCCATTGTATGATTTACATATAATAAACGCTTAATACTAAAATTTAGCAAACTACTAGTAAAACAATATAGTTATTACAAATTAACAAATATCGAAACTAACGAAAATTGTAAGTGGTTTCCTAGAAAACGACAAATATTTTTTGTAAAAATACATTATTCAGCTTTAATCACGTTTGAAAATATTAATTTACAAAATGGCTAAAACTAAATCCCAGTCAACTAGGATAGTAAGAAAACAATACGAATGCAAATCTATGGATTTCATATATATCGAAAATTTTAAGTGGTTTTATAGGAAACAAAAATTATTCTTGGGAAAATATATTTATTTAATTTTAGTCACTTCGTACTATTTTTATATTTTAAACGCCTGATACTGAATATCAGCAAACTGATAGTAGCAGAGTATAAATAATACAAATCAAAAGATATCGAAACTAATAAAAATTTTAAGTTGTTTCCATATAAACGTTAATTATTCTTTGGAAAATAATTCTATTCAATTTTAGTCACATTGTATTATTTGTTTAAGATATACTAATCGCCTAATACTAAATATCAGCAAACTACTAGTAACACACTATAGTTAATACAAATTAACAGATATCTAAACTTACGAAAATTGTAAGTGGTTAGCTATAAAACAACATATATTCGTTGAAAAAAATATTTATTTAGTTATTATCACGTTTCAAAATATTATTACTCAAAACCCCTATCACTAATTCTCAGTTAACCAGGACAGTCAGAACACAATACGAATGCAAATCAAAGAATTACAAATAGATCGAATATTTTAGTGGTTTCCTAGGAAACGTTAATTATTCTTTGGAACATTCTCTTATTCAATATTTGTCACATTATACTATTTCTGATATATTAAACGCCTAATACCAAATATCACCAAACTAATAGTAGCACACTATAGTTAATACAAATCAAAAGTTATCGATACTAACAACAATTTTGAAAAATCTAGAAAACGAAAATTTTTCGGTGTAAAAATGCTTTATACATATATAATCACGTTAGAAAATATTAATTTACAAAACGCCTAACACTAAATCACAGCCAAAAATATATTAAGAAAACAATACGAATGCAAATTAAAGAATTACGAATATATCGAAAATTTTAAGTGGTTTCCAAGGAAACGTTAATTATTCTTTATAAAATTGTTTTATTCAATTTCTGTCCCATTGTATGATTTACATATAATAAATGCTTAATACTGAAATTTAGCAAACTACTAGTAAAACAATATAGCTATCACAAATTAACAAATATCGAAACTAACGAAAATTGTAAGTGGTTTCCTAGAAAACGACAAATATTCTTTGTAAAAATACTTTATTCAGATTTAATCTCATTTGAAAATATTTATTTACAAAAAGCCTAACACTAACTCTCAGTCAACTAGGACAGTAAGAAAACAGTACGAATGCTATTCAAAGAATTACAAATATATCGAAAATTTTAAATTGTTTCCTAGGAAACGTTAATTATTCTTTGAAAAGTTCTTTTATTTAATTTTAATCACATTATACTATTTATATATATTAAATGCTTAATACTGAATCTCAGCAAACTAATAGTAACACACTATAGGTCATACAAACCAACAAATATCGAAACTAACAAGAATTGTGTGTGGTTTCCTAGAAAACGACCACTATTCTTTGTAAAAAAACTTTATTTTGATTAATTAAGTTTGAAAATTTTAATTTACAAAACGCCTAAAACTAAATCCGAGTCAAATAGGATAGTAAGAAAACATTACGAATGAAAATCAAAAAATTACGAAAATATCGAAAGTTATAAGTGGTTTCCTAGGAAACGTTAATTATTCTTTGGAAAATTATTTTATTAAAATTTAGTCACATTGTTCTTTGTATATATATTAAACACCTAATACTAAAGATCAGTTAATTAATAGTAGCACACTATAGTTAATCCAAATCAAGAGATGTTGAATCTAACGAATAATTTAATTGGTTTCATAGGAAACAACTATTATTCCTACAACAAAAATGTTATTCAATTGTAGCAACATTGTACTACTTAATGCACATAAAACGCATAAAAAAATATCAGCAAACTAATAGTAGCACACTATAGTTAATACAAATCAACAAATATCGAAACTAACGAAAATTTTAAGTGGTTTCCCAGAAAACGACAACTATTTTTTGTACAAATACTTTATTCAAATTTAATCACGTTTCAAAATATGAATTTACAAAACGCCTAACACTAAATCCCGGCAAACTAGGATAGTAAGAAAACAATACGAATGCAAATCAAAGAATTAGGAATATATCTAAAATTTTAAGTATCTTCCTAGGAAACGTTAATTATTCTTTGGAAAATTCTTTTATTCAATTTTATTCACATTGTACTCATTATATATATTAAACTCCTAATACTGAATCTCAGCAAACTAATAGTAACACACTATAGTTAATACAAATCTACAAATATCGAAACTAACGAAACATTAAGTGGTTTCCTAGGAAACGAAAGCTATTCCTTGAAAAAATAATTTATTTGATTCTAATCTCATTTCAAAATATTAATATAAAAATCCCCTAACACTAAATCTCAGCCTACTATTACAAAAGCAAATCGAATAATAACGAATATATCGAAAATTCCTATAGGTTTCCATGGAAACGTAACTATTCCTTGGAAAATTATTTTTATTTTCTCTTAGTCACATTGTACTATTTGTGATATATAAAACGTCTAATAATAAATCCCAGCTAAAAAGTGGAACACACTATAGGTAATACGGATTAAAGTTTTCGAAACTAAGAAATAATTTAGGGGGTTCCCTAGGAAACATCAATTATTCTTTAAAAAAATATGTTATTCAGTTTTAATCACGTTTCAAAATATTATTACAAAAAAAACCCCTAACACTAAACCTCAGCCAACTAGGATAGTAAGGGAACATGACGAATGCAATTCGAAGAATTACGAATATATCAAAAATTTTTGGTTTCCTAGGAAACGTTCATTATTCTTTGGAATATTAGTTTATTAAATTTTATTCACATTGTACTATTTATAATACATTAAACACATAATAATAAATCTAAGCAAACTAATAGTAACACACTATAGTTAATACAAATCAAAAGATGTTGATACTACCAAAAATTTTAAGTGGAATAGTTTATTCATTTTAATCACATTTTAAAATATTAATATACAAAACGCCTAACACTACTCAGCCAACGAGGATTGTAAATAACATTGCATTTTATCAATCATTTATAAATATATCACATTAAATATTTTACTAATATATACCTAATACTAAATCTCAGCTAACACACTAACTCGAAACTAATGGTTTCCTAGGAAATCTACTTTATCGACAATACACCTAAAAACTAAATCTCAGCCAAATAGGATAGTAAGAAAACATTACGAAAAATCGACATATGATAAGTGGTTTCAAAACGATAATGATTCTTTAGCAAATTGACTATTACGATATCGCCTAATATGAATCTAAGTGTTATAAAATCAAAAGTTATCGTAACAAAAATTTTAAGTTCCTAGGAAACAAGAACAATTCATTGTAATTTATTCAGTTTAATCGTTTTAAAAATATTAGTATTAACACTAAATCTAGCACTAGGATATTATTGGTATAATATTTATTTGTTTTATTTTTTTATATTTTAGTCACATTCTATTACTTATAATACATTAATCGAATACTGAAATCCAAGCAAACTAATAGTAACACACTATAATAATACATATAAAAAATGTCGATACCAGCAAACATTAAATGGTTTTCCTAGGAAACGAAATCTATTCTTTGAAAAAATAATTTATTCAGATTTTTAATTACATTTTAAAATATTAATATACAATACAACGCTAACACTAAATCTCAGCCAAATAGGATAGTAAAAAACATTACGAATGCAAATCGAAGGTTAATTACGAATATATGAAATTTTAAGTGGTTTTTTCCTAAAAAAGGAAACGATAATTCTTTAAAAAATTTATTTGTATTATTCAATTTTTTAACATTATTTAATTATGATATATTAAATGCCTAATACTATAAATCTCATAAACTGAATCTAACACAGTATTATTTAGTAACACAATAATTTAGTAACTTACATAGTTACACAAGTCAATATAGATACTAACAAAAATTTTAAGTTTTCCTAGGAAACAAGAACTATTCTATTGAAAAAATAATTTATTCAGTTTAATCAATTTTAAAAATATTAGTATACAAAACGCCTAACACTAAATCTCAGCCTTAAGGATAGTCTGAAATCATTACAAATTCAATATCGAAGGATAAGGAATATATCAAAAATTCAATTGGTTTTCCTAGGAAAGGTTAAATATTCAGTGGAAAATTATTTTATATTTTTAGTCACATTGTACTGTTATAATATGTTTACCGCATTATACTAAATCTCAAGCAAACTAACAGTAACACACTATAGTTAATACAAATTAAAAAAAAATGTCGATACCAGAAAATCTGTAAGTGGTTTCCTAGGAAACGAAAACTATTCTTTGAAAAAAATAATTTATTCATTTTTAATCACATTTTAAAATATTAATATACAAAACGCCTAACACTAAATCACAGCCTACTGGGATAGTAAGAAAACATTACAAATGCAAATCGAAGGTTTACGAATATATCGAAAATTTGTATGTGGTTTCCTACGAAACGTTAATTATTCTTTGGAACATTAGTTTATTCAATTTTAGTCACATTGTAGTAATTATGATATATTAAATGCCTAATACTAAATCTCAAAAACTAATAGTAACACACTATAGTTCATACAAGTCAAAAGACATCGATCATAACGAAAATTTTAAGTGGTTTTCTAGGAAACGACTACTATTCTCTAAAAATATAATTTATTCAGTTTTAATCAGATTTTAAAATATTAATATACAAAATGCCTAACACTAAATCACAGCCTACTGGGATAGTAAGAAAACATTACTAATGCAAAACGAAGGTTTACGAATATTTCGAAAATTGTATGTGGTGTCCTACGAAACGTTAATTATTCTTTGGAACATTAGTTTATTAAATTTTAGTCACATTGTAGTAATTATGATACATTAAATGCCTAATACTAAATCCCAGCAAACTAATAGTAACACACTACAGTTAATACAAATAAAAAAATATCGAAACTAACGAAAAATAAGTGGTTTCCTAGGAAACGACAATAAGTCTTTGATAAAATAATTTATTCAGATCATATGTTAGTTTGCTTATTTAAACGCATATGTGACAGATACGGCCAAATACAAAATAATTAAATCGAAAAAATAAGCGCTCTGTGGTGTAATGGTAGCACATTCACCCGGCAAGTGAGAGATCCGGGTTCGACTCCCGGCGGAGCAAGTACTTTTTGTGATTCAATGTTTATTGAAAATTAAATAAGGCTATTGCTATTTATAAAGTTTAATGTATATATATATATTATATATATATATATATATATATATATATATACATACATATATACATGTTATGAAAAGGTTCTAATAATCATTTACGAAGCAACCATTTATTTGCTTACGAATTTGTGTTAAAACCTACCCCAACCCTCCCTACTACGGAATGTGCATGGAGCTAATGGTAGTTCCTAGTGGCAAAGAGAATACTGACCCTACAGACATAAGATATGAAAGTGAGTTGTCAACAATACAATAGTTAAATATGTTTTCGAGAGAGTTAATAATTTGTACTAAAGGGTTCGAGGTTTATGAAAAGGACATAACGTTATTAAACAATATAGGCTTAATAAAAATGTTGCTACACCACAAAATATGAGAGACGGTGAAATATAAATATTAGCACTTTTCTTTCACATTAACTAAAACTAAAGAATATAATGACAATTATCGGGAAATTAAAAAAAAACTTTTTTAGAGTTTAAATAGTGTTTACAATACATAAATATTTACATAATACCTAAAATTGTTAGGGAACGCTATTTATCAAGTAGAAACTAGCTGTAACTAAAGTTAATGAGCAATAAACCCAATTTATTAACTTAAAGAATATAAGGACTTTAATCAACAACAACAAGTCAACACCAAAATTGTATGTTTAATGTAATAGGCCAATGTGGAACTAAGATGGTTCGTAAAAGGTTATTATAGAGTACACTTCAATACTGTGACTAGTTTGAAAGTGAAATGTAACTTGACAGTTGGAGTTTTGAGTATATATTTTTCTGTGCTTCTTCTTTAGGTACAGAAACATCGTCTTTCGTGCATACATTTGATCTCAATCTATAATTTAATTTATTTTATTCTTAGTAGAAGAAGTGTATATATTAAAAAGTCGAAAATAAATATTTTAACATTTCCTACGCTATCTCTTTATAATATAATTATATAACTGAATATAATTCACACGTTTGGTTATTGCAAGTTTCATCGCACTTAAAATTTAAAATTAATTTTCAATAATTTATAATAAAAACCAATTAACAACTAAAATACAAGCATTTTGTACGGTTTATTTAGTAAACGTTTAAAGTTTAAAAGCTATATTTTGATGACTAGCGTTATTAGCGATATAACCGTTAATTATCTTACATAGATATAAGAGTAAAAGTTATAGTTTGTTAATATTTACTCTGAATAAAGATAAGATAAAAAATTCAGGTCACATAGTTAAATAGAGCTATCCGATTAAAATTGTATTACAGAGATAATTAATTATGAAGATGATATTCATTCATACGACAGGTTTTCTAAATTCAAAATAGATATGAAATGTAATCTAATATTACTTTGTGAGGAGTATGGTGACCATTATGTATTTTTAATTTAATTATTATTGAATTGCTCATTTTATGACGCTATAACACACTTCGTAATTAATTAAACAGTAAACAATTATAAGTTTCAATAATTACATAGCTCTTTTTATTATAAATCACATTTATTAATGTATTTTAAATTATACTCAAATGACAATTTTGGTAACTAATATTTATTAAAATTGTAATTATGTTTCCATGAACGTAATCAAAGTTATTTTATAATGAATATTCAAAATAACATTAACGTTAATGATACAAATTCTGACAGCCTTGTCAATGAATGATTTGATTTATTTAAAGGAAGTGTACGTGACATATACCAGTTTTACATACAGAGATTGCTCGGAAGGTTTAAAGCATTAAAGGAAAACACATTTTTACTGTAATAAATTATCCCAATTCTAAATACTAAGTTTTTGAACTTTTTTACCGAGCAATTCTACTTTTTTATAAGATGTTATGGGAAATTAGCAACGGAAATGTTGAAATATTGTTCTAATTGTAAAGTTAATAATGGTAAATGAATAAATAATGTGCCTATCTCTGCTAAACAAAGGATGTCGTTCTCATTAGGACGTTTTCATAAATGCCCGTGTGTACATATCGTATGTATTGTGGTAAAATATATTCAATCATATATATTCTTTTTTGGGTGAAGTGTTTTAATTCCAGAAAAAAAGCTCATGAGAATGGATCCTTATTTGAAAATTCACGACAGTACGAAGGGATAAATAACGAGATGTCAGTATAAGTTATAAGTATAAGTACTTTACACTTTTACTTTTTTACTTTATTAATATCCTCGTTTATATTAATTTATAAATATACTTAAACCATATACTTGATTCCCTACACTCTCTAAATTTAAATGGAAAACACTCTATATATGTATTGTATTGATATTAAAATAGTTCTTAAAATTAATATTAAAAATCCTACTTTTTATCATTGATATTCTCTCTCTCTCTCTCTCTCTATATATATATATATCTATATATATATATATATATATATATATATGTAAAACATTATTGTAAACAATTTAGTAGTTAAAAATAACAATATTAAAAGTAATCCTCTCGTTTTCATTATAAGTTAAAAGTTAAAAATGTATTTAGTTAACCAAAATATTATTAAAAATAATTTTCCATATTATCTCCATATATTTTGCCTTTAAGATTTCCTTTTATATGACAGATGTCTTAGGTTTAGTCAGACTTACCCTCAGGACCATCTGTACTTTAGAGGAATGGTCTCTGGAACCCTCTTGTGGAGCACTTTAATCTTTTAAAATATGTGGGGAAAGGAACTTTTGTTCCAAAATATATAGTTGAAACCTACAAGATTTCGATCTGTTTTAAAAGGTATAGTGCCATATTACAGATTACGAGTTAGTTAACTATTTCTAGTACTTTGTGTTTAATATATTTCGTGGTAGTTATATTCTGTGTAGTGCAAAGAAGAGATCTTACTTTTGCTTCAATAAATAAAAATGTTTTAATAAATTCTTATTTTTTATATTGAAATAACATAGGCAGTAAATAGAAAAGGAAAAATCTTGGATAAATCAAGGCAACGAAGTTTTAGTCTCTTGAGGTATGACATTATAAGTTCCACTTTATAACTTTTAACTCTTACCTTTAAAAATGCTATATCTAATGAATTGATTTATATTTTTTTTATTGAATGAAAATATAAATTTACGCGATGAGCTCACTACGGAAAATTTCATTTAATAATTTTAAATTTATTTAAATGAATTTAAGTGCGGAAGTCTAGAGCACTATTTTAAAACATTAACACACAACAAACATGCTTTAATGTATGGTTATCCGGAATATGTTAATTAATTTTTCATTTATAAAATTATTGAAGGATATGCTTTAGTATATCAAATAATAAATTAGGAATTTTAGTTTTACACTGGATTTTATGTATACATTTTCGATACTACCATTTTACATTACATTGAGCGAAAACACGAATTATACTAAAACCGTGATTTTATTGGTTGTCCCTCTAAACTGGTATTAATAATTTAATACATGATTGGTAGGGACTGAGTTGAGAAATAGTTACTTATTAGAAGATTATCTTATCACCAAATATACTGTAAATTATATTGTTCATCAAATAAAATTTTACAAAAACTTCAAGAATAGCAATTATTAAAGCTATATCATGTATTTGCTAATAAATGAAAAATATTTGAATGTAAAAAAACGTTAAGAATGAAAGCTTTTCAGACTGATCATATAATATGAAAAAAAGTAATCCTCACTTTATACGAAACTGTTTGAAGTACTGCCAAAGACTGATACTTTATCGAAATGAGAGGCTTTCACCTCTACCGGTCGCATCGATTTGGTACGCGCTCCTTCATATCATCTTATATTCCTTATATGCAATTTTTTGCTTCCATTTTAATCAAATTTATATCTGTAATTACTCTATTAATATGCGTTTGATGTACCTACGCTGATTCCTTTTGTATTATAATTCGATAACAAAAATCGCGTTTATGACTAGTTCAACAGAATTTACTTATACTCACTTCTGAACTACATCTAATTAAAAGTTTATGCACACACGTTTACCAGAAATGGTGGTTAAATAAAGAAGAAAACATTACCACATCCAATCCAAATTTATAGACTACGTTTTTTGCACAAGAAGAATGACTTTTATACACATTGAATGAATACTTCTACCTAATAATAAAAGCATTTACAAAATTTTATATAGTTTAGGTCTAAGTTATGTAAAAATAGTATTTTTACCTTTAATATTGACATGTTTTGAGTAGCACTTAATTTTCTTCTAATTTTGGCCAATATATTTTATCATATATATATATATATATTTATCATATATATATATATATATATATATATATATATATATATATATATATACGATCATTAGTTAAAATATATTTTTTTAATTTTCGGTATTAGTCGTCTACAAAGCTGTTCTTAAGGTTGGACGATCTTCACACTTTAAACTCCTACTTTACAGTAACACGTATTTTGTGAAAAATAAAACCTTACCAAAACGTTTAAAGTATTTTCTATCACCTTACTTCATAATAAGAACCTTGTATATAAAGTTTAAGTTAGTCAAACTATATTTTTGCTACAATGTTAAGTACGAAGTGTGTTTACAAGCATGTCATAGTGTAAATTTTTACATATTAAAACTATTCATCTTTAGACCCATTGAGCGATTGTAGGATAGATATATTTAAAGTTCAAAATAAGTTTTATAAATCGCTAGAATGAAACTAGGAGTTAGAGAGGAATAAAACATGTTACAACTGCTTATCCTTGTATCTCCTATCGGGGCTATCGGGGTCCCTTAAACTTGTATAATTTATTTAGTCCAAAAAATTTAACTATGATATTCACATAAAATACATACATATCAGTGCTCAGGATTAAAATAGTTATGTTCGATATTATTGGAAATTGTTTTCTATCAAATAAATAAATCATGGGAAATTAAAATAGAAAACGATAAGTATGATTCAGTGTTACGTTACGGGAAGTTTTTATTATTTCGGAGCTGTTATGTTAAGTCTATATAGGACACTAGACTTGTTTACCGCTACGAGATTAAATACCTCAACTGTCTAAGGTTACCGTTTATTGCCAGGGTTTATTTCTACCCCTTCCTGAAAGTTTTTAATAATTTCTATCTTGTCTAAGTTCATCGACAACACTGAGAAACAAACCATGGTAAATTTATAGTAAAAAAGTTATTTACTGCATATAAGTTTTGGGTTTTCCAATTTTACGTAAAACAATTCTAGTAACTCTTAGTATAGACATATTTTAGGTAATTATTATTTTTAGCCTTTAGGTAATGATGTCGGTATAAAGTTTTTAAAATAATTATAACGCTAAATCAAACATATTTTTACAAAATAATTTACATGATTATCTTAATACTCAAAAATTATTTTGATATTTATACGTACACTCGTCATATTCAAGATAGCAAATAATTATACATTTTAATTTGCTAAATATTTTTATATTTTCGTATATAATGTATGGTTATTTAAAAAAACAAAATACTGAATTACAGTTTGCTTTACTTATAACCTTGCAAAAATGTAGCAGTTTCATTAAATACTGCAACAAGAGTATTTCACATAACAAACACACTTTCAACTGAATAAGTTTTATTTGCTTGGGGCTTCTGTTTTAAGTCTCTTTGGTCACTTCGTATGCTTTTGTTTAGAGATTAAATCCCTTTACTGCCCGAGGTACACAATTCAGTAGGGTTTATATGTCCCTTTATCGCAAGAAAGAAAATTAGGCTTTAAAAAGTTCCTAGACCAATTTAAATATTAAAATATTAATGTGGCCACTAAATTAGTTTTCAATCTAATTTTCCTCTCCATTGTGAATATATATATATATATATATATATATATATATATATATATATATATATATATATATTTTCATATATATATATGAAAATTTCACAGAAGACTAAAAGAATGCTTTAATTATTGAAAATAGTTGTTATATAGAAGATTTATTTAAATGAGAACAAGTAAGACATATAAGCGACAGGAGAATGAATCCAATTCACTAAAGTATATTATCTGAAATCTATACCTAACGCTTTTGACAGTGACCAGAACTTGTAAGTAAATACGTGTCTGCATGGCTTTCCAAATTTAAAAGGAGTATTAGTTTGCTACAGAATTTGATGAAAATCTTCAACAGTGATTAATAGTAAATTGTTACTATGTTTTCCAATCAAAAAAAAGTATACTAACACATATTGTATTACTTTATAATTGATAACAGTGCTGTAGTTTATATTACCGTATGGTATTTTGTTATAGCATATGCTAATAGAGTACGTCTAAACGATAGAATAAAAAAAATACATATTAAGAAGACACTAAATGCAAAACTGAAACTGAACAAAGGAGTCTGTCTTCTCTCAGTAATACTCGCGCATACATAAGTTAAGAGAACTTCATTAGACCAATTAAAGCATATTGAAAAGTAACACTGCTCTTTCATACGGCACTGTATGAAGTGCTCCTTTGCAGTTACTAGACAAACACCAGTCTTCTTCTTTCGTTTGTAGCTTTTAAGTAATATATTTACATCAGAATTGAAAAAATATTGAAAAAGTGTCGATTACTTTTAAACAAATATTCGAAAATCAATTTTAAGAATATTTAAATCTGTTGTATTTAAGATGTTTAAAAAAGAGATGATTAAAAATATAATATTTTATTCAAGTTAATAACAGGGTAGTACTTAATTTATATGAGATATTCTGAAAAATAAAATACTATTTACCAATGTAAAGTTTTTAGTTTCAATTATACAAATTTAGATAAATTGTATACAGTTTTTAGATTTCCAGAAAAAATGTTGATATGTAACCGTAGATGTAAAGCAATATGTATCACAAAATCTTTTATCCTCTATCAGAAATTACATCTGAAAAGCATTTTCTAACTTATATTGCCATTTCTTCTCCCTGAGTATCAGGACATCTTAAGTTCATAAGAGAGACATACAGAAAAGAATCTATGGTAGATAAGAATAAAACGTTTTCTTGAAATTTTAAATTTTACAGAAAACTTATTTGGTTAAAAAAAGTTATTAAATCGTATTAGAAGATGGTCATTACTAACAGCCATATGTAGAAAGTTCCCATTGACTAATAACAAAAATTAAAGTATTTGTACACTCAGGTACCAAATCAACATCTCATTTTGCAATGGAAATAATTATTTGCGTATCTAGGATAATTGTAAAATATTAAACCACCATTTAACGTGTTGAAATTATAATTTATTAATTTTATTTTTACTATTTATTTCATAGGAACATTTGGATCAATACCAGATTAATCACTAAAAACATTAAGTAAATTATTAGCTTGCCTTCATCATACGCACTTGTAACAGTCAACCCTTGTCAGATAATTTTCTTATATTTTGTAATTGGCAATTTCACTAAACATTTCGTCATTAAAACTCACATAATTCGCTTCATTTTTACTTTCATTGATTATGTTTTCTCAAAGATACTAAAACTGTCAGAAAAGAACGACGTACATTTCACCACGACGTTTATATCAGACGAAAACTAATCAAAACAAACAATAAACGGATGGAACAGCAATCGACTTCAAAAGAGTCAAAATTTTTTTAAATTGAAAATTTTATATTTATAGTCCATCGATAGAATAGTATGGAAAAAGTTTAAAATAATAATATCGCAATTATGTGTCCCATATTTACGAGGAGAGCAATTCGGTGTGATGATTTTGTAATATACATCAATGGTAACCAATAGGTTTGACGAGAGTAATGATAAGATAAATTTTATCTTTATGGAACTTTATCTTTGCATCACCTCACAGGGAGAATAATAGGGCAAAATATAATTTATCATAACAACGAATATGTTTTATAATTTAGAGCTGTTAAATATTAAATTAAAACTACTTGTACTAATTTCTTTAATTAAACAATTTTATCAAATTTATTTTGTAAGGGATTTTACTATTATTAAGTTTTAGGCCTTATTTTTTAAAATATTTTACACCGTAATTTTATTTTTTGGAGGATTAATATTTAAACTCCAGCTGGCTTAATTTAATTGACTCAATAAAAGGGTTTCTTCTATCGAATAAAATTATTTAAATTAAAACTAACCTCTGTTTTCATAAATAACATCGAACTTAAATGTAAACTTTTTGTGAAACTATATAATTTTGAAGATTGTTGACTCTCTCGAAGTCTATCGTTGTTCCATCCGTTTATTGTTTGTTTTGACTAGTTGTCGTCTGATATGACGTCGTGCTGAAATGATGTCGTTTTTTCTGACAGTTTAGTAACTTATTGAAAAACATAATCAATGAAACTAAAAATGAACGAATTTTGTAAATTTTAAAGACGAAATGTTTAGTGAAATCGCCGATTACAAAATATAAGAGAATTATGTGACCAGGGTTAACTGTTACAAGTAAGGAAGAGGAAGGCAAGCTAGTAATTTAAGTGATGTTTTTAGTGATTGATCTGGTATTAATCCAATTGTTACTATAAACTAAACAGTTAAATAAAAGTTATTGAATCATATAAAATAAGTATCCTCCAGGATATATCAACATATGAAAGTAACAGGATGATTAGCAACGTAATTGATAATAAGAAACGTTTTATGAATTTAATGTAACGGGAGAGAAGACAAGATCTAAACTGATCTTAGGCAATATTAAGTAGTTGATCTTCTATGAAAATTGGAGTGATCATATAGCGTTAATTTACTTTTAATACATAAAAAACATTGGTATTTTCATGTAATTCTTGGTCAATGAATAATATTAGAAGTTTATAATGTAAATTTCTCTGGCATTACCTTCAGATTTATTAATTATTTTTTACTCGTAACAATTACATTTATAACCGTTAGTTAAAATAATAAAAATAACACTACATCAGTTTTTTAGTATAGAAAAAAACCAAAAAAACAGATATAGTATTGATAATGTATGCAGTGATGCAAACATTAGTGTACATTTCATAGCTGACTGAGTAATATTTCGAGCTTCAAAGGTTTTACGTTCCTAACAACTCGCTATGCGGTATATGATTTTAGCCGCATATTTCACTGAGTAATGAAACAAATTGGCCATTTACTTCAGTAAGTAGAGTGTCATAACTGTCATATTATACTCATGTAAGTGATGTATGTCCATGCTCCCTGATATTCACAGTCATCCATAGATTAGATTTCTCTCTCAATAGATCCTAAAGTTGTGTTAATTTGCAATGGATCAATTTACCGCGCCGCTTGCAGTTTCAGTTTTCACTAACGACATAATTTAATAGATAATGAAGTAAGTATTTATATTTTATAACACTTACTAACTACTACAGTAGACTATTCTATTTTACAGTAAATGAAAGAAACCGAATTTAAAATAAAAACACTAATTTATCAGGTTTAAAAAGGAACATAAGCTTTAGTAACTGAACTGAAGTGACCATAAAGAACCTGAACGATTGCCAGTACTCAATATTATTAAGTAGTATTGTAACTCAATTAATAATTTATATTATAAATTGTATTTGTAAACATTGATACCTAAGAATACTTGTATACAATAAAGTGTTTTTTAAATTTTAATTTGATAGGAACAAGTGGTTTTAATCTGATAAAATCACAAACGAAACTTTAGATTACATTTTCGGTAACATGGATTAAAAACAATTTAAGTAATTTGCCGCTATTGACTGTTCATTTAAGTGTGGATTTTAAGTGGAGATGAGTATTTCACACTGTATTCCTCTTATTTAGTAGCTGTAACATAAAGGGGTGAATGTGAGGGAAGTTTTGTGTTTTTTTAATTTGGTTTGAAGAGAATAGTCTATTTCAAGTAAATTATGATTGATTAAACATCTTATGTATTATATTAAACTAACCAAAATACTATACATGTTATTTGTACCAGTAATTTATTAAAAATAAGGGAACAGTTATTATTATACATCCAAATTAAAATACAAAATAAATACAAATTATTACCTAGTACAAATGCATTACATGCTTTGAGATAATCTGAAACCATTTCTTATATTTGGCCTATGTAACACAATGCATCTATTCTGTTTGTAGAAATCACGTGCTTTTAATTAGCATTTTGCTTCAAATAACAATTACCAAAGTCTTTAACAAAACATAAACACAACGATTTAACTATGTATACACATCCCTAGCACACTATATATGACAGTAAGTACCCTACTATTGTATCAAAAGTGTTATTTGTTTAATTATTTATTAAGAGATGCTCAGTTTTTCCACCACTATTTTGTTGTTTTGGCTAAAATATTTAATTTATTGTATGTAAGGTTCTTTAATATAAATAATAAAAGTTTCTCTTACTGTTTAAAGTAGCACTACATATTTGTGTATATAAATTATTAATACATGTATTGATACATATATATGATTGATATCTACAAAACACCTATTTATATTAAAACCCGTATTAACAAATATCTAAGTATTAAAATAAAATATATTTTCTAAAACTCTATTGTAACACATTAACTGGTTGTTATTAATGGATAGTTGTATTACAGCTCGTTAACACTAGAGAGCATTTTACCTATAGTAAAATCAATTGATATTTTAAAATATGTTCCTATTAATGTTCTATAAAAATTATAACTATGGCCGTATTGCGTGTATAACAGCTATGGAAATATTCTACGAGGTATTTTTAATTCGGTTTTAATTATCAGACCTCTTATTCAATCTAAAAATTTCGATAGAACCACACTTATTCTCTTATATACTGATTATTTTGCATTTAGCGATTGATTTTCTCGCAATAAATAAATGCAGATTTTAAGTAACCCAGGATGTCATTGAAAAATATTGTGACTCTTGTATAGAAACCCAGGATTTTATTTTAAATATTTTGGGAGAATTGAGTACTAAAGCGGAACGTGATAAGTTATGTATTATATTTCCGTTATGGTTGAACACTAAGTATTACAATAATGTAGTTGTATTTAACTAGATGTCAGAAAGTAGTGCTTTTTCCACTAAGAGAAAATGGATCATAGAATACTTTAATTTAATAAAATCACCTCCGTTACTACATTCCATCAACCGTGGCTTTTATTTTATTTGCTTTAAAGGGACATAGGTAACCAATTTTATACATTATCTCAAGAATGAATAAAAGGGGAATTGTTATTGCAAAACCATGTTTTACATTACGAACTTATAAACAAATGAATTGCATACATAACGTTGAAGACTTAAAGATGTCAAATGTTAGCCTTGTTGTTCTGACGAAGAAAAAAAATATACTTACGTAGATACCTACTTCGGTTAAAAAGTGCCTACTTAAGACCGTTTAAATTCACTTACCTACTATGTCACAGTTTAGCTTTCCATATTGCCTCGATCAAAATACTATATACGTTCGATTATCTAGTTCTCGGAAATCTATTTTGGTCAAAATCGTGTTGACATAGTTAAGTTTTCCTTGTTCTGATGAAGAAAATACACACATAAGTAGGATAGAAAAGCGTATTACGACCTAGGAGGAAGTCCTACCTACTTCTTATGTACTTTCGGTATAAGGGGGAAATCCTTATTAAGGTAATGCAACATTCCAAAATAATCGTTATTAAAGTTTTGTGTTACACTTGTTTTTTGGACTGTAGCCAGGGAAAGAATAAATCGTCTTGGCATGTTAGTATTCATTTCTCTGTTTTTCCATAAGCCATTGTTAAACTGTAATATCATAATGTCAAGGAAGCCCACCAGTTTAAAGTAACTTACGCTAAAACATTCATAACCTTATTCATTAAGGTTAGTTTTTATAAAAGTATTTAATGCATTAGATGATTTTAATTTGTCACTGGCGCAATCTGGAGTAATATATATATATATATATATATATACATACATCTCGACAAAACAATATCCTTACACAATTTTCAATGCAATGTGACGAGATGAATTTAATTAACTTATCAGATTATAATCTGCAACTAAATGAAATTTCTCTGTTGTCTAAGGGACTTAACTTTGCTCCAACTCCAACTTTTGACCACATTCAATTAGTGATGGATACTGTTCAATTTGCCCGAAATGTGAGATTAAAATATTTTTTTTATAATAACAATGACTGTCAAATGAACACAAAAAATATTAACAATTTACATTGTATGACTGTTGAAATGAAAACGTTCACTGAACACTTTAAAGATACATCAAGTTGGGAACCACCACCATTAAGTCCAGACCACCCTATCGAACGATTTTTGAACGTTATTTTATCTAACATTGCTAACCCAAATTTTTCTGATGATTTTCCAACGTAACAAATCTCTCTAAGGAAGAATCTAAAGCCATTTCATCACTTAAAAATAACAAAAATATTGTAATTTTGCCTGCTGACAAAGGTGATGTAACAGTAATCATGAACATTTCAGACTATATTAGAGAATCCAACCGTCAATTAGAACATGAAGACACTTATCAGTTATTAAAATCTGATATGAAAAACCACTTCAATAAAGAAATAACGAAATATTTGAAAGAAAATTCTATTAAAGAGGGATTGCCAAGAGAGCTAATTGATATTTTAATAAACATAAATCCTCAAACACCCGTTTTCTACCTGTTACCGAAAGTACACAAAACAAAGATATCACCACCTGCCCGTCCCATAGTCGCCTTAATATCATATCCCACAGAAAGAATATGATACACAGTAAAACCTACTAACACTTTTAAATATCTACACTACAACAGTTGTCACCCTGTATATGTAAAAAGATCAATTCCCAAAACCTTGGTTACACGAGCAACCAAATTATGCAGTGAGAGTGAAGATCTTAAAAATTACGTTAGTAACATATATGATGCTTTTTTAAAACGAGGATATCCTGAGAAGCTATTAAATGAAAAGCTACAGCTCAATGAAAGTAGCCTTAATAATAATTATGTCAAAAAGAAATATTATGATGAGCCTAAATTAATAACATAATATCATCCTGATCTATAAAAAATTAACAACATTTTTAAAGTAGCTCACAAAATTCTTCAAAATTCTCCACTGACAAACTCATTTCTAAAAAGTATTTCACGTATTGTTTTTAAAAGACCTCCTATCTTAAAGGACATTATATCAAAACCAAAATTACCAGCTGATTCTGATGTGGAAACTAAATTTAAAGGAGCACATCCATGTAATAAATCAAGATGCATAGTGTGCAATCAAATACAAGAGTCATCAAAATTCTAAAGTAGTTCAACTAAAAAAGTATACAAAATTATTGGCAATTTGACATGTGATACAAAAAATGTAGTATATAAAATTCAGTGTAAACCATGTCCTAAAGACTACATCGGCTCTACAACAAATAATTTAAGAATGACAGGTCACCATTATGATTTTAAGCATAATGATGAATCAAAAACATTAGCCATTCATAGTAAAATACACAAAGAATCTTTTGAAAATTTATATACAGTAAAACCAATACGATCAATAAAAAATAATTCAAATACATCAAAATTTATTTATTACAATTATTACAAAGAAATTTAGAACAAGCATGTCAATTTGTCACAAAATCTAAATTTCGCTATGGATTAAATCTTCGATAAATTTAAATCATCTGAACACTCATCACATCTTTACACCCACAGTCTGAACATATGTTTATAATTTCAAGAATACTCTGCTTATTAATTTATTTATCTGTTTACATGTATGTTTTTAATTATTTTATGTGTTTCGTTATGTTGTTTTGACCTGAAGAAGCGTAATGCGAAATATAGTTAATTAATTATAGTTTAGTATTTGACTTTTAAATCACTATCATATTTTTGTAACTACTGAAAGTACGCCTTGTGAAAGTGACCAAAGAACTAATCTTTGGTTTATACAAAATTCATCTCCAGACCAAGCCTGAGGCTTTAATACATCAACTTCCCTAGTACTGAAGTGTTGGCTTGATTAAACTGTATTCTTTATTATGTGATTTATTAGCATATCATCATGTTTAAATGTAAAAATTATTCTGCAACATATGCTTGGAATATTTACGGTTAAAACATAATGAATTTGTTGAGTAAGATATATATTTTTTATTATAAAAATGCAGCAATGTTTTTAATTTAATTATTGAAAAAATCCAGAACAATAAATTTATAAAATAATAATATTTATTTTATTTTATATTTACTTTAATTCTCTTATCCTTTAAATTAAATTTCATATGTAATAGTCTATTTAATTTATTCTCTCATGAATATCAACAAAGATATTTAAATATTATAGTTTTACTTAGGTATTGTAGCCATCACATTTATTCATGTCATCTGTCCTAAGGGAAGTTAGACTTAAATAGCTAGACAAAAGTTTTTTCCAGACTAAACATAAAATGCACCACGTTACAGTTTGGTAAAATAAGTAGGGATTTTGATTACAAAGTTATAAAATAAAATTTTGAACAATCCTTCATTTATACTTTAATCATGTTCCTGTAAGTAACAAGTTTGTTCATTAACTTTCACTTTACGAGGAAACATAACAGGTATTAATACCTAATAAGCTTAAATTAAAATCCATTTCACAAAGAATCTTTTGAAAATTTATATACAGTAAAACCAATCCTTCATTTATACTTTAATCATGTTCCTGTAAGTAACAAGTTTGTTCAGTCCTTCTTAAATGTAAATATCTGTATGAATAAGCTTTGTTTAAGCTTATTATTCTGCTCCCATCCAAATAAAATCATAGTTTATTTTTCTTGCGTCACTTTAGTCTTATACGCTATAAGAATCTGTTCCTGGTTTTATTACATGGATTTTAATGAACTGGTTAATTAAAATTTGGACTAGATAATACATAAATGAGCTAAACAAATTACTTATTATGTGGAACTACGTCCTATATAATATGTGTGACCTATGTTTTTACCTTACTAGATCAAGTGTAAGGCAGAAAATAGAGAGCAAATATAAATGACGTAATTATAAGAAGTTATAACAACATTTTATAAGTTATTATTTTACTGCCTTTAGTCCAATTATTTACTAGGTAGCAGTACACAACCCTACTAGTCATAACAGGTTTCGCTGAACGCTATAGCTAATTACGTTTTCAAGATGTCTATTAGACAGACAATCAGACAGGTAATCGGACATTTCTACGGCCCCTATACAGGCAGAATAGAATATCTCCCAGCCTACAAAGTGATAGACCTCAAATTCGCTTAATAGAATCTTATGGATAGAGATGAACCTTCATCGTAACAACCTTTGTTTATATAGAACCTATATTTATACAAAAGTCTACGGATAATTTCGTTATCGAGATATTCTTTGGAACCGTGTAATCGTTCAATCAGATGCTATCACTTAACTACGATGGTTTCTATGTGAAAATGACGTTAAATATTTAGTTTATTGTGTGTATCTCAATCCGTACTCTAGATATCCTTCGGAAAATAAAACCTCAGACTCATGGATAGAATGCCTCTAGAAAGAGAAACTTTCCTAGAATGTTTTGTAATAACCAAGCAAAGTATTTAAAAATTCAACTCAATTAATTCATTCTCGAGATACCACTCTCCCTAACAAGCTATTGATAATCCATATTCTACGGATGGACTATCATTATCATTAAAATGATCTTATCTGTATGTAAATAAACTGGTATAACGTAGCATCGAAGGACCTTATGGAATGTGACGAAAATATTACTAATTGATCTACTAAATAGAGCATGTTAACAAATTGTATGAATGAACTTTGCCATTCATTGTTTGAAGGTTCTTTTTGTCTGCCTTGACGATTGCCGTTGGCTAGTGCCCTCTGGTAAGTCGTAGGTGTTTAGTAGACTAATGCAGACGTATTGCGACCTGTTGTATTCTGTAGTTCAGTTTTAATGATTAGTGTTGTGTATAGATTTTTATTAAGTGCATGTTTTAGAGTTAGTGAAATTGGCAAACAACACGGTGGTTGTGATTCCTGAGTTAGGCGTGCCACAGCGCTTTGGTAGGGTTTGTTATTTTTAACCTAGTTTGCAATTATGTATTAGGTTAGTTCTTTACCTGAAGAAGAGATCATATTGCACATATAGAAACGTAGTGTTACTGATTTCTTGTTTCACTGAACGATGGCAAATGTCCGGAAAATCCTGTTTCCTTTACAAACTTTGCCAGTTTATAAATTGTTTTATCTTAGGAGTTTCTTGTTACTATCATGGTTATCCAAAAAAAAAACAATAAAAAATCCCATGGAATGACAAACATCGTCATTCGACTCTACATTTCTTGTACGTAAATGACCTACATGAAAAGTCTAAAAGTATTTTGGTTTTTTAAATTTATTCCTTGGAGAGAAATATACGTCAGTATGCAGACTTAACTTCATAAACGTAATGTTTCCTGCTTATGAGTGATAACCTTTGCTAACGCTCATTCTATTTTATTATGAGTAGGGTCGACACTGTTTTGTCATTATGAAATTGGGAACCAAAATCTATTGAAAGTTGAACACAGTTTATTTTTAAATTACATACAATAAACCAATATGTTATATATTTATTAATATGTAAATTAAGTTTTCAATATCAACTTCCTTATAAGTAGAGGTAGTGTAAATCACGCCTTAATTATCAATATGCATACAGTATGTATGTTTTGAGATAATCTAAAAACTGTTTTTATATTTCTGGTTTGTAAAACTTGTATATTTCAATTAGGAAAATACATAAATACTAATGCAAATCGAATATATCGAACCTAAGAAAATGTTATGTGATTTCCTAGAAAGCGTAATTTTTTCTAAAAAAATAAAAATCAATTAATGTTTAGTCAAATGTTTCTAAAACACAAAAGCACAACCAACTGTGCAAATAGAAGGAAAAAAACCAACGAAAATATTATGGAAACGTCAATTATTCCTAGGATAATTATTTTATTTAGTTTTAGGCACATTGTCCTGTTATAGGATGCTATATTAATCGCCTGATGCTAAATCTAAGTCAACTAGATAGTAAGATATTATAACTAATGCAAAGCGAAGTATTTTTAAACATAAGTACATCTTAAGAGGTTTCCTACGCAACGTCATTTTTTCTTCGAGAAAATAAAATAATTTAGTTTTAGACAACTTTTAGTGTTTTACGATAAAATACACTCCTAGCGCGAAATCTCATCCAACTAGATATTAAGACATCATTAATAATAAAATCAAAGGATATCGAAACATAAAAGCATTTTGAGTGATATCCTAGGAAAGGTCCTTTTTTCTTTATTAAAATAATTAGTTCTTATTTAGACATATTTTACTATTTTAAGATATATTTAAAACCAATAACGCTACATCTCTGCCAACTATATAGTAAGACCCTATTACCAATACAAATAAAAGGATATCGACATTTAAGAACATTGTATGTAGTTTCCTTGGAAACGACCTTTATGCTTAAAAAATATATTCAATTATAGTTATATTTCAATTTTTTATGATGTATTCAACACCTAACGCTAAATCTCAGCCGACTAGATAGTATGGCACTATTATTAATACAAAACGAAGGTTTTTGAAAAATAAGTAGATTTTATGGTGTTTCCTAGGAAACATCTTATTTTAGAAAAAAACTTTAGTTCACTTTTAGTCAAATTTTACGTTATATTAAACGCCTAACGTTAAGGCTGAGCCAACTTCATAGTAAGGCACCATTGCTAATACAAATCAAAAGATATTGAATCATAAAAATATTTTAAGTGGTTTCCTGGGAAACGCCCTTTATTCTTTGAAAATTAACTTATTCAATTTTACTTACATTTAAAATATTTATATACAAAAAGTCTAACTATATCTCAGCCAACTAGATCGTAAGAAAACATTACTAATGCAGATCGAAGGATAACGAACATTTAGAAAATTTTAAGTGGTTTCCTAGGAAACGTTAATTATTTTTTGGAAAATTATTTTACTAATTTTTTGTCACATTGTACTATTTGTGATATATCAAACGCCCAATACTAAATCTTAGCCATCTAAATAGTTACACACTATTGATAATACAAATCAAAAGATATCGAAACTAACGAAAATTTGCCGTTTTCCTAGGACACATAATTTACTCTTTGGAAATATAATTTATTCAGTTCTAGTCGCATTACAGTATTTTACAATATACTTCAAGCCTAATGCTAAAACTAGATAGTAAGACACTATTACTAATGCGAATCAAATTTATCGAATATAAGAACATTTTAAATGATATCCTAGAAAACGTCATTTTTTTCTTTGGAAAATACAATTAGTTTGTTGTCAAATTTTTCTATTGTACGTACGCTATTTTAAACGCCTACGCTAACGCTGAGCCAACTAGATAGTAAGACCCATTGCTAATATAAATCAAAGGATATCGAAACATGAATGGTTTTCTATTACCCATCCATAATTCTTTCCGAAAATAATTTATTCCGTTTTCGTCACATTTTAATACTTTAATATATTAAAAACTGACGCTGAATCCAGCTAACTAGATTTTATGACACCGTCACTAATGCAAATGAATGGATATAGAAAGTAAAAAAAATTTACGTGGTTTCCTAGGAAACGAAAATTATTCTTTGGAAAATTGTTTTATTAATTTATTTTCATTGTACTATTTAACGATATGTTTAACGCCTAATGCTAATCTCATCAAAATAGAGAGTAACGCACTATTGCTTATATAAATCAAAGGATATCGAATCTAACGAACATAGTTATTGGTTTCCAAGGACACGTACTTTATTTTGGAAAAATAATTTATTCAGTTTTAATCACATTACACTATTTTAATATAATACATGCCTAACGATAAATCTCAGCTAACTTGATTTTAAGACACCTGTACTAATACAAATCGAAGGATATCAAACCTACGAATAGTTTAAGTGACTTCCTATGACACATACTTTATTCTTTGGAAAAATAATTTATTCAGTTTTGGTTACATTACAATATTCTACAATATATTTCACGCCTAATGCTAAACCTCAGCCAACTAGATATTAAGACACAATTTCTAATTAAAATAAAAGAATATCGAAACCTAATCAAATTTTAAGAGGTGACCTAGGATATTTTTTTTTTAATTTCATTCATTTTTTGATTAATTTTTCTATTTTACGTTTTATATAACGCCTTTCGCTAAATCTCATCTAACTAGATTTCAGGACACCACTACAAATACAAATCGAAAGGCATCAAACCTTCCAAAACTTTAATTGGTTTTCTAGGAAACGTAAGTTTTTCTAAAAAAAAAAAAAAATTTAATTCAGTTTCGTAAAATTTTTATATTTTATGTTATATTAAACGCTTAACGCTAAGAATCAGTTAATTATATTTTAGGACATTATTATTATTGCAAATCAAAAGATATGAACCATACGAAAAGTTTAATTGGTTTTCTGGGAAATGTAAAATTTTCTTTTGGATAAAAAATTAATTCGGTTTTGACACATTTTTTATTTTAAGTTATATTAAACGCCTAGCACTAAATCTTAGCTACCTATATTTTAAGACACAAATAATAATGCAAATCGTAAGATAGTGAAACTAACGAAAAATCTAAGTGGTTTCCTAAGAAACGTCAATTATTGTTTGGAAAATTATTTTATTCAGTTTTCGTCACGTTGTACAATTTATGATATATTAAACGCCTAATGGTAAATCTCAGCCACATAGATAGAAAGACACTATTACCAATACAAATTTAAGGAGAACAGTTTAATTAATATCCTTACGAAAGACCTTTAATAGTTGAAAACAATATAAAAAAGTTAAGTTATATTTTATGTTACAATAAACGCTTAACGATAAATCTCAGCCAACTAGATAATAACAAAATATTGCTAATACAAATCAAAGGTTATGGAAACTAACGAACATTTTAAGTGGTTTCCTAGTAAACGTCCTTTGTCAAAGAACCTAATTGCTAAAGAATAGTTTCTGAACATCTTCCTAAAGTGTTGAATGATCTCTCTCATATTGCCATTAAGCTTTATCTTACTCGGTACTGGTAATTGCCTTACCACGTTACTGCCAGCAAAGAAACCTGATAAGTTGTTGTAGGACAAATGTTTACCTTGATCTGACGTGTCTCTAGGCCTTGATATCAGACTCATCTCATGTCTCAGTCGTATATTTTCTTCTTCAACCTCTTGTCTCAGACGTGCATTCTCTTCTTTTATTGTCAAGATACGGTCATTGAAAATCAGGTTAACAGAGCTTCCAAATCAGCACTTTCATTCCTGCAATCTGAAAAACCTTCACTATGTTTATAATCAAACTTTTTTAATACCTGACACTTTGTTAAACTTGAAAAAACACAACAAAATAAAGTAAGAGACAAAATAAAATAACTCTATTATTATTAAAAAGTTTTTAACACAATTTATTTTAAAACATTCTAAAGTAAACAACAACGTCAGTAAATGAATGTTACGCTGGCCAAATTCAAATCAGCTGACCATGTACATCACCACCAAGCCAGCTGGAGTGCTAGGTCTGCTCTTTATCTTATGACACACCTAAAGTGAATCAAAGTGAACTCAACTGCCAAACAAAAGAGGAATCTCTTTAGAAAAAGTGACTAGACTGCTCACTTCCGTAAGGTTGAGGACTCTCACTAGAGGTCAATGCTAATACAATCCCTTAAGAAATGTGCATTGGACGCTTATAGGAATAGTGACTGTTTATTGGTACAGTTCCTATTATGAGAAACTACTGGTTTCTTAAATCTCGAGCTACCAGTGCCTTCGGATTCCTGAAAATCAACTTTATTTTCAACATCTCCAAATTTTAATCTCTTCGAATACAGATGTAAAGTTTGTTTGCGCCTAACAACAATTGCGTATTTATTGAAGTTTAATATTATTTTAAACGAAAATGGCATTAAATATTCATAACTTTCGTCTAATGCAGTCAAATAACTAGGGAAGGCTCTAATGATAATTGCGTGAAAGCAGTGCTTAACTAATTACAGCTCTAAATAAAATAAAATATTTTTTATTAAAAATTTATTAACATCCTCAGATCAATGACTTACTTATTCCTACACCAAACTTAACTCGTAAACAACTTATAAAATAAGTTTAGTTATATGATTGTAAGAGTGAAACTTGATTTTCAAAAGAGAGGATTAAAAATGACTGCTATAATTATTACATTACCTATGAATTATTTAAATTATTGAAAATAATTACTGTTATAGAATAATAGTATTTTAATCATTATAGGCATGAAATTAAAAGTAATACTACGTTGTGTTTTATGTTTTTATAATGGGACTACTAGTCTCGATATTGCGTTATATTAATATTGCTAAAATCAATGCAAGACATACAAAAATGACTTATAATTAAAATTATGACTAAACATAGGTATTATAAATATTGCCCCCATGAGGGAATGGCTTGGAATTCTTATGTTTCCTAAAGACTTTCGAGTACATTGAAACGTTTTCATTCTTATCACGTACACGGAATATCACTAGCTATATATAATTATAATAACGGCCCTAATTTTTTTAAGATCTGAATTCAACAAATATATTCTTGACACACAAATATTGTTATACATAATATAATGAAACTACTAACACGTTTATTAGTGTCCTCAAAGTTTTAATAATACTCCGAAACGTATTAGGAAACTACATTTAGATGAGGAATTCTAATGATGTAATTAATTTGTTAGTTTTAAATCATATTAAATGTAACATTAATTAATTTAAACTTATTGAATACGGATGATAAGCCTTTTCCTTTCGAGAAAGGACAATGAGAGAGCATCATTAATGGTGTAACAATATACAAAGGAAATAAGACCACGACATCGTCACTGCTTGCAAATACAATAATTTGCAGTGTCTCACCATTAAATGTTTTGCGTGTCTACATTATGATCTCATTATAAAACAAAACACACACACACACACACACACACACACACACACACACTCTCCCTCATATATACAGGGTGTTTGCTAAAGGTATTCCAATATCGTAGTATTTTGTTCTATACATGAAAATGAGTAAAAAACTTAATAATAGGAGATGTCCTAAAACCTTTATTTTTCCGTCTATCTGTCTGTATGTGATTTTTACCAAAAGAGTTATATCTTTTATACCAGTAAAGATAAAGTTATGCAACTTTGCAGTTGTGTTGACCTTTTTTATACCATTTTGTTAAAAAAATACGAACAAATTATCTTAACCTCTTTCAAAATGGCGGCCAATCATAAATTTTGATATTAAATTCCGCAAAATCGATACCCTGTATGAAAATTTTACAAGAATAATAAAATGTAGTAAACCTTATTCTAAATCTAACAGGGGTTGTTTAACTAAAATAGAATAAAAACAACTGATTAGTACTTCCAAACATAATACCATGTTTTACAACATTACGTACTCAGGGAATATGAAGTCAAAGTTAAAAAAGCAAATAACATTATTTGTTAATTATTAATTAAATTTAAGTATTAGACGAACAGTAGAAGTAAAAATCCCATAAAATTGGGTATTCTCACTATGACACAACAACTTCTAAGAATTGCTCAAAGTGTCGTCTTCCGTTAAAACTTCGGGCATCAAAGAGCCTCCTCATTGACTGGCGGACTCTTTCAAAAATTCCAGGTGTCTGCTGGATTGTACCAATGCCATTTAATACCCTTGCTCGCCACTCATCGATGTTATCTACGGGAGTAGAATAAACCAGTGACTTGAGTTGGCCCCATAGGAAAAAGTGTAAGGGATTAAGGTCGGGGAACCTAGCAGGCCAAGGAACTGGGCCTCCACGACCGATCCATTTGTTGTCGTATGCTCTATTCAAATAGTTTCCAGCATTTAAACTGAAATTGCACTTTTTATCAGTACCAACGACCTTGTACTGTACCGACTCTCCCTCTTATTCTGCTTGATAAGATCCTCGCACAGGCCAGTGGCCCATGAGGATGGGCAGAGTAAGGCTTAAAAGGGGATCGGCTTCTCCTAAAAAAAAAAAAAAAAAAAAAAAAAAAAAAAAAAATGGGCTGGATCCTCGTCTTACATAAACCACATATTATTGCGGGTGGTTCAATGGCAAATCCTCAAGAACAGTTGGAAGGTCATCAGTCAAAAACTGTAAATTTGTCTGGCCGTTAAGAATATTTTGTAAAGAACTTACAAACAACTTGTCACCCAATTATACCAGCCCAAAAAGTTAAAGAAAACTGATATTGGTGACGATCCTGTGTAATTTAATGTGGGTTATCAATGGACCAAATGTGTGAGTTGTGGGAAATAACAATCATGGGTCTTGAAAACTTGGCCTCAAATATGAAAAACACCTTACTCGAGAAATTTGGATTCACACATTGTTTTATAAACCACTGACAAAGCTGGATTCCAGGATGGTAATCACGGGGTAACAGTGAGTGAACTCGTTGTACGTGGTAAAGATGAAGTTTTCGTTCACGTAGTATAGTCCAGACTGTTTTATTTCTAACATTGAACTGCAAACCAATTTCTCTAGTACTTATGTTGGGGTGGTCTAATATGACATCAAAAATGGATTCTTCCAATTCAGAAGTTCTTACTGAAACCTTTCGGCCTGAGTTACTTGGTTTTTGGAGTGAAAAGCTTTCTGTCTCTGCAAGTCGTTGGTGAATTGTTGAACAAGTTTTATTAAAAGGTAACACACGATTTGGGAAACGTTCCTGATGCAGTCTTCTCGCTGCAGTACCACTACAGTTAGCAAGGCCATACATTAGATGCATGTCTGCCAATTCTGAGTTGGTAAAATTGGTAATATCAATAATTGCCATTCCTGTTGCTAATTAAAAGAAACTAAATCATAAACACTTATTTATTAAAACAAACAATAATTTATACTAAATTAATTGGAATGGACACAAAACAACTTTTACATTACATAAGAAATAGGTTAAGTTAGTTATTAGTAAAATGCATACAATTCCAGAAACATAAACAACTTTTAATAGCTTAAATAAACAGCTGTTCACATTAATCAGCTCATTGACTTTAAATCAGCTGTTCAGAGTAATAAAGTTATAAACTATACTTCCTGTTGTGTAATGTTGTACTACATTTTATTATTCTTGTAAAGTTTTCATACAGGGTATCGATTTTGCGGAATTTAACATCATAGTTTATGATAGGCCGCCATTTTGAAACGGGTAAAGATAATTTGTTCATATTTTTTAATAAAATGGGTATACAAAACTTCAACACAATTGCACATTTGCATAACTTTATCTTTACTGGTATAAAATATATAACTTTTTTGGTAAAGATCACATACAGAGAGATAGACGGAAAACTAAAGATATTAGGAAATACCTCCATATTAAGTTTTATGCTTATTTAAATGTCTAGAACAAAATACTACAATATTGGAACACCTTTAGTATACACCCTGTATATATAAAAATATGAAATATTTAATAGTTATTATTTTGCTCTTATTTTCTCATATCAGATTAACAGTGGCATTTAATAATACATACTTAACCCATTTTCGGTATTATAGAAGAGAACGCAATAATGTTTTGTTAATTAGTATATAAAACTAGTTCCTACAATGGCAGACTAAATATTTATCATAAGCATACTAATAAAAAAGGACGATTTTTATGTTATACTTATTTTTGTTGTCATTTAGAACAGGAATTTTTTTCGTAAGAGGTATTAACAAATTTAGTTACTATTTTAAAACAGTATAATTTAAAACATTTGAAGAACAAATTTTGAAAATTTAATTTAAATTTGTAATATAACTAGTGTTTAAATTTTCCAATTCGCGAATAAATGCCGTAAACATACCTCATATTTTTACATCACTGAAAAGAGTCATTTTATTTCAATAGATTTGATCTCTTAAACCAGGATTCGAGACGGGATTTAAACAGATAAATACGAACAATTGAGATAGCACTGGTCGCATAATCCTAAGAGAACTAAGAATTAGTTTTATTTTGAATTAAATCCAGTAAACTGCATTATTCATGCTTTTAAAAGCTATGAAATAAAAAATGTACAATAAAAAAAATTTATATAGCCTTGTACATTATACTGCCTTAAATGTGTTACAGACAGTACATATTTTTATTGTCAATAAATAAAAAAAATGTGTTTGCTGAAATTTAAGACTTCTGAAATAAATATTATAATAATATATTTATACTGTATTATAAGTTATAAATAAACATCTTGAATAATTAAAATGTGTTTCAAACATTTAATTTTCTAGAATAACATCTTGAGACCCACAACACTGAAAAAAGTTTTGTTACATATATTATGTTAATATTTTACCATTCTTATTGATATTACAATTCAAGATTCAAGATTCAAGATATTCGTAAATGCAAAATACATTTTTACATTACACGTCAAATACTAAAAACTATATCTAACCTAACACATCTCTTACACAGTAAAAACATTTATCAAGAAAGTGTTTCTTTAGTTTTTTTTTTTTTTTTTTTTTAATAAACGTAGATTTTGCTCATTTTTAATATTCAATGGCAATGCATTGAAAGCTTTTGCACCCCTGTGGTATGGTGGTGGGAAGTGGTATGGACCCCTCTCAAATGCGCTGGTACTATGTGCAGCCACAGATATCAGCTCTCTTGATCTGGTCGGATACTGATGGTATTATCCAGTATCCATTGCTTACAAAAAGCTTTGGATTGCCCTTAACAAAAGAGCATAGCTCGTACCCCATTAGACCCGCCAGAATAAGTGTTTTTAATTAACAAAAAAGAGGTTTACAAGTTTAGAATTTCCTACGTCCTGAGATGATTCGCAAACACTATTTCTGGAGGACAAATACTCTATGAAAATCTACTACGCTGGATGGACCCCAGAACATTAACCCGTACCTCAAAATCGATTGAACGTGAGAAAAATATACTGTTCGTAGAACATCTTGGCTACAGACCTTGGCGAGACGGTTGAGAGCAAATCCCATGGTTCGAAGCCTTTTGCAGACATGTTCCACGTGGCCGCTCCATGTGAGCCTATTATCGATATATAAACCCAGAAATTTAACTGAGGTCTCTTGCTTAGCTTCCTCGCTTCCTAGTTTGATAAGACCCTGAATATTAAACTGGTTTGTGTGCCCTAGATGAAACTGGATGATATTAGTTTTGCTGGTGTTTAATCTAAGTTTATTTAAATTGAACCACTGATTTACACTTTGCAACTGGATGTTTGAATTCGATATAGCCTAATGTGGGGATTTATTGGAACCAAGGAAAGAACAATCATCAGCAAACATCGTAACTTTGAGGTCTTTTGAAATTGTTTAAGATCATTTACATAAATGAGAAATAATATCAGACCAAGAATAGAGCCTTGAGGAACACTACAAGTAATGGCTCTATATGATGAGAAAACTTTATTTTGGCCATCGTGAATTTGGACGGTTTGATTCCTATCAGACAAATACGACTTCATGAAATGAAAAGAGTGACCTCTAACTCCATATTTTTCTAGTTTTCCAAGGAGAATATTATGATCAACGGAATCGAACGCTTTGCTTAAATCACAGAAAACACCAAGGGAATGAAGTCTATTGTCCAAAGAAAGCGATAGTTCGTTTATAAAATTGAAGATAGCTGATGTAGTGGATTTCCCTTGGCGGAAGCCATGCTGCTGGATAGAGAAAATGTTTTTGATTTCTATGAAAGCCACAAGTTTTTGACAGACTATTGATTCAAGAATTTTTTAAAAGGGACGATAGAATAAAAATCGGTCTATAGTTTTCAGGTAGTTGTTTACTGTGAGATTTGTATACTGAAATGATTTTACTGATTTTTAAGAGGTTTGAAAATATACCTGAAGATAAACTGGAATTACAAATGTGAGAGAATACTACACTTATAGAAGGAAAAATTTTCTTTAACACTGTGCAAGGAATCTCATCCACTCCAGCGGCGTTTGTACTCCTCAGCTGCCTCACCGCTGTCTCAACCTCTAAACAATGTTCGGAAACGATTAGTAGCCTAATATACTATATACGTATTTCTCCCTATAGTAAACATTCATAATAATCTTTTTTTATTTTAACTTACTTGAGTTAAAGGGAAGTCTTCAGTATAGCTTGTTAATTTTAATTAACCTATACATTTTTTATACATTTACCTATAGTTTGTATCTAATAATAGGTATATTATAATAAAATTTATTTTCAAATTTGATTTTACAACAAATTATTTTATATATCATATAGAAATGTGATAATAAAGGTAATTTACCCCTTAATAAAAAATCCTATAATATCTACAAAGTTACCATTCAGGAAAGATAATTAAATTTAATTTTAAGAATATGCAAGCATTTTATTTAATAACTTAATTTTGACCAGATATATGTGACAAAAATTATACTGAATTAAAATTTTTATAATGGCACAATAAACCATAGTGTTTATGACAGAAATGTTCTAACCTGAAGGCAAATGGTTTTGAAAGGCACGCTATGTATAGCACATTTACCCTTGATATAAAGATAATTACGGAAATATATCAGCTGCTTAATTAGGTACTTGTCAACACTGATTGTTTCCAGGATGAGTATTACATTCGGCACTGAAGCCTACTCTTACTGTAGGCGGGACAACAACAGCTGCATTCCTATTGATAATTAATCTACACATAAAGTCATGATGTACATGTTATCATTAAATTATATTTGCTGCCATAGATAGTGTGCTTGTAAACGCTTATTGTTCCCATGATTAATAATGTCTCATTCACGAACTGAAACACTAGGAGGGCAGAGGAACAAAACAACAAAACCTATGTTGCACACATAATACTATTAGTCAAATGTAAAACATTATTAATCTCTGTTAATATTTGCATTACTTAATTGGTTTCTTGATCATTATTACTAAATAAACATACAATTTCACTCAGCAGATAAAAAATTATTTCAGTTTCTATTTAAGTTTATTTTTAATTACTATTATTTGCAAAAATTAATTAGTAAATGTTTTTTTTTTACTACAAAAACTAATAATTGGTTATAGCAATGTAAATTAAAGCTTAAAACGACAAAAAATAAAATTTAAGTAATTTACCAATGACTAAAACAAGTTCTGGTGCTTTAGGTTAACATAATACAACACTGCTATCAGTAACTTAATAACTTTATCTGTATAATCGTAGATAAAAAAGTTAGTATCGTATGATTTTATCAAATGGATACTCCATGAAACCAAATACCTTGCTTTGTACTAAGGCAATGTGCCAAGAACTCATAATTGGTATTTCTGTCAAGATCTTCGCAATCAAGAATTTATACACGTACAAAACTATTTAAATACATATTCTAATACTGTTAACCAATACAGAAAAAAAGACTTAATACAGTTTGATATGCCATTATACTCGTATAGTAATATTCCCACAGCAAAAAAACTTGTATAACTTTATTTCTGGTGCGTTCCTCCCGAAACCGGTATCTTAATCCTACAATGGTTTTGATTAAAATTGAGAGTTTCTTAACATTTTGGAACACAGGTACTAACATCTTTTAAGACTTAAAAATATTCCTAGTGACTATTCCTCTTTTATTCTTTTTTTATTATCTTTATTCCTCTATTCTCTTTTTATGAGCGTTACTTGGATTTCAACAAATATAAAAAAAGGAATTAGTTGTCCTCTCAGACTTTTATATAATTATTTGAAACTGTAATCTTTAAAATAACATATCCGTTGAATAGAACTTAAACTAAATTTGAACTCAACTTTACTGTAGCTGTATTTATGGGCTGAGCATTACGAAACCTATAACTAAAAGGGCTGGTATAATTTGCTTTTAGTATTTTTGCCAGTACTCAGGATGTTTATAAAAGGAATGAAGTGAGAGTATTTGTTAGATACATTGTAGTTTAATGTATTTTAACCACCAATATTCACAGCATATGTTTTAGAACAACTCTTACGATTGAACATGAGAAAAAGCATGTAGTAAATCATACGAAAAGAATAAGTTTAATCAAGCTATTACTTCAGTACTCGGAAAGGCTGATAAATTGCGGCCTCGGGCTTGGTCTGGAGATAAATATTATTTAAACCACAGATTAGTTCTTTTGTCATTTTAACTGAGTGTTCTTCGAGTTATTAGAAGATATAAAAATAAAATAGTACTTAAGACATTTTAAATTTAAATTATCTATCTATCTAATTAGTGTACTTTAAGAGAAACGTGAGGAAACTATTAGATAGCTGAGAACATGATATATAATAATTTTCAACAAAAAGAAATGTATAAATTACAATATAACATTTTCAATACATTTAACTGTAACTAGTAAATAATATTAATAGAAACATTACACATAAATTGCCATATTTAGATATATCTTAAAAGTACAAATTATAAAACTTCCGTAAGTGCTCCTTTCGGAATAAATCTTCTGGCATTTATAAGCAAGCTGCTAGGACTAAAGTAATAAAACTGAAAGGGATAAAAAATATGTACAGATCTAGTTGTTTGTAACAATTTTTATACACAACTGTGTCTACGATACTTTTGAAAATTCTTTAAAATAACCGTTTCTATAGCAACAGTTCAATATATCATCCATCAACGTTAATTTCATACCCACGTACCAGATAAATTTTGCTTTGAATGTAAATCATTTTGTAGCTGGTGGGAATAGTAATATACAAATTTGATAAATAAAATAAATAAAAATTATATCAGTTAATTTCCAAATGAGTAGAAATATTTGAAAATTAAACATTTCATATATTCCTTTTCAGATAATGTTTAAAACTGCATTTGTGGATAGTTTTGAATACGTTCAGCAACAAACGAAGTACAGAAAATATAGAGTTTACATGTTATTGTATGCATTTGTATTGGTTCAAAACTTTTTTTAGGAAGAGGCAGGAAAATCCTTTTACGCACACAGGTGGCTAGCCTGTATTGTGGGACTCCTACTTACATAGAATACCCACTAAAAACCTCCTCTACTCTTAGGATTCTAGCCTGGAGAAGGCTTATCGCTTTAAACTTCAGGCTAGGCCTGATTTTGGCTTACGCCCAGAAGGCTCGCATCTATTGCGATCCGGTCCACATCATTCTTTTTGGCGCGGTGTATAACCTGTGCAAAACTGGACCATCAGCACCAGTAGTCCTCGCCCTCAAACATCCGGTCACAGGTCACATAATAATATTCTATATCGTTTTATTCGTAGTCTTATTAAACGAGGGAGTGCTCGTGGCTGAGAGGTCTAAGACGCGAGAGTTGGGGTCTGAGTTACAGATAGCGGAGGTTCGAATGCTGTCTGTGACCGAAGCACTTTTTATCAGTACAATCGACCTTGTACTGTATCGACTCCCCCAATTATTCAGTTTGATAAGATCCTCGCACAGATTAGTGGCCCATGAGAACGACCGGAATAAAGCTTAAAAGGGGATCGGCTTCTCCTAAAAAAGAATTATGTATTAATCATTATATTTTATGGCTAAGATCTGTTGTGCGATTTCAATTTTTTCTTTAAAGTTGTGGATAGTGGATATTTTCAAGGAATCATACAGTTAATTTGCCACCGTAGTATGTTATAAAATATGTAAAAATACGTGTCCAGTTATCAGTAAAATACAATTGTGATTCTGAAAAATTAAGTAAAGTAAAACAATTTCTATTTTTAAGAGTGGCATATTTTTTCTATTGATAGTGACTGTAGAGTTTAACAGGATGTATTCAAAACCATGTCATTGTTACAGATTCTCTTAAGAAAAACTAACACGGTATCAAACTGGATTAATATAAAAAAATAATTAGGAAATTGTATTATTACCAAATCTTTTAACGTATACGTCAGCAAATATCTTTCAAAAATTAAACTAATGGAAATAAATATATTTTATTTCGCATCAGGTAGCAACGTGACCTCTAGAGCTTTCTAGAGAAGACAATCTGCAGTCTAATAGAATATAACTCTCAGGAAGAAGAACACAGAAAAAGCTTTTTCAGACCGTTTACAAGAAAGGTAAACTGTTTATACCCCCTGCCGTGAGAGTAGCAACCCCAAGTTTCGCCGTCTTTGTCCCTTTTCATTAACCGTAATTAAATATTTTTTAAATATGTATGTATTTAAGAAATACGATTAAAAATAATTAATATGGCTAAATAAGTATGCTTCATTATTACAAAAAATAATGTATTAATGATCATACATAAATAAAAATATAAACTGGATTGTAGATCACTTAGAAGTACTAATTTTCAACCTAACTTTAGTCATCAGTTTCTCGAAACCATTAAATGTCAACTTTTTAACACAAATGTCGTATGCTCTTAACAAATAATGTATCATGCTTATCCATAGGGGATCAATAGTTTTACAGCACCTAGGAGATCTTTAAAATAAATATTTAACTTCCTGAAATCCCACAGTGATAGAAAGGAACACATACGTACCTAATTACCTAATTATTAAAAAATATTTTCATAAAATGAAAGTCACCCATAGGCTTTTAAGGCTTGAAGAATAATATTTTTGTACTTCCCAGTGGTAAGAAAGGTTAAAAATTACCCACAATGAATAATGTTCTTAACAAAATACATTCACCGAGGGTAACTTTGACTGGAATTAGCCACAGGGGCTGGAAGCTGAATCTCTTTAATTGGCTTAATGCTTTTGAAAATATATTTATTCATAATTTATACCGCAAGAAGACTGCAAGGGAAGAATTTAGTTACTTTTAACAAAAGCCGTCTTCATAGAACGAGTAATCCTTGCAATTTTATATAATGATATGCGAGTTTATTATAACTTAACACGTAAACTATTTGACTAATTTTACTAAAACTATATAAGGACAATTTTGAGTCCCTGGTAAACCTATATGCATATTATGTTACTGAAATCCCTCCAAGCCACGTCCAACTGTCATTAAAATTTGGATGAATCCCATTTTTGTCTTTAAAGTTGCATAAAAAAAGGAAATAGTAATAATTGAATACCATTTTAGCCTGATAAATTTAATTTAAGTAGTTACTTGTAAGTAGTTACAGTTGTCCCTCGTAAACATTATTTTATGACATCACAACCCAGTGTTGTTATTACAAAGATTAATTAACTTAAATTGATAGTAACAATAAGTTTTTCTCCCTTATCTATAACCGCAGCGTTCAGAACAGAGTGTAAAATATATCCTGATAAGGTAATTTTAAGATTTAAAAAAATTTAATTTTGACCTTAAGCTTTGAGAAATATTACGTGTGCAGTGCTTGGTCATTAAAAATTCAAATAAGGAAGTCAAACTTAGTATTTAATATCCATCTTTTACTATAAACTTAAAGACTGTTATTTAAAACATTTCAGTTTTCTTATAACAGAAGTAAAGTTATCAAACCAGGGAGGCCAGGGAAAATCAACCATTGAACACCAAAAAAAATAAGAAAGAAGTAAACTGCTTAGCTATAAAATTAATAATTATATATATATATATATATATATATATATATATATATATATATATATTTTTATGATTGTAGTAACAAGATAAACACAAAATTGGTGTCGGAAATATATTCCACTTGAACCAGATGTGCTCATTCACGTGTAAATCCTTAAATTATAGCCACTAGCATTTCCGCTGAACATGTGTAACTGTTATCTATGAACACAAACATCATATATACCTAAAATATGCCTATTTCCGTTCCTAAACAACGTACAACCCCATTATTTATTACATCACATCTGAATGACCCAAAAAGCTAAATACTTTGACCATAACATTCATCTGCACAGGGATAAAATAATTAATTTTTTTTAAATCACTGGAACTACTCAAAACATATTATGGAGTGTTGGAAAGAACTTCCAATTATTCAGCGGGTAACTGCTAGTAGGGTAATAATACAAGTAAATATATCCCACCGGATAATATGGATCAGCAATGGGCAATGGTCTACTCAGTCGATAAGTTTGTGTTTGGACTTGAAACATCTGTTCCTTGTGGAAACATCTCCGAACAATTATTCTTTTGCCAACGTAATAGACGAAGTTTCTGTCCTTTAATGCTCCATCTTCTAAACAACGATGTTTATTTATTGTGAAGTTAATAAATGTCTTAAGGTTTTATATTCAAATTTGATATAATTCAGCTACAGTATCCATTAGCAAATTTGTATTAACTACCTACAAAAAATAAGCTTAAATTTAATTTTTTACATATTTTCCTATGGATATAATGTTTTAAAAAGTGTTTGATGTTCATTACTGGCGTCGGGATATTGTAAGAAAAAATAATAAGCACTTACTTTATGAAAAAACGTATTTTGTATATTACATTTAATTACTTTGTTCACTGCTTTTGCTTTTATATAACCTTAGCATGAAGTAAATTTGTAGGAAAGTATTCTCATGTCGTTTTCTTACCTCTGCTTAGGAAATTAAACTCTGAATTTTCGGATGTGTGTCACTAAGATTGACTCATATCCAGAATATCAGTGTCTGAGGTGGATATTTTGCGTCTCCTTAGTTCAATATACAGTTACCGAAACATATATCGGCGTCACACACTCCCTTATCAGTTTTATTTAAGCAATCATATTTGTTTAAATAATGCAATAATTTTAAAATAATTAAACTATGAGGTGTGTCATTTTAAAATGATAATTTTCAGATTAAATTGTATATACCTGGAAGTCAAGGAAAGCATTGCAGAATTTAAAAACTATTAAACATTAACCTGCTTACAGTGTTTAGTCTAGCGATTGATTTTTACAACATATTCTCTTTCATATAGTAAAATTCAATGTTAATTAGCTTAAACTACCAGGGTTACCTTTATAAAGAAGGTTTTTAAACGTTTACCACGTCACATCCCAACTTTAACAGACTAATAAAACAGGATGGTTATAGCAATACACAAGCTATATCTCACCTCGTGGTTTCAGACTGCCAGCCGTAACAATAACAGTAAACAAGGAATGTACTACAAAGCTATACTAACGGTGACAGCATAGCTGAGAACTTATTGTCTCATTAAATATATAACTCCAAAGGAAAGGTAAAACAAATTAAGAATAATCCTACGCTTCAAATATGTTATATATATTACTGTGTCTATTTATGAATTTAGTATGTTAGTACCTATTTCAATTAAAAACATGACGTTCAAATCTTCAAGTTAAGACTGTTATCAATATATTCATTTAAACATTATTAAATGCATGATTATGGATTGTATTCGTTTTTATTAGATGAAGGTTATCGAAGCATATTATTCGTTGGGCTTTAAAAATAAATTTCTCTCCGTGTGTTTGATTGTCTTCATAATATCTAGAAAACAATGTGACATAAGATTAGCATAAGACTTAATTTATATATAAAGAATTCTGAGTTTGCATTCGCTGTATGGAATTTAGCTAATTGTTACACAATATTTTTACCTTGCCCTTATGGATAAACACGAAAAACGAAACAAATAAACAAGGAAAATAATGGTACAGGGGAAACTTAATGTTATAACTCAGTAACAAGATTTGAGTCCTGAGCAATTTTGTGTTATATTACGCTGATCTTACCGTGACTTCTATTGTACTCTGATATGAAATAAAAATCAATAAAAATAGTGAAGGCATCATGTAGCAAATTATCTCGAGAAACATATCTGCAGACTTTAAATATTTTCACAAAACCTTACAAACTTATACATAGAAAATATTGAATCTTTGATGGAGTATGCATAACCATGGAATTTCGATGAGTGTAGTTAAAGCCTATGATTCAGGATGCTGACAAAATTTAAATTGTTTCTGACGGTGGAATGAGAAAATTTATTTTCCGTATCTATATGACTGTACCAAATATAACTTTCAGATACCAAACCACATCACAAAACTATCTAAGGAAGATTGGATTCAAAATAAATGTTGGGTTTAGCTTAATATTTCCTTCTGCACAGTGCAGCGTTTGAAATCTGACCTTGTTACAAACTAGACTCCATTAATATAGAGGTCAAGTTCGCCTGAAGAGACCCATCAAGGATAATACGGTATCTTGTACCGGGAATATTTGTTTCCAAATCTTTCATAAAACTATTTTTAAACATTTAAACAATTTACAGATCAAGAGCAATGTTTAAACCTTAACGAATTATTAAATAATTTTTCATACAAATAGCACTTCAAAATTAAAAATGTTCAGCTTTAGATTACGATTTATAGTAATAACTTTGACCTATTGGTAGATTTATGTAAGAAATTTTCCCTTTCTGTAATTATAGACCTTTGAAACAATTTGGATATTCTGTTTCGAATAAACATTCCATTTTTTGTAGCTCTGCTTTTACAAGAGAAATTTAATTGAGAAGTTGTACCTGAGGAATTTACTCTAAGAAATTTTGAAGTGAAGTAAAAAATTAAGGTGTTACGAATTAACTGAGTAGTAAATAACTAAGTTTTCTTGTATATATATATATATATATATATATATATATATATATGTGTGTGTGTGTGTGTGTGTGTGTGTGTGTGTGTGTGTGTGTGTATGTGTGTGTGTGTGTGTGTTTTTTTATCATTATTCGTATTATATTATGTTTAAAACGTATGTTGATTATATTAGATATATACTATCACATAGGTTACAGTAAAACAATTAAACTTAATTAATTAGTGTAGTATTTGTAAAACATTTCTTATATCAGGTCTCAATGCCAAAATAGATCATTTGCTTGAGAATTATGTTTACATAGCATTATATAAATGGTGGATTTTATATTTAATTCAATTTTTATACTTAAACCTCTTCATGCATGATTTTTTTGCGCTTAAAAAACGTAAATGAATGTTATGTTGGTTAAAATTAATTTAGGTAAACCCTAAATATACCATTCTAGTGCAATAAGGACCTTCTAGGACTTTAAAAAAACATGTGGCAATCATATGATGCCAGTATGCGTAAAAGGTTGTTTAATGGTGGCATCATACGATGCCAGTTAACCTACAAAGGGTTAAATAATAGGCAAAATAACGTGATTGGAAAGTAGTTTATTTAAATTTTTAGATATTATGATCTAGTGTGGAATATTTCCATGCAGCTCGGGCACACTGGTTCCAAAACACTTGCCACAGGTGAAAACGTGTACAGACTTGTGCATCCCTTTTTCGTGGCAACTTGGGTGCTTGATTTGTTTTCTACCTGCAATTTGCCAAACTAAGTTACTATTACCGAGAGATATAAAAACACATCTATATCAAAGGACTATTCTTATTTCTAAGTATAAATTAAAAAAACAACACTTGACCCAAGAAATTCTAAAATAAATACCTTTTTTGGCGTAGTGTTCCAACCCATCATATCTCACTTCTAAGTTTACTTTAGGTGGAGCAGTAGCGTTTATTTATGGGCCTTGCTTCACTGTTGCTTTCTGACGATCTTCCCGCTTCCTATTCAGTGTGGCCAGGAATCATAAGTGAGGCAGACCACAGGAAGGCTTTGAATGCCAAGAGTGGGTATGTATGCTGCTTTGTTTTGATTTTTGTACAAGTACCAGGCATTGACAATAGGCAAACATTGGAGACGTAAAATGGAATACAATCTCAGGTACCATTTTTTTTTTTAAACATGGGTAGGGTAGTAGTGAGCCACCATCCTGCGTCATCAAGGTCAACTCCTTACCATAAAGAGGTTATACTGACCTATGCTGTAGGGCGCCCTGCTAATTTCAATGTGTTCTTTTTTTTGCTCTATCCATCGTTTTACAGTCCCTTCAGGCATATGCTCCTGCATATGTAGATATGGTGTGGACTGCTTTGTTGTCCATCCAACGCATAAAGTAATGTTTGTCAGAGCTTGTTGCCACTGAACATGATCCTCGTTGGAGGAGCTGTGGTTCTACGAGAGATTGTGCTAGCTGTCTTAGGCAAATCGATCAAGGGCGCACTGTGCCTAGAACAAAGATTTGTTCTTCAAGCAAGTGCCTTATTAGGGCAAGGTTATGAAATAGTTTATCCATAAATATCTTATGGTTCTTATGCTTTATATCATGGGATAACATTACAAGCTGAGTCACCAACTGGACCTAGCACTGTTCTGGGCCCTTCTTGTTTCCCAGTATACAATTCAAAGCAGCTGACATAGCCTTGAAGAGGCTTGACTTTCACCTATACCTTGAAGCCCCATTTTGTGGGCTTGTTTTTTTACATTACTGCTTTAGGCCACTCCTCCCCTTGAAGGGTACTAATCATTTCTTCTATAGCCTGATTTTCCTATCTATGGGTCACTTGCTCGTGAATGTTGTGCGAAGGATATCAACTAATGGTCTTATTTTCCAAAACCTGTCATTGTTTGAGTTGATTTTTATTACCATTTGGTTTACAAAAATGATAGAAATCGCTTTATTTCTTCAAATGTATTTACTGACATGCTGTCAGCAATCAATTCCATACGTAAGCCTGTCATTAGAAGAACAATACATGCGACTTTGGGGATACTTTATGTATGTCATCATAATGTTGATACCAACATAGATTTTTAATTCTTCTATTGATAGTCTAAAATTCATCTTTTGCTTTTGGAAAGAATAAGTGCTGAGTATAGATTCTTCAAGAATCAAGTCAAATATTGTATTAGGAAACAATTTAACCTGAAAAAATCAATTGGTTATTTCCCCTCAATATTTACTTTATTCTTCCCAAGAACACAGGATGATCATTAGTAAAATATGTTGTCTTTTCCTGGAAAACCATTCATAAAGTATCAGTACACTTTTTTTGGATTTTGTTTTGATTTATACCACTTCAGTCCCTAATTTATGTATTTCCCGCATTCTTGTTTTTTTTCATTCGTTTTAGTTTGCTTTAAAATTTTCTTTTTATAAGGGAGCTTTTTGTTTTCTGTATTGGGTTTTTTAATTTCAGGAACCACTGATGGTAATGAATCTATTGCAGAATGCATTTTTTGTGTACCTGTTAAAGTTTTCCATACGAGTACAAGTTGAAATGTTTAGTGGTGCCTCGGCGTTTGATTAGAAGTTACAATTTTATTTACAAGACCATAGGCATGGTCATGTTGTAAATCTAGGGAGGTTAAGGTTTCCCCGGTAGAAGTTGTGTAATTGTGTAGATGTATCTGCTTTGGGAATAATAGTTCTCAATTATATTTTCAATAACTTGATCACCTGTATTACTAGCTGGCTACTATTGGTGTAGAGTTTATTTGCTGTCTTGTATTACTTTCAACTTTAACGTCCTCATCAAGATTTCCTTCAGAGGGGGGTGGGGGAATAGGCTGCATTGTTCTGTATTTCATCAACTAATTATCTTCAAATAATTTTGCTAGTTCTTGTTTCCCAGCTGGAGTTAAATTTTCCACATCATCTATCTCATCATCGCTTCCAATATTACTTTTTTTCCGAATCACTGGGGTAATCTAGTTGATCAGAGGCTTCATGAAGTAGATTTGATTATTTCGTCTCGTCCATAGTTCCTGAAAAGAAAACAAGAATTATAATGCATGTATTTGCTATATACATGTATATGCAATATGGTCAGTTGTATATCTTAGGTTTATATCTTATATTTTAAAATTCAATTTTAAAAAACTATATAAAACACTAAATTACCACTAATCCCTGTACACAGTATTCTGAAAATAGGCTACTTATTTGGTAGGCTGTGGCCTATAAAACATACTTGAAGTAAGGTACTTACAATAATCGACCTTAATAGCTTTTAAAATCAAAATGAATCAATAAAAAGCAGCATCAGTATTAGGTTAAAATTTCTATATTATTTTTATTTTTTCTCAAAGTAAATCTATATTTAATTTCAACACAAACATAACCTCAAAACCTACTACATACCACATAATGCCATGCTGGCATCAAGTGATGCCAGCAACATTTCTCAACTTGATATAAAAATATTACCTGTATGATAAAATATAAGCTTTTATATTTGAATTCTGCAGGTTCTAATGGACAAGAAAACATATTTTTTCTTACCCTGCACACTTTATGTAATTGCCCTCAAAACAATGATGGATTATCTGCACACACATCCAAACAATGTAAAAATGTGTTTTCCATAGACACTAACCAACAAATTAGAAAGAAGAAGAACTAGCAATGACTGGTGGATTTTTTTATAATCTAGATGGCATCAATTGATCCTTCCATGCATTAAAAGTAACTAAAAGTACAATAAATAGATTGTCTGGGAACAAAAATAATAATAATAATAATAATAATTCTGTTATTGATGCTACAAAACAGATATAAATCCAATAAACATTGCAGCATTTAATACAAATAATTTTTACAATATTATATTATTAATTGCTCGTACACATATAAATTATTTTTAGCATTATTAATAAAATAAAGCATACATTCAGTAATTTTATTATTGACGACTACAACCATTTTAAAACTCAAAAATGGTAACACAATATAAGCAATGAATTTATAAATAAATTAGGACATAGTTCAACCAAGCAAAATTTAAATTAGTTTCTAAAAATTACACTATTATTGTACACAAAAAATTCTTGTAAATTAATAGTATAAACTTTTAAGCTTATCCAATGTTGATTCAAAATACAATTCAAACGCTTATTCAACATACAAATCAGGTAAAATCACTCTAATTCTTGCCTGACAAAAGAAGCCAAGGTCGACGAGCATAAATAAATCAATGTTTTGAGGTAGAGTATTAACCAGGCCGCATCTTAACATTGACAGGAGCGTGAGCCCCGAGACTGGTGCGTGCAAACTGAGGACTGAATAACGCTTGGACTCTGGACACGGGCGCCGAGGCACAAGGAAGTTAAGTTGAATGAGTAGGAGTTCACCACAATCTATGCGACCTCATTCATTAACTTGTGTAAGAAGACCAAGCATACCCAAGTTCCTGGCGTTTATGGAGGCTGTGATGTCAAAAAAGCGATAGTAATTGAGAATAAGGTATTAAAAAAAGTGTACACTCCAGAGCTTTTGAAATACAAGAACCTCAAGAACTTCATTTGAATATGTTCAATCATATGAGACAGGTAATGTTGATGGAGGATACCAAAACACTAAATCCAAATTCCAATTTAGACCTAATCAGAGAATAGTATAGAAGTTTGAATGTGTCAATATGTCTAATGAAACTGACAGATCTACAGACAAATTCCCAGGGTTTCTATAAAGCCGATTTGCATGATTCAATGATGTGTTGAGAAAAGTACAATTTTTCATCAAAGATTCACTCCAAGATCTTTAATTTTGGGATTTTTGAGATAAGAGTTATGTCCAAAATGATAGCGAAAATCAATAGATCTCTTGATACGCCTGGTGTACCGCACCACTTCGCACTTATTAACATTAAATTGCAAATTATTCTGGACTCCAAAACCACCAGGCGATCCAGGTCACACTCTGAAGCCTAATACCAGTCACCTAGAGAGTTAATTTCATGAAAATATTTTCATATCGTCGGCATAAAGATATCTGGTATCGGATGATGCACCACTATGCATGACAGAGGATATATTTAACACTGACATTTTATTTCTCTTCAAGGAATAAGAAGAGAAATAAATGTAGGATATTGGGCATTGATTTTTGGAGAAGAAAATATATACGCTCTCAGTGATGTTTATATAGTTTTATATTTTTGAACTTTCCGTTGAATCGTTTGGTATAGATATTAAATAAAATAAATGTATAAGTTAACCAACTTCAGAAGAAGAAGGGCTTGCTCTTAGCCAAAAATACTATGAAGGGTACATACCTTCTGAAAGGGTATTATATATCTAAATGAAATAAGTACAATTTTAGTGTCAAATTAAGTAAGATTTAAATAAAGTTAAAAACATAATACTATCTGTAAGACGACTGCCATTTTTATGTGATACAATGTTTCTTATTGTATCTTCTGATCTAATATAATTACTCTCTTTCAATGTTGCTCATGGAATTTCAGTAAATCTGACAATGTTGTATAGTATCATATTAGAAAAAACAACCTTCATTTTAAACACAATACAACCTACATCAGTTGAATTAGTTACACATTAGGTAGGAGCATCTTTAATTGTAATGGAACTTTTTAAGATAATATTTTTCCAAAGAGCCTTATTTTTACGAAAACATTATATTTGTAATCAACTTAATGAAATATATAATAAAAGGCCTATTGGGGTTTTCATCCAACACGGTCCCATTCATGTAAGGCCATTTTTGTCACGTATTTCTTTTAAAGAAATAATGCAGATAAAATGTCCTGATATTATAATTTTTTTATTTGACAATTTATTTCTAACCGAAAACTGCTTTGATTGTGGAATTAAGAACAATATACAACAGGAAAAATTGTAAGAAACTTAACTGATTTAGAACCACTTTCTCTCTCTACACCAGAACCAATTATAGAGAACATTAGAGCCCAGCGAAGCATGTTGTAATGGAATGGACTTCACACAGTGACAACTCAGTTTGGTAAACTTTTCGTAAAGAGAAATTGAATTAAACGGTAGATTTTATATTGATATAACGAAATGTGTAATAAACCATTAGATTTATGAGCCTTTTTCTGGTAGAATTTTAAATTTGAATCTAATATTTTTGTGTACTATTTATGAGATCCTAATATGAAAAATGTATAATGTATACTAAATTTTTAATCCTTTGTAGGTAATGGTAATCAAAATTTAAGTTATATTTAAGGAATCAAACTAAATACTTTTTGATCTAGTAACACTTACTGAAGGAAATCTAGCATTTAAAAAAGTATAATAACACTTATTAAGAAATAAACCTACTTAAACAAAGAATTGTACTAAAATCAAAGAACTAAAAAGTATAAACTAACCTTAATATAAGGAATTTAAAGTAACTCAAAATCAATACCACACATTTTTTAAGTCTCGGCACATTTTATGGGATATTCATATTTGAAAATAATTCTATATTTATGCATTGTAAATATTTCACCCTGATTGAAGTCAATAGTATATGCACGGTTTCATAAGCAGGGAAAGGAATATTTCTGATTTTAAACTATACATCATAGTAACTGATACATTCGATAGTTGAATATTGGTATTTACCCTTCATTGGCCATTCATTTCAATGTGTGTTATATATGTAGAGTAGTATTTGCATAGTAAATACTATAATATGTATTTATGTAAATAAGAGGTTGTACTCTCTATTAGAATAAGATTCATAGGTACATGTATTTAATCAGTAAAGTAATACAATGACATCATTAAATTTATAAGACTATGTTATAAGAAAACTGTATCGCCTTATACTTTTATATAACCGATTCCTATTTTTAAAAGGGATATTTTTTATTGCGTAATGATTTTAGTGTATTAAAAATTTTGTTTTATTCGCATTAAGTAACAAAATTTTTTAAACTATGTTCCAATGTTTAGTTTCAATATTTTAGTAAAATGTTTTAAATCGGTTCATTTTAATTGTAGGATTTGTCTTATTTTTCAAACTTTTACTGGGTAGTATTGAGTAATGTCTCCTTATTTATTTACGAATAGAGGTGAATATGATCAGGGATTCAGAGAACGGAAAACTTGGAGACTAAATTTAGTAGATATGTCAGTTTGTGGGAGTATGTACCGATTATTAGTGGAGCGTTAATAAAAAAAACTAAGAAACTTAATTTATTTTTTACTGCTGTACTGAGATATTTCTTTGAATCTCTATGAGATAATATAATGCTAATAGCTACAACAGTACTAATCTGCAAAATATTCCATCTCGTTGCTTCTTTTCACGTATCAAAGGCCTCTTGGAGAAATATTAATAAGAGTAGAAATATTTCCTAACTGCCTGTGGCGTTATATGTGTTTATTTCAAAAGCAATACAAAGTCCGTACACATGTACACATATGAGAATATTTAAGGAAAGGGTCAGCATTTATATGCAGCTGTTAAAAAGGTAACAAAGTTTTGTTATTACTTAAGGAAATATATATACAAATAACTGGACAAATTGAATTAATTACGTCAAACAAACGCTACCACAAAGAAGCTCAGTGTTCCTGGAATAAATCTATAAGGAATACTCCTAATGGACTCTAAATGATTTATTTCAGGGTATGACACATGTAAGTGACTGTATTGTACTTGAGACACATTATAAATCTAAGTCTATCCAAGTTGTACAGTACTTTTCTGAGGACAAACTCAAGGAAAATTTTATGTTTTAGTTTATTCACATTCATTGAAATTTTGTATGAACGTGAATTTTACAACCTGTAAATTACCTGTAATTACATATAAGTGTAAATCTGTTGGCACCGTTTTTTAGTGCTGCAATGGTAAATAAAATGTCCAGGGTATAAACAGATACATTGTTTTAAAATCTTGGGATTTTTTTGGTGATATCATGGTCATGTTATAATTTTTCTAGCAAATAGCACTGCTTTTAACAAAGGTAAAAACACAAAAAAGCACAAAAAAACCAAAAAGCACGGGTTTGTGGTTTTGTGTTGGTATGCTTACATTCCAATCGAAGTAAGTATTCTCAGAATGTGAAATAAAAATAAATATTTTGGTTCTATGGTTGAAACAAAAGGAACTTTACCGACATCGTAACAACAATGCTTCTGACGCCACAGAATATTTATGGCTATCAGATTTTATGATGCATCCCACATACAGCAGATTTTAATGCTGTATATTTTTATACCCTTACAGCGGTCACTCAGAAAGTGTACAATATCGATTTAACTGCTCCAGTTCAACGTAAAATATAGTAATCAATTTACATAATATAATTGTAAGTATAATAGTAGTGTATATTTCGATATTGAATAAAATATTATTAAGTAAAATACGTCTAATATACTATACAGCCGCATATGAAACTGACTGACTGACTGATATATGTATACAAATTCTAACCTACTTCTCGAAGTGCTAGAAACTTTAAATTTTGCACGCAGGTACCTTTTGCCGTATAACCAACAGGAAAAGTCTGAAAACCGGGAATTTTTAATTTTAAATCCCTCAAAAAAATTCGCAAAAACGCGCATTTTTTGCCCTTGCAGGCCTTTTTTGGTAAGCCCGATAGAGGGCGAACCGTTGGAGCTAGCTCGGATCTGACGAAAAATTCATCTTCAGGAATGAAGTGAACTACAAAAAAAGGTCCCGTGACTTTTTTGCTCTATCTTCCATTATTAAGCGACAAAACGCTCGAATATTTGACATTCCAGAGATTTTTTCGATAAAAATAATGTTTCGAGCCCGATAGCAGCCGAACCGTTGGTCGTAGCTCAACTGGATTGACCCATCAAATTAGAAAATTGGCAAATTGCGCGATTTTACAGAAAAGGTCAAGTGACTTTTTGCCCTATCTCCATTGGTTGGCCGAAAAACGTGATTATGTGCAATTTTTTTGTAATTTTCACGTGAAAAACGTTGTTTTTTCGGGTCGATAGGAGCGAAAAAAAAATTGTCGGAGGTCAAAATAAAACAAAGGTTAGATTTAGGAAATAATATGATCTACAAAAAAAGGAAAAATGACTTTTTACTATCATCTCCATTAGTTTGACCGCAAAACGCGATTAAGTGAAAATATTTTGATATTTTTCGCCTACAAATTTACATTCCGGGCTTGATAGCGGCTAAACGGTTGGTCGTAGCTCAAATCAGATTTTCATGTGGATTTAGAAAATCACGTGATCTACAAAAAACGTTCAGTAACATTTTGCCCTATCCTCAACGGTTTGGCCTCATAACGCGTTTTAATAAGTTTTGATGTTTTGAGGAGTTTTTAAGTGAGATTTTGTTTTCTGGGCTCTGTTTCAGACAAAATCTTAGTTCTAGCCCAGATTAAAAATGTTATTTTAATACAAAATAATGCGATCCTACACAAAAAGGTCAAGTGACCTTTTACTCTATCTTCAATTATTTAGCCATAAAACGTGATTATATTGAAAATTTCACTTATAACACTTACTTTTCATGCTCGATAGTGGCCGAACCGTTGGCCCAGCTTAAATGTAAAACTTTTTGTAAGTAGCTATAGATAGGATCTACAAAAAAGGCCCAGCAGCTTTCCTATCGTTTATCTTTCCGTAAGCCTGATAAATGCTCTAAATGGCTAATTCTTTGTCGTCACTTTTAGGTGTTAAAAATTTTGGCCACTATAATTAGTGCGATTCATGCTGGTTCCATATTGACCTTGTATTACTACGTTTAACGAGTGACTAAAAACCCCCCCTCCACATCGGGAGTTGGCTGAGCGTTAGTTAAGCTTCAATAGTAGATAGGAAACAGAGTTTTTTTTTTTTTTTTTTTTATAGTTCATTGTAAAACTCTGGCATGGGAATGATAATTTCCGAAGTTATTTAAACCCCTGATCAACGTTTTATTTAGATAAAAATTACTGTACACATGTTCTCGTAGCACTGACGCACATTTCCCCAGAAAAGTACCACGCGTTCTTATAAACATTAACCCGCCCCTCCCGAGGATTTCCTGGTTGATGAACTCCTGATTAAATTAAAACCCCTGATCAACTTAATAATCCTGATAAAGGTAAGTTTTATATTTATTTGCACTATATCTGTTTACACAATAGCTGACCAGTGCAGACTTATATCCCCAGGCGCTGTGCCGACTGAAACAGAGATCGTAGCTCAAATACGAGGGTAAATCGAATTTCAAAATTAAATTTCCGACACGAAAGGCCAGTCATTTTTTGTCGTATCTTTAACGGTTAACCCGTAAAATGCCATTAAACTCAAAACTTTTGATTTAAAACTGAAAAATTCAATAAAATATGTCCAGTTTAATTCCGAATTCCGCCGCTTATCACCGAATTTTGGCCAACACCGGAAAGCGGGCAAAGCGTGTGTCATTAACCCCAGTAAAATTAACCCAACCCACCCGGGAAGTATCTGGTATGACCAGATAACCTCCTGAGTAAAATTAGAACCCCTGATGTCTTAACCCCTGGTAACATTAAAACTCCCTCAATGGAATTTCCTGGCATGACCTCATGGCCGAATTTTACCTATCATCAAATCCCTCTTATCCCCGAATTTAAGGCACTTACTTTCGGGGCCTGAGGGCGTAGCCCCCATCGAGCCGAAGGCGTATATTCATATAATGTTCTAAACGTAATGTAAATTAAAATACAGTAATCTACCTATATATTATTATAATGAACATTGTAGTTTAAGTTATTGTAAACATTTAAAAAGAACATGCATATACATTTATGAAGAGTTATCAGTAAATACAAAAATATCCCTTGTTTTTTAATTAGAATATTTATAGGAATTTGTATCAGGTAGGATTATTCGCTGTAGAGAGATCAATAATATTAAAACCTGAATTTGGCTCTTGTATCCTTGTCCCGGTTTTGTCCGGACCACTTGGTGAGGCGTTTGTATGGCTGAGGTATATAGTTAATAGGTTAATTTTGGTTCCATGCATCATCTATTAGGTTCTAGATACAATAGATCATGTCTGAGCGATGTGATATCATAAATAATTTATCTCTCATTTATTATACAAATGTATAATAAAAATCACTTAGTAATAAAATAATATAAAAATGTCTTGTTCTTAGTAATATAACTAAATTATCCTAATTATCGCGCTGATTGTCCTCATTATATTATTATTAAAATTTAATCAGCTAAATAAAAAACTGATATTATTTAAACCTAAATTCGTTTCCCTCCTACCTAAAATTTTGAAAGTTCATCTTACAAAATTAATGTTACTTTTTACTTATCTACAATAAAATTATCATTAACCAGTATAGTGTTTGGTGTTAAAACGATAAGAATACTACAAGTGAGATGGCTGTGAACAGCAACATTGTTGAGAACTTCCTTTTAGTTGCCTTCTACCTGATTCTTCTTCTTCATTTGACAGGGCTGGTGAATGGATATATATTTGGGCACTGACCCTTAATTTGTTTTACTTCTCTAAATTCCAGTCCTTGCATACCAAGATACCATATTTTCTTTTTTTTAATTGATTAAAAATCAGATTATTTGCCATTTTATGGATTTAGTAAATCTATTGCAATATTAATTTTAAACATAGCTAGCACAATCAACCAGTAAAGAGCTTGCTTTCCTATCTAATAGGTCGGAAATAATTATTGAAAAATCAAATTAATTAATGTCTAAACTAAAATTCTACATTTCCATATTTCAATAGTGTACCAAAATCCAAAAATTTTATTTTTTAATGTTTTCTATAAACATATAAAACAACATCGTCACGTGGAACAGTGGTTTGTTTATTCAAGTATTTTATTATAAGTAAATCTTCCACTGTTATTTATTATATCATTACATGTATATGTTTAAGTTTTACGTATTACTGTTATTCTTTAAATGTTATTTATTCCTGTTTCGGAAACAATTATAATGCTAAGTAGAATCTAAATATTTTATAAGAACGCAAAAAATAAATAAAGGTATATAAGTGAAATTTACAGTACATTTTCTAATGTAACATTACTTCCAATGTAGACCGGTGATTATTCATAATTAACTTTTAATTGGAAGCTGAGCCTAGGCAGTTAAAAGAGCCCACAAACACCGACCAGCTCTTTTTCACTTACGAACACATACAAACAGGGGCCAAAGAACTCTTTTTATTTTTATTAACATTCCATTAAATTTTAACCATACATTACACTATATATTACTAACGTTTTACTTACCTGTATGACATTAAAAAATTTAAGATTATGTTTACGGTGTAAGTTATAAAATATAACCATAGTTTATTTTAAAACATTGAAATTGAATAAAATAAGAGTATTACAAATTTAGTAAGCATTACATCGTAAATAACATAAAATTTATACTAGGTTTACGGAGAATTTTATATTTAAAACTGTAATCTCTTCTGGGCTCTGTAAATAAATAATTTTAAATCTTGCTTCTCATGTCGTTATAAAGAATACTAATAAAAACCATATAGAATTGAAAACCTATACATTTTGTGTTAAAATAATCTGCTTTACTACAACTAAGCTATGGTTTTGAGTATTGGAAAATGAAAAGTGTTTTCTACACATGGCAACAGCAGGCATAATTACTTTACCAGTAACAGATTTTCTAATATATTAAAAGTAACATAACTTGACTTCAACAACGTAGGATGGAATAAAATCAAACTTTTGAAAGAAAATCACCATCATAAACTCAATGTTACCGATGCAAAAATAAAGCTTCGTGAAAAGTATGTAGTTTATACACCAAAATATTCCTAAGATACCATTCCGATAAACAGACTGAAGAGGGAATTTGTTAGCTACCTGACTGGTTGTTGTTAATAATGTTTGGCTGACACTTTTATTAAAGACTCCCTTATTCTATTAACGTTTTAAGATCGTTGTTTTCTTTAATTTCAACTATTTGTGTAACTCATACCGTCTTCCTCATTAGAACACAACTATTATGCCATCATACATGCATTCTATTATACAACTGTGTCACTTCGTCTCTATATAACAGTATCTATACAGGTTTACGTTTAGGTACAATTTTTGTATATGTATTTTCTTCCTGATGACCAAAATCGAATAATATGTTATTTTTACCTAGTCTGTTATCTGGATTGAACTAAAACTCTTTAAATAACTAAAATTAAATTTATTTTATTTTTTTATTAATATTCAGGCCATAAGCCCGAGTTATAATATTGGAATACAGAACTAATAATTATTCACAACCAGTGAATTTTAGAAATTAAGATACATTTCATGTTACGAAGCTAATCAAAGCTTAAATAGCAGAATAGCAATTTGCTACACAAATGAAACTGATGATAAGAATCATAAATGATATAACGTAGTTTGTTTATCATTGGTTAAGATGTTATAAGTTAATCCCTTCTATGTACTAAGAAAGTTAAAGCCTAAAAAAACATATGCGTAGAAAATTATTAGCCTAAAAAAGAAAGTTATTAGGTGATATTTTTTAACAGAACTGCAAAATATATAGGGTAGAACAAGGATAGGGTAGAACAAGGACGTCTTTATAAAGTTAAATACTCAAATATCCGCAAGTCGAAATCCAGATTGAAGGAGTTACTTTTAATTCCCATACATTAATATTACATGATTTCGCAAGACGTCTAGCCTTGCTAATATTATAACGTATCAATCTTTTTTGTTAACGAAACTGGGAAAATACATCTAGCATGAAATGACGGAGAGTTGACAGGGTAACAAAGCCATTTATTAGCAAGTCAATATAAGATAGTGGAGTAGTTACTAAATCACCTACCTCGTAAGAGCATGTGAAGAAACAAGACTAATAGTAACCTTCTTTGATTGTTATAACTTCACCAATTGTTTTTCGATAAGGTTCCGATAAAATGTTTAAATTGTGTAGACTCTTGTCTTACCTTTATACATAATTCAGAAGCAAGGACTTGTGAAGTAATGGTTGGTTTAACTACCTATACAACTAAATCACATTTAGACATTATTTATACGTCGTAAAACAATATTAAATTTGAGATATTTAAAAATGCATAATAATGTAATTACATAAAACAAATGTTTTAAAACCTTAAATATTTATAGTAAATAGTTTGTATTATAAAGGTAAAAATGTTTAGTAAATTTAGTTACTCAACATTACTTTGCAGTACTCTTCCTTCCTCACTTAAACTTTGTTATTTTAACACTGTAATGAAACCTAACTTATAAGCATGAATGTTAATTTATTATGAGATAGATAATCCAAAAAAACATTTTAAATCTATATTTGAATTTGTGCATGAATATTCATTTCTGCATTACCAAGAATTAGTTTTAACACGATGTAAGTCTAACTATAGAAATTTAATAAACGTAATTTAAGCCTAAAACTTTATAGGTTAACAAAATTTCACTGCTGTCTGCTGGAAGATGTAAATCTTTAGTTTCATGATCGTTGTCAGTCTGCTTATCTGCCCACAGGACATTTCGGAGTTAAATAAAAATATAGACTTGAAATATAGCATTGAACTCATCAAAGCCTGTTACGTGGTCTAGCGTACTAATACCTTGTTTATTATGTGTGTAAAAGGAAATTTTCTTCTTACATTTACGTTAAAGTTTGTTACCAACAAGTAAATCATAACCGTTATATAAGAAAAATTCTTTAAAAATCTCAGGGGAATAATGTAATGCTGAAGGTGTGTGTGTGTGTGTGTGTGTGTGTGTGTGTGTGTGTGTGTGTGTGTGTGTGTGTGTGTGTGTGTGTGTGTGTGTGTGTGTGTGTGTGTGACGAAATTGGGACTCCTGTGTCTATTTCTGTTTACTGCTAAAAGTAGTAATAGGTTATTATATTACCTAATATATAGGACTCTAACTTCGAAACATTAAAAACAGATTTATATCACTAGGTAAGATAGGAACTTTTGATGTTTTACCCACTTATTTAAAAGTTTAAGCACTGTTCTTAGGTTTAATGTAGGACATCACATAAAAGTTCCCTTTCTGCAGTTCTTTGTGGGCTATTCAACTTAAACTGTACTTTATTCTGAAACGTTAAAAGTTTTTATTGTACTGACTTAAGTATGTTCTGTGGGTACGAAACTAACCGGATGTATATTTCCACAAAAATATTAAATAGACTTTGTGCAGGTTTAATTTCTACGTATTTTATAGTAGTATATATGGGTTAGTATTCAGTTAGTAAGGAACTAACTAAGCAGCATTTTGGAAAACAGCATTTAAAAATAATGAAAAATTGCCTTAACACAAAAGAATGTACTCAATTAAACCAAATTACCAGCAGTTATACGTGGCTTTGCACGTGAATTTCCATTGCATAACATGTGCACTTAAGACCAATAGTTTTAAAAACGGCATTATAAACCATCCTGGTAATAAGCCAGAGTAAATGCGAAATACCACATTGATCTTATCTACTTTGGAATAATATTTTTAAACGTAATATTATAGTGCGCAGAATTAGAGAAGTAAAACGGTTTTATTTAACGTTGGACTGTTGAGAGAATAATACACATTGAGTCAAGATCCATGTTTTGAGGACAGTGGCAAGTTAAAACAATATATAGTTTTTCTAAGGGTTGCAACCATATTTCATCCTCTATGGCTATCCAATAGTTATAATTTTTTAAAATTTTTACTGTTAATTTTATAATACTTTTATCTAAAATACCCTCGGATGCAAATCCTGAACATCACAACTAATTAATCGTAGCCAGGATCTATCTTGGTGATATTGAGTGCTTATCAGAGAGCAAAAATGTCCTACTAGTGGTATAATTGTTATATAGGTGGGACCAGTTGTCCAAGATATACGATTTAAAAGGACTCAATGTTGGGTATCCTATAAGACAACTAGTTCGTTTACAACTTAAAAAAAACTGCTTGATTAAGAGAAAAATGTTGAGTTGGAGCAGGTCTTTTTGGTGAATGTACTAACGAGTGTCTCACCCACAATCAAATATTGAACCCATATAATCCCAGATTAGGCTAGTACGAAATTTTAATCCAAGTTATGTGTAGTAAATAATTTCATAGAAAACATACTAAAAGAAATATGTTAGATAACATTCTAAACTTTGCGAAGTATATCTCAAAATAACCCAGCAACCAGCATACTGTGAAGTATTCTTTTTACTTAACAAAGAGTTATATCGACCTAACTCACAAAATATATTTTAAACCCAGTATTATAAAAAACCTCCATTGCCAAAATGTAAGAAGATGAAACGTCTATGAAACGTTATTTTGCACACTAGCTTCCTTAAGTATCTGTAACCTCAAGTATATTGGATAGCAATGTCTTCAGTATACAATAAAAAGAATCACAAATATTGTAGTGTTATTTAAAATTATAAGTGGCATAACGCCACTTATCTTGGAAGTGAAGATATATACCATTATTTCGTTTATACAACAACTAATTGTTATGTATTTTGTCCTCGCACACTCAGTGTTGTATGTTAGTATATCTATCTATAGTAAGATTTTATAATAGTAAAATATGGAATAGATACAGAGTTTCACTCAACCTACAAAATATTTTTACATTTAGTTTCTCATACAAAATGCAAACTATAATATCCTACGTAGACGCATATTTTACACATTTACTGCATGGACAGTCGCTCCAACCACGCAGGTTGTTCTAAAATTGGTACATGAGAGGAGTTGCAGTTAAGGTATTGATAAAGTAATCTTTAGCCAAAAATGTTTAATAGTTTAACCATTGGTTAGAGTTAATTTCAATGTAATAAATAATTATTAAGTCTTGGGGGTAACGATTTAGCAGGACGCTATTTAATTCATTTCATCCGCGCAAATTAAGAGTTAATAGTACTACCACTACTACTACGGAGTATTCTTACTTATCCCAAATATACAGCCTTTTTTCATGTTATAAATTCGTAAATTCACGATGAGATCAATGGACAAGTACTATATTGTTTTAAAATTCAGCGACAAATTTTCTGTATTTACTAAGCGGTCATTTCGAAGTCACGAACTACAAGTTAGTCTCAGTTCAGTCGTCGGCCATCACAGTGGTCAAACTCTGCTCGTGAACGTCACTTCTAGTTGTCCAGTTTGTGTTATCAACTTAAAAGTTTCTAGCTCTAGTTACTAAGCTCTACCTCTCTCTAACGCGTACGTGATTTTCAATCCAATTATACCACTACAAAAGTTTCATCATAAGAACGTAAGTTTTATAAGGGCATTCAATACAAGGAACAAACTTCCTTTTACAACTTCCAACAAACACACACACACGCATATATAAGATTACTAAGCATAAGTATATTGAAAATAAATTGTAATACAAGAACTATGTATCGTTTTTAAATTATTCTAAAATAACAATTATAATTTATCATTTGAAAATTATAATGAAATTGTTGTATGTATTACAGAAAATTGAAAAAAATATCATATGATATATACAATCAATGTAACCTAGGATAAATGTCTAGAATAGGTAATTAATTTAGCTCTAAAGCTCGTGCGCGCGTGTGTGTGTGTGTATACATGCGTTTTTGTTTTTGTACATCGCATATATATTTATATGATAGTAGGTAATTGAATGGAATAATCTGATGATAACTTATATTATTATGAATAAATGTAAAGCTTAATGTGCTTCGATAATGTTTATTATTAATTCTTTGTATGTCAATACATTGTTTGGAATATAATTTTGTTTAATAGTTAAATATGGATTTGCAGTGATTGTCATTAGTCCAATTAAACATGTTTTGTGACAAATTAAATGAAAGTTGCAATAATTTTCCTATTTACGAGTAATATTTTAACCAACCCTTAACGGGCTAATCCTAGGAGACAAATTATATACCAGATTTCTTATTGTTTTTAAATTATTAATTGAAAACAATACTTTAATTCAAACTAAATACATTGATTATATTTTATTTGGTAAATAAAGAAATATTTGATTACTAATATTTTAAATACATTAAAAATGGCACATATAAATGACATTACCTTCCATCACGACTCTAGAAAAACACTCCCTTCATTGTGGTTATGTTAAACTAATTGTATCTCTTAGGCCTTAAACATTTTTAAATTCTTATTTATCCCATGAAGTTACAGTATTTTTCCACTCATCAGCGTAATGAATAATGAACTAATTAGATCAATGAGCTTAAATGTTGTAACGAATTTTCGTAACGTATCGTAGTCAACCTAAGTGGACTCAATACGAACGCTCCGTATCATCACAGCCAGGCTCCAAGTAGGATATGAGGATGAGTATGGACAATAGTAATTTGGAAACAAAAGCGTTGGGAAAGAGTCTAGTAAGAGAACTAAGGTTCCGCTTGGATTGCTCTAGCGGGCGAAGGGATAGAGGCGCTCAAGTTTCTCTAGCGCAGGACGAATGGTTCCGCTTGGATTTCTCTAGCGGGGACAGAGAAAAAGGCGCTTGGATTTCTTTAGAGCAGGACGAAAGGTTCCGCTCGGATTGCTCTAGGGGGGGAACTCGAAGAGGCGCTTGGATTTCTCTAGCGCATGGCGATAGGTTCCGCTTGGATTTCTCTAGCGGGGACAGAGAAAAAGGCGCTCGGATTTCTTTAGAGCAGGACGAAAGGTTCCGCTCGGATTGCTCTAGGGGGGAAACTCGAAGAGGCGCTTGGATTTCTCTAGCGCATGGCGATAGGTTCCGCTTAGATTGCTCTAGCGGGCTAGGGGATATAGGCGCTCGGATTTCTCTAGCGCAGGACGAAACGTTCCACTTGGATTTCTCTAGCGCAGGACGAAACGTTCCGCTTGGATTTCTCTAGCGGGGACAGAGAGAAAGGCGCTCGGATTTCTCTAGCGCAGGATGAAAAGTTCCGCTCGGATTGCTCTAGCGGGGAAAGACGAATAGGTGCTTCGATTTCTCTATTGAGGCCTCACAAAAATAAACTATCTTATTTATTGGTATGTTTGTTCCTAAATTAAGCAACTTTAATAATTATAAACACATGCTAAATGGGCAAACATTAAAAATGTATTTTTATATAGCACTTTAGTAATGTCCCAAAAAGTTTTGAATCATAGACTTTTGATAACTACATATTACTGAATAGTAAAGTGTTAGAAATGGTTGTATTATAACTTTAATATACTACTGATAAGGCTGTGGTTTCCTAGACGCGTAATAGATGCGCTGCGTATGCGTATCCAAGACGCAGCACACTTGTCTTATGGGGTTTCGTATAAGCCGTTTGCCAGGCAACGTATCAAGTACGCGCGCTTTAAATGCGCGCGCATCAATAGCTGCGTATTTTGCTTACTGCTTTCAGAGCAGTCAACTCTGAGATACGCTGCGTAACAGACATGGCTTGTGCCATATAAAAATTAGAATTGGAGGGATATGTAGCCGAGAAGGTAAAATACAATGCTCATACAATGACGACGAAGAGTTGATTGAATTGGTCTCTTGTAACGAAATATTGTGGAAGTTTAGTCATCCTGATTATAAAAGTAATATAAATAAGGACGTCATATGGAAGAAAATAGGAGTTTCGCTGAATAAGTCAGCTAAGTTGTTCATATAATTAAATTTTTACATTGTAAACATGTTTGATACTATAACTAAAACATCCTTAAGGGCCGCATAAGTTCGTCACTTTGTAGTTTTCTTGTGTTTTTGCCATTCTTGTACGTGCTTTTTATAATACATACTGTTGAAATACTCCATGAACATGAACATACTCCTAACTTTAAAGCCTTCAGATTTGGCAAATCCACCGGTTCCAGCCAATGGTATCATGTTCTTTGTTGAGAACTTATCCACAACGACATGTGTAGGAGTTTAGGGGGTGGTTAGCAATGTACTCGTTTCTTAACATGTTGTGGAGGCAACAAACATACAAACATTACCAAATCTACTGTCTCAGGTTTCAAATTAATTGGGGGAAAGAAGATTCTAAATACAACACACATGATTCCAAATGCACTTTCCGTTACACTTTGGGCTCTGCACAGGTCGTAATTGTAGTTCCTCTTAGAGGAGTCTGCCACAGAATTTTTCTAGGTGAAAGGTTTCATCATATGTTTATCAGTCTGAATGTTTCATCACCGACAATAACATGAGGAATAATAACAATAACATTGATGTCTGATGCTGGCAAATTTTTAGTTGAAGGGAAATATTCCCCGTTTGACACCTTGGATCCCATTACTGACTTTTGGAAGATTCCTGCATCTCCTTCCTTTCCATAGGATCCAACATTAATGAGGAGAAATTTGCAGTTAACATCAACCATAGTAAATAGAACGATTGAGAAAAATTCTTTAAAATTATGAAAAAGACTTCCAGACTTGTCCGGAGATAAAATTCGGACATGTTTCCAATCGATACCTGCTACGAAATTTGGAAACTGCCAACGATCCTAGAACTCTTGGGCCTTTTGATTCCAATTGATTTGAATAAACTTCATTGTATATTAAATGTTTAGTCACTAATAAATTGTAAGCACCTTCACTGTCTCTTCTTTTGAACATCTCACTGCACTGTTTACGCATTTTAGAAGCTTGTAATGCCACAATATCCATGTCATGATCTAAATCACTGTATAGCATTAGTGCAGCCCCTAGCAATTTCTTTTACGTGAAGTCATGTTACGCATAACCGTGTGTATTCTACGCAGTCTAGGAAACCACTGGACGGCGGCTGCGTTTCCGAAGGAGGTACAAGCCGCAGCGCATCTATTACGCGTCTAGGAAACCACAGCCTAACAAAACTCATGGCTCATAAAACGTGCTTGAATTAAAAATAATGTTCTGCACTGACACTTTGCTCACTTCACAGATGACAAATAATCATTATATTCTTAAACATTAATGTTAAATGACATTAGTAGCTTCAGTGGAAATAAGCATGTTTCCAATGCATAAAATGCTTTAAGGCCAAGTACAGAAGAAATGTGTAGCTGCGGCTGAATATTAGTGGTTATTGGAAGCTATTTGCATAATTAGTAATTTACATTAATTCATTGAGAAACTCTCAAAATGAACTTATCAGTAAGTTTTTCCTGATAGGTTAGACTAAGTGAACCATTATCGTATTACATGTTTTATATGGGCAGGTTACCAAGTACGTAACTTAATTTCTCTCTATTAGCTATGGCCTAGGTCATTATTTATCGCAAAATCGCTGGTGATTTTTGCAAGTCTAGAACATATAAATATTTTCATGAAAGACGATTATTTTCAAATTCCACCAGTTTTATATGAATAGCGGTAATTAACTTTTAAGTTAGAAACCGTGACTTACCATGAGAAGATACTTATGTAAATAATAAAAAATTACATTATAAACGAGTAACATGTATTTCTGTATTTAATGGAAATTTTGTAGAATACCATTTTATTATCACTTGTAATATTAAAGTGTTTTCTTTGAAAACATTTAAGGGAAGATGTACGCCTATATTGTAAAAAAAATCAATATTTTTTTATATTTTTATCTTAAAGTATAGATTTTTCTGAGTTCAGTGATATATAATACATATATATTTGGGTTATATTTATATGCTAAAAAAAAATTATAAACGTGCTAGCCGGGCGCACGGATCCGTGGTCAGACGTATCGAAGACGTTCTGAACGATAGGATATTGTTTTGAGCATTTTAATATACATAACTTGCACTTTTTAATATTACTTAATATTATTTTAATAATATTTTAATATTATTTTCACCAGACCTGCTTAAAAAACTCCATGCTCAAACAAATAATGTAAACGAAAGTTTTAATTCTGTGTTGTGGACGCGTATACCTAAATTAAATTTTGTAGGCCTGCAAACACTAAGATTTGGTGTTTTTGACAGTATTATTACTTTTAATGAAGGAAGTCAAGGCAGAATAAAAGTGCTTAATGATCTAGGTATAAAGCTAGGCCAAAACTGTGTTTATACCCTACGTCAGATTGATGAGGACCGAGTGAGGAAAGCCGAAAAAAACTGGTGAAGAAGAGACAAAGCAAGCTAGGAAACGGGCAAGAATGGTGAGGAAGAAACTAATTGATGATGATAAGGCCAAGGAACAAGACTATGAAGCAGGAATGTTTTAAAAGGTACTTTTCAATCATATCTTTGTATACATAAAAGTGTTTTGTGAATTACCGAAAATTTACTTTTTTGACATAAATGTTCTTTTTTCTCAGGAACTAGTTGTCCAATCTTCATGAAATTTATATCATATATATATAATGTACCTATTCATACAAGCCCTGCCACTTTCATAAGTCTAGGTCAAAACAAAAAAAAAATAAAAAAAAAATTTTAAAAAACAAATAATTGAAAAAAATATTGAGTATCCTTAAAAAATTTCTAAAGCCAAAAATATTGATTTGAAATCTTTAAAAGTGGCAGGGCTTGTGTATAATAGTATGTTTTAGAAGTGCTAAAAATTTCAATTCGTTAGGTATCATAGTTCTTGAGAAAAAGGAACATAAATATTTGAAAATTAACATGAGCTGGTATAGGGCGTACATCTCCCCTTAAAAAGTAAATTTTATTTTTTTTCTTATTTCTTGTGATGGAAGTAGAAATTATATTTTCAGACACAATATCTGCGGAAACGTTTCACTCTTGATTAGCTGAAACAGTAACCGACATCAGCTGATATTGGAGAAGAGCTTATTGTACAGGAGAAAACTGTAATTTGCTGGAGTCGTAATATGAAATAGCAAACCCATAAAAGAAAGTTATAAAAATGATGACCGTACACTCTTAAAAGTTTGCTTGTTATCTTTGAAGAGATACGAAATGTATATTAAATTTTCTTAGTTTAACTAGAAAATAGTCATTTATAGAAATTTATAAATAAGAGTCAAAATATGTAGCCACCTTAGATTCTTCAAATTGCGTTTCGAAATTGTTACATACTAGGAGGGATTATTGAGGTTTCATATCTATTGAGTTCCTATGGTTTTTAACACAAACATCATTTCATATAAACATTGTTCAATAAAGGTGTCGTTTAGCCTCGAGCCACCATTTTGCATTCTGGAATAAAAAGTTATATCTCTGACACTAGTTCAGCTAATGAAACGAAATTTGGCACATACTTTTTTTGTCGATATGAGAAAAAAAGTTTTATTTCTTTAATACAATATAAAGTCTTTTGGAAATGTTTAAAGTTAAATAACAACAAACTCGTATAGGTATAAAAATTTACTTGAAATATAAACAGCAAATATTTTAGCAAAAAAATTCATAAAAAATTTATCAGTACCGTATTTGTTTTCAAGAATTTCCGTCTGTGTATAAGCACTTTCATTGTACACTTGTTTAAGCCGGGAGCAGCAAGCATTTGTTTATTTTGATTGGCATGAGTTGATACAAGGGTTATAAGAACTTTAAAAGATACTAAATAATTTTTTATTATCTTAAAATAGGGATAGTGCTTTTTCAATTAAAAATCTGGAAAACATAAACGAGCACGACCACTTTAAATAGACGCTTGGTATCAGTAAAGACACGAGAGGTTTCAGTTTATTGTTACTCCTGGCTTGTGCAATCGTATCATTAAAGTCACTGTGCTCGCTTATGCATAGAGTAATTCCGTTTGGAAAAAGTAGCGTCGAAGTTTTTTTTATTTTAAAATAATTTGGATCTAGTAAAATTTGTATAACGTGTATAAGAGCTAAGACCTCTTATAACACAAAAGTTTTACTACTCCCGGCTTGTGAAAGCCTAGATTTAGTGTCATCCTTGCTTATACATTGACAGATATTTTGGAATACATTGCTACTAGACAGCATAGACCTAAAATATGAAGCATTAAAGAAATAGTTGAATACAAAACTTATTTTAATAGGAAAATCTGGTATAAATAATGAATAAGTTTATTAGTTTCGATTTTTCATAATTACTATCATTTACAAAACTGAAAGGAGAACATCTTTAATGAGATATCCATTAAATTTGGACACTATCGCTAAACTTTAGAAATAACTAAAGTATTGAATTTGATTAAAATGAAAAATTAGTTTGTCCATAACTTCGGGTTTTTGCTAATCCGGCAACTTCACCACTTTTTACGAAAAATGCTCAGATAGAGGAGCAACCCAACCTCTTTTAAAGTAAAGCCCAGCATGTAGTTCATCGTTATTAAATTACCATGACTTATTATATATAAATATTAATAAAATAAATGTTATTAATAATACATATTTTATTCATTTTCCCCAGACCTATAACATAATTAAAGTGGTAAACTAAATATTCCATTTGAAAAGGACAAAAAATGCAGCTACTATGTTTAAATGAGTATATTAATATTAGACATCGTACACTAATTACTTGTTGTTGGGCATACATTATTTTATCCTAATGCAAGTCAACGTCGTGTTTTAACATAATCGTGTTAAGATTGAAGGAAATATATTTATATAATTAATACACGATATGAATATTCCATAGATATATAACAAATTACAAGAATATTGGCATCAATGAACTCCCCTATCAATACTTAAAACTCTTTTCTTGACTTCCTTATTTAATAATATAATGCGAGTAAATGCACACTAAATCGATATTTAATGTACATTTGTCCCACGTAATACCGCATTATGCACTGTTAATCGACCGTTGCAGCAGACAACACATGTTGGAAAGTGGAACGATGCGCTTACCTGCGCCAGATAACTGCAGCACAGACATATCCATTACAACATGATGGTTCCAGTACATTATCATATAATCTTTATTATATTGTTTCAATAAATTGGTTTTTTTTGGTTCACAATATATTTTATCATTATTTAGTATACTTAAATATAAATCTGTACCTGGGAGGTAAAGAGCACTATGTCCATTTTTTTCAAAATCGGGATATCAGCAACCAAGTTTTTCTACTTGTATGTTTCTTTTTGGGGTAGAAAGCACTAAGTCCAATGTTTATTAATAAGGGAGATAGCCAGTGGAAAAGGGCATTATGTCACTGAGTAGTTGAGAGGTAAAAAGCACCAACTAGTTATAGTGCTTTATACCTCTTATTAAAATGTAAATCCGTAGAGGAAAAAGGCACCATTTGGACATAGTGCTGTTTACTTTTAAACTTTTATAAAAGACCTGGTATTAAGTACCATGTGTTTTTTTGACATGGTGCCACTGAGATGTTTACTGAACATAACCTCAAATTCCATGATTTGCATTATGTTAATTAAAAAATGTATGAGATATACCTTGAGTTCTGTAAATCGAATAACATCCCTGAAGAAAATATTGGTAAAAACTGGGTGTATCGTGACGTGTTTAACAAAAGTTTCAATCTTTCCTTCAAACCACCTGAAGTTGACCCATGCGATACATGCGATTCCTACCAAGTTAAAACTTAAAGGTAATTTGAGTCAGTTAGAAAAAGAGGCAATACAAAGCCGAGTACAAGAATCACATATATGATCAAAGCGTTACGATTTGAAAGCCGCAGACTCAAAAATTGCCAAGGAGGATCCTTCTTATAAAGTTTTGACTGGTGATTTACAGAAGTGTTTACCGACACCTTTAATTACAAGTGGGCTGAGCCTCTACAAAGGAAAACTGTGGACTCTTGACTTTACTATACATGATGCCTGTGACTCAACAGTTCACTGCTTGATGTGGGACGAAACAAAAGGAGCAAGAGGAGGGAATGAAATTGCTTCAGCTATCATGAAGTGGGCTGACAATGTGATTTCAGGTTTCAGCTGTTCAAGATATCACTTTATGGACTGACAACTGTTATGGCCAACACAAAAACCAAATCTATGATAAAAAAACCATTAATCAAAAGTTTTTGCTCAAAGGTCATACGCATATGGAGTGATACTGTTTCACGCTCTCATTAGAGAGAAAAATAAAGAAAGCTAACAGTATGAGCATATTGACACCTTGGGACTGGCAAACAATTGGTGCGGCAAACTTCTTCAAAATACTCTGTATTTAACATGGAATTAGAGGATTTTAAAAACTTTGAGTCCTTGCTAAAAGGCAAAGATTCTCCGTTTGTGTCCAGGAAGTATGATATTGACAAAAACACTGTTCTCATGTCACATTTTGTACACATACAAGCCAGACAAGAAAACATGGGTCATCTCTTCTTCAAAACTTCATTTGACGGAGATTTTTCAGAAATGAGTTATGTTCGATCCCGTAGAGGACAAGACTACCGTTCCCGGAAACTTTTCTATTAGTATCACACCAGAGACTACCAATAAATGTAAGCAAAATACAATGATCTGATAGCACTACTGCCAATACTCCCAACTCTCCCAACTGTGTGCCCATGACTACTTCAAAAATCTACCGAGAAGCAACAACACCTCCATGTACCCAGAAGAAGACCCGAAGAAGACTCTGATTAGTTGGCACTATTTTGGAAATACAGTGTTTATTTAATTTTGAGTTGCTATGGTAACCAGTTAAGTACTATGAAGTATTAAAACTGTAAAAAATTCACAGAATTAAAACTCTATGTACTTTTCATTTCTAACAACCCGCTACTTTTCTCAGAGGTAAAAAGCACCAAGTCCAACAAGTTTTTTTAATAAAATATTTTTAAAATAGGTAAATGACCGTTTTTTTTTTTGTTTTAAAACAGTTAGTTTAAATAGACAATAAGTTAAAATATCAAATATAAAAAATCAATTTAGGATTGAATATAAATGATAAGATATAACATTTTATATTGAAACATTTTTTTTCAAACTGTTCTCTTGAAAAGTAACAGTTTTGTGTGACATAGTGCCCTTTGCCTCCCAGGTACAGAAATATAAATTCCATTTGATTTTCAAACATATATACAAGTAACATGAGAGCAAAAAATAATATGTAGAGGCCTATAACGGGGAACATGTATACGAATTACAAATTATGTAATGAAGGAAGTTTAAATGGAAAATTAAGCGTACATATCTTTGCGTATATTGCAGCTTTAATATGAACAAAGATTGCCTTTTATTCATTTTATGGATTTTCCTGCTATATTATATTTAATTTAACTATACATAAAAAGAGGTTGGATCGTTCTATAGTACAGGTCCGCAACCTACTATATAAGTCACGGCTAAAGAGTTGCTTCAAATTGTCTCTGAGGCACTTGATAGTAAATTAGATTTTCAACAGTACAGCCAAAATTATAAACGCGGGACAAAAATCACACCCCCCTCGAAAAGAGACAGATTTAGTAAACAAGTATATTATAAGGAGAAAATTATAGATATTTGCTAAGTGTAGGTGAGCGACTCCACATACGTGAGATAGGCTCTAGTGATACGTAGAACAGAGTGGACAAAAAGGGACGCTACCGGCCGACACTACGCCATCCCATACCATCCTAGAGTTACGACGAAGTGCGTTGCCCACTAGCCAATCAGAGAAAGAAACGATAATGTGACTTCGTCCTATGTGATTATATAGAAACCATAATTATATATGCAGCTGGCTGCTGTAGATCATTAAGAATAAATTATAAACCTATTTATGAAATTTGAAGCTTATAATCAAATTATACTTAATTTTATAAAAGAGTAATATTTTTAATATCATAAATTGGTCCCCTTGAACTGAAGAATTGTTTCAACAGAAGAAAAACACTTGAGAGGTATATAAAAATACTTAATGAATTAGGTCAGTAATGTGGAATTTAGTTGAGGGGGAGAGGGACATCTTGACAGCGTGTCTACCCACATGGAGTCACCACGTGCACCACATGTACCAAACTGTCACTACGCAATGGTCGGTCTGTATGCAGTTAGCCAACTGTTATAAATATTATACAGGATAGAATGTTAGTTTAATGTTATTTAAAGAAACGTTTTTAACCATCATATAGCTTTAAATGAAACGTTACTTTACTTATAATAAAATGTCACGACATGTAATTCCGTAAACCATTTTTAATAATCATAAATTCAATACAGTTTTTGAATTCACATGATATTTAATAGATATTATCGTTTAGTTAAGTAATACAGGGTATCTATAACTGTAATATGAAAGGAAAATTTACATAACAATTTTTTTAAACGTAAACCATTGTTTTAAAATCAATTGCCCTTCACCTATACAATATGACTTGAATTTGGAACATTCTTCTCGAATGTGATAGCACCCTTGTCAATTTGCTATCGTTATTTAAAAGTATGTAAAGAAATCCTTTTTTTAAGCTTTAAAGTTGTGAATATCAAAATAATAAAGTAGCAGGAATGCTTCAAATTCATTAAGAGTATTCTGTATACATTATGGTAAGAAATATAACTCAGCATATATATATATATATATTTTTTTAGCCACACCTTATTTTTATTTAAGATATTACCTTTATCATATATGTTAATATTAAAATCTTTATGCTGAATGTAGTTTTGATTCTTTATACCTTTCTTATATAATAAAAATAGTTTGATATTAAAAAATACAAATATTTTTAAGTAATACGCTGATATAAGCCTCATTAAAAATAAACAATATATACTTGCAGTTACAAAAAAACACTGATAATACAGCAATACCATTTATTTTTGTTATATTCTAAACTATACAGTGCCTAGATAATCACTTTATAGATTTTGATATATATTTATTTAATTATAACTTAGTATAGAGGAACTACCACTTAGAAATTTATAAATAATGCTTAAAATTAAAACTAAAGTCAAATCAGCAAATAAGGTAACTCTAAGTTGAAGTAGGTGAAAATTTATTGGGTTATAAAATGTCCCCATGGAGGGTTTAGCCTAACTAATCTCAAAATGATTTAATTTAATCACTCTAGATTCTCTCGGATTTTCTGAATAATCTTAGTTGTATTTTTGTGCCAAAATTAGTTCTAGGTTAATTTCATAAGAATTGAGTACACAAATTCTATTTTAATTTTTTCAAATACTATAATATACACGATAGGAGCCAGGACATATATAGAACTAGAGTGTTCACTGAATTTGCACGCAACATTCCTGATCTCTATGTCAATCTTGAGATATCCTGAAGACAGACATAAGGGCAAACAATAAAAAAGAAAAGCCATCTTACAGATTCAAGGCAGACGGAAGAAAAGTCTACTCAGCATACGGAGTGATTGGCTTAAATGATGCAACCGAATACACAACTAAATCCTAAGGAGGAACGTACACCGTCATGAAACTCATTCTTTCATATGTAGAAAGAAGTTTCGTGACAAATGGCCCTCCGATAACATGTGTTGAGATATTAAGTGATAGGGAGGCTTATAAACGCTTACCCAATATCACCCTATATAGGGATATATCTTATCACCAAACTGAATTAATTATTAAGAATTGAAGTTAAACGCAAAATTACAAGCCATAGCTAACTCTCAAAATATCCAGCGGATAAACGACACAAAGGCAGATGGGCAGACATACAGAAGTGAAGTTATTCAGAAAGGTTAGGAATAGCAATAAAAAGAAAATGTAAAGTGTGTTCCTCAGTTTGTTCTCAAAATATTACCCATTTTTCTACAACACTCAGCGAAATCCTATGAAAGAGGCAGTACAAATAGAATCACAGCAGAGCATCAAACGACTCAGTGAACGTAACGAATCTCATATTAACCAATCCAAAAAGTAAACTCATTACAAATATTATTTTGGCACATGGTGTAGTGTCAAGCAACTGTATTGATTTCCGTTGTAAATGAATGATATATTTTCACATATTTACTGACGCTTAGCCAAGAGGTATGTTGTGACATAATATGTATATATATTATATATATATATATATATATATATATATATATATATATATATTAGATATATTATATCGTCGTTGAATTCTATATTCGTTACATATAAACGAAGCTTAATGCAAATTTTTAAATTAATATCTCAGTTATAATCTCTTCCGTACTTTTCAATATATTTTGCGGACACACAGCCATAAGAGAACTCCACCCACGAGTAGAATGATTTGCCACGTCTTAGCTACTAAATACTAATAAAATACTACCATTTGAATGCAGATCTTTTTATTATGCAGCAATCGATAAATCACCAGAGGTGAGTTCCAGATAATTAGTACGTTGTTAGTTGTGATTCCGTAGAAGTTTTTACGTTTGTATCAATCCATATTACTGTAAGTTATTCTACTTGGTCAAAATTAACTCTGACTTTTAAGTAGTTTTCTACGAGAAAATGAAAGTGAAAGCATTTCTGGAGAGTTTTAAGGTGTCGTAAAATGAGCACTTTCTCAGTTGTTTATGTTAAGCAACAACCGCCCTAGTCCATGCTGTTGTGTTACTTTGCAGCAAAGTCTGTCCGTAACAGGGTTTTGTTAGAACTTTTATATTATAAAATCCACAAATATGTCGTTATCGTTACACATTTAAAATCCTGTTTGACTCAAAATAAATACATTGTAGTTCAACATTGTTAGAATATTTTGTCTAGTTAAATAAGCAGTTATGCATTGCACACACACACACACACACACACACACACACACACACATTCTGGTAACAAGAGTTCACAGCTTCATTAGTTAGCTAAGCCACAAGAATTTTGTCTTATGTACTTGTGTAGGTTACCAAGCAACGTAACCTTCTGTTGTTTGCTTTAGTGAACCCAGACATTATTACTCGTATAAACAACATTTATACAAGTAAAATACTTCTAATACTATATAGTTGTAAAATTTTAAACGTTTTTATATATATATATATATATATATATATATATATATATATATATATATATATATATATATATATATATACATATATGTGTGTATACTTGTTAGAAAATGTTCTCATAGTAGTTTAAGAAGCAAGCATTAATTTAATTACGAGTTTGTGCCTAGTGGCACAGAAAATACTGACCCTACAGACATCGTTATAAAAGGGAGTTTGTCAACTCTACAATATTTAAGTATGTTTTTGAGAGAATAATTAATTTGTACTAATTTTAATATAACATATTTAAAACTAATTGTCAATAATTTTTAATACGAACAAATTAACAACTATAATACAAGCATGTTGTAAGGTAAATTTTTTGTAAGGATATTATGAAAAGGAAAAGTAACGCCATTGAACAATACAGGCGTATTGTAAAGTAACATGCTGCGTACACAACAACATATGAGAGATTGTGATATATAGATATAAGCAATTTTCTTTCACATCAACTGATATTAAAGAACATAATATCTATCTTTAGGAGGAAAATAAAGAGCAGATAGAATTTTTTTGTTGCAATCCTTTATGTTCTCTGAAATGCGCGTGCGTCCGTACAGTACGTTAATATTGTGCAGAGATGTAGTTTGGACTCGTGCTGCCTGCTTTGCTTGTACAGATAAATATTCAATCTTAGTTGGTATATTGTTTTCTGTTGTTGGTTTGACTTTAACTAAGTTCCTCACTTAATTTTATTGGAAAATTTTAAACTTCTATTCCATTAAAATTTAATTACTTAATGATTCTTTATAGACAGAGTGAAAATAACAATTAAATTTGCTTTTTTAATATAAAAAAATACATTTAAGATTTTAAGTAAATATTAAAATATTGGATCAATGCCTGTTGGTAAAAATTAAACGTACCTGCATATTATGAAAAATTATTAAAAAACCTTTTAGATTTTAAATAATGTTTACATTATATAAATATTTACAAAATATCTAAATTGTTATAGAACGCTATTTGTGAAGTATAAACTAGCTGTAACTAAAGTTAATTAACTATAGACACAATTTATAAACGTCAAGGATAGAAGGAATTTAATAACTAACAAGTCACTACGAAGTATTATTTGTTTAATATAATAGTCCAATGTGGAACTAAGTTGGTTCGTAAAGGTTATTATAGAGTACACCTCAATATTGTAATTAGTTAAAAGGGAAGTTTCACTTGCTTACTTAATTGAATATTTTATTAATATAGGTACATGTATTTGCAGTATTAGAGATATTATTATATTATTTTGTAATCGTTGAAGCTGTCAATTACGCTTATTTAAATGTAAATTTAAAACACGTAAGAGGTATGAAATAAAACATGATAATTAAAAAAATTGGCATAAATAGCAAACTAATATACAGAAGAATTAGTAAACAACGTACTTATCACGAGAAATAATACTCTTAACAATGTAATAAAGCCATTCCTGAGTAAAAAATTATTTCCGGCGTAAATCTTTCAAGAAAACTAATTTGGTTCTACATATTACTTTACCAGTGCAATTGCCTATATAGTGCAGCCAACCTTTATGAGCAAGTAATGTATCCAGACAAAATACATTTTTTTCCTTTTAACACTTTGCAGTATGAATTTCATGAGTGTAGTGGCCATAAATTATAATGGAATAAACTAGCGACCACAGTACATCCCTGCATAAAATTTATATGTATTGTAAAGCAGAATAATACGAATTATTATTAAAAAGGGTAAAATATGAATTTGAACGTTTTATATAATCTTTTATGTAAATATATAATGAAATATAAATCACACGTTTGGTTATGCTTAGTTTAATAATATTTAAAACTAATTGTCAATAATTTTTAATACAAACAAATTAACAACTATAATACAAGCATGTTGTAAGGTAAAATTTTTAAGTTTCTAAGCTTTAATTAGATGACTCGTGTTATTAGCGATATTACTGTTAATTAGCTTACATAACTATAATAGTAAATGTTATAGTTTGTTAATATTCACTCCCAATAATTACAACAAATTTAAAAAAATACGTCGCATCGTTGAATAGAGAGATATCTGATTACAATTTCATTATACGTATTATTAATTATGAAGATGATATTCATTCATATGACAGGCTTTAAAATACAAAACAGATATGGAATGTAATCTAATATTACTTTGTGAAGGATATAGTCACCATTATGTATTTTAAATTTAGTTATTAATATATTGTTCATTTTATGACGCTATAACAGGCAATGGCACACTTCGTTATTATTTAAACAGTAAACAATTATATATTTCAATAGTTTCATAGCTCGTTCTATTGTAAATCACATTTATTAATGTGTTTTAAATTATAGTTACACGACAATTCAGGTAAATATTATTTATTAAAATTTTAATTATGTTTCCATTAACGTAATCAAAGCTATTTCATTATGAATATTCAACATTACATTAACGTCCCTAATAAGAATTCTGTCTTAGCCTAGTTAATGAATGATTTGATTTATTTCAAGGAAGTGTACATGACATATACCAGTATTGTATGCAGAGATTGTTCAGAAAGTTTAAAGAACTTTGAACATCAAAGGAAAATAATTTTTTATTGTATAATTTATCTCAATTATAAATATTAAATTTTTAACTCTTTACTAAGCAATTCTTATTTTTATTAAGATGTAAGTAGAAATAATCAACAGAAATGTAAAAATACAGTACTAAAGGAAATATTAGGAATAATTAACATATCTAACTCTGCTTCACACATGATTTCATACTTATTAAGAAGTTTTCTAAAATGTCCATGAGAACATATCGTATTTGTGGGAAAATATATCCAATTACAAATGTTTTTTATTTAGTTAAAGTGTGCTAATTCTAGAAAAAGCTCATAAGAATGGTTTCTTACTTCAAGTTCACGACATAAAAAAAGCGATAAATAAAGAGATTTCAGTATAGGTTAGAGTATTGAAGAAAAGGCAAAGACGCATGGGTACTTTACAATTTTACTTAATACTTTATTAATTATTAAGTGATATTAAATTAGTTCTTAAAATTATTATTGCAAATATTACTTTTTACCATTGATATTATATATATATATATATATATTATATATATATATATATATATATATATATATATATATATATATATATATATATATATATATACAGGATGTTTACTAAAGGTGTTCCAATATTTTGGTATTTTGTTCTAGACGTGAAAATGAGCAAAAGACTTCATATTATGGAGGTATGTCCCTAAAACGTTTAGTTTTCCGTCTATCTGTCTGTATGTGATTTTTACCAAAACAGTTATATCTTTTATACCATTCAATATAAAGTTATGAAACTTTGCAGTTTTGTTGGCATTTTGTATGCCCATTTAGAAAAAAATATGAAGAAATTATCTTTACCCGTTTCAAAATGGCAGCCAATCATAAATTTTGATGTTAAACTTCGCAAAATCGATACCCTGTATGAAAATTTTAAAAGTATATTAAAATATTGTACACTTTATTCTTAATCTAACAGTGGTTGTTTCATTAAAATCGGATAAAAAACAACTGATTAGTACTATTAAACATAATACCATGTTTTACACACTACACTAAAGGAAGTATAGTTTTCTAAACTGTTTTACTCTGAACAGCTGATTTAAAGTCAATGAGCTGATTAAAGTGAACAGCTGAGTATTGCTATAAAAAGTTGTTTAATTCTGAGTTGGTAAAATTGGTAATATCGTTATTTGTCATTTCTGTTGCTAATGAAAAGAAACTAATTAAAACAAACAATACATTATACTAAAGTAATTGGAATGGAGACAAAAAAAAATTATGGTTGCCTGTAAAGTCGGTTTTACGGGCGAAGATTTTACGTGACAACGTCTTTTTCTCGGTAGAATATTTATTGATATGAATATTATTAAATTGCACAATAGGAACAAGGAATTGAATGAAAATAAGAATTGCACAAATTTTAACTATAGAAATATATTTTGTTTACTAAAGCATTGTACATAATTTGAAATTAATTAAAATTTGTTATTGTAAATGGTAAAGTTGAATAAAACATTTACTAAAATTGGAATTTGAAATTCTTGCTAAACACAGTTAAATTCTAACTCCGCACGTGGTGATTGGTCGGTTTAGTTCGTTTGTTTGGTCGCACTGTTATGACAGGTTAGAGGTTATAATTTGTTATTTTAAATGTTTGACTAGCAATACGCGCTGTTTCTTCTCAATCGACTGAATTACGATTGATTGCAGAGTGATTTAAAACTAATAATTTACATAACACTATCAACATTTGTCAATAGTATGACATAACCTATAAACTCAGTTTCTCAACTTTTGTGTCAATCTAACTATTAATCAATCAATCATAGTTTACGATAATAAAATATCAGTGTACAATTATTTACCTTTATTGTTGTAGTTGTTGTAAATGACGAATCTAAGCACTCCACATTTTCACGAATAAACATAGTTATCTGCTTTATCCCGTGCGGCGGACCCACAGTTATCTGCTTTATCCCGTGCGGCGGACCCACTGGACGGGCATCGTAACGTTACCGGGCGTTACACTTTTTCATGAGTGACTCCGAGCCGCAACCTAATTTAAGACGTTGTCACGTCAAAAAACTTTTACATTACAGAAGAGGAAAGGTTTGTGGAGCCCTATAATCTTTTTAAATATAATTATGGTGATGTAACTTTTGTTCCAAAATATATAGTTGAAAACTGCAAGATTTCGATCTGTTTTAAACGGTATAATGCCTAATCACAGAATACGAGTTAGTTAACTATTTCTAGTACTTTCTGTTTAATATATTTCGTGATAATTATATTTTGTGTATTGCAAAGAAGAGTTCTTACATTTGCTTAAACTATTAAAATTCTCTCAATAAGTTCTTATTTCATATTGAAATAACATAGGCAGTAAATAGAAAAGGAAAAAATGTTGGATAAATCAAGGCAACGAAGTTTTAGTCTCTTGAGGTATGACATATACAAGTTCAACTTTATAACTTTTAACTCTTATGCTTTAAAATGCTTTATCTAATGAATGGATTGACATTCTTTTTATTGATTAAAAATATAATTTTACGTGATGAGCTCACTACGGAAAAGTTCATGACTAATTTTAAATTTAAAATTTATTTAAATGAATTTAAGTGCGTAAGTCTAAAGAAATATTTAAAAACATTAACACACAATAAACATGCTTTAATGTATGGTTATCCCGATTATGTGAATTAATTATTTAGTTTATTAAATTATTGAAGTATATGCTTTAGTATATCAAACAATAAATTAGGTATTTTAGTTTTACTCCGCATTTTACGTATACATTTTCGATACTACCATTGTATATATAGTGAGCGAAAACACGAATCATACTAAAAAACATGATTTTATTGGCTGTGCCTGTAAATTTATATTAATAATTTATTACATTTTATTTGTAAATTAAATTAAATTGATAAAAAACACTTAAATAATGGAAATTATAAAAGCTATACATATCTTTGAAAATAAATAAACCACCTTTTAATGTCAAAAACGTAAAGAGTAAAAGCTTTTCAGCCGTGTATCTCCCATGGGGGTCCCGTAAACCTGTATAATTTATTTAGACCAAATATTTGACTATTATATTCATAGTTTAATATTATTGAAAACTGTTTTCTATCAGATAAATAAATCATTTATCATTAGGAATTAAAATAGAAAACGATAATTAAGATGTAGTGTTACGTTACGGGAAGGTTTTATTATCTCCAGGCTCCTATGTTAAGTATATATAGGACACTAGACTTGTTTACTGCTACGAGAATAAATCGCCCAACTGTCTAGGGTTACCACTTATTCCCAGGGTTTATTTCTAACCCTTCTTGAAGCTTTATAATTTCTATCTTGTTTAAGTTCATCGAAAACGCTGACAATCAAGCCGTGGTATATGTATAGTAATGAAAATTTATTTAATGTATATAAGTTTTGGGTTTTCCAATTGTATATTAAAAAACTCTATTAACTATTAGTAAAGCCATATTTTTAATAAAAATAAGTTCATTGAAAAACCTTTTAGGTAATTAATTGATTCAGTATAAACTTTATGAATTGTTACAACGTTAAACTAACATGTTTTTACAAAATAATTTATAAGATTATCTAAATACTGTAATATTATTTTAACATTTATACTTACCCTAGTCATCTTAAAAATACCACATAATTATAAATTTTCATTTGCTAAAATGGTTTATATTTTCGTAAATGATGTACGGTTATTAAAAAAAATAAAATACAGAATTACATGTTGCTTTACTTATAACCTTGCACAAATGTTAGTAGTTTCATTAAATACTGCAACAAGATCATTTTACATAAAAACACAGTTTCAACTGAAAAAGTTTTATTGGCTTGGGGCTTCTGTTTTAAGTCTCTTTGGCCACTTCGTATGTTTACTGTTTAGAGAGACTAAATCCCTTTACTGCCCGAGGTGAAAGATAATTAACCTTTAAAATGTTCCAAGACCAGTTTACATATTCATTGTGGCCACGAAAATAATATTTTAAATATTGAAAAATAGTTGTTATATATAAGTTGATTTAAATGAGTACAAGTAAGACTTATAAATTCCCGTGGGGGACTGGTATCCTCATCGGCATCAGCCACTGTCCCAGATGGGATCGTGGGTGATGTACCATCCTCGTGTGCTGCAAACTTCTAAGGGAGTGGCAGGGCAAGGGGAGGAAGCCACCTTCCCTTACCACTATTCCAGTGACAAGGGTTGAAAACCTTTCCCCCCTCTTGGTTTGGCCCTGAAATTTAGAGTAGTTACCTATCCCTTCCTTTCCTGATATTCCTACCCCTACTTTAACAACAATCCCAGACTAAGGTGTTATGTGACCCGTGCTGAGAGTCTCGTGCCACTGGGGGTATATTCAGTGTCTTCAACGGAGCCTTCTGGGAAGCAGGGGACACCCAGTCGTAATTACCCTTATCTTCCTAATCGGGTCACTGGGAAGTTGGACTGCAAACACCCAGTTCTCGTGGGAACAGAATGGAGAATTGAAAAGTAAACTAAAACGAAACTGAAACTCAATAGGTAAGCGAAAATCAACCAAAAGAGCAACCGATTGAGCAATTAAGAGTGTCTGAGATGACCCCAATGGAGGAAGACAGACTTCTCTTGTCAGAAGGCGAAGTTCGGCCGGAAGAGCCAAAAAAGAAGCGGCTCTCGAGAGGCGAACTACGAAAGCGGAGGATTGAAGAGACTGTCGCTAGAGGTGAGCCGATAATCCCCCGGAAAGAAAGGCAGAAGAGGTGGGAAGAAAACACCGAGCTCTGATAAAACCACACAACGAAGCCGGTTCCTAAAAAGGGAACTTGGTTTCTGTCGGGGCCCTAGAGCAAGGGAAAACTCATTCCGTACCAGCCCAAAAACAACAAACCCAAGCTATGCAGGTGTGAAGAGGCTGCGATCGCAGCTGACACCTGAAGAAGAAGCAAAGGGAGGGGAGAAAATAAGGAAGGGGCATGATGGAGGTGTCACTAAGAAGACACCCGAAACATATGCCGAAAATATTTCTGTGGAGAAGCTGGCTATTGTCCGGCTCGAACACCCAGAAGTAAAACTATCGATGGAAGAAGCCAAAAACCTGAAGAAAGTGCTGGGCAAACGCGCCTTTAAGGGCAAAAACGTTAGGATGTCCAGCTGTCATTTTGAAGGTGGAGCGATAGTGGTCAGCTGTGTAAACACAGAAACTAAGGAGTGGCTGGAGAAGCAGGTCCAGGAGCTGAGTCCTTTTTAAGGAGTTCAGCTGAAAATGGGCCCAGCTAAAAGCCTGGTAAAGATTTTTAAAGTGTCAACTTTTATCCCTAAGGACATCGAGGTGGACCGCAAGCAAGAGCTGTTCGAAGCAGTCAAAAACCAAAATGACCTTGCCACGGACCAATGGACTACTGTTGGAGGGAAATCTAGCACCAACGGCGAATTCCTGGTCCTTCATGTGGATGAAGACTCCCTGAAGAATTTGAAGACTCTGGCGATGCGCCCATTTTTGGGCAGCGACAGGATCAACTTCAAGCTGCAGGGAGGTAACGACGAATAGAGGATGACAGCGGTGCTCCAGATAAACCTACACCACAGCAGAGCAGCTACGACAACACTCTGCCAGAAGATCCTGGCTGACGACATGGGCGTGGTCCTGATCCAAGAACCATGGACCGTTGGCAGTCGTGTGATGGGAATGAGCACCGCTATAGGTAATTTGATATACGATTCTGGCAGTAACAACCCTAGAGCATGTATATATGTCAGTAACAAAATAAAATCACTAAAAATGGCACAAATGTGTCCTAGAGACACAGCCATGACAGAGGTTCACTTGCAGACAGGTGATGGCAACATCAGAATCCTGTTTGCAGCGGTTTACCTCCCATACGATTCTCCAGAACCACCACCAACTGCGGAGATGAGGCGGATTGTGGAGTTCGGAACACTTACGCGGAGGCACCTGATTGTCGGTTGTGATGCGAATGCCCACCACACCGCTTGGGGGAGCAGCAACATCAACAATCGGGGTGAGTGCCTCTTGAAGTTTTTAGTAGAATCTAACTTAGTTATTATGAATCAAGGCCGTAAACTTTTGTACAAAGAAGAGATACAGGGGTAAGAGAAGAGGCCTTAGATATAACTCTGGCTAGCAACTATATTGCTACTAAAGTTTTAAACTGGAGTGTGCTAGATGAAGCATCTGCTTCAGATCATAGGTATATCTCCTTTGACATGAGGTCATACAAAATAAATGAGACCTATAGAAACCCAAAGAAAACAGATTGGGTAGCTTTCAATGCAGAGCTAAAAAGCAATCTAGTAAGGGAAAATGGGTATTAGGGGTAAGGGATCGAGGACATGGTGAACTCTTTGCAAAACGCCATGAAAGAATTGTACCACAAAGCCTGCCCCGTGATAGAAAAAAACTCAAGGAAAAAAGCATGTTGGTGGAACCAGGGGCTGGAAACCTTTAAAAAAAACCATCGCAGAGCATATAATACATGCAAACGTGCAGGGAACTGGGATAGGTACTCTGCTGCCCTAACAGAGTACAATATAGAGGTGAGAAGAGCTAAGAGAAACTCGTGGAGAGAATTCTGTTAGAGTATTGATAAGGCACCTGACTGTGCAAAACTCCAAAAAGTCCTAGCTCGAAGCCCCATAAATGTGGTGGGTACTATACTTAGGAAAGATGGGACTTACACCAAGGATCCTGAGGAGACGTTTTCAGTGTTTACTGAATACACACTTCCCAGGATCTTTTCAAACCAGTGAAACAGTTGTTAGTGAATGGCGGCGAAAACCTAGAGATAGCTCGTACAAGGAGGACTGGAACTCTGCAAAAACTGTTATCACCTACTTAGGGATAAAACGGGCCCTGGAGTCTTTTAAGCCGTTCAAATCACCAGGTACCGATGGCATTTTTCCTGCTTTACTGCAGAAAAGTGGGGACTTGGTGATACCTCTGCTTCTACGACTGTTTAGAACTAGTCTAGCGACAGGAGTCATACCCTCATCCTGGAGGACCTCAAGGGTTATATTTATCCCGAAGCCAGGAAAACCCTCCTATGAGGTTGCAAAGGCTTATAGACAAATAAGCCTAACATCATTCTTCGCCAAGACCATGGAGAAGGTTCTGGATAGGAATTTAAGGGACACAGTCCTCATCAACCGTCCCTTACATCCAAATCAACATGCTTATCAAAAATTTAAAACTTGTGAATCAGCCCAACACTGTCTGGTTGGGAAGATTGAGCAAGCTATTGAACAAAAGGAAATAGCTTTACAGTATTCCTGGATATAGAAGGAGCTTTTGATAATACGAGTACTCACTCTATAGTGTCTAAGCTTACATCCAGGGGTACGGAGAAAAATGTTGTTAGATGGATAAATAACATGCTTAAGAGCAGAAGAACACAGGCATCTCTGTGCGGTGTCACAAGAGAGGTCAAAACGCAGCGAGGATGTCCACAAGGAGGTGTATTATCACCAAGCCTGTGGAACATAGTTGTGGATGACTTACCCTGGACTCTGAATGAACAGGGCATGTATGCTGAAAGGCTATGGAGATGAAGTTGTCATACTCATAAGAGGCAAGCATATGGTTACGTGTCTGGAAATGATGCAGAGAGCACTGGCCATTGTGGAGCGATGGTGTGACGAAGAAGGACTTGCAGTGAATCCTTCGAAGACCGTCATGATACCATTTACAAGTAGGAGGAAACTGGAAATCACACAGCCAGTCCTATGTGGGGGCCAGATACAGATAAGCAGTGAGTTAAAATAGATAGGAGTCAAACTAGATGATAAACTCACTTGGAATAGTCATCTGGAATACATAATCAGCCGATCTCAGACTACATTGATGCTGGTGAGACGTGCGGTAGGATGCACATGGGGGCTTAGACCCGACATGTAACCTTGGCTGTACGCCAGAGTAATCAGACCAATGATGGTGTATGGCTCAGTGGTATGGTGGCCAAAATTCCAACAGGTGAATGCCGCAAAAAACCTGTCAAAGGTACAGCTGTTGGCATGCTTGGGGACAATGGGCGCCATGAGAGGAACACCAACCGCTGCTATGGAAGTAGTGCTAAACCTCCCACCCCTAGACATATTCGTCATAGGAGAGGCTAGGACGGCTGCCTACAGACTGAAGTGCAATGGGAACTAGCATCATCACCATGCTAGTAAGCACTCCAAGATCGTTTACATTCTCAAACTGGATATTCTATAAATGATGTGTAACAGAATGGCAAAGGTTACGGACTGGGAAAAACCATTTCAAGTCAATAATGTTGAAAGGAAGGAATGGTCAAAAGGTGAGCCTGACTACATGAAGAAGGCTCTAACGTGGTACACGGACGGGTCAAAGACTCTGAAGGGTACTGGGGGAGGGGTCTGGGGAGCCAGACCTAAGGTTAACTTAAAGTTTACCTAGGGGTAAACTGGCAACTGTCTTTCAGACTGAAGTTACAGCCCTTGCAGAATGTGCAAGACTTAATGTGGAAAGGGGCTACAAAGGCGAAACCATCTACGTTAACTCGGACAGCAGGGCTGCTCTGCTGGCCTTGGCCAACCATGACTGTAATTCGAAGACAGTCTGGGAATGCCATAAGGTCATGAAATCGCTGGCGAAAACCAATAAAGTTATTCTAACTTGGGTGCCTGGACATAGAGGAATCACAGGTAATGAAGGGGCAGACAGTTGCGCTAACTTGGGAGCCAACTGTCCTCTTACCGGTCCTGAACCAACGTGTGGGGTCTCATATAACTTAGCACGTAGATCAGTTACCGAGTGGATGGTTAACAAACACCTACAACATTGGAGAAATACTGAGGGGAATGTACAAGCAAAGCGGATGCTCAAGGGACCATCAAGGAACATTGCAGCAGATGCCCTTAGAATGAGTAGAACGGAGATACGAAAGGTGACTGGTTTATTACAGGTCATTGGATAATCCGAAGTCACCTGAACAGAATAGGTATTCCAGTTCAGGAAACACTGTGAAGGAAATGTGGCGAGGCTGACGAAACAGCCAAGCACGTCATATTTGAATGTCCGGCATTACAGAGCAAACGCTCCAGATCCCTAGGTGTTCTTATGCATACGGAAGATGGGTTGGAACAGGAAAGCATTGCTCAGAAGATCTCATGGTTTTGTAAAGGCCTGGGAATTGATACAGCTTAAACCTGGGAGAGGGTGCACAATAAGCCGGATGGCTGAGAGGCAACTACCAGGCCTAGGAAACCTGGCCCTCTGTTACAAAAAAAAGACTTATAAACTGCAGGAGAATAAGTCCAATTCGCTAGAGCATATTCTCTGAAATTTTTACCCAACACTTATGATAGTGAAAAAAACTCGTAAATAAATACGTGTCTGCATGGCTTTCTAAATTTAAAGGAATATATTATTTTGCTACTGAATTCGATGAAAATCTCAAACAGTGGTTATAATAGTACATTTTTATTATTTTTTCCAATTAAAACTATTATACTAACTAATATTGTATTACTTTATAATTAATAAAATTACTGTAGTTTATATTACTGTATATTATTTCGTTACAGCATTTGCTAAGAGATGCTAAACGATAGAATTACAAAAATAAATATTAAGAAGACACTAAATGCAAACCTGAAACTGAACAAAGGAGTCAGTCTTCTCTTAGTAATACTCGAGCATACATAAGTTAAGAGAACTTCATTAGACCAATTAAAGCATAATGAAAAGTAACACTTCACTTTCATACGGAACTGTCTGAAGTGCTCCTTTGCAGTTACTCGACAAACACCAGTCTTTCCTTTAGTTTGTCGCTTTTGAGTAATATTTTTTTACATCAGAATTTAAAAAATTTCAATAAAAGTGTCGATTACTTTAACAAATACTTGGAAATAAATTCTAAGAATATTTAAATATGTTGTATTTAAAATGTTTCAAAAAGAGATGATTAAAAAATATAATTTATTCAACTCAATAACAAGGCAGTACTTAATTTATATAAGATATTCTAAAAAATACTATTAATCAATGTAAAGTTTTTAGGTTCATTCATAAAAATTTATATATAGTTTAAGTAGTTCTTATATTTCAAATAAAAATTTGTTATATAAGAGTATATTAAAATCTTAATGTATCACAAAGTCTTTTAATCTATATCAGAATTTACATCTGAAAAGCATTTTATAATTTAGATTAACATTTCTTCTCAATGAATATCAGGACATCTCAAGTTCTCAAGAGAAACACACAAAAAAGAATCTATGATAGATAAGAATAAAATTTGTCTTGATAATTTAAATCTTTCAGTAAACGTATTTGGTTAAAAAAATTATTAAATCGTCTTAAACAGAAGATATACATTACTAACAGCCATACGTAGAAAGTTGCCATGGACTTCAAATAAAAATTAAAGTACTTGTACAATCAGGTACCGAATTAACATTTCATTTTGCAATGGCAATGTATCTGTGTGTATCTAGGATTATTTTAAAATATTAAAGTACTGTTTAACGTGTTGAAATTATAAATTTTTATTTTAACTATTGTAATGGCCTAATGTAATGGACTCAAGAAAAGGGTTTCTTCTATCAAATAAAATAATTTAAATTAAAACTAACCTCTTATTTCATAAATAAAATCGAACTTAAATGTAAAACTTTTATGAAACTATGAAATTTTGAAGATTTTTGACTCTCTCGAAGTCGATTGTTTTTCCATCCGTTTATTTTTTGTTTTGATTAGTGTTGTCGTCTTATATGACGTGGTGAAATGATGTTCTTTTCTGACAGTTTTAGTAACTTTGTGGAAAACATAATCAATGAAAGTAAAAATGAAGTGAATTATATGAATTTTAATGACGAAATGTTTAGTGAAATTACCGATTACAAAATATAAGAAAATTATGTGACAATGGTTAACTGTTACAAGTAGGGAAGATGAAGGCAAGCAAATAATTTAAATAACGTTTTTAGTTATTGATCTGGTATTAATCCGATTGTTACTACAAACTAAACAGTTATAATAAAAGTTAATAAATTATAATTTCAACACGACAAAAGGGTGGTTTAATATTTTATAATGGTCATAGATACGCACTGAATGATTTCCATTACAAAATAAAATGTTCATTCAGTATCTGAGTGTACAAATAATTTTATTTTAGTTAGTAGTCAAACAGATAACTGTAATTGAAAATTATTATGTTTACATAGAACATTTGATTTGATTTATTCAGGTGTTTTAAATGTCAGCCCGATATTGCCAATACAGCTGAATAAGGCGCCTATTGTAATAATATAATTTCTGACAGAAATTATAGATTCTTAATCATTTTAATTAGTTACTTTTACGAGTTTTAATTATAAAAAACTTCTGAATAAATTTGTTTAGTTTCACAGTATCGGTCAAAATTATCAGTTTTAAATCAGTGCTTCTTTAAATAAATACTTTCCAAGATATATCAACTTATGAAAGTAATATGATGATTAGCAAAGTCATTGATAAAAAGAAACGTTTTATGAATTTAATGCAACGAGAAAGAAGGCAAGATCTAAACTGATCTGAGGCAATATTATGTAGTTGATCTTCAATGAAAATTGGAGTGATCATATAGCGTTAATTTACTTGTAATATATAAAAAAAAACGTTGGTATTGTCATATAATTCTAAGTCGACGAATAATAGTAGAAGTTTATAATGGAATTTTCTCCTGCATTACCTTCATATTTACTAAGTTTTTTATATTTTTGACTCGTAACTATTACATTTATAACCGTTTAGTAAAATAATAACTATGACACTATATCTGGTCTTTGGTATTTCATAGAAAAAAAACAAAAAACGTATATAGTATTGAAAGATTATGCAGTGATGCAAAAATTAGTGTACATTTCATTGCTGACTGAGTAATATTTCGAGCTTCAATGGTTTTACATGCCTAATAACTTGCTATGCGGTAAGTGATTTTAGCCGCATATTTCACTGAGTAATGAGACAAATTAGCCATTTACTTCAGTAAGTAGAGTGTCATAACTGTCATATTATACTTGTGTAAGTGCTGTATGTTAATGCTCCCTGATGTTCACAGTCATCCATAGATTAGATTTCTCTCTCAATAGATCCCAAAGTTGTGTTAGTTTACAACGCATCAATTAACTGCGCCGCGCGCCGCTTGCAGCTTCTGTTTTCACTAACGACATGTTTAACAGATAATCAAGAAAGTATTTATATTTTATAACACTTTTTTTTTTTTGTTTTTTTTTTTTTTTTCCTTTGGGATATTGGGGTGGATTCCTAGATCCTCACACGTCAACCTGAGCTTATTGTGTGCCCCTTTGATGTTAGAGGGGGTAAGCCTATCTTCGTGCCCTTAATTAGGCTAAGAAGCTTTTCCCCGATACTAGCATTCTGGTTCGTCGCCTGGTTGTTTATCACCGAAAAGAGCCCTTTCTCCTTGCTCCCAGTCTCTCACAGTCCAGTAATATGTGTTTTTGCAGTCTCTTCAGACTTATTGCAGAGTCTAACACTCCGAGTCCTCATTTCGTAAACCTAGAGTGTTTAGGTGTTTTCCTGAAGTGCCGTGTCCAGTGATCAAGGCAATCACTTGCTTAACCCGATCCCTCCCCAGCCCCATCAGCCATCTGGTGAATCCGGAGCTAGAATCGGCAAGCAGTCTTTTGCCGAGTGCCTTGTCCTTGGTGACTCTGCCACCGCAAGCGGTGTGTCTTCCTGGACCATTTGTTTATACTTTGATAAAGCGGCTGACTTGCTTATACCACAACTCGGTTCTGGACCGGTGTATGGCATGCTTGCTCCGCTTTTTGGCAAGCCTGTCGGCGCATTCGTTGCCACCTATGCCTGTGTGGGCCCGGTACCCAACCAAGACGCACACAGTTGCGTGATCCAAGCTTGCAGAGAGTGTTAAAGCACTCCCACACAAGCTTGGATGAAATGCTGTTGGAGTCAAGAGCTTTAAGAGCTGCCTGACTGTCTGACATTATACAGATGTTCATTTCCTGGTACCCTTCTGGTGAGGCCTAGGTTGGCACAGGCTAGGATACCATAGATTTCGGCTTGAATATGGAGCAGTTCCGACCCAAACTGCCGCTAAGGGGCAGTTCTAGGGGATTGACTAAACACTCCATATCCAGTTCTACCCTTAATAAGCGAGCCATCCGTGTACCAGACAAAGCTCTTTCTTATTGTTGGGATGTTATCTTGCGATTTCCACTCATCTCTGGAGTAGAAGTCAACAGAAATGGCTTATTGAATACGAACTCCGTTCTCATTGTGTCGGAGACCATTTCGAGAATAGCGCTTGGGTTTACAGCTTCAGTGATGGCGCCATGGCTCGCGTTAGACGCGCCATTCCTCCACAAGGCCAGCAACCATCAGCCGATAAGCTGACTTACGCGCTTCAGCTTTATATATGAACATCAAGAGGTAGAAGTCCTAAAGCCACCTCGAGGGTCGCTGAGGGACTGCTCCTGAATGCTCCGGTTACAAAGATTGTGCCAAGCCTTTGTAAGCTTTCAAGCTTGGCTTTGGCAGTTACCTGAATTCACCTTTGTCCCACCAGACTAATGAACCATAAGTGATTTGAGGCCATTACAACTGCTTTGTAAAGCCATAGTGCTATATGGGTTTTACGCCCCATGAGATTCCTGCAAGTCTCCTGGACGTCATGAGCGCCCACTTTGCTTTGTGCAGGATATTATTAAGATGATCATTCCACGTAAGCTTATGGTCTAGAGTCAGTCCTAAATATTTGACTGTCTTTGACCACTCCAGCTGAGTGGATGCGAGTTTCAGCCTAGAAAGAGACTCTAGGTTCTTTTTTTCTAGTGAAAGGTACAACTACTGTCTTAGAGGGATTTACTTTCAGTCCCTCTCCCTGACACCAGTTGTGTACATGTTGAAGGTTGGTATTCATGATATCAACAACAACATTTGTGTATTTTCCCTGTACCATAAGGACTATGTCGTCTGCATATCCTTGGACATAGATTCCGTTGTTAGTAAAGGTTCCTCAAGTAGACCATCTACTACTAGGTTCCACAGTAGAGGTGACAGGATGCCTCCTTGAGGACATCCCCTTGTGGGTGCGATCACAAGCGATACTTCATTGAGATCGGCCCTGATCCGTCTGGAGCACAGCATGGCCCTAAGCCACCGGCACAGAGCTGGCTCGAGGCCACGTCGCTGTGCTCCACTTACCATTGCAGTGAATTTGGCATTGTCGAAAGCTCCTTCAATGTCTATGAAGGTGCACAATGCCAATTCCTTGGCGGACAGGCTATCCTCAATCCCACTGACTAATTGGTGCAGTGCTGATTCACAGGATTTGCCTTGCTGGTATGCATGTTGGTTGCGATGAAGGGGAGTGTCTGAGAGAACTCCCTTTCTCAGGTGCCTCTCCACCAGTCTTTCTAATGTTTTTTCAGTAGAAACGAAGATAAACTGATGGGACGAAAAGATTTAGAGACAGAGTAGTCCGCTCTCCCTTTTTTAGGGATGAAGACCACCCTGTTGAGACGCCAGACTTGTGGTATGTACCCATAGGCTAGGCTCGCCCTGAATAGTTCACATAGAAGGGTAAGGAGATTCTCCGGCCCTTGTTGAAGCAGGGCCGGAAAGATTCCATCCCCTCCTGCAGATTTGAAAGGGGCAAATTTAGAAATTGCCCATTTGGCTTTAGAGAGAGTGACAATCCTTCTGGCAATGGCCCAGCTACCACGACAAGCTCTTGGCCGTGAGCCTGCCTCGTGATTACCAGACGTTCCAGTGTCGTCATTCTTCAAAGATACAATCAGGGAAGTGAGTCTCAAGGAGAAGTTTGAGGCTATCACTAGACCCGGAAGTGTGTTGACCTCCCTGGGACCTTAAAGATCCCAAGTGACCGGTTGGACTTGAGGCTAGCAAGCGTTGCAGTCTAGCTGCCGCGCTTAACTCATTACCTTCTGTGTAAACTGCCTCCAGGAACTTTGTTTTGCTTTTTTAATTGCTAGGCTGTATTCTGTTAGAGCTCTATGATAGGAACTCCCAGATACGCTCCTTTTTGCATTGATTGTACAGCTTCCTGACATTAGCCCTTTTGCCGAGCGAGGTCTGCAGTCCACCACTTACTATTGGTTCGACTGTTCCCCCCGTCGCAATGGGCAATTGTCATGGAAGCTATTGATTATAGCATTCTGCAGGTCAGAAGCTATCTGATCTATGTCTGTGAAGCATCGCACACCTTCCGCCTACCGATCCCAACTGTGACTGAAGGTCAGACTCTATCCCAACCAGTCCAGTCCTCCTGGGATTACGATAGAGGACCTCTGCAGCCTCATCTTGCAAGTTAAAGAGGATATACCTGTGATCCGATAATGAGGCCTCTTCGCTTACGTGCCACTTATCAACCATTCCAAGTATTCCTTGTGTGCAGATTGTTATGTCAAATAACTTCTTGTCTAATTCGTGTTGCGAACGTAGGGCGGTTACCTTTATTAACATATAAATAGGTCCCTACTTAGAAGAAGAAATTGTAAAAGTGCCTCACCTCTAGGGTTAGTGTTGGTGCTGCCCCATCCAGCAGAGTGATAGTGGCGTTTGGCGTCACAACCTAGAAGAAGTTGTTGACGTCTGGCTTGTGCTTCTTCCACCAGGAGCTCTAGGTCTCTTGATGGAGGGAGTTCCCTGGCATCATATGGCAAGTATACGGAGCCTACAATTGTGCTCTGCACTATACCTCCATTCTTCCAGGTCAGTGTGCCCACAGTGAGATCTCTGGAGCAGAATTCGTTGAGGGTTAGAAAATCCAAGCCTCTCCTCAACAGGATGCAGGTTCTGACATTCCTTAGAGAGGTACAGTAAATTAACTTACCTTTGGTTTCATTTAGGCCCGCCACTCTCCCTTGGTGAAGCCATGGTTTCTTGAATCAGTGCCAGATCAAATCCCTCCTGGAGGAAGAACTGGCAGAGGCTGCCGAGGCAGCCCTACTGTGCTGGAGTTGATTTGTAGAACTCGTGGCATTGTCCTTGACTGTCGAGGAGACAATTGAGACCTGCCAGAGTCCTAAGTTGGCTCTACAGTTGGAAGCCTTCACAGCCTTGTAGCAGACCTCGTCCAGGAAGCAGACGAATCCGTAACCTTTCGGGTCTGGCTTGGATGGAAGGATTTTCCACTCGTTTACATTCAGGTTGGGGTTCTGCTTATTGAACATCTCAAGTACCTTTTCAGGTGTCTTCTTCAGAAGCTTCGGGTGAGCTCCGAAAAAACACCCTGGTGGGACCTCAAGATGTCCTTACGCAGACCCACTCCTCAGAGAGATATCATCTCCCAGAGGTTTTATTCTTGGATAACTTCTTCCAGCCAACGTTTGGTGTGTTCGTTGATGCAGGAAGCAATTAAAACACCTTTCTCTAGGTAGGTGCCCGCAAACGATGGAACGCTTACTAACTATTACAGTAGACTATTGCATTTTACAGTACATGACAGAAACTGAATTTATAATAAAAACACTAATTTATCAGCTTTAAAAAAGGAACATAAGCTTTAGTAACTGAACTGAAGTGACCATAGAGAACCTGAACGATTGCCAGTACTCAATTTTATTAAGTTGTTAATTGTAACTCAATTAATAATTTAGATTATAAATTGTATTTGTAAACATTGATACCTAAGAATACTTGTATACAATAAAGTGTTTTTTAAATTTTAATTTGATATGAACAAGTGGTTTTAATCTGATAAAATCAAAAACGAAACTTTAGATTGCATTTTCAGTAACATGGATTAAAAAGAGGTTTAGTAATTTGCCGTTAGTGACTGTTCATTTAAGCGTGGATTTTAAGTGGAAATGAGTATTTCACACTGTATTTATCTCATTGAAGAACTGTAACATGAAGGGGTGAATGTGAGTGAAGTTTAGTGTTTTTTTTTTTTTTTTTTTTTTTTTTTTTTTTTTTTTTTTTTTTTTTTTTTTTTTTTTTTTTTAATTTGGTTTAAAGAGCATAGTCTATTGCAAGTAAATTATAATTGATTAAGCATCTCGTGTATTATATTAAACTAACCAAAATACTAGACACATTATTTGTACCAGTAATTTATTCAAACATAAGGGAACAGTTATTATTATACATCCGAATTAAAATACAAAATAAATACAATTATTACCTACTACAAGTACATTAAATGCTTTGAGATAGTCTGAAACCATTTCTTATATTTGGCCTATGTAACACAATGCATCTATTCTGTTTATAGAACCACGTGCTTTGAATTAAGTAAGTATCCTACTGGTACATCAAAAGTGTTATCTGGTTAATTTCTTATCAAGGGATGTTAAACTTTTTGCACCACTATATTATAGTTTTTCACTAAAATTGTAATTTATTATATGTAAGGTTCTTTAAATGAATAAAAAAGTTTCTCTTATTGTTTAAAGTAGCACTACATATTTGTGTATGTAAATTATTGATACATATTATACATATACATATTTACGTATTTATACATATTTATGATTGATATCTACAAAGCACCCATTTATATTAAAACCCGGTTTAAGAAATATTTAAATATTATAGAATAAAATATAGTTTTCTACAACTCTGATATAAAACATTATCTGGTTGTTATTAATGAATAGTTGTATTATAGCTCGTTAACACTAGAGAGCATTTTACCTATAGTCAAATCAATTGCTATTTTAAAACCTGTTCCTATCAATGCTCTATCAACATTATAACTATAGTCGTATTGCGCGCATAACAGCTATGGAAATATTCTACGAGGTATTTTCAATTTGGTTTAAATTATCAGACGTCTTATTCAATCTCAAAGTTTCAATAGAACCACACTTATTTTCTTATATACAGATTATTTTCCATTTACCGAGTGATTTTCTTGCAATAAATAAATACAGGGTTTAAGTGACATAGGATGTCATTGCAAAATATTGTGACTCTTGTATAGAAACCCAGGATTTGATTTAGAATATTTTGTCAGGATTGAGTAATAATGCAAAAAGTGATAAGTATTGTACGATATTGCCGTTATGGTCAAACACTAAGTATTACAATAATGTATATGTATTTAATTAGACATCAGAACGTAGTGCTTTTTTCACTAAAAGTAAATGGATTTTTGAATACTTTAATAAAACAAATTCACATGGGTTACTACATTCCATCAACCGTGGCATTTATTTTATTTACTTTATAGGGACATAGGTAAGCAATTTAATATGTTATCTCTTGAATGACTAAAAGGGGAAATGGTTTTTGTAAAACCATGTTTTACATTTCGAACTTATATAAACAAATAAAGTGCATACATAGCGTTGAAGACTTGGAGACGCACAGTTAACATTTTTTTTGGGGACATACATTGTACTCATAAAGAAAAAATAAATGTTGATGCAAAGTTCTACCACACACTTTAAATATTTGTTAGAATTTCGGTAGTTAGTGCTCCAAATGAAGGCGCAGGATGGAGTTATAAATTTATTTCGGTATATATATATATATATATATATATATATATATATATATATATATATATATAAAGGAAAGAATAATTAGGTCACTGACATTCATTAAAGAATATCAGTAAGAAACATGTATAGATAACAATTTCTACATCTTTCATTAAATGGTTTATGGGATTATATTAACAACGATGACGATTGTACTAGTAAACTTTGCTATATCTCAGTTATCTGATAAAATATAAAAGCGCGTTTATTTTAATTTCAAGTGTAATACTTAAGGTCATACTTAAAATCTGTAAAAATTATAAGTTAATCCGTATTACTTTACAAAGGGACATCTGGCGAAATCAAAAGAGTTTTTCTTCAAAATTTGACGTTCGATTAAATATAAGTTAAAGATTGAATTGTTTCTCTTAAAGACCTATATGTTTATACTTTTATATGATAAGAAATGTTATATCTTACTTTTAACCGATTTAATGTTGCACTTATCACACTTTTGTGTGCATATTCAATAGAATAAACTGTTCACTGTTGGTTTTTACTTAAAAAACTCAGTATATACATATATTTAAAGTTTATTTTCCACTAGAATTACGCACTAAATTCTTTTTAATCTGTTACAAAAATTATTGAATTAAACTGTTTAATACAATTGTTTAAGTAACAATATACTATAAAATTTTAACTATACGCTTCTGTTTTTAGTTACAATTTGTGGTGGATACAGTTTTTTAACTAATGCAATACCAATTATTATCACCTAAATAATATCCAATCATATTACCTCAATTTCATAACTTTTTTCAAGAGTAATCTAACAAACTACTACGGTTATTTACTACACCATAGCTCATATTTTATACAAATCTGCTTTATGTCACAAATAAACTTTCGGATCTCGTAAAGCAGACTCGAAGTATGTCATCTTTATCATTTATCGTCTTTGTTATGACCCATATAATGGTATTAGCATTATTTTTGTAGACCAACGTCAGTTTCATGCATCGTCAATTACCATTTAAAAAACTAGCATAAACCCGCGCCTACACTAGCTATTTCTATGCAACATACGATTTTTTTAAATCCACCTCGATTTTCATTAACACGAACTACTTTACCTTAATGTACTTGGAACTCCAAAGTCGAATTGCATAGTCTTCTTAGAGAAAGCACTTGTGATGTAATATGATAGGGTCCTATGATATTTGTAATGTGGAATTAATCATATATCATGCATTCGGTACCCATTTTATATTTTTCGTGATTAAAAGGGCCAGAAGTTAAGTAAAAGTATAATTATTATTTCAGGATTAGCACTTATAATTCAAATGAACTATATTTAAAACACAAAATTGGGGTTTGCTGTTTTGTTACGAGAAAAATATAAATAGACTTTAATATAATTATAAAGTGAGGTTAAAATTAAAACAGTATATTTGTCTAAATTGTATAGATATGGTTAGCATTATTTCAAATTAAAAACTAAAATCCACATCAATGTTATTAGAACATTTCAATACTTACATTAGGAAAATTGCAATCCACATGTAAAGATAAAACACGATACAAAAATAAATTGGTTTGTCTAAGATGTTGACACTAAAAGCGTTGTTACTCTTTTATGCATTGAATCTATACATTTAAGAAAGTTGTAAATTCAGGTTAAAACAATTAACTATATGTCATGCTGTTATAATACAACGTGTAATATTTGAGTACATTTAACTGGCTATTTTAATTCACATTACGTAACTGCAGAGACAAGTATAGGGTTTTGGCTGCTTTAAGGACCAGAGTGGCGTAGCTCGGAAAGATTACCTCATGAGAATATGTATATTTTCATTATAGGGAACCTATAATTATATACGTAAGATTTCAGTACAATCGGTTGAATAAATTTATACGTGATAGAAAAACAAACAAACAAAGGTAAATTATTCTTTGGCATTTTTATATTATTAGGATTATAACACTGAAACATACTTAAAATTAAATTATTAAAGAAACATTGCATTAGATAATGGATATAACAAATCACTAAACTATTCTATATTCTAACTAAGTTTAGTAATGATAAATGATGAAAGATATATTAAAATATTATAAACTGTAATCACCAAATTTGTTGTTTGTAGGGGTTGTTTTTGCTTTATGGGGTGATGCGGGGTTTACTTTTAAGGTTACTTAATTATAACTTTTTATCTGTTAAAGGTTATTTTTGTATAGAAAACACGAGGACCAGTGTTCCAATAAACTAGGGCGGGAGAGCCTACGAGAAATATACTAGTCCTTAAAGTTTATAAATAGATTTAGTAAATTGTTTATGTGAATGAATGTGATATGAATAGGTTATGTGAGTAAAAATTCCACTCCTCCGATCTCAGCGAAACAATTTTTAATTTTATTATAATATACACAGAATATGTGTTGAATCGTTACATGTTTACTACTAAAGTTTTTGTGTTAATTATTATTTATTGTTTTGGACAAAACATAAATTTTAAACAATATTATTATTGCTGCCTTTATTGGCTGAGCATCACAAAACCTATAACTAAAACGACTGGTAAATCTATCATCAGAAGTTTTAGCAACCCTCTAGTATATCTCTTAAACTAACTGATCTGTAGACTTCTAAACGTTGCAGGTATGATGCCAATGAATGCTACCTTGGCTTATTTAGTATACATTTGAAGGAATTGTTATGAAATTTAAAATAGTTTAAATAATAATGTATACTGTTAACGTGAATATTTATTACTAACTACTACATTTAACTAATAGACAGTGAGTTCTTCTATATTTATTTCGGCTTCCCAAGATATTTTTTTAAACTGTATTAAAATAGTAACTATTAAATATTATGTTACCAGTGTATTTATAAATAGCTCATGTTTTACGTTTCTCTGTTGTTTTGGCTCTTAGGACGAAAGCTTATAAAATGCAGCTAGTCATATAAGGACCTTTGCGCTGCTTCCTGAGTGACAGAATATTTTGGATGGATAAAGTTGGGGGTAGGGGCCGCCTCCTACCGAGATCCGTGGGAAGAATTTAAGGCAGTAATCTATAATCGTGTCCCCTCAAAATAAGAGGAGGCCAACTCTTAACCAGCCTCTTCAGTCAAAGCAGGCAGGGAGTGGCACGCCATTATTTTTAGGCATTTTATAACCTTTGACCGTGAAGAACTCCATCAACTCCAACAGTCATTTCCCGAAGTATACTAGACCTATCGATTTACTCTTGCGCACCGGAATCTCCACATTTGCGGTTAATGGTTTTCCGCTCCTAGACATCCATAAAGTTTCCCTGATTTAAGTGACGCATCGCTTTTTGCTGTTCCCAACGTTATGTTTAACTGGATGGTGTAAGCCAGCCAGGAATGATCCCTGCTGAGTTCATGTTATAGTCAATGTAATGCAATAATATAAAATAATAAGTTTCCTTATGTAATTCAAAACCAAGGTTAAACCTTATTTTAACAGAATAATGCCTACAATATATTCATGGCTCCACGATTTTGTATAAGGCTTGCACGTGATAGTGATCGTAATGCCTAAAAATTTATTTAATGTTAACTACGTTCTCCTTTTCATAAAATAATATTTTTTAATTCAGTAAAGAAAGCATGGAGGCTACAATGCTTTTAAAATGACTTCTCCTAAAAGTATTTCGGGAATAATTAGAATAATGATCAACATTTTGATAACGATTATAGATGCCTATGAGAACTCTTTATACACAGGAAACTGCCAGGTAAGCATAAATTTGTATTTATAAAGGCATTTTCTTTTTATTTTAGCTTTCACTATCAAATACTTCTTTACGTATTTCCAAAAGTTGAATGTTTATATCAAATATGAAAGAAAATTATTTTTATAATCAGTACAGTTAACGTGAAGTAAACAGGATTCTATAACTGATTGTTCTTCTAAAAATTTTGATCAATATCAAATTAAGCTTGCTAATGAATCTTGAACCAAGTTAATAGGCGGAAGGAGTCCTTTTTTTTATCAAAATAAACGCTTAGTAAATTACAAATATCATCATTAAACCATATATCACCGACTTTAGGTATTTTAAACTTAATTTTATGACAGCAATATAACTGCTATTAATTTGCCTGAAAATTGGTTTTAAGTGCGTCAAGCTAATAAGAGTATAATCTGAGAAAACACAATCATTAATTATTTTTAACACTTTCAGTACCGTTAAAATTCGACTCCGCAAAGACTAGCACCGACTGACTATTAATTTAATTGTTTTAATGAATTCTTTAATAAGTTAGAACCAACAAAACTGGTTATGTAGTTTTAAAATGTGAATTAGTTCTCAACTCCTGAAGATTTACTCTGATATTTCAGAAATAAATATGTTTTAATGGTACCATAAAAGATTCGATGGAACCTAAAGTTCTCCTTAAGAATTATAATGTATTGACCTATTGTCACTTTATTACTATAAGAGCCAAGCTGCTATCAAAACCTTTCTGTACATGGAAAAATCAATTGAGCCCATCCATCACTGTAACATTTTTGTAACTTCGAGAAGGTTAAAAAAATTAAGAAATTTTTCCCTTTATTGCGCTCCAATTCATGTTTGAACTTTTATTTTTCCTAAGGTTTACACATATAAAATAATATAACAGGTTTTTGGAATACCTGAAGACATACATATTGTATGCAAATTGATAATTAAGACTGAATTAACATATGCTTTACGTATAAGAAAGTTGATATAGAAACATTTTCATATTAATAAATAGATAACATATCATTATTTTGCATGCTATTTCAAAATTAGACTGTGTTCAACTTTCAATAGATGTAATGCCCCGATCTGATAATGGTAAATCAGTTTTGAACCTACTTATCATTAGTAGAATAAGAGTAAGCAAAGGTTATTAATTGAGGGGCTGGACACATTAAATTTATGTTTGTATGCAATTTTTGCTGTTTATTTCCGGGCCTACTCTTGATATAATAAGGTAAAAAGGTCATAAATATTATACAGGACGTAGTTCTATATGATAAGTAGTTTGTTTAGCTCCTATAATATAATAGCTGGCTAGAATTTGTTTTAACGAGTTCATTAAAATCCGTGTAATAAAACCAGGAACAGATTTTTATGGGGTTTAAGACTAAAATTGACTTAAGAAAAATAAACTATAATTCGATATGGAGGGGAGCAAAATAATAAGCTTACTCATACCTTCGTAATATAGATGTTTACGTTCTATACGAACTCAAAATGGACTTTAATTTAAGCTTATTATAATTAATACCCGTTATGTTTCCTCATAACGTGAAAGTTAATGAACAAACTTTGTAATTTACAGGAACATGATTAAAGGATCAATGCAGGATTGGACAAAATTTAATTTAATAATCTTATAAATAAAATCCCTACTTATTTTACAAAACTATAAGGTGGTGCAATATATTTTTAGACTGAAAAAATAATTTTGCCTGTAGGTTTTTAAGACAACTTTCCTTAAGACAGAAAACAAGAACATTTGTGAAGGCTACAATACAAAATTAAAACTATGATATTTAAATATCTTTATTTATAATCATGAGAGAATATATTAAATATACTATTACTTAGGGATTTGAATTTAAAGAATAAGAGAGTAAAAGTAAATATAAAATAAGTATATTTATATATATATATATAAATATATATATATATATATATATAAAATAAGATCAGGATTCGAGTCCCGGTGGAGCAAGTACTTTTTGTGATTCAATGTTTATTGAAAAAAATTAACTTCGGCTATTGTCATTTATACAGATTTCATTAATGTAAACAAACAAGTCGTTTGACAGGTATTTGGTCTTCCGATCATATGTTAGTTTGGTTATTTAAACGCATATGTGACAGATATGGCCAAATACAAAATAATTGAATCGTAAAAAGTGAGGGCTCTGTGGTGTTAGTAATGGTAGCACATTCACCTGGCAAGTGAGGGATCCGGATTCGAGTCCCGGCGGAGCAAGTACTTTTTGTGATTCAATGTTTATTGAAAAAATTATATATATATATATATATATGTTATTCAACCGATTCATTATTTTTTTAACCACAACTATTTAAAGCATATGTTACAGAATAAGTTTTACATTTGAACAGGATTATATGGTAATAAATCATATAATAAAAAATACAAATTAATCAAGCCAACACTTCAGTATTAGAGAAGTTGATGTATTAAAGCCTCAGGCTTGGTCGGGAGATGAATTTTGTATAAACTAAAGATTAGTTCTTTTGTCACTTTCACAGGGCGTACTTTCAGTTACTAGTAGTTACAAAAATACATAAGTGATTAAAAATTCAAATTCTAAACTCTAATTATATCTAAACCGTGTACATATAAACAATAAAATAAATAGTAAAAACATCTATCTAGCAATTACAAATAAATAATAATAATACAAATAAATACACGTTTTTTATTGTATTTGTACAATTATATTTTTAACATTTTGATCTGATTTTTTTCAATAAAAAAAATCTGCTAGAACCTTTTTTAGATTCAAATACGTTTAATAAAAACGCTTTTGAAGGGATTGGAACAATTTGAACTAAATAAAACCCTGAACAGGAGTACAAGTTAATACAATTACTCAATCATACCGTTTAGATTTTTAACAATTGAACTAAAACCTTGCTCATGATATAACGTATATTTAATATACCTGACTGAGCGTGCAATATAGCTTTGTATAACCTAGATATGTTCTAGTTAGCTGTTTGATTTGTTGAGCCAATAATAGGAGATATTTGGCAGAATTAATTGGTTTGTTTACACAGTTATGTATTACTAATCAGTATGTACACTGATAGTTTTAGGCTTTACTCACTCGACTACGTTAGTACTAATATGACATTTTCAACTGTTATTTACACTATTAAACAGAGTCAGTAAAAAAATTGGCTTAATATTAAAGACTAGAAATTACGTGACGTTGCACTCAATATATTTCTGGACAACAGAAACTTCATATATATAGAGTTTTTAGCGTAAAACACACGCGAATAAGTATTATTCATTGGACTGTGTAGCAAAATTTGAGCTCTTTGAATATAATTTGACTTTAAGTATAAAGAACAGCTTTTTAAACTGCTCCTGAATTTGGAGGGTGAAACATGCTTATACATATACATCAGTTAATTCAATCTCCTCTGTAATTTCCTTATATTTAATGACCAGCTTCAAAAAGCTTTTCTTACATATAAGCACATTTAAGGGCCATTATGCAGGAACCTGAAATTGAAATACCTAGTTTTCTTAGTAACAGTAATTACGATTTATAGTAATATAATGGAGCCGTATGTTAATTGATAATTAGAAGTAGGTATATTTGAGATTTATGTTATATCCGTGTTGATGGTTAAGGATGTATTACAATTTTACTGGTACTGGTATATATATATATATATATATATATGTTAAATATTGTGTATGTTATATATATATATATATATATATATATATATATATATATATATATATATATATAGTGTATATATATACATATTATTTAAAAATATATGTTTAAAACCAAAGTATGGAAACATTTTCGTTGTCGGAGTAACAGTGCAAAAGCTTTTATCCTACTAAATATATTGTCATTTCTAATACAAGTCACATTTACTTTCATATCATCCAATTTATCATGTCATAAAGATTTTTTTCAGTCTTAGATTTTATTTTGTTATTTTATATACAAAAATTACCCAAAATATATAGTTTTTTTTTTGTTGCAATCCCTTTTAATGATTTTGAATATTTTATATAAATTAAAAAATCTTAATCTATCTGTTTATAAACATTTTAAAGGTTTATGTGTATAGGACATTGGGGAAAAGGGGAGTGGGACATTGACAATTAAGTCCTTGAGATATGAGTTAATCATGTTAAATTTTATATGATAAAATTACAAAATATAATTCTTCTTGGTGTTTCTTGTCTATTTCAACCTACATGAGTGGGTGAACTTCATGAAACATTTTAATCGGTCACTCGTGAGGAAAATGTATGTTTGTCTAATATAAAAAACTTTAAACAAAATTAATTTCTTTCAACTGACCCAACCTTCCTTAACCGTCAGTAAAAAATCTACGTTTAACTTTTTGTATTTTTTCTTTTCAGACAATAACGCATGTTCACTTTAAAGTTACTCGTATTAGGTCATTGGGTTTAAAAAAGGTAAGTCAATTATTACTTCTAAGCTTCGCAGTCAAATTTTTACCCTATGAGTGATTGACTTGTATGAAGATAGTTGTTTTTGTAAACAAACATTAAGGTAAGTGAACGTCAAACTTTATTGTTATAGAACATCAGAAAACTAAAAAAAACTTAGTTCCTATAAAACTGGAAACCTATTTCAACCCCTATAGGTAGTTGTTATATACGCAAATACTTTCGTTATTATTATTTTTAAGTCATCATGCATGTTTTTGTAACTTTTTTCTTTTTAGGACATTTAGAAGTTGAAAAACACTGTGTAGTCTTTTGAGGCTGCAGCACCTTGATAAACTCTATTGGTGTTTTTGGTCTTCATAAATATGCTTTAGTTTATGTAACTAAGCAATTGGGCAAACGTGTGCCACATTTCAATTGTGTGGAGTATCGGGAAGTTGGGGTTCTTATTTATGAGTTTGTAAGGGTTTTATCTTTTATATGTTAAGATAAGAAAAGTTTATTAAATTATTAAATATTGTATGACATACCCGTCGGATACTTCTTAAAAAGTGCTATTGTCTATATATCTCCTCTTATATGCAATAACGTGGAACCTGTTACACTGGTTTCTTCCTCTTTATTCTATATTGTTTTGGAGTAAATTGTAAAATCAGAAGTCTGTCTTTGCGATAACTTATTTGTTACGGTCATAAATACTCTGTTGGTGATAAAAAGTAAATTATATAAAAGTATGGTGACGCTGATCACCCAGTAAATTTCAAAACATACATATTTATCCTAACTAGTGGATAATATACTTATTTGACGTTACACATTTGACATTGTCACATTTAATCACACGAAATATTTGTCAAAGGCTTGTTTTTTTTATTCCAGGGTTTTTCGTATCAAGATGAGAAAACATACGGTTATGAAATATCGTATTTTACTTATTACGTGATATTAATAGAAAATTAAATACCTTATAATGCCTGCATAGTATCTTTTAGTTTTTTTTTAATTTGTTCTGTCATTAACGTAGTCTTAAAATATTCTATTACTTTAAGACGCAACCAACAGGCTTCATAAGCGTATATTATTTTATTTTGTACCTAGTATAAATATCTTGTATGCTTAATCAAGTTATATTAAACATTGTAATATAAGTATTGTGTATCGTTGAATTAAAAAGCTAAAAAATTTAAGAAAATATTATGAGCAAAAGAAATCTTTGTGTAATAAATTTATGTGAACCGATAGAGGACAGAAACTTCGTCTATAGCGATGAAAGGGGAACAATAGTCAAACACAAACTTATTGACTGAGTAAACTGTCGTCCATAATTGCTTAATCTCACTAGATTGGATTTAATTACTTGTTTTATTCCACCCTAAATTCAAAACAAGTACTAATGTATATGATTATTTTCATTTTAATGTACAGGATATTATAAATGTTAAAAAGATTTTATATTACATATGAGTATAGCTTAAAAACACTAGACTAACTTTTTATAATACTTTAATTACATTTTATTGCCATGGGATAAGGTTAAAGTTAGCAACCTTGTATAAGAAAGAAGCGTTTCATACATTATTAAAAGTTTGGTGAAGTAGGATTTCGTCAATAGGGTTATGTATTTAATACCAAACATATTACTTGTTAAAATGTCGTTATTTACCTTGTTATAAAATAAATTTCTAATATTAAACGTAGAAAAATCTCAAAATAGTTGGAAAATGTACACATTAGAAACGTGAATCTTAATAATACCGACCATTCTATAATAGCAGACAACAGTTATAAGATAATACATTACAAATAAGAGTAGGATATAATTGTTAAAATCCTGTAATATTATATAAGGATAATGAGAGAAACCTTATAAATAATTGTATTATAATTGATTAAAAACATAACTCCAGCACAGATTATATCGATATCTTATTTAAACGTAGGAACTCTATGTAACAGAAACCATCTAATAACATGTGGTAGGGGGTGGGGTTAACCTTCAGCAAATGAAATTAAGTGTGCGACCTTTAACTTGAGTATACAGATAACTCCTTATTAACGGAATTTTCAGTTTAACATGTATTTACTGAAGATGGGTCTCCTAAGCAAGGCAGAAATATTTCAAAAGGTAATTTAATTTTGTAAGCAATATTCTAACTTGGAGTACTATAAGACTGTAAAGATGTTACATAGACACGTACATAAAGGAGTAGAGTGTAATTTGTCAGGTTGATAACAAATATAAAATCATAAAAATATATAGTAGCCTTTTTTATTTATACATCTTTATCTCTTTATATATGTTAAGCGATAATGACTGATGATTTGCATGTTCTATTATTTTTAAATAAATCATCAAACCTAAAAATAAAAAGTAAAATTTCAATTATTTTCATCTTCATAGATATGATCATAAATGTAACTACATACGAAGGAGTTAATTTACTCAAATTAGAAAAATGAATGTACTATTTTTGTTGTTTGTTATAAATGGAACATCAGTTTTATTGTGACACAGCGACTGACATTGTAAAAATATAATAGAGAACGAAACAGTCCAATGGATCTATAAAATCAGTGTAATCGATAATGCAGCACAACAGTGGTATTCCTGCGAAGATAATCCTCGGTTCCTCTAGGAAGTATATACTAACTCGAGAATGGACTGAACTGATGTTCAGTGACTAGCGGAAACCAATTACAAGAGTATAAAATGAAATGTTTAACTCAACCTGATAAGAGTCTAAAATGTATAATCTCGAGAAAAAACTTATCTCGAGAAATTTAATTTCACTGAAAGTCACATTATTATACAATGCATGGATCTTTGGGTCATCAATTGAATTTGTATAACATTTTCCGCTGAGGTTTAATGCACAACATTCAAATCTAAATCTCGTTTTATTTAGAGAGTGCCGATGGCCGAGCGGTCTAAGTCTTTGGACTTTGAGTCTGAGTTAGAGATAACGCAGGTTCAAATCCTGTCTGTGACCATTGCACTTTTTATCAGTACCATTGACCTTGTACTGTATCGACTCTTCCCCTTATTCTGTTTGATAAGATCCTCGCACAGGCCAGTGGCCCATAAGGGCGGACAGAATAAGGCTTAAAAGGGGATTGGGACGGAGGGGATTGGGGATTTTCAAGATATCCTGCATGAAGATAAATAGACAGAAAATCATACAATAAAGAAGTTTAAGAAACAATAAAATATAATATAACTCATTATTCTAGAAATTAAGTGTTATTCCAGATTTAAAGCCTGCACATCAAATAATGTCTTATATATCTTGCAATATGATGCATAAATTTTTTTTATTAATTGGATTTTACATCAATGTTAAAATATTGCTTGTGTAAACACCACGACTCTATAAAATGGTGATGGATATGTTCGGATAGTTAGGTAACATGTTTTATATAAACCACATGTTTTAATCTCGTGTGGGTTTAATAAACTTATTACAAATTAATTTATTGATATTTTCATGTTGCAGTCATTGTTGCTAAAAGACTAATGTAATATTTATTAATACTTATATCTATGTAATATTCATTAACACCTAGCCAAGTCCAATGGAGCAACATGCACCATTATTGAAATCAGTATTGATCATATGTAAGTAAAGCCCTAAGATAATACTACAATATATTAAAACACTTATATAATATAGATTAAACAAGGATATTACCTAAATAGTAGTAGACTAAGTTAAAAATTTAGATACGAAATATGCTTTTTTTTTGAAGAAATTATAATAAAGAACCATAGTTCTACAATAGTTATTTGTATATTTTACTGAAAGATTGCAACATTTTTTCATTGATTATAAAATGAAAATAAAGCCGAATTTTACTTTTGATTATTATAAGCAACTATTTCCATTGGTAAGTTTACGTGATTCAGAATCAATAAATACATAGGTGGACTTTGCTTTTTCTAGTTAGAAATCTGTTTATTCAAGTAAACTGAAGCCCAACAGAATAAATGGGTGAAGAGGGAACTGTCCTATGGTTGTTAAGTGCCGAGCATATTCAGGAGACTTTTATTAAAGAGGCTAAGATTGAAACAGAACTAATGACAGTAAGAACATATTCCATTATATTTAGAAACCTACGTGACCTTAACTAGTTTTCCTTTATTATAGCTTTAGTTTTATATAGGTATACAGAAACTAAAATATTCGCCTGTTTTAAAATTAAAAAAAAAAATTGAATAATATACGCATACTTTACTTTTTATACTTTCAATAACTGGTAATCAATTTACAAATCTTAGAATATGTTAGGAATTTGACGTAAAAATAATATAAACAATATAAAACAGTTAACAATCCTCAAAACCAATTTCTCCAGATTACAATAATTCGTAAAAGATATTTAGTTGCATAGCTACAATTATTTCTTTCATGAAAGGAAACTCTGCTTTATATTTCCCCTCCGGTTAAAATGTTTATTGTTTCTGCCTACCACTCGGCTAGCAATTTTTGTATTTGTTGTAATAATAACGGTGTACTTTACATGTATAGTTATTATCTATGTAATATATAATGAGGAAAATGTATGCATGAATTCAAAAAGCCGTGAGATTTTATTACACAAAAATATCTTAATTACCGCTCATCTGAGACAGCTTAACATCGGTAACGAACAGCTGATATTAGCGCGGTGATCATAAATAACTAATGAGCGACTTGGTTTGATTGGTGCTTCGGGAGTGAAGCAAAATGTTAACATTGCCGAATTACTGATGTAATAAAACATCGTTACAATGCCTCAGTACTTGGTGTTACTAGTAACGAATTTATAGCGCTTCCGAGTTAGTATGATTAATTATTATTGCATAAATATTTTACATTTAAAGTAAAATTTCTGTTTAGAAGTGTGTGGATCAAAACACAATTTTATTACAATAATTGAACCTACAAACTTATACAAAAGTGTTATTTATATTCTGTTTAAGGAAACAAGTTTTCATAATACGAGAATATCTCTCTATTTTAATACAAGCAGGTAGAAAATTTTAATAATATAAAACTATACAGATTAAGTATTTCTATAATTGAGGCCATAGTAGGATTGATATATAAATACAAAATATATTTAGATTAGATAGGGACACCTATTAAAAATAATACAATAAATTATTGTAAATTTACAATGCACATTTGCATCTGTGCCGCACAGGTAGTAGGTTTATAGGTTTATGTCACGGTATATTTCCCATACATGACGTTAATAACAGTACTTAGATAAAGCTATTCATCTTTCAAGCCTAAAACATAATCTTTAACCTATAGTTACTGTAGGTACAAATTGTGTGAATTTATAAACAGAATTTATATTTTACAATGGTGTCAGTTTACTTTCATTACGGTTATATCAAATATATCATTAATATATAAGTTGAACTACAAAGACATGCTGTTGATGTAACAAAAGTTCGTGCAACGCCAAAATGTTTGTAGTAACACCGCGCGAGATTGGAGTAAACTCTGCAAAGAACAAACAAATTTATCTTATTTTCTCCTTGAGATTTCAACAACGTTTACTGTGGCAAGCGGTTTCATGTAAGTAAGAAAGCCTTGCTTTTAGTATTTTCTTCAGATGTAATTGTCGTGCTCTGTGCAACTTACGAAACGTTACGTATCGTTTTCCCGTTACGAAACGAACTATATTGTTATGGTTTTTTGGGAGGTCAGAGCTGCAGCCAGCTTTTTTAGATGATAAACTATAATTTGTTGCTCATAAAACTATAAAACTTGATTCGGAAGTTCTGCAGTCGATTTTAATACTCCAGGCATATTCCAGTATATTCAGTGACTTCGCAGTTTGTAATAAATGTACTTGTATGGTGAGCACTAGGTGCATTTAAAGTTCTGTGACATAAAACACATTTTTTTAAATATGTATGTGAATTATAGTGCGCGGGAGTGTTTATGATCCCAGGTAATGTTTTCATCTAAAAGTTAATATTAAGCATGAAAACACATTTTATGAATTATGAATCAATTCGTAAAATTCTTTCATTTGACACGTTTCGCATGATTAAAGCAGTATCTAACACACACAACACACACACACACACACACACACACACACACACACACACACACACACACACACACACACACGCAAACACACACACACAAAACCTTAAATAGATCAATTAAATTTTGGCAAGGCTGGTATTAAAAAAAAATTACATAAATATGGAGTCATACATTTGAAAGTCACTACATATGAGCAAAAAATACAGGACAGAATTAAATCAATATGTAGGAACCAAATGTTTATTCTAGTATGGTTGTTTTGACAATTAATCGCACTGACTTACATTATAACACTATTAATCAGCATAATTAACCCCTAATAACTGCTTCCGAGAGTCTTAATTTGATTAGCACCTGAAGGAATACAACGGGTTTTACAAAGACACAAACGTTATTGTGAAATATTGCATAATGTCCAAAAAGGACAGATTATGAAATATACAAACATAAAGGCTAAGTTAAATAGATAGAGTTGTTTAAATTGGCCTTGGTGACCTCGCATTCATGGGAGAACCGCAATAGCACAAATATAAAAAAGCGCTCCACGTATATTAGACTAAACAGAGGAATAGGATTATAAATAATAATTAGATAAAGAATAAAAATCTAAAATCATTGTTATGTCATAAAACGGGAGCCATTTTTTAATTTTTGGAATTTTAATTCCAATTTTAATAGATGTGTATGTTTTTGTTTTTAGGTGAATAACTAGGCTATTAATATAAACTATTACTGTATAAGAAATAATTGGACTTTTTAACTTATATTATTATATTTTATCGTAAGAAAATACCTTAAACACCGTATTTAATAAATTCTAGGTCTATATAATAAACTACTGAATCTTAGAATTTTTTAGATAAGGAGTGTTGGCTACTCAAATCGTACGATTGTAATGAAATAGTTAACATGGAAACTATACAAACTCATCCAATATACTTAACAATATTACAAACCTTTATAACCACTTTCTATCATTTAATTTTTGGGAAAATAAAACTAAATTTAAAAGAAAATTCATTATGTTACAGTCCTGTTAAATTTTACTTATTGTTTGAAAAGAATGTGCAATGTTATACAAGTGTAAAGCACTAGATATTTTATTGCTTACAGTATCGTAAAGTGGAGGGTATGTTATAAAAATATTATGAAACCGGCATTCCTAAATATATTATTAGATTTTGTTTTATATTCTTGATTTCAAATCAAAATAAAATTACAGCATACTATTAATTAATCTATATGCTTTTCTTATATTCAACTGCTAAATCCAATAAAATGTATAAGGATTACCCAACAGTTTTGTTGAAATCGATACAATTATTAAACTCTGATTATTATAAAACCAGTTCTCACTATAAATAGAAAAGAAGGGTAGTTTCTATCACATGTATTTCACTCTCAGATTCCATGAAATGTGTTTAACTCTGTGTTGACATGCACATGTACATAATGCCGTCACAAGATAACATTATAGTGTGCCAGGGGACAGGAACAAAGGTCTGAAGCGACTCAGCGACACGCCAAACTGAATTACATTGCACTAAGGCAGACTTGGTTACCATGCCCTCTGTCATTTTTGTATTATATAGGCCCTATATTGCTCTTACCAACAACACAACACGCCTAGAGACAAGGAACAAAGATTTACATAGTTATCAGTAATACGACCCAAATCCCATTGCCATAATATATATATATATATATATATATATATATTATACATATATATAGTATACATATATATATATATATATAAATATATATCTTTATATATATATTTCTTGTGTGCGTGTGTATGTTAATGAACTCCTCCTAAACGGTTGGACCGATTTTAATTAAACTTTCTGTGTATCTTCAGTTGGATCCGAGAATGGTTTAGATTCATAATTCGGTCCAATTTTAATAGTTTATTTAATTAATTTTTTAATAATAAATTGTTGTTGATGGGTGGGAGTGTTTTACATTGGATCCGCCAGACTGCGCCACGAACGACACGTAATACAAGTGAACTGATACTTAACAGCTGTGAATATTTTCAGCTGACGTTCATTAAAGAGGCAGAAACATTTGTTCACAATTAAAATTTAGAAAGTTCATATTTTAAATTTGTAAAGTGCTTGATCAGTAGTGTAATGCAGATTGCAAAGAATTGAAGTTTCACCAATTGTTCTACGTAAACATTAAATATTACAACACAGCCATAATATTTTTTCTATTTTATAATTCCAGGTTTCCTGACATTTTGTGCTGCTAATCAAATTTGTGTGTTGTTTTGTAACATTCTGTAATTATTGTGTGAGTGCTAATTGTTATAATACATTAATAGAGATTGAAGATGTTTAACTATAGTTATTTATTAAACTTATTGAACTCATTTTGCACTTTTATTGAAGTGAATAAGTATATTGGTCGCATACCTCAAATAACCTAAGTAGCATAAAAACTCAAAAGGTTGTGTTTCTATGTGTGAATATTGTTAACAGTTTAGATAATCAAGTTTTAAACTAATTGGAATAAACTACTTATTGTTAATAGTGTAGGAATTGGTTTTAAATTAAATTCTGTTGGCCAGTTCCGACATAATACTGTAATTTTAAATTACCAATTTTATAACAAAGTATATTTTTTTAAATTTACAACTTAATTTATCGTAATGCTATTGAATGTACAATATGTTTTGTTAATCTTCAGGAGTGTACATAAACAAATTAGATATGGTTTTCCGATAGGGCTGAAGTATAATAAGTGGCCTCCATCACAATCGAATTTTTGATATTTCTGAATAGCCTATCCAAACTCCTATCCCCGAATTGGATTATAGTTATTTAAAGGCTGAAGTATAATAAGCAGCCACCATCACAATCGAATTATTGATATTTCTGAATAGCCTATCAAAACTACTGAATTTCATTATAGTTATTTATTCGGGTCAAATTTAATTAAATTTTTAATTATAAATTGTTGTTGATGTTGGAGTGTTTTATATTGGATCCGACAGACTGTGCTACGACACGTAATACAAAGTGAACTGATACTTAACAGCTGTGAATATTTTCAGCTGAAGTTCACCAAAGAGGCAGAAACATTTGTTTACATTTAGATTACGTTATTATAAAGTGCTTGATCAGTAGCCTAATGCAGATTTGCAAAGTAAAATTTTCACCAATTGTTCTATGTAAACGTTATATAATATTACAACACAGCCATACGTTTAATCAATTATAGTCTTGAAAGCATAGGAGTAAGCATAAACATATAAAATAACACCACTTCTTATTTAAATATATTCTGTACTCACTTTTGGAGGATAGAGATTATCCAGATATAAAATTGGAAGTTTTAGCTTTTTAAGTGAAATTCTTAGTAAAAATTATTAAGTGTTGATCTTGGAAGAATGCGCTACAATCGCAGTTTCAAATGCTTTTCTATTTAATTCCAGGTTTTCCCCGACAGTTTGAGCTGCTATCAATGTGTGTGTTGTTTTGTATGGTCCATGTTTCAAAAGTAAATACGGCAAATAATATGAAAATATAATAGAATGAAGTTATAAAAAGTGTACTACGTGGCCGCGTTATAAGTTTATAAAGGCCAGCCAACAGGCAAAAGAAGAAAATAAAAAATAAAAACATTGTGTATTATTGCGTGAGTGCTAAAATTGTAATAGTACATTAATAGAGATTATTGGTCGCATTACCTCAAAATAACCTAAGTAGCATACAAATCAAAAGGTTGTGTTTCTATGTGTGAATAACTACTGTTAACATTTTAGATAATCAAGTTTTAAACTATAATGGATTTCAAATAATTTGTTGTAATTTACATTTTTAATCTGTAGTACAAAATTAGTCAGATAAGTTCAATTAAGTAGCATACAAATCACATGTGTGAATAACTATTGTTTAATAGTGTAGGAATTGGTTTTAAATTAAATTCTGTTGGCCAGTTCTGATACTATACTTTAATTTTAAATAACTATAATGAAATTCGGTAGTTTAGATAGGCTAATCAGGAAATTCAATAGAGGTTATCCAGATATAAAATTGGAAGTTTTAGTAAAATACACTTTTAACTGAAATTCGTAAATATTAAGTGTGCAGTGATTGATCAGTTAATTTTTGGTTTATAAATAAATTGTTTTTTTATCTTGGTATGTTTTAATTGGATCCAGCAGAATGCGCTACGATCGCAGTTTCAAATGTTTTTCTATTTTAATTCCAGGTTTTCCCGACAGTTTTGTGCTGCTATCAAATTTGTGTGTTGTTTTGTATCATCGTGTAATTATTGTGTGAGTGCTAATTGTAATATTAAATTAATTAATAAGAGAATCACATGTGTCAATAACTATTGTTAATTATGTAGGAATTGGTTTTAAATTAAATTCTACTGGCCAGTTCTGATACTATATGTTAATTTTAAATATCTATAATGAAAATTCAGTATGAGTTTTAGATAAGGTAATCAGAAATATAAATAATTCGATTGAGATGGAACAGACTTAAACAGCTCAATATAATTTTTATATACGTAAAACAAACTTGGTTTGCAATAAGAACAATATATTTTTATTACATTTGTTCTGTAAAACATTAATTTGAAAAAGTCCTTTTATAATGATTATTTCCAATTATATCAGCATCTAAAATACAATTATAAAACATTGTCAACAATAACACATTTCATATACCCAGTGTACAAATGCAAGTATACATTAGCAATAGGTAGTTTAATTCAATATTAAGTATGAAACATACTGGATGCTAAACATGTATAATATTTAAAAGGCAGGAAAAATACATTTTTAATAATAGAAAGGTGCATTTAAAGCGACCTAACTGTGTTAATATGTAGATATAAAATCAATATAAACAATAAGCTCAGTTGATGTATTAGAGAAAAGCACCATTTTAGAATTTTTTTCCGTATAGTCATACAGACAGTGATATACGAGTATTTTGTTAGTTTAATAGGTTACAGATATGCTTTAATGTCACACATTTAGCTGGTATCCGTATAGTCATACAGACAGTGATATACGAGTATTTTGTTAGTTTAATGTGTTATAGATATGCTTTAATGTCACACACACCCAAATCCATTGTTGGACATGCACCGACATAGTAATTAATTGTAAAATTTAAATTCGATTTATTACTACTTATTAATATGGATACAATATACGTTTTACGTTATATAATAATATTCTATATAGTTTTAAAGTTTTTTTTTTTATATGAGGGAGTGCTGGTGGCTGAGCGGTCTAAGACGCGAGGCTTTGGGTCTGAGTTAGAGATACCACAGTTTCGAATGGTGTCTGTGATCGAAGCACTTTTTATCAGTACAATCGACCTTGTACTGTATCGACTCTCCCGCTTATTCTGTTCTCCTTGCACAGATCAGTGGCCCATGAGGACGACTGGAATAAAGCTTAAAGGGGATCGGCTTCTCCTTAAAAAGAATTATGTATTAATCATTATATTTTATGGCTGAGATCTGTTGTGCGATTTAAATTTTTTCTTTAAAGTTGTCGATAGTGGATATTTTTAAGGAATCATAGATTTAATTTTCCACCTTAGTGTGTTATAAAATATGTAAAAATACGTTTCGAGTTATCAGTAAAACACAATAATTGTGATTCTGAAAAATTAAGTAATGTGAAACGATTTATATTTTTAACAATGGCATATTTTTTCTTTTGATACTGAATGTTTGAGTTTAACAGGATGTATTCAAAACCTTTTCATTGTTACAGATTCTCTTTACAAAAACTAACACGGTATCAAAACTGGAAGTATATAGAATATAATTACGAAATTGTATTAATACCAAATCTTTTACATATTATACGTCAGCAAAAATCGTGTAAATATTTATGCATTTCTTTTATGTTTTAAAACACAAACTAATGGAAACATATATAATTTATTTCGCAACAGGTAGCAATGTGACCTCTACAGCTTTCTAGAGAAGACAATCTCCAGTCTAATGAAATATAACTCTCAGGAACCACAACACAGCAAACGCTTTTTCAGACCCTTTACAAGAAAGGTAAACTGTTTATACCCACTGCCGGGAGAATAGCAACCCCAAGTTTTGCTGCCTTTTGTCCCTTTACATTAACCATAATAAAAAAAAATTTAATGTGTATGTATTTAAGAAATACGATTAAAAATAAATAATATGGCTAAATAAGTATGCTTCATTATTACAAAAAATATTGTCTTAATGATCATACATCAATAAAAATATAAAATGGATTGGAGAACACTTCGAAGAACTAATTTTAAAACTAAGTTTAGTCATCAGCTTCTCGACGCCAGATAAATGTGAACTTTTTAACACAAATGTTGTTTGCTCTTAACAAATAATGTATCATGCTTATCCATAGGGGATAAATAGTTTTACAGCGCCTATGAGTACTTTAAAATAAATATTTAACTCCCTGAAATCCTAGTTATGGAAAGCAACACACATGTACTTAATTACTTAACTATTAAAATACATTTTCATAAAGGTAAATCACCTATAGGTTTTAAAAGGTTGAAAAACAATATTTTTGTACTTCCCAGTGGTTATAAAAGGTTAATAATTCCACACAATGAATTATGTCCTTAACAAAATACATTCACCGAGAGTAACTTTGACTGGAAGTAGCCACAGCGGCTGGAAGCTGAATCTTTTTAATTGGCTTAAAGCTTTCAGACTTTTGAAAATATATGTATTCATCATTTAGACTGCAAGAGGAGAATTTAGTTACTTTTTGACAAAAGCAGTCTTTATAGAACGGGTAATCCTTGCAATTTTAAATAATGCTATGCGAGTGTATTATAATTAAACACGTAAACTATTTGACTGATTTTACTAAAACTATATAAGGACAATTTTGAGTCCCTGGTTAACCTATATGCATATTATTATTTCTGAAATCCCTCCAAGCCACGTCCCACTGTCATTAAAATTTGGAAGAATCCCTTTTTGGTTTGTAAAGTTGCATAACAATAAGGAAATATTATTAATTGAATACCATTTTATACTGTTAAATTTAATTTAAGTAAACTGTCCCTCGTAAACATTATTCTATGACATCACAACCAGGTGTTGTTACTATAAAGTTTAATTAACTTACATTGATAGTAACAATATGTATTTCTACCTTAACTGTAACTACAGCGTTGAGAATAGAGTGAAAGATATATCCGGATAAGATAATTTTAAGATATAAAAAAATATAATTTTGACCTTACGCTTTGGCAAATATTACGTGTGCAGTGCTTGATCATTGACAATGTAAATATGGAAGTCAAACTTAGTACTTACTATCCATCTCTAACTATAAACTTAAAGACTGTTATTTGAAACATTTCAGTTTTCTTATTACAGAAGTAAAGTTCTCAAACATGTGTATGTACATGCATATGAACGGGGAGGCCAGGCAAAATCAACCATTGAACACCAAAAAAATAAGAAAGAAGTAAACTGCATAACTACAAAATTAAGGATTTTATATATATTTATGATTGCAGTAACAATATAAACACAAAATTGGTGTAGGAAATGTATTTCACTGGAACCAGATGTGCTCATTCACGTGCTAAGGATATTCCGCTTCCAGTTATTCCGTGGGTAACTGCTAGTAGGGTAATAAAAGAAGTAAATAAATCCCATCTGATAATATGGATCAGCAAAGGACAATGTTCTACTCAGTAGATAAGTTTCTGTATGACTTGAAACATCTGTTGCCTGTGCAAACATCTCCAAACAATTGTTCTGTCTTCAACGTTATAGACGAAGTTTCTGTCGTCTAATGCTCTATTTTCTAATCAACGATATTTCATTATTGTTACGTTAATGTCTTAAAGTCTTAAATTCAAATTTGATATAATTCAGCTACAATATCCATTTTCAAATTTGGGTTACCTATTTACCATATATAAGCTAAAAATGCATTTGTTTCCATATTCTCCTATGGATTTAATGTTTTAAAAAGTATTTGATGTTTATTACTGGCGTCGGGATATTGTAAGAACAAATAATAAGCACTTACTTTATGAAAAAAAAACTTATTTCCTGATTACATATTACATACAATTACTATGTTCATGGCTCTATGCTTTTTTATAAACTTAGCATGAAGTAAATTTGTAGGAAAATGTTCTACTGTAATTTTCTTACCTCTACTTAGGAAATTAAACTCTGTATTTTCTGATTTGTGTCGCTATGATTGACTCATATCCAGAATATCAGTGTCTGAGGTGGATATTTTGCGTCTCCTTAGTTCAATATACAGTTACCAAAAAACATATATATCGGCGTCACACACTCCCTTATCAGTTTTATTAAAACAATACAATTTGTTTAAATAATGCAATAATTTCAAAATAATTAAACTATGAGGGTGTGTCATTTTAAAATGATAATTTTTCAGATTAAATTGTATATTCCCTGAAGTCAAGGAAAGCATTGCAGAATTTAAAAACTATTAAACATTTACCTGCTAAGAGTGTTTAGTCTGGCGATTGATTTTTACAACATATTCTCTTTCATATCGTAAAATCCAATGTTAAGTAGCTTAAACCACGTGGGTTTACTTTATATAGAAGGTAAACGTTTACCACGTCACATCCCACTTTAACAGACCCATAAAACAGGATGGTTACAGCAATACACAAGCTATATCTCACCTCGTGGTATCAGATTGCCAGCCGTAACAATAACAGTAAACAAGGAATGTACTACAAATCTGTACTAACGGTAACAACATAGCTGGGAACTTGTTGCCTCATTAAATATGATTGTGTATATAACTCCAAAGGTAAGGTAAAACAAATTAAGAATAATTCTACGCTTCAAATATGTTAAATATTACTGTGTCTATTTATGAATTTAGTATGTTGTTACATATTTCAATTAAAAACACGACGTTCAGATCTTCAAGTTAAGACTGTTATCAATATATTCATTTAAACATTATTATATGAATGATTATGGGTTGTATTCGTTTTTATTAGATGAAGGTTATCGAAGTATATGATTTGTTGGGCTTTAAAAAATAAATTTCTCTCTGTATGATTGATTGTCTTCATAATATCTAGAAAACAAAGTGACATAAAAGTTAGCGTAAGACATAATTGTATATGAAGAATTCTGAGTTTGAATTCGCTGTATGGGATTTAGCTAATTGTTACACAATATTTTTACGTTGCTCTTATGGATAAACATGATGGCTACGAGAATATAGGATACATTTTCAAATAATCTGATGATATTGTAAGTGCAGCTTAATATTAGAATAAAGGAAAATAATGACACAGGGGAAACTTAATGTTATAACTCAGTAACAAGAGTTTAGTCCTGAGCAATGTTGCGTTATATTACGCTGATCTTACCGTGACTTCTATCGTACACTGATACGAAATAAAAATCAATAAAAATAGTGAATGCATCATGTAGCAAATTATCTAGATAAACATAACTGCAGACTTTAAATATTTTCACAAAACCTTACAAACTTATACATAGACAATATTGAATCTTCCGAGTGTGCATAACCATGGAATGTCGATGAGTGTAATAAAGCCTATCACTCATGAGGCTGACAAAATTTCTATTTTTTCTGAAGGAGAAATGAAAAAAATGTATTTTCCGTACCTATATGACTATACCAAACATAACTTTCACAAAACTATCTAAGGAAGATTAGATTCTAGATAAATGTTGGGTTTAGCAATATCCTTCCACTTAGTACAGCATTTGAAATCCGACCTTGTTACAAACTAGACTCCATTAATATAGAGTTCAAGTTCGCCTGAAGAGACTCATCAAGGGCAATACGGTATCTTGTAGCGGGAATATTTGTTTCCAAAACTGCCATACATTATTTTCAAAACCTTTAAACAATTTATAGATCAAAAGCAATGTTTCATACTTAACGACTCGTTAAATACTTTCTCATTTAAATAGCGCTTCAAAATAAAAAATGTTCAGCTTCGAATTAAGATTTATAGTAATAACTTTGACCTATTAGTAGATTTATGTAAGAAATTTTCCCTTTCCGTAATTATAGACCTTTAAAACAAAATATTTAGATATTCTGTTTTGAACAAATATTTGATTTTTTTATATCTCTGCTTTTATAAAAGGAATTTAATTGAGAAGTTGTACTTAAGGAATTGACTCTACAAAATTCTATAGTAAAAATTAAAATTAAGGAGTTAAGAATTAACTGAGTGTTCGAAAAACTAAGATTTATATATATATATATATATATATATATATATATATATATATATATATACATATATATGTATATAAATTACGTTTTGTAATCTTTCTTTGTATTCTATCATGTTTAGCAAGTACGTTGATTAGGTTAGATATATACTATCACATAAGTTACATTAAAAACTTTAACTTAATTAATTAGTGTAGTAGTTATTGACACAGTTTATAAAGAATGTCTTATATCAGGTCTAAATAGCAAAGTACTATATCATTTGCTTGAGAATTATGTTTTACATTACATTATGAACGTCTTATAGAAATGGTGCTTTTAAATTGAATAAAACTTAATATATTTAACACTAACATTTTATTTCTCTTCATTGAATAAGAAAAGAAATAATTTTGGGAAATCGGGTATATATATATATCTTCCTTCGTCCTCAAATAAATGTGGGAAACTGAGGATTGATTTTTTGATAAGAAAAGATATACGCTTTTAGTGATGTTTGTGTTGTTTATGTTTTTCAACTTTCCGTTGAATCGTTTGGTAAGGAGATTAAATAAAATAAATGTATAAGTTAACCAACTTCAGATGAAGGGCTTGTTCTTAGCCAAAAATACTATGAAGGGTACATCCCTTCTGAACGGTTATTATATATCTAAATGAAATAAGTAAAATTGTAATGCCAAATTAAGTAATAGTTAAAAAAAGGTTTAAAACGTATTCTATCTGTAAGACGACTGCAAATTTTACGTGATAAAACCTTTTTTTATTGCATCTTGGGATCTAATCTGTTTACTCTTTTTCAATGTTGCTCATGGAATTTTCAGTGAATCTGACAATTTTGTATATTACCATATTAGACAAAACAACCTTCAATTTTAAATACAATACAACCTACATCAGTTTTAATTAGTTAAAAATTAGGTAGGAGCATCTTTAATTGTGAATGGAACTTTTTAAAATAAACTTTTTCCAAAAAGGCCTAATGTTTTACGCAAACATTATATTTGTAATCAACTTAATGAAATATATGATAATCCGCCTATTGGGTTTTCATCCAATACGGTCCCAATCATGTAAGGCCATTTTCGTCACGTTCCTCCATTAAAAAATAATGAAGATAAAATATCCTAATGTTATATTTTTTTTTATTTGACAATTTATTTCCAGCTTAAAACAGCTTTGATCGTCGAATTAAGAACAATATACAACCGGAGAAATTGTAAGACACTTCACTGATTTAGAACCACTTTCTCTTCTCTACACCAGAACCAATTATAGAGAACATTAGAGCCCAGCGAAGCATGTTGTCATGGAATGGACTTCACACAGTGACAACTCAGTTTGGCAAACTTTTCGGAAAGAGAAATTCAATTAAAGGGTAGAATTTATATTGATATAACGAAACAGGTATAAACCATTAGATTTATGAGCCTTTTTCTGGTAGATGTTTAAATTGGAATCTAATATTTTAGTGTACTATTTATGAGATTTTAATATAAATAATTTACAAATAATACTACATTTTCAATTCCTTTTAGGTAGTGCATATTATATACTATAATCAGTAAAGTAATACAATGACATCATTAAACTTATATAAGACTATGTTATAAGAAAACTGTATCGCCTTATACTTTTATATAACCGCTTCCTATTTATAAAAGGGATATTTTTTATTGCATAATGATTTTAGTGTATTAAAAATGTTGTTTTATTCGCATTAAGTAACAAAATGTTTTAAACTATGTTCCAATGTTTAGTTTCAATATTTTTGTAAAATTTTTGAAGTCGGTTCATTTTAATTGCGGAAGTTGTCTTATTTTTGAAACTGTTAGTGTGTAATATTGAGTATTGTCTCTTTATTTATTTCCGAATACAGGTGAGGATGTTCAGGGAACGCAAAACTTGGTTACTACATGTAGTAGATATGTTAGTTTGTGGGATTATGTATCGATTATAAGTGGAGCGTTAATGAAAAACAAACTAAATCTAAATTTAATTTTTACTGCTTTACTGAGATATTTCTTTGAATCTCTATGAAAAATAACGCTAATAGATATAAAAGTAATAAACTGCAAAATATTTTATCTCGTTGCTTCTTTTCACGTATCAAAGGCCTTGGAGATATATTGATGATTAGAAATATTTCCTAAGTCGCCTGTGGCTTTATATGTATTTATTTCGAAAGCAATACAATGGCCATACACATTTACATATATGAGAGTATTTAAGGAAAAGGTAAGCATTTATATGCAGCTGTTACAAAGGTAACAGAATTATGTCATTACTTGAGGGACAATTATATACAAATAACTGGACAAATTTAATTAATTACGTCAAGCAAAACGCTACCAAGAAGAAACTCAGTGTTCCTCGAATAAATCTTTAAGGAATAATCCTAATGGGCTCTAATTGATTTGTTTCAGGGTATGACACATGTAAGTGATTGTATTGTACTTGAGACACATTAAAAATCTAAGTGCATCTAAGTTTTACAGTATTTTCTGATGACAAACTCAAGGAAGAATTTTATGTTTTCGTTTATTCGCATCCATTAAAATTTTGTATGAACATATTTAATACTTACCCGACGCATATACATTAAATTAAATCTGTTGGCACCGTTTTTTTTAGTGCTGCAATGGTAAATACAATGTCCAGGGTATAAACAGATACATTTTTTCAAAATCTTGGGATTTTTTTTTTGTGATACCATGGTTATGTTATACATTTTCTGGCAAATAGCTTTTAAAATTACTATTATTACATTCCAATCGATGTACGTATTCTCAGGATGTGAAATAAAAAATAAATATTTTGGTTCTATGGTTGAAACAAAAAAGAACTTTACCGACATCGTAACAAAAATGCTTCTGACGCCACACAAAATATTTATGGCTATCAGATTTTATGATGCATCCCACGTAAATGTTGTATATTTTTAAACCCTTACAGCGGTCACTCTGAAAGTTTACAATATCGATTTAACTGCTACAGTTCAACCTTAAAATATATTAATCAATTTACATAGTATAATTTTAAGTATAATAGTAGTGTATACTTCGATATTGAATAAAATATTATTTAGTGAAACACGTTTATAATTTTTTGTTAATTTAATACCTTCATGTAAAGTTCTAAACGTAATGTAAAGTAAAATACAGTAATCTATCTATATATTATAATGACAATTGTAGTTTTAATTTATTGTAAACATTTAAAAAGAACATGCATATACATTTATGAAGAGTTATCAGTAAATCAAAACATATCCCTTGTTTTTTTAATTAGAATATTTATAGGAAATTGTATTAGGTAGGATTATTTGCTGTAGAGAGATTCATAAAATTAAAACCTGAATTTTGCGCTTTTGTCCTTGTCCTGGTTTTGTCCGGACCACTTGGTGAGGCGTTTGTATGGCTGAGGTATATAATTAAGTTAATTTAGGTTCCATGCATTAGGTTCTAGATACAATAGATCATGTCTGAGCGATGTGATGGCATAAAGCATTTGTCTCTCATCTATTTTTCAAGTTTTCTATAAAAATAACTTAGTAATAAAATAAAATAAAAATGTCTTGTTCTTGTAAATATAACTAACTTATCCTAATTATCGCGTGGATTATCCCAATTATTTTATTATTAATTTTAATCAGCTAAATAATCAAACATCATCACAATCATTATTTAAACCTACATTCGTTTCCCTCCTACCTAAAATTTTGAAAGTTCATCTTGCAAAATAATGTTACTTTTTTACTTATTTACAATAAAATTATCATTAATCAGTATAGAGTTTAGTGTTAAGACGGTAAGAATACTACAAGTGAGATGGCTGTGAACAGCAACATTGTTGAAAAACTTCCATTTAGTTGCCTTCTACCTGATTCTTCTTCTTCATTTGACAGGGCTGGTGAATAGATATAAATTTGGGCACTGACTCATAATTTGTTTTATGTCTCTAAATTCAAGTGCTTGCAAACCAAGATTCCATATTTTCTTTATTTTTTTAATTAATAAAAAATAGGATTATTTGCCATTTTATGGATTTTAATAGATTTATTACAATATTTAAACATAGCTAGCACAATAAACCAGTAAAGAGCTTGCTTTCCTACCTAATAGGTCGGAAATAATTATTGAAAAATCAAATTAATTAATGTTTAAACTAAAACTTTAAATTTCCATATTGCATTATTGTACCAAAATCCAAAAATTTATTTTTTAATGTTTTCTTTGAACATATGAAACAACATTGTCGCGTGGAACAGTGGTTTGTTATTTAAGTATTTTATAATAAGTAATACTTTCACAGTTACTTAATATTATATCAGTACATGTATGCGTTTTAAGTTTTATGTGACTGTCATTCTTTAAATGTTATTTTCATTACTGATTCGGAAACAATTATAATGCTACGTAGAATAAAAATATTTTATAAGAAGCACAAAATAAATAAAGGTATTTAAGTGAAATATACAGCACGTATTCTAATATGTAACATAACTTCCAATGTAGACCGGTAAAAATAATTCATAATTAACCTCTAATTGGAAGCTGAGCCTAGGCAGTTAAAAGAGCCCATAAACACCCACCAGCTTTTTTCACTTACGAACATGTACAAACAGGGACCATAGAACTCTTTTTTTATTTTTAAACTCCCATTACAGTTTAACCATACATTACACTAAATATTACTAATGTTTTACTTACCTGTATGACATTAATAAAAATTAAAGATTTTTTTTTACGGTGCAAGTTATAAAATATAACCATAGTTTATTTTAGACCATTGAAATTGAGTACGTATAGAGTATTACAAATTTAGTAAGGATTAAATCGTAAATAACATACGATTTTTTACGGAGAATTTTTTATGTAAAACTGTAAGCTTTTTTTGGCTCTGTAAATAAATAATTTCAAATCTTGACTGTAATATCGTTATAAAGAATACTAAAAAAACCATACAGCATTTAAAACCTCTACATTTTGTGTTAAACTAATGAGCTTTATTAGAAATAAGCTAAGGTTTTTGAGTATTGGAAAATTAAAAGTTTCTTATACACAAGGCAACAGCAGGCATAATTACTTTACCGGTAACTTGACTTCAACAACGTAGGATGGAATAAAATCAAATCTTTGAAAGAAAATCACCATCATAAACTCAATGTTACCGATGCAAAAATAAAGCTTCGTGAAAAGTATGTAGTTTATACATCAAAATATTCCTAAGATACCATTCCGATAAACAGACAGAAGAGAAATTTGTTAGCTACCTGACTGGTGGTATGTTGTTTAATAATATTCGGCCGGCACTTTTATTAAAGATTTCCTTATTCTATTAACGTTTTAAGATCGTTGTTTTCCTTAATTTCAACTATTTGTTTAATTCATACCATCTTCCTCATTATAACACAGCTATTATGCCATCATACATCATTATACAACTGTGTCACTTCGTCTCTTTATAACAGTATCTATACAGGTTTACGTTCAGGTACAAATTTGTGTAAATGTATTTTCTTCCTGATGACTAAAATCGAATATTATTTATCTGTACCTAGTCTGTTATCTGGATTGAACTAAAACTCTTTAAAATAAAATTAATTTTATTTTTTTTTTTAATATTCAGGCCATGAGCCCGAGTGATAACATTGGAAGACAAAACTAGTAATTATTCATAACCAGTGAATTTTAGAAATTAAGATAAATTTCATGTTACCAAACTAATCAAAGCTTAAATACTATAATAAATAACCAGCTTAAATAACCTTTTGAGATGTGGTTTGCGGTATTCAACTCTACTAAGTGAGCTCTTTCAAATGAGGTATCACTCGATCCATGCTTTAATTTAAGATTTCCATGTTTCCCTCTGTGGGCCGTCCTCCCATGTTTGGCATGTCATGGTAATATCAAAGAAAAATAGTTTACATAGCAATATGACACTGTACAAAGTTTTTAGACGTTATCTGATATGGTTTGTAAAATATTAAGCCCCTATTAACCCTATTAAGCCCCTATTAAGCGCGCGTGTGTGTGTGTGTGTGTGTGTGTGTGTGTGTGTGTGTGTATGTGTGTGTGTGTGTGTGTGTGTGTGTGACTAAATTGGGACTCCTGATTCTATTTCTGTTTACTGCTAAAGGTAGTGATATGTTATTAAATTACTTAATATATAGGACTCAAACTTTTAAACAGTAAAATCAGATTTAAAAACTAGGTAAGATAGAACATTTTGGTGTTTTTACCCCCTTAGGTCAAAGTTTAAGCACTGGACATAGGTTTTAATGTAGGACTTTACATAAAAGTTTCCTTTCTGCAATTCTTTGTAGGCTATTCAAACTGTACTTTATTCTGAAACGTTAAACGTTTTTATTATACTGACTTTAGTATTTTCTGTAGGTAAGAAACTAACCGGATGTATATTTCCACAAACCTACTTGATAGACTGTGCAGATATCCATTGATGTAGTAAAGTAAATATTCTGAGAATACTATTATTAGACGTTCTGGAAAATACATTCTGAAATGTTTCTGTACAAGAAATAAAATTTTTAACTCCTAGAAAACATGATTTTGGTTTGTCGTATATAGTATTTTCTCAAAAGGCAGCGAATAAACTATTACAAACTAGTTTCAACTAATAATAATGCGTAGCAACTAATAATAATGGAATAATGAAGATAATCAAAGTATAATGTTACTTGCCATATCGAGCCAAATGGCCCACCCCATCATCTGGATTCTGATTTTGTTATTTAAAACTAACGTCTGCTTGTTATTAAAACAAGTATACGGATTTCCTTTAACGAGTGTTTTGTTTTCTCCTTATTATTAATACATAAAATTTAAGTCGTATACAAAATTATAAATAAAAACATTTATTTATTTTGATTGTATTTTATACATAAAACAGTCGAAAATCGAGTGAAATCAGCAGTAGCATCGAGAATTATACACGCATCCATACATATATGTATCGATGTATTTGGGTATCAATATTTAATTTAACATATTCGTAATTTGAATGTTCACTTCAAAGTACTCGTAGCACAATATTTCTATAAGTGACTTGTATTTTTTATCAATGTATTTCTTATGGGAAATTTAAAAACTTTGGAGGCTATTATTTGGAGTCCTGATATATTAGAGGAATTTTTATATCGTAAGTCGAAGAATCCAGTATTCTTGTTTTTTAAGTATAATCCATACGTCTTTTATAATGTTCTATATGGTTTATTATTCAGTTGGTAAGGAACTAACTAAGCAGTGTATTTTAAACAGCTTTTAAAAATAATGAAACATTGCCTTAACATAAAAGGAATGTACTCAATTAAACCATAATTATGAGAGAACTGATAGGATATATTTAATTCTAGCAGTTATACGCGGCTTTTCCATTGCATAAGATGTGCAATGCTTAAGGAGCTTAAGGAAAATTAATTTTTATATAGCATTACAAAACAATCTTGAAAATAAGTCATTGTTAAAGTAAATATCAACATTGCTTTTATCCATTTTATAATAAATGTTTATACTATAGTGCGAAGACATAGAGGAGTATAACGGTTTTCATCAATGTTGGACAAATTGAGAGCATAATACACATTGAGCCAAGTTTCATTTTTTGAGGATAGTGGCAAGGTGAAAACAATGTATAGTTTTTCTCAGGGTTTCAACCATATTTAATCCTCTATTGGTAATACAATAGTCATAAAAACATCTTTAATTTGTACTGAAATTGTATAATACTTTTATCTAAAAAACCCTCGGATGTACAAATCCCCAATATTGAAAACTAAGGAATCGTAGCCAGGGTCCATCTTAGTGATATTTAGTCCTTTTTAGAAAGCAAATATTTCCTATTAGTGGTATAATCGTTATATAGTTGGGACCAGTTGTCCCAGATAAACGATTTAAAAGGACTCAATGTTCGATATCCTATAAGACAAATAGTTCGTTTTCAACTTAAAAAACTGCTTTATTGGGAGAAAAATTTTTAGTTTGAGCAGGTCACTTTGCTGAATGTACTAACGAGTGTCACACCCATATCCAAAGATTTAACCCATATAATCCCAGATTAGATTAGTACGAAGTCCTAATCCATGTTGTGGGTAGTGCATAATTTCATAGAAAGAATACTCTAACAATAAATATGGTTGATATCAAGCTAAACTTGGCGAAGTAGATCTCTAAATAACCGAGGAATAAGCACACTGTGAAGTATTTTTTTACCTAACAAAGAAATGTATTAAACTAACTCACAAAATATATGTTAAAGCCAGTATTATATAAAAAACTTCCAAAATGCCTAAATGAAAGCAGATTAAACGTCTAAGAAAAACGTTATTCTCCACACTAGCTTCCTCAAAACTAATTATATTGAATAGCAATATCTTAAGTATACACTAAAAAGAACCTTCTTTTGTAATGTTAATTATAACTATGAGTGGCATAGCGAAACTTACCTTCAATAAAAAGATACATGGCATTATTTCGTTTATATAAAACTACTAATAATTATGTGTTTTCTACCCCCAAACTCTATACACCATATGTATATCTGTCTATGGTAAAACTGTATAAACTTAAAATATCGAATAGATACCAAGTTTCATTCAAACTACTAACTTAAATATTATTATTACGTCTAGTGTTTGATTTAAAATTTAAAAAGATAATAACCCATGCAGTAGCATAATTTATACATTTACTGCATGTAAATAACTGAAATAAAAGTAGGGTTGATGATGTATTCATTGAACACGAAAGGCTTTACAAAAATAACATTTCTTATTTATTGGATTGCTTGTTAATAATTAAGCAAGTTTACTTATTGTAAATGCATGCTAAATGGGCAAACATTAAAAATGTATTTTTATTTAGCACTTTACTAATGTCTCAAAAGGTTTTGAATAATAGACTTTTGATAATTACATATTACTGAATTGTAAAGTGTTAGAAATGGTTGTATTTTAACTTTGATATACTACTGTAACAAAACTCATGGCTCATAAAACGTGCTTGAATTAAAAATCATGTTCTGCACTGACACTCGGCTCACTTCACAGATGACAAATAATCATTATATTTTTAAACATTAATATTAAATGACATTACTAGCTTAAGTGGAAATAAGCATGTTGCCAATGCATAAAATGCTTTAAGGCCAAGTACAGTATAAATGTGTAGCTGCGGCTACATGTTATTGGTTAATGGAAGCTATCTGCATAATTAGTGGGGGAAATTGCTCTAATGATAATTATGTAAAGTCTAATTAATTTATCGTTTTGATGTTATTAAAGCTAACCACCTCCTCCATATCTATATCAAAATTATTATAACGTAATTGAGAATTTATGATGTTTGCTCAACCTAATGATTGAATGAATCAGTACTTTAAACTGTTTAAAAAGAAAATAGGAGAAATTAGATACAAAAGAAGCACAACTGAGCGAATTGAAGTAAAATTTACTCTGAATAGTAAAAGAATATTTCGAAACATATAGTGTTCTACTCGTTAAGTTTACCTTTTACGATGTTCCACAATAGAGTTGCAGTTTTTTTGAAACAGGTCTGATCTAGAAGAATATGTAATACATTTTTTATAAACTACTTTCAATCTCTGATAAATTTATTATAAATAAGGCAAAATTTTAATCCTGAACCATTTTAAAAATTTTTATTATTTAAAGCAATATCGTGAAATATTACAAAGTATAATTAACTATAAAATTATGCATTAATTCATTGAGAAACTCTCAAAACAAACTTATTAGTAATTGTCCTGCTAGTTTATACTAAGTGAACTATTATCGTATGATATATCTTATATAGGCCGGTTATAAAATACTTAACATGAGTTTCTCTCTATTAACTATGTCATAGTTCATTATTTCTTAAAAATCGCTGGTGGTTTTTTCAAGTCTAGAATATAGAAATATTTTCACGAAAGACAATTATTTTCAAGGACCACAAGTTTTGTAAATAGCGGACATTAGCTATTAAGTTAATAACCGTTACTTACCATGAGAAGATACTTATGTAAATAATAAAAATTGTGCATTGTAAATGAGAACCATGTATTTGTGTATGTAATGGAAATTTTTAGAATGCCATTATAATCACTATAATATTAGAGTACTTTCGTTGAAAATTTTTAAAAGTAAATGTTATTTTTTCTTATTTTTTGTGATTGAGGTAGAAATTATATTTTCAGTCACAATATCTGGGGAAACGGTTCAGTCTTGATTAGCTGAAAACAGTAACCGACATCAGCTGATATTGGAGAAGAGCTTACTGTACAAGAGAAAACTGTAATTTGCTGGAGTCGTGATCTGAAATAGGAAACCCATAAATGAAAGTTATAAAAGCGATGGCCGTACAGTCTTAAATTGTTGCTTGTTATCTTTTAAGAGATACAAAATGTATTATAAAATATACTTTGTTTAACTTGTGAAATAGCCATTTATAGAAATGTTATAAATAAGAGTGAAAAATATTTAGTCACTTTATATTTTTCACATTGCGTTTCGACATTCTCACATACTAGAAGGGATTATTGAGGTTAGGTTTTCATATCTATTGAGTTCCTTTGGTTTTTAACACAACAATTATTTCATATAAACATGGTTCGATATATGGTATCGTTTAGCCGCGAGCCACCATTTTGCATTTTTGGAATAAAAAGTGTTAACTCTGACACTAGTTCAGCTAATGAAACGAAATTTGGCACATACTTCTTTTGTCGATATGAGAAAAAAAAAATTATTTCTTTAATACAGTACAGATTATTTAGAAAATGTTTTAAAGTTAAATAACAACAAACTCGTATAGGTATAAAAATTTACTTGCAATATATACAGCAAATATTTGAAGAAATTCATATAACTTTTAACGGTATTTGTTTTAAAGGATTTCCGTTTTTGTATACGGACTTTCAATGTACACTTGTTTAAGCCTGGAGCAGCAAGCATTTTGTATTTTAATAGTCATGAGCTGTTACAAGGATTAAAAGAAATTTAAAAGATACTAAATATTTTTTATTTTATTAAAATAAGAATAGTGCTTTTTTAAATTAAAAATACGGCAAATCATAACCGAGTACGTCCACTTTAAAGAGACGCTTGGTATCCATTAAGACACGAGGGTTCTTAGTTTATTGTTACTACTGGCTTTTGCAATCGTATAATTAAAGTCACTGTGCTCGCTTATGCACTGACTAATTTTGTTTGAAAAAAGTAGCGTTGGAGTTGTTTTATATTAAAATAGTTTGTATCATCTAAAATTTGTATAACTGATGTAATACAGCTAAGATCTGTTATAATACAAAAATTACTGCTCCCGGCTTGTGGAAGCCTAGTTTTATGGTTCATCCTTGCTTAAACATTGACAGATATTTTGGAATACGTTGCTACTAGAAAGCCTAGACCATACAATATAAAGCATTAAAAAATAATTGATTATTTAGAATATTTCAAGCGGCGTAGTTTATACGAAACTTATTTTAATAGGTAAATCTGGAATAAATAATGAATAGCTTTGTCAGTTTTAGATTTTTCATAAATACTATCATTTGCAAAACTTTCTGAAAAGGAGAAACATCTTTTATGAGATATCCATTAAATTTGGACACATCGCTAATCTTTATAAATAACTAAAGTATTAAATTTCATTATAATGAAAATGTACTTGGTCTATAACTTCGGGTTTTTGCTAATCCGGTAACTTTACGACTTTTTAGAAAAAATATCAGATAGAGGAGCAACCTAACCTCTTTTAAAGTGAAAGCCCAGCATGTAATTCATCGATATTAAATTACCATAACATACTATATATAAATATTAATATAAGGATATATTTTATTCATTTTGCATAAAAATACCTTATCCTTATAAGTATAAGGACGTTTCCATTCATATTTTAGGAAGAATACAAAATATGGGGTGCCTCAGGGAAGCCAGATCGGACCAGCTCTGTTTAATATTTATCTAATCGAAATATTGAATAAAATTACAATGTGTGAGATTTTTGCATACGCTGATGATGTGGTATTGGTGACACAGCATAAAAAACTTACAGAGAGTACAAGAAATTTTACAGGAGGAATTTAAGAAGTTCACTAAGTGGAGTCATGACAAAGGACTTATTATTAACAATGAAAAGACTAGCATTATGCATATATGTCCTAAGAACATGAAAATTAATATTGATATAAGTATTAAATATCATAGCTGTAAGTGCCTGCATGAGCAGAGCTTGTGTGAATGTGAGAATATAGCCATGGTTTCAGAGTACATCATATGTAGGTCTGATTGTGGATGATAAATTAACGTGGAGTGATCATGTGAGTAGATTGCACAGAAAGCTATGTCCCGGCACTGCCATGATGCATAAACTTAGAAATAAACTTAGTGAGAATGCCAAACTAGCAGTATACAAAGCATTGATTGAGTCACATATAAGATATGGTGTATCTGTGTGGGGAACAGCAGCAGTAAGCCATTTAAATATAATAGCTGGTCATCAAAAAAAATGTTTAAGGGCACTGTTTGGTAACGGCTTTGATCAAAACCTAGGTATAAGAGAATATATGTACAGTTACGCAGGACAACTAACGCCAAAGGGTTTGTACACGTTAAATATCATGACAAAATATTATGGCAATATAGAATTTTTTTAAAAAAGTATAGAAGGAAATTTAACACAAGGAATGTTATTAAATATGTCACACCTATTCCCAACACCGTGTGCGGGCGGAGATTGCCGAATTATATAGTCCCAAAGTTATTTAATGCATTGCCGGATGAAATTAAGAATATACCATACTTAAAGACTTACAAAAAATGTATTGAACTATGGCTATTTAACTTAGAAATGTAATTAAACTGAGATTTACCTGAGAAAGAAAACCACAATGGCGTAATAGTGATGAAACACCGACAACTTGCTTTGGATCACTGTGAAATACTGGTTCACTGACACACATTGGATATATACCATATGCATATATACAAAGTGGACATCACTCTGGTGCACTGAATGACGTGACAAGTGACACAAACACTGAACACTGCGTATCGTGGGCCTGCAGTAAAAATGGATTTTTATATTAATTGTAACATTGTTATTTTCGCTGATAATTTATTGTTACTCGTTATCTATTTATAGATTATATTGTTGGCTATTTGAATTATATCATAATGTTAATCACTGATATTTAAAGCTTTGAGAGCACAGTTTTGGAAGTAAATAAGTTATTCTGACATTGTTATTTATATGTTAAATATTTATTGTAAATCGTTAATTAGTGGTTTATCTGTATTTTAATGCTTTGTGTTAGATTGTGTTGTACTGTTGATACTCTAGCTTTAAAAATAAATTAATTACATGTTAGTTTTCATATTGTTATCAGTTTTTTAAGAATGTTATTTATGGTTTCTGTTTCTCTCTCCGTTGTTAGTGGCGATGGATGGCTATAAACCTCACAGGGAGCACCACAGCACTGTGTTGCGCACACACATATTTAACCTAATTGGATAATTTTAAAACACACTAGCATTGACACACACTATAACTAACGCACACAAACACCGACACCGTGAACACTACAAGGGGAGCACACACACAGTACCGCGCGCCGGAGTTCCCGTACCTCCTCAGTCATGTTAAAGCGAGTAGCGGATTGAGTACCGCACTGTCCACTCTAGAAACATATTGGAATTTTACTGAGGGCAGGTTTTATTTGCTTATTTGTTTAGAGATAAGGAGATTTGGGAATTCCGGTAGCCGGCGTTTGTCAGATTTCCTGATGACAGGGTTGCCATTATTTGGGCGTCGTTGCTGAGGGAAGAATTAATTAGGATTTTTAGGGACTCAAATATGCGTTTAATTTTAACTATTACTATTAAGTATTATTTTTTTTAATGTACTGTTTCGATCAAATTTACCACGCATACCAAGATATCTAAGCTAGTGCCTGCCCTAAACCGCCGAATTTGAGTTTATAGTTTAGTAGATTAAAAGAAAGTTAAAAGTTGAATATTTGTATTAATGTATTCTATATACTTTTTCAAGTGGTCCTCACCGACAAGTTTTTTTGAACTTGGTGAGGCCAAGACTATGTAAAACAACTGTTTATAAATAAAATAAATAAATAAAAAATAAATAAATAAATAAATTTTAAACACTTAAGCATCACAATACTTAGGTAATAAGGACCCTTATATGGGGCTGTTGTTGAAGCAAAAATATAGATTAGATTTTTTGCGGATATATAGAATCATACAGTCACGCCACTGCCCAAAGAAACTGAAGAGAAAATATAAAAACTGACCGATGGAAACCCACTAAGTGGTAAAAACGGATTGAGAAATCGATTGAGTAATATTTAAGGGGACTGGGATGGTCCATTTGGTCAAAAATACCGATTTTTCTTTTTTAAATTTTTTTAAATCTATGTTTTGTCCTCTTTAATTTGAAACCATTAGAACAAACTTCTGAGCAATAAAAAAATAATTATGTGCATTTTTGTAATGCTGTGCACGTGGTACTTTATTACAGTAGGTCTACCTATTTCTAAATAAACATTTGGGTATTTTGTGTACCCAATAGCAGCTGCTGAACAATAATTATTTCTTTGTGTTTCTGTGTATCACATAACCTAACCTAAAGTTCTTACATTGTGCTGTGTGAGTTTTATAAGTTGAGTGTGAGTTTCAGAATTATATACATTTTATTGTATATACTAATATATATTTTATTGTATTATATTATAACTATGCCTAGGTCAAGTACACCTTTTAAAATCCGAAAGGAGGCAGTTTACTGGCATTAGAAAACAAGACTTTGCTAAGTCTACTGACAACTTAGGAAATAGTGCTGTGCCTACTCCTGGCCCAAGTGCTGCTCAACTTAAGCAAGTTAGCTTTTCAAAAGGAAGGTGAGTGATTATTTGGCAGAGTATAATACATTTGAAGAAGATAACAATGCTATCTTTGACCTTATAAGACTTGAAGATATGGAAAATTTACTTTCGCAGATTGCGACTTGTTCCAAATGTCGAAGCCCTCTTTCACTTACCGCTGGCAGTAGAGTACGCCTGAATGTAGTTATAAATATTATGTGTACAGGCTGTGGATATAGTGTCAGTGGAAGCAACAGTGGTGTGATTAAAAGCGGGCCTAAACCAAGTAAAGGAAAGTCTGAACTAAATGTTCGCCTTGCCTACGCTTTTCGCTGCATTGGTAAGGGCTTTAGTGCAGTTAAAATGTTTTGTGGTGTTATGAACATGTCTACACCTTCTGCATTCAACTACTATACAACAATTCTAGCCTCTGCTGAAAAAGATGTTTGCTTTGACAGTATGAAATGTGCTGTAGAAGAATGTTTTGAAGAAAATAACGGTGACAAAGACATTACTTACTGCCATTTTTTATGGTTCCTGGCAACGGCGTGGGCATACTAGCCTAAATGGTGTTGTCACAGCTATTGCAGCAAGCACAGGAAAGGTTTTGGATGCTAGGATTTATTAAAAATTATGTAGATGCATAAAGAGAATGCATAATGAACATGAAAGTAGTTGTAGCGCGAATTACACCGGGACAAGCGGAGGAATGGAAGTTCAGGGCATTTTGAACATATTCCACACATCTCAAAAATCTTATGGCATTCGCTACAAAAACTTTCTTGGCGATGGCGATAGTTCCTCGTATCCGTCAGTCGTGGAAGCTCAACCTTATGGCCCAGACTTCAAAATTGATAAACTGCAATGTGTGGGCCATGTTCAAAAGCGCATGGGCACACGTCTTCTAGCACTAAAAAACAAGTTAGCTAAAACTACATTAGAAGATGGCAAAACAAACGGTGGTCGAGGTAGGCTGACTAATGCAGGTATAAAAGAAATTCAACTGTACTACGGGCTAGCTATAAGAAGAAATGTGCATAATTTAGAAGAAATTAAAAAAGCTGTTTGGCGGAGTATTTTCATCTTTCCTCTTCAAATGAAACACCAATGCACGAGCTTTGTCCCAAAGGTGCTGGCAGTTGGTGTAAGTATAATGTTGCTAAAGAAACTAATGAAGACTATCACCACAAAATTCATACTCATTTCCCTGAAATAGTTATGAAAGAAATTAAACTCATCTTCAAAGATTTATCTTCTCCTGTGCTCTTACAAAAGTGGCACCCAAAATCCTTGTGAGTCGCTCAACAGTGTGATCTGGAATAGAATTCCAAAGTCTAATTTTGTGATGATTTCTACAATTGAGTTTGGTGTTTATGAGGGTATAGCTACTTTTAACAATGGAAACATTACTAAATGTAAAATACTAGGCAAATTAGGAATCAAACCGGGCATTAATTGCATAAAAACCTTGAAATCCATCGACGAAACGAGAATCGAAGAAGCAGAGAAAGCTTTAGAAGAAATTAGAAAAAAGTGCCGTAAGACGCAGCAGTTGGCTAAGAGGAAGCTGGAGGACCAGTTTGAGGAGCAGAAAGACCCAAATCACCCTTCATATGGTGCAGGGATGTATTAAGGTAAACAAAATCATCTGTGTTATAGCAATACATGTTTTACTCGCGATTCCCGAACATTTGTGTTTTTTTACATATGTACCTGTATCTAAAAAAACTATAAAAGATATAAGCATGATCTTTTTTTTGTTTTATTCCAAATAATATGCCTAAAATTTTGAACAGGCAACTTTATGAAATACTGCTTGAAAAAAATTATATATGATCATATTAGGAAAAAATAACAAAATGTTATATATATTTTTATAAATTACCAAAACCTTTACTTGATGGAATTTTTATAATCCCTCTGCTAGAAATGTAAAGAAAAGGTGCATCTTCAAAATAAAACAACAATTAGTGCTTTATCTTGTATGGTTATTGAGGTAGAGGTACATAAAGTTTGTTAAATTTAACATTGCAGGAATAGGACAATCCCAGTACCCTTTTATGAACTAAATATTTAACCAAATCTTTAAATAAACTAATAATGTTACAGTTACAAAGTTATATGATACGAAGTTAACATTGTCTTTAAATTGTACTTAGGGTGTCCTGAATGTGGAAGTTTATTTACATAGATAATGTGTATGTATTTTGATTAACGTTAAAATTCTAAGTTACGTGGATATCAAATTTTTTAAGACAGCCGTGTATAATTTTGATATCCATTACGTCCTGATCCATAACACTTTTGCACGTTCTATCGCAAAGTATTTTAACATGCAACTATTCTACTCCGTCTCAACATATAGTATTCCTGATTTGAGTTTGCAAGTTTATAGTGTTTTGCACATTCAACTTTTTAACCACTGAGAGCGCATTTTAAAGTTATATACGAGTTACATACTCGTAAATGTATGTTTTTCATTAAGAAAATACATGCTTCCTTGTAGGAAAGTTTTCTGTATAATCATTGATTATTTTAATATTGGTTTTAATATTTTTGTTTTCTCAAAATGATATTTTTATTAGTTCATTATTTTATGAGTGTTAGCTTAGTCTTTAAAATTATTTTTTTCTTTATCTGTGTTTCTGCCAATCTGCCTGTATGTCTGCACTTTATCTAGAAAACAAAACTACTTACAGATATCACCTAAGCCATGGTTTGTACTGAATTTAAAACCAATTTTCTATTGTATGTTTTTGCTTTCAGTAGCATAACTGACTGAGCTTTAGCGAATGACTGGAGAACTTATTTTTCTCTGCTTGTTTGCCCGCAAGATACTTTCGAACACGAAAATACATACAAACTTCACATTTTGCAGTAAGCTTTATTTGTATAAGAGGAAGACTAAGTTTGTTCAATTAAATGTTTTGGCGATTAAATGTTAGTTCTGTTACTATACGGGATTAGATTGAATAATAACGAATATTTTTATGTTGATCTTATAGGTAACCATGATATCAACGAGAAATTAGCTGATTGTAAAAATGTTTACTCTGAGTAGTCGTCGCAGATATGACAACATATTGTACTCCTTAGAGTAAAACAATATAGGGAGGAAAATAAAATTTTCACATTAAATTTCGAGTGACAAAATTTGATTTAAGCACAGCATTACTTTGCAGTACTCGCCCTACCTCACTGGAACTTTATCATTTTAACACTGTAATGAAACATAACTTATAAGCATTAATTTCAATTCATTATGTAATAGAAAGCCAAAAAAGATTTTTAATCTATATTATTGAATTTGTGCATAAATCTTTATTTGCGCATTACCAAGAATGAGTTTTAAGATAATGTATGTCTTACTACTACAGAAATTTAATACAGGTAATTAAAGCCTACCACTCAGTAAGTGGACAACATTTCACTGTTGTCTGCCGGAGGATGTAGAAATGTTGTTTCATTATGGTTGTCTGTCTGCTTATCTGTCCACAGTACATTTCGGAATTAAATACAGTATAGACTTGAAATATTGCATTGAACGTTATCAAAGCCTGTTACGTGGTCTGGCATATTCATACCTTGTTTATTATGTGTGTTTAAGGTAATTACTGCCTTGCATTTACGTTATGGTTTGTTACAAATAAGTAAATTATAACAGTTATAGAAGAAAAATCCTTTTAAAACCTTGTGGTGATAATACAATGCTGAAGGTATATAATAAGGGATTATATATATATATATATATATATATATATATATATAACCTAGGTTTAAAAAACATTAAATAAAGATAAACCTTAATAAAAAACTTTAATTGTATAGTATGGAGATCCATAAAATATTTTGAAGAAATTGGGGCTCCTGTGTCTATTTCCGTTTACTGTTATAAGTAGTGATAGATTATTGATTTACATAGTATATAAGACTTAAACTTTAAAATAGTAAAAACATATTTCTACCACTAGGTAAGATAGAAACTTTTGGTGTTTTACCCACTTAGTTAAAAGTTAAAGAACTGTACTTAGGTTTAATGTAAGACTTCACATAAAAGTTTCCTTTCTGCAGTTCTTTGTGGACTATTCAACTTAACCTGTACTTAATTCTGAAACGTTAAACCTTTTTATTATGCTGACTTTACTATGTTCTATAGGTACGAAACTAACCCGATGTATATTTCCACAATCATATTAAATAAACTTTGTGTGCAGATTTTGCATTGTTTTGGTAAAGTAAATATTCTGAGTTTACCAGTTCAGGGCAATACATTCTGAAATGCATTTATATAAGAATTAAAAATTTTATTTCATAAGAAACATTGCACGATCTTGATTTTTTGTATCTATTCTTTTCTCAAAAGGCAGTGAGTAAAAGATACAAGCAATTTTCTATGCCAACTAATAACAATGGACATAATTAAGATAATCCACGTATACTGTTATTTAGCATGTATAGAAAAATGACCAACCCATTATCTGAACATTAATTTTCTATTTTAAACTACCGTCAGTTTTGTTCTTAAACCGGTATACGGATTTCTTTCAACGAGTGTTTTATTTTCTCCTTGTTAATAATGCATACAAAATAAAGACGTATAAACAAACAACAATAAAAAACAATATATTTATGTTTATTTTATTTTATACATAAAACACTCGAGAATCGAGTGAAAAAAGTATCAGCATCGAGAATTATACACATATTCATACAGATATGTATCAATGTATTTGGGTATAAAAATATATTTTAACATATTCCTAATTTAGACCTTTAATCATACAACTACCACAATATTTTTATAAGTTACGTGTAAGTTGTATCAATGCATTTTGTACAGAAAATTGTTAAATTTTAGAGGCTATTATTTGGAGTCCTGAGGTATTAGAGGAGATTTGCCATAATTAAGTTGTAGAAGATACCCAAGATACTTATTTTTAGAATAATCCCTATGTATTTTATAGTATTATATATGGGATATTATTCAGTTGGTAAGGAACTACCTAAGCATTATTTTGGAAAACAGCATTTAAAAATAATAAAACATTGCCTTAACATAAAAATAATGTACTCAATAAACCATAATTAAGAGAGAAATTACAGGATTTTGTTAAGTCTAGCACTTATACGCGAGCACGTGAATTTTCATTGCATAACATGTGCGCTTAAAGCAAAACATATTTAAAATGGCATTATAAACCATCCTTAAAATAAGCCATGGTAAATGGGGAGTATCACATTGCTCTTATCCATTTTTGAATAAATGTTTACAACGTAATATTATAGTGCGCAGAAATAGAGGAGTAAAACATAGTGCCACTTATCTTAAAAGAAAATATATATACCATTAGTTATTTTACACAATTACTAATAGTTATGTGTTTTCTCTAAAGACAGTCCATAGTGTATGTATATCTGTTTATGGTAAGACTGTATAATATTAATTCAAGAAATAGATAAAAAGTTTTAATCAAACTACTAACAAAACTTTTCTTACATTTAGTTTCTCATACCAAATTCAAGACGGTAATAGCCCATTTAGACGCATAATTAAAAACATTTACTGCTTGGGCCTTCGCCCTACCACGGTTGTCCTAAAATTGGTACATGAGAGGAGTTGCAGTGAAGGTATTGATAATTTTTTTTAGTTAAAGATGTTTTCAAGTTTAACCATTGGTTTGAGTTAATTTCAATATATTATATTTTTATTGAGTTCCGTGGATAACTATCTAGCAGGAAGCAATTTAAGTCATTTCAGAAACATTTAAGGATATTAACAGCTAATAGGACTACCACTTATATGATTCTTACTTATCCCAAAATTACAGCCGTTTTATTCATGTTTAAAATTCAAGATCACATCAATGGACAAATACTATATTGTTTTGAAATTCAGCGAGAAATTTGCTATATTTACTAAGGGGCCGATGTGAAGTCATGAACCACAAGTTAGTCTCAGTTCAGTCGTCGGCAATCACAGTGGTCAAACTCTGCTCGTGAACGTCACTTCTGGTGGTCCTGTTAGTGTTATCAACTTTAAAGTTTCTAGAATTAGTTACTAAGCTCTAAATCTCTCTAACGAGTACGTGATTTTCAATCCGATTGTACATACACTACAAAAGTTTCATCATAATAACGTAAGTTTTATAAGGACATAGGACATAATACAAGGAACATACTTCCTTTTACAAACAACACACACACACACACACACACACACATATATGTATATATATATATTAGTATACTAAAACCGTAAAATCGTAAACTAAAACCATTTTAATGTTCTTTTATTTCGGACACGTGTTTCGGTATAAACCATCTTCAGTGTGAACATTTAACCTCTAACAAAAAAATAAACAAAACAAATAACTATACACCTGTCGACTATTTAAAAAGATGTTACATTTATATGACACAGTTGTAATTTTGATTAGTAGTCTGTGTTGATTATTTTTTCAAAGATAGGATATGTTTTATTTTTTAATAAATATAAATAATATAATAATATAAATAAATATAAAATATAATAATATAAATTACCTCTCATCACGGACTCTAGAAAAACATTCTTCATTGTGGTTATAGTTAACTTATTGAATCTCTTAATGCTTGATCATTTCAAAATTCTTATTTATTCCATAAAGTTACAGAATATTGCCACTCAGCAGTGTAATAAATATTTATTTAATTAGATCATTTAGCTTATATGTAATGAAATATAGGTTATATCCCATTTACAAAATACAATCCAATGAGGCATAAACGCCAAAAAGAATCGAGTTTTTGGGAACGCCTAAAGTAGCTGAAGAATTTGTCCAAGAAATAAAATAGATGTTGTTTACACAAAATCGTCTTCTTAGCATATACTGTTATACTAACATACCTCGCAAACATTACCGAAATAAAATACAAACGGGATTTTTTTAAATTCGTCTGCAACTAATTTGAGACTATATTTATACTTTATTTAAATAAAAATGACTGTTCTGTATTAATTGGTTATTAGGAGCATATAATGTTTCATATTAAGGAGTAGTGAACTGAGAATGCAAATTTGAAGATTAAAAAGTTTAATTAAACATTCTACCAGCTTCTTCTTATAGGAATTAAATGCTTAATATAGGAGCTAACACCCCAATAAATAAGAAATTTTATTTTATTTTCGAACTTTCGAGTTAAATTATCTCGTCATCAGACCCACATAACTGAAATAAAAGTGAGACTGATGATGTGATCATTGAACAAGAAAGGCCTTACAAAAATACAATTTCTTATTTATTGGAGTGTTCGTTTCTAAATTAAGCAAGTTTACTTATTGTAAACGCATGCTAAATGGGTACAGATTAAATATTTATTTTTATATAGCACTTTTAATGTCTCAAAAGTTTTGAATCATAGACTTTTGATATTTACATAATACTGAATAGTAAAGTGTTAGAAATGGGTGTATTTTGATTTTAATATACTATTGTTACAAAACTCATGGCTCATAAAACGTGCTTGAATTAAAAATCATGTTCTGCACTGACACTCGGCTCACTTCACAGATGACAAATAATCATTATATTCTTAAACATTAATGTTAAATGACATTAGTAGCTTCAGTGGAAATAAGCATGTTGCCAATGCATAAAGTGTTTTAAGGCCAAGTACAGATGAAATGTGTAGCTGCGGCTAAATGTTATTGGTTAATGGAAGCTATCTGCATAATTAGTGGGGAAAATTGCTCTAATGATAATTATGTAAAGTCTAATTAATTTATCATTTGATGTTATTAAATTTAACCACCTCCTCCCGATCTATATCAAATAATTGTAACGTAATTGAGAATTTAAGATTTTTGCTCAACCTAATGATTGAATTAATCAGTTATTTAGTACTTTAGACTGTTTAAAAAGAAAATTGGACAAATTAGATACAAAAGAAGCAATGTTTAACTGTGCGAAATGAAGTAAAATTAACTCTGAATAGTAAAGAATATTTCGAAACTTATAGTGTTCTACTCGTTTTTAGATGTTACGATGTTACACAATAGAGTTGCAGTTTTGTTGAAACAGGTCTGATCTAGAAACTATTTCGCTTCAAATACGTCTGAAAATGTAATACATTTTTATAAACTACTTTCAATCTATAATAAATCTATTATAAATAAGGCTAAATTTCAATCCTGTACCATATTACAAATTTGCCTTACTTAAAGCAATATCGTGAAATATTACAAAGTATAATTAGCTATACAATTATAGATTAATTCATTGAGAAACTCTTAAAACAAACTTATCAGTAATTTTTCCTGCTGGTTTATACTAAGTGAATCATTATCGTATGATACATCTTATATAGGCCGGTTATAAAATACTTAACATGAGTTTCTCTCTGTTAACTTTGTCATAGTTCATTATTTCTCAAAATCGCTGGTGGTTTTTGCAAGTCTAGAACATATAAATATTTTTATAAAAGACAATTATTTTCAAGGACGACAAGTTTTATAAATAGCGGACATTAGCTATTAAGTTAGAAACCGTGACTTACCATGAGAAGATACTTACGTAAATAATAATTTTGCATTATAAATGAGTACCATGTATTTATGTATTTAATGGAAATTTTTGTAGAATGCCATTATAATCTCTTGTAATATTAAAGTATTTTCTTTTAAAAATTTTTAAAAGTAAATGTTATTTTTTTCTTATTTCTTGTGATGAAAGTAGAAATTATATTTTCAGACACAATATCTGGGGAAACGTTTCAGACTTGATTAGCTGAAACAGTAAACGACATCAGCTGATATTGGAGAAGAGCTTATTGTACAAGAGACTGTAGACTAATTTTGCTGGAGTCGTGATCTGAAATAGCAAACCTCTACATGAAAGTTATAAAAACGAAGACCGCACAGTCTTAAATATTTGCTTGTTATCTTTTAAGATATACAAAATGTATTGGAAATATTCTTCGTTTAACTTGTAAAATAGCCATTTATAGATATTTATAAATAAGAGTCAAAATATGTAGTCACTTTATATTCTTCATAGAAGGGATTATTGAGGTTAGGTTTTCATATCTATTGAGTTTCTATGGTTGTTAACGCAACAATTATTTCATATAAACATGGTTCAATATATATTGTATCGTTTTAGCCGCGAGCCACCATTTTGCATTTTTGAATAAAAAGTTTTATCTCTGACACTAGTTCAGCTAATGAAACGAAATTTGGCACAAACATTTTTGTGGATAAGAGACACAAATTGTTATTTATTTAATACAATATAGAGTCTTTTGAAAATGTTTAAAGTTAAATAACAACAAGCTCGTATGAGTATAAAAATTTACTTGCAATATATACAGCAAATATTTGAAGAAATTCATAAAACTTTTATCGGTATTTGTTTTAATCAAAAGGATTTCCGTTTATGCATAAGCACTTTCAATGTACACTTGTTTAAGCCTGGAGCAGCAAGCATTTTGTATTTTGATAGTCATGAGCTGTGACAAGTGTTAGAAGAAATTTAAAAGGTACTAAATATTTTTTGATTTTATTAAAATAAGAATAGTGAGTGCTTTTTTTCAATTAAAATCCGGCAAATCATAACCGAGTACGACCTCTTTAAAGAGACGCTTGGTATCAGTTAAGACACGAGAGCTATCAGTCTATTGTTACTCCTGGCTTGTGCAATCGTATCATTAAAGTCACTCTGCTTGTTTATGCACTGAATAATTTCGTTTGGAAAATGTAGCGTTGGAGTTTTTTTATATTATAATAGCTTGTATCCTTTCAAATTTGTATGGCTGATGTAATACAGCTAAGATCTATTATAATACAAAAAAATTTTACTGCTCCCGGCTTGTGGAAGCCTAGTTTTTAGTGTCATCCTTGCTTATACATTGACAGATATTTTGGAATACGTTGCTACTAAAAGGCCTAGACCATACAATATAAAGCATTAAAAAATAATTGATTATTTAAAATATTACAAGCAGCTTAGTTTATACGAACCTTATTTTAATAGGAAAAAACTGGAATAAATAATGAATTTCTTTATCAGTTTTAGATTTTTCATAAATACTATCAATTACAAAACTTTCTGAAAAGGGGAACATCTTTTATGAGATATCCATTAAATTGGGACACTTTCGCTAAACTTTAGAAATAACTAAAGTATTGAATTTTATTATAATGAAAATTTAGTTTGTCCATAACTTCGGGATTTTCCTAATCCGGCAACTTGACCACTTTTTACGAAAAAGGATCAGATACAGGAGCAACCCAACCTCTTTTAAAGTAAAGATCAGCATATAGTTCATCATCATTAAATTACTATAAAATATTATATATAAAAATTAACAAGATAAATATTAGTATTAAGATATATTTTATTCATTTTTCGCAGACCTATAACATAATTAAAGTAGTAAATTAAATATTCCAGTTGAAAAGGACAGAAAATGCAGCTACTATGTTTCAATGAGAATATTATTATTAGACATCGTATACTAATTACTTGTTGTTGGGAATACATTATTTTATCCTAACGCAAGTCAAGCTCGTGTTTTAACATAATCGTTTTAAGATCAACGGCAATATACTTATATTATTAATATACGATATGAATATTCCATAGATACATAATATAAATATTAGCATCAATGAATTCCCCTTTTACTTAAAACTCTTTTCTTGAGTTCCTTATATGGCAATATAATGAGAGTACATCCACACTAAATCGACATTTAATGTAAATTTGTTCCACATAATACCGCATTATGCACTGTTAATCGACCGTTGCAGCAGACAAACATGTTGGAAAGTGGAACGATGCGCTTACCTGCGCCAGATAACTGCAGGACTGACATATCCATTACAACATGCTGGCACCAGTACATTATCGTAAAATTTATATTATATTGTTGAAATAATTCGTATTTTGTTCACAATATTTTTATCATTATTTAGTATACTTAAAAAGAAATATAAGTTGCATTTCATTTTCAAACATATCTACAAGTAATTTGAGAGAAAAAAAATAATTTATTGAAGCCTATACCTGGGAACATGTATACGAGTTACAAATTAAATAATCAAGGAAGTTTAAATGCAAAATTAAGCGTCCTTATCTTTGCGTATATTGCAGCGTTAATATGAACAAAGATTGCCTTTTAGTCATTTTAGGGATTTTGCTTCTATATTACATTTCATTTAACTATAAATAAATAGAGGTTAGATTGTTGCATAGTACAGGTCCGTCACTCACCGAAGTTGTCTTAATCTCTTATATAAGTCACGGGAAAAGAGTTTCGAAGTTGCTTCAAATTGTCTCTGAGGCACTTGATAGTAAATTAGATTTTCAACAGTACAGCCAAAACTATAAACGCGGGAAAAAAATCACACCAACCTCAAAAAGAGATAGATTTAGTAAAAAAGTATACAATAAGGAGAAAATTATGGATATTTGCTAAGTGTAGGTGAGCGACTCCAAATACGTGAGATAGGCTCTAGTGATACGAAAAACAGGGTGGAAGAAAAGGGACGATACCCGCCAACACTAAGCCATCCCATATCATCCTAAAGAGTTACGGCCAAGTGCGTTGCCCACTAGCCAATCAGAGACAAGAAACGATAATTTGATCATATATAAACCATCAGTATATATGCAGCTAGCTGCTGTAGATCATTGAGAATAAATACAAACCTATTTATAAAATTTGAACCTTAGAATCAAATTACACTAAATTTTATAAGAGAGTAATATTATGAATATCGTAAATTGGTCCCCTTGAACTCAAGAATTTTTTTAAACAGAAGAAAAACACTTGAGAGGTACATAATAATACTTAATGAAGGAGGTCAGTAATGTGGAATTTAGTTGAGGGGGAGAGGGACATCTTGACAGCGTGTATACCCACATGGAGTCACCACGTGCACCACATGTACCAAACTGTCACTACGCAATGGTCGGTCTGTATGCAGTTAGCCAACTGTTATAAATATTATACAGCATTGAAAGTAAAAAATTTAATAAAACCTCTTTAACCATCATATAGTTTTACATGAAACGTTACTTTTAGTTATAATAAAATGTCACGACGGTATTTCTGTAGACCGTTTTTAATAATTCTAGATTTGATATAGTATTTAAATTCACGTGATATTTAATGGCTATTATCGTTTAGTTAAGTAATACAGGGCATCTTTAACTGTAATACGAAAGTAAGAATTCCATAACAACTTTTTTTTTAACGTAAACCATTGTTTTAATATTATTGCCCTACACCTATACAATATGACTTGATTTAGGAACATTCTTCTCGAATGTGACAGCATCCTTATCAATTTGCTATCGTTACTATTTAAAGGATGTAAATAAATCATTTTACTTAGGATTTAAAGCTGTTAATATCAAAATAATAAATTAGCAGGAATGCTTCAAATTCATTAAGAGTATTCTGTATACATTATGGTAGGAAATATAACTCACCATATTGTTATGTTTTTTTTTTTTTGTAAGCCACACCTTTTCTTATTTAAAATATTACCTTTATCATATATGTTAATATTCAAATCTTTATGCCGAATGTAGTTTTGATTCTTTATACCTTTCTTATATAATAAAAATAGTTTGATATAAAAAAATTACAAATATTTTTTAAGTACTACGCTGATATCAGCCTCATTAAAAATAAACGATATATACTTGCAGTTACACAAAACACACTGATACTACGCCACTACCATTTATTTTTGTTAAATCCATAACTATATAGTGCCTAGATAGTCACTTTATCGATTCTGAATTGTATTTATAGAATTATAACTTAGTATGGAGGAACTACCACTTAGAAATTTAAGAATATTGCTTAAAATTAAAAGTCAAGTCAGAAAGTAAGGTAATTTTAAGTTGAAGTAGCTAAAAGTCCAGTTGATTATAAAATGTCCCCATGGAGGGTTTGGCCTAACTAATCTCAAACTAGTTTACTGCAATCACTTTAGAATCTCTCTCGGACTTTCTTAATGATCTTAGTTGTATATTAGAGCAAAAATGTGTTTAAGGTTAATTTCATAATAACTGACCACACAATTTATATTTTCCTTTTCCAATTACCATAATATACGCGATAGGTGCCAGGCCAAGTATTGAATTATAGACTTCACTGATTATGCACGCAATATTACTGGCCTCTATTTCAATCTTGAGATATCCTGAAGACACAAAAAATAAAGAAGAGAAGACATTTTACAGATTGAATGGATACGGAAGAGACATTTTCTTACCCTACGGATAAATTGGCTTCAATAACGCAACCGAATTCACAACTAAATCCTAAGGAGGAACATAAACCGTCATGACTCTCATTCCATCAGATGAAGAAAGAAGTTTCGTTCCAACAAAGAACAAACGGCCCTCCGATAAAATGTGTTTAGATATTATGTGATAGGGTGGCTTATAAACTTTATAAACGCACCCTCAACGCTATATATGGGGATATATCTTATCACCAAACATGGATTGGTTTATGAAGAATTGAACTTTAGAATCTCTCTCGGACTTTCTTAATGATCTTAGTTGTATATTAGAGCAAAAATGTGTTTAAGGTTAATTTCATAATAACTGACCACACAATTTATATTTTCCTTTTCCAATTACCATAATATACGCGATAGGTGCCAGGCCAAGTATTGAATTATAGACTTCACTGATTATGCACGCAATATTACTGGCCTCTATTTCAATCTTGAGATATCCTGAAGACACAAAAAATAAAGAAGAGAAGACATTTACAGATTGAATGGATACGGAAGAGAGACATTTTCTTACCCTACGGATAAATTGGCTTCAATAACGCAACCGAATTCACAACTAAATCCTAGGGAGGAACATAAACCGTCATGACTCTCATTCCATCAGATGAAGAAAGAAGTTTCGTTCCAACAGAGAACAAACGGCCCTCCGATAAAAATGTGTTTAGATATTATGTGATAGGGTGGCTTATAAACTTTATAAACGCACCCTCAACGCTATATATGGGGATATATCTTATCACCAAACATGGATTGGTTTATGAAGAATTGAATTTAAACGTAAAATTACATGCCATAGCCAACGCTGGAAATATCCAGCGCATAAAAGACACAAAGGCAGATGGGCAAACATACAAAAGTGAAGTTATTCATAAAGGTTAGGGATAGCAATTTAAATAACATTTCTAGTCTGTTCCTCAGTTTATTTTAAAAATATTACCTTTATTTATAATCTTCTACAACACTAAACGAAATACTGTTGAGGGGGCGGTACAAATAGAATCACAGTATGGAATTAAACGACCTACTGAACGTAATGAATATTATATTAAACAGTCAAAAAAGTAAACTCATTTCAAATATTATTATGGCACATGGTAAAATGTCAAGTGACTGTACTGATTCCAGTTGGAAATGAATAAAATATTTTCAAATATTCACTGACGCTCAGGCTATAGGTATGTTGTGCCTTATATCATCGTTGAGTTCGATATTTGTTATATATAAACGAAGCTTAATGCAAAGTTTTAAATTAATACCTCAGTTATAATCTCTTCTGTAATTTTCAAAATATTTTTCTGACACACAGACATAGAGCCCTCTACCGACGTAATGATTTTCTACGTCTTAGCTACTAAATACTAATAAAATACTACAATTTCATTGCAGATCTGTTTATATGCAGCAATCGACAAGTCACCAGAGTTAAGTTCCAGATAACTAATAGGTTGCGCCTTGTGATTCCGTAGAAGTTTTTACGTTTATATCAATTCATATTACTGTAAGTTATTCTGCTTGGTCTAAATTAACTCTGACTTTTAAGTAGTTTTCTACGAGAAAATGAAAGTGAAAGCATTTCTGCATTTCTGGCGAGTTTTACAATGTCGTAAAATAAGCACTTTCTCAGTTGTTTATGTTAAGCAACAACCGCCCAAGTCCATGCTGTTGTGTTACTTTACATCAAAGTCTCTCCTTAACAGGGTTTTGTTACAGCTTCCATGTAAAGTTCACAAAAATGTCGTTATCGTTAGACATTTGCAATCCCGTTTGACATAAAATAAATACATTGTAGTTAAACATGTTTTGAATAATTTCCTGTCAAGTTAAACGAGCATAATTTAAAGACTTCAACATTTATTTGTTTATATTTATACATTTCTACACTTATTATATTTATGCATAGTTTATCGCGTGCGCGCGTGCGTGCGTGCGTGCGCGTGCGTGCGTGTGTGTGTGTGTGTGTGTGTGTGTGTGTGTGTGTGTGTGTGTGTGGTGTGTGTGTGTGTGATAGTTTTATATTAAATAATGAAACTCCTACTCATTAGGAAGTTTTCATAAATGCCTGTGTGTACATATCGTATGTTTTGTGGGAAAATATATTCAATCACATATATTCTTATTGGGGTGAAGTGTTCTAATTCCAGACAAAAGCTCATGAGGATGGATTCTTACTTTAAAGTTCACGACAGTACAAAGGGATAAATAACGAGATGTCAGTATAAGTTAGAGATCCGATGAGAAGGCAAGGACACATGGGTACTTGACACTTTTACTTAATACTTTATTAATATCCTCGTTTATATTATTTATAAATATTCTTAAACCATATACTTGACTCCCTATACTCTCAAACTAAAATTGGAAAACACTATATATATATATATATATATAATATATATATATATATATAATATATATATATTCTATTGATATTAAATTATTTCTTAAAATTAATATTAAAAATCTTACTTTTTAACTTTTTAAGCCAATGAAATTCTATATAGAAATCTATATAGAACATTATTTTAAACAATTTAGATGTTAAAAATAACAATATTAAAATTAATTCTGTCATTTTTATTATAAGTTAAAAGTTTAAATGTATTTAGTTAACCAAAATATTATTACAAATAAATTTTCCATATTATCTCTATATATTTTTTCTTTAAGATTTTCCTTTTATATTACAGATGCCTTAGTTTTAGTCAGACTTACACTCAGGAACATATGTACTTGAGAGGAAAGGTCTCTGGAACCCTCTTGTGGAGCACGTTAATCTTTTTTAAATATATGGTGATCGAACTTTTGTTCCTAAATATATAGTTGAAACCTGCAAGATTTCGATCTGTTTTTTTTCGAAACTTATAGTGCCATATTACAGATTTAGTTAACTATTTCTATTTCTATTAGTACTTTCTGTTTAATATATTTCGTGATAATTATATTTTGTGTAGTGCAAAGAAGAGTTCTTACTTACTTTTGATAAAATGAATAAAAATGTTTCAGTAAAGGCTTATTTCATATTAAAATAACATAGTTAGTAAATATAAAAGAACAACTGTTGGATAAATCAAGGGAACGAAGTTTTAGTCTCTTGAGGTATGAAATATACAAGTTCCACTTTATAACTTCTAACTCTTATCTTTTAAAATGCTATATCTAATGAATGGATTTATATTCTTTTTATTTAGTGAAAATATAAATTTACGTGATGAGCTCAATACGGAAAAGTTCATGACTAATTTTAAATTTATTTAAATGAATTTAAGTGCGTAAGTCTAGAGAACTATTTAACTATTTATTATTATTTAAAACATAATAAACTTGCAGTAATGCCTATAGTTTTCCCTATTATATGAATTAATTTTTTAATTATTAAATGATTGAAGTATATGCTTTAGTATATCAAATAATAAATTAGGAATTTTAGTTTTACTCCGCATTTTACATATACGTTTTTGTACTACCATTGTATATGTAGTGAGCGAAAACACGAATCATACTAAAACGTGATTTTATTGGTTGTCCCTGTAAACTGATATTAATAATTTAATACATTTTCTTTGTAAATCGAATAAAATTTGTCCAAAAAACTTAAATAATGTAAATTATAAAAGCTATACATATTGTCTTTGAATATAAATAAAACACATTTTAATGTCAAACAACGTAAAGAGTAAAAGCTTTTCAAACTGATTATATAATAATACGAAGAAAAGTAATTCGCACTTTATACGAAACTGTTTGAAGTGCTGCCAAAGACTGATACTTTATCGAAATGAGAGGCTTCACCCCTATCGGTCACATCGCTTTGGTACGCGCTCCTTCATATCATCATATATTCCGTATATGGAATTTTGGGTTAAAATTTATTCAGTTTTATATCTATAATCAATCTCATAATTTGCGTTTGAAATACCTACGCTGTTTACTTTTGTACTATCATTTAATAAACAAAATCGCGTTTATGACTTTAAGTGAAAGGATTTTACTGATACCCTCATCTAATTCAAAGTTTATTTACACATGTTTGATGGTAGTTAAATAAAAAAGAATATATTACCACTTCAAATCCAAATTTATAGACTATACGTGTTTTTTACAAGAAGAATATTATTTTTATGTGTATTGAATGAATACATCTACCTAATAATAAAACCATTATTAAAACTTAACTAGTTTAGGTCTTAGGTATGTAAAAATCGTATTTTGACCTTTATTATTGACATGTTTTGAGTAACACTTAATATTCTTCTAATTTTGGCTAATAATCGTATATTATATCACATAGGGTATATACAATCATTAGTTAAAATATATTTCTTTAATGTTCGGTATTAGCCGTCTACAAAGCAGTTCTTAATGTTGGACGATCTTCACAATTTAAACCCCTAGTTTACAGTAACACGTATTTTGTGAAAAATAAAACCTTAGCAAAACGCTTAAAGTATTTTCTATCATCTTACTTCATAATTAGAACCTTGTATATAAAGTGTTAGTCAAACTATATTTTTGCTAAAATGTTAAGTATGAAGTGTGTTTATAAGCATATTATCATAGTGTTCATTTTTACATATTAATTATCAATATAAAACTAGTCATCTTTAGTCCCAATGAGCGATTGTAGGATATATATATATATATATATATATATATATATATATATATATATATATATATATATATATATATATATATATTTAAAGTTGAAAATAAGTTTTATACATCGCTACAATAAAACTAGAAGTTAGAGAGGAATAAAACATGTTAAAACTGCTTAGCCGTGTACCTCCCGTGCATGGGGGTCCAGTGACCCTGTCTAATTTATATAGTCCAGAAAAACCAACTATGTTATTCACATGAAAATACATACATATAAGTGCTCAGTATAAAAATAGTTATGTTTAATATTATTGGAAACTGTTTTCTATGAAATAAATAAGTCAGAGGAAATTAAAATAGAAAACGATAATTAAGATGCAGTGTTACGTTACAGGAAGGTTTCATTATCCCGGGGCTCCTATGTTAAGTTTATATAGGACACTAGACTTGTTTACTGCTACGAGATTAAATCGCCCAACTGTCTAGGGTTACCACTTATTGCTAGGGTTTATTAATTCTAACCCTTATTGAAGGTTTATAATTTCTATCTTGTTTAAGTTCATCGAAAACGCTGACAAACAAGCCGAGGTAAATGTATAGTAAAGAAAATGTATTTAATGTATATACGTTTTGGTTTTTCCAATTCTATATTAAAAAACTCTATTAACTCTTAGTGAAGCCATATTTTTAATAAAAATATGTTCATGGAAGAACCTTTTAGGTAATTAATGTAGTCAGTATAAACTTTTTGAATTAGTTATAACGTTAATCTAACATATTTTTACAGAATAATTTATAAAATTATCTAAATACTCAAAAACTATTTTGATATTTATACTTCCCTAATTATATTCACGATGCCAAATAATCATAAATGTTTATTTGCTTAAATGGTTAATATTTTCGTAAATAATGCATGGTTTTTTTTAAAATAAAATACTAAATTACAGGTTGATTTACTTAAACCTTGCAAACATGTTAGTAGTTTTATTAAATACTGCAACAAGAGCATTTCACATAACAAACACAGTTTCAACTGAAAAGGTTTTATTTGCTTGGGGCTTCTGTTTTAAGTCTCTTTGGCCACTTCGTATGTTTACTGTTTAGAGGGATTAAATCCCTTTACTGCCCGAGGTACACTACTCAGTAGGGTTTATGTCCCTTTGTCGCAAGAAAGAAAATTAGCCTTTAACATGTTCCAAGACCAATTTATATATTCATTGTGGCCACTAAATTAGTTTTAAAACAAAATATGTATTATTTTAAAAATAATACATTAATGTTGAAAATAGTTGTTATATAGAAGTTTATTTAAATGAGTATTAAGACTTATAAACGACAGGAGAATAAGTCCAATTCGCTAAAGTATATTCTCTGAAATATATACCCAACCCTTTGAGAGTGACTAGAACTTGTAAATAAATATGTGTCTGCATGGCTTTCCAAATTTAAAAGCAGTATTGTTTTGGTACTGAATTCGATGAAAATCTCCAACAGTGATTAATAGTAAATTGTTATTGTTTTTTATATTAAATATTATACTAACTGATATTATATTACTTTATAATTAATAACATTGATGTAGTTTATATTACCGTATAATATTTCGTTATAGACATTTGCTAAGAGAGTACGTCTAAACGATAGAATTAAAAATATAAATATTAGGAAGACACTAAATGCAAACCTAAAACCGAACATTGGAGTCAGTTTCCTTTTAGTAATACTCGCGCATACATAAGTTAATAGAACTTCATTAGACCAATTAAAGCATAATGAAAAGTAACACCTTCTCTTTCATACGGAACTGTCTGAAGTGCTCCTTTGCAGTTACTCGACAAACACCAGTCTTTTCTTTCGTTTGTCGCTTTTAAGTAATATAATTATTTTACATTAGAATTTAAAATGTCAGGAAAAATTTTCGATTACTTCAACAAATATTTGGAAATAAATGTTAAGAATATTTAAATATTTTGTATAAAAGATGTTTCATAAAGAGATCATTAAAAGTATAATAATTTATTCAAGTTAATACCAATTTAGTACTTAATTTATATAAGACATTCTGAAATATACTATTTATCAATGTAAAGTTTTTAGTTTCATTCATACAATTTTAGATAAATTTTTTAAGTTTTTAGATGTCTAGTAAAATTTTGTTATATAAGAGTATATTAAAATCAATATGTATCACAAAGCCGTTTAATCTATTTCAGAATTTACATCTGAAAAGCATTTTTTAATTTATATTGCCATTTCTTCTCACTGAGTATCAGGACATTTCAAGTTCACAAGAGAAACACACACAAAAATCTATGATAGATAAGAATCAAAATTTTCTTGAGAATTGAAATCTCCCAGTAAACATATTTGGTTAAAAAAAATTATGAAATCGTCTTGAACAGAAGATGGTCATTACTAACAGCCATACGTAGAAAGTTCCCTTTGACTACTAATTAAAATTAAAGTAATTGTACACTCAGGTACCGAACCAACATTTCATTGCAATAGAAATCATTCTGTGCGTATCTAGGATAATTTTAAAATATTAAACCACCATTTAACGAGTTCGAATTATAATTTAATAATTTTTATTTGAAATATTTATTTAATAGTAACAATTGGATTAATAGCGGATAAATCACTAAAACATTAAGTAAATTATTTCCTTGCCTTCATCATCCCCACTTGTAACAGTTAACCCTGGTCACATAATTTTCTTATATTTTGTAATTGGAAATTTCACTTATCATTTCGTCATTAAAATTCGCATAATTCGCTTCATGTTTACTTTTATTGATTATGCTATCCACAAAGTTTATGAAACTGTGAGAAAAAAACCACACCGTTTCAGCACGACGTCATATCAGACGACAACTAATCAAAACAAACAATAAACGGATGGAGCAGCAATCGACTTCGAGAAAGTCAACAATCTTTAAAATGTTTAATGTTATACTTACAGTCCATCGATAGAATAGTATAGAAGAAGTTTAAAATAATAATATTGGAATTATGTGTCCCAGAGTTTACGAGGATAGCGATTCGGTGTGATGATTTTGTAATATACGTCATTGGTAGTCAATGGGTTTGGCGAGAGTAATGAAAATATAATTTTTATCTTTATTAAACTTTATCTTTGCATCTCCTCACAGGGAGAATAAAAGAGCGAAATATAATTTATCATAACCACGAATGTTTCTTTTAATTTAGAGCTGTTAAATATTAATTTAAAACTACTAAGTTCTTTAACTAATCATTTTGTATAAACTTTATTTTTAAGGGCTTTTACTATCATTAAGTTTTATGCCTTATCTTTATCAATATTTTATAACGTAATTTTATTTTTGGGATGTTAATATTGAAACTCCAGCTGGTCTAATGTAAGTGACTCAAGAAAAGGGTTTGTTCTATCAAATAAAATAATTTAAATTAAAACTAACCTCTTTTTTCATAAATAAAATCGAAATTAAAGAAAATTTTTTATGAAACTATGAAATTTGGAAGATTGTTGACTCTCTCGAAGTCGATTGTTGTTCCATCCGTTTATTATTTGTTTTGATTAGTTGTCGTCTGATATGACGTCGTGGTGAAGTGATGTCGTTCTTTTCTGACAGTTATAGTACATTTTTGAAAAAAATTATCAATGAAAGTAAAAATGAAATAATTATGTGAATTTTATTGACGAAATGTTTAGTGAAATTACCGATTACAAAATATAAGTAAATTATGTGACAAGGGTTAACTGTTACAAGTAGGGAAGATGAAGGCAAGCTAATAATTTAAATAATGTTTTTAGTGATTGATCTGGTATTAATCCAATTGTTACTATAAACTAAACAGTTAAAATAAAAGTTAATGAATTGGAATTTCAACACGTTAAATGTTGGTTTAATATTTTAAAATGGTACTAGATAGGCACAGAAGGATTTTCATTACAAAATGAAATGTTAATTACGTACCTGAGTGTACAAATACTTTAATTTTAATTAGTAGTCAAACAGATAACTGGAATTAAAAATGATTATGTTTACATAGAACATTTGATTTGATTTATTCAGGTGTTTTAAATGTCAGCCCGATATTGCCAATGTTTTATACAACTGAATAAGACGCCTATTTCAACAATATAATTCCTGATAGAAATTTTAGATTCTTAAGCATTTCAATTAGTTACTTTTACGAGTTTTGAATATAAAAAAAAACTTCTGAATAAGTTTGTTCAGTTTCACAATATCGGTCAAAATTATCAGTTTTTAAGTTTATATAAATATAAATATCCTTAAAATAAATATCCTCCAAGATATATCAACACAAGAAAGTAATAGGATGATTAGCACAGTGATTGATAATAAGAAAAGTTTTATGAATTTAATGCAACGACAAAGAAGACCAGATCTAAACTGATCTGAGGCAATATTAAGTAGTTGTTCTTCAATGAAAATTGGAGTGATCATATAGCGTTAATTTACTTTTAGTAGATAAGAAAAACGTCGGTATTTTCATATAATTCTAAGTCAACGAATAATAGTAGAAGTTTATAATGGAATTATATCTTGCATTACCTTCAGATTTACTAAGTTTTTTTTTTTTTTTATTTTTGACTCGTAACTATTACATTTATAACCGTTTGATGAAATAATAACAATGACGCTATATCTGTTTTTTGGCTTTGTATATAAAAAAACCAAAAAAGATATAGTATTGAAGAATTATGCAGTGATGCAAAAATTAGTGTACGTTTCATTGCTGACTGAGTAATATTTCGAGCTTCAATGGTTTTACATGCCTAATAACTGGCTATGCGGTATGTGATTTTAGCCGTATATTTCACTGAGTGATGAGACAAATTGGCCATTTACTTCATGAAGTAGAGTGTCATAACTGTCATATTATACTCGTGTAAGTGCTGTATGTCCATGTTCCCTGATGTTCACAGTCATCCATAGATTAGATTTCTCTTTAAATAGATCCCAAAGTTGTGTTAGTTTGTAATGCATCAATTTACCGCGCCGCTTTCAGCTTCTGTTTTTAAACGACATATAACAGATAATCAAGAAAGTATTTATATTTTATAACACTTACTAACTACTACAGTAGACTATTCCATTTTACAGTCGTGTAAGACTGAATCAAAGAAACTGAATTTAAAATAAAAACAATAATTTATCATCTTTAAAAAGGAACGGAAGCTTTAGTAACTGAACTGAAGTGACCACAGAGAATCTGAACGACTACCAGTATTCAGTATTATTAGGTAGTTAATTAATTGTAACTCAACTAATAATTTAGCTTAGAAATTGTATTTGTAAACATCGATAATTAATAATAGTAGTTTACAATAAAATTTTTTTTTAGTTTTAATTTGATAGGAACAAGTGGTTTTATTCTGATAAAATCACAAACGAAATTAAAGGTTACCTTTTCGGTAACATTGATTAAAAACTATTTAAGTAATTTGCCGTTAGTGACTGTTTAAGTGAGTATTTCTCTTATTTAGGAGCTGTAACATGAAGGGGTGAATTTGTGACTGAAGTTTTGTGTGTTTTTTTTTTTTTTTTTTTTTTTTAATTTTGTTTGAAGAGCATAGTCTATTGCAAGTAAATTATGATTGATTAAGCATCTCATGTATTATATTAAACTAACAAAAATAATATAAATTTTATTTGTTTCAGTAATATACTAAAAATAAGGGAACAGTTATTATTATATACATCCGAATTAAAATACAAAATAATACAATATTATTACCTAATACAAGTGCATTACATGCTTTGTGATAATCGGAATCCATTTCTTATATTTGGGCTAAGTAACACAATATATCTATTCTGTTTATAGAATCACGTGCTTTTTATTAGCCTCTTGCATTTAAAGGAAATTACCAAAATCTTAAACAACACATAAACACAACGATTTAACTATGTATACACATCCCTAGCACACTATAAATGACAGTAAGTACCCTACTGGTGTATCAAAAGTGTTATCTTGTTTAATTCCTTATTAAGGGATGCTCACCATTATTAAGTTTTTGCACCACTATATAATTTTTTTTATCTAAAATATGTAATTTATTGTATGTAAGGTTCTTTAACATGAATAAAAAAGTTTCTCTTATTTTTCCAAGTAGCACTACATATTAATTTGTGTATGTAAATTATTGATACATGTATTGATACATATTATTGATTGATATCTACAAAACACCCATTTATATTAAAACCTGTATCAAGAAAAATCTAAATATTAAAATAAAATATAGTTTTCTAAAACTCTATTTTAAAACATTAACTGGTTGTTATTAATGGATAGTTGTATTATAGCTTGTTAACACTAGAGAGCATTTTACCTATAGTAAAATCAATTAATATTTTAAAACCTGTTCCTGTTAATGCTCTGTCAACATTATAACTATGGTCTTATTGCATGTATAACAGCTATGGAAATATTCTACGAGGTATTTTCAATTCGGTTTAAATTATCAGACCTCTTATTCAATCTAAAATTTTCATTAGAACCACACTTATTTTCTTATAAACAGATTATTTTCCATTTAGCGATTGATTTTCTTGCAATAAATAAATACAGGGTTTTAAGTAACATAGGATGTCATTGAAAAATATTGTGACTCTTGTATAGAAACACAGGATTTTATTTTGAATATTTTGGGAGAATTGAGTAATAATGCAGAACGTGATAAATATTGCATTATATTTACTTATATTATTTCTCTTATAGACCTATATGTTTATACTTTTATATGAGATGAAATCTTATATCTTACTTTAAACGGACTTACTGTTGCACTATCACACTTTTATGTGCATATTCAATAGAATAAACCATTCACTGATGGTTTTTATTTTAATAACTCAGTATAAACATATATTTAAAGTTTGATTTTCCACTATATTTAAGCACTAAATGCTTTTCAATCTGTTACAAAAATTATTGAATTAAACTTTTTAATACAATTGTTTAAGTAACAAAAGACTATTAAATTGTAAATATGCGCTTCTGTTTTTAGTTATAATCTGTGGTGGATACAGTTTTAAACTAATGCAACACAAATTATTATCAAATAAATAATATCTAATCTTATTACCTCAGTTTTATAACTTTTTTCACGAGTACTCTAACAAATTACTATGGTTATTTACTACACCATAGCTCATATTTTATACAAATCTGCTTTATGTCACATATAAACTTTGGGATCTCGTAAAGCAGACTCGAAGTATGTCATCTTTATCATTTATCGTCTTTGTTATGACCCATAAAATGGTATTAGCATTATTATAGTAGACCAACGTCAGTTTCATGCATCATCAATTAACATTTAAAACGCTAGCATAAACCAGCGCCTACACTAGCTATTTCTATGCAACATGCGAGTTTTTAGTATCTACCTCGATTTATTTAACACTTGAACTACTTATATATATATATATATATATATATATATATATATATATATATATATATACTTATATATATATATAGATATACTTATATATATACTTATATCAATGTACAGGAACTCCAAAGTCGAATAGCTTGGAATACATGACATAAGAATTGGTGCGCTTTCATCCTAGCGACCCTATAAACATCTATGTAAAATTTCAGTTCAATCTGTTGAATAGTTTATCCGTGAAATAAAAAAAAACAATGGTAATTTATACTTTGGGTTTTTTTATATTATTAGGATTACGATATTGAACGTACTCAAAATCAAATTATTAAATAAACATTGCATTAAACTATGGATAGCATAGATCAATAAATCATTCTATACTCAAACAAAATTTGTTAATGACAAATGATGTAAAGATATATATATATATATATAAAGATTTTATAAATATAACCACCAAAGTTGTTGTTGTTTGTTGGGGTTGTTTTTGCTTTGTGGGTGATGCGTAAAAGTAAGTGTAGGTAATAACCTGTGTAGGTAATAACAGGTAATAACCTGTTGAAGGTTATTTTTGTATAGAAAACACGAGGACCAGTGTTCCGATAAACTAGGGCGAGAGAGCCTACGAGAAATATACTAGTCCTTAACGTTTATAAATAGATTTAGTAAATAGTTTATATGAATGAATGTAATATGAATAGGTTATGTACGTAGTGTAAAATTCCTCTCCTCCGATCTCTGTAAAATTATTTTTAATCTTATTATAATAGACATGAAATATGTGTTGAATCGTCACATGTTTAATACTAAAGTTTTTGTGTTAATTATTATTATTTATATTTTGGACAAAACATAAATTTTAAACAATATCTTATTGCTGCCTTTATTGGCTGAGCATTACAAAACCTATAACTAAAAAGGCTGGTAAATGTATCATCTGAATTTTCAGCAACCATTTAGTACATCTTGAAAACTAACTGATCTGTAGACTTCTAAACGTTGCAGGTATGATGCCAATAAATGCTACCTTGGCTTATTTAGTATACATTTGAGGGAATTCCTATTAAATGTAAAATAGTGTAAATAATGATGTATACTGTTAACGTGAATAGTTATTACTAACTACTACATTTAGCTAATAGACAGTGAGTTATTCTATGTTTATTTCGGCTTCCCAAGATATTTTATTTTAACTTAATTAAAATAGTAGCTATAAAATAATATACTACTGGCGTATTAATAACAGGTCATGTTTTACGTTTTTATGTTGTTTTGGCTATTATGAAAAAAAGATTATAAATTGCAGCTAGTCAAATAAGGACCTTTGCGCTGCTTCCTGAGTGACAGAATATTTTGAATGGATAAAGTTGGGGGTACGGGCCGCCTCCTACCGAGATCCATGGGAAGAGTTTAAGGCAGTAATCTATACCCTTCAAAATCGTCGTGTCCCCTCAAAATAAGGGGAGGCCAGCCCTTAAACCAGCCTCTTCAGTCAAAGCAGGCAGGGAGTGGCACACCATTATTTCTAGGCTATCTAGAACCTTTGACAGTGAAGAACTCCATCAACTCCAACAGTCGTTTCCCGAAGTATTCTAGACCTATCGATTTACTCTTGCATACCAGAATCTCGAAATTTGCTGTTAATGGTGTGCCGCTCCTAGACATCCATAAAGTTTCTCAGATTTAAGTGACACATCGCTTTTTGCTGTTCACAGTGTTATGTTCAACTAGATGGTATAAGCCGGCGAGGAATGATCTCTGCTGAGTTCGTGTTATATTCAATATAATACAATATTATAAAATAATAAGTTTCCCTATGCAATAAATAAACCAAGTTTTAACCCTATTTTAACAGGGTAATGTCTACAATGCATGGCTCCATGATTTTTGATAATGCTTGCATACACTCGTGATCGTAGTGCCTAAAAATAAGTTAAATGTTAGCTATGCTTTACTTTTCATGAAATAGCTTTTGTTTTACCTCAGTAAAGAAAGTATGTAGGCTACAATGCTTTTAAGATGATCTCTTCTAAAAGTTTTTTTGCAAAAAATTAGAATAATGATCTATATTTTGAAAGGTTCGTTTTAATATCTAAGATGAAAGAAATTTATTTTTAGAATCACTAGAGTTAACGTGAGGAAAACATGGTTTTATAACAGATTGTTGATTTAACATTTTGATGAATCTTAAATTAAGCATGCTATAGAATCTTGACCTAAGTTAAAAAACAGAAGCAGTTTTCTGTTTCCCAATCTGTAGTTTTCGTTCATTAAAAAGTGTCAGGAATGACAAAGTCATATGTTCCAGGTGACAAATGGTAATATCACTGTTTAGACAACCACTCTCTAGCTCAAAACATATAATAGTATGTCCCATAAAATAAATTGACTGTCAGTCAACCTAGTTTTGGTGAAGGAAGAAATTGAGATTGGAGATTGGAGGATGGGGGATAACCTCCCGTATAAAGTGTAAAGAAAATTAAATTGTATTTTTAGATTTTATTTGTCTTATATTTACTCTCCAAAAGCAACTATTAGTAAATTAATTACAAACATTATCATTAAACCATATACTTTAGCGACTTTAGGTTTCTTTACTTTACTTATTGTATAACTACTATTAATGTGTCTGAACATTAGTTTTAAGTGTGTCAAGCCAAACAAGAGTTTAATCTGATAAAGAACACTGTCATTATTTATTTTGAACCTTTCAGTACCGTCAAAATTCGACTCTACAAAAACTAGCACGACTTTCTATTTATTTTATTCTTTGGTTAAAATCCCTAATTAGTTTAAATTAAAACAAAAACTGGTTATTTAGTTATAAAATGTGACCTCCCAGAAATTTACGATGCTTTTTCAAAATTAAATAATTTTAGATGCTACGATAAAAGTTCTGATAGAACCTTTAGTTTTCTTTAAGAGGTGCAATGTATTCGATTGATGTCACTTTGAGAATGATTATAAGAGCTGAACTGCCAACAAAACCTTTCTGTACATCGAAAAATAAATTGAGCCAATCCGTCACTGTGACTTTCTTGTAGCTTCAAGAAGGTTGCAAAAAGTAAGAATGTATTCCATTTATTGATCTCCAAATCATATTTAAACTTTTCTTTTTCCTAAGGTTTACAAACTTGAAATATCAACACAGTTTTTAGATTCTAAAAACATACATACTGTATGCATATTGATAATTAAGGCGTGCTTTAACACTTCCTTTACTTATAAGGAAGTTGATATTGAAAAATGTACCTATTAATAAGTAGATAACATATTGGTATTTTGTATGCAATTTAAAAATAGACTGTTCAACTTTCAATATATTTTGTTCCCGATTTTATAATGATAAAACAGTGTTGACCCTACTCATAATTAAATAGAATGAGTGTTAGCAAAGGTTATCACTCAGGAGCAGGAAACATTACGTTTATGAAGTTAAGTCTGCATACAGACGTATGTATTTCTCTCTTAGGAATAAATTATTAAAAAAAACCAAAAGACTTTTAGACTTTGCATGTAGGTCATTTACGTACAACAAATGTAGAGTTCAATGACGATGTTTGTCATTCCATAAGGTATTTTTTATTGTTTTTGTGGATAACCATGATATCAACAAGAAACTCCTAAGATAAAACAATTTATAAACTGGCAAAGTTCTTGAAGGAAACAGGATTTTCCGGAAATTTGCCATCGTTCAGTGAAACAAAATATCAGTAACACTACGTTTCGAGATGTGCAATCTGATCTCTTCTTCAGGTAAATAACTAACCTAATACATAATTACAAACTATTTTAAAATAAACAAATCATACCAAAGCGCTGTGGCACGCCTAACTCAGGAATCACAACCACCGTGTTGTTTGTCAACTTCACTAACTCTAAAAACATGCACTTAATAAAAATCTATACACAACACTAATCATTAAAACTGAACTACAGAATACAACAGGTCACAATACGTCTGCATTAGTCTACTATCCACCTACGACTGACCAGAGGGCACTAGCCAACGGCAATCGTCACGGCAGACAAAAATAACCCGCAAACAAAGAATGGAAAAGTTCATTCACACAATAATTTGTTAACATGTGCTAATTAGTAGAATAATTAGTAAGATTTTCGATATATTCCTTAAGGTCCTTCGATGTTTCGTTATACTAGTTTATTTACATAAGATAATATTAATGATGGTGATTGTCCATCCGTAGAATATGGATTATCAATAGCTTATTAGTGAGAGTGATATCTCGAGAATGAATTAAATACTATATTGAGTTGAAATTTTAAATACTTTGCTTGGTTATTACTAAACGTTCTAGAAAATTGTCTCTTTCAAGAGGTATTCTATCCAAGAGTCTGAGGTTTTATTTTACGAAGTATATCTAAGTACGGATTGAGATACACACAATAAATGAAATATTTAACGTAATTTTCACACAGAAACCATCGTAGTTAAGTGATAGCATCTGATTGAACGTTTACAAGGTTCCAAAGAATATGTCGATACCGATTTAATCCGTAGAATTTTGTGCAAATATAGGTTCTATATAAGCAAAGGTTGGTACGATGAAGGTTTATCTCTATCAATAAGATTTTACTAAGCGAATTTGAGGTCTATCACATTGTAGGCTGGGAGATATTCTATTCTGTCAGTATAGGGGCCGTAGAAATGTCCGATTACCTGTCTGTTTGTCTGTCTAATGGACATCTTGAAAATGCAATTAGCCATAGCGTTCAGCGAAACTTGTTATGACTAATGGGGTTGTGTACTGCTACCTGGTAAATAATTGGACTAAAGGCAGTAAAATAACATCTTACGAAATGTTTTTATAACTTCTTATAAATACGTCATTTATACTTGCTCTCTATTTTCGGCCCTACACTTGATCTACGAGTAGTAAGGTAAAAATATAGGTCACACATATTATATAGGACTTAGTTCCATATAATAAGTAATTTGTTTAGCTCATTTCATATATAATCTAGTCAAGATTTTAATAACCCAGTTCATTTAAAATCCGTGTAAGAAAACCAGGAACAGATTCTTATAGTGTTTAAGACTAAAATATACGCAAGAATAATAAACTATGATTTCATATGGAGGTGAGCAAAATAATAAGCTTATAAACACAGCTTATTCATACAGATATTTATATTTAAGACGGACTCAGGATGGACTTTTATTTAAGCTTATTATACTTAATACCTGTTATGTTTCCTCATAACGTGAAATTAATGAACAAACTTGTTACTTACAGGAACATGATTAAAGGATAAATGCAGGATTGTTCAAAATTTTATTTTATAATCATAATCCCTACTTATTTTATCAAACTGTAAGGTGGTGCAATATATGTTTAGACTGGAAAAAGCATTTTGTGTCTAGCTTTTTAAGTCCAACTTCCATTAGGACAGAAGACATGAAAAAACAGTGTTCACTACAATACATATGTGAAACTATGATATTTAAATATCTTTATTGATATTTATGAGAGAATAAATTACATAGACTATTACATATGCATTTTAAATTAAAGAATAAAAGAATTAAACAAATTATAAATTAAATAAAATATTATTATTGAATGAATTTATTGTTCTAGATTTTTTCAATAATATAATAAAAAACATTGACGTCTCGTAGAGAATTTTTATACGGACAATTATATGCCCTAGTATATTCGAAATCACGCCTTTATGTGAATGCTACTTTTCGACGTTAAATTTAATCAGTAATAAAATTGGATTTCAAAATAGTGGCTGGAGGTTTAAATTCAAAGGTTTGCAATCCTTCTTGCTTTCAACACACACAAAAATATATATATCTTATTCAAACAATTCATTATGTTTCAACCGTAAATATTCCAAGCATACGTTGCAGAATAATTTTTACATTTGAACATGATTATATACTAATAAATCATATAATAAAGAATACAGTTTAATCAAGCCAACACTTCAGCACTAGGGAAGTTGATTTATTAAAGCCTTAGGCTTGGTCGGGAGATGAATTTTGTATAAACCAAAGATTAGTTCTATTGTGACTTTCACAGGGCGTACTTTCAGGTATTAGTAGTTACAAGAATATGATAGCGATTAAAATGTCAAATACTATAAACTACAATTAAATCTAAACGATGTATACAAAGAATGTATAGTGTTAAACAAAATAAATAACTAACTATAACAAATAAATAATACTGATGACAATAATACAAATTAATATAGTATATTTTAATATATTTGTACAATTATATTTTATTAAATTTTGATCTGTTATGATTTAGAAAAAAATTTCCTAGAACGTGTTTTAGAGTCATATAAGTTTCATAAAAGTTCTGTGAAAGGGATTTTAAACAATTGGACCATTTAAAACCCTGAATGGGAGTACAATTTAGTTTATAGCCTAGTTTTTGCTATTGCCTATTATCTAGAGTTACTGCAATATCCGTTTAATACACATTTCAACTTATTTACTTTCTTTAACATACTTTATATACTCTTTGCCTTAAAAATCCAATTTTTTCAGAGTTAGCAGAAATATATGCCAACATTCTATGTAAAATTATAAATATAAACATTGACTCCGTTAGTTTTTAAAGCAACATAAATATTGTGGTCTTAAATATACGAAAGGCTATATTGGATGAAACCCTTTTTATTAATCTATTTACCCTTTTTCATGAAGTTTTGGTTTGGTTGAAAAATGAAGAATCACAAGCTTGTAATATCTTTTACATTTTATTATGTTGAAAATATATAGGTCTCTTACTGTTTATATTTGTTTGTATGTAATTTTTATATGTATATGCCATGCATGAAAGTTCATATATAATATGATATAGATATTTATTAAAGATATCTACGAACCATCTTTAGTAATACAGACATGATTTCTAGTTTTATCAATGACTCAATCATACCGTTCAGATTATACATTGTCTAACAATAAAACTAAAACCTTGCTCATTGTATGACGTATATTTAATGTACCTAACCGAGCGTTCAATATAGCTTTGTGTAACCTAGATATGTTCTAGTTAGCCGTTTGCTTTGTTGAACCAATAATAGGAGATATTTGGCTGAAGTTATTGGTTTGTTTACACTTCCGAACAGTTATGTATTACTAATCAGTATATACACTTTTAGTTTTAGGTTTTATCCACACTGAGCTATCTACGTTAGTATTAATATGAAAATTTAAACTGTTATTTACACCATTAAACAGTTTCAGTCATAAAATTTACTTATTGTTAAAGACTATAAATTACCCGCGGCGTTGCACTAAATATGATAACAGAAACATGTAGATAACAGAAACTTCATATGTTTAGACTTTTTAGGGTAAAACATACGCGAATAAGTATCGGTCATTGGACGTTCAACCATTATAAGATCATTTTCTATTAATATCACGTAATAAATCAATCAAAATTTTTAATAATAGTGAAAGGCCACAAAAAAATAAAGTTTTAAATATTGGTTTACGTGTTAATTTTTATAGTTATTTAATGTTATACAAAGTTTTTTAAGCTGTAGTCATGTGTAATATACATTTTTTTTAATAATCATAATATCTGGTACACTGAAATGAAAATAATTGTTTACATTAGTACTATTTAAGAATTTAGGGTGGAATAAAACAAGTAATTAAATCCAATTTAGTGAGATTAAGCAACTATGGACGACAGTTTACTGAGTCAATAAGTTTGTGTTTGACTTGCAACATCTGTTCCTTGTGCAAACATCTCCAAACTATTCTTCCCGTTTCAGCGCTATAGAGGAAGTTTCTATTCTATACTGTTTCACACATTACACAAAGATTTCTTTGACTCATAATATTTTCTTTAATTTTTTTAATCTCTTTAATTCAACCAATACACGATACGTCTTTTACAATGTTTATTAGAAATTGATTAAACGTACAGGACATTTTTACTAAATAAAATAAAATACGCTTATAAAGCTTGTTGGATGCATTTTAAAGTTATAGAATATTTTAATGACAGTGCAAACTTTAAAAACTAAAAATACTATTCAACCATTATAAGATATATCAATTTCTATTAATATCACGTAATAAATTAATTACAATATTTTATGACCGTATGAGTTCTCATCTTTATACGATAAACCTCGGAAAAAAACAAGGCTTTGATAAATATATTAGTGTGATTAAATGTGACAATGTAAAATGTTTAACGTTACATAATTAATTATATTAGCCACTGGTTAGGATATATACCATGTACGTTTTGAATTTTACTGGGTGATCAACACCAACACACTTTTATATAATTTCCTTTATATCATTAGCAGAGTATTCATGACTGTAAAAAATAAGTTACCGCAAAGACTAACTTTTCATACTATTTACTCCAAAACAATATAGAATGAAGAGGAACAAATGAAACAGGTTTCAAGTTATTGCATATTAGAGGAGATTTCAGAGGAGGTATTTCATACATTATTTTATAGTTTAGTAACAATTTTTTATCTCAACATTTAAAAGATAAAACGCTTACAAACTCATAACTAATTTCTCAACTTACAGATACTCCAAAAAATTCAAATGTCTGAACAAATTTGCGCAATTGCTTAAATACAAAAATTAAAGCATATTTACGAAGACAAAAAACACCAATAGAGGTCATAAAGTGGCTGGAACCTCAAAAGACTAGACACTGTTTTTAACTTTTCAATGTCATGGACAAAAGATTCCGTAAACATGCTTCATGACTTAAATATAATGATAACACTATTTTCGTTTAGAAAAACTGACTCTAAGGATTAAAATAGGTTTCTTGCCTTATAAGAACTAGGTTTCGGTTTTAGTTTTTTGATTTTATACAATAATAGTGATTAAAATTCAATTACCTTATTGTTTTTTGTCACAAAAAAAGAAAAACTATTTTGATACAGCTCAACCACTCATTGGGTTGAAATTAGAGTGCGACGCATAGAAGTATTAAATTAAAGAACTTAATTTTGTTTTCGACTTTTTGATATGAAACAAACTTATATTTAACTTTCAAGTGACAACTTAAAAACTGGTCATGAAGATCATCCACCCACATAGGCTTAAATTAGTTTATGGATATCCAAAAAAGTTAAACTTAATTATCTCATGTCTGAAGGTCTTAATTGTCAAAGTTCCATCCTCCTTCTTCCCAAAGTCCTATACCTATAAAACTTTTAAACGTTCCTAAACAGATAAATCGCGATTATTTATCTATATAAAACATTCAAAAGCTTTGAAACGGATTGCGACTCATAAAAAAACTATATAATATGGGGACATTTTCTATGTTAAACAACTTAATAAAATATAAAACTTTCATAAAATATCATTATTCCATGATAGTTTGAACGATAACAAGATATATGAGAATTACTTCGAAATTTTAGATGGCGCATAAGCGTTTGCACCGTTCATATATCCATATTTATATATGTTCAATACCATGTCCTGACATTGAACTAGATTTTACTTATATAAGATAGAAGCTTCATGTAAAATGTCATATGAAAAGTCTTTTTGTGCAAACAGACAAAATTTAAAATTTTTAAGCCTTTTACGTGTTAGGCTTTGCTAACGCTAAGTCAGTAACGGAATGGAAATATATCGTAAGATTATGAAATCACCCTATGACTTATAAAAAACCATATTGATATGTTTCGATATAAATGCCTAATGTGTTTATTTAGTATTGCAGTAGTGGTGAGTTAAACGGATTGAGTGACTGAAAGATACAATTTTAAATGATAATATTAGAAAACGATAATGTACATACAGCTATTAGATAATAAAACATTACTTATTAGTAATGATGTCATATTTTTGGTACACTGTTACACAGACTAACAATTAGTCACGGATATCAATTTATAAGTTTGAGAACTTGGTATTTAACAGAATCAAGCCTAGTAATTTAACAGAATTTTTGCATGCATTAACCTAATTTGGAGTGATGCGAATGACACAAAAACAATAAAAATCAATTACACTTACTTTGATAACAGAACAGGTTGCCAAAAAAATGCTCAAGTGATAGCGATCGTATAGGTAACGAAGGCAAGCGCCAAATTTGTCTTCAGTTTCCTTCTAAATCATTAAGGCACAAGAAATGTACTAAGTCAATACCAACTTTATAACCACTTTCAATTTTTATGAACTAGTGTGATATATGGTATAAAATACATATAAGCCATTTCTCTCTCCATCTCGACTGAAAAGAAAAAAAGAAACGGAGCTGATTTATAGAATTATTAATAACCATTCCTAAGGGTTAGGACGTGGCGTGAATTATATTTTCCGAATACTCTTATAATGTATCATTAAAATGTTAAAATATTAAAATAATTATTTATGGTATTGAAATCTAACTACCTTTGAAGTTAATATCATTCTAATCATGTTTATTTGTAAATTTCCTAAAGTAAAAATAATATTTTATATTTGGAAAAACTAGTAAATTTTAAAAATAATTTTTAGATCTCCGCTAAGTTGGTAATTGTACAGGTTAAGAAGAAAATGTAGAATAACGAGTCAATATTTGTAGCTACTGTACCGGTAGGTACATTATCAGTACTCCAGAACATCACATCTCTGTGCTATAAACGTCACAACTAGATTGTTTGTTGGATTGGTTTTGTTGTACAAAGAAGCTATTGTCAGAAACGTGTTGTCAATGATGCTACAATACAGACATTACTTTTACGTACAATGCGTTTAAAGCTACAGTGGTATAAAGGCTAAACGTGAGCTATTTAAAAATTGCATTGTCCTCACTCATTTGATCAGTGACATTAATAAAAACTCAAGAATTGAGAATGGATAAGAGAAAAAATATAAGCCGCCAATTTGTAAAGATTGAAACCATATGAGGTTTGAATTTGTGAGATTGCGTTATTGAAATGTATTTACATTTAATTTTGTTTCAAATAAATATAAACCCCAAGTTACATACAATTGTATTTTTAAATGTCTTTCAACAAGAGATTTGGCGCTTAAATGGTCGGTTGTAGCCAGACTAGAATTTATATTAAAAGATGAAACAGCAATACTAAATAATAGAGGATTCTTTAAACTAACAAAAACATTTAATAGTATGTTGATTTTGTAAAAATGAAGCAACATTTTAAAAGAGATAATTAGCTTTTGTAATATAAAAGATTGGTAAAAAAGACTTTCGTCAATATGGTCATGTATCTCATACCTCAACGTATTACTGTTAAAAAATGTCTTTTTTTCCCTTGATATGAAACGTAGAAAAATCTAAAAAATAGTTGGTGGCAAAATAATTGGCAAATGTACACATTATAAATGTTAGTGTTAATGATACTGACCATTCTATAATAGCAAAAACAGCTTTAAGATAATGCATTGCGAAAAAGATTGGGATATAATTATTAAAATCTTATATTATTATAATAAGGGTAATGATAGAAACTTAAGAAATAATCTATAAAAAAGTCCCAACAAAGAGTATATGGATATATTATCTAAATTTTGAAATTTTATCTATCAGAAACCTATAATATATTATACCAACCGGAGCATGGACAGAACTGATGTTCAGTGACTAGAGGAAACCAGTAACAAGAGTATAAATGGAATTTGAAAAGCAATCTAATTTGAATATAATATGACCAATCTATAACTTATTTCGAGAAAACTTATTTCATTGGAATTCACTAAAGTCACGTAATTTTACAATCCATTGATCTTTGTTTCAGCAATAAAATTCCTTTTATATAACAACTAAACGTGTTTGGAGTATGCCATATCACGTGCCGCGTGACATGTTCCGCTGAGGTTGTATGAATAAAATTCAAACGAAAATCTCATTTTATTTTTGAGATATACCTACAGAAAATCATATAATAACGAAATTTTAAAAACAATTAAACGTGATATAACTCTTTCGTCTGGAAATTAAGTTTTATTCCAGGTCAAAAGTCCGCATATCAAATGATTTCTTCTGATCGTGCCACATCATACATAAGAATTTGTTTTTTCAATAAATTGGATTTTACATCAGTATTTAAATAAGTGTTGTATAAACACCAGGTCACCATAAAATGGTGATTTATTTATTTTAGAATAGCTAGGTAAAAGAAAAGCTAGATATTATGTCAAATATCATAAGTTTTAATCTCGTGTGGGTGTATTAAACTTCGTACAAATTAAGTTATTCTGATATTTTCTTGTTGCAGTCATGGTTTCCCATTAGACTACTGTAAATATATTTATGAAAACTCAGCAAAACCCAATGAAGCGACACGCACCATTATCAAACTATTTTCTTTTTCGGTACATCGAACAGGCAGATAGACAGGAATTAAATTTCTCCAACCTCACGATTTATAGGATTTGCTAAAACTTAGATTAAAAAAAATAAACATATTATTACACTTTCATAACGTTTATTTAGTAATATGTATTTCAAGAACTGAGCCATGGCCAAAATCGTATACTCAATATGATTTCTTATAATAATTATATATAAGTGACATTTACAACAACTTCGTAGACAATAAAATATGAGAAATAAATGTATGGTCCATTGGATGTATACACAATAACTGAACAGACTTTTATTAAATGTTATAACGAATACGGAAGAAAATCGTTATAGTATTATCATAATAAATTGTTACTTACAAATAAATATGTAGACTTTGCTTTTATAGTTAGAAATCTGTTTATTAAAGTAAACTGAATCACAACAGAATAATTATGTGAAGAGGGAGCTGTCGTATGGATGTCAAGTGCTGAGCATATTAAGGAGATTTTACCTAAAGATGCTCATTTTAAAACAGGAGTAATGACAGTAATACCAGATTTCATTATGTTTAGAAACCTACGTGACTATCACTAGTTTTCCTTTTTTGTGGCTCTTGTATCATACTGATAGAGAAACAAAACTATACGATCGTTTAAAAAATTAAAAATGTAAAATAATATACCTACGCGTATATACAATTTTCATACTTTCAATAAGTGATAATAAATTTACAAATCTTAAAAGTGTTAGGAATATGACGGAAAAAAGAATTAAAAACAGTACACATTCCTAAGAACGAATTTCTCCAGATTAAATCATTTTGTAAAAGATATTTGGTTGGTTAGCTACAATTATGTCTATCATGAAAGGAAACTCTGCCTTATATTTACCTTCCGGGTAAAATGTGTATTGTCTTTGCTTACGTCTCAGCTAGCAATTGATTTATTTGTTGTATTAATAACGGTGTATTTTACATGTATATTTATTATTTATATGGTAATATATAAGAGGAAATTTATGTATACATTTTAAAAGCCCTGAGAGTTTATTACAGAAAAATATCTTAATTACCGCTTAATTTAGACACCTTACATCGTTAACGAACAGATCATATTAGCGCTGTGATGATAAATATCTAATGAGCGACTTTGTTTAATTGGTGCTCCGGGAGTGAAGCAAAATGTTAACATTGCTGAATTTACTGATTTACTAAAACATCCTTAAATTCGTCTGTACTTGGCGTTACTAGTAACGAATATATAGCGCTTTTAAGTTAGTATGACTAATTATTATTGCATGAATGTTAAAGTTAAATTGAATTTTCTGTTTGGAAATTTGTGGCTGGAAACACAATTTTCTTACAATAATTGAACCTACAAACTTACATAAAAAGTTAATTATATACTGTTTAAGGAAACAAGTTTTATAATACGAGAATATATGTCTATTTTAATAGTAGCAAGCATAAGTGTTAATAAGTTTAAATATCAAAAAGAATTTCTATAATTAGGGCTATGGCAGCATAGATATATAAATAAATTATATGTTCACATAGGGACGCGTATTAAAAATAATATAAGACATTACTGTAAATTACAATTCATAATTGCATCTGTGTCAGCACAGGTAGGAGTATATTTTATACACACAATGTTCATAACATTACTCAAACAAAGCTTATAGCTAATAAATATATTCATTTTTCAAGCCTAAAAACATAATCTTCAGCCTATAGTACTGTAGATATAAATGTTGTAAATTTATAAACAATGTATAATTTAGAACGGTGTAAATTTATCTTTATGGCAGCTATGTCAAATATATCATTAATATAAAATTTAAATTACAAAAATACACTGTTGATGTAACAAAAGTTCATGTAACATCAAAATACGAGATGTAGTAACATAGCACGAGATTGGAGTAAACTGTGTAAAGAGCAACAAAACTTTATCGTATTTTCTGCTAGAGATTTCAAAAACTTTGTACTGCTTGTCGCAGCTTTATGTAAGTAAGAGAGCCTTGCTTTTAATATTTGCTTTATTGGCGTGCTCTGCTGAAATTTAATGATCCGATCTCGTTACAAAACGATCTATATATTTCTTTAACAATTGTTGTTGTATTATTTGGGAGGTCAGAGCTGCAGCAAGTTTAAGTTTTTTTAGATCATAATTAATTTTTAATTTGCTTCGAAAGTTATGCAATTGATTTTAATACTCCAGACATATTCCAATGTATTCAGTGACTTCATAATTGGTGCATTTGAAGGTATGTGACATAAAAAACTATTTAAAAAAAATACGTATGTGATTATAGTGCGTGGGTATGTTTGTGTGCATATAGCATACAGAATAAATCACACAAAATGCAATAAATTGGTAGACTTTTATCATATTAAAATAAATATGCAATCATCTGGTGTCCCCAAGTAATTTTTTTGTATCTACACGTTGATATTAGGTATTAAAACACATTTTTGGTATAAATTATATGTAATACATTCTAAAACCACTACCTGTGATCTTATATTATTTAATTACAGTATAAATCAATTTGATAAAATTCTTAAACTTGACACGTTACACACTATTAAGGTAATATCTAACACACTCACATAAACTGTAAATTTTATGTATACTTAACATTGTGTCTCTCGACCCCCCCCCCCCACACATACAACATTAAATAGATCAATTAAAATTTTGAAAAGGTTGTTTGTAAAAAGTGTTTGTATAAAGATTGAGTAATACATTTAAAAGTCACGATATATGACCAAAAAATACAGTACACAATAAAACCGACGGGTAGAAACCAAATATTTATTCTAGTATGGTTGTTTTAAATGGAATCGAATCGCACTGACTTACATTATAATATTATAAGTCAGCACATTTCATACCTTAATAACGCCTTCAGAGAATTTTAATTCGATTAGCACCTGAATGAATGCAGAGGTTTTTACAAAGACACAAAAGTAATGTGAAATATTTCATCACTGCCAAAAAGGACAGATTATGAAATTTTCAAATATATGAAGGCCAAGTTAAATAGAAAACTTGTTTAAATTAGTCCCGGTGACATCGCACTTATAAGAGGCCCGCAATAGTACAAATATAAACAAAGCGGTCCTCATGAGCGAGACTAAACTGATAAATATAAATTTAAATCATATTAAGATAAAGAATTCAAATATAAATTAATTAGTATGTCACAACCATTAATTTTGAGAATTTTAATAAATGTTTGTTTTTTAGCTAAATAACTAGGCTATAAATCATATAAATAGGGATCAAACTTAATCAAGATAATTGCGTAAAGGCAACTTTTATGAGGCAACTAACAATTCGGTCAAGTGCTGGGACTGAATTTGTGTGGTGATGTTGTTTGTAATACTATACTAACTCTCGTGAACCCTGAATACTGATCGTGTAATCAAAAAGTATTAAGTTATTTTGCATGAAAAATAAGAACCAGCTATCGGCATGGCCGGTACATTTTAACACGATTTCCGTTATCATTGCACTTTTTTAAAGATTGGGTTACAATAAGTGTCCACATGATTAAATGTGTACATATTTAGAATCCCTAAACATAATGTTGATGTTTCTTTTGATATTGAGGTTTGTAACTTGTAAAATTGACTGTGTGAATGTCCTTTGTTTATACTGTATTATAAAAAGAAAAATTCTATGAGACGTGTATAATTTACGTCCCATGAATTAAATCTACCAGCAGATTTTTTGAAACACTATAACAACACAAAACGTGTAGTAGGTGTGACGGTTTTCATATGAGAAAAGCAATATACTCACTGTAATACTTACACAGAGATGAAATGTGTCACGTAATTTGAATGTGAAAATTAGAATCACGTTAAGTTAGTATATAGATATCAATATTTATTAAAAAATTATTCTTGAGGAATAAATGGATTTCACTTTAGTCGTTACATAACCACTTTATATATAGATATGGGAAGTTATACACAACAGTGGTACCAGTGGATTTCAATTTAATAAACTTTGGCGGTTAGCTTATAATACAATACTAATTATAATAACAATAAACCCAACCAAACCGTCATGCCTAAACATAATGTTGATGTTTTTTTTTATATTGAGGTTTGTAACTTAAGTTAAGTTAAATCGTAATTGGTTTTAATTTATTTCGAAAGCTCGTTTATTTAGAATATCATCCGTAACACTGTATATGCAACTTTTTCTGACGATAATATGTTAGATTGGCCACGTTCAGTTTGCTACTTATGGAGAAAAAGTGGAATAAAAAAAAAATTGGAAATTTTGGAAAAAAAAGCTTTTAATTACACGTAATTCGTTTCATCTTACATTGTTTTTATAGCTTTAGTGCAATAAATTTTATTCTTTAATTAGGTATTTGTAAACACACTCTGTACAAACAACGTACCTTCAACAGTCACCCCACTCCACCAAATATACAATGTAATACACAAAATGCCAAGGAAATTAACGGCCAAGATTAAACGTCTCGTTACGATTGAGTAGAAGCATGGCACAACTTCTAACATTTCCTTGCATAAATTGAAGCATTAGTTTCCTCTGGCTTGTAATCAGACATATTCAAAGGCAAAGAAGTTCTGAAATTTCATTACACAGTTAGAACTTACTGAATCACTCATTATAATGCCTCTCTTCGGAGATTTAATAGATTATTATTATTATTAACACAGTTGGATATTTTTATCGGAACAACCTTATTTTTTATATGTAAGTGATTTCAAACTTTCAGTAATGTTTATCACTAAAATTATTTTATCATTAAAAAAACCTCCATCTTAATATAGTCCTACCCTCCTTGTACAATTGCAGTACCTTAAAACTGAATATTGTTCGAAGATCTGTACATTACCTATATTACTAGTTAAGGATATATCCTTTGCAAGAATATATTACAAATCTCTTTCAATTACTTTCTACCCTCAAAATATCGTTTGCAATAAAACAAAACTATATACGTACGAGTAACATAACCGTATTAATGATGGAGAAAAGACTGATTAAAAAGAACAGAATTGAGATTATCAATTATAGTCAATTGTATAATTCCCTATAGATGCACTTTTTACAGTGACATTGAACAGTTCTAAGAAGTCCCTGAATTCTACCACGCAATCATTTAGCAACCCAATATATGGGTGGTAAACTATTCTTAAAAATTTAGATCTAAATTTACGATAGGGTTCGATATCCTTGCAATCCATCCAGATTTCTGCCGCACGTCTATATGCTAATTAATTATTTGGCAAAAGTTTCATACGTTATAATGCACGTCATATATCTTTACACATTCTTGAGGCCTGTAATGACAAAATCCGTGCAATGAGAAACCAATCCTACAACTTATCGCATCTGTCTTAATGAAGCAACAATGTTTCCTACATTTACAATACCTATCTTGAGGCACTCTTATGTACGAGGATATATCCAATCATTTCAGAGAACCCGATAAGCGTAACAGCTGGGATTCCTAACTCTTTCACTCATCACGTCTTACAGAACTATGTTTAGACGGATTGGTCTCTTAGAAGAACATTATTTACGCTTTATTTCTTGTGTGACTATCTGAAAAGTGCCAGAGGGTGTTGGAAGAAAACACAAGGTTTTAGAAAAAAAATTACATACAATTTACTATTGATCATAAAAAGCTTATTTTCACTTCTATTCTAAGGTAAAAGAATTACGTATCAGAAATTCTTTTACATTTATATAATGTTTGAAATTAATAAATCCATTTAAACAACAAAATTTCCAGGAAACAAAATAATCAAGTTTGATGTAAAATAACTATTATAAAAATATTTATTTTCAAATGTCATTGTAAAATAACTAGTAGATAAAAACTTATCTTTATAATTTTAATACTTGTATGATAAATAGCATTTAAAAACACCCTAAATCATCTGTGGTAACTTAATATTGTCCAATCAACACAATGATAAAAATTATTCAAGCCCTATAAGTTTGTTTTGTTTTGATAAAATTTACAGAGTTTTGGAAAATAATCAGTAAATTCTTTTTTACTTTAAAAACTTTTTTAAATTATTTTCTTGATTTTACTTTTTAATGATTATATTTTCGTTTTATATTACATCCTTAACTTTTTCATATAATACTTTATTGATATAAGCCATTCAAAAAATGCAAAATCATCTGTAATACAACAATAATTGCTAAAACGAAACAAAAAAACCTAAACATAACCTTATTCAGTTTCAGTTCAATCAATTTTCAAACAAACTCTACTATACTGTCTTCATAGACACTTGGAAGTGACTGTCATCACTTTTTATTAATTGCAACATCTAATACAACTTAGAAGCACTTTAAATTAATAAAAAGCTCCGCTACTCGTCACGACACCGCAATTGCGATCGCCAGCTAACGGAGAAAGTTTGGTATTTTAGTTACTTGTTTACGTCACCCAACAGCATTAAAAAGTCTAAATAATACTTTAAAGTATTGGTTTAGTTAATACATTGGCCTTTGGTGTAATATCAGCCAGTATGGGATAAGTTATAGAGGTACTACAAATGAAACACAAATCGTCTCGTTCCGACACTCCGTCACTCTTCACGTAGGAACGTCTCGTCTCGGAGCGAGACTCTCGGCACTCAAGCTCGTTTTTACAACGTCTCGTAGTGAAATCCCTAGCACTCAAAGGGTTAAGCACACTGTATTGATATAACCAGTATTTATTTTGGTTTTCAGGGTATTTTTAATAAAACATTTTCTGTAATTTTTATTTATTCCGCGTTTTAACTACGGCTATTTAAATTAAAAGAGCCATTATGGGACTCGAAAACCGATAGCCATAGGCAATATCGATCTATCAGTTTAATATGTCAAATTCAATTCTTTGGTCAAAAACCATCGCATGTTTGAATAGAAGGTCACCCTAAATACAATTACATAACATGTCAGTGGTATTTTTATTTACAATTGCGCACTTCTATATATACAACACCGATTTTATAGCGAATGGTATGTTTGAACCTAAAGTTTCAAGTTTCGTAATTAAAAAAAACATATCAGAACAGTTAAAATTAGTATTATAATTAGCAACAATTTTCCCCAACAAACTTTTAAATCTGGTGAAACAGTTACTAGAATATTATTTGTATATTACTCGTTAAAAAATTTACCTTTTATAGTTTTGTTTAATGGACAATGTGGAAATACACCTGAATGATTCCCTTAAGGATTCAAGTAGTTGAGATTAAATTTACTCATGGTGATTAACTTTTATTTGGCACCTTATTTATTCAAAACTAGTACAAACACCTAGATTTACAATGAAACAGACCACTGAGAAGAACCACTTTCGTATTTGCGTTGTATTACTGAAGTTACCAATGATGTAGCATCATTATTTCAATCACTGGGCAAACAGATTCTACCTGACCGAGTGCACTAACTTAATTATTGACAGATGGAGAAGATTGCGAGGACGGGTCATTGTTAGTTACCTCTCTCATCATAGCAATGACTATAATTTAAATAGAATAGCATTTTATGAAATATGTTAAGTAATGATTGCGTTTCACAATACGCTATACAGGGTGTCCCACGAGTAACTCAACAAACTTCTAAGGACGTTTACTCTCATTAATGAATAAATTTCATAAAAAAATATGTCCGGAAACCTTTTTTTTAGCAAGCTACATCTAGCAAAATATTTCGTCCGATTTTATAGGAAACCATGGAAAAAAGCAATATCTTGTAGCGTGAAGATAGTTGCTATATTTTTTGGATTTTATTGATACAAAATATGAATAAACACAAAACCATGAAATTAACTAAAAGATGTAATAACATGCGTTCCATACCTGTAAGACCACCCATTTCTGAGATATTAAACAAAATACGCAAAATCCGGTATCCTAAAACATACTTCGTTTAGGTTTCCATTGCATTAAATTCATTAAATGGAGTTATATATATATATAAATTTTGTCGGGTTACTCGTGAGACACCCTGTATAGTATTTAGTCCCTACTGAACTTTTTCCTGATTTATTCTTAAGATTCTGTTTTCGTGTAGTCTATGAAACAAGTGATAGTTGAGATATAATACTATTATTATTGTTTTCAGAATTTTATCTCAAATAAATAACTTTACAAAGTATTTACTTTGATTAAATAAATTTAATATATAAACTGATTCAAATGTTTATGCTCAGTTTAAAAACTATTTAGGTACTTAAACAAAAAGAACACAAAAAACGTGTGTATGAAAATTGTGATGTTAATAGGACCGTGTCAGCATTTAGGTTAATTTAATAATAATATATTTGTTTCTTCTTGGTTTTAGATATTTATTTATATTATATTTTGAAACATCTGTGCACGTTTGCGTAGCAATTTATATTATATTACCACACAATGTATTAATATATACATCTGTGTGGTAATTTGTGATGGTGATTAAGGTTTTTCAGTAGAAGGTCCACTGGTGCTGAAAGATAAAAGTAGTGGAATTCTTATCTAATTTAAGCCCACCAATTCACCATCCTTTCATCCTTAATTCTCAGGGTTTTCAGTTACTCAATTTGTAAGTCAAGAAAGTACATTCTTGGAGATCAATATAGCAATTAAAAGGGCTTTATTGAGGAAGTTTTTAAAGTAGTTTGCCATCTTTTTCTATCTTATTGATAGTTATTAATTAAATATTGAAATAAAATTGGAATAAACTGGCATTAATTATTTTTTAATATCATTAAATATAACTTAAAGTCATTAAAAGCCGATATCGTATGAATGAAGGCGTAAACAAGTGTTACGATACATTAATTAGAAAATTAAGTCCAAAACTATATTACAAACCAATACTTAATTATTTGATCCAACATTCAGACTTAGAAAATTATATAATAGTAGTTAAAATTATTTGAAATGAGTAATTCGAAATTACAATGTATTCGACATTTGCGTGTATCCCAATATTAGTTCGCGTGTACAACATTTTAGTTCAAGTGAAAAATAATATTAGCCTATTTGTAGAAATCTCATTTTATACTTGGTGATGCATACAAAAATTATAATTGTAAACCTGCACTTGATCTATAGTGAATATGTACGATAAACAATATTAGCCGTCAAAAATAGAAGCCAGGGCCACTTCAACAGGAATTGCCCACTATACACTACAAATTGGATGGAATTGAAGTTTTCTGGAAATGATTGAATGGTGTTCCATTAAAATGTAAATTATGGATCTGCAAGCGACTGGTATGGAAATCATTGGAATATTACCTATGCAACAAACCTGGCCATGATCAATTGTTTACCAGTAAATGAAAATTTATAAACGTTTGAAAAAATCACGAATTTCTATACTGTGACTTACTTACAAGAATTTCGTACATCCAATGGTTGAAAATAATTGTTACCTGAAGGAAACAGGATTTTTCCGGACATTTGCCATCGTTCAGTGAAACAATAAATCATTAACACTACGTTTTGAGATCTGCAATCTGAACGATGGCAAATGTCCCGAAAAATCCTGTTTCCTTCAAAATCCTTCCATCGTCAAAAATAACCTTCAAACAAAGAATTGTTACCTATTCCATCGCTTTAAAGTACAAGTGATATGTTGTCTTAAATTAACGGGTCATTGAGCTAGTGAGTTAATATGCTATATTAAACGTTAACACTGAATAGCTTGTCTCTGTAGTTTAACATAGTGGGAAGTGATGTAACATTTAACACCGAAATGTACAGAGCAAAATCTAAAGGTTTTAAAATGACTGACAATCAATTATCATTGATAGCGGGTAGACCGTGTAGACTTTCATAGACTCACTGTTTAAATTAATTTATATAATGACTTTGAGTGACGCAGAACAATGCAAGGTGCCTAAATATTGATTTTCTAAATGACCATGACTTACCGTAGTGATGGTAGGTAATACGTTCTTCGTTTTGAGTTTTAGATTTTAGAACAGTTTAGACTGTAGATAGCTACCTCTGCGCCCTGTGGTACAACAATATCTTGTTTTAGTACTATATTTTTATTTTACATCACACGTTTTGTATTAATTGTTTATTCAGCTAATAATAAACGTCATTAGTCATGTTTTGGCTATTTCTAATATACACTCTTTTTTCATTATTAATAGATTTGGCATGATTCTTCCCCTCAATCCATACCCCTTTGTAAATAAAATGATTCTAAAACAAATGAAAATTATGTTCCGTTCAAATACTTAAATAGATGATAAAAATAATAACATGCAGATTAGTCCGTTTAATCTAAAATTCGACACTCCAACATAGACTCTTGTCATTGCAGACGCTGCACTATACGGAAGGTGAAATAGAGCAAACTCAACATTTTCATTAAATCATCTAACCCCACCATAGATACATCATTTACAACATAAAATGTTATTAAATACAATTTATGGTTAGTGTTTGGGAGAGTTATCACTATATACATGGGAAAAAAATATAATAATAATATATTTTTTCTTCACTTCTATAAATGAAACATATAGGACTCTGTAATGCTTGGATGTTGTTGGTGTACCAAATGCTCTTCAACTAACTCTTTTTCCTTTAAAATTGACAATGAGATTACACTATGTGTAACCATATAGAACAAACAACGTTTTATGGAAAAGTATCGTTTTAAATCAGTTATTTTTGAATAAATATACTACTATGCTTAATGGCTTAATATAGGATTTTATTATAAAATAAATATAACCTCAGCTTTTTGTCTTAACGTAAAAGGACATAAACATAAGGATCTAAGTTTAGCCCTTGCCAGCTTTGCTGTCCTGTGTAAACTAAGATAACGTTATTACTCTCTGACCTTCACTTCACTACACCATCATGTAGCTATTGTCAACTGCAATTTATATATTGTAAAAAAGTAAATAGCAGATCAAAATCTATAAAAATATATAAATTCAATAGTTTTTAAAACTCTAAAAATATTTTTGAAATATAACACAGATTTTTACGATAAATACCATCGTCTGGTACATGTTTTCTTATTTTCTAGAAGTCAATATATTGTAAAGTATGTTAAAAAATATAAATGTAAACATAATAAAACAATTTTTTTCATATGAGTCAGTATATTCAATATCTACCGATCAACGAATCTATACACTTTAAAACCTCTGTTGTACTCTTCGCATTTCCTTTACAACCTTTTATATGTTAGGTAAAAGGTAAAACAAAAAGTTGTCCTTATGGTTTATGGTATTAATTTGTAATTATAAGTTTATTTTACTCATAAGTAAAGTATGGTCTCTGATACTTAGTCAGTATCAGAGACAGATAATTCTTCTGGATTGTTTAAGTAAGGGGCAATTTAGTGTAGAGTTTTTAGAGTTAATAATTTCTTTAATTTGTTTGAAAATGTATATGTACAATTTAAAATTAAGAATAATTAAATGAAACCTCCAATTTATTGCAGTTAAGAAAAATTAATCAATCTCTGTTATTTTTTTAAAAACAGTCACAACAGATCAGGCGTATCAGTAACAAAGTGCCTCACCACCCAATCCCATTTAACACGAACATATACCAATACAGTAATAAATCAGCTAGATGAAGAAAAGTCTACATTAGAAGAGCAGGCATAAAAAATATAATAATAAGCTTAAACAAGCAAATACGATACGGAAAATCTAATAGGGTAAGTATATCTTACTTTCGAAGGGTCCCACCCTTAATATTGTTCGCATAGAGATCCTCCAATAACGCTAGTAGTGTGCTATTGTGTCCAAGAGCCCGTCTATAAGAAAACCTTCATGTAAAAACTTAGTAGTGCATATATTTTTTAAATATTTAGTCTCACTATTCACAGGTCACGCAGGACCAATAATATATTTTTGTTTTAATAAATAATCTAATATATTAAATAGAAAATTATGCTAATTCTAAAATATTAAAAACTAAATATTTTTTAGAAAAACATGAAACATTTAAAACTATGTTAGATTTTAATGAAGAATCTTGGAGGCGTGGAAAAAGTTGAATTTAATATCATTAATAAATAAATACACATTTTCCAATATTAATTTTATTCTTGTATGGCCGTTCGAAATCATTGAATCCATCACCAGGCGATTTCGAAAATGAAAATAAAATATCTTAGAGTTAATTCGTAAAAAACCGACACGAAATACGAAACACTGTAGCAATAAAAAGTACACATAATTATTTTTTTTAAGGTGGGTTTCATATAACTATGATTCCCGTTAAGTTAGAAATTTGAAGCCACAAAAGGATTTGTATGTATGGATGTGCAGAAAACGCCAGATTATGATATTCCATATTACAGATATCGCGTCATCATCTCCTCCAACTGCTCCAAGAGGGATACCGAGACTCGAAGTGCGTCAACCTTCCACTTTTTTAGATGCCACTTTTAAATCTTATTACTAATATTTTGTTTATCACTTCTATAAAATATTATATACATTGAAATTTGCCTGACTCACAAAATTTTTTATTTATTCCAGCCTTTTCAGTTTTAAATTCCAATAATTCCTTAGAATTCTTATATTCTATATTCTAAAATTTTAGAAACGTAATTACGTTTAATAGAATAGGCGAAACAAATTATTTTTAGAACTACTAGACTTAATGTGAGAAAAACATGATTTTAAAACAGATTGCTTGTATCTCCTGTTTATTAACCCAAGAGTCAGACATATTCTAGGAGCCTAGTAACATTTTATAGCATAATCACAAAGTCTTTAATTCTAATAAGAAACAGTTGAGTGTCAGCCACATTATTTTTAATGGAAATTGAAGTTGGATTGGAAAAAAGAGTTAAAAATGAATATTTAAAACTTTTTCCCATATTTCTTAGTTCTACATACCTAATTAAACCGTTACCTGCATAAATAAATTGTAAACAGCATTAATTAGCTATATACAGGCGACTTTCAACATTTTCAACTAGTATTCTCAGTGTGACATAACTATTAATTAAATGCGTATTAATTATATACCTCTCAGCTCGTAGGAAATTTCTGTGTTATTACATAAACACATATTTTAAAATCCTGTTATAAACCAATGAAGAAACCTTTTTATTTTTTAAGCGATGCATTGTATTCGCTCGATGAAACTTCCAAAGCGATGTCTATACTAAGAGGTAATCTACAAACAGTAAAATTATTTACAGGGAGAAATAAATTGAACAAATTCGTCCTGGTAACGTTCTTGTGAACTCAAGGAGGTTATAAACATTGTCATAGAGTTCACTTTATAAACCTTCAATGCATATTGAAAATGTTCTTTTTTCTTAAGGTTTACACGTTTGAAACATAAAAAGAGATGTCACGATATTCAAAGTTATATATAATGTAAGACACTTGGTGATAAATTCATTATTACATAACTAGGCGTTATGTCATCTTCTACATCTATAAACTTCCATAGTATTGAAAACACTAAGCTTAAAGCTATAAAGATATAGATTACGCATTAATGTGTGTTTATATAATTACGTTGTCATCTATCAATATACTTAACGCCCAAATTTTACAATCGGACGTTTTTATTATTCGAATTATATCTTAATTAAGAACTCATCTCATTGCTAAAAATTAAGCGGAGTATTTACATAGGTAACGCTTTACTGAAATAATTTAGCTGCCATTTATATAGTTTAACTAACTGCTAGATATCTCGAGAAAGTGTTTTATCAAACTTTATAGTGGTATAATAAGTGTTTGGTTGGGATAAAAATTAATTTTTTTATAGCTCTTTAAGGAAACCTCTTTGGGAACAGGTAAAGTAAAAATGTATTATAAATTCCATTATTTAAGTGTAGGAAATGTAGGTAATTATGTAATCAGACTGAAATTTAAAATATAATAACATAGTGTATAAGGTTATAGCGTTTGAGAAGAAAATAAAAAAGTTTTTAATGATTTATGACCTAATAATTTTACATAGTCTTGTAGATTAAACATAATTTTTAAAACAATTTCTCATTTCTTTTCATAATATTTTCGTAAGAAAATTAAATGTTTCAAAAAACATTTCTTCCCACGAGTTATCTTTCATGGTCTATCTATAAAGATGTTAATTACCATTGAAGAAAATTCGTTACGCCTAATTTAAGATTCCGAAATTCTGCTTAAAATTCATAGCATTCGTTTTAAAAAGGTTTATTATTATTAAAAGGTGCAACTAAAATTTTGTTTAAAACTAAAAAGGATATTTAAACCGTAAACCGATTACGCCTAATAAGAATCAACCTGAGAGGGTTACTTATATACCATTATTTAAATACATGAGAACCTATTGGTAAATACAGTATAAACTATGATTTAAAAGTAAATAACTAAAGAGTCAAAATATTTGTAAAACCATTCTTTATATATTGTATAACCATAATGTTCAAGTAGAATAAATAGCATTAAAGTTTTATCTTATACATCTTATATACAGGGTGTTCTGAAAAAAGGTGCCCATAAGTCAGGGCGTGATTCCTTCAAAATAAGAAAAAAAAGGTCTAATTAACATAGGTCCGAAAATGCTTAGTTACCAAGTTATACAGGGTGAAAGATTTCGTCTGAATTTCAGTTCCCCTGCTGCAACGAAGCCCTACGGGTATTTGTTGGCTGTTAATTAAGATGTACAATTTAGCGTACTTTATGTAAAATGAACTGAAAAATTGAATAAAACCGTTTCCAGACCTGTAGCTACAGTAATTTTTAAGATATGTGACGAAATACGCGAAACTTGGTCCCGAAAAACAAGTTACATTTAGGTTTGAAGCAGATTTACTATGTTAAATGTACAATAAACACAAAATATTTTTTCACGGTACTTGTAGAAAATTTAATTTCGAAGAGAAAGATGTAAAATAAGTCTATAATAGACAAACGCAAACTTTAAAAAAATAATCCTTAATTACATACAAAACGCATGAAAAATAGACAAAATCTGTTAAGCTCTCTACAAATGTAATATTGAAATTAAAACAGCTGTTTTATTAAAATATTTGATTTGAGAAACAAAATAATTTCTATTTAAAACATATGTTTTAACAATGTAACATTGTTTATAATAATTTAAATAAACATTACAAGCAGCTATTTTACCATTGCTCATTAAGTGCGTGTGTTGATCTGTACTTTAATACAAGTTAGTGCGAGTGCAGTTGAAGTTAATTTTTGATAGCTAATAATATCTTATTCATCATGGCAGGTAATATGAATATTATGTACACTAATGGTGAAATGGCAGACATGCATTTAATGTACGGTCTTGCACATTGCAACAGTCGTCAGGCTAGACGACTCTATCAGGAACATTTTCCTCATAGACAGTTACCGACTCATAAAATGTTTTCTTCCATTCATAGAAGGCTAAGCGAGACGGGAACCTTTAAATCTGGAAAAGTTGGTAGATCAGGACGGCCACGTACAACGTGTACAGCTGAATTGGAGGAGGGCGTGTTGGACGAAATAGAGAATCATCCTGGAAGAAGTACTAGAGAACTAGCCTTGGATTTCGGTGTTAGTAATTCAATTGTCTGGGAGATTTTACACGAGCAGAAGTTGCATTCTTATCACTATCAAAGGGTCCAGGCTCTTTTGCCTCGAGATTACTTTCCTCGTGTTCAGCTATGCCAATGGCTTATCCAAAGGTGCAGAAATCCACATTTTTTAAATTACATTATCTTTACTGATGAAGCAAAATTTTCAAGAATGGCTATTCTTAACAACCACAATACTCACATGTGGGCAATTGAAAATCCACGTGCTATTTCAGAGAACCGTCACCAATATCAGTTTTCTATAAACGTATGGGCTGCTATTCTGGGTGATAAAACTGTTATTAGTTTTTTACCTGATACGCTCAATGGTGAAAATTATTTACATTTCTTGACGACTAATCTGAATGAGTTACTCGAAGATGTGCCACTATACACACGCAACAACATGTGGTTCATGCAGGATGGAGCTCCAGCTCATTACACATTACAAGTAAGAGAATTTTTAAATGAAGCATATCCAAACAGATGGATTGGTCGAGGAGCCCCAGTAGCATGGCCTGCAAGGTCACCTGACCTCAATCCTCTAGACTTTTTCTTATGGGGACATTTAAAGACGCTTGTCTACGACTCGCCTGTGGATACCATAGAAGAGTTGCGAATAAGGATTGTTAACCGAATTCAAAGGATACGTGAGACACCTGGGATCTTCGAAAGAGTTCGGCAGTCTATGAGAAGACGGCTGGATGCTTGTATTTTGAATGAGGGGAAACATTTTGAACATCTACTGTGACGTGGTTAGTTTTTTAGGACAAGTGTAACTTTTTTGTTGAATGATAATTCAGATAACTTTTTTATGTATGATAATGTATGATTGTTTAAAATATTTACATGATAAAAAATAATAGTAACTCATTAATTTGTTTTAATAAAACAGCTGTTTTAATTGCAATATTACATTTGTAGAGAGCTTAACAGATTTTTTCTATTTTTCATGCGTTTTGTATGTAATTAAGGATTATTTTTTAAAGTTTGCGTTTGTCTATTATAGACTTATTTTACATCTTTCTCTTCGAAATTAAATTTTCTACAAGTACCGTGAAAAAATATTTTGTGTTTATTGTACATTTAACATAGTAAATCTGCTTCAAACCTAAATGTAACTTGTTTTTCGGGACCAAGTTTCGCGTATTTCGTCACATATCTTAAAAATTACTGTAGCTACAGGTCTGGAAACGGTTTTATTCAATTTTTCAGTTCATTTTACATAAAGTACGCTAAATTGTACATCTTAATTAACAGCCAACAAATACCCGTAGGGCTTCGTTGCAGCAGGGGAACTGAAATTCAGACGAAATCTTTCACCCTGTATAACTTGGTAACTAAGCATTTTCGGACCTATGTTAATTAGACCTTTTTTTCTTATTTTGATGTGAGGAATCACGCCCTGACTTATGGGCACCTTTTTTTCAGAACACCCTGTATATATATAATTCCCGGATCTCTCACTAGCCGGGTGAATGTAAATCATTATTTACCATAATTTGCAGTGTATAGCTTAGGATTAACTAAATAAGTAATTCGTCACTAATGTTTGGATCACCTGCGTGATTTTAGTTAGTTACGCATTAGACAAAAGTTGTAAAATATAAAGCCACATACTTACCAAATTTTGTTCTATGCCCATTTCAACATGCAAAAAACAGTAATATTTTTATCTACCCCGTACAAAAACAATACAAAAAACCCGTAACAAAATCTTAGCATGGCTGCAGCGAATTTCGTATTCATGCAATCATACACGAGTAAAAGTTTAATATAACAAATTTATAGACAAATATATATTTATCTAATTTATATACATTGATGCACAACTCGTGCGATAAGTTCATTTTACGATAACTTTACATATTTCCATATTTAATAACTCTTAAATTTTAAAATATGCCTGTAAGTCATACGTTATAGAATAAAGTTTAATCCAACCAAAACTTCAGCACTCGGAAAAGCTCGTGTATTGCGGCCTCGGGCTTGGTCTGGAGATTAATTTTGCATAAACCAAGACTATTTATTTTGTAATTTCCAGTGTTCTTCCAGTTACTAGCAGTTATAATACAGAAGTGTGTTCATAAACGTTTTATTATAAACATATATCCTTCTAAATATTCTATATAAGCAGAAAAGCGAGAAAATTAAACTATTTTCTGAATGTAAACACACAACGACATGATATTCAAAAAATAAAAAAATATATCAAGTAAATTTAACGGCGAAACATAAATAATTGTGATAGTTAAATAAATTAACCATGTTTTTATTTCTCTTTTTACGATGAAGAATATATTATTATTATCTACTGTTCGTTTTCTTTAATAATTCTGCCATTATTAAGGAGGCTTCTATGACGTTTCTGTATATTAAAATTTATTTTAATAAACTGCACTTACAGGGTTTAATAAACGATGTACAACTCTAGTTGTCCCTGACAAATTTGTTTTCTGTACTTTTCTCTCTGTGTAGATAATTCTTCAAAATATTCGTTATTTAGTTCAATTCTTTATCCCATAACTAGATCTATCCATTCAATACTAAAGTGATAGATTTAAATTTAAACACACTTACTAGTTACAGTTTTCTTTGAAAATCAAACTATTTCAGAGCCTGCGGATATATATGAAAATATCCTATGACAAAATTATTTACTACAGAACATTTCAAATTTAATTAGTTAGCTTTTAAATTGATACAAATTTTCTAAATCTATTCATTCGATGTCTGTGTTATTCAACGTCTCTAGGAACTTTTCATGGAAATTTTGGAATAAGCGTTCAGCTTTAAAAAGCACAAGCTTGAAAATTTATCTTTATTTCATCGTTGAAGTAAATATAAATCATAACGATTATGTGTTTATAAGTGTAGGCTATGCTTATACATGCGTATGCAATGGACTTTTACTATAGGTAATTGAGAATAGCCATGAGAGATTTTATGGTTCAAGATACGTGACACATGAAACCACGTACTATATCATTCTAACATAGGCTGAAAATTTGCCTTTATTAAAAAGCCAATCAATCATCTTTCCGTCTCTGCAAATGCTCTTCGGCTAACCGTATTTCAGTTTAAAATAGCTCTTGATAACTAATCTATCAAATGTAGATAAATAGTTTTTCTGATGATGTATATAAAACATGTTTCGTAATTCTAGAAGACCATATGCAACTCCTTTACAAATAGATTCAAAAGTTAAATATTGGTAACTGGAAGATATTCAAAACTCCTGATCCTTTTGAGACTAATTGAAATTTTGTTTACGAAACAAGCAATAAAAACTGATGCTGAAACTGTTTTATAAATATTTGTGAAATACCTCAAAATATCAGAAATATTCCATGATTTTTAATGAACAACTTCAACATTTTAGTTACACATGGGCAATTTTAAAGTCCAATGGGATGGATTTAAATTGTGTAAGAAGATTTTTACTTAGTCAAAATACTAGTGTAACAGGGTTCATATCATCACGTGAAAGCTAAAATGTCTTGAAAAATCGTATGTTACACATTATGTAACACGAATAGAATACTAAATTAGTCTTTTTGTTGTTACATAATCTTACCTAGTTAACTATGTCAAAAATAAAGTCTTAAAATATTATTTTACAATCATTTTTATTAGCGTATTATCGTACCTAGTCAAATACCCTTTGTATATTAAATCTAATCCTAATCAATATTTTAATGGAGGTAGCTTGTACTGTTTAAAAAACTTATGGATATTCAAGAACATCTTCAGAACAAAATATCGTTGGGTAATTTGTAAAACAATACACAGCAGAAACTCTGTCTATAACGCTGAAGGGAGAACAATGGTTCGGAGATGTTTGCACAAGGAACATTATGTTTCAAGTTACACAACACAAACTTATCGACGTAGTAAATTGCTTTCCATTTTTGGTTCATCTCGGCAGATTAGATTTAATTACTTTTTTTGGTAACCCGAATTCAAAATTGTAATAGGTTATAAAATATATTTTCAATGCAGTGTATGAGATTTTATGAAATTTCACAATAAATATCACATTAACTATTAGTACATTACAATTCCAATATAGGTAACATTTATGACACTTTCCTTTAATTTAATTTTTCCAAGCAGAGTTTTAAAATAATTTAAAGAAAAGAGTTATGTAAAAGAACAAAGTAGTACCACGCAATCCATCGGTCACATAACCTCCTTCGCATGGGAAAGATTGCATGGGAAGTTTAACAAGTTTGAATAAATACGTGTTCCTATGTCAAAATTGTTTTCAGTTTCCATACAAAATGTTTCGTTGAGTGGTTTTATTGTTAAAATCACGGTTAGCTGTAAGATAAATTTAAAATGTTGGCTAATACTCAGCAATATACCGTTTTATAACATCCACATTCATTGAACTCAACTTTCCTTGCATAAAAAGTAAGTTTCCTGTAAAATGCCATGTATATAGGTAAGATCGTTTTTAAAATTTTGATGCAGGAAAACATAAATGAAAATGTGTGAACCTTAAATGAGCTATGCTTTCCTAATGGTCAGTCAGTAATGAGATGAAAATATATTATAAAAACATGAAACCTAATTATGACTTATCAGTGATATAATGTTACATGTTCAGCCATGGAATTTAGAAACCCCATTGGTACCTGTTACTTGTTATGGTTTGTGGTGTGGCGTACTACAAAAAGCTTTGGTTATTTATGTACAAAGAATTTGAGTGAATACTCAAAGATGGATGTTATAGTAAAATTATTAGACTTTAGTATATCCTAATGATAGTAATTTTCCCAGGATAAGTTATATATTAAGATTATTAGACTATTATCTACATTTCTTAGCAAATTGAATATCATACTCGTATCTCGTTTTTTTCTAGTCACTTGAACAGCTCAATTAAACGTGTCTCATTTATAGAAACAAGAACAAAAATCATTTTATTTTTAAAAGTAAGTGCGTGCGCCAAAGTAGAAATGTTTCAATCACAATTGTGAAATTAAACGTAACATAAATATAAATTTTTATTTTTATGTATAAATGATCTCATTCAAAATATCAAAACATGCACAGCTTTTCATAGTATCGTTTAGCATACAAAATGTAAAGAGACAATGATGTGTTAATAGCCACAATATATTCAATGAGATTTGATACTTATTGTAAATGTGACCACTTATATTAAGTCTATAATTTACATATATGTATTTGTATCATCAATGTCTTAAGATTAAAACTAAGTTAAAATTAGATTAAAACATTAAACATGTTTAAACATTTCTGCCTCGCTGAATAGAGCTATCTTCAGTCAACAGATGGTAAATTGAAACTGCCAACAATAAGCAATCATCTGTGTAGGCAAGTTGAAGGGCGCAACTTTAACTTAATTTGCTGAAGCTTAACAAATCATCAATCTGTTATTATATGGCTTCTGTATCACAGGTTGCGAGATTTTATAGCATGTCTCGCTATAATGCGTGTCGGCATTATTTTTGTTATAATTTATTTATAAGATTTCTCTTTTTATCCTGGGAAAGTTATAAGACATTTTTCATAGTACTTCCCACCTTTTTCACCACATTTTCTCTTAAAAACTGTGTCCTGTCATTATCGATTTGACCTATTCGTAATGGTTTTCGTATCGAATGTGTGTTTTATATAGTTTTTCTGAATTTGGCCTCAATCGCTAAATTTTGCAAAATAAAGTCAATTACTTTTTGGTTTTTCTATTCTTATTCATATAAAAATGTATACTAGCAGATAACATATTGAAATAGCTTAACAAGGATCATACATCGTACTTTTACCGGAATTTTGTTTCAGAATGCAGTTACCAAGCGAAAATCTATTTTGCTTTATTTACCTTCCTGTAGATTTTTATAAAACACACATACACGATTATGTACCTAATAATTTTAAGACCACATAAACCCTCAGTTTTCAATAAACTCTTTTAACAATCTGAATACTTAATTACACTGCTTATGATATGTAACTAGGTCTCAATCGTAATACACAGTCAATTTTAAGGTTTAGAGGTTATCATTGTTGGCATATAGTCAGCAAAACCTATTTAAAACATAATATTTTTTCAATTAACATGGGTTTATACAAAAATAGTATAGTATATACACTAAAATTAACACTATTTTTTTAATATTTGGACATAATATTACATGAAGTGTGTAGCCTTTAAAAGAAAATATCCACAAGAGTATTAAATTTTTAATCACATACTTCTCAGCCAACAGTGAGCTAGATAATTTCATGGCTCTTCAGGTCTCAATTGAGAAAATATAGAATAAAAAGAGCTATGGGTAGGTACCTGCTTTTTAGTTATTAAAATGAAACTGTAACTCCACGAGATATGAACTAGTTTTAATATATAAAATAGTGCAAAACTAAAATAGGTCAAGATTATCAGTTCGGTAAACAGTGTTAACATGCCGTATATAGGCTATTATTTTTATTACCCTGATAACGAGCTGTTTCCGGTTATGTAAGAGTGGAGTGAGGGTGGTCGACGCTGATTGTCTATGACTAGGATCACATTTATTTTAAGATTTACATTTCAATATTTAGAAATATCTCAATATAAAACAATATGCCCTTAAAAATAATTATTAATAAGAAGTTAATCATGCTATACATTTTGTATCAAATTGAATTGTATTATTCTTTATAATTGAAAATAAACATGTCCTGAGCAGCCATATAGGATCCTGTAATTTTTTTAAACACAATATTTGTAATACGTTTGCTTTAAGACAAATTACAGCGCAAGTAAATTAAAAGATTTTAATTGGCGTTTGATGTCAACTAGCAATCTAAGCTATACTCTTCTGTTTATTATTGTTACTTCGGTGTACGTGTATTTATATTTATCAGCACTTATTTATCGCATGTATAGCTATGTGAATGTAAATACATCTATATTTCCTATGTATCTCTGTACGATTAAGTAGGTATGTGTATGTGTGTGTGCGTGTGTGGGCACGTGTATGTGCGCACGCGTGTGTATGTATGTATGTATATACATAGATTAAGTATTTATATAAATTATATGTGAATATGTTACTAGAGTGTGTAATTGTATAAGTTTGGATGGTGTATTTGTTTGTGTACACGTGCGGTGACTGCAACATACGTGTATTAGTTTTAAAAGGTAATAAGAGTATCAAATAGTTATTATGTCATAAATTTGTAAATCCACTAACTTATTTTTACTTTTTCTTTCATTATTTTCAGTTCCGTACACATTACGTGGCGCATACATTTTCAGACAAAAGTTGTCATTTATCCAAAATAATGAGAATAAAGATGTTAAATATGAGAATAAAGATGTTTTCAATTTTTTAATTGAGGTTGAGGCTCATCCGTACGCACTGAGATTCACAAAATAACTGTCTTACTCTACGTGGTGTGTGGTGAGGGAGAAGCAGGAGAAAGCCAATGCTCAATGTACGTCACTTGACAGGCCATTCCTTGGTGATTCTTAAAGGTGCGCAGTCCCCTTAGTGACTAGGAGCTGTTCGACCGGTCCCTGAACCCCCATAATATAAACAGTCCGGATTAATTACAGAGCCTTCACCTTCAGTCATATGCAAGGTGAACATCACATGACCCAGGCGATCCGGTCACTATGAGTCTTCAACTCATACTCCTGCACAGTAACATGCATGTAACATGGGCCGAGGGATATAGAGGATCTATTTAACAGACAGAATCTCAATGCAGTCATATCAAAATGTTTTAAAGTAGGCCTAATAGTAAGATGACAATTTTTTGTAATTCATTAGGCTACTACTATATAAAAAAACTCTATCATAACCTTTACAAGTTTATCAAGAATAATATGACTCATTATGATATGAACTCGATGAGTATATAACTAAGTGGTAAATATTCCTTAAATACGAAATGTGTATTTATTGTATAAAATGTTTAAAAATATACATTTTTGGCTATACGAGTAGTTATCTTTCTATTTTACCACAAGTTAGCATAACACTTTAGATACTGTATTAAAGATAAAAGTATACTTCAAAAGTTTAAGCCATGGAAAAAGGGATTATAAAATAAACTGCATATTCAGAAAGAGACATATAATAATAAAAACAGCTTTATAGTTAGGTACAAAGCACACACAATGCATCCGTGTCAACACAGGTAGGTCTATCTGTCACAGGCAAGATGCTTTTAAGTGTAAATATACAATCCTAAGCTTAAAGTTACTGTAGATACAAGGTGATCGAATTTGAAAAGCAGTTTTGCTGTAAAAGAAGTTTATGCAACTGCCAAATTATGTGTGTTTCTCTCTACACAAGACTAGATTAAACCCTGCCAAAGGAAGCAGACTTTATCCAGCCTCGTTATAAACGTTTCAGTGGCGTTAATTATTTTCTATTACAACTACTGTAATATATTAACTATAGTATAAAAACTCTGAAAATCTAAACATGAAACTCATGCTGTTACACATTAGTACCATCCCGTTTTTGTACTTTGTTACATAATAAGATATTTTGAAGTGCATAATCTCAATAACCTTTTACACTTAATATTAAACTTAATATACATTATTATCCACGAACTATTAGTTCAGTACTTTTTTACTGCCTAGCCATTTGTTTTTTGTGTGGTGGGCTCATATTTCATCAATTTATCCTGCTAGGATATTATTTTTATATCACATATATTTTAAATTATTTAATAAACACTTTGGAGGCCTAGTTATGTAATTACTATACAAAATTTTACCCATTACAAAACAATTTCATGCCTGTACAAATATTCATAATATGCTAGCTGCTGCTACACATTAATGACTCACGGTTTGATTTTTATGTATTAAGTAATACTAACGTAAATATAAGAGTAATGTCATAGCAAGCACATTATTTTGCCATTTAATTATATTCAAGTAAATAAAGCAAATTTATTTCGCTCCATTAGGTGTTGGTAAGACTGTTTTACAATGCAATTAGTTTTAGTTAATGCTTAAATTCGACTTAAAATATACAAACATTTTTATGTGGTATTTAAGTTTAATATTTAAGTTAGTCTCTATGTACAAATTGGGATGCGACGGCTCCTTGATTTATTCTATGGGCTGTGAAGTGTAGGAGGATGATCTGTACTATTGAATGTTGTGTATTTTGCTTTACGCATGTCTCTTTGTAACTTTTGAGAAGAGGAAGTCAAGCCTCCCGACTTCACCAAGTGGATTTTTCTGTAATCCGGTTAAGTTTTAGTATTGATCTTTTTACCTGGTTTCAATAGCAAGACGACTAATATAGTTACATAACTGGTATACAACATAATAGAAGATCGTTTTATTTTTCCTTGATACAACTAATTCGGAAACTTAAATTCCCTTGATATCACCATTCTTGCTTCATTTAGGATACTGTGCCAGATATGTGTGTAAAACTTATTTTGATATTTATTTACGAAGCAGTAACTATTAGACCGGCCTCTACTGTGTACTATCTCCTCATTTTTTATATGCTTCATATTATACTGCAAAACATTTGCAAACCATTGTACCCGGTATATTTTTAGACACACATAGTGCTCTAAATTTATGAAAAAGGGATTTTATTGGGCCAGAAATAGACTAGTTTGACAAGTATAAACAGCTATTTCCATTGCTGTGATGATAAATAAGTAAAAATAGACTTATTATGGTTTGATTCTTTCTTCACGAGCAAAACAAAATGTTATACGTGTTGAATTATTTAGGCATTCAGACTTCCTTACAATACCTCAGTACTTGGTGTTCATAAAAGTTATACATTATTATCAATAGTATGAAATTAAAAATACATATACAGTTTTAATTCAGAAATTCCTCGCAGAATTGAAACTTGCCTGTATAATAATAGTTTTAACAGACTTAATTAACTGTCAAAAAACAACATTAGAGAGTGATCCGGGACAGGTAAAAAAGTTCGGCAGCAGTATCAGCTTCACTGTAAAATACATTCAATTTTGTTGGTTATAATTTTTACTTTCTTATTATTCTATTACGTGAACCTTATTTTGATAAGTATACAGACTGTTCTTAGTATGTATGTGTGTGTTTGTATTGTTCATGTAAAAACTCTTAGCTGATAGGTTCCTTAGGCTACAAAACATAAGTTTGCATAAATATTTAAATTATATAATTTAGGAAGATGACTAAAATGTTGGCACTAGTTTCGCAACTGCGGCTGTTTTAAGAACTTTTATGCTCAATTTCATGAAATCTCAGAATAAGATTATAAGTTGCAAGAAACAAGAAATTTTATTTCAAGCATTAGGTGTTATTGGAGTTTTTTTATTGAACTAAAATTCCGCAATTGGTTTATAAAAAGGAAGGAATAATTCAATCGAATCCACATAAAAAATTTAATCTTTATAAAACTATAAAAACTTCATAAAAAATTGAATGATATACGTTATTAAATTTTTTTATGACTATATAATAAATTGCTTGAAATGTATCAGCTTAATGCCTACATTGTAAAAACCTAAATATTTAAAATTATGAACTAACATGTTTAACTATTATAAATAACATTGTATGGTATTAATATAATTTTAAGTGGTAAAAATTGCCTTTTTTACCCTTCCGTATAAATGTTTGCACAATCATATATTTATAAAAAGTGCATGAGGCTAATCATATTCTATTAATTAAAAGATTATAGATTTTTAAAGATAGTCTCTCAGATTTTGTTCTTCTTAATTTTCTCAGATTCCCGATTACCTATTTTGTATATTACATGATACGCATAAAAAATTGTATGAAGAGCTCCTTGTACGTAATTCTGTAATCGTTCACTGCCTTGACACCTTGCCCAAGCCAAACAAGTCGTAACGCTGCGACAGCTGGGCTGTAAAGTAGAGCAACCAGCATATTGACAATAAAGCGTTACATGCGGTATACCGTTGTCGCCGATGCCGCTTCAGTGTGAACCCTCCACTTTGTCTCTAATTGTATTAAAATAATAAGAAATGACGTACCTCTACTGCTGTAAAGTTGTGTGAACCATCTTAAGGGGGTTCGGTATGCCCTATCCTTCCCATGTTAATTTGGCCAATTTTATGTACCTTTTTCTCAGAAAACCTTTAAAAGCTATCATTATCAAACTTTAGGACACTACTATTTAGACCTTTGTTAACATTTAGAGCGGAAGACATTATAAAAATCTATTTTAAATTTATTATTAAAAAAATTATAATTATAAATTATTTTACAAAAAATTAATAAATTTTTTATTTACAACAAATTAAATAAAAACTTCTTTTTTTAACTTTGTTCCGCTCTAAATGTTAACAAAGGTCTAAATAGTAGTGTCCTAAAGTTTGATGATGATATCTTTAAAGGTTTCTGAGAAAAAGGTACATAAAATTGGTCAAATTAACATGGGAAGGATAGGGCATACCGAACCCCCTTTTAAGACGGGTTTAAAGAGTCGCTTGTAAAGCTTCATGTTATTTCTTGCACGATCCTGTTTAGTTCGTTATAGTTATGTGTCCAATTTGTGTGGGTGGGATATTTTATAAAAGATAAAGGGTTTTAAAATTTTTTTGCAGTTTATGTTTTTTTATGTAAACCAGTTATCAGTTATAACGGTTTAGATTTTATCGAATTTTAATGTTCTCAATTTATAAATTGAAACGTAAAAATCATACCTGGCAAATCAAATGAGGATAATTTTTCTCTTTCATTTGAAACACCTCTAACTCGAACTGGATTTAAAATTAAGCCTCTGCATGGGTTCAGTCCGTTATGAGGTTTAGCATGGAAAACTCCATCTATGCAACTCACATTTAACGCTGTAACGAGTGGGAACTTCTATGTTTATACATGTGTCGTTCGAACGTATCCAATATCCATGCATTTTAGTAACACTTAGACAGGAAGATCCTTGCAATATACCTCATATTGATAGAGTAAGTTTAGATTTCAAACGGGCCTCTCAACTAAAAATTTGCACCACAGCTTTAAAAAACTGTAAATTGCATTTATAACCAGTAACTCACATATTAATAAATCTAAAGAATACTTAATATATCGTATTTATTTATATTTCGTGCGAGGCCTTTCAAAACCGAAGGTTTCCTCATCAAGATACTCCAAAAAAAGTAGGTCACATGTTAATATAACAAGCAACTACGATAAACATAACATAAGTATTAAACTATTACTTTACATAGTACAGGTTGGATGAGAAATTAATTTAAATATTTAACTATTCTTATTCTACTAATTAATTGTAATGTTTCACAATAAATATTTTAATGAGGTTTTATCTCCTAGATATTATGTAATATTTTTAATTATTAAAATTTGCAGACTTTAAAAAATTTGAGAATTGTATGTAAAGTTTATTGCGCTATCAGTTACCAATACAATAAAAAGTGCAATCAAACCTATCGCTGCTATTTTTAAGGGTTTCATTATAATCATGGCTAGATGACCTGATGAGTCACATCTAAAGCAGATGTCTGTCACTTAGGTAACTCTTTGAAAAAAAAACACACAGTTTATAATCTTATTACATTAGTTTTTAAACTAAGTAAAAATCAGACAGTTTTAAATCATAACGATCTTGCTTTATTTAAATGAATATAAATTCGCGCCCTTAATACATTTCGTTTTATATGAACATATTAAAACATATATTTATAACATAATTTGTTCTTTCTTATCAATAATCTTTAGATTAATATATAACTTCATTCACATTTACGTACAACTCACATACCGTTGCGTGGCGAGAACCCTTCCAATAAATGAAGGTGATAAAGGAAATAAAATGTTTTATAGCGTCATGCAGTTAAAAATGTCTTTAAGTTATCACCAGTACAGCTGTGAAGTCAGATACAAAATATTCGGCAGTCCTTGTTAGTGTTTGAACTGAAAAGAGATATTATGTAAAATGTTTGAAAGCACATAATTACTAGAATGTATTTATATTATAAACATATAATGTATTCAATTAATTACGCAAATTTACTTTATAAGATTTTCAATGATTTTAAAAATTTAGTTAAAACTCTAAATTGTTTACAATGTTAACTAGACAATATAATTCATGTTGAAGTAGTTACAAAGGCTATTATTGGCCTAGAACTATAGTCTCTTTTAAGTATTATGAGAGTTCTTTTTGAAATATAAATTGGATGTATATTTCTTCTTTGTGTGTCTAGAAGACTTTTTTAACTGAGCTTGAAAAATTTAGTTATACATACTTGATTGTAACGGAAAAGAGGGAGCGTGATGAGATGTTAACCTTTTTTTAAACGTTCTGATATAGCTTTTCATGCTCTTTTGTTATTAAGAATTATATTGCCTTGTAATTGAGAATTCATTATCTTGCAAGTTTTAGAGGTAAAACATCTACTGAATTGTAGAAAAAAATAATTTAATCAGAGCGTTCTATAACAGGAAAAATACCATGTAAATACAATACAGAACAGAATACAGTAAAATAGCGAACATAACTCATAAACATAGTGAATGTGATTTCTTCCTTATCCATTTTAATGGGATTAAATTTATATTTTCAGATTACTTCAACACAAAAAATGTTTTACCTAAGTGTTACTGAAACTAATCGTTTTACCATATTTAATTACTGATTATTAAAATTTATATTAACATCACTTAAATGTTTATAAATATTTTCAACAAATATTAAATTCATATGTAAAATAACAATTTTAAAGAAATGGTTATTAAAATAGCAACTCTCTCAGAAGCTAGTAAATTAATATGGCTGTTTCATTAAATGATAGGCTTGAACGGATTTTTCAAGTTCATTTAGTATCAAGTACAATTTATAATCGTTATTTACTTATCAAACCTTAGATGGCTACAATATCAAGTCATGTGAATTTGGTTTGGAGCAATATGTACCATCCCCATATATTGGCCATAATTATTGTTAGCTGGTTCCAGCCGAGTAGTAATATATTTTTTCAGCTTTAATAACTTTACTGTATTTCTTTCTAGAGTCCCGTAACAGATCATGAAATAGAAACATATAATATTATACTCTCGTCTATAGAGAGTAAAAATTCAGAACAATTTAAAAACTATTAATGAATATTTTATTAAAAAAATGTTACCCAGAAAATAGAAGGATATATACTAAATCATATAAATTCGGTGTGCCTTATGAAGTCCTTCAAGATGATTGAACTGTATAGATGATCTAGTTTTGCATGACGTTATGTCAGGAAAAGTTAGGAAACCCAGGTATTACCTAGTAATGGGGTCTGAGATGATTGGGTAGCTCTATTCGTATAATATAGAGTGCGCGATGAAACCTTGTTTGTTACAAAACGAAAACACTGTTGCTTGATTTAGGCGAGAGATGACGATGGGTGTGGTAGTGGATCTTTCATCTCTTAATCCGTTTTGTCATTACAAGCTACATACAATAATATGTAGGAAATACATCACGCCCGTAATAACGTATGCAACCGCTATCAGAGTGTATAAACAAGTCAAGATTTTTACCGCAGGAACTAACCTCTCAATACTTATAAATTTAGATCTGGAGTGTTTAAAAATAGCTTGCAGTCTTGCAGCTTGCATTGAACCCGAGTTTTGCACGTGATGACGTGTTGTAACAAGTGGGGGACATCAAAGTACTTTTTCAATGAGACGTTACAAAGTGTAGTTATATTTAATTGTATAATTGAATTTTATTGATAATATCTCTTCTGTTGAATCGCCTCCTAATATATTATAGTGAGCGAGGACAAATGGGGATGAAAACTTAAACTAATTACTTTTTTCACAATAAATAACAGATTGGTACTTTTGGATAGTGACAAAAGTGTTAGAGTTATAAAAAACCCTTCTTTTGCTCATCAGGATAATATTAAGGATATCCTACATCCATTGTAACATAGATCTCTATAAGGTAAGGTAGGTTAAGCAAAGTGCTTACGAATAAATGGATTTCTTCTAACAATTGGATTACCACTTTCCTGTAAGGTATGAGAAGGTAATATATACGTAACCAGTAGATACAGTGAATTAAAATTTTAAATTAACTTGATCTTGTTATTGGCTCATAATTTCAAGTACCAATTTACCTTACAGGGTGCTAAATAGTATTTGGCTTTCGTTGATTTAGAAACTCTTTTAGATTAATTTAGAGTAATACCCGTGAACAATTTATATGCTTTGTAACCTTTTTCAGTTTGCTACTTCTGAGGAAACTTAATACATCAAAATTAACTGTTTGTTGGAATTTTGTAGAAAACATATTTTTTTAGAAATATACTTTATTATTTAAATAAACAAAGTACTGTTTAAAATCTCCACCAAATTATTTAGTTATATAGCCCTACATAGAATAGCGAACGAAATTTACAATAAAGATAAAACTTTTCCTAATTGAATGAAGTAGAAGACTGACAGTACTTTATACAGTTACTGTTTAATAAATTTAAGGATTAGTTTCCTCTGCAAAGGTAATAATAAGTATTCAAAAGCCTTGGCCTTTGAAATGTTTATCACACAGTTACAGCCTACTAGCAAATAAATTTCCCCGTTTGACTGTAAATATAAAATCTCTTGTAATGGATGAAGTAGAAACGAGGTAGCACTTCATACAATTACTTACATAATGTGGAGGATTAGTGTCCTTCCGCCTTGTAAGCAGGCATATCAAAGGCACAGAACTTCTCAACGCCTTTAACATTTACAGCTTACAGGCGCATTCATTAAAGCGCTTCTCTCCTCGGATTCTTTATAAAAGACATTATAAAAATGTGTTTATTTGACAAAATAAAAGCGCCACCTAGCCACCTTCGATAAAAATTTCATAATGTCGATCTTTAAATCAGTTGTCATAATACGTTTACCAATTTGTGTTTTAGTGGCCATTCAGCCAAAGATCTCCGTATACAGTACGTTGTTGTTACAGTACGTTTGTTGAATACATCGCTGGTCCAATACACTTCCGAACAAATACATCAACAACCTTCTAATACAATTACTGTACCAGTTCAGAAAACAATTTTTTACTCCGACTAAAAATAATCTGTGAGACGCTTAACTACTTTTCTACTTAGGACTGAACCCTTTACAAAGAGTATTACCAATAGTTTCCTTTTACCTTTAGAATAAATTTAAGCAGATAGTTTCTAACTAGTTTCTAAGGCAATGCGAAGCTAGATTAGTAACAAATAATAACCGTATTATTAAAGGAGTAAAAGACCTTTAACCAGGAGTAAAGAACAATAACATGATTAAATTAAATGTTGGTGTATCCGTCCTAATTCATATACCGATTAAAAAACGGAAAGCTGTCTACGAAGTGTCCTACGAAGTTAATTTATTTTTGCTGATTGTTTAAACTCGATAACAATTTGAAGAGCTCTCTTTTCCAAAAAACGTGCTAAGGTCAATTTTTTTATAAATTGAGTTTGCTATCACTAGCAGATACATTATCTAATCATTCACATCTCGAACTATGGCATTATAAGAATAATTTTTTCCTAACCCTCGTAGTCACATTTAATTTTAATGAAAAAGAAAATCAGAGGTTTTTTTCCAAAACTCACCATGTCCAAAAAGCATGCTCCAGAAGCGATGCGCAACACAGGACAACAGCTGACCTGCTCCAAGCTTATGCGGTATAGCAGTAAAAAACATAACCTCAACATGTTTGATTGATGTTTTAAAGCTGCCCAGTGTGGTTTGCGATTTAAGTTTTTCCAGTTTCCAGTTTTAAGTATAGTACCCTTTTCAAAACTTCAGTATGAGTGGATTTTGATTTAGAAAGGGCTTATACAGCCCTCAAGTTGTGGCTTCCGGCAGGAGGTAGGTAGAAGTGCTTCCATGGAGGACTTAGATGTGGGTTCTGAGAAAAAAGCCTTCTCAAAAATTTGACTTAATTCATGTTCAAATTAAAAAAAATCAGTGTTTTATAAATATTTACAAATAATTAAGTACTCTCTTTTAATAACTTATTCGGTGCATAGTAATCTGATAATATTGAGCGTGGTTAGCGGGGGATTAGGTTTTCCTGAACAATTCCTTTTTGGACTTAGCAGGTTTTGACAAGTGCACTCTTCAATTATGATCAATAAGTAGGAGCAGCTCCCCTGAGTGAGGAATATATCCTCCTGAATAAAATGGTAGTTATCATTTTTCAATATGGTAGTTATCATTTCAATACCTTTTATTTTGTACGATATACTTCAGTTTATGGTTTTGTATAGCTTTGGATACACTCTCCGATAACGGCTTAAGGATAAAAATAGAAGTTTACACAACGAGCAATAAAAGTAAAATAAGTAATGTTACTTCTCAAGCAACTGAATTAATGCACAACGTAATATAACTAGTAACACAGAAATGACGGAAAAAAAAAACACAATACAAGCTCTAAAAATCAATAGGACAATGTTGCTTAAATTTTATATTTACTTAAATACCAAATAAATAAGCTCGAAAATTATCTGTCTACATCTCAAACAATGATTTGCTTCCTATCATTTTTGTGTTCCACTTGATAAAGTGGAAGTGCACATGAATGTTTCCTTTAAGGATGAACTACTTAAGATTTAAACTACTTATTTATTATAAAAGGTCTAGATAATTCCCCTCATTTCATACCTATTTATTTTACTTACAAATTCAGTGTGAGCAGCTAAATGTTCAATGAAACAGACCACGGAACAGAACAATTTTCGTGTTTGTGTTGTACTTGTGAAGTTATACTCGAGTATGATGGGTAAACATCATTATTAACATTAACATATGACGTGTTTTTACGCCCAATGAAAAAGACCAAAGATCTCATAAAAAAACTATATTCTTCTAATCTTTTTACCGAACCATTTTCGTGTGATTAAATACATTCTTTCGTGAAATCTATTTTTTTATTTTCATTGTAAATTAAATTTAAATTTAAGTAATATTGACTTTGAGCCACTTTTTAATGTCTAATCAAAATAAATTTTATCGTTGTTTTAGGTACAGGTTTTTGAAGATTTTTAAAATTAATTATTTTTTGTTTGTTTTGGTTTTAAATGTCATGACCGTCCTCCTGTAATTATTAATACAGATAATATTGTCAGTGACTGTTACTATTTGACCTATCACCTAAAGTTTGGTGACTCATTTAGTAGATTATTTTTTTTAAGAGTAACCGTGCCAATTTGTTTAGCTGGGTATTCATTTAATCAAGGTGATAAAAGTTTGTTTTGACTTATAACTAAACAGAATGTTCCATGTTATTCCTCAAACAGTGTGTTTCAGAGATCAGCAACCTGAAACTCTGGAGAATTGCCCAAACTATCACTGAGAACTAGGAGAAATTGTAATTCTCTGTACTCCATAACTCTATCCAAAATTATTCAGGATCTTAAATTCTTACATAAGAGTTCCGTAAAATTTTAATCGTAGTTAATGAAACTACAATTTAATAAGCATACTAACCCCTTCACAACAGCCACAGTAAGGATGTAAATTTCTCAAAAGAGCCAATATCTAGACCAAAGCAATTGGATAGAATATTGACAATTATTTTCTTTCTTTGCTCTCTCGGGTCACAAATTCAAGGAAAAAACTTATAGAAGACAGGGGAGGAATCTCTTTGAAAACACTCGGAAAATTTAAAGAAACCTTCAGGAAATCTGAAACATTAATTAGATTAATTCCAATCCCCAGTACCAAACCCTCTCTCATTACCCTTCCCAAAAACATACATACGTTGCGTTGATAACATAATTCCGCGCCACTAGACGGACCAATTACACTAAACAATCAAACTACAACCACTTACCTTTACACTTTAAGAGTATCGGAACTCTGATCCCCTTAGGCCTACTAGAAAATCGAATGACTACAATAAATTATGTAGTCTATATTGCACACATCAACCTTTATGCGAGAAATACATAACCATCAAGTGGCATTAGTTTTTGGGAATATACTCCCGAACATGTTAACGGCTTATAAACACGGTTTTTATAATTTAATGCTGTCGTGTTTTTCCATTGCTGATCATTTTGGAATCTTTTGTAATTCAATACCAGATGACAATAGATAAAGGTAAAAGTCAAGAGTGAAGTAGAAATAATAATTTTATCTGAGTTTACACAGCACCGTAGGCCTGATCCCGTGTAGGCGTTTATCTTAGGCTGAGGAAACGTTCCTGAGCAATCTTGGTTGAGTTACAGGAATAATATTGCAATTTTTTTGTTTTTAAATGAAATAAATAATTGTTTTTTTTATTTTAAATATTATTTTGTATATTCTATATTGTAACACATTTATTCAAAACGTTCTAGCGGAAAAAAAAAAAAAAAAATGTTAATAACATAATAAGGAATGTAGAACTATAAAAAAATCCAACACACATACCTCCTTTCCGATAGGCGCTGATGTTCTTAAAAGCTTCAATTACGTTTGTGAGAAAGAGAGTCAGGAGTGACAACTTCTATGCCAATCGCCTGTTTTTAAAATACATGATGATACTTATGCTGGTTAGTGATAACATAAATGTGAAATTGATTTTAACTGTCTATTAACTCAACATTAGTTAAAAGTTTTAGATTAAGAAGTTGCTTGAAATTCCTATAAGAAATAACAGCATTCAATAATAATCAAACCAATATTAAGTACTCAAGAAAGCGATGATAAACATTTTTGTTTTAAGAATTCACCGTATATAAAAAATGTATTTAGTAAGGAAGACATTTTAGAATCTCAACTAAACTGAGTTCGATATGTCAGTTTGTACTAATCTTAACATGGAATTAAGCACATTTTAGTACTTGTTATAAATAACGAAAATTAGCTCTGAAAATGATCTTGCAAAAATATTAAATTAAAGCATAAAAATATTCCACGGACCCAAATAAATATAGCTGTAGCAATAATACATTAATAATTATTAATTATATTTTGTTGCAGCTTTATTTGTATCGGTTCATTTGGTTTTTCATATGCACTAAATAAAGTTTTCCTAAAAAAATACAATTAATGACATATATTGCTCATGTATATAACTCTCACTTTATATATTGAATCAAATATGCGGGTAAGCAAATCCATGATATTTATGACACAGTCACTTTTAGATGTGAACATTGCAACTCGTGGGAGGGTGAGTGAGAGTAGTATTCCTCCCTAGAGACATGTGTCTATAATGACCTCTCAAATTCAGATTAGCTTTGTATTTAGCAGGGTCGATGTACAAAGTATTCCATACGAAGTACAATATTCATTTATTATTTCCAGAACAATAATTATTACGTAATGCCCCTTCAAGGTTACATTAACCACAAAGACTCATTCTTATTAATAATTAATGTTTATGTCACACTGCGGAAAGAGTAAAATTGTGGCGGGGGCACATTTATTAGTTTATTATTACGAATTGTGACTCAAGAAATACCTTATTTGAATAAAACGTTATTTATGTTAATTAAAAACAAAATTTGTGGAACCAGAATTAGTATTTGCATCCTTTTGACTTCAATAATACTTCAAGACAGGGATAGATTTACTTTTAAATTATGTAGTTAAAGGCATTGTTAATAATCACAGAATATTTGCAAATTTTATTTTTTAATTTTTTTACAATTCTAATAATATACAAGTCTAAAAGATGGTAAATAAGTATTATATACAAAAAGGAATAAGAGGATTTGACCTAAGTTGGCAAGATGTAGCCAGGTGATATTTTACTCGTTTTTAAAGCTCTACTCTGATACGAGATTGGTGAGATACGTCTGCTTACAAAGTCGGTTTATTCCCACTACTCTTCAAAGTGTAAGGATAAGGTTGTCTATGGATGTGAATCCAATCATAAGGCAGTCAAAATAGTGATATCGATAAAGCCAACTGGTAGCCATATTGTGGATGGTAACAGAGCATTGGAGGAGTATCAGTGGATTCATATTTCATGTTGAGACCTGCAAAGCCTATGAGGACTGTGTTGACAGGGTAGCTGATTATACCAGTGGATATCATATTTGTTTGCAATTCCATGATATCAAAACGGGGTATGTAGTAAAGCAAATTAATATGTATTAATTTTGGTTGGGACACCCAATATCACCGGCCATCCATATAATAAAAAAAATTCTTTATGAAAGAATTTTACCCCCAATCCATCAAGAATATTATGGGATTGTGAATAGAACTGATTGAGCTCCATGTTGCAATCAGAATCAGGAAAATGTTCGATTATGGCTAATGATATCTGCCTAAAATATCAATAGAGGTGTACTGCAAAGTACAATACGTTGGTTGTTGTGTGGAATTTAGTATATAATATAAATAATCCAATTTGGTCTATGAACTAGTTTTGTTCACTAAAGAAATCTAGAAATTTTTATATGTTTATATATGTTTATTTAATTTATTTATTAATAGTGTAGTTTGATATTTTTTTACGATAATCTACCATTTTTAATACATTTAATACTTTATTATTTTCATTACTCCTCCCGAGATCCCTGTTAAGCAACAAGAACAGGAATAGGGATGCCACCGGAAACTTACTGTGTCTGTGGTTTTCCAATATCCCAAGGGTTCTGTAACTAGAGATCCCCGTTATTACTTGGCCTGGACTGTGGCAGGCAAACAATCTTGGATATAGAGAACTAGTGTTTGCATTGTACAAATACTGTTTAGCTTACAACATTTTGCTCCTCAGCCTCAGGCCTTTATCCCAAAAGCCTCTAAACTTGAGGAAATTCTCATAAAGAATGCATTGCAGCGAACACTTCTTATTAATTAAAAAACCGTGTTAAATTTAATTAGCTGATCTGTATAAACATTTACAATAACTATAAAACATATGTTTCTTAGATTTTATTATAGTTTAAAATTGTTTTACATTTATACTCTTCAAAGCTCTAAGGTTAATGATAACACTTCTTATTGTAACCTCTATTCGACCACTGTTTAGCACAATCATTATTAAGATAATAAAATTATATAATTAAGTTTTAGTAAAAATATATATTTATTTTATATTTTGAAAATATTGTATGTAGTGTTTTACTACTAGTGCAATGCAATACTACTAGTTACAGACAATATTACTTTATAATATTAGTAAGAATATAGTAATTATTTTATGACCCATATAAATAGTTCTTTGACTAAAGCAGGACTTTAAGAGCTTTCCATGCATGTATCATAAGAGGTCTAGCACCATTATTCTGATGTCTCTATGTACAAATTTTAACATATTTTGACGTTTGCTATACACATGTATTTTGTCTTTGCAATAAAAAATTTAATATTGACTATGTCTGCCTGACCATGTTGTTTATGACTGTGTTAAATATTGATGAGAACTGGAAGGACATAACCAGAGTAGTCACGTTAATGCAATCTAGCAATATTTCCACGATAACTTGAGGAATATGTTAAATCATTTCAAAAAGAATTAATTGAAATCTCAGATAATGATAGTACATTTCGTTGTAAAGTAGTAAACTTAAATAAATTAAATAAAGGATTCATGCAACATAAAATTTTTACAACGTGATTTTAAATTTACAGTAGTTTCTTCAGAATGAATAAAAGGTTTTGGTTCATTCTGATGGCTAATTGAGGGCCATTATGTGTTATAGTTGGTTGTTATTAGTTCTGAAATCTAGAAATCTGTCAACCAATTCAAAATAAGTGACCACAGCTCTACTAACCCTCTCATTCTACCGCGCCGATAATCAGTCTGTACCGTGCCTAGTTACATGTAAAGTTAGGACAACATTGTTTAGCAATTTCCGTTATTTTGAATTTCATCTGAAACATATATCACCAGAACCAGTTGGGTTATTAGATTGTCAGCACATAGGTGATGATTTAACCTTAAAGCTAAACGTTTATATATATTTTTTCGTATTAACATATTTTTCCAAATATCAGTTATAACTCAATAAATATTATTTTTATATGAAAGCTTTAGTTTTATTATAAAACCTTCATTTACAGCCTTTTAACCCTACAACGACGCTCAACTTTACATATGACTGCTTATGCCCAAGTAACACTTTGATTACTCAACCTACACTCTCCACTAACGATTGTTGCATAATCCCAGTAATCCCATAATCCCCATAGTATGTTATAGTTATAATAAACTTGATTTTATCAATACAAACTTTGTACAACCCCGTGGCGTTTTAACATGTATGCGACAGGTGAAACTAATGAAATTATATATATATATATATATATATATATATATATATATATATATATATATATATATATACATATATATATATTTAATACATTGCATGTAATCTCAGAAAAGTGTATTACAAGACTCGTAGTGTGGTGTACTCATACTTTTTAACTAATACTATTCCAGCTACATTCGGAACGCAGAAAGCATAAAAACAAAGAAATCGCCGATGTTCTTAAATAATTTACATTTTTATAACTAGATTTTTATGTGGATTCAAGCATACGCAAAGAATTTGGAATATATTCATTGTATTGAATCATATTCTTATATTTTTACTGTATATTAACCATACTGGTGTGTTTAGATAAACTTAAATATCTGTTTTTAATTGCCACTTTTAAGTTAAAACTATGTAAAAGAGAACTGCAAGATGTCTGAGGTTTTTTAACACTTTATCCCGTAACATTACAAGCTTTTACGAATGCAAAGTGTACAATTGGTTTTTTATTTGGCTAAACTTTTTATAAAAACTTTTTTCAGTTAGTGTTTTTTCATATAACTGCTTCACAGAGTTCTGATTGTAGTAGACATTCAAACAGAAATTGTCTCATCAAAATATAATCATACATTAAAAGTAAACATTAAATATTGTGTTTTGATTTAATTTATAGGTTTTTAATGCGTTTTTAATATTGCATGGCATTTACCTTTTCTACTTAAGTCATGTAACAGTTTTTTATTATTTTTCAACTATTTAGAACACTGTTTCCATTCAACGTTACGGAGATTTATTTATATTTTATAAATTAGACTTACATTGCTTACTAACTATCCCGTTAAGCTATCTATGAAGTAAAATGAGACATCTATGTACATGGCTTCTTTATACCTGCCAAGCTCAATAACTAATTATATTAGAGTAAATATTTGATTTTTTTATCATATATTTTACAAACCACTTTTAAAATATAACACGCTTTACTTACATATATAACAGTGTTTTACTAAAACAATGAGATTAATATATTTGGGCCAACCACTGGTTGTTTAAACAACACTTAGGTGCTTAACATAAAGAGGTCAGCCAAGAGCCTTCTCAATATTCAGCGTATTACGAGAGATTTATAGTGTAAAGGTTTCAGAAGGATTATCTGTTTCATTCATGCTCTGGGAACTTTTCAGCTATTTCTTGATTCTTATTTAATACTTATATCGAATTTTTTTTATTTTACTTAATTTTAAACGTAATATTAAATAAAATAAAATAATCCGTTATATATAGTGTTTATTTTTGAAAAATAACAAATTGAAATTAATTACAAACAGTCTGATTGCTGATATATTGTTTCTTACTACTTTAGAAACTATTAAAAAATGTGTATACTACTTATAAATGTGTAATATTACGTTTTGAAAAAACTGTTTAATCTAAGTTTATAATGTACACATATATACAGTTTTTGTATATATTTATAGTATAAGATACGACAGAAATTTTACACTGTACAAACCCACAACATGAGTTTTTTTGGAGTCGATAAAGAATTTTTTTAAGTAATAAATAGCTTGTCATCCACCATAGATTTGGTGGAGGTAGACATGAAAGGGAAAGAAATACATACATATTGACATGCAATCATTTTAAAACCAGTTTTTATTCAATGGTATACAACCTAATACCAAGAAATATTATACTGAAAGAGATGTTCCTTCTGTGATAACATTGTTTTTAAATGTTCCAAGTTTTTACTGTTATATTTTGTATGGATGTAGAACGAGCATAAATGTCCACAGGTAAAAGATACTTATAATATTATTTTAATACTGTAGCTGGTTTTTTCGTTAAATAATGTTAAAAATATTTACTAATTATCCTGAAGTGTAAAACTAATTCTGTTTACATCGACTTTACTTTTACGGTTAGTTTCCTTTTAAACTATATTACTATTTCAAACTGCTTAAGTAAAATCATTTTGTTAATTAAATTAGCCCTGTTTTAACAGTATACGTCTTAATAACTATATACATTATATAAATAGGAATTATATGTAAGCCTCTAACGAAAATACATCTTCTCAGCATGTGAACTTTATTACCTGGAACAAAAGAAAAATATGTTAAATTTTAATATTTATTTCAGTTAGTTTCACCAATGTTTGCTGTACAAGTAATGTTTAGCCAATAAAATTAGAGACTGTAACTGTGTAAATTTATCTTTCTTAATTTAACCTTTTCTCAAGGGTATTTTCGGGAAAAACATTCCTATTTGTTAACAAGTGTAATCCAATACTGAAAATTCTCCATAGAGCAGTCTCTCGATTGGATGGCCAAAGCATAATTTACGGTCTAACTATTAAGTAATCCTGTATTTAACGTGTATATTATCACATTAGTGATTAAAAAAGTTTTCTGTTTTATATTTTTATATTAATAGTATGATATTTATTAACGTAATATGCTAAGTGGACGAGAATATTTAATTTATATTAGATAAGGAGTATGAGGCACTAAATATTTGTATGGTTATTTGTCCATAACATTATGAATATGCCAAATATGGTTTAATGTATGGTCAACCATTTTTGAATACTGTATGGTCATAATTTTAACCAATGCATTTTATTACTATTTTATTTACAGTAATGTTTTATGCAGACACACGTATTTACTTTAAGAGTATTCTAATTACATTTGGTGGTATTATTAATAAGTTTATCAGGCATTATATTAAATACAAACCAAATAAAATAGCCAAATATTTGGTTATTATGTTATAAATGTAATAAAATAGCCAAATAAATGGTTCCATAGAAATGTAACTGTTACCATTTTCCTTTTTATGAGAAACTACAGTAAGTAATTAATTATGTATATAATAAATAAAATTTCATACCTTCCTTAGAATGTGTGAAAGAAAAGGTTTCTTCAACTGTCTTAATTTAAAAACCACCTTTGGCTAGGGTTTGGTTGTTATTCGTCCTGTATGTAATCCAGGAATCTGCCAACCAAGTCAGGTGAAACGGTCAAGAGCTATACAACCTAGATCACTCGAGCAATGAATCCGTTCCAAGGTTCGTCTATAATAAACATAAATCTCTTTATAGTAAAGTACTACGGACAAAAATATTGATACAACTAGTCTAGTATTACATGGTGTTTTATACTATACTCATGGAGAATATTTTCCCTTACAGACCTCCTAGATATTTACATGTAATAATATTAGGTAAAACAGTTGTCTAATATTATTAAATACAATATACATTATATTATTAATAACTGCACTATTCTAACCCATTTATTAGGAGAACTATATAATAAATTAAATTGGGTTACTGCTTAGTTTATCCAATTCCTCCATTTAACAATACTATTTCAGTGGATGTTTTTTCTCATTCACATAAGCACATTCATATTAGAAGATACTGGAAACTAGATATCGAAGAAAGATTTTGCCTAAGTAAGGAACGCTTTATATATGATTTCCAAATAAAATATTACCACTTATCCGCAATAAATTCTCCGTTTCTCCAAAATACTCAAACAGGGAAAGTTAAAATTGTATTGCCCTCTTTTCTATGTCAGTATAAATATGTATACTTTTCTTACTACATTTTTATATTTGAAAATGTGCAAGCTAACTTATAACCATTTGTCAATGCATCTGATATATTACAATTTTATAAATTTCTGTCGTTTTATGATTTACTTTCACTTAATAAGATGGATTATACATTTAGGTGATGTACTGTCTTTTTTGTAGTGTTTTATATTCATGGTTTCAATAGGAGCAACGCTTTTAATCATTGAATATTTGTTTATTTCACATGTTTACAAGAGCTAAAAAATTAGTACTCTTTTGAATAAAAAGTGTACATTTTCTTAGTACGTAACATGCACAAGTAGCTAAATATAATACATCTGTATTTTGATATGTACGATAGAACACTGTTTGTGTTTTAAAATATAGTAAAATCAATTAAGCATAATTTATTATGAAATAATATCTTTTTTCGCAAGATAATAAGTGGCATAACTAAAGGTTTCATGTTTATAAAACATCATACATTTTCAACAAGTGATTTATGTTAATGTTTTGAAACCATGATTACATTATAAAAATATTTATGATTTTAAAATTCCTCTAAAGGTAATTTTTCTACTCGTTTTTTTATATCAGTATTCTCATTATGATTAAGGCACAAATAGTAGTATTTTTTGGGTTTTCCTATTATTTTTATTAATGAAATTTATTCTACTTATGAATTATACTTTACATGCAGTATAACTTAGAGAGCGTTATAACTCATAATACATACGGAATGAACGTTATAATTGGAAATCCAGTATGAGATTTGAATCCTTCTAAGTGTTTTAGCTTCATTTTATTCCATTATTATTATTCAAATTAAATTGAACACTTGCCCAATTTTACATAACAACCTAAGTTAGAAGTTATAAGATTCCTGAAGATTGGGAATAAAGGAAATTTCTTCTTGTAACTGTAGAACCTTGTAAGCATGTAAAGAGTACAATCGTCTTTTTCTTTAGCCCAACTGTAGGAAAAGGTTGCTAAGAGAGTGTGTTTACGTTAACTGCTAACTGCTTATTGTTGTATATTCTTGCATTTAAAATATTGAAACAAGAACTTTTCAAGACAAATAGTTTTAACTGAACTAAATATATTTTAAGTAGAAGAGCCAAATAAATTAAGTATGAATCTTAGGCCGATACATCAATTTTATCACTTTCCTATACCGATTTACTGGATTAGTACTTCATAAGATAAAAATATACACTTTAAATCTATGTATTTAATTAAGAAGATATATCTGTACAATATTCTATGTTACCTTAAATAACAGTAAAATTCCAATAATCACATAATTTAAATTTCATTAACGATATAACATTGTTTTAAAAACTAAGCTATATAAAATACCAAATTACTATTAAAATCCTTCATGTATATCCGAAGCAGGAATCACCGTTATGTGATAGATGGTCGATATTGGTACACACCTTGGTTACATGAACATATACTTGTCTGATATGAGGGACGATACTCATTGGCATCTAGCTTGAACACTATATTTTTTAATCCCACATATTATTTAGTGGTGAGGTTATTTTACATTGTATTATTACTATATATTAGGATATTTCTTATATATTTGTTGTTTATTATTATTTATTAGAATTATTTATTATTTTATATAACCTTTTTACTGCAGGTAAGACCTAAAAACTAATAAAACATATACATTTTTTAATGGCGTGGTTTTTACAAGTAAACATATTTATAAACAAAAACGCGATAAACCAATCCTAAATATTTTATTGTTAATATAGAAAGCACATGTTTTAGTACATTCTACAAGTAAAAATATGGAACATACGGTTGCTTTCTTAATATAAAGTATTTAAAAACTTGATAACGGGACTTAATTAATTACTGATTATTTAATAAAAAACAACAATATTGTTGTAGTATAAGTAGATACCATGACCTCCATGGAAACAGACTAAAATATAATTATCGGATTGATTTTAAATTAAGTATATAAAAAACTATTTTATGTCTTAATATTTTTATTAAATATTACAAATTTTAAATATCATTTACCTTTAAGAAATATAATAAGAAACCTTTTAACATCTAGTCCTTCTAATCTCTAGAGGATCTCCCAAAATCTGACAGTTGCCGTCGCATTGATAAATTTGAAATGTAGGTGCCTTACTTTCATGTTTTCTATTCATACTTTTATTTCAAACATCAATAAGTAAATCCTAATAAAGTACCAAAATGTACATTCTATATTGTAGGTAAAATAGAGGTTAACATTTATAGCAAGGTTAAAAAAGAAGTTATAATTCGAAAAAGAATACGAGCCATAAATACACATGAAACATAAATATTTAATAGAGAGGCCTGGTACCTTTGTTAGCAATTTTTTTTTTTTATTTTGCAATAGTGTACTCATTCATAGCTTAACACGGTTTATGTTCTTGTATAGGTAAATTATGTATGTTTATCATTAAAAATATATTTTGGGCTTTAAAGGTTTTGAGCTTCTTTACGAGGTAAATATCAAGTAAAGGTTTCATAGTAGTTTGTTAAAATACGTATAATTTTTCAACGTTTGTAAATTTGACACGTATACCTTAAAGTATAGAAAAAGTTGAAAAAAGTTTTCTTGTGAATGTTATATTTATGGACTATGTTAAAAATAATTATAGTACTTTTAGTGATTTAATAATATACAGTTTAGATTAACGAACTCATTAAAAGATAAATTGTCCGGTTACCATGAAATGGAAAAATAATTATTACTAAATATAATATGATTTGTTCTACTAAAATTATCTAATTTTACTTATGAAATGGAAGTCATAAATTAATCATACGAGTCGTAAGTCAAATCCATTTTACTTAATTAAGTCACAGTAGTCCAATCAAAATTAATACAATCAACAAAAAAATTTCAGGTAAGATAAGATTTACAATAAGATATATAACACAAGATCCCAATAAGATTTATTGAACTGAGCGCACATCCAGTCCATCCAATCTTTGGCTCGCAGCGTTATCTGGTGGTAAAGAATCACGCTGCGGTGGATCGGCAACTTTTTTGTGGTGCTCTGATCAAAAACTCTCCTCGTGCCATATTTCCCAATCAGCCCACTACCTCTCCAGTGAATGAATCGAATTATATTTATTACTAGTTTAAAGAAAATTTAAATTAGATTGTGTTACGAATTTAAATAGTAATAAAAAATTGAGATATTTTATGAAAAACATAGATGCAACTTATGAAACACACTTGGCCATTGTCATTAATGCTAATGTTTTGCGTTTTATTGAAATTAAAATTACAGTACTTTGTAAGCAATAATTAGGTTTTCCGGATGTTTATAGCAATACATTTTGCAGTTAATTGTATTTGTTTAAATACTAGGCAGCTTTATTACGTATTAGAATTACATGTTTTTCAGCTACCTGACTTTATGTAGCATTAAAAATGTTTTATAATCTTTTCAAAAATATAAATTATTTTGGAAAGTATATCTATATAAATCTATAAAAATTCCACTAACAAGACTGTTTTATTGGAAATGTTGGTGCATTGATGATAGGTGAGTATATTTATTTTTACAGAATTTCATACAAATATGACATGAATAAATACCATTACAGTGAACTTCAGGACATTTTTTGCATTTTACTTTATCATGATGCATATATACGAACACTAACACATTTCTGATATATATATATATATATATATATATATATATATATATACACATTTTATTGTGAAACAGCACTCTCTACAGAAAGTTAGGAATATCTTTCCATGGACCAAGAGGAACTGAAAATTAGTTGCAACTAATAGACTATTCATCTTCGATTGCCTTCTCTATGTATACATGTGTTTCTTGATATTTTGTGAAACAAAACAATAGTAAAAACTGGTGCAATAATTAGGGTTTTAGCTGAAAATCAAAAAACATATTTTATATTTTCATATTGCATTACGTTTCAAGATGTATTGTAGTTAGATATTTACCTAATACAGTACATATTAAAGAAAGGAATGTTTATAAATATGTATAAATAAAACTCTATCTTAAGCTTCACGAATGTAATTTAAATTACCTAATTATAATATCATAAAGAAAGAAACCTAAAAATGTATAGCTAAAACAAAGTTGTCAGGAACATTTTAAGTTTTCGTTTTATATTACAACTCATCATTCTCAATTAGTTTCAACGGATTCATATTATATATAGGTTCTGGCTTCTCCAGACTTATATTATGAAAATATACGGATTATCTTCTTAATTACACAAGCTGTCACAGTATAAAGGTATGAACAGGAAAGTAAGATGTTACATGACACAATGGTGCTACAATTCCATGCATTTACACTTATTTAAACGTTTAGTAATCACTACAAATTATATTAATTATTAAATGTCAAGCAGTACATTTTGATTGTATGAATGATTTAAACAGGAGATAAGTCATTCATATGGCCAAGGTTTACTTGTCACAGAGATTATTTTAGTTAGTCCTGCAATCCAGATGCTAGAGATGCGCCACGTAACTTTCATTGTTACCGTTCAAATATTTACTATCGTAGCAATGTGAACCGTACCGTACACTCTACAAATGCCAATCACTTTGTCCGCGGTACAAGTTAGAACATTTTATGAGTTGTAAATTGTGTAAATGACACAATAAAGTTACTCCCGTAACTTTAGTATTTAATGAAACTAATTTGAATACTCTGTGGGTCAATACCCGTTAGTAGTTTCATGAAATTTCATTACCATAAGCTTCGATAGCGAGAGTATTAATCCATAGTTTAACATTTTGTATGAACTTTCTTAAGGGGGTTCGGTATGCCCTATCCTTCCCATGTTAATTTGGCCAATTTTATGTACCTTTTTCTCAGAAACCTTTAAAGCTATCATCATCAAACTTTATGACACTACTATTTAGACCTTTGTTAACATTTAGAGCGGAAGACATTATAAAAATCTATTTTAAAATTTTTATAAAAAAAAATATAATTATAAATTATTTTACAACAAATTAATAAATTTTTTATTTACAACAAATTAAATAAAAACTTCTTTTTTTAAAATTTTCCTCTTAATTTTATCCATGGGGCTTTAAAGTTTGATATTAATTATTTTGTTCTTCTGAGAAATATTCTTTCTATATAAAGAAATAGTTTGTATAATTTAATAAAAAGAATAAATTTTTTCCACTTTTAAGTATTATTTCAAGACTTTAGAACAATAAAAACCCATTTTGTATTTGTTTGTAATAATAAAAAATACGGTTAATATCAAATAAATAAAATGTTAATATTGAATATAATCATTGGTATAAATTATAGTTATAATATGGTATAAATTTGTAACTCACAAAACTACACTTTGTTTAAAAAACAAGCTTTAAAGTATTAAATAGCAGCTTAGTAGATGGGGTGTTATGAACGAGGTGTAAACGTTTTTATATTAAGTGTCAAGTTGATAAATCACTAAACATAAACGTTGTGCTTCTGCCATCCCTTGGATTCAATTATCTTGAGCTCTAACCTACACATAACCCTGTACTTTACTCAGTAATATTCGTTTAAGGTCATAATTACATAAATTATCGAAAAAACATTCGACCATTATGTTCCAACATCATTACAGCAACAAAATGCAATATTTTCATTTAACCAGCTGCCATCCAATTCACATGATACAAACGCAATACCTATGAGGAACAAGAGCAAAAAATCTTTGTAGTAATCAATCTGATTGTATGTAGTATTCAACTACAAAAATAGGCTGTATAGTGACTCTTTAAAATGGGGTATTCAAAACATCTTGCTGATAAACAAATTAGGGCATCTCAACTCCAGTGCTATTGTTACTAATGATTCTAAATTTATTTCTTAATATTTTTTTGACCTTCATAAAAAACATTCTGAAAGTTTCTTTTCCAATTTTGAAACTACACTGAAATTATAAATTGAACTTCTACGTCCCCTGAAGTAACCTTTAAAAACGTCCAAATTTACAAAACATTCTCTTTACACCGAAATTAAACTATAAGGGTAGCAACCTCAAATTTAACGTGTAAAAACCTTGTAACAAGAAAATATGCAGCATTTGTAAAATGTTAATAAGTTATAAATCTTTTAAAAGAAGTGCATCTAACAAAGAATATCCCCATTAAATTCAAAATTCATTGTACTAACTTAATTTTTCAACTAATCGGTAATTTATGTCCCAAGGATTATTTTGGAAAACCCATTACTTACTTCCTTAAATGTACGCATCACAACCATCGGTTGATGTTCCTCATCAAAATTATGAGAGAAAAATTGAATTTATCATCTGCATATGCAATTGATATTGAAAAGAACTACATTATTATATCAAGCTGCAATATTATAAAAACACCATAAATGCACCTTAACAAAATAAGAGGTTTATAATTTTGAATAGTAAAACATTCTTTTCAAGCTGTCCCAAAAAAAAGATTGGTATAAGAAGGAACCATTCGTGCGATTATAGCAGTTCTTTTAGTTTCAAGGTAATTTTGGCCTTGAAATTAAAAAGGGTTAAAATTATAGTTTACCAATGAAATTATTTGTAGGTTTGGTATCCTTTCGGGGTGAGTAAAGGTACTTTTAGACAGCACAGAGACGATCTTCTGTAGTATTGTTTGTATATAACATCGACAGTACACAGTAAGACGTCTTTAGGCAAGGGTTGTGTCACTTAAATCTGGAAAACCTTACGGATATTCTTATGAAACACCAAAAGAATTTCAAAAGTAAATTTCAGGGGCAATAAGCATTGGCACTAAGTATTATTTTGTTTATTTTGCTTTCCTATTTCTTACAGATTACTTGTTTAAATTATTTATTTATTTTTAAATATGAAAACTATTTTGTTTCCTTTATACTCCAGAAATCTAGTGAGATATTTTGATTATATGTAAAACATTAAGTTGTACAATTTCATTATAATTACATGGGCCCTTTCGTTATAATTCAGGCCCCATCAATTGCTCTTTGCATTTAACAAACTTGATCTAGTCGTTAAAGACCTTTCAAGTATTATTAAAGAGCAACACTAGATATTTGGTTGGCCATAGGGTATAATCACAGAAGGAAAGAAAATAAAAACAGTTTGTAGTTGCACGATAAATTTATACATTTATATGAGTAATATTAAATTTTTGATATCTTGATATGGATAAGAAAAATATGGCTGGAGAAAAGATATAAGGTTTTACACTATGTTAAGGGATTATTAAAATTAGGGAAGGGGGTGTAAAGGTTAAAAATAATGTAATTTAATTTACTTTAATTGCATTTGTTTTAACTTATGTCTCTATTTAATAAAACATAAATTACTTATGTAATAACTTGTTAAAACGTGTCATTCCAGGTTTTATAATCAACTTTTGCTTTTCATATTTTGTTAATTACAGTATACCACAATATCTGTGATTTTAAGTTTAAACATTTAGAGATGAAAAAAAAAAAAACAGTTTTAGGAAATTTATAATAATAATGCTGTTGTGATTTATAGTAATTCCGTAGATACATATATACATATAGTTTATATATTTTTATGATTACTATAACAGGATCATTCTTTGACCTAATGTTCAGTACTTTAGCTATACTAATTTCTTTTATTAAAATAAAATTGTTTGTGTATCCTCTAAATGTGCGTAAGAAAACACAATTCCAGAAAATAACCGAATATCAGATTTTTCACAAAAATTTACACATTGCACTTTCATTAATATCAAATTAATTGTGACCAAAGTTCTAATATTTGTTCAATTTACAAACATAACAGTATAATCTATTATTAACCTGAGAATGAAAGTGAACTATTCAAGTAAACCGCCTCCCGCAGTTTGTGTCCGGCAGGGAAAGCTTAATTACATCTGGGTCGTAAAACATGAAATATGCAACCCGCAATACAGCACAGGGACATTTTCATTGGTACGTATTGACGTCATAGCATTTGTCATGGTGGGATAGAGTATCGAACATTATAATAATATATTTAGAACATAAAAGTATACATTGACGTCAATGTTATGTCGTTGTTGAGTTATGTACACGATTTTATGAGTACACAATTAAATTAGTGATAATAAATTGTCACTTAATGCAACGTTCTCATAACTTTTTAAGTAAAAATATTGTTATTCTCAAGAGAGCACGAAGCATGAAGATTATTTAGTTCTGAGACTAGCATGTTAAAATTTTGTTATAAATAGATATGTTTATTATTTTGGTAACATAACGTGTGAAATATTTTCCTTTGCATTTTGCAGGTTTCTTCTAGAATCACAAAAGTACTTAAAAGTTATTTAGTTTGTAAATTCTTTTTGATCATTGGAAATATTATATAAGATATGAATATATGTGTATGAATATTGCACATCAGAACTAATTATATCCGACGCTATTGTTAAATTTGCTTTATTGCCACGATGAAGAAACTATAAAAAAAATATATTTATAGCCAATTTGTTTTACTCGGGTGTTATAATTTTTTCCATAGTTTCTTTTGCCTTATTCCCTAATCAAGAACAGACGTATATAATATGTTAGGGTGGGCTGAAAAAAACTTAAATTTTCGAGCATCGAGTTCTAATAGGGCTAAAAAGTTGCGTATTATTGAGCTGATTGAAGAGAAAAATAATAAAAAAATACTAATTAACATCTTTAGTTCGCCCATCTAGTTTAAAGTTTTCTAAAATATGTACTTTTTTGCTACTATGAAAAAATATTTTTTTTTATTTTTTTTATTGTACTACCATATATATATATACTACGTTTATAAGTCCATAACGTCAATAAAAATATTTAGATACTTTAAAGCAACATATAAAGTTTGCAAAATGTAACGAAAATCTCTAACAAATTCCTTTAAAAACAAATAATATAGTAGTTTGATGACTCACCCGGTGAGCAGCAGGAAGTTAGGCACGGAGTAGAAAACAAGTCACTACATGAAACCTCTGAGGCATCTGGCGCCGTAAGCAAGTCGCGACATGAAACCTCCCTACCTGACCTACCTTTGTTTGTGCTTCAAGTGAATTTTGTTTTTTTACTGTGCGATCGGTTAGTTCTGAAAGTTGTGTGTTCTGTGCAGTGGTGGTGAAATGGCTGTTTTAAACAAACTATTAACAAGACAGTCGCACCGGTGTCCTATTTTCGGTTTATCCAAAGGCCTCAATGGGGGTAAGTCTTCCTACATATGAGGATGTTTTGTTGTGTTGTTTCGAAGAAAGTTACCAGTTGTCAGTAAAACCAGAAACAAAGAAAAACATTTCTTTTTCTCTTATTGTGGAGAATGTTGCTTTTCAGATTGAAGCTATTTATGTCAAAGCCTCAATTCCAATTGTATCTCACACACGAGTTGTCCAAATGATTCGGTCTTACCACGATTCATATTACAACTTGAGAAAATCATATAAAAGGGATCATAAAAAAGACTCGTTTCAGAAGAAAGTAGAGAAATTTGTTACAGAATCCAAATTAAAAACTTTTCGACATTGCCGCTTGTAAATTTCAAATTATTTACACTTGTCAATGTGGGAAAAAGACAAGTTCCTGTGACTGCCCCATTATAATGGAGTGCAATTGAGATAAATAGAAAACGATAACTATCATAGAGAGAAAGTTCTTGCATGATCAACGAACTAATAGGAAGACATGCATTGGGGGTGTAGATAAGGTAGTGACAAATCAACTGTTGAAGAAAGAAGAAAGGAAACAAGCATAGAGCCTGCGGGAAAACTTGAATGATGGTTTTGAAAAGGAAGCCAAGGAAATAGGAAGATCTTCGCAAGAAAATCCGACTGAACCTAATCCACCGACAACCCCCTCCGATGCTTCTCAAATGAGATTTAGTCTTCAATCAACTGCTTTAGTTAGTGACAGATTTGGCATATCTGACAGAGCAACGGTAGCAATAGCATCGAGTGTGCTATTTGATCTTGGAATGGTATCAGAGTCAGATACTTCACTAGTAATTGACAAAAATAAAATTCGAAGAGAAAAACAAAAGGCAAGACAGGCTATTAAAGAAAAAGACCACGAAAATACAGAAAAAAAGGGAATCTACTTTGATGGGAAAAAAAGACAATACTTTTTTCCAGGATAAAATTGGAAATAAAATGTACCGTAGGGTCAAGAAAGAAGAACACATAAGTATTGTACGAGAACCAGGAGGCGAATACATAGGTCATGTAAGCCCAGACAGCTCAAGTGGACAAGGGATTGCAGAAAGAATTCTCAAGTACCTTGAAGATAATTCCTTTGATTTAGATGAGGTAGAAGCTGTTGGTTGTGATGGAACCACAACCAATACTGGTTGGAAAAAACGGAGTAATTCAAAATATCGAAGCGAAAATTAGTCGTCCACTCCAGTGGTTTATCTGTTTACTTCACTTTAATGAACTACCGTATAGGCACTTATTTCAGTTCTTGGATGGAGAATCTACAGGACCTTCAACTTTCAGTGGAGTTATTGGCAAACGTCTTCCCGATTGCAACAAAATGCCTGTTGTGGAGTTTGAAAAAGTAGAATCTGAAATCATAGATATTGACACAAAAGATCTAAGCAAAGATCAGCAGTACCTTCTCGATATCGTCAGAACCATCCAAACGGGCAATTGTACTCCAGATCTGGCTAATAGAGATCCAGGGCCTCTAAGTCATTCCCGTTGGTTGACTTGTGCTAATAGGGTGTTACGGTTGTAAATTTCAGATAGTAATCCTTCAAATGAACTGAAGATTCTTGTTCAATACATAATGAAGACCTATGCACCAGTCTGGTTCGACATAAAACGCCATCATTCCGTTAAGTATGGACCAAAACATGTGTTTAAAGTAATCCAAACTACCAGAGATTTGTTAGCTGAAATAAAAAAAGTTATCGATCCTGTGATTGAAAGAAACTCCTTTTTCTGTCACCCAGAAAAAATGCTGTTAACAATGATAACTGACGAAAGACTACATATAAGAGAGTTAGGTTTCAGAAGAGTTTTGAAGGCAAGAAGTGTGGAAAATAACAGCAAATCGGCTGTAAGAATATTTCATACACCCACTCTAAAGTTTTAAGCTAAGGACTACAGTGAGCTCATTGATTGGTCTAAATGCAAAGTTTATCCTCCTCCTATGATGAGGAAATTAACAACGTAAACAATATCAACCTATTTGAGGAACAAAACTTTACCAAAGTTCGAGTTCATGAACTTTCCTTGCCACACACAAGCCGTGTAAAGGTATGTTAAGTTAGTGACAGAAGCGTCGGACATAGTGTGTGGTCAAGATAACAGAGATGGATTTATCATAACCACATTTTTATCAAGGTATGTCATGCCAAAATTTGGACATAAATCAGAGTTTAAACCTTCGACGTCATTCTAAGGTATGTAAACTTAGGGAAGCGTAGAACATGTAAATAATGTAAATACATTCAAACACACCCTATTTGGTTGGGTAGGGTGTGGGTGGAACTCGAGTTGCAGCCACCTCCCCGTGGTGAGTTCTGGGGTATTCCACCAAAACATTGGTGAAATGGGCGAAGAGCTGCAAATCTGTGATGTTTTAGTCTTTGAAGAAAAATTTTTATTTTCGTACAATTTTCTAATAATTGCGATATTTCTTGAGAACCTTATATGTTTGTTTAAAGTATCTAAATATTTTTATTGACGTTATGGACTTATAAACGTAATATATATATACGGTATTACAATAAAAAAACTCATCATAAGACGGTTTAAAATATTTTTTGAAAATAGCAAAAAAGTACACTTTTACAAAACTTTAAGCTCGTTGGGCGAAATAAAGATTTTAAGTAATATTTTTTAAAATTATTTTTTCTCTTAATCAGCTCAAGAATACGCAACTTTTGAGCCCTATTAGAACTCGATACTCGAAAATTTAGTTTTTTCACCCACCCTAATATATGTTTGATACATTCATATGTATATATGTTCGATATATACTTATGTATATGTGTTCGATCTCTTACTCCGTGTGTAACAGCAAGCGATTACAGATAAGTTTGAAATAAGAAGTGTTAATATCAAGCTTTTTCTGTTTTCACACTGTAAATTGAATCAAATTGAAAATATAGATTAATTAATTAAACATATTGTTGTGCTGTCATAGAAACATTTTCTCATACAATCGTATGTTACATTTAACAGGTTTTACAATTATTACTCTGCAATTTTAGTTACCAAAAATGGGATACTTCACCACTATAGAGACCAGGGGCGGTTGTGGAACGAAAATTGGTCAATATTTTATCCTAGATGCCCTAAAAAATTCCACGTAAAATTTCAGTAAACTCAGTTGAAAAATTTACACTTGAGGGAAGTTGAACGTCAAAATTGGAAAAAAAATTATTATCAAAAATATATATTTTTTTAATATTTGGTTATTTCTGAACAATTTACTGCAAACCCCACAAAAAATAGACTTTCCTCTTAGCTTCTATGATTTTTCAAAAATAAGATTGCTTAACAATTTCTTTGCATTTCACGAGCTGCCTTCGTGCCTTTCACATAGTAATGTTTTAGTTGGCTGCAAAAGCTTGTTCAATGCATGTGAAAATTTTTGTTGTTTTATTCCTCATCAAATCAACCCATATAATAAACTGAAACAAAAATTAGAATGCGTTGGGCATGTAGAAAAACGTATGGGCTCTAGGCTTAGAAAGCTAAAACAGCAACTTGGTAGTACCCCACTTGAAGATGGAAAGCCATTGAAAGGACCAGGTCGATTGACAGATAAAGTCATTGATGAATTGCAGGCCTTTTATGGTAAAAGTATATAGACAACTGCAATGACTTGACAGATATGCATAGGGCAGTATGGGCAACATATTTCCATAGGTTGTTGACAACTGAGAAACCGTCACATCAACTTTGACCTCCGCCACCCAAAATCTGGTGTAAATACAGGATAGCACAGCAAGACAAAAAAGAAAATACCCACAGTCATAAACATTCCCTCCCAGAAGCTGTATTGACAGCTATAAAAACTAATATATAGGGACATGTCAAAACTAGACCTTCTAAAAAAGTGCCTCCATGGCCAAACACAGAACGTCAACGAATCGTTTAAGAATGTTGTGTGGAACCGAATTCCAAAAAATGTGTTCGTAGTAAGAGAGACTCTTGAGTTAGGTGTCCATGATGCTGTACTAACTTTTAATGAGGGAAACATAGGAAGAATAAAGGTTTTAAAAGAGCTAGGAGTAAACGACTACGGCAGATACACCTTAAGCGCTTTGAAATATCTTGATGAAATCAGGATAAGGAAGGCAGATGTGAAAGCAGAATCAATGACTAAGAAGGCAATTATTAAGAAAAGAAGAACTACTATTAGGGGAAGAAGAGGAAATGGGTGACAGCTACTGCTCTGGAGGCTTTTAAAGGTGGCATAATCCTAAATATATGTAGATTTTATTGTTTTTCGTCATTTCTGAAAAATGTGGTTTTTTAATATATATGTACCTTTTTTTCAGAAACCTTAAAAAGCTACAAAGCTGAAATTTTTACTGGGTATAAAATAGTCTCATAGAAGTATATACCTCTAGTTTTATCAATTTCATTCATAAACAATTATTTAAACAAATATTTTATATGTAAATATAAAAAATAAAAAATTTAAAAAAAAATTTTCTTTGGTTGTACTAATTATTTTACAAAGTTTTTAGAGCTATGTGTACAGTACATCATCCTACACTTTGTGAAAAACTTTCAACCTCCCACCTGCTATGAATTCTGAGAAAAAGGTACATAAAGTTACCTTATTTTAACATGCGGTGTTATGGACCGTTCAACTCCCCTTGAAATAAAAAAAAAAACCAAAGGTAATTTCAGATTTATAATATTATTATAGTGGGTATTTTCATATATAAAACTTACTTTAGAAATCTTTCCACCTACATTCTAAAGTGCTAGTAAAATTATGAAATATGTGGAACATGCAGAGAATTGATGAAGCGTTTTTTTGAATTTTATTTTCAAATGTTATTGTATATTAATCCTATTTCATAAAGGTGATTTTACTTCTTACATGCCTTTCTTACTGTTCAATAGACTTCCATTAGTAGTATATCCTTTAAATGTAGGTCAAACCATATTGAGGGTTATTTAAAATATACGCGATCTTACTCACAAATACAGTTTGAACTTTTCCAACTGACACAATTTATGAATAATTTTTAGAATTATTTTGTTACCCAAACATGAATATATGCTTAATTTGGCTGTCATGCGGCTTACTGCAGTTGTTGTTCATAAAGCATTATTTTTATTCATGAGATATGGTTTTTTGCAATTAATTGTAATAAATTACATTATATATTCTTGGTTCCGAATTCCTGTTGGCTATATCATTCAATTTTCTTTTTTCAGTAAAGAAATAGTATGAGTAGTAGCAATTTAATGTTGTATCCTTTGTTAGTTATTAAACCTGAGAAGTTTTAGTTGTACTAAATTGTATTTAGTTTGTAAATTATTGCTTTCTGAATTTATTTACTGTGATGGACAGACAGATGGAAATGTGGATTGACACTAAGACAGATACGAAACATTTCAAGCCCACCCTAATATAGGCTTTTTAAATTAGTAAGTTGAGATTTATATGAGTTAAAAAAAACCATAAGAACATATATTTCTACACATATATGTGCTCAAGATCTTAATGTGAAAGTTCTAAATAATTGGCAGGTATCTAGTTAACATTATAGATAGAACTGCCTCGTTTCTTATAGATTTTTTTCTGTTTGTTTTCTGTCTATTTCTCCGTCCCCAGGACATCTCAAAAATGATATCTGACATGAACCTTGCCTTGCAGCTTCAGCAAATTTTAATCGAAATGTGGTGTAGCGTAATCCAGCGTTTCTATATAAAACGTAGAATAAGAACTAAAATGTAAATTTATCTATCTGTAAACATTTCAAACTTTGCTCTTTTAGAGAAGTAAAGTCTTTGAGTAAGTAGCAAAGGGATATAACATATAAACAAACATCGTTCTCTATGACAAACAAATTAAATAGGTGGAAGTAAGTACACTTGAGCAGTAGATACAGCTACCAAGACGTTACTATGGTTTCATGGCATATGTGTTTTTAGGTCACGAGCATAGATCTTGCTAGCTTAATATACTCGTCTCGAGAAGTTACCACGCTTTATATAGTGTAACTAAAACTTTAAAGTCCATCCTCTTATGTTATATCTTCTTCATCATACTTGTTATTAGCAGAATTTATATATAAACAATAATATGTTCATATTTTATTTCATTGATTACTTTAATTTATTTTACTACTAAATATAGTTCATTAGTCCCTTTTAAAACATTACTGTTAAAATTTAATTATTCCTATTTTCAACTCAGTATAAATACTGTAATATAATTACAAGATCCTAACGTATTGATTGAGGGTTCTTCTATTTTTTTCATATGTTAGTCTCAATTTTCATTTGAGAGACACTTGCACTCTCTATTACTTAATTTGGACATGACAATACATAAATAACTTAAAACAAATTATCTCAGTTACTAAGCGTTTAAATAAAAGACATGGCTGTTTAAAAATTCAATATTTTATCAACAAAAGAACCTATATTTGGTAATGTACAAGGATTTATCAGTTATTATTAACAAGCACATATATTCAATGAAGATTTGGTTCTTAATATCCCAGGCTATTAGACCTAATAAGTAATACATAAACCTACATTTAAATCAGATTTCTATAAGTTATATAAAACGCATTTTTTAATGAAACTTTAAGCCATTCTTATGGAATTCAATTCATTTTAATAATTAATTTAAATACGAATATGAACCTAGGCCCTATATATGTAAAGGCACTTGTAACTAGTGTAATTGTAAATTCAACTGCATTATTATAATAGGTTAACTTTATTTCAAACTATAATAAATAATTAAATATTATTTGCGATTTGTAATAAATATTTTAAAAGCTAGATATGTTTGTAATAATAAGTTTAAAAAGTAGGAAAAGAAATGTTAAATCAATTTCTGTAGAAATGATTAGTATAGAAGAAGACAGAAGATGTTTTCTAGCTCAGTACCAAAAACGATAAACAGGAAAAATATTAACAGAAAATTAACTACAAAAGAGTCTGAAATTAAAAAGATACACCTTTGTAAAAGTTAAAAATAAAGATGAACAAGGCATAAACGGATCACAGAAAAAGCGTCTATATTTAAACATTTAGATGCTAGTGATAGTGATTGTAAGTGAGTCAACTGAACACTTTTTGGAGTCGGAGCTGGATGATCAAAAACTTCCAACCTTGCTGCTTGTCTTAATGTTTCAAAACTGTTTAAGAAATGCTTTCCAGGTGTGAAAATCTACCCTCAAACAAGTAGAGTGTGATCTATCTCTTTAACACTTGATTTCTTCAATAATTTTCTCTCAAATGTTTCTTTTACTGTCAATATAATGTTTAAATATATTAGTGGACAAGAGGTTGTGGTTCGATTTCCAATACTTGTGTCTATGAAAAAGCTTCCTCATAGGGAATATTCGAATAAATGAGAGGGTGCGCCAAGTGAAATTTGATAGTTGTGTAGAAGTAAAAGCATCACCCTAATACTAGTCGTACGAAACATTCGACAACAAAAATACCATAGTTTAGTGTAATTAGTGTTTTCTACAGTGTGTTGTTCTTAGAAATTATATTACTTGGTATTCAAACCAATGTAGATAGTTTAAATTAACATATTGAAGGGAAGTTTTAATATTACTCAATCTGATAAGGTTTTATTTTACGGTCTTAAGGCATCACCTCAACACTGGGCAACATCTTGAACGTGAATGAACATAGTGATCTGAACTTTGTTTTGTGTTCACTGTCTAAAGGTACTTGATAATTTCAAGTTAATTATGTAAAATGCTACTGTATTAACAAAAGTTTTTCACTAAATACTTTATTAAATTACCTTTCATAATAAAATGTTAAGAAACAGCTATTATTCGTGTATTTAAGAATGTGCGTAACTTCCTAACATTGCTGTTGAATATGTAACATCATTCCGCTTTATTTTCTTCATATTCCTTATATATATATTGGTATGTAAATTTGCCATTATTTATCAAAATACTCATATTTTTCTTTAGCTCTGACTTTAAGTAACTGTAAATAATAGGAGTTGTTTTGATATGTAATAGCATCTGTTACTGCCTTGTTAAATTTAAATTTTTGTGTAGAATTTAGTCTTCTTGATTATGAAATAGCAATTTCAGTGATTATAGAGAAACGTTAGTTTAGTAAAACAATAATTCAGCGTCTTTTACGACTATTGAGTGGAAATACGTACTTGTGAGGAGTGTTAAATATTGATCGTTTTATGCATTGTAATGTAGGCTATACATGCCTAATCAATAAATATGACCATTGGAAAATAAAAAAAGTTTGCAAATAATTTATATTTTCTTTTACAAGGTATACAAATGTTCTGTAAAGTCTTATTATCAGTCTTATTATTCAGTAAATGGAAGCTCATACAAACATAATTGGCTACAGTAAAGTGCTTTATTTTATCTAAATTGATACTGATACATCATATATCATACAGGATATATCATAGGTATGGTACGGTGAAACGAGATTAATTAGAGGATGATAATGATGTCTACATGATCCATTAATGCTTGCTTGGGGGAACTATTATTGCATTGATGATGGCTTATTCAGGTCTGATAATCCAATTAAGCTATTTCCTCATATCTTATTATTATCAACTTATGTGTCATATTCAATTATGTATCAGTCAAATGGCACAAGAATAATAATTTGTGAGAGGAAGGACGTCGTTTTTTTTAGCTATAACTGCTATCGGTTAATTTTATTTGATGCTGTTAAACAAATAAAGTTATCCACGGTCTAAATTTAAGAGTTAGGAGATAATTATATCAATTTATGACGATGTCTAAAATGAGATATAATTGGGAATTCCACAGTACATTTAAAATAAAATTCTCAAAACAATGAAACAGACACGGATATTATGAATCGTCCCAATAAACATTAATATTTTCAGAAAAAAAAAACAGACATATCACGTTATTCAAGTAAGAGTCCCTAATCCTGCTGCTCGTTCCATTCCGAAAATAATGTTTTAATAAATCCCAAAGTATTATTTGTGGACAGGCCCGTATTTGCAGATGAACTATCCTGAAATTATTCATAATTCCTAAAAACTTATTACAAAGCAGTTTCTATTAATTCTAAATATAATTTTACTAATATTTCATAAAATTCAAGTGAATGGGTAGGTTTTATGACCTGTAAATAAATATAACTACAATATATCATTTTATTGTGTAAAGTTGTACAATAGTAGTACTATTATTATTATGAAAGGGAGACAACGTGAATATCGAGGATAAAAGCAATCAATTTAAAAAATTCTACATTTCTCGGTTAAGAAAATAATGAGTATTGACGTTTTGTATCTTTGTCTTAAAGTGTATTAGAGAAGGGCTTATTGCAAGTCTAGAAATGCGATTGGCTTGTTCGTGCCAGGAATTACTAAAACCATAAGCCTAAGCAGTTGGTATTAAACCTTTTGAATTCTTAAATGTGTGGAACAAATTATTACCTACTAGGATTGTTTTCCATAGCTAATACTGTATTTTAAGATTCATATTATAATGAAATTAATAATATGTTTTAATTTTAGTATACAGCAAATGCTTCTTAAAACATATTATACATTTTAAAATAATTATTTAACATGCAGTAATTTATAGTCCATCATTGTACATCATAGTTTAATAAAGTTTTTTTAATTTATAATTTGTTTCTCTCTGTTAGGCTAGTTTTAGTTATATATTCTGTAGTTTTAAATTTAAAATTAACTGATATATTTACAGTTGCGAAGAATATAGTGGTTATTTATCTAAAAAGGTACTCATAAATATGTATTTTTTATTTGGTGCAAGAAACTTTAAATTGCGTAGCAAAAAGCACTAAGAAAAATACATTTCTAATATGTTGCAACAAGCTCCAAATGAGAAGAAAAATGAATCCATACCAATAGACAATCTAACATATATTTCAATTTCGCCTCTTAAAACATAATTAGAAAAAAATCACAAAAAAATATTCTTATGAATTATTCACGCAACAAGTAATTTTTAAAAACGAAATTATAAATAAAAACAAAATTTTTAGTAAATATTTTATATATTTAAGATCAAATACACAAATACTTTTAAATACAATATTAAATTATGGTTTTAAACGTTATAAAAATTTAAACTATATGAATCGTTCTGGTCTGAAAAAACAAAGTTTAATATACTTAAAAGTTTCAACAGGAAACCCATATTTCTGAAGGGATGCTTTGAAAAACTGTTAAAAAAGTTACATGTGACAGAGGAGTCATGTATGTGTTTTTATGATTTTCTTAGGCAGCTTATTTGCCAAGTTTATGTGGCAAATTTTATTTACATACATTTTAAAACATTTACTAAGATCTGTTAAAATATTTTAATAGTACAAGAAAATTCTTCCTTTATTATTTTTTCCAGTTAATATTTACTGACTAAACTTTATTAGATATATTGTTTAATGATTTATTATTGTTATGTAGAATTTTTTATTTCTGATTTTTCTATTTCACTAAAATCTTGGACAACATTTCTAAAATATGTTTTCATTTAACATACTACTAGTTAGTCTACTTCACAATTATTTGTAGTAGAGCACATTTTGTCGAAAAGTAAAACTTCTCGTAATAGGCAAATTGTATTCCGAAGTCACTGTGGAAGCAGCAGTGGCTGTGGCTGCGATCAGAGACGAACGATTAGAAGGCCATAACCTACTGTTCAAAAGCCTTCCTTGGAACGTCAGAAAGAGGAAGTCATGTTGAAAGAGAGAGAGAGAGAGAGATAGAGAGAGAGAGAGAGAGAGAGAGAGAGAGAGAGAGAAAGAGAGAGAGAGAGAGAGAGAGAGAGAGAGAATAATAAATAATATCGAAATTCATTTAATGAATGAATTTAATATGTATTAAATACTATATCTGTTTAAAATTCATTCATAGATATAGTGCTGCGTTGTTTAACAGTGTTACCAAGAAACCCAAATGTATACGAGGTCAAGTGATGTGAAAAGGAAGATCAACGAATGTTGGATTTTAAAGAAACGTTTTCGTTCGAATTTGCTGGGTTTTCTAATTTATTAATTAATTGAATTATAATAATTTTCAGATCAGCTCAATAATTGTAAATTAACTACATTTATGTGTGTAAATTAAGGAAGCACAGCGTTCTATAATAAAATAATTATTTCTCAATGTATACATACCCTGTCGCACGTGGATTTCTTATATATAAAGATATTTGTAATTTTTTATGTCAACGTTTGTAATATTCGCAAACGATCAGCCAAATTCTATATAGAGACATGCACCATCATCTAACTTCTTATTAAAAATATTTAAAGTTCGTGATTAAGACATATAGAGAGACGGACGGATATCCCGTGACACCGGCCAACAAGAAATAATATTGACTACTGTCGATATTATTTTACTATCACTTGATCGTTCTTTGACAGGAAGAAAGTAAAAAAAATGAACAAATCATTACTCAATAATGAATATACCAATGCAAGTGTGTGTTCAACAAAACAGTATCAACCTGATTACTGTAGGACTGACTAATCAGATAATTATCATAACAAATCAAATTCTTGCAACGGTTTGGCTAAAAGTGACATAATTACAAGACCGTGGCTACATTATAAAACTTTGTGCTGTGTGGTCATCACACTAGACATTTATAATTTAATTAATACTGTTTAGTTAAGGTAATGACACCCCTACAGTTAACAGCGGATTAAATAACTATAAATTTTCTATAATTTAAAGTGCGCAATAATTAGTAATTTACTGTTATATTTTTAGATAAATTTGACTTTTAAGATAGTACGAATCATAAAACACTGGTATCGAATTTAGATTAGGATATGGGATGATACTAGGACACTAAGTTCGTTGTAAAAAATCTATCATTTAAGATACTATCATAACAGTTAAGATACTTATAATGATTAGATTCAATCTCTTGAAAGAATCTTATTACATGGAGTATGTACGCATCTTAAAGGTTATGCGTTAGAAAGGACCTAATAGTACTAACTTCACGTGTCAGAACGAAGAGTTTTATTAATAAGTTAATCAATCTATCTTGACCCATACATGGATTTAGCACGGATGAGTTAATTGTATCTGTGACTCCATAATAAATATTGATCATATTGCTATGATTGATTTAAATGTAAATGTACAACTTCGTAATTTTTATCATATAATTTTACACGCCCATATATATATATATATATATATATATATATATATATATATATATATATATATATATATATATATATATATATATAGAATAAAAAATAATGCATCACTGCCCGTCAAGATACCTTTCCGCATAATTTCTTAATTGGTTATATGTGTTATTATTTTTTTTAAGCTCTTTAGATGGCCTTTTAACTTGAATATTCAAACTATGCAATAGTCATTAATAACGTGTGCTTGGCTTTCATATCAGGTATATTACTTTAAGTGAATTTAGCAGGGTATTACGGTACATATAATGTTGAATTTAATAATGTTAGTTTATCTTTTAAAGGGTAAAATATTATAAAGCTTAACGTAATTTTACTTTGGAAGTTGTTGTCATATGAAAAAGAAATTTAGGATTAACTATAGAAAATATCATATATAAACAAAGTGAAATTGTATTTTTTTTCCACTCTATGTTATTTATTATTTAACTTTAGCGATTTCTATATTTTTTTAAAATATTTCATACTATTTCTTTAGAGATGTACTGCTAGTTAATGCTTGATAAATTATAAATTTGTACACGTTTCCAAATATATTTACTTATAAATGAACCAAAAGTAACAAAATCCATCGAAATGGTCTATGTAACTTTGTTTTAGTTTAGTTTTTTTCTAAATGAAACTAGTTATTCGTAATATAGCGCTTAGGAGAAAGGGTCTATTTTGCGCAAATTTTTAATTTAGCACTATACAATGTCCCGTCTGGTGTAGAGACTGATAGCTCTGAAATATAAAACTTTCACAGACTATGCATGTCTTCAGACGGACGTAGTTTCGAGACTCCTGGAATAAAAATTATGACTGTCAGATTTGAAATGCTGAGGTACATGTAAATATCTACAATTTAATGCAATCCTTTGTCTGTGGCTAAGTGGACCCAACTTAAAATTCTCGCTAGTTATTTATGTGATATGTTTGTGCATTTTATGAGAAATATTTCAGTTCCTAGCAGAGCAATCTCTGAAAATGTTCGAAATATTCTAAACATTTAAAAAGCACCATTTTTTATTGTGCCAGAACAGGACGTTTAATACTCAGGAGTTATTAATAAATCAAATGATTACAGTGGGAAAATGTTTTTAATCGTCTACCCACGAACGAGGATTTTCCATGCAATATGTTCCATTTAGGATGCTGACTTAGTTTAAACATACAAGTTCCAATCTTACACATTACCAATAATTTTAATAGAAGATAATTTTGAAAATAAGTTATTATTAATTAGTTTTCATAGTGTTTTGTTGTTGTAAAATTGTGTTATAAAATATATTGAGAATGTACAAACATATTACAAACATTTACAAGCATAATTTAGAAATGCTATATTTACTTAAATAAATCTAGCACACATATAGATTGATAAATATGCAGCGATTTAAAACAAATCATTACATGGCTGGGCATCCAATCTCGAGACTGGTCCCCAGGGAATTCTCAATATTGGATGTTGGCTTTTGGGTCTGAATGGCTTGGCATGTTTTACCAATTTGTCTGTGGATTCCATGTAGAAACAACCTAAATCCTGATCTGAAAAATTTACAAATTACACTTTTTAATACATAGGAATGCCTGGTAATAATAATTTTAAATCTTAATACAGGAAATGAAAGTTAGAATTAGATATTGACTGATGTTATGGTCAATGAGTAGTGTAATGTTCAGTAATATTTATGAAAAGATAAGACAAGTGGTCACTTAAATATTAGATGTTAATAAAACACTAGCTACTAGTTAATGCAATATGTAAATTTAATTTCTTTTGTTATAAGGCTTTAAAATACAATATGAATATTGTTCATTAATTACAATAAACCTCGTGTTTCAAAAAGAATTGAATTCTCGCTATTATAGTACGATGTTTGCTTTACAAATCAGTACAACACGCGTTAATTACTGTTGATATACGTGAATGTAACAGTATCGGGTGTTTATCATGAACGTTTAGAGAAAAATTGGCAAAAAGGTGTAATATAGTCACACAAATAACCATTAGTCGATTAATCAGTGCCCTTTTTTATTAGAACATAATATATGTGTGCATAGAAAAGGAAAACAATAAAATGGCAACTAATCAGTAATCGAATGTGTTCTAATACTCCTTCTCGTTTGATTGGAAGAAGAATATAGATTTTTTTGACAGTTAAAATATTAATAAATTATTTCCCATGGAATTTAACTTATTAAAAATCTGAAGTCCGTTAGAAATTAAAAATTATTTTTAAAAGTTAAGGGATGCTATTTGGATTCCAAAATTTTTTTTGTTTCTCTATGTCTATAAATAACAGAATTATCCTTATTTTTCAACTGGTATCGTTTCCACAAGCCGCGATAAAAAAACCAATTTAACTTTTGCTATAGATTTGAAAACTGCTAATGAAATCCAAATTCACATTTTTTTCGGAATTCATATTATTATATCTGTGTATTTTCACCAGAGGGACAACAAAGCAAAATTACTAACTAAAATACCAGAAATATCTTAATCTAATAGAAAATTACTTTTACCGAATATTGACGCTTTATGCCCAACCGACGTTTTCCTAAGTTATGTGTTTACTTTCCAAATCGGGTCAACAAAGCAAACTAACTATGTCACCATAAATATCTTAGATTTTAATTAAATAATGTTTACAAAATATTGAAGTTTTGTTAACAAATAATGCTGTCGGAATCCGTATTTAACACCGTTTTGGATGTATGTGTTAATTATTTTTTCCGATAGGTAGATTGGGCGGAGGTTCGGAACCAGCCACTTCGGTTCTTGATCAGGTAGTGCGACATGGATAGGGAAAGCGGATACCAGGCCTCAGGGAACTTGGGCAGGACAATTTGTGTCTGAGATTATATCTGATCCTGATTAATTCATCCTGCCCCTGGACGTAGGAAGGACAAAGGCCAAGGAATATCCTTTCACGAAAAGCGGCGTGTGGCACACTCTTTTGAGGGAGGAAACTCCAACCGACTGCGGCGCGTGTTACTCGCGCTCTCCCGTCTGAAGGGGACTAGCCCTGCGAATGAGCTCACCGATTTGTAGCTCTTTAGGTGGCTCTAAAGAAGCTTACCAGGGCTAGATATTAATTCTTGAACTGTCTTAAAAAGTTTGAGGTGATGCGTGTAGTCTGTCAGATGAATCATAAAGCTCAATGAACTTAATTACTGAAAACAGGAGTAGTCAACGTTACTGAATTGGTTTGATGAATCAAGAGATGTCGGTCAAACAGGAAGAGTTCGATGGGACAGGAAACGGAGTTGTAACTAAGGTCCTGAAAGAGAAAGAAGGCTTGCTCAACGCCTATCCAGAGTTCATGGAAAAAAGGAGAGTTGTTGTGGACAAGAATACGGCAACGACACCGAGTTTATCCATGCTTGCCCTAACACAAAGAAAGAGCCGTTGTGATAACCTGCTACTCCTGCATGAGCTCCGTTACCTTTACTTTGGATACAATCAGGGATTGTATATGGTAGTATCCTAGTAGTTTACTTCGGCAGACCCGAGGAGAGCCCAAAGAAAAGAGAAGTGGGCAATTAAAGTACAGAGAGCCATGTGGGATATCTTGCTGCTAAATCGCACAATATGACACCATAAAGGTAAAAATCCCCAAAGAGCTCGGCTAGCGGCGATCCTAGTACGTTCGGCCACTGGCAGGAATTGTGCGAAACCGTTAAAGAAGATAGGGTAGAATGTAAATTCTGGTGGCTTGGGGAATGAGATTTTGAATAATACGAGTAAACAAACAATAACTAGAGGTGTCTTGTTGAAACTTTTGGGGTTACCAAAAATCGTGTACTTTTCATTGCAGCACTGAAGAATGCGAGAGGGTTGAGACGAACCGTTCAAAGGTTAGAGCCGATGATGGCCGTAAAAATCCGGCATCTTGACACTCCCACCATGGACGTGAAGGTTAAGGCCGCCATCATCAGATAACTGGAAGCTGACGTGAGGAATATGAAGGTCTCCGTCACTCAACCTAGTAAGCGCGAGCAAAGACTGGCTATAGTGTACCTAACGGACCATGTGCCCACCCATTCATTACGGGCCGTATCATAGTCGGTATGGTCAATTGCACGATACGAATGATGTTGGAAGTGACGAAGTAATTCCGGTGTTTTGGTTGCCAGACGGACTGTGGAGAACCCGCCAGAAAAGGCGTTGTTTGAAGTGTGGTGATGCGGGTATTGAATGGTAATTTAGTTTTGAATGAGTTTTGGCGAACATTTTTTCATTTTTATTATCGGTAACCATGATGGTAACGTAAAAGTAGAAGATTAAATACATTTTAGCAACTCAATACACTCACAAGAGATTTTAAAATGTGATATACTAAACCAAAGTAGCCTAAATATCCCAACATAATCAACATCATTGTATTATGCAAATAGTGTATAGAATTGTATTATTTTAACATTGACATGAAAACAAACTTCATAAACATAACTATAAATGATATGATATTTATTAGTACATATTATATTGAAGGACTTTATCTGCAGACTTGGTATTTCACATGAAACGTAATTTATACATAAACTAAAATGATTTCTACGATCGTGCATGTGGAAACGTGGAATTAGAATAGGTGTCACTGAAGCCTACTGCGAGGACACTATTTTCCATTTTTTTTATAATTATGTAAAAGATATTTTTCGCATTAATATCTGTCATGTATCAGTTGATAATAAAATGAGTTTAATGGACTATAACTTTGCATCGCACCTCAGCTGTTACGGGACATATGGTGTGACGTACTTATACCTTGAAAATATAATCGATAGTGTAAATTTAAATATCAGTTAAACTCTTGCGATGGATTTTACATTTTGAGGTTAATTTACTGTTTAGCCATGGTCGATTGCGTCTAATTAACACAATAAACTTTTAAACATTTTTACATGAATTTGTAAATCCTGTAAATACTGGTAGGATTTATGTTACAGATGATGTAGTGTGTAACATTATTATTATTTCTCTATCTGTTTAAATGGGGATATTATCAGCTTACTGACTGCTTTTGTCTGTTCTAATTCTATTATATCAAACCATATTATATTGTAAGTTCGTTTACAAAATTTAATTGTGTTCAAAGCTAAATACATTTAATACGTTTATTTACACTCATCTGGTTTTTAAAGACGTTTTTTGTTACTATGAGTAACTTTAAAGCATATAAGATAGACGTTATTTTATATTGCATTTCCCCAGAAGGAGAATCCACTAAAACGGTGTGTTTATTACGTCTCAACATACAAAGGAGTTGCACCTGAAACTTATAAGCCAGTACAAAGCTCGTGTCGGGAGTCTTCCTAAAGAAAAGAGAGAAGACACAATTGGCAAAGGAATGCAAGATATTTGATATCACGAACACAAAGAATGGGTATGATTGATATGATCTTAGAGCTTCCATATAAAAAGCTTGTTAGTGATAACTAAATATTACTTACTTCGTAATAAACATTTCTTAGTCAATGTAAATGTTACCATACCATATAGAAGATTTCACCTTCTGGTTAAAGTTACAACAGAAAATGTATAGTATCACAGGCTTAAGTCGTGAAATATGCCCAATCCTATGTAAATAGATCGAGTAAGATCGAAACGGTAGACTAGGAAAATGTTTCATTTTGTTTGTGTATAATCTATTTCTTTGTTACTTAATCGTTATTTTAACGCATTAGACGCATATGTTTTCAGTACAGTAAATTTGGCCTCAACACATTCGCCATTCACTACCATCTCTAAACTATACACGTAGAGAATAATTTTTGTCCGTCATGAGGGTTTTTAAAGAATTTATATAATTTTAAAAAATCAAGTAAATTGAATTATGAATTGTGCTGTCTTATATCTAGTCACTAAAAACTTTTTTATAAAAATTACTATAGAGTACATTAATTATATTTAAATTCGTACCATAAAAGGTTGCTTCTCGAGATTATTAATTTTTTAATAAAAAAGCTGTTTAACCTATGTAGTCAATTCGTTCATACTGTTTACACCAAACGTACCGTAATGGCTGTGCGCAAAATTAAATACGCATCAAGAAAATACCATTGTTTACTTATGCATTATGATCTTAATAATGATACTACTTCTTCTTCAAACAACTGTGAATGGTGGTTATATAAACAAATTTAAGGGAGTTGTAATGTAGTTCCATCAGCAAAAGTTGTATTTCTCGATTTCATGTTGTCATCTCATCATTGGGCAACATCTGTGATCTAAATACCCCTGTGATCTAAATATGGCCATGCAATACGTGAATTTTTTTTCGTATTGGGAATTATTTATTGTATTAATATTAAGAAATTGGTAATGCAAGGCAAAAAACGAAAGTAATAAGAAATTTACAACGTGTTGCAATTAGATTTAATAATAAAATTGCAGAAAAAAGTTTCCAATCAGAATTTTAGTATAATATTTAAATATATGGAGGAAAATTGGTATTATAATGCAAAATACCAGCGACATCAAATAGTATTTTATATAATAATAACGTAAGTACACATAAAAGTATCATTATTCAGCAATAAATATTTTATATGTGAAAATAAAATTATTTTTGGCACAATGGTCACAGAATAATTGAAAGGGAACACATTAGTAGCTAAGCCTTTATAAATTATTTTTAATGACTAGAATAAATATTAAATGTTGACTTTACTAATTACAATAATTTCCGTCATAAGAAAGGTGTGTAAATCATCATTAGAACTTTTAGTTCCATTAATTTTTTTCGTACAATTGGAGCTCATAATTACAGACATGAGTTAATTAATATCTAAGCCAAATTATTGGTTTAGATGAGGTTGCATGAAATATGTATACCTTATTTCATTTTTAGATGTTTTAGTGAAAAACAAACAGGCAGAAAATAATTAAAAAATGCTTTTTATATATCTGCGTGGACAAAAGATAGTTTTAATAGTCTACTGGGTGATAGGTGTCAGTAATGGTCAGACTCTAAACCATGACTCATATTTAAACAAACCATCATATCGCTTATCCTTATTTATGTTTTAGAAATCAAAATACATGTCATCAATCTCTTTACAAATAATTTATCCTGCGAAATTTGTCGTTACTACAAATTATATTTGAAAGTAAAGTAAGTAGTTACATGTAACATGGGATAGTTAAATCAACTAATGGTATACACCATAGGTATAGTACGGTGAAACGAGATTAATTAGATAATAGTAACGGTGTCTAGATAATCCTTTAATGCATGCTTTAGAGATCTATTGTTGACTTAATAAAGGCTTATTCGGATATAAATTTCAGGTAGGTTCTTTAACATAGCTTGAGATACCAAAACAATTTTTCATATTGAAATATAAATAAATGAAATGGTACAGCAAGACAAAATTAGCGGCAGGAAAGGATTTAGTTCGCAATTACAATGACTGCTATCAGAATTCCGCTCAAAGTTATATTAAACTTTTAATGAAGCTTAATAAAATCACATACATATACATAGTCTATAGTCGGAATCTATTTTCTCTATTTAGAAATAAAGTTTAATTCAAAATGGAAATTCCATAGCTAGATTTGTTTGTGAGATCAATGTTCGAATATAAAACGCCTGTGAGATCTCATAGGTAGAATTTAGCTAGAATCCTTAATGATGGCATAGCAAAATACACACTATTTCAAGTATATAGATAGGTTCCTACTCGAGATACAACTCTAGTTTTTAGCTTTCATACATCATATCCAAATTCCTTGCAAGGATATACTCCATCATCCAGCACTCTTTATTTATACCAAATAAAACGATACAAAAGAGTAGTAAAATACTTCACAAAACGTAAGTAGAAGCTTATCTACTAGTTAATGAAGTTAAACTACACCATAAGTTAATGTAACATGTTACACACAAAATGACTGGAGTTGGTTTACATATTAATTTATATTACAATTTTTTCATATATGGTTAAAAGTAATACGAAGGTAAAATTTTCGCCAACGCTTGAAAGATCCTATGGAGTAACATAGATAATAATCGAACTTGATTGTACCTTCGTAGAAATAAAGCTGCATGCATAATTTCACATATATTAGTTGCTTTTAAAATCCAGATGCCGCGAAGATATACAAATATATATATTGTATAATTTATAGAACATATATTATAGTTAATAATTTAGAAGATACCCGATTAGAAGCAGGAAATTCTTGGGGGCTACCAACTCCTAAATAATGAGATTTGCCAGATAATAATAACCTGCTATGGTTCAGAGTCCGGTAACTACCTGGACTTAAGTTACAATAATCTACACCTGACTAAGCTGGGACCAGCCAGAAAGCAGAAAAGCATATAGGCTGAGAGGTTTCGAAGGCCTGAAGCTTTTGAATGCAGGGAATTTTGTGAGAAAAGTTTTAATATCGAATTGTTACTTCTTAGCTAATCATGATGGTTTTGTATAATAGTATTGGGCAAAATTAGTAAATTTTACTAATTTTTATGTGCGATTTTGCTCTCCACTTGTATATTTTGTAAGAGTGGCAATGCAAGTAATATGAAACATATTTAACATATAATATTCTAGTATAAAATAGGGTTAATTAGTATAATCAGTTCTATGAATAAGAAATAGTTATTTAAAATGTATGAATTAGTAGTAGTAGTAGTAATAGTAATCCCTAATTATTGTTCAAATTCAGTATAATACTCTCAGGCAAACATGTGTCGTGTTCGTAGCGCTCTATGATATTCAGCTGTGATTGCACACGAGTAGCCTATTGAATAGTTTATCACAACTGCTCGACAGGCACCATTAGATCCAATGATTGGATACAGATCGTAATTAGTTTGGCCTCATTACTGTAACTAAATTTGATTGTTGATTGAATTTACCTGAGGCCTGTTGCGTGTGCTCATTGGCGCGACTCTAGATGAATGCGTTTTAAAGCAATAATTACACTATGAAAGCATACACTTATAACAGGTAACTAATAATATAACGCGACACGTTTTGGGCAAATTGTGTTTAATATTTAATACGGAAATTTATTTTAACATTGACTTTCACTCTATTCCTTTGTTAAATTTATTGTGTATCAAGACATGTGTTATTTTGCCAACGCTCATCTAATAATAAAATGTGTAACTTGTAATTGAATATAATAATGGTGACATTTTTAGCAATGTAATATTTGATAAAGTTATGTTTACATTCATCATTGACTAAACGTTAGAATAAGATTTATTGAATGTTTTTACAAATTCCATTAATAAGTCTTTCGTATACAATGTATAATCTAACTAGGCATAAAGTTTAAAGTAAACGGGAAGTCCCTTCGACGTTTTCTGACATACAATACAGCAAATTACCAGTGCCATTTTGTGATGATATTTGCTACAGTTATGGACTCAATGCACTTGCATCCTGTCTTAAATTGTAGTGTCAGACTGAAATGTTCATTACATAATTCTAGTTCCTCCCGCTACTTTAAATAGACCGTCTCATGATGACAAAAGAAACCAATATTATTACCATACATAAACACATTTTAATTTGGTTCAATAATTTAAATCTAGAATAATATTTTGTTTTGCATCCTGCACTGCTTTAATTTATAGTAATATCTTGAGAATACTATTTGACATTACTATATGGATTATATATTGTCAGCTGATATTTATGCATACAAATCCTAATAATATTATAAATGGGAAAGTGCTTTTGTTTCTATGTTTTGCTTTCACGTACAAGCTATTTAACTGATCGCTCTGAAATTATATACGGACACTATTATAGCCCCTAGGATGAACACAGTCCTATTACAATTTCGCAAACTCTTCTAAGCTGAGGCCCATTGGTCTTTAAAGCGGCAAACAATCGCATCTTAATATCTTCAGCTGTGAAACGTGAATTCAAAGAGTCAGTTCAACGTATTCAAGTAATAATTACTGTACGACCATATATTTAATTATTTTGACCATTGTTTGCATTTATTTACATGTATAGACTAAAAGCATAACAAAAGTAAAAAAACGCTTATTTTAACACCGTTGCAACAAGGAAAACCAATTTATTTATTCTTGGTCACAAAGCAATGCGTGAGACTCTAAATTCAATTTGTATGATGGCAAATCGTCGGGGTTGAATCCAATCCATTTATCAGTGCCGAGGTATATATACTGATTAGGTATATAAATAATTATATAATTCTTAGATTGGACTGAGGAAATAGTATGATATAGCTAACGTGGATTGGGAAGCTAGAAGTTTACTGTATAATGTATTATCTTTTATCTTTACATATAAATGGCAACTTTAATGAAGTAATATTAAAATGTGTTAGTAGTGAAATGATGAATTTTCAATAATAATATTTACGCCCATACCATTTATAGACTATACAGTCATGAATCCAATATCATTACAAAATATAGGTATATTTGTATTGTGTCTCGGGATACAATAGCGAGCTCCAATCTTTTGTTAGAAATATAATCAATTTTAACTGGAAGTGCAGAACCTGAAATAAGAATTGCACACATTTTTTCTTAACATATGTTTCTCTCAATCATGAACTCAATCATGGTTCCATGTTGTATGGGCCTCTATTCCTTGTTTATGTTTAAAATTATAATATTATTTGTCTATAAGTTCAAAGGTTGGTTGAATACTTTAGCTGACGACACTTCTTTATCATACAGAGCAAATTCAGCCTTGGAATGAAATACAATAATCCAAGATTATATCAATCGACTCAAAACATAGTTTAAAGATCACTATTTAGTAACGAATCTTAAGACTCAAACATTAGTGTTTATCTTAAGAATAAAAAATAAAATATATTTATCTTTAAAATACCATGAAATTTTGTTACAACAAATTTATTTGCCTATGCATAGACATAATGGATTGTATTAAATATTAAGAATCATTTATTGATATTAGTTTATGTAGGAATACACATATAAATAAAATTATGTAAAGAATGGACCCTTAAAATTTACTAGTATTTTTTTTCTAATCAGACTCTTTATGATGCCGATGTACAAAGGAAGTTATATTTCTCTTCATTAATTGGTTTCGTAACCATGAGGACAACGAGGAAATCGCATCATAAATACATTTGTCTGCAAACCGAGTATAATCAAACAAACATAAAATCTGTGACATATTAACAAAAATGGCCTAAATATATATAATATATCTCGTGGAGTAGTAATTATGTATATATAAAATCTTGTATTTTACTTCTTTTTTTCAAATGTAAGATTGAGCTCTATGATTATATATGTCCAACCGAGAAATTAGTCTGATCGAGATTAAAACCTCAAAAGCCAAAAAAAGTCTTGTTTTCTGTAGTTAGGATGTTGAATTTTCATATCCATAGTACTGTCTGCCTGTGTTCCTACATGATATCACAAGAATTAAATTTCCTATAGAGTTACATTGAGCATAAAATCTCATCGAATCCTGTTGAGCAACAAGTGCTGCCGTTTTAAATGTTAAAAGGGAATACACAAATTGGGCAAAAATTCCAGAATCTTTAAAAAAGGTCCGATTAAGATTCGTACGTATTATTGTCAGTCAGTTCTATTAAATTTTAATATTAACATATTTATTTTATATACCTCAAAACCTCACTTAACCAGTCACAAAACATACCTAACGCATAACACTCTAGTGTTATGAGAAGTTACGAACTTACCCTGCATAATAAATGGTATCCAAAAATATTAGCAATATTTCCGAAACTGTACAAAAACACAAAAATGTGTGTCTATCTAACAGCAATAATTTAGCTTATCGAATCTAACTTGGTAAGATATTATACGATGTTATTACATTATTTTACTATCATAATTTGCATCTTTTATATTTGGAAACAATATAACATTTTGTATTTCATAAAATTTTAATTGTTTTATAGCATACTGTTTTTACAATACAAATTAAATTAATTAATTTATATTTTAACTATGCGTGTTTAAATATTTAATTGGCTAATCTGTTTTTGGATTGTGTAGTGTAATCATCACGTTAGTAATCAAATTCTAAATATAGCTTGACTATTACAGCACACAATTTGAATGGCGTAACCACGGTCTGGTAATTATGTCACATTTATCCGAGTAATTGCAAGAATAAATTTTATCACGATCATTATCCGATTAGTCCAGTTCTAATCAGATTGATACTGATTTATTGAAGCATGTAATACAACCTAAAGTGGCATGCATATTACAGATTGTTTTTCTTTTCACTCCCTTTTTTCGAAGAATGTTTTAATGATGATAGAATAAATAGGAAAGTATTTAATCCATATTCTTCAACTTATAATAAGTGTCTTAGACATTATCTAGAATTTTCGGTTCACACCATGTACAACATTTCTCAAGTTAAAATATTTAAATATTTTGATATGACTGCGAAGAGACAATATCAGTGTTGACTGAATTTCGTTTCATTAGCTATGTTGTAATATTTGAAAGTTTATTGTGAGAAATGTTTTAACGCAATGTGAGTAGGAAAGCGTAGGCAAAATTTGTTCAAATGTCAGGCTACATTTATTTTGGAGCTAAATATCTATTTAGCTCCTACTATTGTACTATATCTCATGCTTCTAACTAAATTATAGTAGAATATTGGTACAAGTATTAAGCTCATACTTACTAAAAGATAATGATAATATATTATATGTGCTTATTTAGCTGTTTGCATAATATCGCTAGAAATAATTATGTTTTGAGTTGATATTAGTAAACTGATGATATTGCTGTCTCATTTATAGTAGAACAGAAGGTTTTATAATCACCCTAATAATAAATAATTTTAATCTCGTATCGTATCATTTTAAACAATACACTTTACGTTCGATAAAACTGTATATACAGAAAATAATCTTATTTTACATCATCAGATTGATACTGAATATGAAATATACTCTATTAATAACTATTGAACAATTTGGGACTATATGTGTATGGAGAACTCCCTTGAATATATCGTATTATCTTTGTTTATTTATTTCTCTCTTAGTAATATTTGCTTGGGTTCCAATTCGATATAAATATTACCATATACTATTTCAGAAGCTAATATAATTTGAACCGGTACAATAATGATTTCAACATATTCTTATTTAAAGATTCTTGTAGCATTTTAAATATTTTAATTTAATACCACTAGTGAATTACAATACATATTCCAATAATTACTTTCACTTTACCAGGAATTTCAAATTCAGAGATTCTATCGTAGGCATCTTCATAAACTGATGAATATTTACATATTTGTAAACAATAAGTACATTACATATAGTAAAGGATTTGGAAAAATGGTTAGACTATTTCACGCATATGATTTGTAATACCTGACTACTCGTATATCGTACATCTAGATATACGTTGTACTTTATCATAGCTAAAATAGTTAATACTTAATATTGTATGGGACACGGTTGTCGGTTCGTTATCATACCACCAGTTAGTAACTAAAGGGAATAGTTAGTAATATGCTCAATTATTTACATTTTGTAAAGGTCTCGTCTTCTGTTTTATTCTGAGTAATAGATCTATTATGGTTCATCATTATGAAGTCCACAGTTTTTAAAATTTAGTTGTATCTGCAAATTTCAAGCATTTAACAGTGTTTTGGAATATACACACAATTATCTTTTTCTTACCCCCCCCCCCCACACTGAAAAATCTAATGCTGATTTACATTAATCACATAACCTCTTATCATAAATATTACCAGTAATTTGTAAAACATTGCTTTTTAGAGATGAGATTTCTTTAATCGGAAATTAGGTAATTTACGTTACAGTGTTTCGTCGAACTAAAACTTTCTTATAATCAATATTATAAAATGTGTAAACAGCGTAAATAATTTTAAAATTTATTAACAACAGCTTTATGTATTTATTTATATCCAGAGTATGTATGGAATGACAAATATACAGCGCTTAAAAACATATGATTTCTTTGTCGGGCATCCAATCTTGGTCTGTAGAGAATTCTGAATACTGGAAGGCAACGTATAGGTCTGGAAGACTTGGCATATTTTACTAATTTATCTGCAGAGTCTGTGTGAGAACGACTTTAAAGCGTGAACTGAATATGTCTCAAACTAAGATTTCTTCACAACAGATTTATTTATTATTGATAATTATTTTAATCTTAATATAGCTACTGACAGCTAGAATTATATACTGACTGATATTACGTTTTATGCGTAGTGTAGAACTGAATATTGTGTAAAAATGAGATACGACAAGCGGCCACTTACATATTAGATTTTGTAATAAAAATACTAGCTACTTGTAAAAGTAATGTGTATAATTTAATTCCTTTGTTTTAAAACTATTCAATCAAATATAAATATCGTTCATTAAAAAAAATATCATGTTTTGCGAAGAATTTTATTCTTGTGGTTGAAGTGAAGTGTTCGCTTTACAAATCAGCACAACACGTGCTAATTACAGTTGATTCAATTGAATACAACACTATCTTGTAACTCTCACCGGCTGTTACAGCAAACATTAGAACAAACGTTTAGTGTTGTCACACAATTAATTACTAATAGATTTACCACACAGTAACTTTTTATAAAATAGTATAATATAATTTCTGTGTGCATATTATAGCAAAATTAGTATATAATAAAAATATATTGCAATTAATTACCTGGTTTTTTTTAAATATAACGTACAGTTTATTTGGAAGAAGTTCGTTAATATTATGGCAACTGAAATATTAATAATTTATTCTCGTGGAATATACATATACATATTTTCTGAAAAATTTCTTCTGTTTAAAAGTTTTTGATGTGATATCTAGACTCCAGAATTTTCTTTGTCTAAGCTTATAAATGACGGATTTTTCCATTCCAGATTGGATACATTTTGAGAACTAATTGGTGCTATATTCAATATAAAATGTTCAATTATATTTCTAATTATTTTATAGATTTTATATACCAATCTACAAAAACTTTCTCTTAGGTAAGAAAACTAAATTTCTGTATTTATATAGTAAGAAGGAATTTGTTTAATCTATATAAAATATTATAAATTGCTTATTAGTACAAGAATTATTTATTACTGAATTAATGTAGTTAATAATAATGTAAATCTATTTATGTAAAACAATACGCATGTAAAATGTGTTATATATAATAAAAAAACTGTTTTTATCAAATTTCTCCCTCGATTAGCAATGCTAGAGGGTTATAAAAGTAATGTGTATACTGAAATGTAATGCTTTTCTGAATAGATGAATTTTAAATTTCCAAAAAAAAGTAAAAATCTAAGGCATAAAAAATTATGCAAACAAATTTCTACCTGTTGAAGAGAACATTTTACTCCTCGAAATTAGTGTTCTTTTTTTTTACAAATCATATTAGTCTCTCAAATGATACATCGACAGTAACAAACTCGAAATAAGAATGAAGTTGGCCAAGATCGATTCTAAAACAATTACCATGCTACTTTCTAAATTATCGAAGAATAATAGCAGGTATATGAATATACATAGCAATTATATTTACAGAAGCAGGGCCTATGTTATAAGAGTACGTTAATTTTATTGTAGAACTTGAAGTGTTTACATTTTAAAACATGTAATTTATTTAAATAAATCTGAAAAATAATTATTAAACACAATATAATATTATACCTTTTTTTATTAGAAATATATAATCAAATAGACATTTATTTGTAATGAAAATAATTCTAATTAACTAGACCACTATTATAATTATAATTTTAGCTGAAATGCAAAACTTAATAAGTTAATAAAACAGTTTTAAGGAAGGATTAGATAAAGAAAATTTAATCAAAATTACCAGTCAATATATTCCATCGTAAAAGGTACAAGTGTACAGTACAAATAAGAGACTGTAATTTCGTTATAGAAAAGTGTCACATTGTCAATAAGAAACACAAGAAAGATTTGAATTTCAATGCATCTTTTAGTACATCCAATACTTCTCACAGAAGCAAAGGAGCTTATTGTATAAAGCTTTCAGGGATTTGCCTGATGAGAAAACCTCCATTGAGTGGGCTTTTCTAAAAATCTTTAGAAAATATACATTTAAAGCACGGCAGAAGGTTCTTTGCGTTTTCTTTGTTAAGAATAGTAATAGATTTATTATTCAAATAAAACGAAACAAAAAGACTTGATGATCTAGAATAAAAATTGGACTACATTTTATAAATCAAATACAGAGGTGGTTCATATTTAGTTATTCTTTTAATCTTAAAATGCATCGAAATTGAAGTATATCTCAATAATTCCTGTTCATATTGTAAATGTAGAGTTTTAAAAATTTTAGAGTGTTTTTATGTATAAATAATTAACCAAATAAATAATAATGATTGTAGAGTTTAGCCGCAGTTCCCTCCCTCTTAGTGAAGTGTCGGGAATCTGACTAAAGCTAAACTCTACAGTTACATTAAATCAAGAACTCTTATTATATATTTCATGAATACTTTAAAACACATTTTTAACCATATTTATTTACTGCCCTTAATAATGGTGTTCCTAACATCTATGCAAATTTTCAGCTTTCTGAGAATTTTTGCAAGGGTCAATGTCTAAATTGACCGGGCTATTACTGCAATTTGTCGGAACTAGTTCGTGAATATAGAAAATATAATCATAAAGCTATAGAATGTCTGGTGTATTACTTTCTGATGCAATTTTTATGATAGAAATTTGTCAAGGGAACATCACCTTTTTTGACTGTTGAGTTATACGATAATGGTTAGGAACCGAAATATGGGTAAGTTTATTGGACTTGTTTAACCAATAAAATAGGATGACATAGTGAATAGGTATTTGGAAGTAAGATACTGTACTGTATCAGGTTTACATAATATAAAGTAAAGTAAAGTACTTTTGTTATATTAAATTTGCAAAGTTTTCCATTTGTTGTATTATTATCTATTTTTCGTCGAGGTTTATGTAAATTCAGTTATGTTATGTAAATGAATTTTTTAGGAGACTTTGTATTATGCCTTGGTTCAGTACTAATAATTAATACATAATATACTCTCCTCTCACATATATGATGACAGAAACATAGTATAAATTGATTTGAAATTACTGTTACGTTAAAGTTAGCTGAGGAAGGAATCCGAAAGAGCGTACTCCTACGAGAGGGAGTAAGTAAGTGTCCATAAAGAGTTTTATTTGGCAACTTCATGCAGTTCAAATTACTGTTGCGCTGGTTGAAAACTTTTGGGAGAGAGGGAGTTACAGAATATGTCACTCACACTTGGTAAACATGAAATGTCTTGAGCAAGTTTTGACTTTGTCTCTCTGTCGATTTTACTAATTTTTAACTAATAAAACTGGTTTATTGGCTGATCATTGACAAATTCTACGACTCAATAGAACTGTCCAAATGGCTTTTAGGTCTGAATGTCTTACTTTTTGCACGATGTCTCAAGAATCAGCTGACATATTGTCTTTAATTAGCAAAAATATTAATTTCTATACAAATGTTCTCGAGTTTGATCATCACGGGCGTCCTTTCATAGGATTTGGCTGAGCGTTGCAATCATGAAGTGAGGTATAGACATAAATTTGAAACGTGATTTGAGTGAAAACTTATATGTGACATGTGGTCTCGTAGAAGAACTTGTTATTATTCATAGTATGAAAAAATAGTATTCTTAGAAAAAGTAAACACATTTTATGCACGCATAACTTATTGATGGTTTATAAAATTTGAGTTTCACCAAGTTCTACTTCTTTGTTATTGTATTAATACATTTTTTTAACTTAAACTTTTGGTAGTATATTTTTTTAATGTCTATGGAGTATTATAATGAGTAATTGCAATTGCATTTTCATGGCCTTAAACTCCACGATATAATTATTTAACTCCTTAAAATATCATGTCCTTTCAGCAATCTCAGTCTCTCTGTTACTTTATTTTTTTAGTACTTTGGAATCATTGCTTTTTAGTAATTATAGCTTTTACATAAAACTGTCCAAGTAAATAGATTTGAGTTGTTTGTTATGTTGTATGTAGATTTTATTTTGTGTTTTAAATTATGAATCGTGGTTCATTCATGATTATGTTCACAGAAACGGGGACTTAAAAATGTTTTAATAGAGATTTTGCATCATTAGCTAAATTAGTATTGAAGTGCAGGATTTTTAAATGGTTACGTGTTTTATTCACTAATTATCCTGGTACTAATTGCATTATATTGCAAATCGTAACTATAATTTATTAATAATAATAAAATAAGTATATTTTATATTCTTAATATTCGTGTATCCTTAGATCGTAATTGAATATAATATATCACTTGAGTATTTATCAACATAAAAATGTATAATACCAAAATAGCAGTAAAATTAAACTAATCACTCTCTTGTTTCCCTTGAATACTTGTATCCCAGGTATAAAATGATGTACACAGTTATAGTAAACAAATTTATATATATATATATATATATATATATATATATATATATATATATATATATATATATATATATATATATATATATATATATATATAAAAATACTTTTATATATATATATAAGTATTTATTATTAGTATATATATAAGTACTTATTATTACCTCGTACTAGTACGCGGCCACCACCACCAACTGCAGCCCATCCCCTCTTCAGTCTAGGCTCTCATACCAATAGCAAATCCTAGCAAACAGTTTATTATTGTATCGATACAATTCATGTTTTATACTTGGCATGTGTTTACATTAAAAAGTATAATAATTAAACTAATAAACTTTGACGAATACAACTTATATATTACCAACAACAACAAAAACTATAGCATATGCTTTATAAATATATTTCTTTATAACAACTTCTTAACAACAATCCCATCATCAACCAAACATTTTAGACAGAAACAACTGACAATATTATGTCAGAATTTGTAACATAAATATACAATTTACACTATATCTGATTTTATCTATAATAGCGCAACCAGATCCACCATAGCTTCATGAAGCTTAATCAGGTTAAATAAATAATTAAAAACTATTAAGATAGACTATAACACAAGAAATAGCATATTTTAGTAACTATATACTAGGCCTATATGTTTATCCCGTACATAACAATCCTTAATACAATTTCTAATATATATATATATATATATATATATATATATATATATATATATATATATATATATATATCAGGAAAATGTTTGTTGACAAATATTTCGCCCAAGTTTTCTGGTAAAGTGCGTGAATAAAGCTATACTGGTGTTCTTATGGAATAGAGTTAGTTGTAAACGTTATGCGATATTATGTAAAATTAACATAACCTTTTAACAAAATACATCCCAGACCTTTAAGTTCACCCATATTTGAAATATTAGAAAAGATATGCCAAACTCGATCTCGGGAAACATGCTCTGTTTAGATTTATATTTAGTTAATTTCATAAGATGTGTATTGTATTATTTGTACATTTTTCGAGATTTTAAACTACAAGATGCCTTTTAGATTTTCAAATAAAATTGTTTTCTTCTATAATTTGCCAATTGAAATAGTCGTGCAGCTAAACATAAATATGAAAGACGATTTCCGAACAGAAAACCACGTAATTACGTATAATTTGCATAGGTTTACAATAACTTTTGAACAAACAAATGTTTTCCAACCGTTAATTGTTCGAGAGAACGTCCTATAATGCAAAGTATACGAAAAATAGATAATAACATTGATATTGTACAGCGCAGTCCTTAACTTAGAACTCAACGATTTAAAGAAATAAAACATATCTCGTAGTACAGTCTGGAGAACATTAAAAGAAAACTATTTACCTATATATTTTACAAAGAGTTCAAAACTTCGTATAGGTGACAGTGCATTAAGATTGCAGTTTTGTCGAAAGATGTTATGCAAGCGAAATAATTTAGGCTATATATTTTTAATCTATGTTTACAAGTTACGTAATACTATATTTGAAAATAGTCAACGGCGGTCAATTGAAACTCATCAGGTAGTAGTAGAGTTGAACGTTCAAAATCAATATTAGATAAATATATGGTGTGGTATAGTTGGGGACCAGTTAATAGGCCCATTTATTTTTTAAAACCACCTTACTAGTCTCGTGTACAAGGACTTTTTAGAGATTCATCTGCCAGATCAACTCTAAGATGTACGACTTGAAAGAAGACATCAAATGATATTCCAGCGTGATGGAGCACGGCAAATTATTTACAAAATATTAGAGCGCACATGCCGGTAATTTTTCCATTCAGATGGATTAGTTGAGGTGGACTAATTAATTGGCCTCCTAGGTGCCTTGATTTAACTCCCTTGGATATTACCTTTGGGGTCATTTAAAGCAACTCCTATACGCAGAACCAGTTATTTAAAAGCCGAATTATTGATCCATATTTTAAACGGCTGTGATTTTATTAAGAGCGACCGAGATGATATCAGAAAAGCTACACGTGTTTACCTAACTTTACGCTATAAAATCAGTTTCGCTTTATTTCCTTCCTTTCTCAGAAAATGTAGCTAAATATTTCGCTAGCCATAGTTAATTAAAAAGCGTTTTCAGACTTATTTTCAATAAATAGTTTTCCATTATTTTGACAAGTGGAAAACCTCCAGTAAAATTTGTTGGGTTACTCGTGGGACACTATGTATCATTCAGTCTTATTCTGAGTATTGTATTTAAACTGTATAAAGAAGACCTTCCGTAATATTTGTCATGAAAATGTGAATGAGCCAAAAAAGGATCGGTTCTCTATTTAAAAAGATACGTGTTAAGGTTTGATTATTCAGTTTTAAAATATGCTTTCGAATGTCCATAATTTAATTATTTGTTATTATTCAAATAAACCAATAGTAGTTTTGTAAAAAAAAATAAATTTATGCAATCACATTTATTCAAAAAATAAATTATGTATATTATTACATAATTATTCAGTATAATGTTATACTTAATTTTATATTTTAGTCGTTTAAAAATAAAAAAGGGCAACTTTTAGATCATATGATTATTATGATCAAAGTATTAAAAAAATATTTGCTAAACATTTTTGTTCATGACTCATTAGTAACCACATCATGAAATGTTTTCTAAATCAAAGTATAAAGATTTTGCTCTAATTATTATATCACGAAGATAGGATCTGTAATTCTACATTGTTACTATAATTTCTGAACATTTTGTGAAAATCAAGGATTTAAAAATAAAATTGTATCGTATACTAACAGGGCTGAGAAATATGATATTAATAGTAGTGCAATCGTACAGATAAATACAGAGATGATTTAAGTATAATCAATAGAAAAGTACAGTCGAATTCCTGACCCATCCCAATCCTGTTTTCCTTATTAAATACCAGAAAACTGGGTAGAATTAGTAATAATATATATTGTGAATAGAAAATGAATTATATAATCAACATTACAAATCTTGTAATTAAAATTTAATTTTATATGTAATTTGTTTCGTTCTGTTAGAATTAATTATAATTCCTGTCATTCCTTATTTTGCGTTATCTATAAGATCTCGAGTATCCGTGAGAACAATGGCAGTTCATTTAAGAAAGACACTTTGTAAATATGAATTTTTTATATTGTAAGAAGCTCCAAATCCATCTTGCTGAATATTCTTATACAGTTGAAGCTTCTTCCATTTCTTGTCTTAAAATGAATAAAAGAAAGTTTAATGCTTTATCCTCACAAAAAAATTAAAAAAAAGATTTAAATATTTTTTTTAGTAATCCAAAATAAATTTTTAAGTGTATATGTCTTGAAAAGTAGGTACAAAATTACCTTTCACTGAATAGCCTTATGTGCAGAGAAGCAGAAAAATCTTCGTATATTGTGCACGCTTTATTGCACAATCATCCTGTGTATAACGCGTAACTCTGGATAACGTTAAATGTTTTCAACGGCTAATACTTCCATTACCAATAAATTTCCTGTTACTCAAAAGTTATATTTTTTCTCGTACTCCTCACATTTTTTGTTTTCTCACATTCAAATAGCTATAGCCGTTCCTATCCTAGAGGCATCGAGGCATGATATTGTGATAAAATGTCCTAACTATATTTAACCCAAGGGGTTAGCAGTTAAAACGAAGGTGAATATAGTTTTCACCTCAATAGCTCTGGATACATGTTCTCTTAGTTCGCGACATAAAACCATAATCATAATTAGTAGGCCTGAGTCTTACGTTGTTATATACATATACATATATATATATATATATATATATATATATATATATATATATATTGCTAACGCTTAAATTACAATTATTGGGCTTTGATTCTTTTTGCGTGTGCGTATGCATATATATATATATATATATATATATATATATATATATATATATATATATATATATATATATATAATTTTAATAAACATTGAATCACAAAAACTACTTGCTCTGCCGGGACTCGAACCCGGATTACGGCACTTGCCGGGTGATCGAGCCCTTACTTTTTACGATTCAATTATTTTGTATTTTGCCGTTTCTTTCACATATGTGATTAAATAACAAAACTAACATATGATCGGAAGGCCAAATACCTGTCAAATGAATTTTATTTACTCATAAAATTTGTATAAGTGGCAATGGCCTAATATAATTTCAATAAACATTGAATCAATATATATATATATATACACACACACACACACACACACACACACACACACACACACACACACACATCACGCACACGCTAATAGAACCAAAGTCCAATAATTGTAATATAAGCGTTAGCTTAAAGTTGATTATATAATATAGGACTCGTATTATATTTTACTTATATTAAATATCCAAACACAGTTCAGACTTCAAACAGAAAATGAGAAACGTCTCATTGGATATTTTCATAAATGGGTATATATGCTTGTTTCCGGTGTTATTGGATTCTGAATAAGGCTAAGATTGGGGTTTTTTGCTGCCTCCTCTCGACATCCCAAGAAAGAAGATATAGTGGACTCTATATCTCGGGCATCTCACTTGGGAGGAAGGGGAGGCTTGCTTTCTTACACTCTTCTAATCTAAGTTTTTTAATAGGAGGAACTTCCTCATTTTCAGAATAGCAATAGGCTTTAAAATCTAGGGTGTTTTGCCTACTCAAACAATCGTCCTTAGCTTTAAACCATACTTATATTCCAAACCTGTTAACCTAAAATTTCGTCATTTGTGGTTTGCTGCTCTTGCTCATCCACGGCGTTGCTCAGATGTAGGTGTCACATCGGCTGTTCTCAGTAGCGGTTCTAATAGTTTAACTGAGCCACATATGATCCATCCTTAAGCATATATAGATAAAAACGAATGCTATATGTATTCATTAATTTTCTTCTTAGGTACTACACTGCTTGTATACAGTATAGATTTATCAATAACTTTTTAATTTTGTTTAATAATACGCGTATAAACAATATACTGGATGAAGAATTTATAGTTCTGTAAAACATCCTTATTTAGCGTCAATATATAATTGGAAAAACTAACCTTGCATATATCAAAACATGAATAATAACTGAATGGTTCCTCCTTTGTTATAATAATAATATTATTTTACTTTAATCATTAATTTTCCTCATAAGGTTTCTGAGCCTTCGCAGGTATATTTGAACAAGGTTTAAATTATTATAACTGCAAGAAGGGACAGCAATGAACCGTCGTAAGTTGTGAACTTTACACAGTAAAGGGATTTAATCTCGTAGCAGTAAACAATTGTAGTGACCTCCTTAATATGCGAGTAGGAGTCCTGGTATAATGAAAACTGCTTGGTACATAACACTGAAGCTAAGTATTACTTTCTATTTTATTACTCATAATATACTGAAATTTAATAATTTTTTTAATATACGGAAATATACCATAACAGCATATACCGGAGCAAAAACATGTAATATTATTAAGTTGTGCATTGTGTATCAATAATTTTTAGAGGGCTTTTTACATATCCTGATTCTTTTACTGTAATTGCAAGTTTTATAACTGTATGAATTATAATACTGTCTTTACATTTATAAGGTTTTCTTAGTCAAGTCATTGAACTTAACCACAGATCCACTTAGTCAAGGAATTTAGCGTTACAGTGTTACGTTATTATTAATAAATAGTTTTACCTTAAAAATGTGATTTTTAAATGGGCCAGACCTAGGGGTGTCCAAATATAACACATTAATAAATTGTCGAAGTGCACTGTGTATACCTTGGACCATTACCTTAGTCCGAGATCTGTGTTATGCTGAGTCTCAACACGCCAAATTGAATACTTACCTTCATACTTACGAACTATAAACTTAATGTCTCCAAAAACGAACAAAAACTGAGTCTCATTGATTATCACGTTTTTAAATTAGTTCAATGTTTATGAAGTTTCTACAGAGGATAAGGCTCTTTCCTACTGAAAATTATATTATTGAAAATATAAAACTAATGTCTTTTTTGTCGTCGACTACTACTTGATAAGTAAGAGAGTAATAAGAACTTGCATGGTAGTAATATTTACATGGACTGCTACAGGAATTATTTAAGGTTTCCTTCAAAGAGATATAAAATGTAGCAATGTGAAACAAGATGGCCGACAAGTTGTGAATTTTAAGTTAGTAATTGAATACATGTATGCAGTTACAATGTATTAACATGGTCATCATTGTTCATACCACTGTGCTTTTTGTTATTCTTCTATTGTCGCCCCTCTGTGTTTGTCTCCATTTATAATTATCGCAATATAAACTTATTTATTTGAAATATAAGATGTTTTGAGTCTCATATCGTTACTTTACCTCATAGTAAGAGTATTAAGTGTCAGTGCACTATTATATATGTATACTTACATAAACCATTTCCCCATTTTTATGGACTTGGGCATGCACAAGTTTTAAATCATAAAGATGTGTAAAAGTTCTTAACATCAAGTAGTTTGCATTTGAAAAATTCTGTATTTTATATATATACACTTTCCGGTAGCACATTCACCCGGCAAGTGAGAGATCCGGGTTCAACTCCGGGCGGAGCAAGTACTTTTTGCGATTCAAAATGTTTATTGAAAAATTAAATAAGGCAATTGCCATTTATACAATTTAATGTATATATATATATATGAGCAAAAGCTGTGATGTAAATTTGTGGTCTTATATTGTGTTAGTTGTTATTAGACCGTCCCGGGACTTGTGTGTGTATATATGTGTATATAAATATGTGTGTGTGTGTGTGTGTGTAGTGATTCTGTATATTTATAATTTAATTATGTGTGTTAAATTGTGGCTTTTCACACGGGTTTTAAAACAACTAATTACAATTTAGAATAAAAGTAAAGTTTATTAGCTGGTTTTTACATTTGGATGCAAATTATGTGTTTATTGCTGATAACATATATTAAAAGCTTTAAACACCTTAATAAAACCCATAATAAGCTATAATTTGTTATCCTAAATAGTAAAACCTTTATGTAAACGAACCTTCAATGCGATCAGTATATCTTGATTGAAGTAAAAAAAAATACATTAAACCTTTATATTTTTATATTTTCAAAAATATGTATTATTAACAATTTTCGGCTTTACCCCTTCGTTTGGTTCCCGTTTGTAATAAAACAGAAAATAAATGAATATTATTCATTGTGTGATTAATTGGTTGGTAATTATTGACTTGTTTGTGCCAATGTTTACTCTAACAGCAGATGGGAATCTCTCGGCACTGTTGTGCTCGGATTAAGCGACAGTAATTAGCTCTTATTATGCTACTGTTAATTGCCAGCCCTTTAACAACTACGAATAAATTCTTTTGTACAGGTTTTAATTATATGAAGAATTAATATTTAATAATATTCGTTTCAATTTTCAAATAAATATCTTATTTTTGAAATAAAATATTACACATAAATTAATTTTGGTAAAAGACATTACTTATATATTTCTAAGTAAGTGAATAGTTCTACTCTCCCTATAAAACATTCTCCACACAAGTCTTTGTACTGTAAAATCGTTATGTGCACCAATATTTCACTAATGTACGGAATCTTAAAATTATTTTGACTAACCGAGGTATAGGCTTCATTCAACTATAAAATTACTTCAAAGGTCGAGACGGTCTTATTGATAATTGTGATTAATTAGTAGCAGGTTTTAGAAAACAAGAAGTTGGTAGTACAATAAACATACATGTATGAACTTTTCAATAAGAAATAAATAAAATTTTAATGAATATATGAGGTTTCGTTAATTTGACCTTTAATTTTTACTTATATGATATCTAAAACTACCATAATTAAATTAATAAAATAGTTTTCTAAAATAAATAATTGCCTACTAACCAATGTAGTTCAACTTGAAAGCTATTAGTCGCAGAACCGATACTATAGTACGGTAACTTCTGTAAATAGAAAAAAATTTAATTACTAAGAAGTTTTATTAATACATTTTTTCAAGAAATCTTTCTATAATCTTTAGTGCGTAAAACGATGTTTTTTACTGCTTGTAGATTGTAGCTTTAAATGTCATTAAAAACATAGACAAAGTACTTAAAAACATACTTATTGTTATTATATTAATATCTTAAGGAGTTATTATTAAACAAGAATTTATAATATTATGGTCAACGTTAACTAATAAATCAAAATACTAATATGGCTTGGATCTGATAATTTGTAATAGTAAAATATAATAAAATTTTAATATAGTTAACCTTTTCATGTTAAGGACTAAAGTATACTGGCGTCTTAATTTACGGCTTTCGTTGATAGAATTTAAACAGTTAAAGGATACAAAATTTTACTTTAGTTACTTTTAAAATTTAATCCGAGAAAAAATCTACACCGTCCTGTTCTTAGAATTAAAACTCTACACAAATAAAGGTACATATTAATCGTCGTATTAGTTAAAGCTCGCGAAAATATACATTAAGAAACATGACCAGGCAGATATATATACACAGCTAAAATAAATAAGTTATTTATTTAGGTTTTGTGACATATTATTTATCAAATTTATCACTACAAGCGGATCGATATAGTTAAAACTGTTGCTTATACCGAATTCTAGAAATTATCACTTAATTAAAATGTTAATTTGAAAAAAAGATAGTGTTAGTACTACTTAATAATAGTAATATTTATGATATTTTTAAAATACATATGAGTAAATATTTAGTCGTGATGATGAATTAACATTCACCCTATCCATGTATCATGCCAACTGTGATACAGGGTGTACATAAAGTCCTGCACAGGTATAATATTTTCTGAACGATAACAGATAAATCAACAAGATTTGGTACATCAACACTACACCTAAAATTCTACTTTTTGAAGGAACTATCAGTTTTCTGTATCATCATGGGGACGTCCCGCAAGGGGTCAGAAGGAAATCTTAAATAAGAGCATAGGTCAATATGCACATCATTTTAAAGGGCTTATCTAGCAGAGTTTAATGCCGCAAACCGCACCCAAAAAGATTGATCCAGTACAAAATGGCGGCTTTTCAAAGGTTTTACTTCGTTACATTTTATTAGTAGCCATAACCCCAGTATAGCAAAACTGCAACCAAAGAATACTGCAGCTAAATACTAAATTAGGATTGTCAGTTGTACAGAAGTGAATTATGATGTTAGTTATCGTCAAGGGTTACAAATTTAGTCCTGATATAATGATAACGGGGAAAACTTGATAACAGTAACAATTAGAAAGCTCTTATCTTTGGGTCACAATTTGGACTTTCCTATTAGCCAGTCTATTCATAGTAGGCTATTCTAGTGTTCTTGTTTTAGTAGTGCTGTCCAACCTTTCTATCAGTGCGCGATTCCTCGTGTGATCGTCTGTTGTTTCCCCAACCAACCATAATAAGAAGTGTTATTCGTTCACGTTCGTCAAGCGACATAGTGTAGTTGAAGAACTACAAGCAATACGATAAACTCTTTTGTTAAAATAAGAAACTTACTTAACTAATTTTGGTAACCATTGCTTCTAAATGTTATTTAGAAGCAATGGTAACATCATATTATGATGCTCTGAGAGTGTAGCATTCACAAATGTTGTCTATTTAACCATTGTGGATAAATATACTTGATTACAAAGAGACATTTGACCACAACAATGTTATTTTTTAATTAAGTAAGGTGTAATAGTCCAAGTTATGGCTTGTAGGCTATTGTTCACAATTTTAGTAAAAGGGATAATGAATTCGAATTTTAGAGGCCTTAATATGCAATAAAATATATAAATACAATATAGTGAAAACCACACAATAAACATATAATTGGATGCGTGCTCTCAATAGAGTGACCTGTTATATTTTCAAAGTTAAATTAATATTGAAAGTAATTTGTTTCGCAAGAAACAGGTAAGTCAGATGGCTTGTCTAAGATTGTAATATACGTCACAAGGTACAGTCAGGTTTAGTAAAACTCGTTTAAATTTTAATATTTGAAAATGTGAAGGTTAGCTTATTTCTTACTGATATTAGCTACATCAATTGTATGCGAGATACAATTGCTTGAAAGAAAAAATGTCATCAGTATCATGTAGTTACTATTATTCCATTGCTACTATAGTTACTAAATCTATTTAAATTGGGTTAATACAATAAGTAATATACTTATTTTGACGTGTAATATTAGATTTTTAATCATGTAGTAGAATCGACGTAGAGAATAATCATCAAACAATTTATTGATAATAAACTTAACTTAAGCAATACTTGAATAACTATCATTATTATTGCCCACTTCTAATAGAAAGAACTATCAGTATAATTCTTCTAGAACACGTAATAAGAAGAAACAGTAGAGACTGTTAATTAAGAAATCATGAACGTCCCCATGTGAATTATTTATAGAGGGTTTATACATAACATAATAAATTAAAATTACATAATAAGTTTTAATTTAGTGCATTTAAGAAGACGAAGAGTGCAGCTGATTTTTATCTTTTATATCTCTAAAATTTATACAATTTGTCTGCTATATTTCATTGATTAGCTCCAAATATTTCATTAAGAATTGACTTTTTTTAGTCCATTATGGAATAATGTTAAGACTAAAGAGAGACTAAAAGCAAAGTGCTTAGCTTTTCGGTTAACGCACTTATTACTATGCCATTTTAGACTTATTAAATAAAACTTAGAAGAACACAAACACTGAAAAAGACAATTTTCTTCACGTAACATGATATTTGTAAAGTATACCTGGTGTTCACATATGATTAACAACAAATACGTACTATTTTCTGATTAAATGTGTAGAAATTATTAGAAATAATTAGATAATAAATGAAGTAATAAATCAGAATTTAATAACTACTAATTAGCACAATCCATTATAATACCCGTATATAGTCATCTCTTTTTAACTTTTTATTTAAGGCCTTATATATTTTTTTAGATACTCAATCGAAATGCTAAAAAATCCATCTTGAATAGTATTCAATTTAGAGGCTCGATGACACATTTCTTGAACTAATTCCATTGATGTTTGGTTCTACATATTAGTGACATCAGTGCTAAACCCTATTAAATATGCAAATATTACATATTATTTTGGAAGCGTGATTCTTAAGAATTAAAACTTTATGGACAATGGAATTTTAATGAGTTAAAATAATAAAAATTTTAAAATACTAATATATATATATATATATATATATATATATATATATATATATATATATATATATATGAATATAAATATAGTGATAAAAAATATATATAATGAAAGATTCATGTACTTTAATCTCCATTACGAAGTGCATAAAGTATACGTGTCTCATACCATGTATAACATGTTCTTCAAACTTTCTGGCAACTAAGAAAGTTTTAAAGATGTCTTATGGTGAACATACACTGAAAACTCTGCAACTAATAAATAATATTGTACATTTGGCTTATGCCTGACCTAATACGTGAACTATTGGATAATTATTAGTAAAATGTCAAGTATTTAGGATGTATTTCGCAAACTAAGTGAGATTATTCTTTCTTAGGTGATGTATATAAATTTTTTACCTATAATTTGTTTAATAAATTAACGACAATTATTATTAATTATTTTTCTTTTGAACAATTTGAGCTTCACTGGAACATTTGCAATTAATTATAACCAGGCGTTTAATAAACTATTTTCAATATTAAAAAAAAATTAAAACCCAGTAACCAGCCACAAGATGTTTAAGTGAAAGCTGTAAAACAGTTCATTATTTTATTTGATTCATATATAACAAGGAAGACCTAATTAGTACCTTATGGAGATACCCACCGAGCAACTAATTTAATTCAACCTTCTAACTGTTTATCAGAAAGGATTTAACTGTTGTAAAGTCAAAGTAGAAAATCTCTTCCATCATATGTAACATATTCATGGCATTTCATCGATCAAATTTCCTCTATCAACCAACCATTACCTGATGACTCTATTTTAGTAACAGTGGATGTCAATTCCCTATACGCTAACATCCCACATGAAGACGGAGTAAAAGCAGCAGAATATTTTTTAAATTCACGACCAAGTAATACTGAACCTACAACACAATTTATTATCACGTTAATCAGAATGATACTTACTATGAACAATTTTAAATTCAATAACCAAAATTATATACAAACTTCTGGTACTGCAATGGGAACTAGAATGGCCCCATCTTACGCAAGTCTATTTATGGGTTTATTTGAAAAAGAAGTTTTAGATACAAAACGCTTAATACCTTTGAAATGGCTACGTTATATAGATGATATTTTTTTCATCTGTGATCATGGAGTCGATTTATTAACGCAATTTCTTAATGATCTTCGATTTCTCTTCTTTAAAAATTTCATGGATATATTCAAAATCTAAAGTCACGTTTCTAGATTTAGATGTTTTTATTGAATCTGGATTTCTCCAAACTAAATACACATAAAAGAGACGAAAACTATGAATTACCTACATTTCTCCAGCTGTCACCCAATGTACGTAAAAAAATCCATTCCAAAAAAGTTTGTCAGTAAGAGCAAAGAAACTATGAAGCAGCCAGCCTGATTTCTTAAACTACATTGAAAAATTGGATAAAACCTTCAAAGATTTGGATTACCCCATAAACATTTTCAAAAATCAAATTTATAAACCAAAATGTCCAAAAAATGCATGTGATTATTCAAAAGAACCTAAATTTATTACTCAATTCTTCCCTGGTGTAAAAAAAATTTATTCTATTATAAAAATTGGATTTAATTTACTTCAAAGTTCCCCTGACACTTCAAATTTTATTTCAAAAGCACCTCGAGTAATTTTTATAAGACCTCCAAATTTGAAAAACTAGCTTAGCAAGCAATGTGGAGCTTTTTAAATATAATCTATCAATCTACCCTTGTACTATTAAAAAATTTGTTTGTGTAGCTTATAATATTGTTACAAGCGAAGAATAACACGTGTAACAAACGTTAATGTGGGACTTGCAAAATTCTATTTTACTATAGGTCACATCTTTCAATTAAGGTTAATGTTGAGCACTGACTTAATTGCACTGACGTTTGGCGATGACTTCCAAACATGATTTTTCCATCAAGACGGAGCACCGCCACACTATGGTGTTCAGGTAAGGTCAAAGTTTCCCATCCACTGGACTTCCCCATAATGGCTGTTATCTGTCTATCAGTTCTCTTATAAGTTTCACTTAAGCTACAGTACTTTTTGCAGCCATATCCTGTTACTGCAAGTTATAAGTTTTAAGAGATGTTGCTTAGTGAGCGTGAAAGAATTACACTTTTAATGATACGCGACTGGGGTTATAATGTAAGACCGTTTGCAGAAGTAACACATTTATTCAATGCTACTTTTCCTGATAGAGCTCCTATTTCTAAATCCACACCACAGTACACAGTTCCTCGCTTTGTAGACACTGTTAGTGTTAAGGATCGAGCCAGATTTGGACGACCAAGTACTGTGACAGACGAAGACAGTCTTTCATTGAAAATCTAACTAAGCGAAGATGTTTTTGATCGCCGGATGGAATTCAGTGAAATTATGATGAATAAAATTGACCAAAACCCAATACTTTTAGACGGTATTATATTGAGTCGACTTTTATGTTGCATGGCCATGTTAACAGGCATAACTGCCGGTATTGGGATAATGTTAACCCACACTGGATGAGTTAGTGCCACATAGAAAATCCCCAAAAATTAAACGTATGGGCAGGTATCGTACGTAATTCAATTATAGGACCATTTTTCATCGATGGAAATTTAAATGCCAACAAGTATCATGATACGCTCAAAAATGAGATAGTTCCTGCTTTACAAGCTACTCTGGGCGCTGACTTCCAAACATGATTTTTCCATCAAGACGGAGCACCGCCACACTATGGTGTTCAGGTAAGGCAATACTTAGATTCCCACACCGGTGGATTGGAAGACGTGGTGCGATTGAGTGGCCGGCTCGTTCCCCTGACCTAACTCCGCTTGACTACTTCCTATTGGGCTACATCAAGGACAAAGTGTATCGAACTCAGCCTACAGATCTGAACGAACTCAGACATAGGATATCACATGAAGCTCAACCTATTCTACGAGAATACTTACAAAATGCAGTAGTCGGCATTTATAACCGGTTAGCACATTGTCAGACGACCGAAAGGAAACATTTTGAACATCTACTTTTAAATGAGTTCACTAAGTATTCCCCTTAACTTCTAACAGCTACAGTATTAGTTATTTCTTATGTAATAATGGTATTAAAAATTTTTTAAACTTTGGACAGCGATTTCTTCCGACTGGATCAACCTTTTTAAGTCCGGTTTGCGGCATTGTTTTCAGTTCAACTAGACCTTTAAAATGATGTACAACTCAACATAGGCTGTCATTAAAGATTTTCTTATAACCCCCCGACGGGCCGTCCCCCAAAGGTGAAATACGACCACCATGTACACAGAAAAGTAGCTTACAATTTTCAGTAACGGTATACAAAATTTGGTTATGATATCTCTTGTCGTTTAAAAGTTATAAGGTCGTCCTAAGACTTAATGGTCACCCTGTATATCAATTAAAGTCTTGAGCATTGTTTGTTAGATTTACAAATTTATTTGGTTTCTGGGACGTAACTATTTGATTAAATACCGTAAAAAACAATAACACAATACAGTTTTTTTTTTATGTTTTATGTTTAGCTTTTCTGGTGTTGTTGATATTTTAAATTTAATTATTGTTAATAAATATTTATTATAAATTATAGTTAGATAATGTAAAATTTTAAAATTTTCTTGATACTATTGTCCTACTTACTCAAAGTTTTCTACTCAACAAAGTATATATAGTACCTGAATTATTTATAATGTGTAATATATAAGTGTAATCATGCAAAATTTTAATAATTATAATTCATAATTATAGAATTATATATAAATCTTTAGTTTTTTTATTTAATATCTGTACACGTTTAAACTCTGTTTGCAATGTTCATTTTAATAAATATGTTAAACTTTTTGTTTATTTTAAAGGTTTATTTGTAATCAAAATAGTTTTTATATTTTATTTTATGCACTAGTTTTAAATTTCGAAAGACGTTATTTTAAGTTTGCAATATTTCAAACCGTAAATTTATGTAAATATGTAGTTTATTAATGAAAAAGACTGACCGTTTGGATTTTAAAACAAGGAATAATTGCAAACCAGAGAAATATTACAAAACAATGATACCATGGCTCACCACATGATAAATCTTGTCGTCTAGAATTAAATGATCAATATTTGTTTATCACATTATTATGGGTACGCTATTATACCCAAATTATTCTCTTATTCATTCTTAATGACTGCCATATAGCTTTGTATGGCAAGTAATAGACCAAATCTGCAGCATAACTTCTTTACAAACCTTTATTGATAGCTATATAGTTTTTAACCCGTTTTCTACTACATAATCTAATATATTATAAATGACTAAGTAGTATGGAAAACATCTCTACATAAAATATGTATTGTGGATATTAAATCATATGATTCTAGTAGTATCTATCATATATATTTCATCGTAAATTAGTTGAAGAACTGATCCGTTTCTATACTTGATGCATGATGCATTAAGTGGTTTAAGAAAAGGCCTCATGCATAGACACTTTCCAGTAGTACTTAAAAACGGTCCTATAGTACTAGTATATCAGCTGTTTTTCTTTGACGTCTGGCTTTTACGGTTATCCAGGACTAGGTTTACCGCTCAATACATGCCCACGCCTTTATTTCAGTAAAATTGTTAACTTTTTAATAAAACTCTGCCAAATTTACGGATGCACTTAAAATGGTTTTTTTTTCAAAATATTTGATATACCCAAGAATAGGCAATTTGCTTTGTCACTTTGAACTTTATTTTTGGCATTGAAACGAAACAGTGTTTCACAAACAGCGTAGTTGGGCGCTCTGATACAATAGAAGTGATCACAGAGAACCTAAACCACACGCACTGGACAAAACTTTGACTTTCATTTTGTTCTTTTGTTAAATTACAACATCCACCAGAACTCAATTGCGTATTTGTTACATCAATATGACATTATTAGAACTTGAATTATAAAAGTAACGTATAAAAAATTTTAATACACTACGGTCATGTTAATTAACATTACTTCTTTACTTTTACCAACGCATATGTTTCAATGCCGTCTAAATGTGTAAGCATGTAGGACGGTATTATTTAGAAATCCAAATAACACTTATAATTGATTACTGTAAATTCAATTTAACTTCTGCTTTTTACCATAAAATAACGTAATAAATGAAAGAACTGTGATTTGTTACAAATTGTTTAGAATTGTATCGTATTTAATTCACCTGTACTACTTTAACCGTAGAATATCCCTTTTCACGAGCTGGTTAAACACGCTAAACGTTATAAGTATTTTAGCATCTTCGTATTGATGTCATACAATTGGAAACAAATATTACCTGCTTCTCATTCCAAAACCTTACTTTCAGGAACTACCTCTTAAAAAAAACATAGAGCTGCATCAAGTAAAATATGTATATTGAGTACCATATGTTTCAGCCTCCATTTCATAATTTCAAGTTCCTTTATGGACATACTTTACTCCATCTGGTTTTACTCAATGAAAACTTTATTGCAACATGTATAATACAAATATTACTGATACGCTTATAACTTGATATAAATACATACAATACAATTGATTTTATTTACAAATATTTAGAATATACTTATTTATTTGTCATATAGGTTTATTAGTTACTAATTATGAGTTATTTCATGACTTAAATTTATTTCCTTGCTTTAAAGTATCTATAAGCAAGTTAAAATAATTTTGTGTATACTTCAAAATGAACAAAATGATTTCTTGACATGCATGAAAAGGTTTTTTCATTTTGCTAAAATTATTTTCATTGTTGTTTTAATCTTAAAAAATATTTTATATTATTTTATGTAAATTATCTGCATATACTAAAGATTTATGTTTAAACAATACAATATATTGAAAACTAAACCATACATTGTTTATAGCCTTATTGTCTACTTAATATAAACTCCTTAATTCTAATGATTCATTCTTTCTATGGTGCTCTTGATATTGGACGGTAACAATATTTGATAGATCAATTTGAAAGATTATTACAAGTAAAGGGGCAGACTGATTATATAAAAATAGAAAGTTGAGTCAATTGGCCCTTGAAAACCGTCATGATGTCAAGCCCACAGATTTTTAAATTTAAATTGTTCCGTAATTTAAACATTCTTTTTTAATTGAAAACTTAGATGTGGATCTGCAGTACCTTATGCCATAACTTAGAATAAAGGAATTGCAAAGAAACAATTTTTAACTTTCACAACTCCAAACCAATCTATTGAGGCAAATGAGTTTAAGATATGTAGCTTTTAATAATTTTTTAGTATCTGAATATGCCAATCGAAATTTTTTTATTATCTTCTATAGATATTTTATATTTGATTCATATAATGAAGACGTTAATTACATCTAACAGGCTCTTTCTATTCATATTTCGCAACTTTAAAGACCAAGATAGGATTGGTAGCTCCCTACCCAGTACAACTCTTAGATTATAGAATCTGTTTACCTCTAATAGGAGCAAACAGCCTCTGAGAGCTCCCGTTCTCTGAAAACACTCAATCTACGACAGTTTCCGCCATGCGGGAGCTTCCTTCCTCTAATAGTACCTGAGTTCTAGGAACTTCTGGCATCTGGAATGTAACGGCCATCGATGGCTCTTAGTATCTGGAAACTGTAAACTTTTAGGACCATTCCGAATATGGCAACTTTTTTATATACCGATTTATTACCTACTTTCTTCATCTGAAATGTTATGGACTCAACAAGTGGGAAGGTTTCAATATCTGAATTTCTTCAAAACGTTAACTAAATTTAAGAAATATAATCAGGATAGTTTGATTGGGGTAAAATACAAGCGGGTATCGTTATAGTCTCTCAAATCCTCTGATATGTGCACTATGTGTGTGTTTGGGACACCTGTTGCGAGCAGTAATGTAGTTTGTTCTAAGGCTGGCTGCTCGACATACTTGATCTGTTTTCGTAAATTTTCTTCCGTTGTTACTTTGCTTTTGGCACGTTCACTACGCTATTTTGAATTATTTTTAGCTTTTTGTGCTTGCGTATCCATAAGACCAAGTTTTTACTGTCACCTGAAGAAAATAGTACATTTCTATCCCTGAAACGCGTTTTTTAATATATGAAGTGATCCAAATTTATTTCATTATAGTTAAAAATATTTTAAAAACTAAATTTAAGTATAAAGAAATTTTAAACTTTGCTTTTCTCTTCAGAATAGGTTAAACAACTACAGAAAATTAAATTAGTGCAGGAAAAATAGTTTAGGAAAAAATTGAATATTGAATAACATTCTTAAGTAATTAATAAAATAACATCAGAGTAAAAATTAGCAACGCAAACCTCATTATACTAAAATTGTTTAACTCCTTCAAATTACTTTAACAGTGCTAGTATATATTTAGTTTATCCTGGCTTTAATGGGGAAGAACGTACATAGACGCAAATTAAAAATTATTTTATATTTTCCTTTTATTTTATGTATGTTATACATAATCGAAACGTAGTGAAGGTGCACCTCCATAGCATATAATGTAATAGAAACTAATCACATATACCCCAAAGTAAAATAATCGTTATTTTATATCGAGTGCTACTAAGTTTTGTAGTCCTATGTCCCGTTTCAAATACGTTTTTTGTAATATTCTCTTTTGCCAATATTCGTGTTCTTTTATAATTACATACTTGTTAAATTCCAATACTAAAAGCAAAAAAAAACTAAATATTTTATAATCTTCCCTATTGTTTTTGATGTAAAATGTGTCATTACGATGGTAACACATTCATCATAAAGCAACTTATGCATAACGAAAGATAAAATATCTAGCTGTGTTTATTAATTAATTTATTATATAATAGAATACAAAAAAACTGCTGCATATACAAGTGAGAATATCCCTTAATTCATGACCATTTACCTGAATAATTCTGACCCTCACATGCTTGACACTAATGGGAGCTCTGTGTGGCCTTCTGTTGTGATTGCTCATCATCAGGGATTAGGTTACCGAAACTGTGAGCTACCATTACAGATAATTAAGGCGACTGGCTGTTATTGGCCTCGTTAGCGTTAATGGACTTGATTGTTGATTGAATTGTAACTGTGAGCTCTGGATTGTCTGTACACATCAGCATTGCGCATCTAAAATAACTCACTTGATATAGATTTGTTTTGTTATAAAACAGAAATTCTACATTTTAGAAACGTAAAAATATAAAAAAATTAATTTTTTAATGTATTATTAATACACATGTGATTACATAATGAAATAAAAACAATATTATTTGCCTACTAATTTAGAAAAATTATAGTAGAGGTAAAAATCTGTCTTATTTAGATAATTGTTGCAGTTAGGTAGTATAACGTGAATCTAACCTGCTGCCTATCATTTCCCTTTAAGGCACGATCTAAGGAATTTAATTATTTTTCACACTTATCATTTTAAATATTACATTTTATTTTTTATCGACTACTGCTTTAATGGGTAAACCATCATATGGTTAATGATTTGTTATTTTCTTGTACGAGTATATTTAATCATATGCATAGGTTTATATACATATGAAGAAGAATATTACGGTACGATATTAGTGACAACAAGAAAATAAATGAAAGTGTTAAAAGATTTAAATGTTTAAACATAACTTATGTGTTTGTTGTTAATGAAATATCTATAAACGATTACTTGACACTTCCAGACGAAATACCTTGAATATACCTTATTTTATATTTTTAAAGGGAACAAAACTAATATAAATATTATTGAGCATTTCCATCTATTTTGCTAAGAAATGAAATAAAGAATACAGTTTAAGACATATCATAGTAAGCCGGGAAGTTAGTTTCTATTATATTTTAATTATATAAATATATCTTAATTAATAATTTTCATACGAGTGTTGTCGCAAGAAACTACTTTTCTACACTCATGTGAAAAGTAATTAACATATATTAGGACTAATTGAATTTAAACATAGGTTTATTGGTCACAATGCAAGCTAGTAATGATACGTCTCGTGCTATAAATGAAGATGAATCAGGAGGTGGTTAATTGTGTGGCAATATTGACACGTTTCTGCTAACGTTTACTCTAACAGCTGATGGGAATCATCTGATACTTTAGCGTCAGTAATTAGGTCGTGTTGTCTTACTTTGCATTGCTAACACTTCATTAGATAAGCGTATTATTCGTAGAAAGAAAGTTCTCATTTAATCAGATATACCTGTTCTTATTATACTAATTTCAATCTCCAAATATGCAAGGTGTACATTAAATACTAGTGAGCCTGGATGTATTCCAAGCGGATTAAGCTATCAATTTAGAATTTTTTCTGTAACAAAATACTATGAAGAATTGGGATTTTAATAAACAAAAACCTAGATACAATTCAAGGATAAATTTGTAATCAAATCTCATATCAGTATAACATTTGTTTTATTAGCTATGCCTGAGAAACAATGAAGTCTGACCAGATCTACGTCTATTAAATAATATTCGGGCGTTTTAAAATTAAACTCAATATTAAACAATTTGCTACCGATTTTTCAATATCTATATTACCATTACATCTTGAAAAGTTTTTCTAAATCAAAAATTTCTTTAGTATACATTTTAAAAATAACTCTAATAATTACTCTCTCGTCAATAAAACAAATCTGCTATTCAAATGAAAATTAAATTTGAATTAAATTTAATATAAGCATCTTCTTACAGGATTTTTCCGGACATTTTGCCATCGTTCAGTGAAACAAGAAATCAGTAACACTACGTTTCGATATCTGCAATCTGATCTCTTCTTCAGGTAAAGAACTAACCTAATACAAATTACAAACTAAGTTAAAATAAACTAATCTTACAAAAGCGTTGTGGCACGCCTAGGTTAGGAATCACAACCACTATGTTGATTGTCCGGAAAAATCCTGTTTCCTTCACAATCCTTCCATCGTCAAAAATAACCTTCAAACAAAGCATATTCTTACATTAAAACAATAAATCAAATTAAAATTTTTATATTTCCAAAGTTATATTGTTTACATCTAGCCATTGTCCTATTCCTGTTATGTTTCAGTTAATTTTTAAAAATTAATTTCCACTTTAATGTTTTTTTATTTATGTCATAATAACACAAATTAGTCACTTCCCTATCTTGTGGCAGGTAATTTTAAAGGTATATTTAATAAAAACACAATAACACAAAGAAAATATTTTTAAGACCTTGCTAGCGAAAGTTGTGGGCAAATACACACTTATATTGCAACGGAACCTAGAAAAATATCTAAGACTGGATATTCCAAACGTATCAGGACTTAGTTTGTACCCTATATAATTTATTTTATAAAAGACTATAGTTAATTAATTAATGTGAAAGAAAATAATTGATATGTCTGATAAAATGGCGGTACTGATAACAAGTTTTGTATTGTACTTCCACAATCATTAAACCCGCATAAGTAAGTGTTATGAATTGATGGGAATTTTGGAAAGAATAAAATAGCTGTGGTAATCCGAAATTAATCAAATTAAATGATTAAGCAAAATCTATATAGAATTATATAGTACAAAATGTAATATTCTATCAGCTTAATTTCATAAATGATTTTTCCATTTTATTTACTGCTGTACTTTTAACAGGCCATTATTATAGTAACAAAAGTGACAAATACTCAGAAATATTGCCTACTAACTTGTTTAATCCAACTAGAAATCTGATTGTCGCTGAACGACAGTAAAGGTACTTCTGGAAGCCAAGGAATTAAGACTTTTAATGAGAATCCACAAGAAGTAATAATAATATCTTCTTTTACTCTCTTTACACTGGAGATAGATAGAGTTTTTACTTGTTGTAGAACTTTTAAATATTATCTAAGTGTAGACAAATTAGAATGATAAAATTTGTTTTGCACATTTCTTTCATTAGTTCATTATTTATTTTAATCCTTCCAGGCGTGGCATAATTTAACGTATTATAATAAAATACAATAAATATCTAAGATGTGACCATTCTTTACAATAATATACTGTATAAATATCTGTTAAATAGAGCAGTCTAAAATAACATAGCAGTAAATGTGTAAAATTGAGACTTTCATTTATTGAACATTTAAAAATATACTTCCACATTTTACAAGGAAAAAATGTATCACATTAGTTCCATTTGAAATTTAATCATTTAATTTCCGTGCTTGATTATTTAAGGAGTAGTGTTTATCTAAAACTAAAATTTTAGGATTAGCCTTATTAGAACATTATTACGAGTAAAAATTATGTAGAATTGAAAGAAATGTGCAAGAATATACTATTTACTAAAGATAATGATTAATGTAAAATATATTAGGCTCCAAAGAGTGAATTAAAGATTGAGTTCTGTTTCTGAATAAACATTCACTCACCCTGCTTACGTAACATGCTAATATAAAAGCTATACTGATATTAGGTTCACCTGGGATACAGTAACCTAAGTTATGACATACAACTGAAAACAAGCCGGCATTGGCACACACTTTCTTATCTTTCGAATATTGTACAGTAAAGTTGAATAATCTTATTTATTATGACGAAATACGAACAAAATAAATAACCCGATATTTTAATTTACCTGTCCATGATATTTATTAAAATACAAAATATATGATTCTATTGAATAAAAAAATATTAAATCCTCTTATACACCACAAATATGAAATTAAATATGCCTTTGTGTAATATTGAGCTGGCTTTTTATACTTATACATAAATTAAATAAGAGCCAACATAAATGTGGTAAAATATAGATAATGAGCTTTAATTGCGAAAAGTTTGCTAAAGGTGTTCTCAGGTTTGATTAAGATTGTGGCTCAAGACAGGTGTAGAGTCACTAATGAGATATTTGCTCTTGACCTACAACACATACGAGAATAAATACAAGATGTCTAACACCTGCTAGGTAAATATCTTTAGTGCAATCCTACTTAAGCTGCTGGTGTACACTGTATAATAACCACATGAACGTGCGTACTGTAATGGTTCTTAAGCAAATTATTATTTGGCATACAAGTTAAGAATATGTCATAAAATGTGGCAAAACAGTCTTTCCTATAGTTACATGTAACATTGAGATATTATGCCTAATTAAAATAATATGAGATTTTCTCTGGGCAGACATAAAGACAAACACATGTAGAGAAAATAAATTATTTAATGTACGTATACTTATGCATAAGCTTGTTATAAGCACAATTAACATGCCATTTTAAATCACTTTAAAAACAATAATGTACTTTCCTTTCATCTTTTTTATGAAATTTATGTATTGAGATAATAATTTTATAGGCTCTTCCAAATTAGAATACACGTGTTGTCAGTAGACAATCTATCTATGCAGCTCTTTTTCTTAAATTTACTCCAATTATTTAATTTGACTATTTGCATTATTCTATTTCATTAAAGCTTATAACAAATACGTTATAATATGAATATCAAATAAGTTTTATTCCAATAGCAAATGATGTGACCTTACGTTTTTAATTTGTTATAAGATGTGTTTAAATATATATGTGATCTATGATGCAAATTTTATGATAATTTCTCGCTATTATATGAAAAAAAATATTAGTATTATAAATATTAACTATACTGTATTTATGATTTATTTTAATTGGTCTATTTCTTACCAACAGAGGTAAAATAAACATTTTACGTCCTATTGGTATTGCCATTTATAAACACAAAGTCTTGAAATAAGTTTTAATACTGATTTAGAGTGCACTATCATGTACAAATGTTCTTGGTAATAAACGCTTAAATATTTATTACAAACTTCTTTTATCCCACCCGTAGCTATTATCTGTAATATTGTTTGGTTATGTACTGTATATTGACGATCAGGATAACAATAACGACATTAAAAAAATTGTAAATGTAACCACGTTTACGGAGCGAAACGAAAATGTAAGAAGAGAGGAATGTTGTTTAGTTATTTTTGTAATTGTACTGCCAATTGACTATTAGCAAAAACATTGTACTGCTAATACGTATACTTATCTATAAATACACTTATTGACAGAAACCTAGTGTTTAAAGAATGTAAAAAATGTTTTAGTAATAGTTTGTTGTTAGATTTTTTTGAGTATTATAACTGCTGAGAACTACATAGATATATTTTTATTTTTCATTGCTTAAAATATTAGTATAACTATGGATATAATTTTTTGAGTGTTATTTTAAAAATATAATATTAGTAAGATAAATATTCTGCATGGAGAATATTCGTAGTACTACAGCTTATTTTAAATTTCAATTATTTGTATCACTACGAAATGGCCATTTAAAATAAAATTATATGTTGTAACATATACTTTGTTACGTTTCATTATATTTCCACTAATATACTCTTTCAGTGATCTAGGTTTTGGTAAATTCTACTAAAATATTTGATCGAAAGCAATTAATTAATCACTCCAACATTCATTAGGGAAAAGCTATACAACGACTAAAATTATATGCGGCATCATCATTATTTGAAACTTTCATCAAAATTTGTTTTGTATCTGGTGATTTCTGTGCCAAAATGTTCCTACTAAAAGGCACTTTCTCATAGAATAAATTTAATATTACTCTTTTATAATTAACAATGAATCAATAAGATATATCTCCAAAATACATTGACTTTGTGTATGCGTATTTGGGTAATACACTAAATATATATATATATATATATATATATATATATATATATATATATATATATTTATTTATATATATATATATATATATTCAATTTCATTTTAGAAAACTGAGAAACCATCAGCATAATCTTGTTAAAAGTAATTTAAAACAATCCTGAGAAAGTAACTGTAAATGGCACTTGTAATATTAAAGATATGATTGTGTCACTCAATCGTATTTGAAAATAATGCGTGATTATAAAAACACATTTACTATTGCTATATAATCATATGCTATGTAATCCTAAAATTTAGTCTTTTAGACCTTTGAGACGTAGCCCTGAGCGATTTTAATTATGGGCGTAGCTTATATGTTACTAAATTATGCCCATGCAAAATTATAATACAATAAAGTTGTATTTATTAATATAGATAAGGTCAATTGAGCAAAAATAAAAAAAAGAATAACATTAAATTTAAGACTTTTGGAAACGTTTTACAAGCGTATACCAACTCGCCTCTACCCTTTTCTTCATGCCCTATGATATCCTTACCAGCCCCGATAGCATGTACATTTTGATAGACTTGATGAAGACGGTGTTTTTTACATCTAAAAACAGTATGGACAACATAATAATGGATGTGTGATGCGGTTATATCAAATATCAACTATTCAAAACGGTTGTGTAATAATATTTTTTCTCTAAACACCATAACGTAACTACTTTAAACTTCTAACTCGTGACAGTAACAATGTTTATTGTTTTTGGTAATAAAACTGAAGTTATTTTAATTTTCAACACAAAAACAACTATGTAAAGTTTTAATTCAATTTCAGATTAACTCCAGCGACTTTTAAACTCCTCAAGAAACTTCACAAAGGACACAATGAGAGCTCTGGATGATTGGAAACTGTCCTCTGTCACAGCGGTGTTCTCTTGGTGTTTTGTGTTGGACACCTACCAACTGTTCATCTCACGTCAACTCGTAATCAATTGAACTTCCCCCATTATACTAAATCCTTTTAATGTGTTCTTATATATTTTATTTGGGATATCATTCTACTATTAAATATATTCATCCACTCGTCTGGATGCTAGAAATAATAATGTTATAGCCTGTGAGACTCTGAATATTATGAAAATTTATGTACTTCAGAGTAGAAGTAAGCAGCACAACATATCATAACAGACGTAGTTGTGTTTTAATAGACAATTTAAAATTTATAAGTCGTTTACTTCTTAATATATCGTATAGATGTGTTTGGAAAAACAATTATACAAAAATATGTGACATAGCAATGACGTCCCGTGGAAGGAGTTTTTGTCTTAAGGAGAACTAGAATTTATACACCTGAAATATATCTACAAATACATGCAATTTTAGTATGATTAAATTTGGTTTCGTAAAATTGTCTACATTTCTACACGTCAATTCACTATAAACAATGAATCTTTTGGCAAAGTTAGACTACATGAATTAGTATATTACATGTTTGAATCTATCATAGGTGCTATCTTTAGATTGCATTCCTTGTAGCACACATATTTATTATATAAATCTACATTTACCTGCATTGAACAGACTCTTTTCTTATTTTAAATTTGTAATTTTGTGTTTTGATATTGACAGTAAATCTTTATATCCATATGTACTATGCTTATGTTTTCAGCGAAACCCCTTAGAGGGCATATATTTCTGAATGTCCATCAGTAGTCATAGAACATCAACATACGATACTACATAAGGCAATTCATATGATATGATTAGTATAAGAAAATATGATTAATTTACAATATATGTAAAAATTTATTTACGATTATACCAACAATTAATAACTGGATCGTCAACTAGTTTACGATGGCGAGACACGTTATCATTATGTTATGAATATCGTATAAAATACATATGTTAATAACAACAATAATAAAACTCTATCATATATAGTAATTTGCATCAAAATGGGCAATGCATTAGAAACAAATTAAAGAAGATGGAAGCTCTGCTGATAATGTAGACATTCTTTGCATCACAGAAAAATTGGTTGCCCCTTTATGACGGTAACACAATTAGATTAAATTTTATCAAAATAATATCATATTAATGCAGAAATTCGTGTATACATGTTGAAGTCGCAGTACTTATGTAAGAAAATTTCCCCATGGGTATCAAATTAAAAAATGATATCAGCTTGGTGTTGAGCTTCATTTTGATATTTCGGCTGTAACGATCACTAGTCTTAAGGCAACAATGGTGTGCATATACCAATCCCCGGATGGTTTCTATGCTCTCTTCATAGAAAAACAAAACGTGGTAATAACCATTCTTAACATAGATTAGAACTATGCCTTCAATACTGGTAACTTTAATAAAAACGTTTTGGAATTTACAAAAGATTCATGACAATAATAATACAATACAATAATAGACTTATTAAACAGTTTTAGTTTGGTCTCAAATGTCCACGGTATTGTCCTAAGTCGGCTAATGGTGGCTTCTGCCTAAAATAGTATCATAACTAATATTCCGCCCCACTTATGTAATCCCACATCATTAATACATGCCTCTCTGATCATGAGGTTCAGCAAATGTTATTTCATCTTCTTAAATATAAAATTCCAACTTTGATTAAGTTCACATTCATTGTTTTCAGCCCAGAGAAGAAACAAAAGTTCAAATTATTTCACAATTTACAGTGCTTGTCCCAGACATGGTACCACGTATAGGAAACCATTCGGCAAATAATATGTTCATAAATGTTTCAAACATTTGATCACAATTAAATAATTCGTTTTCAATTGTCATAAAAACAGTTTCCAATCCTAAAAAACCTAAATGTATCATTGGAGAGGTTTTAGATACCCAGCGTGGACTGCAAGATACTTATATATTGCCGTTGAACGGGCCTCCGAAACGCAGGGCTCATTGTAACCTCCTGAGAACTCAACACCGTAACCTCATTCTGAGCATCAAATCCAGGTATCTTAATAAATTATATCTAGAAGCTGTAACCCAATGGTGTAGTGCAGCGGGTAGAACGGTTATCGCAAGATAACCGGATCAAGCAACGTCGAGCGTGGTTGCTGCTTGGATGGGTGACCGCTGAGCGATGCTGTCCTTGCAAGCAGCCCGCCTGCCCGGCCATTTGTGGTGGTTCGGAAGTCACCTTTAAGCCGTTGGTCTTAAAGTCACCTTAAGTGTTAGAGAGGGCTTCTTAGCCCTAAATTTCCCTGGTAAAATAAGACTACTTTACTTTCTTTTTTTTAATCCAGCGAGAGAAACTTGGAAATTTAGATAGCTTCAAATCATCTAATAAACCAAAAAGTCATGGTTCGTGTCAACTGAAAGTGAATTCCCGAGTTACCGGTGATTCTCAATATTCAGTTAATTTTTTGTCAACGTTTTAGATCATTTGTATTAATTAGTTTCATTAAATCTTCCACTCTTTTGCACTATTTTTCAGTACTGCGATAATGTACCACCCAGACTCGTTCTTTATTCAAATATTGAGACATCTTACAAAGTAAATATATTTTGTAAATAAATACAAGCAATCAAACTAATATCTTAGAATTTTCTTCCTCTAAACTTTTAGCATTTTGTAACAGAGTAGATTACGTTATTAACCTTTCTTTTTTAATTCGTCCATCTTCAAAGGAATCTGCCTTATGCTTAAAGTTACATAAAACCACTGCGTTGCTTAAAATAGCTTTAATACATCTGACGTAAACTCGTATAGACCAATCTCTACTTCTTCAAACTTTGCTCAAATATTTAAAAATAATGTGCATGGCAGGCCTTATACTTTTTTAGAGAGAAATAATATCTTAACACCTTATCAATACATATTCTGACATAACTGCAACACCTCATCTGCTACAGCATTCTCACTACAGAAACTCCTATCTTCCCTAGATGGTAATAAACACTATCTGGGACTTTTCTGTGATTTAGGGATAATATTTAATAATAATGTGATTTATACTGTCACACGGCATGTCCAACACGTTCTTCAAAACTCCTCGCAGCTAATAAAGCTTTACACGTGCCTCTATATTCTAAACACTTTCTGTAATTTTTTTAATACTGTGTAAGTTGCTTATGTCTAACACTTTTTTGAAGTGTATCGCCATTGTTAAAAATATTTGGATAACTATGTTCAACACACTTTGCAAAATTCCGTGCAACTAACATTGATTTTTTTAACTAACGACAAGCTTACTTAGAAACATATGATTTTGTATCGCGACCGTAAATTCTGCAAAGTTCTCCTCAACAAAATGTACCAGAAGGTGAATTAAGTTTAACTTCCAAACCATATAACATAGTTGTTTATTTGGTGGTTAAATATTGCTTATAATTAAGAGAGATAGTTACCAAATTTATATATATATTTTTTAATGATAGCTATATAAATCTTTTGAAACAAGCACGCAACGTTTAAACTATTTTTATAAAAAACCTGTTATTAGTGACATATATATATATATATATATATATATATATATATATATATATATATATATATATATATATATATACTGTTTTATGAGTTGAAACATAGAAGACGACTCGAGATATATATTATTATATGAATGGGGTATTATTCAATGTTTCCCATTATATCCGTTAATAAATTTGACAATTTTTTTAGTTAGGGTTTAATATCACAACTAAAGAGATATTAAAAAGGTCATTTTTCCTTTATTTTTTATCTAATTAAACCCAATCAGTAATTTACTAAACATCAAGTTATAGGTTTTAGAGAATATTTCCACAAAGCTCCATTTATTTTGTATTGCTAAAATATATTAAACATTTTTACTTTTTGAAGTACATTAGAATATTATACCTTACATTAAGAATAGTATGGAATATGATATTTTACACAGTGCATAAGACTATATTGCATTAGTTAGTTTGATTCACTCTAAGTTTTATTTTAGTTTTGTTGGGAATGCAAGAATTGTATTTATTATAGATATTTAATTTATAAATGTTACATTAACAACCCTTAAATAGGACTTTTCATTTAGTACTGAATTAGATTTCATTCCATGGAAGTAGGTTTAGAATATATTTTAATCACTTATCTCGTAACAATATGGCAGAGGGCATAAGCAAATAATGAAGGCCATAAAAACGTATCAAAACGCGCCTTTTTATTTCATTAATGGTTCAATTTCATACTTTTCAATACTCAATACATGTTTTAATGGTTCAACTGAATATTTACAGACAATATATAAGATAGGTTTATAATTGGAGCAACATATTAATTGTACCTAATCTCCCAACCAATTTAACGTCATAAATAATGGTCTTGGTAGTTTACTATAATTTCTACAGGAAACAGGGTAAGAGTAAAATACACCACGTATAAATTCAATTCAATTCAATTCAAAAAGATTTATTTCCAAAAATTTACAAAATAAACTTTACAAACATTCAAGGAAATTGACACCCACATAGGCTGAAACCTGTGTTTGGGTGCGAGCCGTTAATGTAACATAATATAATATACAATATTGAGGAGGTTCAAATTAAAATGACATTTTTTTGGTCTGGTACATTATGACGAGTATGGAGTATTTTCATTGGTAATAATTGGGTGAGAGGAGTCCAAAATTTAATAAAAAAAAGGGAAAGTCTGTAATATAAAATAAACAAAAAAATGCATGTTGTGGTTATGGACATAATACACAAACACACACACTGTGTGTGTGTGTGTGTGTGTGTGTGTGTGTGTGTGTGTGTGTGTGTGTGTGTGTGTGTGTGTGTGTGTGTGTGTGTGTGTGTGTGTGTGTGTGTGTGTGTGTGTGTGTGTGTGTGTGTGTGTGTGTGTGTGTGTGTGTGTGTGTGTGTGTGTGTGTGTGTGTGTGTGTGTGTGGTATACACTGATGGTATAAGCAATATTCCGAGATAAGGCTCATTTCATTCTTAAAATGTCCTGCGGACTGACAGGCATTGATACAGAAAAGAACGAAATAGCCTGACCTACTGAAGGATTGTGTCAGCATGCTGCATAGACTTTAAGGAGACTTGTTAAAATTCTTTGGATGGACATTTATATCCTTAAAAATTAAGTTTCGTAGACACATTTCCAAATTTCCGTCGGAACTATATGGCCCTAGGGTGGGTAACCTAGATACCTTTTAATTTCATTCTTAATTTGCTTTGGCAGCAACGTGAGAAAGGATTATTTTTAAGATATAGGTGTGGTGTTTTTTAGTTTTTTTTGTCACAGTTAAATTTGCACGTTGCTTTGGAATCTCAACTATTTATTTATAAGACCTCAGTAATATCCACCCATCTGTTTTGTGTATTCGGTAAAAACTCAAAATCGTATATGTATAAATTACAAATTATTGCATAACTAAAATCCTGGAGATAACATCTTTCATCAAATGCTTTGGTGTAGTAAATGTAAATGTATCACATGCTAAAATGTCGCATTGTTTGCTCGTCGCCGTGTTGTCATTGTTTGGAAATTTATTTATCCAACGGTTTTTTTTGCTTCCGTTTGTTGTCAAGCAACAAGTGTGACGTTTTATGGGTTACTTTATATATGGTGCAACCAAAGCAAATCCATTCTCATTCACTTTATTTTATATATTGTGAAAATTGTAAAAGTAAAATTTCAGTTACAAAAACAGTTACACACGTCTGTCGAGTGTTTTGTAACAACTAGAAGTAAAACAGGTTTAAATCGTTCCCGTCATATTTTTATGGTTCAAAAACACCTAGCAGGTAACGTGCGTTAGCCCGTTATACTACACTGTATAACCAACTGATTTAAACGTCTACTAGTCTGTAGTTGTGTCAAAATATAAACATATACAGGTCACATTTTAAGTTTCTATCACCCTTGGCAGGTTACGTATCGGATGTTAGAGCGAAATCTCCTGTTATATCCTGTTATATTACACTTTATACCCAACGGATTGAAGCTTTTGTTGTTATGTTGCCCTGACATAGTTTTAACACGTACAAACGTACTTGGGATCAGGACGTTAAACACAGCAGGTAATATATATATATATATATATATATATATATATATATATATATATATATATATATATATATATATATAAATTAAAGACAGGATGGATCGCATCGATTATATTATATTCTAAGCTATCTGCCTGAAACACGTGTTTATCCGTAGGTCTGAAGCAGGACACGTACATACAATAGCATATTTCCTTGTTCCAGAACTCCAGTAAGGTAAAATATATTATAGCAGAATCAACTCGATCATATTATACTACATTGCATGAATACGAAAGAAGCTTGGTTTGTCTGTAGCTCTAACACGATATTTAAACTTACATAACGAACTTCAGTGTTTCTTCATTCCTGAAAGGTAACAAATTATTTTAACTGTATGGATAAATAACAAACATGGGTTTTTTTTCTCATACATCACACTTTAAATGGAAACATTAAAATATTTGACGATTGCAATGACACAACTTTTTACCTAGTAGAACATAAATCTGTCTCCCCAACGCAAAATCAAAGGGGAGTTTAACAGTTCTTGGTGAGAATTCTAGTATTAGGACTTCTATCCATTTGTGCAGTTTATTTACTTTTGAATTCTGTAGCGTTATTTTTCTTTTCCTTAACATTTAGTTATTCCTAGAGAATCATTGATATAAAAGAAAGTTGAAATCTACAAATACATTTTTAGCAATATAGAACAATAACACGAAAATGCAACGTCATAACGAAATCAAGGTCTCTTTAATATAACTATGGTTAATATAATTAAATATAATATATCATTTCATGATTAAACAGTAAAACCAAGTAGTCGTTTCTGGGAACTTTATAGATGAAAATAATTTATAGTACCCATAAAAATCTATAAAGGGTGATTTAAGATCACTAGTTTTCAAAGATATTTATCTATAAATAAGTACAAAATCGAGCCCCACCCCAAGCATTATAGAGCAAATCTTATAGTAAAAAGAAAATTAGACTAACATAATAAGGAGAAAAATAACGATTATTAGGCTGAATTAAGCTCTTGAAAGATCGGACTTCTCCATCGTTCCAGTCATCATTCTGTAGCTACTGGCTTTAATAATAGTTACAAATTATTGGAAAAGTAAATAAAAAACAGTAATAAATACAAAGGAATCCATTTTATAATGAAAATTGTTTGCATTAATACATTATACTATCTAAAAAGATAAAAGACTACACATTTCCAATTGTTTTATGATAAGCCACACTAACAGGCTATGCACAGACAATTGATTTGAAAGATCACCTGATCCCTTATATTGTTGGGTTAGTCTGAGTTCGGATCCAGGCTCAAGGCTGTATTGCAATGATAGAGTCACCTCCCCTGGGCCGACGGTATTGTCGATGGAGCTGTCGTCTTGTTAACAAATTGTTGTAGTTTCCATACTCCATGAAGCCCCTCAAGCTCTGTGACAGCTACTGTACCCTGTGCTGTAATGTGCTATATGGAACTGTATGCGTCTTTTCCGTAAGTTCTACAACTAGCTTCATTCCTTAATTTCTAATATCATGTATTTGCAAACCTAGCTTACTCCATCGTTACCCTCTCCAATTCATATCTATTTTTCCAACTTAATAAGCCATTGTCTCCGTATGTCACTGGTTACTCACTAGCATCATCGTATATAGTAACAATTCGGATAAAAAATACACTTGTTACTTCATTTTAATTTTAAACTATGACTGGTCAACCGATCTGACAAAACACCAGTGATAAAACAATCACCTATTCAGTCTTTGTTGTAATTTACAAATAATACAAACATTTTAATTTCTAATAATACAATAGTTCAAATGTACGTGCTAAGAATCAAATGTCATATCTTCCCTACCCTGCAAAAAATAATATCGTATAACAAAAATTCTTTAGAGAATATTATTTGTTCTGATCACTTAGCATTACGTTGGGCTTATAAGTCCCAAACGTAAATTTCTGACAATGTCATTTATTTCAATATGATAAAGCTATAAGAACATTATTCTTGCAGAGAAAGTCTTTGTATCTGCACTATTCATTAAGGGGAGTGGGGGGTCAACAATTCTATTTTGTGTTTATATTTTTCTCCTACTTTTTCTGGTCAAAATGGTGAAAAATATTAAAATCAGTAGATTATAAATTTATTTATCGATTAATTTGTAAACACAGACACGGAATTTTTATACTGTATACCGCGCTACGAACCATTACGGCGCGTTGCGACTCCGTACTTTTGCAGTTATCATAATATCCACACATTATTTGTTATAGTACAGCTGTTTGAGTAACATCCAGAATATTTTGTGTTCATAGGTTGGCTGCACTGCAGTGCAACAAATTACTGTAATGTTTTTGATTTTTATTCTTGGCAGCTGAGTGAAGGTTATTATTTTGTTTGAGCTCTGCAAGTTTGTAGGTTATTGTGAGTAACTTACGAGTGTTTTTGGGGTACTTTGGGATTATACCGACCACACCAGTATGAAAAACACAAAAATATAAATTTATAGAAACAAACATGATAGAACGAAAAAACAACTGTTTAATTACATAATTACAAGCATTTCCAGGTATTGTGATCGGTATTGTTGTCGCTGTTATCTTATCTTTCTCGATAGTCCCGATTAGGGCAGGGCGCGGCATCACATGATTTGCACGGTACATAATTGCCTTTCCATTACAATTCAATTTATATTTCTGATCAGCCCCTCTAGAATTTGATATTTTACTGATAGGTACTATCTCGAGGGATGTTTTTCTTTCCTTGACATCAGCGCGGGCTTCGGCAGCACCTTTGGTGGGCACTCGCATTTTGGGTGGCGGAATGTGATCAAGAATAAAAACAAGTGTTCGAGTGTTTTTTCAATAAAGAGTTTAGTTTTAGTTTGGTAATGTTTGTTTTTGTTGAATTTTTGTGTTTGGAGAAATGTAGAGGTAAAACACGGAAGTACAACAAAGTGACGCACCAGCTGAACGGGCGGCGAGACTCTGCAATCACGTTATCTACTAGACCGCTCGACTTTGACCTCTGTCTGAAGGGTGGGGAGGGGTTTGCGATAAGACAATTCCTGTTTTATATTGACGAAATATTGTTCTACGCTACGCTAATCTAGTAATCAGTAGAAGCAAAATGTCAAATAACGATTCATGTCTGGGTGTGGTCGGTATAATCCCAAAGTACCGTTTTTGGCTAGTGTTATGTGGTTATAAGTGTTATGCTGTGCTCAATAAAATGCGTAGATCTGAACACAAAGTGTTTAAAAAAACGCAAACATATCGGAAAGCTCAAATGTTTAAGTAACGTAGAAAATGACTCTACGACTGGGCCTAGTACTTCAGATTTAATATTGTCACCTAAGAATGTAAGTTCGTCAAGGAAAAAGGTTGCTGCATGTTATTCTAAATATGATGTATTTAGTAAAGCAGATGATGGACTTAGCACTTATGACATTGTAAATATGAGAAACATAGAGCATTTACTAAGTGATATCGCAGTTTGTAAATATTGTTGTGGCACACTGTCAGTACATAGAGAAAATAGGTTAGGTCTAAGAGTAGATGTTGTTATTCAGTGTAATAATTGTGGATTAAAAGTGACCTAAATAAATAAAGAAAGTATAAAAAATTTGTCAGGACCAAATAATAAGTCAGAAATAAATACTAGGTTGGTGTACGGGTTCCGTTGCATTGGTAAAGGCGAAACTTCAGCAAAGACATTCTGTGCAGTAATTAATTTGCCCAAGCCTGCTGGATTCAGATATTACACTGAAACGTTGCGTACTGCTGCTAAAGAAGTTTGTTTGGAGAGGATTAAGGAAGCAGTTGAGGAATCTGTTCGTGAGAATGATGGCTGTAGAAATATTGCTGCATCTTTTGATGGGTCGTGGCAGAAACGTGGGGACACGTCCTTGAATGGTGTTTGTACTGCAACTAGTGTCACTACAGGGAAGGTAATAGATGTGAAAGTGTTTATTAAATATTGTAAATTCCAAAACAAGTTTGACAAAGTACACAATGGAGACTATTCAACGAATTATTTAGGAGTTAGCGGCGGGATGGAAGTTACCGGAATAAAAGAATTTTTTACTCATTCTCAGGACCTTTATGGTATACGGTATAAATATTTTTTGGGTAATGGTGACTCTAGTGCATTTCCAACAATAAGAGAAATGAAACCGTATGGACCTGAATTTGAAGTAGAAAAGTTAGAATGTGTAGGGCACGTTCAGAAAAGAATAGGCACTCGACTTCGGGCTCTCAAAACAAGAATGGGTCGTAACAAACTAAAGGATGACAAAGCAGTCTAACTGAACTTGTTATGAATACAATCCAATTGTATTATGGTCTGGCCATAAGAAGGAATACTTCAAGCTTACAAGATATGAAGAGGGCAGTTCGGGCGGAATACTTACAATTGGGCTGTATTAATCAAAATCCGGAACATGACTTCTGACCACAAGGAAAATATAGCTAGTGTAAATTCCAAAAAGCTTTGGCACAAGGAGAAACATACAACCATACTGAGCATACACATTTGCCAGCCATTATTATGAATGAAATAAAGCCCATTTTCACAGATCTGGCAAACTCTGATCTCTTGAGGAAATGTCTTTTCGGTGGGACTCAGAATCCAAACGAGTCAGTTGATAATGTCGTATGGTCACGGGTTCCGAAAAAAATCTTTTGTGATCCTCTCTACTCTTGAATTAGGAGTTTATAAAGCAGTATCTACATTTAACCAAGGCAACATAACAAGATAATTAATCCTGCATAGGCCAGGTTTTCAGCCAGGGACAAATTGCATTCAAGCAATGAAATTACTTGATGAAAAACGCATCTACAACGCAAACCGAGCGCTAGAAGACATAAAAAAAATCAGAAAGGAGACATCATTGGCTAAATGAAGGCTATAAGATGAGTATGAGGAATAAGATGACCCTGGCAATCCATCATATGGTGCAGGATAGTATTAAAGGTTATTAAACTCATGTTTTTGCTGTAATTTTAGTTTTTTTTTCCATTTTCCCGCAAATGGTTGTTTTTTACACTAAATGTACTTTTTCTCAGCAACTTGAACAGATATCTTAGTACTTTTCTTCTTCCTATTATTAATCCTAACAATCAGACGGAGAGATATTAAAGTTATAAGTTCATAAAAAATTTTTAAAAAGAAAATTTTTTTAAAATGAAGATTTTTTTAAACATATTTTTTAAAGTACTATATGAAAAAGTCTTTGTGCTTAAAACAAAGAATACTCCGTTAAAATATAGACAAAGACGTATATTTTGAGGGGGTAAGAGGTTTATTACCATATCTTAAATAGTTTGTAAGAAAAGGTACAACAAAATTTTTAAATTTTACATGGCAAAGATAGGGACAACCCACTCCCCTTAAATTCATTGTTCCAAAAGAGTTCAGGTTAACCAAAAATATGTTTAATTTGTATTATTACAACTCATAAACCATGAATAAATTAAAAACATATATAAAATATCCTTTGCACTATATGTCATTTTAACTTTTGATTACACTAATAATTAACATATTTACTACACTTGTTATTACCATGCAACTGTTATTGATTTAACATAGTTTGATATTTTCATAGTACACAACACTCGTTTATAAATATGATTATACTTTTGAATTGCAATTTAACTTCAATGAGTACAAAACGATACTTGAAGATAAGTTATAAAAGTAAATATGTATGGAAATTATTGGAAAAATGCAATAAAGTATAGAACAACGGCTAAAATACAATTGAAATACATACATTCTTTCTATATGGAGCCTTAATTGTATTTAATTATCGCTCAAAGAAACTGTGGGAAAATAAAACGAGATAGTAGGCTACATGTTTTAGATTTCTACTTCTTAGAGTAATACATTGTACTGGTTTCTTTTATGGTAATAAATGATACTAATATTACAAGTAACTGAAATATCCTTTCATGTACTTAATGATAAGAAATACTTTTCATGTGGCTCTCATCTGAAAATGTCATGCAGAAAACTAACTTTTGACGAAAAGTTAACTCTCAATGTTGAAATAGTAATATACTCAATAATATAATAATTAAAATATTAATCCATGATCTTAAAACATTATAAAATAAATAACAATAGAAAAATATAATTTTTTTGTAAAAACGCAGACTTGATATACAATATAAATACTATTTTTCTGTACAGATATTTGCTTATAATCATTCTACAGTGAATTTTAAAAACATATGAATAGCCAACTTTTAGAACTGAATGATTGGTTATGAAATAATAACGTACTTAGTTTGAATAATACATCTGCACCATGTTAAGTACATATAATTAACAAAATACGGCATTTCTTGTGCGTCATAATTTTTGTCGAAAGTTTGTCATATATGTATTCCAAAAGTTTTTCGTTCATATATATATATATATATTATATATATATATATATATATATATGAGAGAAAAACTTTTGGAATTCACTTTGTACTTATAAGCAATACCACAGTTTACATGCTTAATATTCTAGTTTTATGAAAATTAGATTACACTCATATTATACCTTTACAGTATAAAATAAGTAATTTCATTTTTAATATAGAGAATTAAATAATTATAATTGAAAATACTATTTAGAAACGAAATCTCATGTTCAATATAAAGTCAACACTAAATTCTAAAAAAATTACAAAAATTTCTTAAACATTCGTAAAAAATTTCATGATTTTCAGAAATAGAAAAAAATATTATTGAAATGTATTGAGCACGTCACATTCTGCAACTTATTGAAGAATAATCTTTTAAGTAAGCTTTATTGTGGTTATAACTGATATTTAGAACAATATTTTCTGCCATCGTTTCAAGTTAGATGGTTTTATACAAATCTGGCTATTATAACAGTCGCCATGAGAGCAATTGTATATGAAAATAGAATAATGTCTGGCATAGTTACATATTATAATATTAATAGGTTGTACAACCAATAAATAGTTTATATGTATTTCAATGTACTATATGCAGTTTCCTACAATTTAGAAATTACATAAGTACCAATATTTGAATCATAATTCGGATTTTACATAGTAAATACTCTAAGACATGAAATTTGAAATGTGATAACACATCTATATACTGATAGCTGACATGAATGCGTAAGTCTAAACAAATATTCATGGAGAAAATTGTTATTTTGGGATTTAGAACCAGCTGATACCCTGCCATTTCAATAACTATAAAAAATCGCCCTCATGGCAATCGATGTCTTTCTTACGAAATATTTCTACACTTAATGGATATGTAAATTGTATGCTTAAACGCTGATACTTGGCTAATAACTTCCTGCCTGCCATTGGAACTCAATAGATGTGCAAACCTAGTCTTGGTAATCCCTCATGGTAAATGGAAAAGTAAAAAAGGAGAAATAATATACATTATTTTATATATTTTGATTGTTATTTATGTTTTTGTATAAACTAATGTTTAAATGTAGAAGCACCATGAGTTATATAACAGCTTAATGCAGGGAAATCCATATATCAACAAAAGATAACAATGCTACATTAAACGTTGATTTCATGTTTCGCTCATAGTTTGATAATTATCGTTGTTTATATATACTCCACAAACAGGCTGTACTTGGAAAGGCGCACAGAGTAAATAATCTACAGATGGCAAGAACTGCAAGTAAGGGCTAATGATCCGTCGGCCTTTCTGCTCTCGGGAATTGCTAAACTACTACTTGGAGGTTACTAATAGCATGTCCCTTGGAAGCTGTTAAAACATCCAACTCCGACTTTTAAAATTCTACACTTTTCGCAGCTTTTCACATTTACATATAACTTTGGTTATAAATAATTAATATTATAATAAATAATTTTATATTAAATATACAACTACCATTCATAAGCATCATTTACAATCTTTCTATATAATTTTCATTACATTCTTTAAATTTAAAGAAAAAGTTGGACTACACTGTCTTATAGTATATGTACTGCTTGCTGTTACCAGTTGCTTTGTACACAACGTAGTAGGCGTTGCACGTGTACTGCCCCTACTTGATGGAGTTAAATTTATTTCCGACGCTAATATTTGCCTTGTTGTTTCGATCAAGAAAATACGTATGAAGGGTATATGTATGGCAATTGCAATTTACTTTATTCTTATTATTTTTAGTTCCATAACTAATTTGGCTTGTTTCTCTAATCAAGTATATATCACAGAGCAGAGAACCCTACTTCTGTGAAAAAGTAAACTACGTTGGGTTTTATGTCAGTCTTAAAATTTATAGTAAGAGTTAAACATTAACATTGTCTTCTTTATCAAATACTTCATATTTTTTAATTTACAGTAAAAAGTATATTAACAATGACACTACGCGTTTGTTTCTTTAGAAACAGAAAATAATTATCAACATTATATTACATTTAGAGCTGGAATTGGTACATTAATTCAAAAGCATAGTCCAGCGAAATTTCGTATACTATAGTTCTTGCCAACTGCTTCAAAGGGTGTCTTCGCACTTATGTTTTAGGACGTGAATACTTGACTAATCACAGATATCTAAAATGGCCTGAAAAATAATAGCTATTATTTAAAAAGAAGTACTTGATATAAATTTAAACAAATTGAAAATAATAAGCAATGTTTACACAGAAGAGTTCGTTACATTACACATACTGTTTTGAATAATAGATAACAAATTAGAGGACAAGATAGGTATATTTGCTACTTAAGAGGCCAGTGGAGCGTAGCCTTGAGGATTTTCGTAATAGTAATAAGCCTGTTTTCACACCAGAGATCGTAGGAATATCTATGTAAAATTTAATTACAATGGTTGAATAAATTACGCGTAAAAGCGAAGCAAACAAACAAATTCATTATCGCATTTTTATATTATTGGGATGTTCCATGGGAACGCGTGTTCCGAAAGTGAGTTTAACATACTCTTGATTTTCTAAGTTAAAAATAATGGAGTTATTTATTTCGTAGAGAAAGATATTATTACTGCAGGTAAATAAGATAAATATTTATCTTTTATATGATATAAAATGACAATAAAGATACTGTAGCTCTATTAAATAAAATTACGTTCCTGTAATAGATAGATCCGTTACCTTTTCCCCAAAGCAGTTTTTTTAAACAAATTATGTAAACATAATATGATATATTACTCTCGTTTTTATATCCTTTAAATATACATAGTGATTTCATGTTTTATAGTAAATTTTAAATTATCTGTAGCGTTCTGTCTTAAACTTCATATAACCTTGTCCATTGTCTAAGATGAAAGGTACATCTCATAACTAGATGTAGGAAGATTTTTATGAAGATAACGTAAGCTTAGTATTAGGGCAATCAATAAGTAGCAAAATTACTGAGTCTCGTTCTTTGTATTAGGTATAGACTTATTCCTCTAGTTAATTTGTTTTCAGCCAGGAAGTTTCAGGTTCAGTCAGGAGTTTACATGCTTTTCCTTCTAATATGTTATGAGTATTTGTAGTACACAAATTATTGTAAACTTTCTTTTAAACGTAAAATTTCTCTACGTCATCACGCATTAATGTAACTTATATATGAGCTAATTAGTCACAATAACTCTCACAGCCAATAAAAACTTTAGCTGCATTTTTTTATAATATAATCCAATAAATTAAATAAGACTTTACTAATACTTATATATATATATATATATATATATATATATATATATATATATATACCCGAACTTAAATATACTTAAACCCCTTTTAATTTGTATTTATTTTGAACTAAGCTAGCGTTTATATATATATATATATATATATATATATATATATATATATATATATATATATATATATATATATATATATATATATATATATATATTTATTTATTTATTTATTTGTTCAAATTAGGGAACAAATATAAATGTTATGGAACTAAAATATGAAAAATACTTGCGTACAAGACTGATACGACAACAATCAAGACAGATTATCTTTAAGCTTCATGGTTTAAGACCACCAAGCTATAAATAAAATATCTTCTTATTGATTAGCAGTACTGCTCTAGATACGGTCATCTTCACCTTCACTGAAAGGTGTAAATAGATAATAATGAACTGAAACTAGTCAATGACTCACCATTTGGCAAAGCTGTGTAGATAATAACTGACTTATGTTTGTGTGCATTCTGATTTTAAATTGAAATACATGATGCTGAATTAGAGAATATTATTTATTAACCAAAAAGTGACTTTTTACTTGCTGTTATACGAATCAAAGGTATTATAGGTGTAATAACCATCCTTATGAAATACAGTAGCTTACCCAGTAAACAGTACCTATTATAAATCCTTGATACATAATTATATTATATATAGAGAGACAATATATATATATATATATATATATATATATATATATATATATATATATATTGCATTTAAAAGTTATTAATAGCTGTTTTATTTAAGAGAAACTGTATATTATGGTTATATATATAAAAAAGTGACTAACAGGGTAATCCTATACGTTAATGTTGTCATTTAGTATCTCGCTTTTCGGTTGAATGATTTTATATAAAAAGAAGAAAAGAAAACTTGTATTTAATGAACACTGAGAAAGTACTTTATGAAATTTCAATCGCTTTTAATTATAATAATCTTAGAGAGAGTTATTAATAAAAAGAAGCCTCTCCAATACTGAAACTTCTTGCTTCATAGGCTCATTATCACCCTAAACTCTCATTAAATATTTTCCAACATTATATTTAACAAATATATTTATGCTAAATGTAGTAATTATGGTTTTATTGTTGTTTTATAAAAAGAAAACACCCAATAACTGTGCACATTATTGCATGCAATTTCATAATTACTATAATAATTATAAAGGCATATATGACCAATCATAACATTAACAATTAAGAGGGTAAAATCTCATAAAGAAATGAGCTGATATTAAGTTGGTTAATTTATAACTGTCTCAACAACACAAATCTTTTACCCAGTCAGTTTTTAAAACTAATCTAAACTCACCAAGAAGAGAATAATACAAGGTTGTTTTTGGAATTTTGCAAACCCATTTGGCAAAATTCCAATTAAAAGATTCATTTAACATAATCAAAACTTAATGCAAAAAAAGTAATACACAATAATAGAGTTAGGTAGCGAAATAAAAAAATCTTAATATTCTTTAGTATATTATTTATTAGTATAGATTAATGGAACAGTTCAGTATGCCTCTACTACATTTGCTCAAGTCCACAGTGTGGTTCATTTGTATTTTGATAAAAATAAACCAGTTGTTATCATGATCATTGTAGAATGCCCACAGTGAGTACTGTCGTGGTTAATTTTACTCGGGCGTTAACTTACCAACATCATCAGAGTAATTGACCAGGGACTTACAGTAACCAAGGGGATTACGTTAACAAGGGGGCTAATTTGACCAGGGAGTTTAGCTCAATGGGATAACATCATGAATGTGTTAAGTTCATCAGGGAGTAAATTTATCGTAGGATGTAACTGACCAGTATGTTACGTTGACCGAAAGCTACATTTCTGAATAGACCATGACAATCAAGGCGTTTATTCGGTCATAGGATTAAGTTAGCCAGAAGGTAATTAATTTGAATAGAAATTGTGTTAACTATTGAAGGATCCGGATAATCTTAATATTGAGTAATCGCAATAGATTCTGCTGGGTATTAAATTAATTTCAGCATGGGGTAAATTCATCAGAAGAATGTATTTTCTCACCTACCTATGGGGAATTAATTTTCTAGACGATTAATAGTCCAGAGGGTATTTTACAACCAGACCTCTTATTTACACTAATAAACTCGTTATTTACGTCATCAACTTATTTTGTTACGGATTAAAGGGTCATAAATGTAAAAGATCTTAATAACAAAAAGAAAATAATAATATTTAATATAACATTAATTGTTTTTAACTTGTCATATCAGGAGCTAACATAGATAAACCTTAATCTTTACCTCGTCAACAAAGTAATATTTAAATTAACAGATATGTTAAAATTAAGGTAAGATCCTAGCCATGGGATTTTCTTGAGCATTAATTAAGTGTAACTTTCCACAGGATATACTCGAGAACGAATTAAACAGGCTATGCAACATGTGATGTAGCAGACTTCTACATAATACTAGCATGATTACTACGAATAATAGAAAAGTTTATGTCAAAATGTAGGTAATTTAATTTCTCAAAAATGGTACAGCCGGATTTTCTGGAAGTCACATTTCGTATTGAGATAACGAAAGGGGCAAGGTTTAAGTTAACTGAGTCTCTCTGGCCGTGATAGTTGAAGTCTAATAAAAGGCATCGGTGATAGCTTATTAGAGGTAGGGACCGACACCCGTTTATGGGTCTTTATGAGTATTTGTAATCATTTGATTTTTGGTGTTTCGATTAACTTATGGATCTACAAGTCTGCGCAGGATTTTACGGAAGTATCTCCATTATAGTCGAATTACAATTTTCGTTTCGGGAAATTTTTTAATAACTATTGTTAACTTTGTTTACGGGGATTAATGTATAATCTTCATATAAAAAGGAAGTAAGGAGGTTTGAATTCACTTAATAATTAATTAAAGTTATCAAGAGAGTACATTCGTTCGCAAGGTCTGTTTAAAATTAAGTCTTCAATTTTATATGATTTAAAAGTTACTTCTAAAAACTATTTAGTAAACCACATTCAGGATATTTTTGATATTTCTAGGTGTAAAGTTCTTTGTGATAGTTTTGGGTAAAACATAGAATAATTACAGTTAAACTTAGAGTCTGTATTAATAGTTACACACTAGGTTGTGACACACGTGGTACGGATAATTTTCCACGAAGTTTTCAGTTCAATTGAAACAGCCTCGATAATAATACAGAAAAGTAAATTTTACTTAGAAATTAATTATATTTGAGTTTTATAATAAGGTTAAATTCTAATTAAGTTTTTTTACAAAAGTGAACTTTAATGTAATTTATTTTATTTGAAAGAAGAAAACCTTTACTTGAGAAAACCTTTATAATACAAGCTGTAGTGTAAGCGTTTACGAATTAAAACTAAATACGTAACAAGTACACGGATTGTTCTTATAAGTCCCATTTAATTTTAAATTAATATTGAATTAATAAACAGTTTCTAAATTGATCTGATAAAGTATTATCCTGTCTATATACATAAACAAATATAATTCTTTAATTTTCAACTACATAATTAAAGATGAACTAATTGAGTGCAGCTAAACCAGTAAAAGAATTGTATAAAAAGGTTTTGTGAAACTTGCTGGTCTATCTACAATTATAAACAGATTTAATTCATGCTTTAAAAATGACCACCTCTTTGCAATGATTTCGGTGCTCTTGTTTATTACCTCTACTTTTGAGTATTTTATGTGGAAACTTACCTCATTCTTTTTCTAAAATTTGGAAATACAATTCTTAATATATACCTAGATAATAGACACTATACCATTAGGGTAAAACATAGAATGGTACGAAACATTTAAATGTCAACCATCCGTTCCATCTTCTGTATTAACTAAAGAAGTGAACTTTTCAATCTGCTGAATTGTTTAAAGCGATAAGGTGTGGTTAAGGGTTTACCGTTATTTCTACTGGAACAGAGAAACTACTGACCAAGTTAATTGAAACGTCGTAGAGCTCTTTCTACTAATATTGGGGAAGCGAACCAATATTGTCTCTCCTTATTTATGTTTAGATTGATCATATTACATAACGTGATTTCAAATTACTGTGAAATTATATTGGACAGTTTATTCCCACTTATTTTGATTAAAATTTACGTCCCTTATCGTTTAATATTGTACAATATTAACAATAATACCGTAATAACAATATAAAACATAATATACAATATATATATATATATATATATATATATATGTATATATATATATATATATATATACATATATTTCATACGTGTTTTGATGAATATTAGTTTTACATGTATGCAACATCGATTCCGATGGTGGTACTGTCACTCTAAGGAATTTGGTCAAGGGTAACAAAGCCTAACTTTACGCCTAATATCTGGTAACGAACCTTCCTATAAACAATTTTAATAAATTTAAAATGAAACTTATATTAACCACACCACTGAGCGATCAAGAAAATACATAGATGTTTAAACACAAAGAAGAAGTTAAACATCCCAATCTTCAGCGTATTACGGGAGATTTATGGTGTAAAGCCTTCACAGAGAAGGTCCTTACTCAATTTATGTTCTTGAAATCTGTCACTTCTTCTCAAATTTATACTTTTATAATCTCAATGTATTTAATAAAATTTTCGAATTGTCTTAAAATGCGTGGAATACCTCATCTGGAATAATAATTAAATATTTCTTCTATATCTTTTACAAAATATAAGAGTTTATAAAAGAAATATTTTATACCATTTTGTACCTCCTCAAACTCCTCTTATTTGAGCATTTAATTTATCAGTCAATGCAGTCTGTACGGAAAGACAGCTTATGGTTTCATTTGCTTCAGTTGGCAGAGACCTACAGACACTGTTAACTTAAAACAGTTAATAATATATTTGTATTATTCATCGTTCTGAGATGAAAGATTATTAATCCTTTACGTTGACATGCTAATATTTACTTAAGCTAGATACAATAATATTTAAAATTATGGTTTTATTTTGTTTAGTTTGTCAAGTATTTAAATACAATAACTTGTAATATTTTAAGTAAATAGTCCATCCTTTTATAAATGCGAGGTTTCAATCTTGTATTATATATTTTAGCCTCATATGAAATGTAAAAATATTATTTGAAATCCCACTTTTATAGAAGTGAGAAAGAATATGGCTTCCATTTTGAAACAAATAAACCACACAAATTTAAGAAAGTATGCTTGATTTTTGTTTAACAATACAAATCGTCTGTGCGAAGACAAAGGTTTATTTAAAGACTAACTGAAACAAATTGAATGGGGTATTATTTATAAGTCTGTTATTTACAAGTCTGTTATAAATCAGTATAACTTTGATAATCAGAAATATTATTCTTCATGAAATGAAAACAATGGCACATTTGTGTACATGTTAAACACTTATCACTTTTTGAATGTTAGTAAATAGTTAAAATTATATAGGGTGGCGCATAGAAACGGAAAATTTTGAAGTTGTTGTTGGTACATCTGAAAGTCTCGTTGGAGTGGGGGACCGAAGTCATGACGCCAAGTAGTAACGGTCATTTAAATAAGATGGAGCAGTGGAGTGGTGCGGAGCGTGCCGTTGCCGTGAGAGCGTATTACAAAAATGGCGACAGTGTAACAGCTGCACAATGATTGTTCCGACGCCATTATGATGTTCCTCCCGGCGGCCGAGTTCCTTCTTCACATGCCATATCATCATGGGTAAAGTTACATTCATATACTGGAGCCATTTTTTGCTCAACGGGTTCATGCTTTTCCAGATATTGACATTCAGCAAATCTGGTTTAAACAGGATGAAGCCACCTCACACACTGGCAATCTATCAATGGCAGCACTGAGGTGTTTGTTTGGGGAGCGCATAATTTAAAGGAACGCTAACGTTATTTGGCCTCCATGGTTTCCAGACCTCTCAGTATGCGACTTCTTTCTATGGGGACATCTAAAGAGCGTTGTGTAACAGACTAGGCCAAGAAATCTTCGTGAGCTCAAAACTCAGATTGAAGAAAACGTCGCCAATATCCCAGAGAACACATTGCGTCGCACAATGATAAGTTTCCTATAAATCGATTGAATGAATGTGTTAAGCGCAATGGATAGCACTTAGCTGATGTTATTTTTTAAAGTGACTTTAACTTTATTGTATTTTCCAATATTTCTTATGTAATTTCCACTCTGGCCTAACATATTTTAAGCATTAAAAAGTTGTTTGTAAAATTCATTGGTTTAATATGATTTACTTCAAAATTTCCCGTTTCTCTGCTCCACCCTGTTTTTATAGAAATTTGTTTTCCACTTTAACCTACTCTTAATTAATTAAAAAGGTAATTATCTACTTATGTACTTATGCCAACAAATAAGGTTTGGTAATATTAATTGTTATAGGACCGTTAAAGTGTTAAAGGCCAGAAAATTATGAAAATATTCTTAAACATTTAGATTCCAAACATGGTCATTGCATTAATCAATATAGTACATTTCTTACGAGTAGTGCAGGGTTCCTATAAAGTTTTGTCATTGATTTCTAAGTCAAAGGAAACTGTATAAGACGACATGTACTAAAGTATTTTTTCTACGTGCAATTGAAATAGCATTGTTACAGGGAAAACTCTTATAGAAACAGCATTTGTGTCTGCATCAGAACAAGAAATACACCGCTTAGAGGTTTGTAATAATTCAGAAGATAACAATAGGTTGTATTTTCATTGTGTGAAACAGCTGTTGAAAAATATTGCTGCCACGTGCATCACAGTTGAGGGTTCGTATTCGTGAAAGTTTTATATTAGTCGGAGGTTGTTTTTATTTTACTTTCCTTAGTGTTCTCTAATAAATTTTGACAAAATATTCCATACCCATAATATACAATTTGTATTAATAGAATTATTTTTATAATGTCAATTATGCTTTAAGGCAATAAAGATTTATAATGAACCATAAGAGTGAATAGTACTGATGGATCCAAGAATTTGTAACGACAGTACTAACGCGAATTCATATCGACAGACAGCCCTTTGAATTTTTCAAGCTAAACTATGTAGGGTTCTTTCTTGAACCAACATGAACCTAATTTTAACCCTTTAGGCCATTTATACTAAAGATGTTTGCACAGAGAGACGGAAAACTCTTGCTGTGGCCTGCTGGGCTAAAATCAGCAAAACCTTCAATTGTCCAAAAGGGTAGGCCTATCAGTTTTGAAATCTCAATTATCTTCCTTTCAAAATAGATGGAATTGAACCTTGACTTCATTACAGAAAAGTATATATATATATATATATATACATAAAAATATAATTATATATATATATATATATTTCTTTTTCTACAACAGTATGAACCTATACACAAAGCTGCTAGTGTTTAGGATTTTTATTGAGATAGCCAGATTAATCGCAGAGATGGAAGACGAAAAGTCGAGAAGACGGACGGACGGACAGTCTCTTTACCTTTTAGTACAATAGTACAATCAAAAGGTTTACCTTTGTTGAGAAGCAAATATTTTAAAAGTGATAAGCCATTGTAATTTTTGTCAAATAATGCATTTAACTCCAAAGACATAACATACGTCGGACATTCACACAATTCCTAGTTGTAAGATTTATTCCTATAATAGTTAATGAACTATACTTCAAATTTAATTAAACACAGATATGTAGAAAATAATACAATTCCTTCTTTGCTCCAACTAAGGGTTGATTTCATATGAGGCCGTCATATCATAATATGTTAATGTTATGCTTGGAGAAAACGCTCAAATGTCATGGAAATTCCGTCATAAAGGTGATTGCAATAGGCAGATTACTTTAAATTTTTTTTTTATAGAACAAATATTGATTACATATAAATGTTTTAATAAATTGCGTTGATAGCAATGGGATGTACATCACAAAATAATATATAAATCAGGATTTTGTAAGGTAAAATGTAATTCAATCTACATGCAAAGAATTTGGAACAACAGTTTGGACAAACATCTTTTCTGGATTTATACAGGTTATTAAAATTCACTATATATGAAAAATATGGGAACACAAATTGTTTTACAATACATATATGCTGATGATTTCTTAATATCAAATCATAATGTTTCTTTGACAAGTATGGTTTATTAGTAACAAAAATATTACAATACTTAATTACATTAATAGTAAAAACACCTTGACTGCCTGACACATAATTTAAATTAATTATGTAAATGCTCTTTGTTTAAGGTAATGATATAAAATTAATTTTCTTTGACACAAAAAACAGCGAAAGTTTTAATAGAATTTCAGATAATTTCACTAATTTGAAACGCTACAACCAACTTCAAAAAGGATGAAATGAAAGCTTTAGATGATTGGAAACTGTCCTCTGTCAGAGCTCGCGGTGTTTTGTGTTTGACGCTAACAAACTTTTCTCTCACGTCCGCTATCAATAGATTTTCATTTCCCTGCATAAACAAAATTTACAGGACTGATACTATAATCGAAGTTTCTCGTATGCATGTAATGCATGCACAGAAGCCAGCAAAACAACTTAACAATGAGTGAGATGTTATTTGCTTTACTTCAAAAGGTTTTTTACCTTTTTTAAAATCACGTTTTTAAAAAGGTTTTAAAACCACGATTGATCACTATTCAGGTTCTGTTAAAAGGTTATGCAAGCCACTATTTAAAGAGCTACTGTATTTTGGACAAACTACTTTTACATAATATAATTAATCGAAATCCTTTTAATATTTTCTAATACTTACTATTATTTTTTACTGTGCTGGAGTATAAAGTTAGCAAAGATTCCCTAACTGACGAGGATTAGCTTTAGTGTTGCTTCTTCATTTTTGGTATTTTTATGGATTTAAATTCAATTTATTATTTTGGCACGGATTAATATAAGGTTAAATTTGAATAAATACTCCATCTATAATGTAACATAAAGACTATTATTTATAAATATAAATGTTTTTAATGTTTCAGCACTGTTCATCGTCATCTTTTAAACAAAACTAAATCAACAAATGTGTTGTTCACCAAATATAAAACTACTATCGTTATTATTTATAAAACAGCCAACCCATTCGGCTCTTTATTTTCCTACGTTTTATGATTTTATAGTATTACTTATAGTATCATAAGTCCATGAAAGGTTTATATGAAGAGAATGATCAAAAACGTTTCCTAGAATTTTAGAATTCTAAAATAAAAATTTTATAGTCTTATTTTAAATTATTAAACAACACAGCTGATTAACCTTTCAGTTGAATTTTGTCAAAAAGGGTGATAGATTTGTTTACATTACAATTTTAGAAAATATTAAGTACACATTGCTTGATCAGAAGTGTTTGTGAAAATATTTAATAAAAAGTTATTATCTAATTTTTATTATATAAGACACTAATAATTTTTGAAACAAATTTTATTGAAACTGTAACGTATCCACTGAACATAAATATTTGCGGTGGATTAAGGAAAAGCAGGGAATTGAAAACCCCAAAACACCATTCAATCCAAGATTATAGTACAAAAACAAGATTTATCACAGTAACGCAATACCTATTAGGGAAGAATATTTTGAAACATTGCATGAACTTAGTACGGACTTCTCCTTTATACTAGGTACACGTTTTGACCTTAGTAGGATTGCCAGTCCAACGTTAGATTACAAATTTACTTGATGGGGCAAAACGCAAACTCAGCTGTGGCGTCGGAAATATTCATTCCAAACAAAAAACACTCTTACTCGCGCAAAATCTGATTGTTTTCAGTACCTTAACCTCTGATCCTCTTAACCATGAAATAATATCTACTTGGCATACGCTCTATACACATAAAACATATCATAAGAAATTTCATATTATGCCTACATCACACGTGCTTAACCAAGTTATCTTCGGAACTAGATTGTAAAACGTTATGGGAAGCTGTGGCTACAGGTTCGAGATTAAAGTAAAACACGAACAAGTATACATAGACGAAGACGAAACTCGATAGGAAATTAATTTATATGTTGCCAAATAAACATTTAATAATTTCTGTCTTTGCGTTCGTGTATTTTTAATCAGTAACGTAAAATCGACTAGACCAATAATTATTCTGAAATATTTACATGGACATTCTTGGGGTCGGTGGTAACATATATATTATACTTTTTATATATCCAATTAGGGTACACCATACTGGTCTCTATATTTGTGAGAAGTACCATCTTTATCTCTGAAGTGGCATTACTGTAAACAAGTATTATTATTTAGAAGAGGCATTTAAGTATAATCTGTGTAAGTATTATTTCATATAAGTACAACCGAATTTTTTATAAATCCAATTAATAAATTGAAATTGTTCTTATTTATAGCTTTTAAAGCATAGAGTAAACTTAAAACTAACAACACTATATTTCTATTTTTTTTGCAACCACTGGCATAAAAAAAGAAATAATATGTAGATAATAAAATTAAGATAAATGGTCAATGCAGATATCAGTGACAATGTTACTACGTAATATTTAATGAACATTTAAAATCTGTTATATAACCAATCTTAGTTGTCTCTTGACCAAAGTGGAATTGTCAAACTCCGTGAATGTATATATGTATTTTATTGACCGACAAAGCAAAATCAACTTAAGGGCAAAAATATTAAGACCGACGTATAGTGAAATGGCCATAAATAAACACTTTTTGTTAATTATCTTGAACGTGGCAACAAGGCAAGTTAAAAATTGTGTCAGAAGTATAATTCATGCGTAACATAATTGCACATATACGAACGTGCAAACTCTAAGAAATAGTGTCCATCACGTGTAACGTAAAGTATTTTAAAAACAATAACTTTCGGTATGGCCAACGAGACTGAAACAGCAAGATTGGGTTACGTCATCCAGCCGCTATTATCACTGTCGTTATCAGCTGGGCAAGGTTTTAATCGACCGAGAACCATCTTCTCTTACGTTATAGCGTTGAAGAAGGAGTGTGACTTAAGTTTAGCTTCTCATTGAGCACCTACTTATTTGTATGGTTACTTTTGAAGAGCCGATATGTTTAAAATTCCTCCAACATGCATAATTTTCATGTAAATGTCCTCTTAATTTTTCTTGTTTGTGCTATTAAAAAAATTATGACAACGCTCAGTTCTTAAAATGTTTACCAAATATTACAATTATGGAACTGCTTACAAAATGATACTGTAATACCAATACGTTTAAGAGCAATATTGATTTTAGACTGACTGAAACGGTACGTATTTAAATGATAAGTAACAGAGACACTTGTATATGGAACATTTTTGGGGATGTTAAATTTTCAAGATTTATGTTCTCAGGCATACCTAGCAAAATGAAGGATTATTCAATATAGGCATCGCTAAGAACAGTAATAGGAGTACCACTGATCCCAGTTTTATTCTTAGACAAATTATTGTTATTGTATGATTATCCCACACACGTTTTAAGCAAAAGGTCCATTAATAAAGTAGGAGCATAGCAAATATTCATATAATAACAACTAATAACTTCTGGTTATTCAGGTGAAACTTGAGGATAGAGATTTTAAGTTATTATTAACAATTTACAGTGAAACAATCACATTTTTATAACTATTAGTTACCTACGATGGTACTTAACTTTTACTTCATATGAGGTAAAGTTTAGTTGACTAGTAGTAAGGTTTCAGTGAGAGCGGAGGGGAGAAGCACAGTCGTAAAAGCTTACGTGGGAAACATTAACTGTCGAAAGCATGTCTAGGTTAGAAGCCCTACGATATACGAATAGTGTTTTATTAGCTATGTAGCGAAAATAAACGTAACCTACCTTTTTCAACACAATTTCAATTTACATGTGTAGCTTTAATAAAAGGAAACCACTTTTTTATTAGTTTAATAATTAGAAAATTTTATTTTAATATATTTATAGTTTAGGCAATACAAGTTTATATCAGGTATTTGAACTAAAGTTTAACATAGTACATTATACTAGACAGTAACTTACACATGGAAGTTTGAAGTTTAGCTCATAGTTAGACCCGGAACAGACGACGAAATAAATATTTTAAAAGCTTTTTCTACGTTTGGATAAGAAAAATAGTCAACATATAAATATAACAGTAAATAAAATTTAGATGTGCGGTGATTTTCTAAAGAAAATATTATTTATTTTTGATTCGTACAAAAACAGTATAGCAAAACAAAACTATAACGCTCTAAGCATAGGTATTAGTTTCAAATTATTGATTTTCAAAATAAGTATGGATATTAAAGTTGATTATTTATATTATACATTAATATACAAAATGTACATCGTAAAATTTAATTTATATTATATTCAAAACAATATTTTCATATTGTCTTAAAACTAAACATGACGACATATGTAAAAATAATTTTTAAATATCATAAAAATTATTAAAATATTCTTTTCATAAAAAAACATTTAACAGATTATAATTTTTGAGAATAACCATGAATATAACAAAGTACGACAGTCTAATATAATGTAAACCAATTACTGAAATTTCCGAAACATCAATAATCTTTCATGGGTGGCTGCTAAAAACTATTTACCATGCTATTTACTTCGTTTTTCATTAGAAAATTAAAAGATAAAATGAAATTTATTCCTCCAAATTACCTTTAATATGTAATATTTTATTCAGGAACGAATTCATTCATTCGAACATAAGTATCATCAATTCATGAACTTTAAACTATTTTTTTGTAAAATATTATTTTCCAAAAAAGAGCGTAAACACTAGAGTTTTTATTAGATTTGTGTTTTCTGAACATTTATTACATTGGACCAATTATTTAAACAATGTCAGGGTTGTTCTATTTCTAGTTTCATCCCTCTTCCTTTAAAACTTGTAAATTTTGTAACTGGATATGAGTTAAAACATTACAATGAATAAATTAATTATATACTAACTAATAAGCCTATCATCCATTAAATTCGTATTGAAATTCACATTTGTGGATTAAACATAAACCATTATTGAATAAACGATAAGGCGTCCTCATTGAAACGTCAGCAATATATAATCTTGACATTTTAGTGTGTTGGATATTACTATATAAGTTTAGATTTCAGAATTAAAATATTAGGTATTTTTAAAACAATTCCTGTATTAAGTTTTAAAAGACCTTTTATTAAAAACGTTCCATAAACTTTCCAGCTATATTTGAATCAGGGTATGTGAACTATATTTATCATATAAACATTTTTAATAACTTGTGCAAGTTTCTGCCGATCCTTTATATTCTTAGTCTGAGAATAATAATTTCAGATCAGTCACCACAATTTCCACTTCCTTTTGCTAGGATCTGTGGTAGCTAGTTGCACTTGCCAGTAGAACATTCATCGGATATTAAACACATAGACACTACTCCATCTTCTGAGCTTAAAACTACAAATTTAGAGATACTAGGGGACAGGATAGTTTGATTTAAAGATTGCTGTTAAACATGAGTTTTTAAGGTGGACGGAACTCCCTAAGTGTGATTTTAGCAAAGCCGTCTTGTTTGACTTGGAGGAGTTTTACCTGGCTTGACCTTCTATCAATCTTGCTTCATTGAGATAGTACACATTACCTCCTCATAATGGTTACACCCTAGGAAACACTTCTTCTGGCAGTATGCATCAATATCCTTAAAACCCAGTCACTCTGGAATCTACCTGGACCACATTAAATTAACAGTTTCTTGTCCTCATAAATAACAACTCTATTTCCATATTTAGTTGCATAACATATAGTAATACTTAATAGAAATAATTTATTTTACTCCCGCTAAGTTCATAGAGCCGTATTTCTGGTTTAATGAAGATTCATGTTTAGTAATAATAATTGTGGTAAACATTCCTACATTAATTTACCCATATCAGTTTCTGTACTCATTGAGTGTGTTCACATTAGGCAACCTAGGGACTCTAGACTACACAATATAATATGTGTAAATGACAACCATTTAAAACAACGTGTAATAATTGTTGGAATTAGTTTAAATAATGGCTATTTGTGATAGTTCATGTAGGGTACAAATATAAATAACTTACCGAATCTTTGTAGAAGGTCATGGGATATATTAGATATGAAAAGGGATTATTGGTTATAATTAAGCAAGTTATTTGTACGTGGTTAAACATGCCTGTACTATAAATAATAAAGCAACATTGTCTTCTTTCAATGAAAAATTTTACAATATAAAATATTTATTGAAATGAGAAAACAATTTATTCCACTGAAACGAAACAACTGTTGACATTTTCAATAAAGTTCAAGAAATTGACAAAAAAATCTATTAAAATTTAAATTTTACTAAATATTACCTACTTAGTTGATCATTAGTGTAATGCAGATAAACAACACAAAGTTAGTGTCTAAAATTGACTATAAAATGTCTTAAAGACAAATTGAAAGAACTGTTATTTAACCAATTTTTATATACAATACAATGATTATGTTAAACTTAACATTGTGATAGGATATGTTTACAGTGGCTTAAAGGCAAACAGAGAATTTACCACTTAACTGTCTCATCGAAATATTTTTTTATAAGACTAATTCCAAAAAGCAATACGGCTTGTGTATCGAAAAAAAAAACCTTATTGACGATTATAATTGTAATCCTGAAATATATATATAGTAGTAGGATATCGCCCTAAACCGTAATAGCATTGTTAGTACTACGTATGTATTTTATATTTGCTTCATCGGCATAACAAGGCTAACTTAGATGTATCTGGAAGTATATTATAGACCGAAACTGATTTCAACAACCGGAAGTAGGTTTTTGTTACCTAAGTAGGTTTTCGAGAGCTACATATGTAATATGAATTTATTGTAATAAACGCCAATGAAACTGTGAGACTGTATATACATTTAAACGGCTAGAAACAGTATTTTAACTTTTTACTGAACAGTAATTTTTCACCTATGTATGTGAATTTTCTTGACCAAAACCATACGGCTTACTCAGCAGTGGTGTTGGAAATAATTTTGTTTTTTTTTGTAGAAAAAGCAGTAGAAAAATAACTTTTAGATTTTAAATTGATTGCGACCCCAATATTACATGTTGTAAAGCCTGTAACAGCTAATAATAATAATATTAATTTATGTGTGTGTCTGTGTTTTATTGTAAACATAGGTATATAATACACGTTTAGTATAATTCTAGTAATAACAAATTTAAAAAAGTTAATACAGGTTTTATAATTGTAATCAAAAGATGGTGATAATTCAGCCATAAAGTACTTCTATTATCAGAGTTAAACGTTTACAGGCCACTGCATATCAACTGAAATCAACGATGTGCGTTGAATCAGAATCTAACATATTGAATAAAATTTGCTATTTAACCTATTTATTTGCTTATGGTAATTTAACTTAACTTTAGACTGAGCTTTTAGTTTTAATATTTCGTAGTTTCCATAATGTTAATTATATGCAAATAATAAATCTAATACCAAACCCGGTAGTCAAACACAAGTTATAGAACAATAGAATATGGCTAATCACCAGCTGAAGCTATGATTTCCTTTTCCATTTACACATTTTGCAAACGATCAGTGTGATTGCTCTTATCCTTCTTTACTTGTATTTTAAAAATGTCTGCTCAGAAGTTTTTTTTTACGGATATTAGGATTTAGAACATTTTTTATCGTATATAATTCTCAATCTAACTGGCCGCAGGTCATTTCAAGAATGAAATAAGCTATATATTTGAAATTTTACAAGCAGCTTTAGAGATCCTTGTTACGTGACACGTGAGAAAGGTACTCCAACCGTGCAATAGTTTAGACTTTATTTGAATAGTTTTAGAAATAAACGTATAATACGGTCTTAAAAATAGTTTAGTTGAACATATAAAAAAAATTTATTGTATGTTTCCTACGGAAATATTGATTGATATTGAATTAACTGTAACCTACTATTTCGATAATAAAAAAATTTGTGTAATCAAGTAAAAATATTATATAGAGTCTAAATATTAAAATGAGTATATTACAGTCGTTTTTATTCTCAAATATTCTTAAAACGTGAATTTAGGAAAAAACTAATTACTTTTTTAACTACTTGAGCCACATGCGGTTACTCGTACGTGGGTTGATTGCCTAGTGACGCAACCTGACGTCATATACCAATTAAGGTAGTCTAAACGCTGTAAATGTCACATACACCTTACTCAGAGACTGTGGAATATATAACACATTCCTTGCTTTATGTTTACCTAAACCTTACCACACTACTTAAAACAAAAACCCACATATTAAATACCTCATACAAGTACCTTATATTCCGTGAGTGCCATGCTTACATAGAAACAACGCTGTCAGTAAAGCCTTTGTTGTTAAGTAAAGATATATCACCCAATCGTATATCCATATTGCTCTTAAGTGAAGGCACTAAAACCAAACAGACTAGATCTACATGATAGATGTAAACAGTTTTCAACCTGTATTTTCTGCAGTAAATTTGAGACATGTACTCTACTTGGTAGTTAATCTTTACGAGGCGACAATTGTTTAAATTACATAAACGTTCAACGTTTATTTTATAAGCTGATGTATATAACAAATTTCATAGTTGAAACCTTCTACATTTGTTGCTTTTCATGCGTTAGACATTAATATAAATTAAAATAAGAAGATATAAATGTAGAACGTGTTTATAGTGCTCGATCAGGGATTTGTATTAATCAATACCATATACAATATATTATAGAATAGTTGTTTAACATATTTTTTTAAGTTGTTAGTTCAAAGAATTCAAATATTTGTATCATAGTATTTAAAATTATATAAACAATTTGATTGATATAAATATGTATAGGAGAACTTACAGATCTATCGGATAATCTTTAATTTAATTTTACTGTTAATAAACAAAAGGGAAATCAAATTTTGTTTTTCAATATTATTATAATAAATTCATTTAACATCGTCTCTATTAATTACAAAATATGAGTATGTCATGCTACGTATCGAGTTTACTTCATCATTGAGTTAAATGTATAGAATTTTAATAATTATATTGTTAAATATATTAAGTTTAGTAGGAATTTACTCAAAGGTACTAGTAGTTATATCACATGGAGTTAAAGACACAGTGTATTTATTTCTTACATAAGCCGGAGTGCACCTCCTTTTTATGACGTCTACAATTAAAAACGTGTAAACCCAGGAATTTTAAAGTATAAGAGTTTAAATAATCATCAATATTAAACTATAACAAATACACTAATCTCACAATCATTCAAGTTAAGCAAAAGTTCATCAAAATATTTTCTCAAACAGCGCATGTTGAAATAAAGAACAAATGCTGTCGATTGTGAATGAAATGCGTTACCTGAGAAGAATAAGGGAATATCAAGGTAGCTGCGGTACTGAGCAATATTATCACTTACGAGCTAGAAATTTGTGTCTATCATGTCTTAACAGTAATATTGCCGGCAGCAGCAGTGACATTGACCTAATTATAAACATCTGATTATCATTGCTCAGTATTATTGTAATTATTATCATTACTATACATTATTAGCTGGCATACGTAAACACTGATACCGACTCAAATGCGAACACTGTAGGCACCTGTAAAAAACTGTCATTTGACTTATTCACTCATTTCTACTACTTGTCAATTCTAACAAATCGCCGTGGGTTATAAACAAACACATATTGAGACCTCAAAAACTAAGACTTGTGGATGAAAGATTATTAATAAAATTCAAAATCTACGTTTTACTTTACTAACTATTCCTACATATCTGAGACTGAATAAATATCTTTCTTAAAGGAAACAGATGTCTATAAGTAAACATAATTAGGTAACATACCATATTATAGTAGAAAATTAAAAAAGTTTAAAAAACACTAAACATGATGTTGTGGACATTTTATTCCCATATAACAAAGACTTTGAAAATTAAAGGCTGCTTAAAACACTAATTATATACACTTTACAACGATGTATGATCAAAAAATTTTATAAAAATATCTAATTTTCTAATATTTTCATCCGTAAAAATTTTTTACTTGTTAAAAATATTTTAAGTCGTTTCAATTTTGCAATGAGATAACTGTCAATGTAATAAAACAAACATAACACTACAATACCGGGGGTAGATTGTCTTGTTGGGTGGCAGCAATAATAGATTTTTCAAACTATGTAGGCTTAAAAAAAACTACATTCTGGCTAATATAGTTGGCATGCCAAGTGATACAGTATTTAAACTAATAATAAAACTCCATTGGTCAAAACAATTTATGCTTTTTGTAGTTTTGTTGTGTTAGATATAAAACAAATCAACTGGTCAACATGTGAATGGAATAGGAAAACTACACGATATATATATAATATAAGTAGATAGTAATATGGGGTTCCTGGCGCACTTTCGGAGCCGACCGAAAAGCAATGTAAAATACTGTTCAATGTACCATAAAGGAAGCTGAGAAATAACACAGCAAATCTCAATGAAAAATTAACCGAATCTACAGTCGTTCGTCTCCAAAAGCGATCGGTACATTACTATCTACTCTGTGGATTGAAAAATTAACCAAATCTACAGCTGTTTGCTTCTACTTTCTTAAGCTGTGCTTTGTAAAATGTTGTCAAATCTGCTACGAATAAAGGAAAAATCTTCGAAATCTTAATAAAATTTAATCAATTTAAAACATTTTTTACTAAAAACATACTTTTAATAAAAAACTTTTCTACTAAATAGTCACCAAACAACATGAACTCACCAAAGTCTCTACAATTTCTAGCATTAAAACAGTGCAACAAAGATGAATTCAGTGAATTGCCGGTTTATTCTCAACAACAGTTGATACCGTCTTTAAATGAAACAGAATTAAAAGAACTTGTAGAGTCTTTTGCAGAAAGAACGAAAACTGCACACGTGTACACACAAAAAACGAAAAAAATAAGGGATTATATATTTAATACAATTACGAAAGATATTGAAAAGAAAGTAAAAAATAAACAAACAGAGAGTTTTCATCGTTTTTTTATGACATTTTTCCCATATTATACGTCCTTTCAAGATAATCAAGACTTAATTGATGAATTTCTTAGGAATTTTTGTAAGTATCAAGATTTATCAACACAATTCATTAAAGAGCATTATAGAATTTTTCTTATAGAATATAGCCACATTTTGTGTGAAACAAAAGGTATTACTGTAGATAATATTTCATGTGATTCCTATGAAGGAATTTCCTGTGACACCAACTATGGTTATCAAAACAGTACTATGACGTGGGGAGGGACTGCAAGTTTTAGAGTTAAGACTTTATTCTACAAAGTTAATTGTTATAATTTCTTTATCTTTTATAGTCTTCTTTCCAGTAACAATCAAGTGTAATTTTTCATTTTTGTTTAATTCTTTAATCTTTTTTTCATCCAAAACAAGTGCAAAACCATTTCTCGGTCGACCTTTTCTCCTCGGGAACACAATTTTTATTCTTAAAAGCAAATCTGCATTACCGACATTTTAGTTCCGAAAGATTGCGCTGTGTGTATCAATGACAGTCGAGGTGTGCTACTACAGACCGACCATCACGATAATCGCTTCGCCTGCGTCATATCCGTAGTGATATCACGCCGTGAGAGGCGCAATCTTTGTTTACAAGCACCATTTAGTTAAATAAATTTTTCTATCTAAATGGAGCGCGATAAAATATCATGTCCGTTCTGCAAAATAGAAATTTTAAGAAAAAACTATGATCGCCATTATAATTCTAAAAGTCATGAAAAAAACAAGCAAATTTACAATAATGAACTAAATTATTTAAGACAGTGGGCTAGAGAAAATAAAATTGCCGATCACGAAAACATGTTTAATATTGAGAAATTACGTGAATTAAAGAGAAATTTCAAAGTTGAAAAGAAAAATCTCGACCTATTTAATGATGAAAAACTTCATTCAATAGCTGAAAAGTTGGCTATCGGTACTAACGATAAAACCAAGTCTGAAATGATCGAAGAAATTGATAAAACTCTTAAAGTAAAATCCGAAAATATCATTGATGTAGAAGTTTTATCCTCAATACACGGTCTTTTCAAGCAATACATTTTAACAAACTTGAACGACAATTCCATGTCAATTTACAAATATCTTTCAATTATGCGGTCAGAAATTAAAAGTTTAATCGAGAAATTTCAAGAAAATGTTAAAAATATGAAGGGCTATCTCTCTTTGGAATGTGAATACGAACGAACTTTAGTGAATGGTGAACCGCAAACATGTCTAATGTATTTTACTATCAAAGCAGACGAAATCTTTGACGTAAACGACTTTATTACTAAGCAATTTAATAAATTAACACATCGAGAACAAACGAATAATCCAAATAAAGGTTCCGGATGGACATTTAAAAGTTGTAAACAACTAGTTTTGAGCCTTAACAAACACGAAATGATGAATGCAGGATCATACATCGATTTACCAAAGAATATCAAAGATAAAAAAGCTTGTATAAATATAAAAAATAGAGATGATTTTTGCTTTATTTACTCAATAAGAATGTGCTATTGAAAAAAACCAGAAAGAGACTGTGAACGTGTAAAGCAATACGAAAAATTTGTGAATGACGAAATATTTTCAGGTTTTGAGTATCCAATGTCTCTGAAAGATATACAAATATTTGAAAAACGAAGCTACAATTCCAAGTATAAGTATCCAACAATGTCTATCAATGTCTACAGTTTTGATGAAAATATTAACATTGTTCCGTTACAAATTTCTGAAAAAATATGACGCTGAAACAAACATTGATTTATTGTATGTTAAACAAGATGATAAATCTCATTATGTTTTGATAACCGATTTAAATAAGCTTGTTTCTTCGCAGTTGTCTAAACATAAAGAAAGAAAATTTTTGTGTAGAAGATGTTTTAAGCCATTTTTACAAATCTGGAGATTTAACAGATCATTTAGAAATTTGTAAAAATCATGAAGTTTGTAAGCCAATTATGCCATTTCCAGGTCAAACAACTAAATTTACTAATTATCAAAAGAAATTTAACCATCCGTACGTAATTTATATGGACTTTTGAGAGCATATTAGAAAAAATTCCGACATGCAAAAACAATCCACAAAGATCGACTACAACCAAGGTTCAGAAGCATATTCCTTATGGTTTTACTCTATATTTAGTGTCGAATGTGACCAATCGCATGTACAAACCGATATGTTATCGTGCCAAAAATGAAGAAGATTTGAAAAACGTCCCGACAAAATTGTTTGAAGAACTCAATAAATTATCGAAATACATAGCAAAAAAATTTAATTCTAAGAACATGAAACCTATGAAATTGACAGAAGAAGAAGAAATTTCGTATCAAAATTCAAAACGTTTGTCATATCTGTGAATGGTCTGCTTATGATGTTGGGTCAATTCAGTATGGTTTTACTCCTGATAGTTGGAAAGATAAGAGTTATAATAAAGTGAGAGATCATTGTCATTTAACCGGCAAGTTTCGAGGCGCAGCTCATGCATGTTGCAATCTAAATTTGAAAATTTCCTCAGAATATTCCCGTTTTCTGCCACAATATGTCAAATTACGATACTCATTTGTACATAAAAGAATTGGCTAAACAATATGGAAATGTTGATTTGATTGCAAACACCGATGAAAAATATATAAATTATTCTGTAAATTCTGGATATGGCTATGAATTCGAAGGTGATAAGCCAAGAAAATTCATCAAGTTTTCGTTTGTAGACACGTTCAGATTCATGGCCTCGTCTATAGAAAAGTTAGCTAAAAATCTAAAGAGAGAAGACTTCAAACATACAAATCATTTTATACAAGATGGACTGAATGAGATAATAGAAAGACAAGAGCCAAATGACGACGACGAGATTTTTAAAATTCTATCTGGAAAAGGCATATTTCCCTATGAATTTATCGACAGTATTGAAAAACTTGATTACACAGAAGAATTGAGAATTCAAGATTTCTATTCCCTTTTGACAGACGAGAGCATATCTGAGAAAGATTATCAACACTACTTGAGCGTTTGGAACAAATTAAAAGAGAAAAATCTTGGAAATTACTCTGATCTCTATAACATTCAAGATGTTCTATTGCTCGCTGATATCTTTGAAAATTTTAGGAATATTTGTTTGAATTGCTATAAGCTTGATCCAGCACACTATCTAACAGCTCCCAGTCTTGCATGGGATGCTATGTTAAAATTAACGAAGATAGAATTACAATTAATTAGTGATTATAATATGTATTTGATGATCGAAAAAGGTATTCGCGGAGGCATTTCTCAGTGTATTAAACGATATGTGAAAGCAAATAACAAATATTTAAAAGATTTTGATAAGACAAAGCCCGAAAAACTATTTACTCTATCTCGATGCAAACAACCTTTATGGGTATGGTCTTATGCAAAAACTGCCGTTTAGTGATATCAAGTGGATGGATCCTAAAACGTATACAAAAGAAGAGTGGCAAGAAACAATTTTAGAACTCACTGGCGACGAAGATTATGGTTATATTCTCGAAGTCGATCTTGGATATCCAACAAATTTACACGAACATCACAAGGATTTACCTCTTGCTCCAGAACATTTTAAAAACAAACTTTGCACAAATCTACTGGATAAAACTGAATACGTTGTTCATTCTTCGAGAAATTTGAAGTTCTATTTGGAACAAGGTATGATTTTGAAACATGTGAATAGAGTTATTGCATTCGATCAGAAGCCTTTTATGAAAGAGTACATTGATTTTAATACTAATATGAGGACCAAAGCTACAAGTGACTTTGAGAAGGATTTTTTATAAGCTGATGAACAACTCAGTTTTTTGGAAAAAGTATGGAAAATGTGCGAAACAGATGTGATATTAAGCTTGGAAATGAAGAATTTTCAATGAAACAAGCTAAGAAAACAAATTTCAAATGCTTTAACATCTTTGACGACAACTGTATAGCGAGTCACATGTACAAACAAAAGGTTAAATTTAACAAACCGATTTACATAGGATTTTCAGTTCTCGACCTCTCAAAAATTGCTAATGTACGAGTTTTATTACAACAAATTAAAGAAGTTTGATCCAGATTTGAATCTGTGTTACATGGATACAGACAGTTATTTTCTAGAATTGAAACGAGATCCTTTTAAAATTATTAAAGAAAATATAGATGACTTTGATACAAGTGATTATCCAAAAGATCATGAATGTTTCACTACTAAAAAATAAGAAGGTAATAGGGAAATTCAAAGATGAGTTAAATAGCGAAGTTTTAGAAGAATTTTGTGGTTTAAGGTCTAAGATGTACTCGTACAAATATCTAGATAAAAACCCAGTTAGGTGTAAAGGAATTAAGAGAAGCGTTGTAAATAAAACAATAAATATCGAAAACTTGAAGAGATGTTTGTTCGAAGATAAAGAAGAATTTAGGGAGATGACAGTCATCAAAAGTTATAAACATGAGTTGTACACTGTTACCATAAACAAGCTGGCACTGAACGCTAAAGATGATAAGAGAATTGTCCTAGAAAATAAGATCGATACAGTACCGTATGGATATAAAACAGATATTTTAGAAGAGTTAAACAAACTTGGAAACTTTGATATGTAAATGGAAGATGATTTAATTCACTGTCACAAGTGTAAAAAGAAAACGAAAAATATAGATTCTAAGATTGTTCAAACTCAAAACGGATTGTATAGAATTGCAGCAAAATGTTCAAAATTTAAGACAAATAAGAGTAAATTTATAAAGAATCCAAATGAAAAACAAGTAAAGAAAGAATTAAAGAATAAAGAAGAAATAGAGATTGAAGCTAGAGAAATTCATGCACCAGTACGAAAAAAGTTTAAAAAGAGAAAAATTATAACTTTAGGAATTGACGATTTATGGGCAGCAGATTTAGTTATAATGTCTAACTATTCGGATCAAAATGATGGATTTAAGTATATGTTAAATGTTATTGATACTTTCTCAAAATATGCTTGGTCAAGAGCTATCAAAAGAAAAAACGGCAAGGATATTTCAAAAGCTTTCGAAGATATAGTAAAAGATGCCATAAGGATCAATCACAAACCTCCTAACCTACTTCATACAGATAAGGGTTTTAGAGTTTAAAAATAAAGAATTTAACGATGTTTTGAGGAAATACAACATTAAGATTTATCATACTGAAAACGAAGAGAAATCAAGTATTGTAGAGAGATATAACAGAACTCAAAATGAGAGAATGAAAGTAATTTTTGAGATTAATAAAAACTTTAAATGGATCGATATTCTTCAAAAAATCGTAAACAATTATAACGATACAGTTCACAGCACAATCAAAATGAAACCGAAAGACGTAGATAAGGATGCAGAAAAGGAGTTATTAGAGACCGTTTTCAAGTATGTTCCACCTGAAATTCACACGAAAACTAAATTTAAAGTCAATGATCATGTAAGAATTGTTAGTAAAAAACAAACATTTTCGAACAAATATAAGAACAATTGGTCAAGAGAAATCTTTGTGATTTATCAAATTAATAACACAGATCCTGTAACTTATAGTATAAAAGATTTAAATAATGAAGAAATAACCGGAAAGTTTTATGAATATGAATTGAGAAAGTCAAAGCTGTAATTTTTTTCTATATAAATGGAGTCTCAAAAGAAATGTACAAAGTGCAAAGAATTTAAAGATTTAAATGAATTTTATAAAGATAAAAATAGGAAAGATGGAATGCATTATAATTGCAAAGATTGTGAAAGGGAATATCATAAAGAATTATATGATAAAATAGAAAAATTAACTTTGGAAGATAAAGAATGTCTTAAATGTAAAGAAACTAAAAAAATTTCAGAGTTTAATAGTGATCACTATAGTAGAGATAAGAAAGACTCATATTGTAAAGATTGTGTAAAGAAGAATCACCATAGATTATATTATGAAGATACTCAATGTGAATGTGGAAGAACTATAAAATGGTTAAATAATTATCAAAAACATTTACAAACAAAATATCATAATTCAAGAGTTTAACATTTTCATCGTGTAATAATTTGTTCTATATAAATGGAGTCTCAAAAGAAATGTACAAAGTGTCAAGAAGAGAATAGAAAAGACTGTTATTGTAAGGAATTATACGTTAAAATGAACAAATTAACTTTAGAAGAGAAAAAGTGTTACTTTTGTAAAGAAATTAAAAATATTTCTGAATTTAATAACTGGCAGTATAGTAAAGATAGAAAAGATGCTTTTTGCAAAGATTGTGCTAAAAAAATTTTCAGCGAAAGTTATAAAAACGAAATGCCTTGTGAATATGAAAAAAGAATTCTACAATGGTTACCTAGTTATGCTAAACATTTACAAACAAAATATAATAAATCGAGAGTTTTTTAGTAAAATTTAGAAACATTTTCATCGTGTAATTTAGATATTCTATAAATCAGTCGAGATTCTGCCATATTTGTAGTAAAATGATTTCCGTTGTATAAAATATTCAAAGATTCTTTCATTTGGTTATACAGATTGATAGAATTTGGTTCGTCATCAATGAACAAAATCTCAAATTCAGGATATTTTATTTTTAGATGTTTTAATCGGTTTGGTATTTCTCGTTTCTGAGCTCTGATAACGTAATAAGGATATTCCCACATGTGATTCTTCTTAATTAACCACAAAAACATGGTGTTTTTTTCTTATCAAAATCTTTACATACCATATCTCTCTTCATTAATTCCATTCGCAATTCTTGATTCTCTATTTTCAAGGATTTCATTTGACCTGAAATTTGTAACTGTTTTATTTCATCTTTTAACTGCTTATTTTCGTTTTTGAGTTTGTACTCACCATATTTTCTAATGGAAGGTAATACTTCTTTCGTAACCCAATTTTTAAACAATTTCGCTTCTGGTTTATGCGATCTCAAAATTAAAGAATAAAGTCCAGATTCATTAACGAAAACAGTGTTATTTTGGAAGTTTGAAGGTAAGCTATTTATAGCCCCCCTTATATTTAGATTAAAATAGAAGTTTTTATCATCTTCGTCAACGTTTATTCTGATCGTTTGCATAGTATTTTCATATTCTAGAATTTTTGCTACGTCTTTAGCCTTAAACCAGATCACATTGTTTTCGTCAACAATCGTAAAGATATGTTTGTTTATTGAATTTTAGTTGATTATTGAGTAGGTCTACAACTGACTCCATTTAGATAGAAATAAAATTTAACTAGTAATTTTTATTTCAGTATAAAGTCCAGATTCATTGATAAAAACAGGGTCAGGATGAAGATTGTTAAGGGGTCTATGGGATAGACTCTTGTAATTTATACATTCAAAAGTTGTTTTCTTGAAAATTTGAAGGTAAGAACGATTCGTCCCCCCCCCCCTTGATTCATCATTCTTTCGACAATCTTAAATATATTGTTGTTTTACTCTCATTATTTAATAGATTTCCTTCAGAGTCTTGAATAGTCAGAACGATTTTTTGAATTCTTTTAATATTTTTTCTAATTGGAATATAATCGATTTCATTTGGTTTTTCACTGATTTTTTTATCCATAAGCAACATTTGGGAAAAAAAGTGTACAAAATTTCAGATTCTTTGTGAAGATGTTCGGTATGATTTTCAAAACTAGGTTCAACGAGATTACAATGTACTTCAATTACATCGAACGGTCTAAATTTTGGCGTTTTATTTCCTAAATATAACCTGATTTGGCTCAATAGTTTCTTGAACAAACCCTAATAAATCTACAATAATTGCTGAAAACATTATTCTTACTGGTGATTTTATTTGAATTTTATTAGAGAGATAATTTTTTTGCATTTCAAACTTGTTTTCGTCAAAGTTTAAAGATTTATCTGATTGTTTGAATGTTTTCAGATAATTTTTTAAGGGAATTTTTTATTTGATCGAAAGTATAATATCCTTTGTTTAAACCATAATATTTTGTTATGTTCTTCTCACTAAATCCTATACAATAAGGAGAACTTTCACTAATATTTATTACAAAATTGTCAGAATAAAAACCGCTTAAACCGATAAAATAATTTGATTCTTCCTCTAAGTGTATAGGATGTTCCAAGTTTAAAACTAATTTAGAGCTTTCTGAAGTCAACTTGAACAGCTTCATTTTCGCAAGCGTTGCTTCAAGATGAAAATCTTCTATTTAAATGGAGAAATTTTTAAAGCAAAAAGATCAGATAAAACTTCAAACGTTTGAAGAAAATAAGAAAGATCAACCAATCAGATTGTTAATTGTTGGTTCAAGTGGATGTGGAAAAACAACTTTATTATTGAATTTTATCTACAATAGGTTGATTCCTTATTCCAATTTGTATGTTTTTAGTAAATCTTTAGAACAAGACGCCTATAAAAAATTACAAGAAAGATTTGAAAATATTGAGAAAAACTTAAACAAAAAAATATCACATTTTTATAATGCTTCTGAGGACATAGTTCCGTTAAGCGAATGTAAACCCAATTCGTTAATCGTTTTTGATGATTGTATTTTGGAAAATCAGGACGTTATTAAGGAATATTTCGTAATGTCTCGTCACAAAAACATATCTTGTATCTATCTTTCCCAATGCTTTTCAAAGGTTGATAAACAAGTTATAAGAAATAACCTGAATATGTTGTGTATTTTTTAAGCAAGACGATCACTATTCGAGAAAGATTTACAACAATTATGTGGGATCTGATATGAGTTTTAACCACTTTAATGAATTGTGTGATAAAATTTGGAAAGAAGACTATGGATTTTTAACTATTAATCTAACTTTGAAGCCTAAAAATGGTAAATATTAGAATAAATTTTCCAATATAAACGTGTGATAATCTAGTTGTTTTCCAGTTTTTTTACGTTCACGTTTACGTTTCGTGTTCTCGTTTTTACGTTCCACGTTCACGTTCCACGTTCACGTTCATGTTTCACGTTCATGTTTCACGTTTCATGTTTCACGTTCGTGTTTACGTTTCACGTTCATGTTTTACGTTCGTGTTTACGTTTCACGTTCGTGTTTCACGTTCGTGTTTTACGTTTCACGTTCGTGTTTCACGTTCCACGTTCACGTTTTAACGTTCCGTGTTCACGTTTCGTGTTCACGTTTTACGTTCGACGTTCACGTTTCAAAATTTTCCTAAATAAATGGCAAACGTAACTTCAGAAGAAGCGAAAAAACTTGATCAAATCGAAAAGAAATTAATCAAAGAATTTAAAGAACAGATTCGAATTGATGAAAAAGAACAAGAATTTATTCAAAAAATCAATCAACCTGTAACTTCTGCAATAAAAAACGTTGAGGGTAAAATTGAAAATGTTTTAAGTGATAATCAAAATTTGATGAATTTGGTTCCAGTTGTACGACAATTTGCCGATATTTTCGATACCAGAATCTGAGTTTGAATTGCCAAAATTACCATCGTCAACACCATTTAGACCTAGAATCATTGAAGAATCTACAATAGTTGAACCAATAAGTCCTGGAACAACGGATATAATAATTGGTGAAATTGGTAAAAAATTTCTTCCTAGAGCAAAGGATGATAAATTTGGTTTTGTATTGGGATAAAAAAAAGAAAAGTTTTATGATTGGAAATTTACCCGTTAATTTTGAACATAATGATATAATTATTGAAGATAAAACATATAAAGGAACTCAAGGTTTATGGAGATTATTAACAGGCACTGATGTTCCAAAAGACGGTTTATATTCTGAAGAAGACTTGAAAAAGTATACTGAAATTTTATGGAAATCTGATTCAATTTACAAAAATAATGATCCATCAACTAAGAAACCAAAGTCAAGTAAAGGTAAAAAATATCTCAATTTGATTAAACCAATTTGGGAAAAACGAATCGAAGGATCAGGTATGAGAAAATACAATGATAATAAGATTGAGTACAGATATATCGACGATTTGACAAAACTCGATGGAATTATTAATTATATTTATGCTCAAGAAAAGGCTGGAAACAACAATTTTTTGAACGAAAAGAAAGCGATTAAGGATTTTATTTCGAACAAACTTGATGAAATGATTGAAAAACCTGATGGAATTAAATATTTAAAACGAGTTTTGCCGGCAATAAGTTCATCTATGATTGAAGGTAGCGGACTTTTGAATGATTTTATCAACAATTTACCTTTTGAATTACACGTACCAGGCTATGAATATCTGGGACCTGGCACAAAACTTGAAAAAAGATTGAAAAGAGGAGATCCTGGTATAAATAAATTAGATCAAGCTGCTATGGAACACGATATTTTTTATGCAAAACATAGAGACACAAATTCCAGACATATAGCAGATAAAGTTTTGCAAGATAAGGCAATGGATAGATTTTTATCAAAAGATGCTAGATTAGGTGAAAGATTTGTTGCGCTTCCAACAGCTGGAGCAATGTTTTTGAAGAGAAAACTAGGAATGGGAATCGAAGAGAACTTGAAATTTTAACTATATAAATGGAGGTGAATGTAAATTTCAGCAAAAATCAGAAAGAAAAAATAAAATCCGCTTTTAAGAAGAAAATACCCGTTAGTATTCAATTTAAAATAGATCAACTAATAAAAAATGGCGAAGATAAGATATTTTTTAACAAATAGACAATACAATAAACTCGAAAAACATAAGAAAAACAATAAAGGAACCAGAATAGAATTTTCTTATAATCAGTTGAAAGAACTTAAAAATGGTGGACTTTTGAAAGATTTATTAGATTTTTGGAGAAAATATTCCAGTTGTTAAAAATGTTGTTCCTTATGTTCGTAAAGCTGCTCCAATCGTTAAAAAAGATGTGATTCCTATTGTTCGAAACATTTTAAATTGGTTAGATAAAGAGTTGGAAGATGTTACAGGATCTGGATTAGATGAAAAAACTTTGAATTACGTGAAATCAAACGTTGAAAAAAAAATTTAAAACCTTTAACATTCGGAGAATTGGAAGAAATCTGCAAAAATATTAAACATTTTAGAGGAATCTTCATGAGAGATACATTACCTGAAAAAGTTAAGAAATTTTGAATGTGGAATTGTGAATTTAGACTCGATTATGGGAAGTGGAACGCATTGGATTTGTTATTATAAAAATGATAAGAATGCATGTTATTTTGATTCGTATGGAAGAATTGAGGACAAACCACCTATAGAATTGATTAAATATTTGAAAAAATCAAGCGTCTACTACAATGATTCTCAGATTCAAGACTATAAAGATCCCCCAATTTGTGGTCATTTATGTGTTTTTGTGTTGAATGAACTGAGTACTGGTAAAGATTTTAAAGAAGTTGTTAACAAATTATTACTTAATAAATATATGGATTCACAAAATATTTTTGACGTATTTGGAACACAAATTATTCAAAATGTAGATAATAGTTTGAATTTTGATAGTTTGAGAAATGAGTTTGATAACAAGTTAGAAAATTTATTACAAAACCTTCCAGATTCAGATATGTTTGCTGTCGAGATTGAAGATTTTAAAGCAGAATATGATAACAAACTTGCAAATTTCATGAGTTCAAATGAAGTTGCTGATAAAATAAAAACATTGGAAAAAGAAGTTGATGATGGTGTAAAAAAATTATTTACCAATTTAATGTCTCATATCGAAAAAGCTGATAAAATTACTGAAGCGATCAAAGTTGAAAAGAATTATGTTAGTTTGGCTAATAAAAAAAGAATTGTCGGTGTTCGACCTGGTATTGACAAACATGATGTTGTTGTTTAAAGAACAAATTTTAAAAACCTCTAAAATTATCAGAAAACATCGATATTGTTGATTTACATGATCCGAATGTTAAAAATGCCTTAGATTTTAAAGGAAAAAGAATTAGCGGTGTTAGTAAAGGAATTAATCCATTTGATGTTGTTGTAATGATTCAATTAGAAGATCCTATTAAAATGTTTAATGAACTAAAACAAAATTATGAGAATCATAAACAGCATGTTAAAGATTTTACAACAGAAGTCTATGAAAAACTTGATGAAAGAAGTAAAAGATCAGTAGACGATGTTGGTGAATTACTTGATAAAGTAAATAAACTAGAAGAAAACTTTAATACATATAAAAATAATGTTAATGAATTAGTTGGTGAAGTAATTAACAAAATTCTGGAAAATTTTGATACACGTTTCAATGAGAAAATAAACTATTTTGAAAATTTTGGTACACGTTTCAATGAGAAAGTAACACATAATAATGAATTACTTAAAAGAATAGATGATCAATACTCTTTATATCTCGATAAAGTAAATAAACTAGAAGAAAACTTTAATAAATTTAAAGAAGATGTTAATAAATCTTTTGAAAACATTGATAACAGATTTAATGGATTAGGCGGCTATGATGACTAATTTTCCTTATATAAATGGCGCTCATATATTGTGTGAGATGTAAAGAAAAAACTGCAACAAATGATATAAAATACTATGCAAACATCAATGGAGTTAAGAGAATTTCTGGAAAATGTGCTGAATGTAACGCTAAAAAGAGCCAATTTATAAAAACTTGATTTTGAAATTTTTCCTAATAAATAGAGATGGCGGGACATTACAGTGCTTTCGATCTTTTTATCATGCAACACGAAAGAGATTTGAAAAAAGAACATTGGGATGACATTTCTCAAAAATATGAAATTATCCGAAGATATGATGAGATTATACGTAAACAAATTGAATTGGTATAACATTGCAAAATATCAAACTCTGTCCCCAGAGTTCATTCAAGAAAATATACATTATCAATTAAAAGATCATATGTCTGTTCTTTGTCTCTATCAACACTTGAGTATAAAGTTTTTGGATGAAAATAAAGATACAGTTGATTGGAACAATATTATAGATAGCGGTTACTATCCTGTGCAGATTTTATTGAAATATGTGACCGAGATCGCAAAATTTAAGGAAGAGAATCCTGAATATGACGAAGTAGATCATTAAAAATGACTCTAATCTTTTTAATTATTTTACTAAAATTTATATCTTTTCTTATAAAAAACGTACATTAGATCGATGAAAAAATGATACATGATGTTTAAAATTTCTAAATTTTTCTCTTATTAAATGGCGGACTACAGAAAATATGCTAGTGATATTGAAAGGGCGGAGTTTAAAAATTTCTATCCAATTAGTAAACAACATTTGAATGAACCGAATAAAAGAACTGAGTTTAATATTGATTTTGGAGATAATTTTTGCTCGTCTAACTTCCAGTTTTTATATTTCTGGAACTTTAACAAAACAAGATGGTCAAGCATATCTTGGAACTGATAATGTTAGATTAATCGATAATTTTATACCGTTTTTATTTTCTAAGATTGAAGTAAGAAAACACAATAAATTGATAGAAGAAGTCGAAAACTGTGGCCAATTAAGCACAATTAAAGGAACTATTTCGTATTCAAAAAGTGATGTTATTTCTCAAACTTCTAATGGCTTTGAATCAGATTTTAAATTTGGTGTTTTTGAAGCAGCTGGAAATTTATCTCATTTTGGATTAGGATTTTTTTGAAAATGTTACTATTCCGATCTATAAAGGAGGATTTTATCTAAGTTTTATAAGAGCAGAAGACGATGATGTGATTCTGAAGACTGCAACTGGAAATGTTATGCCTGTTGATGGAAAAATAACAATTACAGATTTTTTTATTAGAGTTCCAATGATTGATTATAAAATCACGAGTAAAATAAGGTTGATTGATGAAATTACAAAAAGTCAAAACATTATGTTTAATTTTCTAGATTGGCAATGTATTGAACAAAAAGGTATTTCCGGAACAACTTATTCGTTCGATATCACAAATATTTATAGAAATATCTTCAATCCCAAGTTCGTTATCATAGGTTTTCAAACAGATAGACAGAATAATCAAGAAAAAAATCCTTCAAAGTTTGATAGTTTGGATGTAAAAAATATCAGAGTAAAATTGAACGGTTCTTATTATCCAGATGAATTACAAAATTTAAACATTTCCGGAGGTCTTTTCAGAATCATGTATCAGATGTATCAAGATTTTAAGAAAGTTTACTGTAATAATAAGGAAATGTATTACAATCCTAAAGAATTTTTAGCGAATAGACCTATTTATGTCATTGATACAACAAAGAGTTTGACAAATATTTCTGGTTCAAAGAACGATATAATTATCAATATGGATTTTCAAAAAGCTGTTACAAACGCGATTTGTTATGTTGTTGTTGTCTCTGAGAAATTTTTAGCCTATGATGTGATTAAGAACGATATTAGAGAAATTCAGTAAAATTTTTGAAAAAATCGTCTTATTGTCTATATTATTCATTGGATAATTCTACAACTTTACAGAATTGTTAAAGACATTGATATAAGTATTCATTTTTTAATTTCAAAAGAATATCTTAAAAAATGGGGATGATATTAACAAAAAACTATTCCAAGGTCATCTTAAGGGTTGGACCGGAAGTTATGATTTTAAAAAATACTTTAATATTTACTGATCCTATATACCAAATTTCAGCAAAAAAGCTCCAATAGTTCTCGAGATATAAGAGTTTTTAAGATAAGGGATGATTGGGGTAGTTTTTGAAAATTTTGTTATTTTCATGAAATTTTAAGTTGAACTCGCTTGTTTTTGAAGTTTCAGATTTTTCTGATAATTTTTTTTATTTTTTTTATGAATATTAAGAAATAGGGGATGATTTTCACCCTTATGGATAAGTTAAGTCGAAAGAGTTAAGTATTTACTATATGTGTACCAAATTTTCATTAAAATCGGTTGAGTGGTTTTTGAAATATAAAATTATTAATAAATTTGTAAACTAGCACTCCTAATTGAACAACTTATATAGCAGAGATATAGCTTATAACTTTTCGAGACTCTCCGTAGCTCAGTTGGTAAGACGCTTGCCTTCAAAGCCTGAGGTTCTGGGTTCAAATCCCAGAGCTTCAGGCGCGCTTTTTATTGAGGAAGACATGGTTGTCGTTCAGTGGTTGGGGACAAGTCTTTACACGAGTGGCCATAGTGTAATGACTATAGAACAAGCCGAGTAATGACAACTGTGGTTGGCGCGCCATTTGCTTCCTCACCTTTCCACTTCATTCCTTAATTCCTTCTCTTCCTTAATTCGTACATTCCTTCTCTTCCTTAATTCGTTCATTACATTCATCATTCACATCATTCATTAATACAACATTACACTTACAAAACACACCCGACACAAATTCCCTAATTGTATCTCTCCATCAACTTCTACACAGTAGTTACCAAAGAAAAATGAGACTTGGGAACAAAAAAATTCCAGAGTCTAAGACCCGAATTACAGCTCCTAGCCATTAACTTTGGTTGGACAGTAGCAGTGCAGGGCCAAGTCTCTAAACAATAGACACCGTAGAAGTTGAATGTGATGTGATTCCCCATAGCGCAAACACGCACACTAACAACACTACACCAAAGACACAATCATTCATTTTGTCTTTTACAATAATTGATGATGTTCATATTATTCTCTTTCATTCCTTCTAAAACTTCAAAAATATACTCTTTCGCTGATGAAAAATCTCGATTTCTTCCGGAATAATCTTTGTAGTCATAGACAAAATATCCTAAATAGTTGTACAATAGAATGAAATTATTTCTATTTATCTCTGTTGTAGAAATGTAAACACAAACATTTGCGCTGAAAAATTTATATCTCGGCAGACTTAGTTCCATAATCTCCATTTATAAAAAAATCTTTTTGTTTAAATGGAAGAGTATAATGCCAACTGTTACAAGTGTTCTAATAGAGGAGAAATTATCGATAAAAGATATTTAGTTTGTAGAGGTTGTAATTTAATTTTGTTAGAAAGACCTAAACCTAAGAAATTTTCGAAATAAATTAACACATTTGAATAACCTGCTTACAAAATTGCAATATGGAGACAAGAAGCAAACAAAATTTGTTACAGAATTTAGAAAACAGAATAAAAATTTTTACTTATCTCTTGGAACCATTGACAAAATTATTTTCCTTTTCAAAGAATACATTAGGTTTGTAGGTATCGATACACACGTTTATTATGAAAAGATATTACCTGTATTTTTTTTCATTATCTGGATGTTGAATTTGTTTACGATTTTGAACCAGAAATCCTCGATGATTTTATAGTACATTTGGAGAAATTAAACGAAGAACCTCTTGAAAAGAATGCGGTTTTACTCACATTCTCCCCGACTTCTCGAGTGATTGTTAGCAAATTTTCATTTTTTTTTTTTCCGTCTTTAAATTTTTTCTATTTAAATGGAGTTCTTGAAGGAGTTAAATGATATTGGAGAATGTAAGTTTAAAGAGTATAAGAAGTTAAATGAATTGGAAGAAAGGAAGAAACATAGAATCTTGAATTTGGAGAAAAATGAAAGATAAATTCGGGTTTACAATAATTGCCGAGTTGGAAGATTGTAAAGTACACTTGCCGAACAGATTTTTGACTGTTTTGGATGAAAAAAAGATTAAAGAATTAAACAAAAATGAAAAAATTACACTTGATTGTTACTGGAAAGAAGACTATAAAAGATAAAGAAATTATAACAATTAACTTTGTAGAATAAAGTCTTAACTCTAAAAACTTGCAGTCCCTCCCCACGTCATAGTACTGTTTTTGATAACCATAGTTGGTGTCTTTCTTCATAGGAATCACATGAAATATTATCTACAGTAATACCTTTTGTTTCACACAAAATGTGGCTATTATTCTATAAGAAAAATTCTATAATGCTCTTTAATGAATTGTGTTGATAAATCTTGATACTTACAAAAATTCCTAAGAAATTCATCAATTAAGTCTTGATTATCTTGAAAGGACGTATAATATGGGAAAAATGTCATAAAAAAACGATGAAAACTCTCTGTTTGTTTATTTTTTACTTTCTTTTCAATATCTTTCGTAATTATATTAAATATATAATCCCTTATTTTTTTTCGTTTTTTTTTGTGTGTACACGTGTGCAGTTTTCGTTCTTTTCTGCAAAAGACTCTACAAGTTCTTTTAATTCTGTTTCATTTAAAGACGGTATCAACTGTTGTTGAGAATAAACCGGCAATTCACTGAATTCATCTTTGTTGCACTGTTTTTAAATGCTAGAAATTGTAGAGACTTTGGTGAGTTCATGTTGTTTTTGGTGACTATTTAGTAGAAAAGTTTTTTATTAAAGTAATGTATGTTTTTAGTAAAAATGTTTTAAATTGATTAAATTTTATTAAGATTTCGAAGATTTTTTCCTTTATTCGTAGCAGATTTGACAACATTTTACAAAGCACAGCTTAAGAAAGTAGAAGCAAACAGCTGTAGATTTGGTTAATTTTTCAATCCACAGAGTAGATAGTAATGTACCGATCGCTTTTGGAGACGAACGACTGTAGATTCGGTTAATTTTTCATTGAGATTTGCTGTGTTATTTCTCAGCTTCCTTTATGGTACATTGAACAGTATTTTACATTGCTTTTCGGTCGGCTTCCGAAAGTGCGCCAGGAACCCCATATTACTATCTACTTATATATATATATATATATATATATATATATATATATAATATATATATATATATTTATATATATAGTATAGTCCGTATAGTTACTTATTTTGCCGACAATTAGTTTATACTTTTACAAAAACAAGTATAAAATAAAATAAAACTGAAAGAATAAAACAAAACATTAAAATAAAACAAATTTTAAAGATTTGACAAGCATGTATCTTAAGACTACATGATATCTACTCATAAAAAGTAATATGTTCCTTTCTATACAGTATATGATAAGTGAGAAACTAATTTTAAATGATAAAAGAGTTGGCCACACCGAAACAAGAAAAACGATAAAATTAGATTGTCCAGTATACCTTTATAACAGGTTGTACATTAATATTAGAAGGCTGTATAATGATAAAAGTAATACATAGGGGAAGCAGCCAATGGCGCGACGTGACATAATCCATATAGTATGTAGAAATATCAATGATAGGTCCGGGGAAGCAATAATACTTATTAAAATGTAGTTAATATGCATGAACTAACCAAAAGTAATAATAATGTGGATTTAAGCAATGGTGAGTTTTAAAGATACTTATGTATACAGACATAATCACTGCATATTCTTGTTGGACATTACACTGCCATCTCATATTTTGGCTAAGCTACTTTATAATGAGATACTATAGTTTGAATTGAAAAGCCCTCTCTGTCACCTTGAGAAGCACTGACCGGTAATAATAGTGTTATACGTGCCTTGATTCTTATTGTACGTTTTCTGTACAGCCGGTAAAACATTTATTCGCAATTTTATTCGTTAAGTAAATAACAATTGAATCAATATAATGTTTATTTGTTGTTTTTAATGTATTACCCCTATTAATAAGTTCAATTACAAATATACGTTTAACAATTTTATCTTTATGTAAATGTGTGTAAACGCTTACTTCAGGCCACTTCACAATATTTAATATGCCACACAATATTGAAAAGCCAGACGACGTGCGTTAATATTTACTATACTATCTGTAAACCTCTTACAAAACACACTGGGCGAGTTGAGTTCACGCATGGTGGCGTAAATACCCCTCCGCTGCTATGATGGCGCCCCTCTGTCAGTCTCTCCATCACTGCTCGGCACTTTTCCGCTTGCTCTATCTCCTGACCTGGTCACTGCAGCTTAGCATCTAACATCACACCGAAACGTAAACTCCCTAGATACATCGTATATAGCTACATTAATCTTTTCAGTTAATATTTTACGCGAGTATAGGCCTACGCACAAAATACATTATAGTTATAGAATAGGTAAGTAGCTACAGTGTAAACAAAATGGCACGAAATGAGACAAAATCCACACAGGTAATAAAACAGAGATGGTTAGATGGTTAGATGATTAGGCTCACTCCCAAGTTTAGGAGTGCCCCTCCTACACTTGGGTTCTTAGATATTATTTCTTCTGCGCAGGTTTTCTTTGCGAGCGTTTCTTCTACTACAACAAGTTTTAAACTCCGCTTAACTGCCTGAAATAGTTTGCCTAAATGATTACAATAACTAATCAACAGTATAAAAAACAGCTCTGTTTTTCACTAGTGGTGATGTCAGGACAAATCAATTATGAATAAAAAGTGTTATATCAGATTTTTCTCTTTCAAAAGGTCTTACGGGTCTTCATCTTACTATATATCACAAGATGCGGGATCACTTAGATTTATGCAAAACAATAAGCGTACTACCATTTATACGATAATACCATTTTTAGTAACATCATAAATATTAATTATATCATATTCATTGAATAAACTTAGTTTAATAAAAGTACCTTCCTTTGCAGGTATATAACAGACATTTGCACATAATTCTGAAGAACTTGCTCCAAAATAAGAAAATGTTTGCCTCAGGCTGTAAATGTAAAAAAATATACGCTATACCACGTATTCTATAAAATGATGAATTGAGAAAATGATTGGCTCAACCTTTTCGTTTAGGAAAACTCGTAGATACAGAGCATATATCTGAAAATAGTTACTTTATAGTTTTACTTATTGTTTGAACAAAACAAAAGCATTGAAATGCACACTGCAGTAAAAGCTAGTTATAAAGGTCATATAAAGGAAATTCCTACAGATGAGTGAACAGATGTACACAGTTGACTGGTTCCACAATAGTGCACTGTGACCGACCCAACCACAGTTTTTCCATAATTTAGATTTCCATGTTGCTTCGTGTGTGATAAACTTTCAAACGACAGACGTTCCATTTATGCTCAACTGGACATGTTATAATACAGTGCATAAAATATTTTAATACAATGTTACAAATATCTATATCTTAAAATAATGTTTTGAAGTATATTCTAGGTTTTTATGAATGGAAATTTTATAGACCACACATTTAAGCGTTTTGTTTGAATAGTTTTTGAACAAGAAAATGATATTAGTTTTGCCGTATTTACTTATATATATTATACCTATTGCAATATACAGGGAGTCAATTAAGTCTGGAACCCCTTTTTAATTTTTGAAACCGTAATAGAAAGAAATACCCGAAGTTCACACACGTGCTTACTGGTGATAGTAACGCACACGTCTGCCTAATTACCGACCGGATAATCCCTTTGGGGGACGGTCCACAAGGAGTCAGACAACATTCTTAAATAGCAGCATAGGTCAAGTTTGGTAACAAATTAAAGTTCTTACTTAGCAAAGTACAATGCCGCAAACCGTACTTCAAAAGGTGGATTCATTCAGTAGTTTATAGCTATTTGAATTTTAAAACAATTGAACAATGTAAAGTACTAAGTATTACAAGTAAAACACCAATTTTTAAGTACCTTGTGATCAAAGTAAGTGTTCAAAATGTTCCCCTTCCATCATCTGACAATGTAGTAATCGAAGCCAGGAATCAATAATTATTACCAATAACACAACTACTGTTAGGAATGTGAAAGTGGCAGATTGAGTCATACACAGCATCCACAGAAACTTAACGTTTGGGCAGGTATTATAGGAAATCAAATTATGGGCCCATTATTTATCAATGGTAATTTAAATGGTGACTCGTATCTAGCAATGCTCCAAATTGAGATAATTCCTGCACTACAAGCTGCTATTGGTCGACAATTTCAAAGAATTTTATTTCCAACAAGATGGCGCGCCACCACAACTTTGCTCTCCTTGTTAGAGAATACTTGGATACAATATTCCTTCACAGATGAATTGGAAGACGTGGTGCAGTAGAGTGGCCTGCTCGTTCCCCTGATTTATCTCCGCTGGATTTCTTTCTTTGGGGATACCTCAAAGATAAAGTTTATCGTACTAAGCTTCGAGATTTGGTGCACCTAAGAAATCTCATAGTCCAAGAAGCTCAAGATATTCCTCGTGAATACCTTCAAAATGCAGTGGATGGCTTTTACAAACCGCCTAGGACATTGCCAGACGATGGTAGGGAAACATTTTGAACATTTAATTTGATCACAGGTACTTTTAAAAATTGGTGTTTACTTGTAATACTTAATAATTTACCATGGTTCAATTTTTTTTTTTATATTCAAAATAGCTATAACTAGTGAATGAATCCACCTTTTTAAGTCCGGTTTATACGGCATTGTACTCTGCTAAGTAAGACATTTAATTTGATACCAAACGTGACCTATATGCTGCTATTTAAGAATTTTGTCTGACTCCTTGTGGAACCGTCCCCCAAAGGGATTATCTGGTCGGTAATTGAGCAGATATGTGCGTTTACTATCACAAGTAAGCACGTGTCCCCGTAACTTTGGTATTTTTTATATTGTGGTTTAAAAAATATAAAAAAGAGGTTCCAGACTTAAGTGACACCCGTGTATAGATTAAATAATCGTTTTCAGACTTATGAAAAATAAACAATTTAAATAGGGTCACTCATGTATACAAATAATAGTACATTTAACACTTTGGAAAAAAAGAGATGAAGTTAATATTTCTTAGCCAATCTGTTTTCTTAAAAATAAAAATAATTAAGTGTGATATAAGTGTTTGTCAAAGAAAAATATGTGTAATTCTGCAACATATCATGTATCTTGGTAATGTTTAAAGTGAGGGATGCAATGGGAAATGCTATTACAGATTTTCCTAATAAGGCTATTTTTCTACGGTTTTCAACGAAGAATTCTAGCCCCTTTTTTATTACACAAAATATTAAAATATCTTCATAATTTCCTATTTTATGCTGCAGAACAACACGTGTATTGTCTGGAGCGTCATTCAAAAACCATAATATAAGTGAAATATTCCATACCATTTTTTTTTTTTTTTTTTTTTTTTTTTTTTTCCTTCTGAGGGAAGAGGACACTTTGTCCCCGCACTTAGTCCTAAAAGGACCTTTGCGCCTCCTTACTTTTATTTTTTTTGCCCTCAAAAACCGAGGCTTTTGCAAAAACCAATCAGATTTAAGGGCTCCTGTTCTTTGATGTCCTTGGGGCTGAGGAGGTATGCTCCCAGGTATCTTTTCCTAGTCTCTACGATGGCAGGACAATCCAACCAAATGTGCTCCGCTGACTCCTCCTCCTCTCCACAGAGTCTACATTCGCTGCCTCCGACTAAGGCCTACCTTCAAAAGGTTGCCTTCTCAGAGTGGCCATGTCCTGTCAACATTCCCTAATATCAGTCTTATATCCTCCTTATTCTGTCTAGGAGAGTCCCTGTCCATCCTTTTGCATAAAGGAGAGATAAACATTTTGGATATTCTTAAACCCGAGGGCCTCTGCTCCAATTCTTATATCTTGTCCTCTATTTTTTTCCCCAATCTTTAACCAGAGCTTTTAATTGTCTGGAGAAGGATATTCCACATCCTGGCTCTGGCCCCACCAATATGGATTTCCGCTCCCTTTTTGGCGAGGATGTCCGCTTTTTCGTTTCCATGAATTCCTTCATGACCCGGCACCCATCCGAGTGTTACTCTATTACTTGTTGCTAGCTCTGCTAGGGCCTTCCCTGCATTCCCAGACCGCTTTCGAATCAATCGAACAGGTATCCAGTGCCTTCAGTGCAGCCTGACTTATCAGAGAGTATAAGGTATGATAATCCTTTAGTCCCCAACTGTGTGAGTCTTCTAGAACATGAATCTAAATTGCCATGACCTCCGCCTGAAAAACTGAGGCATGTCTTCCCAGGGGCACAGCCATGTCAACTCCAGGTCCATGTATTCCATATCCTGCCCTTGAGTCTAGGAGTGAACCAATCGGTGTAAAACTTCAGGACTCCTTTTTTTGGGTAGGCCTCCCTTTTAATCCATTCCTCTCCCTACTTCCGATAGAGACCGTGTATGGTTTTTTCAAAGGAGTATTTCTTAACCATAGTATCAGATACTTTGGTTAGCATTTCAGCCTCAGGGAAATTTTCCAATATCTTTCATATGGCCTTCTAGGGAGGTAACATTTATTACCTTTGTCCCTAGAAGCTTCATTGCGCTCATCGCAGCTGTTCTCATCACTTCCTGGCCAAAGAGGAGTATAACCCAGAACCGCTTCCATTGCTAGTGTTTGGGCAGGAGCTCATTGCTCCCGTGATGCTTAAGCAAGCTAACACTCTGAAGACTCTGTAGCCTTTTTTGCAGCTGTTGTTTGTTCGAACCTTCGGCCACCATACTAAAAGCAGCATATGTGACCATTGGTTTCAACTATGGTTTCGTAAATCCAATAAATCATTTTGGGTTTAAGTCCCCATTTAAATCCAAAGAGTCTCTTACAGGCCCCAAGGGCCATTATTGCTTTGGATATCTTGTTTTCTAATATGGGAGTTTCCAAGTGAGCTTCTCATCATCCAAGATTAAACCCAGATACTTCACTTCTTTTGTTTGGTTTATGCTGATTCCCTCCAGGACCGGTTTAGCTAGCTGGGAATTTCCTTTTCCCTGGTAAAGGTAATCATGTTTGTTTTTGATGGGTTGATCCGCAGACCTTCCCCATGACACCAGTTGCTTATGAAGTTCAGTTCTGTTTTGTAATTGGCGTTCCAGCCTGCCAGTGTTTTTCCCTTTAATCATAAGCACTAGGTCATCCGCATAAACATAGTAGCCTTATCCCCCTCTTCTCTGCTTTTCTTAGGAGATCATCCACTACCATCGCCCACAGGAGAGGAGATAAGACTCCCCCCTGGGGGGGGGCAGCCTCTTTGGGCCGTGATCGCAGCGCCGAATTCGTCCCCCGTACTTGGCTTTTCACCTGTCTGCTTTTTGGTAGGAGGGCTACTACTATCCATTCTTTGACTACGTCTGATTGAAACTCCCAAAACGTTTCCATCGCAGTCCTTCATGGATTGATATGCTACTCTGATTCGCGTCGAAAGCTCCTTCAATGTCCATGAATGACGCTGACTAGGGCTTTCCTTTTTTTCGAAGGTAATTCGCTCCACCCTCACTCTCTCATCTAAACTGTGGAGAGCAGTGGGTGGTTGATTTTCCTTCTATGTATGCGTGTTGTGTGGGACTAACTAAGTGGGTGGGTGTTTCCAGTAATATTGCGTCCCTTATGTGATGTCTATTTATTATTTTTTTTTTCCATAGTTTTTTTCCATAGTTTTTCACCATGAAGGAGGTTTTTAGGCTTTATGGGTCTATACGAACTGGAGTTTTTTGGTTGGTGATCCCTGTCATTTTTTCCGCAAGAACAACCACTAGTGCTATCCTCCAATTCTTTGGTATATATCCTATGGGCGAAACTGCTTCTAAATAGAATGCTAAGGGTAATTTAGTAGAATGTCCAGCCCCTCTTTGAAGCAGGGCTGGAAAAACTCCATCCGCCCCAGGAGATTTAAACGGCTTGAACGATCTTATCGCCCATTTAATTCTTTCGTGTGTGAATAGTCTGTTTAGACACCTGTCTGGCTTTTTGCCACCTCCCGACTGGATCCCCCCCCCCCATATAGAGAATAAGTATCCTCATTACGAGTTAGTTGACCCCCCGGGAAGTGTGTCTCCAGAAGTAGTTCTAAGGTCTCCTTCCTGTTCATTGTTAGGTCACCGTTGTCCTTTTACTAGAGTCCCCCATAGGATTTGTATGCTCCGTTTGGAGAGTTTTTTGAAGCCTGGATGCCTCGGGAAGACTGTTGATATTTTTACAGAAATTCCTCCAGGTTCTTCTTTTATTTTGTTCTTAGTTCTTTCTTATATTCATTTTGGGCCTGTAGATAAGGGAGCCAGTCGTCTGTCCTTTTTGCCCATTTTAAATAATTTCCTCGTTTTGTTTCTTAATGTTTTCCAACCTCCCAGTCCACCACGGCACATCCCTCTTCAACCGGTTTTGCCTGGGAGGACAGTTTTTTCTCGTATGGCCTTTATTTATAGCTTGCTTGCTCTACTATTTGTGCAGACCTTTCTAATTTCAAATTCATTTCTCTGCAAGGGTCCTATTTCTTCCAACTCTTTCTGCCAGGGACTCTCTGTAACCTCTCCAGTTGGTCGATTTAGGAAACCCTGTGGTGTCACGTATCTTTCCCGCTGTCTCCTCTATGTCGAACCTAATTGGACAGTGGTCCGATAGTGAGGCCTCCCTTGGAGACGTGCCACCTTACTATATTTAATGTTTTTTAGTCCTGTAGATATTGTTATGTCCATGGACTTCTTTCCTATTTCTAGTTATAAAGGTTGGGCTTGACCCTCTATTCTCTAACACTAGATCATTGCTGAACATAAACTGTAGAAGTTCCTCAACCTCTCTTGTTTGTGTTCGTACTTTCCCCAATACGTGTGGTGAGCATTGCAGTCGCAGCTGAGAATGAGGGCCGAAGCCTCTGTCTCTGCAGCTCTGCAATAGTCTTTCTAGTTCTTTTGGTGGGCAGCTTGTTGACGGGTTGGGGAAGTAAGCTGAGGCTATAGTAACCTCTCTGTCCCCTTGCAGTGAAGTCACCTTCACTGTAGCCGCCACCAGATCCCTTGTTATTAGATCTGTAATCGGAAAGGACTGTTTATTAGTTTTGAAGTTAGAATACAAGTTCTTGGGTTTTCAATTGTTCGATCATAAATGAGATTACCTACCTGAGTTGTCAGTCCTCTGATGCAACCTCTATAGATCCAAGGCTCCTGGATTAGGGCGATATCCAGGCCTGTTGAGATAAACCTTCTTCCCAAGATGTCAGTTTGCGCCCTTTGCATGGTGTAGGTTTATCTGTATTAGGCGCATACTTACGCCCTTCTTCCCACCTCCCCCAGGTGGTCCATCCCCGTCTCTTCTTCTGGATTGCTTGGAGACTTTATCCCCTTTTCTTCCTCGAGCCGAGAGCGACGGATGGTCCTTTTGAGTGAAGGTCCCTTCTTCAAGAAGAGAGAACAGGTGGGTCTTTCTTGTCTTCGAAGAGAAACCGCTGCTCTGGCTTGTGGAGTAGACCTTTTAGGTAAGGTATGTACAGATTGCTCTGACACCTTCGTGGCCTCCTCCACTTCCATCTCTTCAGCGGTCATTTTTTTCTGTGTGGTGACCGTCTCAGATTTCTCTGTAGTCCCCCTCTTCCCTTGTGGGTTGTTTTCTATTTTTTTCTTGATGTTTTTTTCTTCAGTCTAAGCTGAACTTTTCCCAAACTTGTAGCCGATCCATGGACCTTCCTTCTCAAGTTTGTTTCGCTGTAGCGCAGTCGACTGCCAGGGTGAGTAGGACAGACTTCCCCCTCGTCGCTTCTCCGCAGAACATTCCATTCTCCGACAGATTAGCTCTTTGTTTTTGTCCTTTTAAGAGCTTCATTATCTTTTCGGTTGTGTCATGTATGCTGTCAGGAAGATTAGACAGTCGCGATTCTCGCCACGAGGGATTTTCCTTCCTCTGGTACTATCCTTAGACTGGCCTCTTCCCAAGGCTTTTAGGGAGTCTTGCTTTCCTTTAAGCCATTCTGCTGTTTCAGTGTTTTCGCAGGTGAAGGATTAGAACCCCATTGTCTCCTGTTTGATACCGTAGAATCTTGGAGAGTAGGGACCCTCCTGTTCCTCCACGATAGCTTCCAGGATGAAGCTCTGGATCTTCTCCATCTGTTCAGTTGTGAGTAGTGTCTCGGGAAAAATTGGATGTGCAAGACCCCTACCCTTATACCAGCTACCGCTTGTTTGTATGAAGGTTTTCTGGGGTTGTCCAGATTGCCTCCTTGCGTTCCCCTTGATTTCCTTCGTTCTTTGTTTTCTTCCTCTGATGGGGGCCTCCGGAGTGGATCCATCAGAGTGAGGTCTTTTTCGGTTTTCTTTCCCTCTTTTTTGTTTGTTCAGTTTCTTATTTTCTTTCTTCTGGGATGTGGTTTTAAAGGCCAATTCCCTGGCTTCTTCTTGGGAGTACCCTCTTTTTCGGTGAACCAGACCATGCGTTTTCCTGGCGGCTCCACATAACTTAGGCAGTGCTGGGAGCTGTTCTCTCGACTTTTTGCTCCCTCTTCCTTTCTGGTGATCGCCCTCCAGTAATCGCATCTTCTTCATCTGTTTTCGACTCTGACCGAGTCGGAGGCTATTGGACTTCTACTAGGAAGTCCGCCTGTTTTTTGGGTTTGGTCAGGATTGCTAGGGTCAGAGCCCATCATCAAATCCCCTCTGTGTTTCGTGAATTTTCATCCACTTTTTTGAGTGCTACAAGAGCTCTCTGGTTTTTGTTTTGTTTTTTCTGTAAATTCTTGTACTCCCTTGTGTCCCACGAGTAGCGGAGATCTAAAGGTCACCCCAAGCATTGTCCCGCTCTACTTGGGGAAGGCTAGGTTTAAAAACTGGAGGTCGCCAGGTATCCAGAGGTTTCCAGTGGATTCGCGCCAATATTTATTTACGACCAAGCTCTCCCTTGATCACGCAGCCCTCGGCATATGCTGTTCCACCTTGGCTTGGATTAACAGAAGGAAAATTAGAATTAGAATAGCTTAAGATAGATTGTTGGGAAGATTACCCGACAGTGAGAGTAGTGGGAAAAGAAAGTTAAAAATTTGGATAGTTTCAAAAGAAAGCCCGCCAGATCAGCTCAGCCTGATCGGAATTATGAAAGAAGACAAGATTTGGATCAGGCAGTTCCCAGGTGCACGCGCACGAAAAGTACAGCACTCAAGAAGAGAGAAGGTGGCTGTGCGTGTGAGCTTCGTGGACGCTCTGGCTTGGCACATGTGTTGGGGTATGAAGACCCCCGCCACTTCGCACCCATTCCATACCATTACTTTACGTAAGTGAAAGATACTTTTAAACCATCTCGTCATGTCATGGTTGTTGTTTAATTTATCAAAGTTCTGGCAAAATATAAATACTTACTTAAAAACCAAATCCAAGCCAAAACATTTGCAAAAAGACTTTTGTGTGTTACATCCAGTGAGTGATTTCCTGAGAGTTTTAGAAAATTTTTAATATACGGTCAGGTCTATTATAAAAATATCCCTTCTCATTTAACATTTTTTCATGCTGTGAAAAATACGCATTTAAAAAAAATCTGCATTGACTGCTAATTTTTGAAGAAACCTTTGGAAGAAATCTAGTTGACGTGTTTGTCTATCTACGTTGAAGTGATGAGATCTTTTGTAACTGGAATGAGTACATATATTGATTAATTATATTTCTGTTTTTAAATCTATAATACTTTTCTCAATGTAAAAATGCTTCCAACAACAGTGTTTGTCTAGCTTAAAATCCTCAGGTTTAATGGAGATGGATGTGTACAACATCTTACGTCACTGACATTTCCGAATGCAGCTCTATAAAGTAACTCACACTTATAAAAGGTTATATCGTATCACCCAATATAAAAAACGAAGTAATAAGTTACGTATCACAAACTATTTTATCTTACAATAATATCACAAATGAGTTATTACTTAAGAAAATAATAATTAAATAAGGAACTGCACTCGATTAATAAACCAAAAACACGAAATTATGTTAGTATGAAACAAAATTTTAAATATTTGGTACTAATTGTTAGTATTATGCAAGTTTTTGAAGTAAGATACTATTGTTAAATCATCCAAGCGCTAAAGCATTACATTATATTCCATAAGGAACCCCTGAGTCGGTTTTGGTTTGACCATTTAGGCATCTGCTACAATTATAAATTACATATGAGTGTTTTAATATGCGTTTTGAATTATAATTGTATATATTTATCTCTGCTTGCAGATTTGGTACATGTTTTCAGTTTCGAAGCACTAAGTCGTTACAATTTATAGATATTTTGTTTAAATAAAGACAGAACATTTAGCCAGCAGAAAAATATAACATCCATACTTAAGATATATGCTCGTCCATAAAGGTTTTTTTTATCAGTAATCTAAATCAACTTTGAGACAGTAACTGGACTGAATGTGGTCTCACCTACTTATTCGTAACCAATAAGAGATGAGAATGGCAAAACCAAATACTGGTACTCATATGATTTCCTAATGGGGTTTGGTCAAAGAAAACCAAAACCTAAAAAATACTATGTTTTATCATGATTCTTGTAATAAGTTTTTTATGATTCCGTATCGTGAGTTCTTAAAACAACTAGTGAGTGATTTTTTTCTGCCTTACAAACAGATAAATTTAAATTTAACTTGAACTGTGAAGGTTTTTTTATAAAAAAATCTAACTTGACTTGGCCACAAAATTTAATACAGTAATATGAGAGACCTCTAGTTTGCACCATCCTCTTCTTCTTCTTCTTATAATAGCTTCAAAAATTAGTGTCGCACTTGCTAGGGGATGATTCCTATTTTTAGTACTCTTGACAAACCAAAATACCCCATTTTGAGGTGCGGAGTCAAAAATGTTTCATAGGTTGAAATATTCTTCATTTGGTCACATAAACATTCCCCTAAAGTAAACTACTTCATCTCTATTCATAAGAAACCTATTAGGGGATTCGGACTTCTAACGTACCCAGTATATATTTTTTTATTTAAAAACTCCATTAAAATATTACTTTAGAATTTTTTTATGAAAAAATAAATTGCCTTCATCATTTTTATTGATACCGTACTGTTCGGCTCATCAATATGAAACGGAAACATTTTAATTGAGTTTTATACATAAATCAAAAAACTATTTTAAACTTTTAAAATTATTTAATTTGAATAATATCAAAATGATTTTAATACTATAATGTTTTTATATTTATTATGTATATTTGACCCAGAAATATCAAAGCGTATGACTCAAGGGACTAGGAAATCTTTATTTATACCTTTTTTTCTTTATATCTGTATGAAAACGTACTAGTATTATGGGTAACTATAGTGGCAACAAGAATATAACAGAATAAATAAACTTGTAAACAAACTAAGTACACTCATGACAGATATTATCATGTGACATATAAAATATGTAGCTTAACTATCCCTACACATAGAACTACATCTTATGGTGCCATTTCATGTACATTTGATTATTAAGCACATATATGAAGCCTTAAGCAATGAACATAAATGTGAATGTATTATGTGGTAATATATTTTGAGAAAAATATAATTTTGCGGGTTTTGACATTTCCACGAATGATGGTGCATACAATACCACCGAATTAGCCAAGCGTCGTTGATAACTAGTGGTCGGTGGTTAGAAAACATTTATTTTATGCTTGCCAGGGATATACAAAGTAATTTTATTTATGGCTGCCTGTCTTTCTACTTATCTTTCAATAATGACCTCGGTGATATTGATTATATCTATGTTGTTTAATGCCTGTAAGAATATGGTTTGGCGTACTCTTACCTTGTATTAATTATTTATACTTAAAAAGTAATCAACATCAGATTAACATTATGTTATTTCACAGGATAAACACAATTTGTAACGTGCTAAAAGAGCTTAAATACTCTATTATTAGTGATGAGTAATTTAACAGTGACCTAAAGAAAGCTATTCTAACATTTTACCTTAAAAGTATTTACAAATCACCCATAGTTATTTATTTGTTGAATTATATAATTAATGTAAAAGTTATTTTTACTTCACCCAAATAAATATATGGTATTCATGCTCATAAATTGTGTGAGGTTCTATTCTTTACAAACAACTATAGTTAAACAGATATGTTTGGTAGAAAGAGACATAATTACTCTAATGTAATTAAAAATAAAAGTAATTTATAACCAATAACACTGCAATAACCAATACTATACGACTTAATTCAACTGCAACTTTTTGGTATCGATTAAAGTTGTAAACCACTCGCTGTAACAACCACCAAGTTCCAATGAACAATCTGTCCCAAATTTCCGTAATATTTGTTTAGTTGTAGTTAGTTCTGCGTCCAAACTGAACCCAGTGGCTGCAACTGTTGTTGCAGTTAACTAAATTTGCACACTAATTTCTAATTTTAACGTCAGCTTACTATTACGCTATACATAAATTACATAACAATTTTACTAACATACACAATATAATATTCTCAGTGTTCATAGTGAAGGGGAGTTGAACGCATGTTAAAATTTATGTACCTTTTACTCAGAACTCATAGCAGGTAGGAGGTTGAAAATTTTGTTAAAAGGTGTTAGGATGATGTACTGTACACATAGCTCTGAAAACTTTTGTAAAATAATTAGTGCAACCAAAGGACAGAGACTTTTTTTTATTTTTTTCAATTTTTTATTTTTATATTTACATATAAAATATATGTTTTATATAATTATTTTATGAATGAAACTTTAGATAATACTACCAGGTTTATACTTCTATGAGACCTATTTTATACCCAGTAAAAATTTCAGTTTTGTGTAGCTTTTATAGTTCTCGGAGGCAAAATGGTTACATATACATTAAAAAAAAAAACACATTTTTTCAGAAATGACGAAAAAATCCAATAAGAAATCTACACATATTTAAGATTATGTTACCGTTTAAAATAGCCTCCAGGCAGTAGCTATCACCCATTTACTCTTCTTCCCCGTAATATTTTGTACTTCTTTTTTTAATATTCTTGCCTCCAATTAGTCTCATTGATTTTGCTTTTCACATCTGCCATCCTCATCCTGATTTCATCTGGTGGGGGGGGGGGGGGGTGGGGGGGGGGGGGGGTGGGGGGGGGGGGGGGTGGGGGGGGGGGGGGGTGGGGGGGGGGGGGGGTGGGGGGGGGGGGGGGTGAAAACTTCCGTGCATGTGGTAGTGTAGTGAAAAAGAGAGTTGGGGCTCGGAGAACTGTCCGAACTCCAGAAAACATTGACCGTGTCAGAAGATCAATCTTGCAGTCCTCCTAAGCGTTCTGCCTGCAAGCATGCATCCGCCCTTGCATTGTCTAATCGCACTGTGCGTTGTATTCTCCACGAAGAACTCCACTTCCATCCATACAAGATGGTCATCGTTCAAGAACTCACACAACGGGACTGGCAACAACGAGTACAGGCATGTGAAACTTTAATTGCTGACTTGCCTCATGATGCACGAGTTTTGTTTAGTGACGAAGCGCACTTCCACATTTCTGGAGTTGTTAATAAGCAGAATATGCGTTATTGGAGTGGTGCAAACCCTAGGGTAGTTCATGAGAGGCCTCTACACAGTGAAAAAGTGACTGTTTGGTGTGCAATCAGCAGTGAAGGGATAATTGGGCCTTATTTCTTCGAGGAGGACAATCGTTGTGTTAACCATCAATTCCGAGCGGTATGTAAACATGCTCCAACAATTTCTTGCACCACAATTGCAACAGAATAATTTTGGAGTAGTGTGGGTTTCAGCAGGATGGTGCCACAGCCCATACTGCTAGACATTCGATGGCTGTTTTGAGGGAAATGTTCCCCGGGCGATTAATCTCCCGGTATGGTGACATTCCATGGCCTGCGCGCTCGCCGGATTTAACTCCGTGTGATTACTTTTTTTTATGGGATACCTCAAGAGTGAAGTGTTTTAAACATCGACCCAGAAACCCTACAAGACTTGAAGGATGCAATTCGCGTTGAAGTTGCCCGCATTCCACAACAAATGCTTCGCAGAGTTTATGCAGAACTTCAGAACCAGACTAGATCAGTGTGTTGACAATGAGGGACATCACTTGAATGATGTATTGTTTAAAACAAAGTAAGAATTAACTTCCATCTGTACCCTTTTGATGCCACAATAAAGTTTTGTTCTAACACTTTTCGTTTTTTTTTAATTTACCTTCAAAGTTAGGGATACTTCCCTGCCCCACCCTGTACAACAAAGTGACGCACCAGCTGAACGGGCGGCGAGACTCTGCAATCACGTTATCTACTAGACCCGCTCGACTTTGACCTCTGTCTAAGGGTGGGGAGGGGTTTGCGATAAAGACAATTCCTGTTTTTATATTGGACGAAATATTGTTCTACTACGCTAATCTAGTAATCAGTAGAAGCAAAATGTCAAAATAACGATTCATGTCTGGGTGTGGTCGGTATAATCCCCAAAGTACCGTTTTTTGGCTAGTGTTATGTGGTTATAAGTGTTATGCTGTGCTCAATAAAATGCGTAGATCTGAACACAAAGTGTTTAAAAAAACGTAAAACATAATCGGAAAGCTCAAATGTTTAAGTAACGTAGAAAATGACTCTACGACTGGGGCCTAGTACTTCAGATTTAATATTGTCACCTAAGAATGTAAGTTCGTCAAGGAAAAAGGTTGCTGCATGTTATTCTTAAATATGATGTATTTAGTAAAGCAGATGTTGGACTTAGCACTTATGACATTGTAAATATGAGAAACATAGAGCATTTACTAAGTGATAATCGCAGTTTGTAAATATTGTTGTGGCACACTGTCAGTACATAGAGAAAATAGGTTAGGTCTAAGAGTAGATGTTGTTTATTCAGTGTAATAATTGTGGATTAAAAGTGGACCTAAATAAATAAAGAAAGTATAAAAAAAATTTGTCAGGACCAAATAATAAGTCAGAAAATAAATACTAGGTTGGTGTACGGGTTCCGTTGCATTGGTAAAGGCGAAAACTTCAGCAAAGACATTCTGTGCAGTAATTAATTTGCCCAAGCCTGCTGGATTCAGATATTACACTGAAACGTTGCGTACTGCTGCTAAAGAAGTTTGTTTGGAAGAGGATTAAGGAAGCAGTTGAGGAATCTGTTCGTGAGAATGATGGCTGTAGAAATATTGCTGCATCTTTTGAATGGGTCGTGGCAGAAACGTGGGGACACGTCCTTGAATGGTGTTTTGTACTGCAACTAGTGTCACTACAAGGGAAGGTAATAGATGTGAAAGTGTTTATTAAATATTGTAAATTCCAAAACAAGTTTGACAAAGTACACAATGGAGACTATTCAAACGAATTATTTAGGAGTTAGCGGCGGGATGGAAGTTACCGGAATAAAAGAATTTTTTACTCATTCTCAGGACCTTTATGGTATACGGTATAAATATTTTTTGGGTAATGGTGACTCTAGTGCATTTCCAACAATAAGAGAAATGAAACCGTATGGACCTGAATTTGAAGTAGAAAAGTTAGAATGTGGTAGGGCACGTTCAGAAAAGAATAGGCACTCGACTTCGGGCTCTCAAAACAAGAATGGGTCGTAACAAACTAAAGGATGACAAAGCAGTCTAACTGAACTTGTTATGAATACAATCCAATTGTATTATGGTCTGGCCATGAGAAGGAATACTTCAAGCTTACAAGATATGAAGAGGGCAGTTCGGGGCGGAATACTATACAATTGGGCTGTATTAATCAAAATCCGGGAACATGACTTCTGACCACAAGGAAAATATAGCTAGTGTAAATTCCAAAAAGCTTTGGCACAAGGAGAAACATACAACCATACTGAGCATACACATTTGCCAGCCATTATTATTATGAATGAAATAAAGCCCATTTTCACAGATCTGGCAAACTCTGATCTCTTGAGGAAATGTCTTTTCGGTGGGACTCAGAATCCAAACGAGTCAGTTGATAATGTCGTATGGTCACGGGTTCCGAAAAAAACTTTTGTGATCCTCCCTACTCTTGAATTAGGAGTTTATAAAGCAGTATCTACATTTAACCAAGGCAACATAACAAGATAATTAATCCTGCATAGGCCAGGTTTTCAGCCAGGGACAAATTGCATTCAAGCAATGAAATTACTTGATGAAAAACGCCATCTACAACGCAAACCGAGCGCTAGAAGACATAAAAAAAATCAGAAAGGAGACATCATTGGCTAAATGAAGGCTATAAGATGAGTATGAGGAATAAGATGACCCTGGCAATCCATCATATGGTGCAGGATAGTATTAAAGGTTATTAAACTCATGTTTTTGCTGTCATTTTAGTTTTTTTTTCCATTTTCCCGCAAATGGTTGTTTTTTACACTAAATGTACTTTTTCTCAGCAACTTGAACAGATATCTTAGTACTTTTCTTCTTCCTATTATTAATCCTAACAATCAGACGGAGAGATATTAAAGTTATAAGTTCATAAAAAATTTTTAAAAAGAAAATTTTTTAAAATGAAGATTTTTTAAACATATTTTTTAAAGTACTATATGAAAAAGTCTTTGTGCTTAAAACAAAGAATACTCCGTTAAAATATAGACAAAGACGTATATTTTGAGGGGGGGGTAAGAGGTTTATTACCATATCTTAAATAGTTTGTAAGAAAAGGTACAACAAAATTTTTAAATTTTACATGGCAAAGATAGGGACAACCCACTCCCCTTAAATTCATTGTTCCAAAAGAGTTCAGGTTAACCAAAAATATGTTTAATTTGTATTATTACAACTCATAAACCATGAATAAATTAAAAACATATATAAAATATCCTTTGCACTATATGTCATTTTAACTTTTGATTACACTAATAATTAACATATTTACTACAACTTGTTATTACCATGCAAACTGTTATTGATTTAACATAGTTTGATATTTTCATAGTACACAACACTTGTTTATAAATATGATTATACTTTTGAATTGCAATTTAACTTCAATGAGTACAAAACGATACTTGAAGATAAGTTATAAAAGTAAATATGTATGGAAATTATTGGAAAAATGCAATAAAGTATAGAACAACGGCTAAAATACAATTGAAATACATACATTCTTTCTATATGGAGCCTTAATTGTATTTAATTATCGCTCAAAGAAACTGTGGGAAAAATAAAACGAGATAGTAGGCTACATGTTTTAGATTTCTACTTCTTAGAGTAATACATTGTACTGGTTTCTTTTATGGTAATAAATGATACTAATATTACAAGTAACTGAAATATCCTTTCATGTACTTAATGATAAGAAATACTTTTCATGTGGCTCTCATCTGAAAATGTCATGCAGAAAACTAACTTTTGACGAAAAGTTAACTCTCAATGTTGAAATAGTAATATACTCAATAATATACTAATTAAAATATTAATCCATGATCTTAAAACATTATAAAATAAATAACAATAGAAAAATATAATTTTTTTTTTAAAAACGCAGACTTGATATACAATATAAATAAAATTTTTCTGTACAGATATTTGCTTATAATCATTCTACAGTGAATTTTAAAAACATATGAATAGCCAACTTTTAGAACTGAATGATTGGTTATGAAATAATAACGTACTTAGTTTGAATAATACATCTGCACCATGTTAAGTACATATAATTAACAAAATACGGCATTTCTTGTGCGTCATAATTTTTGTCGAAAGTTTGTCATATATTTATTCAACAATGTATATGTAAATTCAACACTAAATTCTAAAAAAAATTACAAAGATTTCTTAAATATTCGTAAAAGATTTCATGATTTTCAGAAATTCGTAAAAAATTTCATGATTTTCAGAAATAGAAAAAAATATTATTGAAATGTATTGAGCACGTCACATTCTGCAACTTATTGAAGAATAATCTTTTAAGTAAGCTTTATTGTGGTTATAACTGATATTTAGAACAATATTTTCTGCCATCGTTTCAAGTTAGATGGTTTTATACAAATCTGGCTATTATAACAGTCGCCATGAGAGCAATTGTATATGAAAATAGAATAATGTCTGGCATAGTTACATATTATAATATTAATAGGTTGTACAACCAATAAATAGTTTATATGTATTTCAATGTACTATATGCAGTTTCCTACAATTTAGAAATTACATAAGTACCAATATTTGAATCAAAATTCGGATTTTACATAGTAAATACTCTAAGACATGAAATTTGAAATGTGATAACACATCTATATACCGATAGCTGACATGAATGCGTAAGTCTAAACAAATATTCATGGAGAAAATTGTTATTTTGGGATTTAGAACCAGCTGATACCCTGCCATTTCAATAACTATAAAAACTCGCCCTCATGGCAATCGATGTCTTTCTTACGAAATATTTCTACACTTAATGGATATGTAAATTGTATGCTTAAACGCTGATACTTGGCTAATAACTTCCTGCCTGCCATTGGAACTCAATAGATGTGCAAACCTAGTCTTGGTAATCCCTCATGGTAAATGGAAAAGTGAAAAAGGAGAAATAATATACATTATTTTATATATTTTGATTGTTATTTATGTTTTTGTATAAACTAATGTTTAAATGTAGAAGCACCATGAGTTATATAACAGCTTAATGCAGGGAAATCCATATATCAACAAAAGATAACAATGCTACATTAAACGTTGATTTCATGTTTCGCTCATAGTTTGATAATTATCGTTGTTTATATATTACTCCACAAACAGGCTGTACTTGGAAAGGCGCACAGAGTAAATAATCTACAGATGGCAAGAACTGCAAGTAAGGGCTAATGATCCGTCGGCCTTTCTGCTCTCGGGAATTGCTAAACTACTACTTGGAGGTTACTAATAGCATGTCCCTTGGAAGCTGTTAAAACATCCAACTCAGACTTTTAAAATTCTACACTTTTCGCAGCTTTTCACATTTACATATAAACTTTGGTTATAAATAATTAATATTATAATAAATAATTTTATATTAAATATACAAACTACCATTCATAAGCATCATTTACAATCTTTCTATATAATTTTCATTACATTCTTTAAATTTAAAGAAAAAGTTGGACTACACTGTCTTATAGTATATGTACTGCTTGCTGTTACCAGTTGCTTTGTACACAACGTAGTAGGCGTTGCACGTGTACTGCCCCTACTTGATGGAGTTAAATTTATTTCCGACGCTAATATTTGCCTTGTTGTTTCGATCAAAGAAAATACGTATGAAGGGTATATGTATGGCAATTGCAATTTACTTTATTCTTATTATTTTTAGTTCCATAACTAATTTGGCTTGTTTCTCTAATCAAGTATATATCACAGAGCAGAGAACCCTACTTCTGTGAAAAAGTAAACTACGTTGGGTTTTATGTCAGTCTTAAAATTTATAGTAAGAGTTAAACATTAACATTGTCTTCTTTATCAAATACTTCATATTTTTTTAATTACAGTAAAAAGTATATTAACAATGACACTACGCGTTTGTTTCTTTAGAAACAGAAAATAATTATCAACATTATATTACATTTAGAGCTGGAATTGGTACATTAATTCAAAAGCATAGTCCAGCGAAATTTCGTATACTATAGTTCTTGCCAACTGCTTCAAAGGGTGTCTTCGCACTTATGTTTTAGGACGTGAATACTTGACTAATCACAGATATCTAAAATGGCCTGAAAAATAATAGCTATTATTTAAAAAGAAGTACTTGATATAAATTTTTTAAAAACAAATTGAAAATAATAAGCAATGTTTACACAGAAGAGTTCGTTACATTACACATACTGTTTTGAATAATAGATAACAAATTAGAGGACAAGATAGGTATATTTGCTACTTAAGAGGCCAGTGGAGCGTAGCCTTGAGGATTTTCGTAATAGTAATAAGCCTGTTTTCACACCAGAGATCGTAGGAATATCTATGTAAAATTTAATTACAATGGTTGAATAAATTACGCGTAAAAGCGAAGCAAACAAACAAATTCATTATCGCATTTTTATATTATTGGGATGTTCCATGGGAACGCGTGTTCCGAAAGTGAGTTTAACATACTCTTGATTTTCTAAGTTAAAAATAATGGAGTTATTTATTTCGTAGAGAAAGATATTATTACTGCAGGTAAATAAGATAAATATTTATCTTTTATATGATATAAAATGACAATAAAGATACTGTAGCTCTATTAAATAAAATTACGTTCCTGTAATAGATAGATCCGTTAACTTTTCCCCAAAGCAGTTTTTAAACAAATTATGTAAACATAATATGATATATTACTCTCGTTTTTATATCCTTTAAATATACATAGTGATTTCATGTTTTATAGTAAATTTTAAATTATCTGTAGCGTTCTGTCTTAAACTTCATATAACCTTGTCCATTGTCTAAGATGAAAGGTACATCTCATAACTAGATGTAGGAAGATTTTTATGAAGATAACGTAAGCTTAGTATTAGGGCAATCAATAAGTAGCAAATTGCTGAGTCTCGTTCTTTGTATTAGGTATAGACTTATTCCTCTAGTTAATTTGTTTTCAGCCAGGAAGTTTCAGGTTCAGTCAGGAGTTTACATGCTTTTCCTTCTAATATGTTATGAATCAAATCAAATCAAATCAAATCAAATCAAATCAAATCAAATATAAGTTTATTTTCCAAATTCAACAATAAGTTTGTACACATATAAGTATGAAAATAGACAGCACATAGAACGTGTCTGTGCGTGCTGCCCAGCCCAATCTAGACGTGTACAAAAAAAAATGATAAAAAACAAATACTGTATATAAAATGAAATAATAAAAGCATCTTGACATTACAGACACATACATATATACACACACATATATACACACATATACACAAATATATATACATACATACACATACATATTTGCATATACAAATATTAAAATTAAAAAAAGGAAAAAAAGAGTAAAGAATAGAATTAAAGTACGACTTATGTTTGTACAAGAAAAATAAACTACTATATTAACCATAAATTGAATAAAACACTTATCAATAAATATAGCAAGCGTTTAAATAAAACATCTTAATTTTTTAAGACATAATTAATAAATTATAAAGTTTCGAGAAACAGGTGTAGCGTAGACGTTTGTTATGATTGGAAGTAGTTAACTATAGTTGTAGTGTTTAGAAGCGGTAATGATTAGTAACGGTAAGTGGGGGTGAGGAGAAATTCAGCATTATCTGGGCCGATCATCCGAAGCCAGGCAGTAACCAGCCGCTTGAAGCCACTGACAGGCTCGTCCCTGCAGGTCCCTTATCACAGAGGGCAATTGTCTGTAGAGCGTGTTGGCGACGTAGTAGTAGGCATTCGTAAGGTTAATAGACAGTTTAATGACAGGGACCTGCAACCCCACACTCACAGCGTTCCTGGTCGGGTAACCGTGAGCAATAGGGGTGAGGACGACATCTTTATGAGAGTAGGTGTAGACCAGTACATTCCTAATAAATAATTGCCTAATTGTAAAAATATCATTTTCCCTAAATAACAAGGTTGATGAATAATGCCTTTGTTTATTAAGCGCTGCCTTCATTATAGATTTTTGAATAACGTTTAGTGGTTCCAATATGGTCCTGTAAGCCCCTCCCCAAGCGATAATACCATACTGTAAAACTGATTGTACATACGAGTAATAAACTGTTTTTATCTCATTATAATTTAGAATTTGGCCTAATTGATAAAATATGTAAATAAATTTTCTTAATTTAGACTTTATACTATTAATGTGAGGCTCCCATCTGAGTTTTGAATCAATTATTACACCTAGATACTTATACTGGTCCACCCTCTCAATCAGCTGGCAATTGCAGGTAGTATTATACAAGTCTCCGCATGAGTGCAATAACAGCCGTAAATCAGCAGGTGGCTCGCTCGCGGTGCGTAATGCAATAGGCAAGCATTTAGTTTTACCAACATTCATCGATAAAATATTATCACAAAACCATGTATATAATAAATTTAATTCTCGAGAAGCGGTGTCGTATACATCATGCCAAGTTTTACCATTGAAAATTACAACCGTATCATCAGCGAACAAGAGAAGCTTTCCCGTAATATTCAATTTATCTAAGTTATTTATATAGATTAGGAATAACAACGGACCCAGCGTACTTCCTTGAACCACGCCGTACTTTACTTCCAGTGGTTCACTACTAATATTATCAATATTAACAATTTGATTTCGACCACTCAAATAACTTTTAAACCAATTTAAGGTCACTCCCCGGACTCCAATACATTCCAATTTATTAAACAACAAATTTCTATCTATGGAATCAAAAGCTTTGGCTAAATCAATAAAAACAAGTAATGATTTATAATTTTCCTTTAAATATTCGGTTATAATTTTATTAATATCAAAGAGTGCGTCGGAAGTATTTTTACCTGGCCTAAATCCAAACTGCGATATCGACAAAAGATTATGTTTTTCAAGATAATTCTGAAACTGATATTTTACGCACTTCTCCAGTAATTTACCAAGCACACTAAGTAACGAGATCGGTCTGTAATTATTCATATCTGATTTGTCATTAGATTTATACAAGGGAATTACTTTGGCTGTTTTCAATTTTTCTGGAAAAACTCCCGAAGCAATGCTAAGATTAATCAAATGTTTTAGTGGTGAAAGAAGGTACTTTAAATTATTTTTTAAAATCGATGTTGGTAAACCATCGAACCCGGGAGCCGAGCCACCGCGCATCTCGGCAACGTATCTCTCCACCTGGCTGTCGGTGACCGGGTTCAGCTGGAAGACATGACCGGCCTTGTATGAGGCATCATCCACCAGGGGCGGGCCGACCGACTGCGGCAACTCCTTTGCAAGACATGAACCTACGTTTGAAAAGAAAACATTAAATGAGTTTGCCACAGTCTTAATGTCACCACCCCCCTGATCCGAAGCCTGAAGAAAGTTTCGTATAGGGAATGTACTTTTAGATCCTGATCCACCGCTTATTTCATTAATAACTTTCCAAAATCGTTTTGGATTGTTTGACGAATTTATAATTTGATCTCTATAGTAAGCTGTTTTTGTGTTTTTTATATCTTTTGCCAATTTGTTTCTAAAAGTTTTAAAATAATTTTTAAGAGTATCATTAAACGGTTGTCTTTTTAAAATTTTACTAATTTTGTCTCGTTTTCTAATTGATTGGATTAAATCTACAGTTATCCATGGTTTAAGCTTCTTATTTCGAGTACTAGACTTTTTCGGTTTAAGTGATAAATTTTTAAGATTTTCGAGTGACTGTATAAATAGGTCACAGCAAACGTTCACATCTTCCTGCCGCAGAACATGGTCCCATGACTGCTCCCCCAACAGTTCCTGTAGTAGTGTCTGGTCCAGATAAGTGTCTGTGTCACTGTTAATACGGGAGCGGGGGGGTTTACACTCCACCCCGGCCAGCACCGCGTAGTGGTCAGTCAAGTCAGTAGTTAAAACGCCTGCAGTTACAGCCGTACAGTCAGAGTGTTTTATAAAAATATGATCAATACAAGTTATAGATTGTCCTGTTACTCTTGTGGGTTTATTTATGCATTCTATGAAACCTGCTCCGCATAGAATATTTAAATATAAGTCTTTCTCGTTTATATTGTTACATGATATTAAAGTATCTATATTGGTATCGCCTGTAAAAATGTAGGTTGTGTTTTCGTTAGTTTTAGAATAGTACTGTTGTAAGTCATCTAGAAACAAGTTGCAGTTCATCGAAGGGCTGCGGTACACCGCTAGCATACTGTAAGGTAGACCGTCAGTTTCAAAGTTCAGTTGCAGTCCTGTCGCCTCTCCCAAAGTAATCTGTTGTACAACCCCGCGTAGTTCAGTATTCACATAAATAACCACTCCGTCATTTCTATTCCAATTCTTCGATGTACTGTAAATATCATAACCCTCTAAGGAAACTAAACGTTTTTCATTGTCAATCCACGCTTCAGTAAGAGTAATAATATCAAATTTAATACACAAACTTTCAATAAATATTAATAAACTGTCAATGTTTTTGTAATAGCTACGTATGTTAAAATGAATCATCTTTAAAATGTCCCTGTCGGTATCGATATTATCAAAAAAGTGTTTAATGTCATCGTGTGTGTCAAATTGTTTCGCAATAAATGTGTCTGTAATTGTCAAGTGCATCAAGTGTCTGTGTGTCACCGTCCATCAACCCAAACGTCCACCGCATCGCCAACCATCCCGAGTACATTTGTAAGATAATATAATAATAATAATAAATAAGTAGATAAATAGTAAAATTTTATTTTTACATTCACATTCGTATTTAAAAATGCCTACGCTGTTTCTGTGTGCACAAGCTCACATTTAATCTTAACGCTGTGATGTTTCTAGACAGCTGATTAAAACTATATTAAAAAACTCTTATTACGATAGCAAATTTTGATTGGAATGAAATTTTCAAAATCAGTTTAATGTAGTATTTAATCGCTAGCTATTACCGACATTAAATAATATATCAACCAGGAGAAAGTAATAGTTTACAGGACAAAACACTAAAGTTTAAAAATACTATTACTTTCCGAGAATTATACATTTTAAATTAATGTACGGTTACAGTCTAATATAAACTTTAATCTAGTAAAATGCTAAAAAAAAATAACCGATCGCTTAGAGTCACCAAACAGAGTAAAAATACTCATAATTCAAAAATCAAAACAAAACGAACAATTGCCTACATATTTTAACGGAAATTAATTAGAATTATAAAAAATGAACATAACGTATAGACTGCTGCCGCTAAAAAAAGTTACTTATAGTTACACTAAAAAGTCTTAAGTTATAGTATTTAAAGTTAGTCAACTGTCAAATAATAATTAACATTAGTAGATTTATTAATAACTAATTATTTACAGATGTTCAATATAATACCTACTGTATGCCTACAATAATTTCTTGGAGAAAACTGTTTCATTATTGCTTTGATATTGAATTAACTATTTTAGTGTTGTTTAAACTTCATACCAGACCAATTTAGTGACAAAAAATTTAGAATACAACAAGTAAACAACAACCAGATACGTTTATTAACAATATAGTAAATAGTAAATAGGAAGTACAAGTAAAATATATTGAAATAAGTAAGGAAAGATCTGCAAAATGAAAACGATATACATTAGACTCTTCTAAAAAATATGTAAAATAGAATAATTGTATATATAAAATACCTTTAATGATTGAAAATCATTGTAATATTATAATTGAGTTTAAAATTACTAAGTAAAAATAGCTATTATATTTAGCATCCAAGGATATTTTGTTCTGATTATGAAGGTTCTGATACAATATTAAAATTATATTTTTATATACGAACAAGCCGCTATTTATACTTTGCATTAAATATTTTTTAACTTTAGAATTAGAGGAGAAACACCAAGCTCAAATTTGTACAACTAATGGAGGAAAAATGTATTGCGTTAGAAAAAATACAAATTGGCTTTACATCACTCACTCATTCTCTCTAGTTCAGTAGCTGATCCAAGTCCTCCAGGGTCCTGAGCAAAGTCGGGGGACAGTCCGGGAGAGCAGTCTTCCGAGCGAACACCCTGCAGTCGCGCGTCCAGGCGAAGGCAAGCCTCTTCTCTCTTACGTGTCTCTTTGCTCGTCCAAGTAACATCTTGAAATGAGGTGTGAGGTGATCGTTGATATAGATGGGTGTGGTAGGCCACGACTCAATAAGTGCTGCTGCAGTAAGCCCCCCGCGACCCTCCCTCGCCGCACGCACCCATTGCACCTTGTCCTCTCGTGATACAAATTTTGCTATAATAGAGGGGTGAGTTTGCCCAACCCTCAAAGGCAGTCTATGGGCCACTGACAGATCCCGGCTATTAAACTCTAACTTTAGCACCTTGGCTAGCTTACCGAGAACACTATATATATTCTCTCCTTGTGTGAGAGGTATCCCAACAATCTCTAAATTGTCTATTCTAGAGTATTGCTCAACTTCACGCACTTGTTGTTGAAGATCGGCTACCCCCTTACTCAGTTCCTTATTCTCGTGTGCCAGTTTGGCGTACTCGGCTTTCCTAACTTCATTTTCTGATACAAGAGAATTTAGAGTTACCTGCATCTCCCCGATGGTGCCGTTGACTCCCTCTAACTCCTTCTGTACTCCGGCAATACAAGACTTAACTTCTGAAATTTGCGAACTCAAGTTCTTCCCCAGACACTGAAACGCGTCCAGCAGCGTGGAGAGAGTAGGCTCAGGATCTCCGCGGCTATCGTGGCTCACGGTAGAAGCAGTCTCGGATCCACACGAATCGCACTTCCAGGCGGCCTTTTTACGAACTGACAGTTTTTTAAAGGCATCAGCGGACTCCATGCGCGTACAACCCGGGTGAAACAAACCCTTGCACTCTGCACACGTCAAGGTTTGTGCAGTGTCGAGTAGTTCGGTGGAACACTTTGCACACACTGGCATGATTTATTAATTTTAATATAATAATTTAGTTTATATGTCTTATAAAAAATATATTAAAACGGAGTAAACAGCACAAAGTAATCGCACGGTAGACAGGCGGCGACACGGCGGAACAGGACAGGCCTCACCAGATAAGAGCGGTCACAGGGCGATCCGAGCTGGCCGACATCTAGATAAGAACTGTAGTTATGAGTATTTGTTATGAGTATTGTTATGAGTACTGTTATGAGTATTTGTAGTACACAAATTATTGTAAACTTTCTTTTAAACGTAAAATTTCTCTACGTCATCACGCATTAATGTAACTTATATATGAGCTAATTAGTCACAATAACTCTCACAGCCAATAAAAACTTTAGCTGGATTTTTTTATAATATAATCCAATAAATTAAATAAGACTTTACTAATACTTATATATTTATATCCCCGAACTTAAATATACTTAAACCCCTTTTAATTTGTATTTATTTTGAACTAAGCTAGCGTTATATATATATATTTTATTTATTTGTTCAAATTAGGGAACAAATATAAATGTAATGGAACTAAAATATGAAAAATACTTGCGTACAAGACTGATACGACAACAATCAAGACAGATTATCTTTAAGCTTCATGGTTTAAGACCACCAAGCTATAAATAAAATATCTTCTTATTGATTAGCAGTACTGCTCTAGATACGGTCATCTTCACCTTCACTGAAAGGTGTAAATAGATAATAATGAACTGAAACTAGTCAATGACTCACCATTTGGCAAAGCTGTGTAGATAATAACTGACTTATGTTTGTGTGCATTCTGATTTTAAATTGAAATACATGATGCTGAATTATAGAATATTATTTATTAACCAAAAAGTGACTTTTTACTTGCTGTTATACGAATCAAAGGTATTATAGGTGTAATAACCATCCTTATGAAATACAGTAGCTTACCCAGTAAACAGTACCTATTATAAATCCTTGATACATAATTATATTATATATAGAGAGACAATATATATATATATATATATATATATATATATATATATATATATATATATATATATATATATTATATTGCATTTAAAAGTTATTAATAGCTGTTTTATTTAAGAGAAACTGTATATTATGGTTATATATAAAAAAGTGACTAACAGGGTAATCCTATACGTTAATGTTGTCATTTAGTATCTCGCTTTTCGGTTGAATGATTTTATATAAAAAGAAGAAAAGAAAACTTGTATTTAATGAACACTGAGAAAGTACTTTATGAAATTTCAATCGCTTTTAATTATAATAATCTTAGAGAGAGTTATTAATAAAAAGAAGCCTCTCCAATACTGAAACTTCTTGCTTCATAGGCTCATTATCACCCTAAACTCTCATTAAATATTTTCCAACATTATATTTAACAAATATATTTATGCTAAATGTAGTAATTATGGTTTTATTGTTGTTTTATAAAAAGAAAACACCCAATAACATTTACTGTGCACATTATTGCATGCAATTTCATAATTACTATAATAATTATAAAGGCATATATGACCAATCATAACATTAACAATTAAGAGGGTAAAATCTCATAAAGAAATGAGCTGATATTAAGTTGGTTAATTTATAACTGTCTCAACAACACAAATCTTTTACCCAGTCAGTATTTAAAACTAATCTAAACTCACCAAGAAGAGAATAATACAAGGTTGTTTTTGGAATTTTGCAAACCCATTTGGCAAATTCCAATTAAAAGATTCATTTAACATAATCAAAACTTAATGCAAAAACAGTAATACACAATAATAGAGTTAGGTAGCGAAATAAAAAAATCTTAATATTCTTTAGTATATTATTTATTAGTATAGATTAATGGAACAGTTCAGTATGCCTCTACTACATTTGCTCAAGTCCACAGTGTGGTTCATTTGTATTTTGATAAAAATAAACCAGTTGTTATCATGATCATTGTAGAATGCCCACAGTGAGTACTGTCGTGGTTAATTTTACTCGGGCGTTAACTTACCAACATCATCAGAGTAATTGACCAGGGACTTACAGTAACCAAGGGGATTTCGTTAACAAGGGGGCTAATTTGACCAGGGATGTTTAGCTCAATGGGATAAGTTCATGAATGTGTTAAGTTCATCAGGGAGTAAATTTATCGTAGGATGTAACTGACCAGTATGTTACGTTGACCAAAAGCTACATTTCTGAATAGACCATGACAATCAAGGCGTTTATTCGGTCGTAGGATTAAGTTAGCCAGAAGGTAATGAATTTGAATAGAAATGTGTTAACTATTGAAGGATCCGGATAACCTTAATATTGAGTAATCAGTGGGTCATATCGCAATAGATTCTGCTGGGTATTAAATTAATTTTAGCATGGGGTAAATTCATCAGAAGAATGTATTTTCTCACCTACCTATGGGGAATTAAGTTTCTAGATGATTAATAGTCAAGAGGGTATTTTACAACCAGACCTCTGATTTACCCTAATAAACTCGTTATTTACGTCATCAACTTATTTTGTTACGGATTAAAGGGCCATAAATGTAAAAGATCTTAATAAAAATAAGAAAATAATAATATTTAATATAACATTAATTGTTTTTAACTTGTCATATCAGGAGCTAACATAGATAAACTTTAATATTTACCTCGTCAACAAACGTAATATTTAAATCAACAGATATGTTAAAATTAAGGTAAGATCCTAGCCATGGGATCTTCTTGAGCATTAATTAAGTGTAACTTTCCACAGGATATACTCGAGAACGAATTAAACAGGCTATGCAACACGTGATGTAGCTGACTTCTACATAATACTAGCATAATTACTACGAATAATAGTAAAGTTTATGTCAAAATGTAGGTCATTTTATTTCTCAAAAAATTGTACAGCCGGATTTTTTGGAAGTCACATTTCGTATTGAGATAACGAAAGGGGCAAGTTTTAAGTTAACTGAGTCTCTCTGGCCGTGATAGTTGAAGTCTAATAAAAGGCATATAAGGAGGTGATAGCTTATTAGAGGTAGGGACCGACACCCGTTTATGCGTCTTTATGAGTATTTGTAATCATTTGATTTTTGGTGTTCCGATTTACTTATGGATCTACAAGTCTGCGCAGGATTTTGTGGAAGTATCTCCTTTATAGTCGAATTACAATTTTCGTTTCGGGAAATTTTTTATCAACTATTGTTAACTTTCTTTACGGGGATTAATGTATAATCTTCATACAAAAAGGAAGTAAGAAGGTTTGAATTCACTTAATAATTAATTAAAGTTATCAAGAGAGTACATTCGTTCGCAAGGTCTGTTTAAAATTAAGTCTTCAATTTTATATGATTTAAAAGTTACTTCTAAAAACTATTTAGTAAACCACATTCAGGATATTTTTGATATTTCTAGGTGTAAAGTTCTTTGTGATAGTTTTGGGTAAAACATAGAATAATTACAGTTAAACTTAGAGTCTGTATTAATAGTTACACACTAGGTTGTGACACACGTGGTACGGATAATTTTCCACGAAGTTTTCAGTTCAATTGAAACAGCCTCGATAATAATACAGAAAAGTAAATTTTACTTAGAAATTAATTATATTTGAGTTTTATAATAAGGTTAAATTCTAATTAAGTTTGTTTACAAAAGTGAACTTTAATATAATTTATTTTATTTGAAAGAAGAAAACCTTTACTTGAGAAAACCTTTATAATACAAGCTGTAGTGTAAGCGTTTACGAATTAAAACTAAATAAGTAACAAGTACACGGATTGTTCTTATAAGTCCCATTTAATTTTAAATTAATATTGAAATAATAAACAGTTTCTAAATTGATCTGAGAAAGTATTATCCTGTCTATATACATAAACAAATATAATTATTTAATTTTCAACTACATAATTAAAGATGAACTAATTGAGTGCAGCTAAACCAGTAAAAGAATTGTATAAAAAGGTTTTGTGAAACTTGCTGGTCTATCTACAATTATAAACAGATTTAATTCATGCTTTAAAAATGACCACCTCTTTGCAATGATTTCGGTGCTCTTGTTTATTACCTCTACTTTTGAGTATTTTATGTGGAAACTTACCTCATTCTTTTTCTAAAATTTGGAAATACAATTCTTAATATATACCTAGATAATAGACACTATACCATTAGGGTAAAACATAGAATGGTACGAAACATTTAAATGTCAACCATCCGTTCCATCTTCTGTATTAACTAAAGAAGTGAACTTTTCAATCTGCTGAATTGTTTAAAGCGATAAGGTGTGGTTAAGGGTTTACCGTTATTTCTACTGGAACAGAGAAACTACTGACCAAGTTAATTGAAACGTCGTAGAGCTCTTTCTACTAATATTGGGAAAGCGAACCAATATTGTCTCTCCTTATTTATGTTTAGATTGATTATATTACATAACGTGATTTCAACTTACTGTGAAATTATATTGGACAGTTTATTCCCACTTATTTTGATTAAAATGTATGTCCCTTATCGTATAATATTGTACAATATTAACAATAATACCATAATAACAATATAAAAACATAATATACAATATATATATACATATATTTCATACGTGTTTTGATGAATATTAGTTTTACATGTATGCAACATCGATTCCGATGGTGGTACTGTCACTCTAAGGAATTTTGTCAAGGGTAACAAAGCCTAACTTTACGCCTAATATCTGGTAACGAACCTTCCTATAAACAATTTTAATAAATTTAAAATGAAACTTATATTAACCACACCACTGAGCGATCAAGAAAATACATAGATGTTTAAACACAAAGAAGAAGTTAAAATTCCCAATCTTCAGCGTATTACGGGAGATTTATGGTGTAAAGCCTTCACAGAGAAGGTCCTTACTCAATTTATGTTCTTGAAATCTGTCACTTCTTCTCAAATTTATACTTTTATAATCTCAATGTATTTAATAAAATTTTCGAATTGTCTTAAAATGCGTGGAATACCTCATCTGGAATAATAATTAAATATTTCTTCTATATCTTTTACAAAATATAAGAGTTTATAAAAGAAATATTTTATACCATTTTGTACCTCCTCAAACTCCTCTTATTTGAGCATTTAATTTATCAGTCAATGCAGTCTGTACGGAAAGACAGCTTATGGTTTCATTTGCTTCAGTTGGCAGAGACCTACAGACACTGTTAACTTAAAACAGTTCATAATATATTTGTATTATTCATCGTTCTGAGATGAAAGATTATTAATCCTTCACGTTGAAATGCTAATATTTCCTTAAGCTAGATACAATAATATTTAAAATTATGGTTTTATTTTGTTTAGTTTGTCAAGTATTTAAATACAATAACTTGTAATATTTTAACTAAATAGTCCATCCATTTATAAATGCGAGGTTTCAATCTTGTATTATATATTTTAGCCTCATATGAAATGTAAAAATATTATTTGAAATCCCACTTTTATAGAAGTGAGAAAGAATATGGCTTCCATTTTTAAGCAAATAAACCACACAAATTTAAGAAAGGATGCTTGATTTTTGTTTAACAATACAAATCGTCTGTGCGAAGACAAAGGTTTATTTAAAGACTAAATGACACAAATTGAATGGGGTATTATTTATAAGTATGTTATTTACAAGTCTGTTATAAATCAGTATAACTTTGATAATCAGAAATATTATTCTTCATGAAATGAAAACAATGGCACATTTGTGTACATGTTAAACACTTATCACTTTTTGAATGTTAGTAAATAGTTAAAAATATATAGGGTGGCGCATAGAAACGGAAAATTTTGAAGTTGTTGGTACATCTGAAAGTCTCGTTGGAGTGGGGGGCCGAAGTCATGATGCCAAGTAGTAACGGTCATTTAAATAAGATGGAGCAGTGGAGTGGTGCGGAGCGTGCCGTTGCCGTGAGAGCGTATTACAAAAATGGCGACAGTGTAACAGCTGCACAATGATTGTTCCGACGCCATTATGATGTTCCTCCCGGCGGCCGAGTTCCTTCTTTACATGCCATATCATCATGGGTAAAGTTACATTCATATACTGGAGCCATTTTTTGCTCAACGGCTTCATGCTTTTCCAGATATTGACATTCAGCAAATCTGGTTTAAACAGGATGAAGCCACCTCACACACTGGCAATCTATCAATGGCAGCACTGAGGTATTTGTTTGGGGAGCGCATAATTTAAAGGAACGCTAACGTTATTTGGCCTCCATGGTTTCCAGACCTCTCAGTATGCGACTTCTTTCTATGGGGACATCTAAAGAGCGTTGTGTAACAGACTAGGCCAAGAAATCTTCGTGAGCTCAAAACTCAGATTGAAGAAAACGTCGCCATTATCCCAGAGAACACATTGCGTCGCACAAAGATAAGTTTCTTATAAATCGATTGAATGAATGTGTTAAGCTCAATGGATAGCACTTAGCTGATGTTATTTTTAAAAGTGACTTTAACTTTATTGTATTTTCCAATATTTCTTATGTAATTTCCACTCTGGCCTAACATATTTTAAGCATTAAAATGTTGTTTGTAAAATTCATTGGTTTAATATGATTATTTCAAAATTTCCCGTTTCTCTGCTCCACCCTGTTTTTATAGAAATTTGTTTTCCACTTTAACCTACTCTTAATTAATTAAAAAGGTAATTATCTACTTATGTACTTATGCCAACAAATAAGGTTTGGTAATATTAATTGTTATAGGACCGTTAAAGTGTTAAAGGCCAGAAAATTATGAAAATATTCTTAAACATTTAGATTCCAAACATGGCCATTGCATTAATCAATATAGTACATTTCCTACGAGTAGTGCAGGGTTCCTATAAAGTTTTGTCATTGATTTGTAAGTCAAAGGAAACTGTATAAGACGACATGTACTAAAGTATTTTTTCTACGTGCAATTGAAATAGCATTGTTACAGGGAAAACTCTTATAGAAACAACATTTGTGTCTGCATCAGAACAAGAAATACACCGCTTAGAGGTTTGTAATAATTCAGAAGATAACAATAGGTTGTATTTTCATTGTGTGAAACAGCTGTTGAAAAATATTGCTGCCACGTGCATCACAGTTGAGGGTTTCGTATTCGTGAAAGTTTTATATTAGTCGGAGGTAGTTTTTTTTTTACTTTCCTTAGTTTTCTCTAATAAGTGTTGACCAAATATTCACTAACCGAAAATATACAATTTGTATTAATAGCAATATTTGTAGAATGTCAATTATGCTTAAAGACAATACAAATTTATTATGGTCCATGAGTGCATAGTACTGATGGATCCAAGAATTTGTAACGAAAGTACTGTAGCAAATTCATATGGACAGACAGCCCTTTGAATTTTTCAAGCTAAACTATGTAAGGTTCTTTCTTGAACCAACATGAACCTAATTTTAACCCTTAAGGCCATTTATACTAAAGATTTTTGCACAGAGAGACGGAAAACTCTAGCTGTGGCCTGCTGGGCTAAAATCAGCAAAACCTTCAATTGTCCAAAAGGGTAGGCCTATCAGTTTTTAAATCTCAATTATCTTCCTTTCAAAATAGATAGAATTGAACCTTGGCTTTATTACAGAAAAGTATATATATATATATATATATATATATATATATATATATACATATATATTTCTTTTCTACAACAGTATGAACCTATACACAAAGCTGCTAGTGTTTAGGATTTTTATTGAGATAGCCAGATTAATCGCAGAGATGGAAGACGAAAAGTCGAGAAGACGGACGGGCGGACAGTCTCTTTACCTTTTATTACAATATTTCATACAATAGTACAATCAAAAGGTTTACCTTCGTTGAGAAGCAAATATTTTAAAAGAGATAAGCCATTGTAATTTTTATCAAATAATGCATTTAACTCCATCTGCTTATGTAAAGAGTTAGATGTAACTACTCTGTTTTTCTAGCCCAGCAGTTATGGCCTATGTTTCCCTTGAAACCTTGCGACTGAATAGTAAGTGGAATTCAAGCACGGTCTCATTCTGCTTATGTAAAGAGTTATATGTAGCTACTCTGGACATATAACATACGTCGGACATTCACACAATTCCTAGTTGTAAGATGTATTCCTATAATAGTTAATGAACTATACTACAAATTTAAGTAAACACAGATATGTAGAAAATAATACAATTCCTTCTTTGCTCCAACTAAGGGTTGATTTCATATGAGGCCGTCATATCATAATATGTTAATGTTATGCTTGGAGAGAAAACGCTCAAATGTCATGGAAATTCCGACATAAAGGTGATTGCAATAGGCAGATTAATTTAATTTTTTTTTTATATAACAAATATTGATTACATATAAATGTTTTAATAAATTGCGTTGATAGCAATGGGATTTACATCACAAAATAATATATAAATCAGGATTTTGTAAGGTAAAATGCAATTCAATCTACATGCAAAGAATTTGGAACAACAGTTTGGACAAACATCTTTTCTGGATTTATACAGGTTATTAAAATTCACTATATATGAAAAATATGGGAACACAAATTGTTTTACAATACATATATGCTGATGATTTCTTAATATCAAATCATAATGTTTCTTTGACAAGTATGGTTTATTAGTAACAAAAATATTACAATACTTAATTACATTAATAGTAAAAACACCTTGACTGCCTGACACATAATTTAAATTAATTATGTAAATGCTCTTTGTTTAAGGTAATGATATAAAATTAATTTTCTTTCACACAAAAAACAGCAAAAGTTTTAATAGTATTTCAGATAATTTCACTAATTTGAAACGCTACAACCAACTTCAAAAAGAATGAAATGAAAGCTTTAGATGATTGAAAACTGTCCTCTGTCAGAGCTCGCGGTGTTTTGTGTTTGACACTAACAAACTTTTCTCTCACGTCCGCTATCAATAGATTTTCATTTCCCTGCATAAACAAAATTTACAGGCCTGATACTATAATCGAAATTTCTCATATGCATGTAATGCATGCACAGAAGCCAGCAAAACAACTTAACAATGAGTGAGATGTTATTTGCTATACTTCAAAAGGTTTTTTACCTTTTTTTAAATCACTTTTTAAAAAGCTTTTAAAACCACGATTGATCACTATTCAGGTTCTGTTAAAAGTTCACTATTTAAAGAGCTACTGTATTTTGGACAAACTACTTTTACATAATATAATTAATCGAAATCCTGTTAATATTTTCTAATACTTATTATTATTTTTTACTGTGCTGGAGTATAAAGTTAGCAAAGATTCCCTAACTGACGAGGATTAGCTTTAGTGTTGCTTCTTCATTTTTGGTATTTTTACGGATTTAAATCCAATTTATTATTTTGGCACAGAGTAATATAAGGTTAAATTTGAATTAATACTCCATCTATAATATAACATAAAGACTATGATTTATAAATATAAATGTTTTTAATGTTTCAGCACTGTTCATCGTCATCTTTTAAACAGAAATAAATCAACAAATGTGTTGTTCACCAAATATAAAACTACTATCGTCATTATTTATAAAACGGCCAACCTATTCGGCTCTTTATTTTCTTACGTTTTATTATATTATATTATAGTATTACTTATAGTATTATAAGTTCATAAAAGGTTTATATGAAGATAATGATCAAAAAAGTTTCCTGGACATATCAGAATTATAAAAACAATTTTTATAGTCTTATTTTAAATTATTAAACAACACATCTGATTAACCTTTCAGTAGAATTTTGTAAAACAGGGTGATAAATTTGTTTACATTACAATTTTAGAAAATATGTAAACATTGCTTGATCAGAAGTGTTGTGAAATTATTTAATAAAAGGTTATTATTTAATTTTTATTATATAACACGCTAGTAATTTTTTAAATAAATTTTATTGAAACTTTGACATAACCACTGAGCATAAATATTTGCGGTGGATTAAGGAAAAGCAGGGGAATGGAAAACCTCAAAAAAACCATTCAATCCAAGATTACAGTACAAAAACAAGATTTATCACAGTAACGCAATACCTATTACGGAAGATTATTTTGAAAAATTGCATGAACTTAGTACGGATTTCTCCTTTATACTAGGTACACGTTTTGACCTTAGTAGGATTCCCAGTCCAACGTTTGATTATAAATTTACTTGATGGGTCAAAACGCAAACTCAGCTGTGGCGTCGGAAATATTTATTCCAAACAAAAACACTCTTACTCGCGCAAAATCTGATTGTTTCAGTACCTTAACCTCTGATCCTCTTAACCATAAAATAATATGTACTTGGCATACGCTTTATACACATCAAAAATATCATAAGAAATTTCATAATATGCCTACATCACACGTGCTTAACCAAGTTATCTACGGAATTAGATTGTAAAACGTTATGGGATGCTGTGGGTACAGGTACGAGATTAAAGTAAAACACGAAAAAGTATACATAGACGAAGACGAAAGTCGATAGGAAACTAATGTACATGTTATCGAATAAACATTTAATAATGTCTGTCTTTGCGTTTGTGTGTTATTACTCAGTAACGTAAAATCGACTAGACCAATTATTCTGAAATATTTACATGGACAAGTCGGTGGTAACATATATATTATACTTTTTATATATCAAATTAGGATACACCATACTGGTCTCTAAATTTGGGAGAAGTCCTATCTTTATCTCTGAAGTGGCATAATGTAAACAAATATTATTATTTATAAGAGGCTTTTAAGTATAATTTGTGTAAGTATTATTTTATATAAGTACAACTGAATTTGTTATAAATCCAATTAATAAATTGAAATTGTTCTTATTTATAGCTTTTAAAGCATAGAGTAAACTTAAAACTAACAACACTATATTTCTATTTTTTTGCAACCACTGGCATAAAAAAAGTAATAATATGTAGATAATAAAATTAAAAAAATTAAGATAAATGGTCAATGAAAATTTAAAGACTGTTATATAACCAATCTTAGTTGTCTTTTGACCAAAGTGGAATTGTCAAACTCCGTGATTGTATATGTATTTTCTTGACCGAGGTGACAAAGCAAAATCAACTTAAGGGCAAATATATAAATACCGACGTATAGTAAAATGGCCATAAATAAACACTTTTTGTTATTATCTTGAACGTGGCAACAAGGTAGTTAAAAATCGTGTCAGAAGTATAATTCATGCGTAACATAATTGCACATATACGAACGTGCAAACTCTACGAAATAGTATACATCACGTGTAACTGAAAGTATTTTCGAAACAATAACGTTCAGTATGACCAACGAGACTGAAACAGCAAGATTGGGTTACGTCATCCAGCCGCTATTATCACTGTCGTTTTCAGCTGGGCAAGGTTTAATCGACCGAGAACCATCTTCTCTTACGTTATAGCGTTGAAGAAAGAGTGTGACTTTAGTTTAGCTTCTCATTGAGCACCTACTTATTTGTATGGTCACTTTTGAAGAGCCGATATGTTTAAAATTCCTCCAACATGCCTAATTTTCATGTAAATGTCCTCTTAATTTTTCTTGTTTGCGCTATTAATAAAATTATGACAACGCTCAGTTCTTAAAATTACCAAATATTGCAATTATGGAACTGCTTACAAAATGATACTGTAATATCAATACGTTTTAAGGGGGGTCGGCATGTCCTATCTTCCCTATGTAAAATACCATATCTTTAGGTACACATATCTCAATAACTAATAAAGATATCCAGTTAATTCTTTTTTGTTGTGTTCCCCACACCTTAATCTTTAATTAGAGCGATTGGTTTTTATTTCTCAAAATGGTTTCCCAAAAAAAAATCTTTTTTTTAATTAGTCATTAAATATTTGCAGATGTTATTTGTATATTTTTTTAATGACAAAATTTAAAAATAGGAATATCATAAAACCCATCGCTTAAAACAAAGATATAAGTGTGGGGAACACAACAAAAAAAGAATTAACTGGATATCTTTAGTAGTTTTTTTATATATGTGTACCTAAATGTAAAAAAATCTACTTTTCGGAAAACCGCCAAAAAACCAACTTTATTATGAAAAACGGAAAAAACCTACCTTAGTGCAATGCCTGCTCCATAGGAAAGGGTTGTCAGGGTCTTCCATATCTTCATAAACATCTTCTAACCTCTTATTGGCAATGCTGAGCTGTTTACGGCACCGTTTTTCAATTTCTTGCATAGCTTTATCCGATTTTTTTATCCGCACCTCGTCAAGCTCCTTCATGACACGGATGCAGTTTGACCCAGGATTGATTCCAAGTTTGTGTAAAATTTTACACTTTATAATATTACCCACGGTTGTAAGTAGCTATTGCTTCACACACTCCTAGTTCCAAGGTATTCTTCATTACAAAAACTGCTTTAGGAACCCGAGACCAGATGACACTGTTCAGGGATTCGCTAGGATTCTGCGTGCCCCCGTGCAGACACTAACGCAGCAGATGCTCTTGAGAGAGATCCCTGAAAAATAGGCTTTATTTCATCCATAACAATTGGAGGCAGATGGGTGTGGTCCTTATGATTGTATGGTTTTTCCTCAGCTATAGCTTTCTTGAATTTGCACCATGTATCAGGTCCATTGGGGCATAGTGCATGAGCAGGTTTCAGCGTTAGATGAAACAAGATGAAAGTAAGTCGCCCAGACTGCTGCTTTCATTTTCTGCAAACTATCTGTATTCCTCATAATTGCCAGACCATAATATGTCTGCATTTCATCTATAACAGAGTTAGTCAAGCGACCACGGCCTCCTATCTTTTAACCATCGGAAAGATCTTTTTTCCCTATTTTAGTCTTTAGAGTTCGGAGCCTGGTGCCCATACGTTTTTCTAACATGAGCTATACACTCTAAACTTTTCTGTTACATACTCTGGGCCATAAGGGGCTTTCCTTTTGAATGGTTGGGAATGCAGCACTGTCGCCGTCACCTAAGTAATATCTGTATTTGATACCCCTAGTAGCCTACTGATTTCCTGAACATGTCAACAACACCGGCCACTCTCCATTCCACCACTTGTCCCGGCATAGTTAGCAGCACAATTACCTTCATGTGTTGTTATTTAGTCTGTTTTTGCACCTACAAAATCTGCTAAATACCCTAACATCTACTACTTTCCCGGTATTAGCGGCAATAGCAGTAATAACACCGTTGTGTGAGACATGGCCGCGGCGCTGCAGGTTCCGTCAAAAAATACCAAGTTATATTCATATCGCCATCATTTTCAACCACAGCTTCTGTGGCTGCTTGTTTCATTTCTTCTTCACAAATTTCTTTTGCTGTTGCTGCAAGGGTTTTTGTTGTATACCTTGAAAGAAGGAGGCTTTGGTAAGTTCATAACTGAACAAAATGTCTTTCGCTGCCTGCTCCCCCTTCCCAATACAGCGAAAAGCATAAACTGCTCGAACATTTACTTCTGATCTACGGTTTCCTAATTTTTCACTGTTACTAGATGATACAGAAAATCCACACTCATTACACTTTATTTCAATTGTCACAGATAGGCCTACTCTGTTACTTGTTTGAAGTGAAAGTGAACCATTGCATTGAGAGCAAACCGCTATGTCTAAAAGCAACTTCTCAAAACTCAGCAAGTTTACAATATCATTACTACAATTGTTACTCATACTTATGTATTGCTCATACTCATCTAAACTACTAACTAACTTTTTCCCTGATGTGCTCTGTTTATTTAGATTACAATCATCACTTGGTCCAGGAGTAGGCGTAAGTTCAGTGACATTGGAGCTAACACTAGGCCTAGCAGAAGTATCACCACCACTTCCATTGTTTGTCTTCCAAGCTGGTACCCCCACTGAATAAACTTTTACGTTTTTTAAATGTCTTACTAGGTACGCGAGGCATTTTCGAATAAAAATATAAACTACAACCACTTTTCAATAACTTTGGTAACTAAATTTCACCATTGAAGCATAAACAATCACTGTCACAAACATTACAAACACAAAACATAACCAACAAGTCAGACAAACAATAAACAGAACATCTGACTGACACAACCAAAGTGTATCACGTGATGAAGTGTTGCCAACACAGCTATAATAACAAAAAAAATCTTTCGTAACAGTTTTTAGAGTGAGTACTATATTGAAGCCCAGTCGGCGTGGTGGAGCCACGAAAAAACTACGGTGCATACTGTAATAAAATGTCTCATAAAAAAAAAAATATAATAATAATAACAGTAATTTTGGTATCAAATTAAAGCTAAAAAGTAGAGGAATTTAGATAGCTAAAAAATCTAAAAATCGATAATTTTTGACGAAAATTCGTTCCGACCCCCCTTAAGCGCAATATTGATTTTAGACTTCTGACTAAAAAAGTACATATTTAAATTATATGTAATAGAGACACTTGTATATAAAACATTTTTGGGGATGTTAATTTTCAAGATTCATGTTCTCAGGCATACCTAGCATAACGAAGGATTATTCAATATAGGCATCGCTAACAACAGTAATAGGATTACTACTGATCCCAGTGATATTCTTAGACATATTACTGTTATTGTATCATTATCCCACACACATTTGAAGCAAAAGGTCTATAATTAAAGTAGGAGCATAGCAAATATCCATATAATAACAATGAATAACTTCCGGTTTTCAGGTGAAACCTGTCGATAGAGATTTTAAGTTAGATTATTAATTTAGAGTGAAACAATCAAATTTTTATAACGATACGATTACGATGGTACTTAACTTTTACTTCAGATGAGGTAAAGTTTAGTTGACTAGTGAGATCGGAGGGGAGAAGCACAGTCGTAAAAGCTTACGTGGGAAACATTAAGTTTCGGAAGCATGTCTAGGTTAGAAGCTCTACGACATACGAATAGTTTTTATTATCTATGTAGCGAAAATAAACGTAACCTACCTTTTCCAGGTATTTGAACTAAAGTTTAAAATAGTATATTATACTAGACAGTAACTTACACATGGAAGTTTGAAGTTTAGCTCATAGTTAGACCCGGAACAGAAGACGCAATAAATATTTTAAAAGGTTTTTCTACGTTTGGATAGGAAAACTATTCAACATATAAATATAACAGTAAATAAAATTTAGGTGTGCGGTGATTTTCTGGGCGAAATATTATTTATTTTTGATTCGTACAAAAGAAGAAAAGCAAAACAATACCAGAACGCTCTAAGCATGGGTATTAGTTTAAATTTATTGATTTGCAAAAGAAGTAAGGTTATTAAAAGTTGACTATATATATATATATATATTTATATATTATACATAAATATACAATATGTATATCTTAAAATGTAATTTATATGATTATACAAAACAATATTTTCATATTGTCTTTAAACTAAACATGACGACATATTTAAAAATAATAGTTCAATATTGTAAAAATTATGAAAATATTTTTTTCATTCCAAAAGAAATTTAATAGATACTTTTTGAGAATAATCGTGACTATAACAAAGTACAAAAGTCTAATATAATGTGAACCAATTACTGAAATTACCGAAATATCATTAATCTTTCATGGGTGGCTGCTAAAAACTATTTACCATGCTATTTACTTCGTTTCCCGTAGAAAATTAAAAGATAAAATGAAATTTTATTCTTAAAATTAACTTTAAAATTTTATTCGGCAACGAATTCATTCATTCGAAAATAAGTATTATCAATTCATGAACTTTAAAATATTTTTTATCGTAAAATACTTCATTTTCCAAAAAGAGCTTAAACACTAGAGTTTTTATAAGATTTGTGTATTAACTTCTGGACATCTATTAGATTGGACTAATTATGTAAAAAATGTCAGGATTGTTCAATTTCTAGTTCTATCCTTCTTCTTTCAAAACTAATAAATTTATAACTGGATATAAGTTAGAACATTAGTATGAAAATAAAAATTTCTGATCGGGCACCTCAATTTTCACTTCCTTTTGCTGGGATCTGTGGTAGCTAGTTGCACCTACCAGTAGAATATTCATCGGATAGTAAACACATAGACCTTACTTCATCTTCTGAGCTTAAAACAAAACATTAGAGATATTAGGGGACAGGGTAGTTTGATTTAAAGATTGCTGTTAAGGATGAGTTTTTAAGGTGGATGGAATTCCCTAAGTAAGATTTTAGCAAAGCTGTCTCGTTTGACTTGGAGGAATTTTACCTGGCTTGACCTTCTATCAAGCTTGCTTGATTGAGATAGTACACATTACTTTTTCATAGTCGTTACACCCTAGGAACACTTCTTCTGGCAGTATCCATCAATATCCTTAAAACCCTGTTACTCTGGAATCAACGTGGACCACATTAAATTAACGGTTTCTTGTCCTCGTAGATAACAACTCTATTTCCATATTCAGTTGTATAACATATAGTAATACTTAATAGAAATAATTTCTTTTACTCCCGCTAAGTTCATAGAGCCGTATTTCTGGTTTAATTAAGATTCATGTTTAGTAATAATATTGGTAAACATAACTACATTTACCCATATTAGTTTCTGTATTCATTGAGTTTGTCCACACTAGGCAAACTAGGGACTCTAGACTACACAATATATGTGAAAATGACAACCATTAAAAACAACGTGTAACAATTGTTGGAATTAGTTTAAATATTGGCCAATTTTTTGATAGTTCATTTAGGATACAAATATAAATAACTTGCCAAATCTTTGTAGAAGGTCATGGGCTACATTTGATATGAAAAGGGATTAGTGGTAATAATTGAGCAAGTTATTTGTACTTGGTTAAACATGCCTGTACTATAAATAATAAAGCAACATTGTCTTCTTTCAAACAAAATGTTTACAGTATAAAATATTTATTGAAATGAGAAAACAATTTATACTACCGAAACGAAACAACTGTTGACATTTTCAATAAAGTTCAAGAAATTAACAGAAAAATCTATTAAAATTTAAATTTTACAAAATATTACCTACAGTAATTAGTTGATCATTGGTGTAATGCAGATAAAAAAACAAAGTTACTGTCTAAAAGTTTTTCTAAATTGCCTTAGAGACAAATTGAAAAAACTGTTATCGAACCAAATTTTATGTACAATAAAATGATTATGTTAAACTTAACATTGTGATAGGATATTTTTACAGTGGCTTAAATGTAAACAGACAAAATAATACTTAACTGCCTCATCGAAATATTAGTCCAAAAAGTTTTTATAAGTCTTTAGTACAAAAAGCAATATGGCTTGTGTATCGAAAATACCTTGATGAAGATTATAATTGTAATCCTGAAATAGATATAGAGTAGTAGTATATCGTCCTAAACCGTAATAGCATTGTTAGTAATACGTATGTATTTTATATTTGCTTCATCGGCATAACAAGACTAACTTAGTTGTATCTGGAAGTATATTATAGACCGATTTCAACAACCGGAAGTAGATTTTGGTTACCTAAGTAGGTTCTCGAGAGCTATATATGTATATGAATTTATTGTAATAACGCCAATGAAACTGTAAGACTATATATACATTTAAACGGCTAGAAACAGGCTTTTAACTTTTTACTGAACAGGAATTTTTCACTTAAGTATGTATGTGAATTTTCTTTACCAAAACAATACGGCTTACTCAGCAGTTATAATTTTGTTTTAGTAGAAAAAGAAGTAGAAAAATTACATTTATTTTTAAATTGATTACCACCCCAATATTACATGTTTGTGAACCCTGTAACAGCTAATAATAATAACATTAATTTATGTGTGTGTGTTTTACTGTAAACAAACGTAAGTAGATATGAATATGAGGGTTCTAGGACACTTTTGGGACAGACAGAAAATCAAGGGAAAATACTGTTTAAAGGACAATAAACGAATCTGTAAAATCAAACAGTATGGCGGTTCTAGCTCACTTTTGGGACAGACAGAAAATCAAGGGAAAATACTGTTTAAAGGACAATAAACGAATCTATAAAATCAAACAGTATGGCGGTTCTGGACCACTTTTGGGACAGCCCAAAAATCAATACAAATACTGTTCAATACACCATAAATATGTAAAAACAATTCACAATACAATTTACTTAAATAAACTATGGTAAACTGTATTCAAGCAATTTTTCATGACAGTATGACAACATAAATTGTGGAATTTATAATACTCGAATGTTGAATTTAGAATATGTTGGCATTACCGTTGAGCGAGAAATGTTGGTAGCACTGCGCGGCACACAGGAGAACTTAGTTAAAAGATTTTTCTATAATAAATAGAACAATCTGAAAACATTTGACCAGAAATTGTGCTGATTTGTGTCAAGTTGTCACAAAAATCACCACTTCTCAAAATTTTAGTTTACAAATTTTTGCTCTTTAAATATGGAGCGGAAAAAGATAGAGTGCCCATACTGCAAAAAAGACATTTTTGAACATCACTATATTCGTCATTACAATTCGAAAAATCATCTGAAAAATAAAGATATTTATGAAAAAGAATTAAATTATTTGAGGAATTGGGCTAAAGAGAATCAAATCGATGGTCACGAAAAGATGTACAATATAGAAAAATTGCGTGAACTAAAGAAAAATTTTAAGGAAAGTAAAAAAGATCTCAATCTATTTAATGATGAAAAAATTCATTCAATAGCTGAAAAATTGGCTATCGAAACTAACGACAAAACTAAGTCAGAAATGATCGAAGAAATTGATAAAACGATTAATGAGAAACCTGAAAATATCATTGATGTAGAAGTTTTATCCTCAATACACGGTCTATTTAAGCAATACATTTTAACAAATTTGAACGACAATTTCATGTCAATTTACAAATATCTTTCTATTTTGCGCCCAGAAATTAAAAGTTTAATCGAAAAATTTCAAGAAACTGTGAAAAATAGTAAAGGATATCTCTCTTTAGAATGCGAATACGAACGAACTTTAGTGAACGGTGAAACACAAACTTGTCCAATGTACTTTACTATAAAAGCAGACGAGATCTTTGATGTAAACGACTTTATTTCTAAACAATTTAATAAATTAACACATCGAGAACAGACAAATCATCCAAATCGAGGTTCTGGATGGACATTAAAACGCTGTAAACAACTGATTTTGAGCCTTAATAAACACGAATTTATGAACGCAGGATCATATATCGATTTACCACAAGAGATCAAGGTAAAGAAAGCTTGTGTAAATATCAAAAATGAAGATGACTATTGCTTTATTTACTCTATCCGATGTGCAATTGAAAAATCAAAATTTCATCCTGAACGTGTAAAACAATATGAAAAATTTTTAAATGACGAGATATTTTCTGGGTTCGACTATCCTATGTCTTTAAAAGATATACAATTATTTGAGAAACGAAGCAGTAAAGCAAAGTATAATTATCCGAAAATGTCTGTAAATGTCTATAGTTTAGATGAAAAACTCAATATTGTTCCGTTGCAAATTTCAGAAGTTTATGACGCCAAATTAGAAATCAATTTATTGTATGTAAAACAAGATGAAAAATCTCATTATTTTTTGATAACAGATTTAAACAAACTTGTATTTTCTCAGTTATCTAAGTGTAAAAATAAAAAATTTCTATGCAGAAGATGTTTAAGCAATTTCTACAAATCTGGAGATTTAACAGATCATTTAGAAATTTGCAAGCAACATGAAGTTTGTAAGCCAATTATGCCGTTTCCAGGTCAAACAACAACATTTACTAATTATCAAAAGAAATTTTCTCATCCTTACGTTATTTATATGGATTTTGAAAGCATATTAGAGAAGATTCCCACATGCAAAAACAATCCAGAAAGATCAACTACAACCAAGATTCAGAGGCACATTCCTTATGGTTTTACTCTATATTTAGTGTCGAATGTGACCAATCGCATGTACAAACCGATATGTTATCGTGCCAAAAATGAAGAAGATTTGAAAAACGTCCCGACAAAATTGTTTGAAGAACTCAATAAATTATCGAAATACATAGCGAAAAAATATAATTCTAAGAACATGAAACCTATGAAATTGACAGAAGAAGAAGAAATTTCGTATCAAAATTCAAACGTTTGTCATATCTGTGAATGGTCTGCTTATGATGTTGGGTCAATTCAGTATGGTTTTACTCCTGATAGTTGGAAAGATAAGAGTTATAATAAAGTGAGAGATCATTGTCATTTAACCGGCAAGTTTCGAGGCGCAGCTCATGCATGTTGCAATCTAAATTTGAAATTTCCTCAGAATATTCCCGTTTTCTGCCACAATATGTCAAATTACGATACTCATTTGTACATAAAAGAATTGGCTAAACAATATGGAAATGTTGATTTGATTGCAAACACCGATGAAAAATATATAAATTATTCTGTAAATTCTGGATATGGCTATGAATTCGAAGGTGATAAGCCAAGAAAATTCATCAAGTTTTCGTTTGTAGACACGTTCAGATTCATGGCCTCGTCTATAGAAAAGTTAGCTAAAAATCTAAAGAGAGAAGACTTCAAACATACAAATCATTTTATACAAGATGGACTGAATGAGATAATAGAAAGACAGCCAAATGACGACGACGAGATTTTTAAAATTCTATCTGGAAAATGAATATTTCCCTATGAATTTATCGACAGTATTGAAAAACTTGATTACACAGAAGAATTGAGAATTCAAGATTTCTATTCACTTTTGACAGATGAGAGCATATCTGAGAAAGATTTTCAACACTACTTAAATGTTTGGAACAAATTAAAAGAGAAAAATCTAGGAAATTACTCTGATCTCTATAACATTCAAGATGTTCTATTGCTCGCTGATATCTTTGAAAATTTTAGGAATATTTGTTTGAATTGCTATAAACTCGATCCAGCACACTATCTAACAGCTCCCAGTCTTGCATGGGATGCTATGTTAAAATTAACGAAGATAGAATTACAATTAATTAGTGATTATAATATGTATTTGATGATCGAAAAAGGTATTCGCGGGGGCATTTCTCAGTGTATTAAACGATATGTGAAAGCAAATAACAAATATTTAAAAGATTTTGATAAGACAAAGCCCGAAAACTATTTACTCTATCTCGATGCAAACAACCTTTATGGGTATGGTCTTATGCAAAAACTGCCGTTTAGTGATATCAAGTGGATGGATCCTAAAACTTACACAACAGCAGAATGGCAAGAAACAATTTTGGAACTCACTGGCGACGAAGATTATGGCTATATTCTTGAAGTCGATCTAGAATATCCAACAAATTTACACGAACATCACAAGGATTTACCTCTTGCTCCAGAACATTTTAAAAACAAACTTTGCACAACTCTAGTGGATAAAACTGAATACGTTGTTCATTCGAGAAATTTGAAGTTCTATTTGGAACAAGGTATGATTTTGAAACATGTGAATAGAGTTATTGCATTCGATCAGAAGCCTTTTATGAAAGAATACATTGATTTTAACACAAACATGAGAACCAAAGCTACAAGCGACTTTGAAAAGGACTTTTATAAGCTGATGAACAACTCAGTTTTTGGAAAATCTATGGAAAATGTGAGAAACAGATGTGATATTAAGCTTGGAAATGAAGAATTTTCAATGAAACAAGCTAAGAAAACAAATTTCAAATGCTTTAACATCTTTGACGACAACTGTATAGCGAGTCACATGTACAAACAAAAGGTTAAATTTAACAAACCGATTTACATAGGATTTTCAGTTCTCGACCTCTCAAAATTGCTAATGTACGAGTTTTATTACGATAAATTAAAGAAGTTTGATCCAGATTTGAATCTGTGTTACATGGATACAGACAGTTATTTCCTAGAATTGAAACGAGATCCCTTTAAAATTATTAAAGAAAATATAGATGATTTCGATACGAGCGACTATCCAAAAGATCATGAATGTTTCACTACTAAAAATAAGAAGGTAATAGGGAAATTCAAAGACGAATTGAACGGCGAGATATTAGAAGAATTTTGTGGTTTAAGGTCTAAGATGTACTCGTACAAATATCTAGACAAAAATCTAGTAAGATGTAAAGGAATTAAGAGAAGCGTTGTAAATAAAACAATAAATATCGAAAACTTGAAGAGATGTTTGTTCGAAGATAAAGAAGAATTTAGGGAGATGACAGTAATCAAAAGCTATAAACATGATTTGTATACCATCACCATAAACAAGCTGGCACTGAACGCTAAAGATGATAAGAGAAATGTCCTAGAAAATAAGATCGATACAGTACCGTATGGATATAAAGGCGAAGCAAAATCTGATATATTAGACGAATTAAATAAACTTGGAAACTTTGAAAATTGAGAAATAACCGGAAGTTTTTACGAATATGAATTGAAAAAGTCAAAGCTGTAATTTTTTCTATATAAATGGAGGCCCAAAAGAAATGTATAAAGTGTCAAGAATTTAAAGATTTGTCGAAGTTTTTTCAAGATAAGACTAGAAAAGATGGATTATGCTATTATTGTAAGGATTGTAATAAGAAATATAGAAAAGAATTATATGATAAAATGGAAAAAATTAACTTTAGAAGAGAAAGAGTGCACACGGTGTAAAAAGGTTAAGAATATTTCAGAATTTTATAATCTCCATTATAGTAAAGACAACAAACAATCATATTGTAAAGATTGTGCTAAACAAATCTTTGCTAGACCAGTTCCTTGCGTATGCGGAAGAGAAATTCAACATTTCTATAGTCTTAAAAGACATTTACAAACAAACTATCATAATTCGAATGTTTAACATTTTCATCGTGTAATTTAGATATTCTATAAATCAGTCGAGATTCTGCCATATTTGTAGTAAAATGATTTCCGTTGTATAAAATATTCAAAGATTCTTTCATTTGGTTGTAGAGATTGATAGAATTTGGTTCGTCATCAATGAACAAAATCTCTAATTCAGGATAATTTATTTTTAGATGTTTTAATCGGTTTGGTATTTCTCGTTTCTGAGCTCTGATAACGTAATAAGGATATTCCCACATGTGATTCTTCTTAATTAACACAAAAACATGGTGTTTTTTCTTATCAAAATCTTTACATACCATATCTCTCTTCATTAATTCCATTCGCAATTCTTGATTCTCTATTTTCAAGGATTTCATTTGACCTGAAATTTGTAACTGTTTTATTTCATCTTTTAACTGCTTATTTTCGTTTTTGAGTTTGTACTCACCATATTTTCTAATGGAAGGTAATACTTCTTTCGTAACCCAATTTTTAAACAATTTCGCTTCTGGTTTATGCGATCTCAAAATTAAAGAATAAAGTCCAGATTCATTAACGAAAACAGTGTTATTTTGGAAGTTTGAAGGTAAGCTATTTATAGCCCCCCTTATATTTATATTAAAATAGAAGTTTTTATCATCTTCGTCAACGTTTATTCTGATCGTTTGCATAGTATTTTCATATTCTAGAATTTTTGCTACGTCTTTAGCCTTAAACCAGATCACATTGTTTTCGTCAACAATCGTAAAGATATGTTTGTTATTGAATTTTAGTTGATTATTGAGTAGGTCTACAACTGACTCCATTTAGATAGAAATAAAATTTAACTAGTAATTTTTATTTCAGTATAAAGTCCAGATTCATTGATAAAAACAGGGTCAGGATGAAGATTTTTAAGGGGTCTATGGGATAGACTCTTGTAATTTATACATTCAAAAGTTGTTTTCTTGAAAATTTGAAGGTAAGAACGATTCGTTCCCCCCCTTGATTCATCATTCTTTCGACAATCTTAAATATATTGTTGTTTTACTCTCATTATTTAATAGATTTCCTTCAGAGTCTTGAATAGTCAGAACGATTTTTTGAATTCTTTTAATATTTTTTCTAATTGGAATATAATCGATTTCATTTGGTTTTTCACTGATTTTTGATCCATAAGCAACATTTGGGAAAAAAGTGTACAAAATTTCAGATTCTTTGTGAAGATGTTCGGTATGATTTTCAAAGCTAGGTTCAACGAGATTACAATGTACTTCAATTACATCGAACGGTCTAAATTTTGGCGTTTTATTTCCTAAATATACCTGATTTGGCTCAATAGTTTCTTCAACAAACCCTAATAAATCTACAATAATTGCTGAAAACATTATTCTTACTGGTGATTTTATTTGAATTTTATTAGAGAGATAATTTTTTTGCATTTCAAACTTGTTTTCGTCAAAGATTAAAGATTTATCTGATTGTTTGAATGTTTTCAGATAATTTTTAAGGGAATTTTTTATTTGATCGAAAGTATAATATCCTTTGTTTAAACCATAATATTTTGTTATGTTCTTCTCACTAAATCCTATACAATAAGGAGAACTTTCACTAATATTTATTACAAAATTGTCAGAATAAAAACCGCTTAAACCGATAAAATAATTTGATTCTTCCTCTAAGTGTATAGGATGTTCCAAGTTTAAAACTAATTTAGAGCTTTCTGAAGTCAACTTGAACAGCTTCATTTTCGCAAGCGTTGCTTCAAGATGAAAATCTTCTATTTAAATGGAGAAATTTTTAAAGCAAAAAGATCAGATAAAACTTCAAACGTTTGAAGAAAATAAGAAAGATCAACCAATCAGATTGTTAATTGTTGGTTCAAGTGGATGTGGAAAAACAACTTTATTATTGAATTTTATCTACAATAGGTTGATTCCTTATTCCAATTTGTATGTTTTTAGTAAATCTTTAGAACAAGACGCATATAAAAAATTACAAGAAAGATTTGAAAATATTGAGAAAAACTTAAACAAAAAAATATCACATTTTTATAATGCTTCTGAGGACATAGTTCCGTTAAGCGAATGTAAACCCAATTCGTTAATCGTTTTTGATGATTGTATTTTAGAAAATCAAGACGTTATTAAGGAATATTTCGTAATGTCCCGACACAAAAACATATCTTGTATCTATCTTTCCCAATGCTTTTCAAAGGTTGATAAACAAGTTATAAGAAATAACCTGAATATGTTGTGTATTTTTAAGCAAGATGATCACTATTCGAGAAAGATTTATAACAATTATGTGGGATCTGATATGAGTTTTAACCACTTTATTGAGTTATGTGATAAAATTTGGAAGGAAGATTACGGATTTTTAACTATTAATCTAACTTTGAAGCCTAAAAATGGTAAATATCTGAATAAATTTTCTAATATAAATGCTGCTCAGTGGTCTGACAAATCTACTTGATAAAATATTTGTTACAATTATTTTTTATTATCTTTAATTTTTATTTACATTATGAAAATAACAGAAAAACGGTAAATCTGTTCACGTTCCACGTTCACGTTCCACGTTCACGTTCATGTTTCACGTTCATGTTTCACGTTCATGTTTCACGTTCGTGTTTACGTTTCACGTTCATGTTTTACGTTCGTGTTTACGTTTCACGTTCGTGTTTCACGTTCCACGTTCACGTTTTACGTTCCGTGTTCACGTTTCGTGTTCACGTTTCCACGTTCCACGTTTACGTTTCAAAATTTTCCTAAATAAATGGCGAACGTAACTTCAGAAGAAGCAAAAAAACTTGATCAAATAGAAAAGAAATTAATCAAAGAATTTAAAGAACAGATTCGAAATGATGAAAAAGAACAAGAATTTATTCAAAAAATCAATCAACCTGTAACTTCTGCAATAAAAAACGTTGAGGGCAAAATTGAAAATGTTTTAAGTGATAATCAAAATTTGATGAATTTGGTTCCAGTTGTACGACAATTTGCCGATATTTCGATACCAGAATCTGAGTTTGAATTGCCAAAATTACCATCGTCAACACCATTTAGACCTAGAATCATTGAAGACTCTACCATAGTTGAACCAATAAGTCCTGGAACAACGGATATAATAATTGGTAAAATTGGTAAAAAATTTCTTCCTAGAGCAAAGGATGATAAATTTGGTTTGTATTGGGACAGAAAAAAGAAAAGTTTTATGATTGGAAATTTGCCCGTGAATTTTGAGCATAATGATATCATTATTAATGAAAAAACATATAAAGGTACTCAGGGTTTATGGAGATTATTAACAGGCACTGATGTTCCAAAAGACGGTTTATATTCTGAAGAAGACTTGAAAAAGTATACAGAAATTTTATGGAAATCTGATTCAATTTACAAAAATAATGATCCATCAACTAAGAAACCAAAGTCAAGTAAAGGTAAAAAATATCTCAATTTGATTAAACCAATTTGGGAAAAAAGAATCGAAGGATCAGGTGTGAGAAAATACAGTGATAATAAGATTGAATACAGATATATCGACGATTTGACAAAACTCGATGGAATTATTAATTATATTTATGCTCAAGAAAAGGCTGGAAACAACAATTTTTTGAACGAAAAGAAAGCGATTAAAGATTTTATTTCGAACAAACTTGATGAAATGATTGAAAAACCTGATGGAATTAAATATTTAAAACGAGTTTTGCCGGCAATAAGTTCATCTATGATTGAGGGTAGTGGACTTTTGAATGATTTTATCAACAATTTACCTTTTGAATTACACGTACCAACTTATCAGTATCTGGGGCCTGGCACAAAACTCGAAAAAAGACTAAAAAGAGGAGATCCTGGTATAAATAAATTAGATCAAGCTGCTATGGAACACGATATTTTTTATGCAAAACATAGAGACACAAATTCCAGACATATCGCAGATAAAGTTTTGCAAGATAAGGCAATGGATAGATTTTTATCAAAAGATGCTAGTTTAGGTGAAAGATTTGTTGCGCTTCCAACAGCTGGAGCAATGTTTTTGAAGAGAAAACTAGGAATGGGAATCGAAGAGAACTTGAAATTTTAACTATATAAATGGAGGTGAACGTAAACTTCAGCAAAAATCAGAAAGAAAAAATAAAATCCGCTTTTAAGAAGAAAATACCCGTTAGTATTCAATTTAAAATAGATCAACTAAAAAATGGCGAAGATAAGATATTTTTAACAAATAGACAATACAATAAACTCGAAAAACATAAGAAAAACAATAAAGGAACCAGAATAGAATTTTCTTATAATCAGTTGAAAGAACTCAAAAATGGTGGACTTTTGAAAGATTTATTAGATTTTGGAGAAAATATTCCAGTTGTTAAAAATGTTGTTCCTTATGTTCGTAAAGCTGCTCCAATCGTTAAAAAGGATGTGATTCCTATTGTTCGAAACATTTTAAATTGGTTAGATAAAGAGTTGGAAGATGTTACAGGATCTGGATTAGATGAAAAAACTTTGAATTACGTGAAATCAAACATTGAAAAAAAAATTTAAACCTTTAACATTCGGAGAATTGGAAGAAATCTGCAAAAATATTAAACATTTTAGAGGAATCTTCATGAGAGATACATTACCTGAAAAAGTTAAGAAATTTGAATGTGGAATTGTGAATTTAGACTCGATTATGGGAAGTGGAACGCATTGGATTTGTTATTATAAAAATGATAAGAATGCATGTTATTTTGATTCGTATGGAAGAATTGAGGACAAACCACCTATAGAATTGATTAAATATTTGAAAAAATCAAGCGTCTACTACAATGATTCTCAGATTCAAGACTATAAAGATCCCCCAATTTGTGGTCATTTATGTGTTTTTGTTTTGAATGAACTGAGTACTGGTAAAGATTTTAAAGAAGTTGTTAACAAATTATTACTTAATAAATATGGATTCACAAAATATTTTTGACGTATTTGGAACACAAATTATTCAAAATGTAGATAATAGTTTGAATTTTGATAGTTTGAGAAATGAGTTTGATAACAAGTTAGAAAATTTATTACAAAACCTTCCAGATTCAGATATGTTTGCTGTCGAGATTGAAGATTTTAAAGCAGAATATGATAACAAACTTGCAAATTTCATGAGTTCAAATGAAGTTGCTGATAAAATAAAAACATTGGAAAAAGAAGTTGATGATGGTGTAAAAAAATTATTTACCAATTTAATGTCTCATATCGAAAAAGCTGATAAAATTACTGAAGCGATCAAAGTTGAAAAGAATTATGTTAGTTTGGCTAATAAAAAAAGAATTGTCGGTGTTCGACCTGGTATTGACAAACATGATGTTGTTGTTAAAGAACAAATTTTAAAACCTCTAAAATTATCAGAAAACATCGATATTGTTGATTTACATGATCCGAATGTTAAAAATGCCTTAGATTTTAAAGGAAAAAGAATTAGCAGTGTTAGTAAAGGAATTAATCCATTTGATGTTGTTGTAATGATTCAATTAGAAGATCCTATTAAAATGTTTTAATGAACTAAAACAAAATTATGAGAATCATAAACAGCATGTTAAAGATTTTACAACAGAAGTCTATGAAAAACTTGATGAAAGAAGTAAAAGATCAGTAGACGATGTTGGTGAATTACTTGATAAAGTAAATAAACTAGAAGAAAACTTTAATACATATAAAAATAATGTTAATGAATTAGTTGGTGAAGTAATTAACAAAATTCTGGAAAATTTTGACACACGTTTCAATGAGAAAATAAACTTTTTTGAAAATTTTGGTACACGTTTCAATGAGAAAGTAACACATAATAATGAATTACTTAAAAGAATAGATGATCAATACTCTTTATATCTCGATAAAGTAAATAAACTAGAAGAAAACTTTAATAAATTTAAAGAAGATGTTAATAAATCTTTTGAAAACATTGATAACAGATTTAATGGATTAGGCGGCTATGATGACTAATTTTCCTTATATAAATGGCGCTCATATATTGTGTGAGATGTAAAGAAAAAACTGCAACAAATGATATAAAATACTATGCAAACATCAATGGAGTTAAGAGAATATCTGGAAAATGTGCTGAATGTAACACTAAAAAGAGCCAATTTATAAAAACTTGATTTGAAATTTTTTCCTAATAAATAGAGATGGCGGGACATTACAGTGCTTTCGATCTTTTTATCATGCAACACGAAAGAGATTTGAAAAAAGAACATTGGGATGACATTTCTCAAAAATATGAATTATCCGAAGATATGATGAGATTATACGTAAACAAATTGAATTGGTATAACATTGCTAAATATCAAACTTTATCATCAGAGTTCATTCAAGAAAATATACATTATCAATTAAAAGATCATATGTCTGTTCTTTGTCTCTATCAACACTTGAGTATAAAGTTTTTGGATGAAAATAAAGATACAGTTGATTGGAACAATATTATAGATAGCGGTTACTATCCTGTGCAAATTTTATTGAAATATGTGACCGAGATCGCAAAATTTAAGGAAGAGAATCCTGAATATGACGAAGTAGATCATTAAAAATGACTCTAATTTATATCTTTTCTTATAAAAACGTACATTAGATCGATGAAAAAATGATACACGATGTTTAAAATTTCTAAATTTTCTCTTATTAAATGGTGGACTACAGAAAGTATGCTAGTGATATTGAAAGGGCGGAGTTTAAAAATTTCTATCCAATTAGTAAACAACATTTGAATGAACCGAATAAAAGAACTGAGTTTAATATTGATTTTGGAGATAACTTTTGCTCGTCTAACTTCCAGTTTTATATTTCTGGAACTTTAACAAAACAAGATGGTCAAGCGTATCTTGGAACTGATAATGTTAGATTAATCGATAATTTTATACCGTTTTTATTTTCTAAGATTGAAGTAAGAAAACACAATAAATTGATAGAAGAAGTCGAAAACTGTGGCCAATTAAGCACAATTAAAGGAACTATTTGTTATTCCAAAAGTGATGTATTTTCAAACAGTTTTGAATCAACTTTTAAATTTGGACAATTTGAAGCGGTCGGTGATTTAGCACATTTCGGCTTAGGATTCTTTGAAAATGTAAATTTTCCAATCTATAAAGGTGGATTTTACATTAGTTTCATAAGAGCTGAAGACGATGATGTGATTCTGAAGACTGCAACTGGAAATGTTATGCCTGTTGATGGCAAAATTACAATTAACGAGTTTTTCATTAGAGTTCCGATGATTGATTACAAAACCACGAGTAAAATTCAGTTGATTGATGAAATTATAAAATCTCAAAACATCACGTTTAATTTTCTAGATTGGCAATGTATTGAGCAAAAAGGTATTTCCGGAACAACTTATTCGTTCGATATCACAAATATTTATAGAAATATCTTCAATCCCAAGTTCGTTATCATTGGTTTTCAAACATATAGACAGAATAATCAAGAAAAAAATCCTTCAAAGTTTGATAGTTTGAATTTAAAAAATATCAGAGTAAAATTGAATGGTTCTTATTATCCAGATGAATTACAAAATTTAAACATTTCCGGTGGTCTTTTCAGAATCATGTATCAGATGTATCAAGATTTTAAGAAAGTTTACTACAAAAATATGGAAATGTATTACAACCCCAAAGAATTTATAGCAAATAGACCCATTTATGTCATTGATACAACAAAGAGTTTGACAAATATTTCTAGTTCAAAGAACGATATAATTATCAATATGGATTTTCAAAATGCTGTTACAAACGCGATTTGTTATGTGGTTGTGGTTTCTGAGAAATTTTTAGCCTATGATGTGATTAAGAACGATATTAGAGAAATTCAGTAAAAATCGTCTTATTTTCTGTTGAGCGAATGTTAGCAAATTTCATTATTTCCGTTTATAGATTTTTCATTAAGATTTCTGGATTTTTTCATTAAAGCAGCTTAGAGGTTGGAGGCCTGCAATGAACAGTGAAACAGCTGTGGATTCGGTTGGTTTTTCATTCGTGAGTTGCAGATTGGTTTGTTGTCCTTTAAACAGTGTTTTACGTTGATTTTCTGACTGTCCCAGGGGTGGGCTGGAGCCGCCATATTACTATCTACTATGGTGTATTGAACAGTATTTGTATTGATTTTTGGGCTGTCCCGGAAGTGTCCTAGTACCCTCATATTATTATCTTGTTTTTACATATTTATGGTGTATTGAACAGTATTTGTATTGATTTTTGGGCTGTCCCGGAAGTGTCCTAGAACCCTCATATTCATATCTTGAAATATTGCTTGAATACAGTTTACCATGGTTTATTTCAGTAAATTGTATTGTGAATTGTTTTTACATATTTATGGTGTATTGAACAGTATTTGTATTGATTTTTGGGCTGTCCCAAAAGTGTCCTAGAACCGCCATACTGTTTGATTTTATAGATTCGTTTATTGTCCTTTAAACAGTATTTTCCCTTGATTTTCTGTCTGTCCCAAAAGTGAGCTAGAACCGCCATACTGTTTGATTTTACAGATTCGTTTATTGTCCTTTAAACAGTATTTTCCCTTGATTTTCTGTCTGTCCCAAAAGTGTCCTAGAACCCTCATATTCATATCTACTAACGTATATAATTCACGTTTATTATAATTCTCGTAATAACAAATTTAAAAAAGTTATTACAGGTTTTATAGTTGTAATCAAAAGATGGTGATAATTCAGCTATAAAGTACTTCTATTATCAGAGTTACACGTTTACAGGCCATTGCATATCAACTGAAATCAACGATGTGCGTTGTATTCGCTACTCACATATTGAATAAAATTTGCTATTTAACCTATTTATTTGCTTATTGGTATTTTAACTTATCTTAGACTCCGCTTTTAGTTTTATTATTTCGTAGTTTCCATAATGTTTAATTATATGCAAATAATAAATCCAATACCAAACCTGGCAGTCAAACATAAGTTATAGAACAATACAATATAGCTAATCACCAGCTGAAGTTATGATTTCCTTTTCCATTTACACATTTTGCAAACAATTAGTTTGATTGCTCTTATCCTTCTTTACTTGTACAGAAAAATGTCTGCTCAGAAGGTTTTACGGATATTAGGATTTATAAAATTTTGTATAGTATATCATTCTCAATCTAACCGGCTGCAGGTCATTTCAAGAATGAAATAAGCTATATATTTGAGATTTTACAAGCAAACTCAGAGATGTATGTTACGTGACACGTGGGAAAGCTACTCCAACTGTGCAATAGTTTAGACTTTATTTGAGTAGTTTTAGAAATAAACGTATATATATTCTTGAAAATAGTTTAGTTGAACATACAAATAATATTTTAGGGTTTGCTTCCTATGGAAATACTTATTGATATTGAATTGACTGTAACCTATTATTTCGATAATAACACATTTTGTGTAATCAAGTAAAAATATTTTATAGAGTCTAAATATTAAAATGAGTATATTACAGTCAGTTTTATTATCAAATATTCTCAAAACGCGATTTTAGATAAAAACTAATTACTTTTTTAATTACGTGAGCCACATGCACTTACCTGTACGTGGGTTGATTGCCTAGCGACGCAACCTGACGTCATACACCAATTAAGGTAGTCCAAACATTGTAAATGACACATACACCTTACTTAGAGACTGTGGAATATATAACACTTTCCTTGCTTTATGTTTACCTAAACCTTACCACACTAGTTAAAAAAACCCACATATTAAATACCTCATACAAGTACCTTATATTCCGTGAGTGCCATCCTTACATAGAAACAACACGGTCAGTATAGCCTTTGTGGTTAAGTAAAGATATATCACCCAATCTTATCTCCATATTGCTCTTAAGTGCAGGTACTAAAACGCAAAAGACTAGATCCACATGATATATGTGAACAGTTTACAACCTATATTTTCTGCAGTACATTTGAGACTAGTACTGTGTTTGGTAGTTAATCTTTACGAGGCAAGACAACCGTTTAAACTACATGAACGTTCAACGTTTATTTTATAAGCTGATGTGTGTAACACATTTCATAGTTGTAACCTTTACATTTGTTGCTTTTCATGCGTAATACATGAATATAAATTAAAAAAGAAGATATAAATTTAGAATGTGTTTATAGTGCTTGATCAGGGATTTGTATTAACCAATACCATATAAAATATATTATAAAATGGCTGGTATAACATATATATTTTTGTAACAGTTGTTATGTTAGTTCAATGAATTCAAATAATTTTAACATAGTATTTAGAATTATGTAAACAATTCGAGTAATATAAATGTTTATAGGAGAACTTATATATCTCTCGGATAACCTTTAATATGATTTTACGGTTAATAAACAAATGGGAAATCACATTTTGTTTCTCAATATTATGATAATAAAGTCATTTAACGTCGTCTCCATTAATTACAAGATAAGAGAACGTCACGCTACGTATCTAGTTTACTTCATCATTGTGTTAAATTTATAGAATGTTCATAATCCTATTGTTGCATATATTACGTTTAGCAGGAATTTACTCAAAGGTACTAGTAGTTATATCACATGAAGTTAAAGAGACGGTGTATTTATTGCTTACATAAGCCACAAGTGCGCCTCCTGTTTAAGACGACTACAATAAAAAAATGTAAACCCAGAAATTTATAGTATAAGAGTTCAATAATCTTCAATATTAAACGATATCAAATAAACTAAACTCACAATCATTCGTGTTAGGCTAAAGTTCGTCTAAATACTTTCTCAAACAGCGCATGTTGAAATAAAGAATAAAATTAAATGCGTTACCAGAGAAGTATGAGGAGATATCAAGGTAGTTTCGGGACTGAGCAGTATGGTCACTTTCGAGCTAGAAATTTGTGTTTATCATGTGTCTGTCGATCATGTATTACCAGTAATATTGCCTGCAGCAGCAGTGACCTCGAACTAATAATAAACACCTGATAATTATTACCCGGCATCATTAACACCTGACATATGTACACACTGATACCGACTCAAATGCAAACACTGTAGTCACCTCCTATAAAAAGCTTTCATTTGACTTATTCACTTATTTCCACTACTTGTAAAATCTAACACATCACTATGGGTTGTAAATAATCAGATATTGAGACTAAAATAAATATTGTGGTTTATTGCAGATATGTCAAACACCAAGACTTGTAAATTAAAGATTATAAATAAAATTCAGAATCCTCGGTTACTTGGCGGACTATTACTACATAACTAGACTGAATAGATACCTTGCTTAAAAGTAACAAATGTCTATAAGTAAACATACTTTGGTGACATATCATATTATAGTAGAAAATAATAAAAAAATTAAACACTAAACATGTTGGTTGTGGACAATTCAGTCCCATAGAACGAAGACGTTGAAAAATAAAAGTTTGCTTGAGTACAAATTATTTACATTCTACAATGATATCTGATCAAATAATTTGATAAAAAAATCTAACTTTAAAAATATTTGTATGTATAAAAATTATTTATTTGTTAAAAACATTTTCAGTCGATTTATTTAGGCAATGAATTAACTGTCAATGTAATAAAAATATAATACTACAATACCGGGGCTAGATTGTCTGGTTGGGTGGCAGTAATAATAGATTTTTCGTACTATGTAGGCTTACAAATAACAACTTTCTGGCTAATATAGTTGCCATGCAAAGTAACCTAGTTTTTAAGTTATTAATAACACTTCAATGGTCCAAAGAAATTGTAGTTTTACTATATCAGCTATGAAACAAATCAACTGGTCAACTGGTGAATGGAGTAGGAAACTATACGATATATATATATATATCTTAGAAAATGGCCCCAAGCAAAATATTTCTAATAATATACTTAAAACTTTAATACCAACACAACCAAAGTCAGCTGTATTATACATGTTGCCTAAAACACACAAACAGGTAAGACCTCCTCCAGGCCGGCCTATTGTTGCAAGTATTGGAGCTCCCACAGAAACAATTTCTGCTTACGTAGATGACATTCTACAACCTTTTGTCAGAGAATTGCCCTCCTATATCAAAAATACCAATCATTTCTTAGAAAGACTATCGGAAATTCCTTAACCATTATCTGGTGAAGTAATATTAGCTATAGTTGAAGTAGAATCACTCTACACCAATATTCCACATGACGAGGGCGTCGAAGCAATTGGGAAATTTTTAGATGAAAGACCGAAAAAACACTTTACCCACTTCTAATTTTATCACTCATTTAATAACTATGATTTTGACTATGAACAATTTTAAGTTTCTAGACAAAACCTTTCTTAAAATAAAAGGCACAGCGATGGGGACAAAAATGGCTCCTTCATACGCCAATCTTTTTATGGGGTTACTCGAGAAAAACATTTTATCAACCTAACACTTTCAACCCTTGGCTTGGTTTCGTTATATTGATGATATATTTCTTGTTTGGAATAATGGAATGGAAAATTTGAAACAATTCCTAGAAGAATTAAATGATTTTTCATCACTAAATTTCACCTGGAAAACATCGACAAATTCTGTGACCTTTCTTGATGTAGACGTTTTATTAAATAGCGGTCGTTTTAAAACTAAAATTCATGTCAAGGACACAAACATTATGCAATATTTACATTATGATAGCTGCCATCCACAGTATATAAAGGAATCTATACCCAAGGGTCTTGCTCTAAGAGCTAAGAATCTATGTACAGATGACACTGACTTCCAAAATTATGTAACAACATTATCAAATTCATTAATCAACAGAGGATAGCCTGCAAAATTGATTAACAGTGAAATAGCTAAGCCTAAAAATACAACCATGTTTTAAGTTTTGTTGAAAAAGATGCCAAATTTGTAACTCAGTACCATTCTGGATTACACAAAGTAAATGGAATTGTTAAGACCGCAGAACAATCTCCAGAAACAAAGGATCTTTTTAATAGACCTCCTAGAATTATTTTCAAAAAACCACCAAATTTGAAAAATCTATTAGTTTATCCAAAATATATTAAAGATAAAGACAACAGTCAAAATTTCAAACACAAATGCCATCCATGCAATAAACCACGCTGTGGAATATGCAGTATGATGCAATCTGCAAACTGTTACAAAAGCTGTGTTACGCACAAAAAATATTCTATAGCAGAAGAAATCACGTGTAACAGTGAAAATGTAGTATACAAATTATCCTGTCAACATTGCCCAAAAGACTACATTGGAGAAACATCTACGTCACTTAGGCTGAGGATGAACAATCATCGTGCCGATGTTCGACATCAAAATTTACTTGGACCCGTATCTGCACATGCTGTCCAACACAATAAAACCTTTGAAAATTATTTCTCTCTAATTGGCACCAAGAAGTTTCAAAATTATGACAATAAAGACTACACCAAATTATTACTAAGAAGATATGAACAAGCAAACATAATGGCTCTTCAATCAAAATCACCAGTTGGATTAAATTTGAGACACAGTTAATTTAAATTTAAATTTATTATTCAAACATTTTATCAGTCTCTGTGTTTAGGAAAGGTTACATGTTTAATCAATTTACTTGTTTTGATACCATATGTTTTTGTTGTTTTAAATGTTTTTATAACCTTCATTCTTTTGTTTGTTTATATTTTATTATATACATGCTTTTGATAATGTTACTGAAAAGTAACGTAATATTAAGAATTTCGATTTGAATAAACGTGTTTTGTTTTCTTTTATACCTATATATATATATATATATATATATATATATATATATATATATATATATATATATATATATAGTAATTTGCTTATAGGTAGTTTATACTTTTATAAACACAAGTATAAATAAAATAAAACTTAAAGTATATGAAGCATAGCTTAGTACACTAGTGTTTAACCTAAACAGAAAACAAACTTTAAGATTTGACATGAATTTATCTTAAGAATACAGGAAATCTATTCATAATAAGTATTATGTTCCTTTCTGTGTAGTATATGATAATTGAGGAGCTAATTTTAAGTGATTTTTTATGATGTCGCCCACACCAGAACAAAAAAATGTAATAATTTGCTTGTCTAGACTACCTTTACAGCAGGTAAGATTAAATGGTACTTTGGGATTATACCGACCACACCAGTATGAAAAACACAAAAATATAAATTTATAGAAATAGACATGATAGATTGAAAAAACAACTCTTTAATTGCAAAATTACAAACTTACAAGCATTTCCAGGTATTGTGATCGGTATTTTTGTCGCTGTTATCTTATCTTTCTCGAGAATCCCGATTACGGCAGGCCGCGCGGCATCACATGATTTGCACTGTACATAATTGCCTTTCCATTACAATTCAATTTATATTTCTGATCAGCCCCTCTAGAACTTGATATTTTACTGATAGGTACTATCTCGAGGGATGTTTTTCTTTCCTTGACATCAGCGCGGGCTTGGGTAACCCCGCGCTGATGGCCGGAGGCATTCGCATTTTGGGTGGCGGAATGTGATCAAGAATAAAAACAAGTGTTGAGTGTTTTTTCAATAAAGAGTTTAGTTTTAGTTTGGTAATGTTTGTTTTTGTTGAATTTTTGTGTTTGGAGAAATGTAGAGGTAAAACACGGAAGTACAACAAAGCGACGAACCAGCTGAACGGGCGGCGAGTCTCTGCAATCACGTTATCTACTAGACCGCTCGACTTTGACCTCTGTCTGAGGATGGGGAGGGGTTTGCGATAAGACAATTTCTGTTTTATATTGACGAAATATTGTTCTACGCTAATCTAGTAATCAGTAGAAGCAAAATGTTAAATAACGATTCATGTCTGGGTGTGGTCGGTATAATCCCAAAATACCGATTAAATTGTCTTAATATTAGAAGTCTGTATAGTGATAAAAGTAACATAGGGGATGCAGCCTATAGCGCGAGGTGACATGATCTAGAAACATCAATGGTTCGTCCGGGGAAGCAATAAAACAAATTAAAATGTAGTTAATTTGCATGAAATAACCGAAAGTAATAATAATGTGGATTTAAGAAATGGAGATTTAAAAAGATATTTATTAAGAAAGATTCGCTGCATATTCTTGTTGGCCATTACACTGCCACATCATATTTTTGCTACTTCATAATGAAATACTATATTTTACTACAATTGAAAAGCACTCTCTGTCATCTTTAGGAGCACTGATCGGGCGGGAATAATAGTGCTATAGGTGCCTCGATTCTTATTTTACGTTTTCTGAAAAGCTGTTTAACTTATATTCAGAGTTTATTCGTTAAGTAAATAAAAATTGAAAACATTTTTAGCTGTAATTTATAATTTATTACCGCTATTGATAAATTTAAATACAAATATACGTTAAAATTTTGTTTTCTTTGAGGAAATATGTGTAAACAAGATGGCCTTTTCACAAGTAATATGCTACAACATAGTTAAAAGCCAGAGAACGTGCGTTAATGTTTACTATATTATCTGTAAACCGCTTACAAAAAGACAGTGGGCGATTTGAGTTCACGCATGCTGGGGTAAATACCCCTCCGCTGCTATGATGGTGCCCTCGCCCAATATCACCACTACTGCTCAGCACTCGTTCGCTTGCTCTATACCCTGACCTGGCCACTGCCCCTTAGCAGCTAACCTCATACCAAAACGTAAGCTCCCTCGATACATCTATGGCTGTATTAATCCCCTCACTTCATATTTTACGCTTGTATAGGCCTACTCACAAAAATAAAATATAGTTATAGAGCAGGTAAGTAGCTTCAGTGTAAACAAAATGGAACGATCGGGACACAATCCACACAGGTAATAAAACATAGACGAGAAGATTCTTAGGTGCACTCCCACGCGTGGGTGCATAGATATTTTCTTCTGCGCAGGTTTCTTTGCGAGCGTTCCTTCTACAGCAAGCTGGAACTCAGCTTTACTGCCCGGAATAATTTGTCCGAAGGTTTAAAACAATTAATCAGCAGTGTAAGAAACAGCTCTGTTTTTTGCTAGCGATTATGTCCGAATGTATCAATTATGAATAAAACAATTTTCTAATCAGATTCACTCTTTCAAAAGGTCTTAAGGGGCTTCAACCTTCTACATATAACCAGATGCGGATCATTTAGATTTATGATAATACTACCATTTATATGATAATACTATTTTGACTAAATGATAATTTTAAAATATTTTTTGGATCGACTTGGTTTAATAAAATTACCTTACTTTGCAGATATTTCACAGAGATTTGCACATACTACTGAAGAATTCTGAAGAAAAGGGTCAATCATTTCGTTTGTAACGAATGACGATAACACATGGGGGTAATGACTTCTGAGGTCGTAGTAATAAGTACTCGAATTGCAAAGTTTACTTATAAGTTCAATTTAATTAATGAAACTTACAAGCACCACTTTTAGTTGGTAAATTAAATGTATGCCTTGCCACGTCGCTGTCAATTACAGTACAAGAACTAAAAATGTATATCTGATAGGTTGGCCTAAAATATCCAAAGTTCTATGGAATTATGCCTACGATATTTTACTTTGTAAAACTTTAAGATTTTACTTCCCTTCGCAATATGTAGACTCACAACCCAGGCGTCGGCGTCTTGGCACGAGACATTGAAGCTGAACTCTAAGAAGGGTTATTTCTAGTCGGTAATTACTAGAAGAGGAGTAGAAGTTATGCAAGTAGTGGCCATCTACTCAAATAATACGTGAGCTCGCCTAAAACAAATTCGCGACGGTATTAGCCATTTAATGAGACAAAAAACTTATCACGATAAAGTGCTCGTCAGAAGGACGACGCCACAACTTGTATCCATTTCAATCAAGCAAAGAAAAGATCTTCAAGGGTAAGTTACTTTACTATTTACAACTTTACTTTACGTTACATTCGTTTTTACATGTTTGGCATCAAAGGGCTAATTTAATAATACGAAAATATAAATTTTACTTACGAACATAGCGCGCGAGGTGAAATCGGTCACGTAGTTGGGCTGCTACGAAGGGTTACAATAAAATATTGTACATTATACATTATAGTTACATAGGTACATTATAGTTTTTACTTATTGTTTAAACAAAACAAAAGCATTTAAATGCACACTGCAGTAAAAGCTAGTTATAAAGGTCATATAAAGAAATTCCTACAGATGAGTGAACAGATGTACACAGTTGACTGGTTCCACAATAGTGCACTGTGACCGACCCAACCACAGTTTTCCATAATTTCGATTTCCATGTTGCTTCGTGTGTGATAAACTTTCAAACGATCGACGTTCCATTTATGCCCAACTGGACATGTTATAATACAGTTTATTAAATATTTTAGTACAATGTTAGAAATATCAATTTTTTTAAATAATTTTCTTAAGTAAATTCTAGGTATTTTATTAATGGACATTTTTTGACCACAAATTTAAGCTTTTTGTTTGAATAGTTTTAAATAAGAAAACTATATTAATTTTGCTGTATTTACTTATATTATTATACCTATTGCTATGTATAGCTTAAATATATGTATAGACTTATTAAATAATACAATTTATAATAGTAGTCACTCAGGTGTACAAATAGTAGTACGTACTTTAACACTTTGAAAAAGACACATGAAGTTAATATTTCTTAGCTTTCTGTTCTTAAAAAACTAAAAGAATCAAGTGTGATATAAGTGATTATTAAAATCACAATTAATAATCACGTTAATAATACGTCTAATTCAGCAATATATCATGTATCTTGTAATGCTTTAAAGGAATGCAATAGGAAATGCAATTCAAGATTTCCTAATAAGTGTATTTTGTTGTATAAAAGTTTTGATAAATGTAAAGACAGACTTAAAACCAACTCCAAGCCAATATATTTGCAAAAAGACTTTGTGTGTTACACCAGGTTAGTGTGTTCATGAAAGTTTTAGTAAATTTTATATACGGTTAGGTATATTGTAAATTATCCTTCTCATTTCGCACTAGCTTCAGCTGTGAAAAATACTTATTTTTAAAAATCTGCATTTACTGCTAATTTGTGAAGAAAGCATTGGAAGAAATCTAGTCAACGAGTGTTCTATCGACGTTGAAGTGTTAAGATCTTTTGTAACTGGAATGAGTACATATTGATTATTTATATTCCGGTTTTTAAACCTATGAATGGTTTCCTCAATGTAAAAATGCTTCCAACAACAGTGTCTGTCTTGCTTAAAATCCTCAGGTTTAATGGAGATGGATGTGTACAACATCTTACGTCACTGGCATTTCCGAATGCAGCTCTATAAAGTAACTCACACTTATAAAAGGTTATATCGTATCACCCAATATAAAAAACGAAGTAATAAGTTACGTATCACAAACTTATTTATCTTACATAATATCACAAATGAGGTATTACTTAAGAAAATAATAATTAAATAAGGAACCACACTCTATTAATAAACAAAAAACACGAAATCATGTTAGTATGAAACAAAATTTTAAATATTTGGTAATAATTGTTAGTATTATGCAAGTTTTGAGGTAAGATACTATTGTTAAATCATCCAAGCGCTAAAGCATTACATTATATTCCATAAGGACGCCTGAGTCTGTTTTGTTTGACCATTTAGGCATCTGATACAATTATTGATTACATATGAGTGTTTAATATGCGTTTGAATATAATTATATATATATGTATCTTTGCTTGCAGATTTGGTACATGTTTCAGTTTCGAAGCACTAAGTCGTTACAATTTATAGATATTTTGTTTAAAATAAAGACAGAACATTTAGTCAGCAGAAAAATATAACATCCATACTTAAGATATATGCTCGTCCATAAAGGTTTTTTATCAGTAATCTAAATCAACTTTGACACAGTAACTGGACTGAATGTGTCCCACGTACTTATTCGTAACCAATAAGAGATGAGATGCCAAAACCAAATACTGGTACTCACATGATTTCCTAATGGGTTTTGGGCAAAGAAAACAAAACCTAAAAAATACTATGTTTATCATGATTCTTGTAATCAGTTTTTTATGATTCCGTGTCATGAGTTCTTAAAATAACTAGTGAGTGATTTTTTTCTGCCTTACAAACAGATAAATTTAAATTTAACTTGAACTGTGAAGGTTTTATAAAAAAATCTAACTTGACTTGGCCACAAAATTTAATACAGTAATACGAGAGACCTCTAGTTTGCACCATCCTTCTTCTTCTTCTTAGAATAGCTTCAAAATTTAGTGTCACTTGCTAGGGATTCCTATTTTTAATACTTTGACAACCAAAGTACCCCATTTTAAGGTGCGGAGTCAAACATTTTCATAGGTTGAAATATTCTTAATTTGGTCACATAAAAATTCCCCTAAAGTAAATTACTTCATCTCTATTCATAAGAAACCTATTAGGGGAATCGGACTTCTAACGTACCCAGTATATATTTTTAATTTAAAAACTCCATTAAAATATTACTTTGGAATCTTTTTATGAACAAATAAATTGCCTTAATCATTTTATTCATACCGTACTGTTCGGCTCATCAATATTAAACGGAAACATGTTATTGAGTTTTATACATAAATCCAAGTATTTAACTTTTCAAATTTAATTTGAATAATATCAAAATGATTTTAAAATTATTATAATGTTTTATATTTTATTATGCGTATTTGACTCAGAATTATCAAAGCGTATGACTCAAGGGACTAGAAAATCTTTATTTATACCTATTTTCTTTATATCTGTATGAAAACGTACTAGTATTATGGGTAACTATAGTGGCAACAAGAATATAACAGAATAAATAAACTTGTAAACAAACTAAGTACACTCATGACAGATATTATCATGTGACATATCCTCTTCAGTCCCAAGAATTATTTTTTTGAAAATATATGAATTTATGTATATTTTTGGACTTATGGGCATCAAAGTAAATACAATAATTTGTTTTTTAATGTTGTTTTATATTTTATTTGTATACTTAAAATATATGTCCACATACGTGGACATTGGGTCTTCAATATTAATAATTAAGTATTATGCTATAATGATGTAAACATTGCTGAAAATTTAAATATTTTCCTAGATTTTACATAATTAGTATCTTATTGTTATGGCAGTTATTACTAAACATTACTGAGATTATTTTTTTGTGAAAATTTAAAAAAACAATTTCTGTCCTTTAAAAACACATAAATATACTTTACACTCACTGCACTGAATGCGAGTCTTTCCTGAGCAACCCGGATTTCGGCAGCGCTGAGCCTCCTTGAGATCCATGGCTTGTGGGAGGTGCATTGCTCCTTGAACCCTCTTTTCTTGTAAAGGAAGTGACACCCTACCAGGCCTTCCTGCTTGTCTTTTTCGAGGTGGTTCTTCAACATCATTTTCTGAATCTGATTCATGCTCTGGTACAGTTTTCTCAATGATAAGCAACTGTGCTATTCTCAATTTAAAAAAGTGAAGGTCCATGATACATGTTTTGGGAAACTGCTGCCTTAAAAACAATCATCTCGGTAAGTCAACCAACTATTTACAATTGCCATGTCGAAAAAGTGCTCTAAAAACCGAACAGGCCACTTAACAGTTCTGTGATAAGATCTATAGTAGGCAATCATTCTATTGTGCAGATCTACTCCCCCCATGTTAACATTGTATTCTTTTATGATACTTGGCATTTGCACGTCAATGTAACGTTTTTCTGTTCTTGAATAACGTTTAGCTGTTGTAAGTGGGGTCTTTCCATGAATAGTTGATGCAAGAGTAATTGTTTTATTGTCCACCCATTTAAGAAGTAGCACACTCTCATCATCCCTCCACCTTTACATCACATGCGCCCCTGCCTTTCAGCTGCTAATTCAGCATCTGACTTTAAATTAGTGTTGGGAAAACCGTTGTTTCATTATTGTGCCTGTACCTGAGATTCCTTTACATTTAAGAGCCCTCTAAAAGGGCCATACCAGTGAAAAATCTATCAAAATACAGATTTACTCCAGGAGGACAGGTTTCGGCTAGCCTTAATACTGCCCGACCACCAGTACCTAGCTTAAGGGGTCCATTTACTTCTGGAGATAGCCTTGTTGTAGCAGGACCTTGGTAAATCTCAAAATCAAGTATTAATCCTTGTTTGGAAGATAACACATAGTTTTTGAGACCAGTAGGATTGGGTTTTCTAGGTACATACTGGCGAAATTCTACATGCCCTGTAAAAGGGATCATCTGTTCATCGATGCTGAGTTCAGCTTCTCTGGGAATTTTTAGGACAGTGTCCCGAAAATGGTTTATTATAGGTCTTACTTTCCACAATTTATCTTGTGCTTTTGTTTCCGCAGAAACATCATTGTTGTTAACAACATGGATTGCTGCTCTAAGTTGGAAAATATCTATCTCTAGGCATTGCTTTAGAAATAAGATCTATTCGAAAAGTACTATCCCAGTACAGGCGTATCCTTGGGTAACCTAAGGTACTCATCATCATTGAGATACCAACAAATGCCTTTATTTCAGACAAAGTTGCTTTCAGTTCCCTTCCATTAGTGATGTGGTAATAAATGTTAGTTTGTTCAGCCACCAATTTAAAAAAATCGTCATTAAAAATACTCACAAAAGTATCTCAATGGGTTCCAGTTTTTCCCTACTAGGACGAGTGTCTTCAGTTGGAAACAAACGGTGGAAAATCATTATTCAGTTTGTTCACCACTCCATTCCTCAACAGGTCTTTGACACGTGCCCCTACCTCGCATTCCTCTTCTTTCGCCTCTTCCTCTTCTTTCAACCCTGCCTCGCATTGCTCTTCTTTCACCCCTGGCTCGTATTCCTCTTCTTTCACCTCTGCCTTGCATCCCCTCTTCCTTCGCCCCTGCCTCGCATTCCTCTACCTCCATCCCTGCTTTGTAGTCCTCTCACTTCACCACTAGCCCTCTCTTGCATGGGTCCAAGTTCATTGTTGTCTAATTCAGGAATGTTATTGCCAGATTCATACATGTCAATGTCTTCATGTATGATATTAACTACATCAGGAACATCATTGTTTGGTTCATTGTCTCTTTCAGGTATGCCAATTTCCTTAGGAATGGTATTGGTCAGCTCAAAAAAATGTTATTAGGTTCAGGGATGACATTGTCTGGTCCATCGAAGTCACTGTTTGGTTCAGGAGCACCTGGTTCAGGAAATAGGTCTATAATTTCGTCTTCATAATCTTCTGAAAGAACAAAATCTGGGTCTTCATCCAAATCATCTATCTCTCATAATCGCTATTTTCCAAAATATTTAAGAGTTCTTCATCGCTAATAATACGTCCTGTTCGTTTTCTGTCTGCCATCCTGAAAATAAACCTTATTATTAGTATAAATAATTTTAAAACCTGCTGTGTAGAAGTGGCCAATAATTGAGACCTAAAGTACACATGTGTGGACAAATAAAATTAAGCTTACGTTTTTGTTGTGACCCAATGTCCACATCTGTGGACAAATACAATTAACCTTAAATTGGCATTAAAACCCAATGTCCACATACGTGGACAAAATATTTTGCAATTCGCCCAGTTTAATGAAACTTAATTTTAAGACTGTAAAATAAGTTAAATGCATTCTTCAAATACATTAAAAAAGAAAACAACCGTAAATTAGGTCAAAAGTATGCTATAAAAGTATAAAAAACAAAATATTTACCTGGAAGTCAGGGGTAACCTCAAACCAACAAATCAGCAACTGGCAGCCATCTTTCTCAAACTGAGTTGGATTTTCACAGGTTTGACCAACCTTACCATAACTAAAGAACAAGTTTCTCCAGAAGAGAAAAATTAATATGTGTGAAGGTATATTTGACTTTTAACAACCTTAAAAAACATATTGATTATTTGTCCACATATGTGGACGGTGGGACTAAAGAGGATATAAAATTTGTAGCTTAACTATCCCTACACATATAACTACATCTTATGGTGCCATTTCATTTACATTTGATTATTAAGCACAGATATGAAGCCTGATGGCTGCCTGTCGTTCTACTTATCTTTCAATAATGACCTCGGTGATATTGATATATCTATGTGTTAATGCCTGTAAGAATATGGTTTGGCGTACTCGTACCTTGTATTAATTATTATACTTAAAAAGCATCAACATCAGATTAACATTATGTTATTTCACAGGAGAAACACAGTTTTTAACGTGCTAAAAGAGCTTAAATACTTTATTATTAGTGATGAGTAATTTAACAATAACCTAAAGAAAGCATTCTAACATTTTACCTTAAAAGTATTTACAAATCACCCATTGTTATTTATTTGTTGAATTATATAAGTAATTTAAAAGTTATTTTTACTTAACCCCAATAAATATATGGTCTTCACACTCATCAATTGTGTGAGGTTCTATTCTTTACAAACAACTATAAGTAAACAGATATGTTTGGTAGAAAGAAAAATAATTACTCTAATGTAATTAAAAATAAAAGTAATTTATAACCAATAACACTGCAATAACCAATACTATACGACTTAATTCAACTGCAACTTTTTGGTGTCGATTAAAGTTATAAACCACTCGCTGTAACAACACCAAGTTCCAATGAACAATCTGTCCCAAATTTCCGTAATATTTGTTAGTTTTAGTTAGTTCTGCGTCCAAACTGACCCAGTGGCTGCAACTGTTGTTGCTATTAATTAAATTTGCACACTAATTTCTAATGTAACGTCAGCATACTATTACGCTATACATAAATTACATAACAATTATACTTACATACGGAGTATAATATTCTCTAGTGTTCATAGTGAAGGGGAGTTGAACGCAAGTTAAAATGTTATGTACCTTTTTCTCAGAACTCATAGCAGGTAGGAGGTTGAAAATTTTTTTAAAAGGTGTAGGATGATGTACTGTACACATAGCTCTGAAAACTTTGTAAAATAATTAGTGCAACCAAAAATGTCTTTTTTTATTTTTATATTTACATATAAAATATATATAACTATTTATGAATGTAATTAGACAAAACTAGAGGTATATACTTCTTTGAGTCTATTTTATACCCAGTAAAAATTTCAGTTGTGTAGCTTTTATAGTTTCTAAGCTAAAGGTACATATACATTAAAAAACACATTTTTCAGAAATGACGAAAAACAATAGAAATCTACACATATTTAGGATTATGTTACCGTTAAAAGCCTCCAGGGCAGTAGCTATCACCCATTTCCTCTACTTCCCCTAATATTTGTCTTTTTTTAATTCTTGCCTCCATAGTCATTGATTTTGCTTTCACACCTGCCATCCTCATCCTGATTTCATCTAGATAATTCAAAGCGCTAATCTTATTAGTTTATTACCTTATTATAGTTTGAACAAAATAAATACATCACTGTGTTTGGATTGTGTTGCATTAAGTGGTGTGTCCACGTCCAAAACGAAAAAAGGCTTTTCTAAAGTTAAAAGAGTTTTTTTGTCTGTAAACTTGGTAATCTCCATAAACTAAACGTTTAAGAAACATTAACATACTAAGTTATTTTCACTTAGAAAAAATAATATAATCAGTACTGCATTTATAATTACCTGAAACAAATATGAATGAAATATAACATAAATCCTATAAATTTGACTGTATTTAAATGCTGTGTAATTGAAAAGTTAGCTCAGTAAAAGTAAATGAATATTAATATAAATTCCTTTCTTAAATTTAGTTAAATTAAAGTAATTAAATTTACTTACAACGTTTTTTACGTATCTACAATTGCAATAGTTGATATTCATTATTAGTATACCAGAACCGCTTCAATTATGTTTAAGGAAATGGTGTCAACCCGTGATTATATTATTGGTGAATAGTATTCAGAATTTTATCAGTTTAAAAAGTACATCCATACAATATATTATTTATCAAGCATTGATTCATTATTCCGCAGAATCCCAGAACAAGAATGTTACTTCACTCGAAATCGCACTCTGCAGATTCGTCTACCCGTTAATACTATTTATTAAAATATCATTCTTGAGGCCAGTAAGGTACCAATGTTATTGCCTACTAATCCTTCTCCGAAGTAATTCTGAAAAGTAATGGAGAACTTCCTGATATACAAAAGAATATTCTAAAATCATAATGAAAGTATTTATGTGAAAAATGTTTATTTCAGAATTTGTGGGTATTGCTGGCAACATGTGCTTCTTCTATCAAATTTAATTAAATTAAGAACTAAAATGAAATGAAAAATGCCTTTTTTGAAAGAAGCTGTACTTAAGGCTATTAAGCCATCTTCAACACTCAACGTTGCGACGATTTTCGAAAACTGAATTTGGAAAGACTGGGTCCTAAATAATAAACGAGGTCGTGAAACGTTGATTGGAAGGTAGGCATACGATATTAACACCAAAACACCGTGCCGGTTCGTAGAGGGAGCGGGCAGCCAGCTTTGATTTTGTAACTCCGACCACAGAAAACTCCAAGATGTCCTTGCCCTATCGAAGTCAGAAGAGAAGAGAGACAAGAAACCTAATTCCAGATATCTAGAAAACCTGAAAATACTAGAACCAATCAAAAAGCCAGAAAGCCACAGAAACATCTAGAAAGAGAACAACCATCTGGTAAAACAGATGGCTCGACCAGCTGTAAGGAAACAGCTCCCGGTCCGTCCAAAGACCAACAAAATAAAGTGGCAAACGCCACATCCTCCCCCTCTACCCCGGGAGAGAAAAGAAAAAAACTCAAAAGGATAAGGTAGGAAGACAAGGACGGAAAGATTAGAGACTACAAACTGGTACTGCTGTCGTTAGCAAACAGCTAGAAATAGCTCTAGTATGGATATCCTGCACGCTCGCGAGGCGCTCCAAAAGCGTAACGGCTAGAATCCATTCCGACTGACCACACTACTCAAGATTAAATCTTTTTAGTTTAAAGAGGCTTGAGGAAAAGCCTAGTAGTAGTAAAAAAAAACTTGAACAAAATTAACTACTTTCTGTGGTAGCTACCAATAAATAAAGGTCTGAAGTGTTGACACAAGGATGGGTTTTTTCGTTTGTTTCTACATCACTAATACGCTTGGTGGTCAAAAGGCTACAAGAGGGTGTTCCAGTAAGGTTGGGAAGGAAATTAAATAAGTGTACACTTATTAGCCAAAGCTTATTAGCCAAAGCACTTCCTAAAGTCTCCACCCTCCGGGTATCTCCACCCCGGAACCCAAGGGCCACTTAAGCACCCGAATGGAAACCCCGAACGGCTGGCGGAACTCCTTGGACCGCCGGGAGAGTATTACTCCAGACATAAGGTCTGTATTTTTTTTCTTCAAAGATGGGAGGAACAGAAGGGATGAAGAGACCATTCCAAAGCGAAAATTAAAAATATGAGAAAATTACACCCATCATAATATCAACAGACCCAAGTTCGTGTTGTAAAGGCTAATTAGGTAAAAACCTGGTACTGGCAAAATTTAGCAAAAGTGGGCCAGTACTCTCCTCCCCCTACGGGACGGCTGAGAAAAAAAAAAATTGGTGGCCAGTGGGAAAAGACAAAATAAAGTTTTATTTTTCCATACTAGTTTTTTAAATTTAGAGACTTGGAGCAAATAAATTCAGGCTCTTAAAAAGGCGTGAAAGAAAAACTGTAGAGCTACGGGAAGAGCTTAACGGAGTAAGGAAATCATTTGGTCGTGGTAAAGTGGTTTAATTAGGAACTTTAAAAACAAAAAAAAACAACTAGTTTCTAAGTGTTGGCCAGGAAAGGCAAAAAAAAAAACCCTGAAACCTACGGAAAAGAGACCCAAAAAAAACTAACTGGGCCAAAACCCAACAAAATTAGGTTAACAATCAATAAACCTCTAAAACAATTACAATAAAAAAAGCCTTCAAAGGATAACAGTAACAACAGTAAAAAAAAACACTTCCAATATAAACACTAAACAGCAAATAAATAAGATAGCTGCTGGAACATTTAGCAGCTTCAGAGACAAAATTATAAAGTCTTAAAGACACAAAGAGATAACAACAACAACTAACTACAAAAAATATATAGACAAACTACAATCTTCAACAATATTTTCAACAATAAAAACTAAACCTATCCATCGCTGCTAACTTAGCTGAAAAACAAAGAATTCCACCTACTGCCAAAAGACTGACCCTACTAAGCAAGAGAAAGACAAAGAAAAGGAAAAGGGAAAGAAAATGTAAGCTTGTGTTGTAAAATGTAATGGGTTGGCCGAACCAAGGATAGCAGGCTGCGCGACTGCATTAGGGAATGTTAAAAATAAATAAACATAAAATTCGCTCCCAATGTACAGCCTAGAAAAATTGCCGAAGCAAAAAAAATTCTCTAAACAGCCAATGCTAATCCTGATCCCCCCGTGTATATGTACTGTAAAAGAAGAGGAGTAAAAGTATCAGAGTGTTAATGTGGTGTAAGGAAGAGAAGAAGAAGAAGAAGGAGGAGGGAAAAAACTAAACTAACATCACTATGCCCTAAACCATCCCTATAAACGTCCCGGCAGCGGTGCTTTGGTCTTAGATAGGCCCAAAATATTTCTTTAGGTGGGAAACATGGGCCGACCTAAAAAGTTTCCCTGACTTGGGACACCTCAATGTCACGGTGACTGGAGAGGTAAAATCATGAATAACCAGAGGGCGTGACCACAGAGGTTGCAGTTTGGCTGAAATTTGATTAGCCGCATTACTCAAATTTACTCGTCGAAACATTGCCAAATCACCGATACGAAAATTAACTGGTAAACGACCTTGGTTGTACTGCCGAGCAACTTTTCGGTGTGCAACCTCCAACCGATCCAAGGCCTGAGACCATCTCCTCTGCATGTCTCTGGAATCTTGTGTTTGGAGGAGATCATCCAAATTCCAATTGTTTTCCAGGGGAGAAGTAATTTTGTAGCCAAGGAAAATTTCAGCAGGAGAGGTGCCAATTGACTCATGCTTAGCCGAATTAAAAGCGACTTGGAATAAATGGAGATTAGTGTCCCAGTCAGTATGATTTTGAGAATGGAAAATTCTCAAGGCAACGCCGAGGTTTTTATTAACTCTTTCAGCAATTGACGGCTTCGGATAATATGGCGAGGTCATAACGTGTTTGATACCAAGTTCCAGACACATGTTATCGAACTGTCTGGATTTGAAACAACCACCACGGTCGGTGACGAGTTGTGAGGGGAAGCCAAAATACGCGAACAAGCCCTTATGCAAAAGATTCACCGTAGTAGGAGCGGTAGCATTTTTAGCAGGCAAAATCACTGTAAATTTTGAAAAGGCGTCAACGATTGTAAGAAGCCATTTGTGGCCTTTTTTTGTTCTAGGAAGAGGTCCCACGTAATCAACAAACACCCGTTGAAAAGGCCTGGTTGCTAATTGAGAAGCCAAAGGGCCTACCTTAGTATTTTGAGCCTGTTTGCATCTCTGACAGAAAGGACAAGCCTTTACCCTCTCTTGGATAGCCTGCTTCAGGTCGGTAGAAAAGAAAATTTGACTAATCCGATCCCAAGTTTTCTTGAATCCCAGATGAGCTCCGAGAGGTGACTCATGGTAAACTTTAAACAATAGGTCGTAGAGTTTGCTAGGTACCACTACTCTAGGTTTGGATTGATTAGGCAATTGGTGAACTAAAATGCCTTGAATTACAGAATAATTTTGATTGGGATTAGTACCCTTCAAAGATTTCACAATATTGCGAATTTGAGCATCTTGCTCTTGGTGGCCTTTGATGTCTTTGAAGGCTTCCGGTACAGAAAAAAGAATAAAAGCCTGTGTGTGGTCGGTTTTATTTTGAATAGTAGAACTCTGTGATGATTCGGTTTGGGGCTCAAATAAACGCGAGAGGCAGTCGGCCACAACATTGTCTTTGCCCCTAACATGCTTGACAGTAAATTGAAAGGCATTGATGAGAGTGGTCCAACGTGCTATTTTTCCTACCTGGCGAGGATTGTTAAGTAACCATGAGAGTGAGGAATTGTCAGTCTCAAGCGTGAAGGAACGATGCTCTAAATATTGTCTAAATTTTGTAAAGGCATAGGCTACTGCCAAAGCTTCTAAATGGAAAGTTGAATAGTTCCTCTCGTGTACATTTAAAGGACGGCTCGCAAAAGCTATAGGGTATATTTGGCCCTGGATTTCCTGAGACAGCACTGCACCTACAGCAGTACCTGAAGCATCAGTTGACAGAATAAACGGGGCATCAAAATTTGGTAAGCGTAGGACCGGAGCAGAGACTAAAGACCGTTTAAGTTTGTGAAAAGCATTCTGTTGCTCCTCACCCCATATGAAATTTACATCCTTTCTCTTTAACCTATTCAACGGCTCACAGATTGACGCGAAATTGGGAATAAATTTAGAATAAAAGGCACACATTCCAAGAAACCTGCTAACCTGCTTAGTATTTTTGGGTTGAGGGTAGTTGTCGATAGGGCGAGTTCTATTCGGGTTGATGGTAACTTTCCCATCTTCGAAGACGTGGCCTAGAAATTCTATTTTATGAGAGGCAATGACCATCTTTTCTGGGTTAACTGTTAACCCTGCCCTACTAAGTCGGTCAAGGACTAAATCGAGATGTCTTTGGTGATCTTCCAGATTTTCAGAAAAAATAACAAGGTCGTCGAAATAGCAGAACAAGAAATCAAATTTCACATCACCAAAGATTTTATTTATCAACTGAGTCAGTATCATGCTACCACTAGCTAGACCAAAAGGGAGGTAATTGTATTCCCATTGGCCAGTGCTTGTGACAAATGAAGTGTACTTCTTGGAAGCCTCATCAAGTGGTATCTGGTTGTAAGCGGACACCAAGTCTAACATAGAAAAGATCTTAGCCTTGCCTAGAAATTGAAAAGAAGACTCTACCGTAGGCATCGGAGTTGAATCGAGCTCCAAGACATTGTTTAAGGCGCGGAAGTCAACCACCAGGCGTGAAGAACCTCCCTTTTTAGTTACTAAAAATGCTGGACTGGAGTAAGGGGAAGTTGAAGGTCTAATAACGCCTTTCTCCAGAAGGCCTTCGATATGCTCACGAATTAAAGCCATTTTCGGGGGAGCATAATGATACGGACGGCACCTGAACGGCTTGTCTGACTTGACAGTGATAGAATAAGTCAAAAGGTTAGTTTTACCCAGCTGTTTGGTCACAGTTTCGGGAAAACACCGCAGAATATTTTTAAATGTCTGAACTTGGGAATTATCAAGCCTCTCTCCAAAGATAGGTCCCAAACTAACATCCTCTGCCTGTTCATCCTCTTGGTTTTCGGCTATAACTAGTGAAGTGTCAAAGGGAAAAGACACCTGGCGTTGAGCCGCATTAATGCTCATTTCAGAGGCCTGAATGAAGTCGAGTCCAATCAAAACAGGAACCGGTAAGTTGTTAGTAACAAGAAATGGGAAAGTCCAAGAGAAACAAGCTAATTTGAAATGAATATGGGCCAAAAATTGAAAGGAGACATCTGAACCATTTGCAGCTGTAGCCGTCAATGAAGTTTCTTCAACTTTCTTCACGACACCCTTGAGTTTAGAGAGAGTATCAAATACGCTTTTAGCTACGATAGATCTGGTAGAACCAGTATCAATCACAGCAGAAGACTTAATGTTAGAAAAAGCAATAGGAATTTCTAGGGGTTTGACCTTGGGCAAAGCCGGAGCTAAAGGATTAATGGGCCTAGTCTTCTTGGGGAATGCCGGCCCTTTCAGCGAATTCCCCTTTTGGAGTTTAAATTAACCGCAGGATTAGCGGAACTATAATTATGGTTTTGATTATTCCTATTATAGGAAAACCTCCGTTCCTGGTTTGGCCTACTATTGTTCCCTGGTAGCATATTATCTTGCAATTGATTAGAATTACAAACTTGGGGGTTCAGCCGCTGATTGAAAGCATTATCATAGCCATTTGCCCTTACTTGGCCCTGCCTAGAATTATTGGGTTGAGAATGAAAGTTCTGGTAAGGTCTACTATTATTGTAAGGCCCGCTTCCTTGCCTTTGGTTACCTCCAAATGAATGGTTTGGATAAAATGTGCTATAGGGGGTTCTCTTAGCGGCGTCTCGGTCGAAGTTTGTACCCGAATCACGGTAAAATGTTCTGTTATTATAACGATTATTTTGGAAAAGATGTCCAGCGTATTGTAAATTAGTATTACCATAAGTGACATTTTTATTAGAATCTATTGCAGCTTCCTGAGATTCAGAATTGCCAAACCCTAACGGAGCTTGAACAGTGTTGACCGTCAAACTCTCAATCATGGAAACCATGTTTTTCAGTTGTTGTACTGTGGTAGGGGGTTGAAGACCTGCAAAAGCTGCCCTAGTATGAGGGTTGAGACCGGTAAAAATAGTTGTAAAAATCTCGCCATCACTTATTTCTGGTCCAAGAATTTGGAAAATGCTAACAATGTCAGTAAGATAATCAGCATAAGGTTCTGACAGTCGTTGTTGTCTATACATGAGTTTAGACTGAATGTCTCTAATGGCCCTAGATGAGAAAAAGGTAAACCTAATTGTCTGCAGAGCATTCGGCCAGGTAGAGTCAGCACTCACGAGACCCATCCACACATCACGAAGTCTGCCTTCAGTGCGTGCCACAGCGTTTAATAGAATAGTTTTATCTGAACCTAAATTTAACTCTACTATTTTTTGGATTTTTACGAGAAATTCTGTTAGCTGAAATAAATCTGTACCAGAAGTAATGGGTACCTCTCTAAGCATATCCCGCAAAATGTTAGGGAATGAGACATCGTCCCTGTTATATGGCCTATTTTGGGTTGCAATTTCTTGGGCTACCGTCTTAGCAGTCGCTTCAATAGCATTTAAGGTCATTGTATGCAGACTCTTTACTAAACCACCAAGATCCACCGGCACTACAGGGGGCAGCACAGTACAAGTTCCTACTTCGTCCTGTTTTAAACTGGGATTATCCACTAAATCATCCGTTACGGGTACCCTTGGTTCATCCGCAGATTCCTCCAAGTCACTCACGACCCCTTCGCTAGACCGAGCCACAAATTCACTTAGCTGCACACGCATGGCATCAAGCTTATCCTTGGGTTTAATTCCCCATAGCTTGCATTGTTCGCGGGCTTCCTCAATAGTCAACTTTTTAATCCAAGACACAGTCTTTGGAACATTATTTAAATCGAAGAACTTCATCTCGTAAAAGGTTCAATAATCAACAATAAATAAACACAAATCACAACAAACAAGTTAAACAATAAATTAATCAAAGACACATGAGAGCGTGGACAGATATTCCACACAAACTAGAGAGCAGTAAAAAAATATTCAGAAAAACATTAGGGCAATTTTACTGTGGTGTGTGAAAAAGTACAAGTTGTAAAAAGAACTATTATAAATTTATAGTATTACAAATAAATAAAAGCATAAAGTACATTGCCTTATTATTACCATGAAACCAACTTCCCGTATCACTAACAGGTGTAGGCAGAAAAAAAAATCAAAAGTTTGGCTTTCAAAGCAAAAAATGTCGGCTGCCATCAGTCGGGGGTAGACTCAATTTGTTTCCTCTCAAAAGGTTGAGAAAGTTCAAAGTATTCAAAAAAAACTAACAACACCTTTCAAAACCTAAAAGAATAAGAGAGGGAAACAAAGTAAACAAAAGAATTAATCAAAAGCAAGAGCAACTGTACCGTAGAAGAGCAAAAAATATGTGGAGCAAGTCGTAAAGTAGCGCTACAGGTAACTACTACATAAAGTTCAACAAGTCCCAAGTGAATAAGACACAAGCCCAAATAGTAAACTCTCCCTTTAAACTGTAAATAATTTAGAACACCCCCAAAAAAAAAACTCTTTTGAGGCCAAGAATCCAAAAAAAAAACCCCAGTGAAAAATTAAAAATTAAGAAATTAAAGACCAAAGGAAAAAAAAATTATTTAACCACTTAAGGCTTAAATTAGGCTAAACTGAAATTTAGGTAAGCTAAACACCCGAAGCTGAATCAAGCAAGCTGACATATCAATCAATCCAAAGAGTCCACTAGGGTTAGGTATATTATAAAATAGTGAACCCTCAAGGTGGCAAACTATAGTTTTAAAGTTTGTAAAAGAAAGGATGTTTCAACATTTTGGAAAGAAAGTTTAGTTTGTAAGTAATTAAATCACTTATATGTATGTCAGCACGTCAAATCCAACCCCAAGCTGCAACTTCATAAAAATTACAAAACAAGCCTAGGCCTATGTTACTTTCAATACTAGTTGAAACTAAAGGTGTACTCCATATTAACTTTAACTGTTTTAATTTAAACAGGCACTAGTCAAAAGAATCAAAGGGCTTTTAATAATAGACTATGAAAGAATTATTATTTTTACAATAACATTAAAGTTTTGAAGAAGGTTTTAGAAAAAAATTTGCAAACTGTTAGACTAAATCAACCCCTTAAGCTTGAACTGCCCCGAACAATCAAATAGCATAGGCCTACAAAAAGTTTGACATGTTTCTAAGTAGAAAAAATATCAGATAAATTTAACAGTAACACTTCACTTACCTTGTGTATAGACTAAGATTAATTAACAAAATTGTGTAAGACTCGAATAAATTCAACGCAGTAGACAAAATCATCAAATTAGAGCTATTAAAAATTTAAACTCTTATCAACTTAAAACATGTACAAGTGGAGTAAATCCGCTGGAAGAATAAATAAATAACTAAATAATTAATTAAATCCTAGAATAACAACAATTAATTGCATTTGGAACTAAGGGTAGGTGTGGAAAGGTTAAAAATTTTAATTAAATCAGACGTAGAGATGAAAAATCAGAAGGAAAGCAAGTTATATAAAAAAGAACACTTTTAATTATAAGCCAACCCAAAGTAAATAATCTGGTGAAACTGAATGGGGGTTTCAAATATTAACCAGAAAGCTAAGAACTTTAAAAACAAAAGGTAGGCTATACATAGGCGGCAGTACAATAAGCAGTCACCAACAGCATCTATGAAATCCTTCGACTTTACTTGCACAGATCTGAGCCAAAGTTTAAATTAAAATACTAAAAGGTGCTAATTAAAGTTTAGAAAGCACAAGTAATTAAGTACCAGGTATGTTTAAGGCAACAGGCTACACTGTAGGTGAAAGTAAAAGTTAGGTTAAGAGTTAACTTGGTGAGAGAAAAAAAATTATTAAAAATTGGTTTAAAGTAAAATTTTAAGCTAGAAAAAATCAACCAAATACCTATGCCTAAATAATTAGTGAGAATAAGTTACTAAAGTTTAAGAAATACTGCCACTCACATGTTCAATTATTACACAACTAGGCTTAGGTAGCAGTTGGTTGCAAGAACTGCTTGGCTCAGACCTGCACATTAAAAACAAGCCACTTCGAAAAAGTTTAACATTTTGAGTAAAAAAAAGGCAGTGTAAGGAAAATTTAGAAAACTAAAAAAAAATTTAGAAAAACGTCTACCCCTTTAAAAAAACTTAAAACTAGGACTTAGCTCTCATAGCTGTGTAGAATTCCTCCGCTCCCACCGGCAAGCCTAGCCTTCCATTTCAAACCACGCTCTGCTACCAATATGCGACGATTTTCGAAAACTGAATTTGGAAAGACTGGGTCCTAAATAATAAACGAGGTCGTGAAACGTTGATTGGAAGGTAGGCATACGATATTAACACCAAAACACCGTGCCGGTTCGTAGAGGGAGCGGGCAGCCAGCTTTGATTTTGTAACTCCGACCACAGAAAACTCCAAGATGTCCTTGCCCTATCGAAGTCAGAAGAGAAGAGAGACAAGAAACCTAATTCCAGATATCTAGAAAACCTGAAAATACTAGAACCAATCAAAAAGCCAGAAAGCCACAGAAACATCTAGAAAGAGAACAACCATCTGGTAAAACAGATGGCTCGACCAGCTGTAAGGAAAACAGCTCCCGGTCCGTCCAAAGACCAACAAAATAAAGTGGCAAACGCCACAACGTCATATCATACATTGTAAATTTACAATAGTTTGATAAAATTACGGTAAATTACTAATTTACTCTTTGTTGAAAAAACTAGAAAAATTTACTAACCAATATAAAATTAAATGAACTTAAAGTAAAAATGAAACAAACAAAATCCAAATTAAAAATAGTTTGATATACACACACATATATATACATAATATGTTTTACATAATAAAATAAAACAAAATATAAATGAAGAATAACAAGGTAAGATTTAATTTATCTCTCTAACATAGCCATTGACCACATGACCACAACAAGGAGTACAACCCGTTCTGTGTGAATTTAGTCAGAATATTATATCTATCAAGATAAGAAGAAAATGTTTGATTGATTAATCATTGAAGGTATTTCGCAAGACACTGGAAAATACTTGGAGACTGTGCATAAAGAGTTTGGCGGTTAAATGATTTCTTCATTGGAACAAGGGTGCGCTTACAAACATTGGAAAACAGAGGAGTTCAATGAAACATTGTAAATGGCATCTTTATGTAATTATCAGTTTTATATTCGAATACCTAAGCGTTTAACCTTGGTCCATAGCAGCCTCTAGGACTGTCGCTGAGACAGAGTTCTATGTTAAAATCTAACTTTGGCATTTCTGATTTTCTTATATGCACAATTCCTAAGGCGTTTGTATATAGCCCAATCTTATGTAGACTTTGACCTTTTGCCCTTAGAGAAAGCTAAGTCACTAAATATGTTTCTGTAACTCTCATATAACATAATTTATCCCAGGGGCGAGACCTTTACAAATTCTTTCTGCACCAAATAATCTCATATAAAAAGAGTTTTCATCAATAACCCTGTTTTTACGTTATTGGTCACCATAACCTCATGCCAGGGCAAAGTAGCACTATCTGTGAGGAGAGCAGCATGGTCTAAGTCCCTGTATTTCCGATAAATAATTCATTTTTTTGTCTAAATTTTGGGATTCGAAGTCTATAAATCATGCATTGAGAGCCCATGTACAGGAACTTGGCCAAGGTGGGCTTTATGAGCCAAGTTGGAGAGAGCCATGGTATCCAGCCATCTGTCGGGTGTGGGAGTTTGGTGAGTAGAAGGAAGTGAAAGTAAAGTCAGATTACAAGATTGTAATATTGTAGACATGTACGGAAGTAGCAGGTCTAATTGTGTCACAGATCATGGTTATTGAACATGGAACATAAAGTAATTAAACAGGATTTTTGCAATAAAACTAAGATCTCTATTGAGGTTGATAAAAATTTTTGTAAAAAATCAGGTCATTTAAACTTTTAATGAACTAGATCATTGGATTTGTTGGATTTGTGTGAATAATTCTTTACAGTTACATGCTATATTTTTTTATATTTGATACAGTGACCTTTAAACTACAACACTAAAGTAATATATTTGAGTGAAATATATTTGCACAAATGAAATAATGAAACGATTAAAAAATCACAAATTTGGTCATAATTATATGATCCATTTATTAAAAATTTTAATAACGGAATAGTATATGGATATAACTTTATATTAATGATAGGCGTAGTTTATTTCGTTCCTAATGTGAAGGTCTTGTATATAAATATTGGATCTATTTATTCAATATATATATTTTTTACTTATTTAAAATCAAATTCCTTTGTTAATAACGATTTAATTCTTTCTGGCATCCTCCCTAGATAGTAATAAGAATAATGTAATCATAGATTATTATGTAAGGTACTTTGTATTTATATTTATTTTATTAGTCTATTGTTTATAGCAGTCTATGTTATTAGTCTTTTTAAGTGTAAATAAGCCTATATGAATCCTAAAATGGGTCTGAATATCTTAGATATAACTACAGAATATATTTTTTTATCTACCTAAAACAAACGAAAAGGAAGAAATTATCGGACCATAATGAAGGAAATCATATATAACATATTTTTACCTGTAATAATCTTACAAAGCATGTAACAACTTTTTTTATTTAATATTTGATATATTTTTTCTATCACTCTTTATGGTAATGGGCTACTTTAGAATACAGCTGAGTCTGCGAAAGTCATCGTTACCCTTGTAGCTAAGTCAGCCGATATTCCCTCTCCAATTATTTTCCTTATGTAAACATTCTCTTCCCTACGTAAAAGGCTCTTCCCTATATAAAAAAATATTTTAATCCTCAGTTTGCACAGCAGAAGCAATAATAATATATTTTTAATACGAGAAAAACAGTATAATGTTTTCACAGTCAGTTTTCAGTGCTCAAACAACTAATTTTAACACGAACATTAATAACAAAAGAGGATTAACATATTGGAGAATAATTAATATACTATGAAATATCAAAACTCAACTTTTGAGTTTATTGCATAGTGATAAAAAGTATTGACGGCCTTCATAGTGATACCATATGTTACCAATAGTAATGAAATGTAACATATTTAAATTTAATACGAACACATTGTTTTAGTTTTGGTAAATCACCTAAAAATATTAATAACTGCAATAATATATGATATCGGTTCCTGGCAATCCTATTCAATTTCCGTTCTTCACAATGCAAAAACGCACACCAAACACAGCTGCTTGATACTTTGTAGCTATTTACGTCCTAGTAAAATGTTTAGAAAAGAGAACTTATACTACAAGTAGAGTATGTTATACATTTAATTTAGTTGCTTTCTTATACATGTCACTTCCACGTATAAGAAACACTGATATAAGTATGTTACATGTACGTATTGTGTGTTAGGTATAAGGTATCCCTTTTGCATTTCATGATTTTATAAGCACATATAACCATCTTCAAACAGAAAGTTTCTCTAAATGGTTGCTTAGAATTTCAAATAGCCCTGTTTGGTGTGCAAAATTATAGGACTTGTAAAGTCAAATATCTGTATTGTTAAAGACGAAAAGACGAAGTGGGTTTCTTTGCAAAACAGCCAAATTACTTGTTCTTATTGGACTAATAGACATGGAAAATGCAACGGATCTGTTTATTTAATATGTTTTTGCTCTATGTTAAAAATTTGTAGCTTTTTATTTTTTACGTAGGAATAGTTTAACAAGAAAGGTTATGAAATTATTCAGTCTGTTCTTTATATAAAATTAGTCAAAAACCTAGCAGAATTATAAATTTATAGTTTAATATTTACATGTGTTGAAATATATGTTTTGCATTACTAATTTATATACCTAATACTGTATATCAGTATTAGGTAAATAATTTTATAAATACACATGTTTTTATTAAATATGTGTTTCTCAGTTGCATAACTATAAACATATACCTTTTTGTACCTAAGCTGCATTGTTAATTTGGTCCAGATGCTAATAGGTAAAATCTAGGTAATTTGACAATGCTGAATTATTTATTATTATGGTAGGTAATTGTTTGCTTTTTTTCCATTGGGGCGGCCTACTGCCATGCACTTAAGCCTCGAGGGCTTTTTGCGTACCCCGGAAATACACTATGAGGCCCACCAGTCTACAACTTCAGCAGTTCAACAAACCGCCGAAAACAACGTATCAAGTCCTCCTGGGAAAATTCACCACCCCTGTCCAAACTACCAAAGATGGCATACCGCTCTCTTGCTATTGCAGGGTAATGAAAGAGCAGGTGCTCAGCAGTCTCCTCCTGCTTATTACATCTTCCACAGAGCTGATCCTCCTGAAGGATGCCGACTCTGTGAAGATGCTTCCTCAGGTGACCATGCCCCGTAATGAGACCAATGACCTTGGAAGACATTGATCTGTTTAATGAGAGAAGGTCAGAAGGCACCCTGGAGGAAGGTGACTGTAATACCATTCTACTCACTCTCAAACCCGGATGCAACCTCCACCTTCTCTCATGCTCCGCGCGAATCCATTTCGAGACAAGACTAGAGGATATACACCTTGGAACACTGCAGAACGGTTGAGGGCCCGTCATAATTGTCGTTGAGCCCTGGTTGGCCAGGGCATCATCTCTTTCGTTCCCAAGAATCCCCTCATGACCAGGAACCCAACAAACGGTTACATTGTTGATTCTGGCAAGGGAGGAAACGGACTGATAGCAATCCCAAACCAGTTTGGATTTGATCACGCAAGAATCCAGCTCCATCAGCGCTGCCTGACTGTCCGTGAAAATATTAATCGTCTTCCTCCTATATCGCAGACAAAGATTCTCACTAGCACATTCCATAATAGCTGCGACCTTCGCTTGAAAGACTGTCGGATACGGACCCATAGGGACCACCAGCTCCCTACATGGTCTCACTCCCAGAATTACAGCGCCTGTGCCGCTTTTTGTTTTAGTGCCGTCTGTGAACCATTCGAGCTCCGCTGGTGGAAGAGGTTTCCTTCCCTCTGACCAATTATCCCTTGAGGGTAACATAATCCTAAAGGGTTTGTCAAAGGAAAATTTTTTTGGCATCTGATCAGAGATCATGTGCAGAACATCCTCCTGTATCAGAGTGCTAGTTTTGCAGTGCCCACCCGCTGCAGCCCGACCAGAGTCCCATCTGCTGAAGACAGTAGGCACTCCTCCTGGCCATAGCCCGAATGACAATGTCCAGGGGGGCGAGGTTAAGACAACAATCCAAAGCCGCGCCTGGCGCACTAGGAAAAGCCCCAGTTGTAGCAAGGCAGGCCATCCTTTTGATACCCGCCAGACGAGCTACAACCGTCTTGGTCTCCGTTTTTGGCCACCATACGACAGCCCCGTACATTAGTGCAGGCCTGACCACGGAAACACAAAGCCAGTACAAGAGCCTCGGCTTCAGTCCCCAGGGCCCACCTATCACACGTCTGCATTGCATTAGAGACCACTTCCCCCTGGCAATGACCCTTTCTAGATGAGGTCCCCAGTTTAGAACCCTATCTAGGATCACGCCCAGGTACTTGACCTCAGACTTCAGCTCAACGAGAGAGCCTTTGAATAGAAAGGGACCAATGCCCTCCATCTGTCGCCTCCTGATAAAGGCAACCACAGCAGCCTTGATGGGTTTGACAGTGAGGCCAACCTCATCACACCAATTTCCCACCATGTTCAGAGCATTGTTTGCTTACAAGTCTTCAATATCTTATATTATATATAATAATATATATTCTGGCCTGTGGACAACAAGCTTGTGTATAAAACAACATTAGTGGACAACTGTAGCTCAATCTCACGTCCACACATTTGACTCATATTATTTGACATTTAAATTAGTTTCTGTCTGCGTAAAAACATACAATGTATATTTTATCTCATTTTTCAGTGCACTGTCAAATACTGATTCATAAGTCGTGAGAATAGCTGAAAATATCACATACATTGTTAAATGACCTTTAAAAGATTATAAGTTTTTGAGTCAATTAATCTTTATAGTCAGTTATGTAATATAACACAGAAATATACCTACTAAAAAACTTTTAAAATATGTATCCTCCAGTAATACAGATTCACAGCGTTAACTAAATTTTATTTCAACCTATTGTAAAAAAAAACTGTTTTTAACTGTATGAGATTATTTTTACATAGCTCCAGGGTCCTTGGTAACACATCACGGGAAAATTTTTAGTTTAAATGTTATGATAATTTTTCTTTAGTTCCAAAAAAATATCTATCTTTAGAAAAATTAATTGTGAAAACTAAAACTGTATCAGTATTTATAAAATTTTACTAATTTTGTTAGGTTTTGTGGGGTCCCTTTACGGATTAAATGAAACGGCAATATAGTCTGTGTATACCTTTTTATGAAATTAGATGATACACTTCTGTAAGTAAGTTTTGTACTTCCAAACAAAAATAACATAATACAAATTTCTATTTCAGAACTAACAGTCATTCATATATTCTATTAGAATGTCATAAATATCTTGAAGTAAAAGCATTATATATCCTGAGCAAATCTTGCTACTTTTAATTGAAAGCACACGTTCTCAGACCAGAAATGTTTCAAGCAACTGATTTAACAATATTGAAGACCTGCAGCGAGAATGCAGGTGCTAATAGCAGGCAGGCACTCCGTGCTCCTTTGTAGGTGAGATACCTGGAAGGACGATTCTTTACGTAAAGAGCGCTACTGATAAAAGATAGCGGTTAGTAAAGAAAAAATATATTGAATCCGGCCGTCCTCGTGGTGGTGTGAGCCATTAAAATCAGCCTGTTTGATTTTTAAGGGAAGCGAGTAAATGAGGGGAAGTCCGAACCATGAATGGTTGGCAGTAACGATAGCTGTAAGAGAACAGAGACGACTGGGATATTCGGAGACTGGGTGAGGTTCCTGATCGGGCATGACAAATTACATGCATATCTGTACAAGATGATAAATTTAGAAACCTCAAACCATACTTGTGGGAACTTGGAGCAGAAAGATATCGTAACCAAAAGAACAGGATTCCGACTCCATTGTTAAAAGAATGATATCTGACAGAAAGACTCGGGAGTATATCTCTGTGTATTGCAAGGAGTTGTTGAATACTATGAAATTAAAATATAGTATTACTATGTTGCTTTTGTGTTGCCCAACTGATGAACTTACACTCGTGGAAAGGTTTATCAGTATAATTAAAAACCTTCTTAAAGAAATATGAAGCAGTATAATAAGGCACATTTTTAAAGAAATATGGAAATGATTCTTGAGTCCCACTCATCAGCTAAACACGATTATGGTAACAGCGTTCTCCCCAATGTCAAAAAAATATCAGATTACTTAATTTAAAATTAATAATCGAATTTTGACATATTTTTTATCTGTACATGTTACATCGTTAATACATAGATAGTTATTATAATACTAAAGCAAAGTAAATTACACAGATAAAAATATGTAATGCATAATAAACCAGCAAATTTCAAATATTTAATCAGGGTATGTAATAATCCGTCGTTAATTTACACGTCGTCATAGTTAATAAACGATAAGCACCTCGTTACACAAAGAACTTGGGTAATATTGTAGGAGATTACTTCAGCCTAACTCCGCAGAGATTTTGAATGACTCTAATAAATTGTCTTGTATAAATATAATTTAATTTGTTCAGATAAATCATTGTAAGTAATGTTGTATTCTATAAAGTAAAAATTATGTACATGAGTATGATTCTCGGCTTAAATGTTGTTTCAACTTAATTTAGATTTTGACATAATTTTAATATGTACTATGTTTCTTTTCTATATACATAAAATTGAAAACTATTTCTGTGTTCATCTGTTGTATATCTATTTATAACTCTCCCAACACCAATGTAAATGAGGTCCTAAACTAAATACCAGCAATAGTTTATATAGTATCGCTTATTTTAGGTCAGAATATCAACAAATTATGTAAAACTTAACAACAATTTCCATATTGTGAGAAAAGTGAAATAGGTAAATGGAGTATTGCCAAAGGAATAATGTCAAACAGGAATGTTAAGAATGGGGATGCTGTTATCTGGGGAATCAAATACTGTATACTATGCGCTATCATTGTATTTACCACATAAAGAAGAGCAAAAACTCCTTTGTTAAAAAGGATGAACAAAGAATGAGCTTAGAACTTTATAATCGGCTAAATAACAAAAACTTTGACATTATTGACAAACTGTAATGTTTTTAAAGTTATAAATAGTATTACCTCTTAGCACGTGCTTCCTATTTCCCAAGTGCATCTTGGTTTAAGAAATTATAGGCTACACGTAAGCATTAAACGATTAAAAAAATCAACTTTAAGCGAAACCAAAATAACAGAATCTATAATATACAAAATAAAGTGGGGCTTAAAAGAATTTGAATCCGTTAAATTTGAAACATTAGCTTATACTCGTATATTATGCTAATTTCATATTAGTGTTATTAAATTATACTTTCTTGTAAATTTTCATGTTATTATTGATATTGTTTGCATACCACGTTTCATTACAAGACATTTCTGTTATATTAAACAAATGGAGGTCAAAGAATGACGCTAGCAGATCCTCTCAAATTAGTAAAGAGAACATAGTTTCTATTATAAACGGTACTGATCGTCTCACATACCATTTTTAATATCTGTTACTAATTCGCATACACATATTTTTACTTCCGATCCTTCACTGTTACACTTTTTCTTATTTTCTGCACAAATGAAGTTCAAAAAGCTGTAAAAGATTTATCTTTCAATATAGTCCTTCAAGGGGCATTCTTGTCTTATCGTTAACATTTATCAATGAACATGCTGGTAAAATAACTTCCATATCAACAATATGTTCAATGTCTCAGTGTATGAGTGAGTTTTTTTCTTGATGATTTAAAAATAAATAAGATTATTTCATTGTTAAAAAAATGCCCGAAACAAAATTTATATAATCTCTTTAAGGCGTATTTATATAGCCTCTGTATTTAAAAAACTGTAAAAAAAAGAAACTTTTCACAATAGGCTGCTTCACTTCTTGGAATCCAAATGGTATTTTACTCCCTTTTAGTTTCGTTTTAAAGTCAACCAAAATATTTCGTTCGCAAGCATCCAATCAGGCGGATTCTGACATCCCTGGATTACAGTGAAAGCGCTCTGGGCTTATTTTGTGGTCTCATCAGAGCATTTTATCTCATCGATCACCAAATCTTCCTTAGAAAGCCTGAAAGATATGGAATTCAAAGAGTTCAATAAAATTCCTTCATTCTTATTTAGATGATCGAGTTCAGTGTGTCCAAATAATCAATTACTTTTTTATGCAAACGATCTTCCTGATTTCTTTACAAATAAACGTAATACCCTTTCTGTGACTGTACTTATTAAATTTGTGTACATGTTACCAGTTTAACTTTCAATCACTGTAATTATCAAGTTCTCGCCACCATTTTCTAGATTCTTCTGAGTGACTCCTTATTTGGTCAGCTTTAAAAGAAATTTATTTCAATCTAGCAATTATTCAACTCATGGAATTTCACTTCCAAATAAATCACAAACTTCCTCTTAATTTTTCTGCATAGTTCCTCTTTCAACAGTACCCCTTTCAATAACTTCTTGGGTGTCCAATAATATTGAAATTTTAAGTAAAATTATGGAATTCAGACATAAATAACCTTGTAAAGCAGCTCAATTCAGCAATATATTTCAAAAATGAATAGCTTTATATCTCAAAATAGGAAACTCTCAAACTAGGTTATTGTGGCCTAGAGTCCAGAACTAAATACTACGTAATTTTGTGGAGTTTTGTAATGTTAGTTCGTTAAATAGAGTATTCTGTTTCCAAAAGGTTCCAAAATGATATAAGTTTAAGGGTTTTACTAATAAAAACTTATTGAGAGTTCATCCGATGGTTTAGTACGCTTAATTTTACACGCTCTTTAATAATTTACCTCATTGTGTTATATTTTTATAAAGCAGAATTCATTCACTTTTAAAATAAAAGAAACAGACAAACTCTTGCATTTGCAATTCATAATATTAGATATGTTTTTTACTTTTGTTAAAGATTATTTAATTGTATTCCTCAATCTATTAGAAGTCAGAATAGATTTACATAATTTAAAGTTCACTTAAATGGGCACTTTGCCCTAGGAGCTTTTTTATAGTCCACAGGAGGTCGTTGGAGATTCCAATGTGAAGCTGAAATCGCTGTCTTTAGTTGCTTAATTGGTACTGTAATTTTTTTCTTTATTTTTAAACATTTTGTTATATATGTATATTATTTTATATACGGTTAACAGTCTTAATTTAGTTAATAATGATTGTTAATTTATGTATTGATTTACACAAAGAACTTAACGATAAAATGTGTAAATAAAGAGTTAATTCAATTGAATTAAACTTATATCCCCACATTTTTAGGTTTTCATGAATTATTTGAAACATAAATAGATTCATTTAAAATAAAACCTATCTACAAATGATAATTACCTTTCAACTACACTTAAATTCAGATATTAGGATTAATAATCGTAAAGCAATTTTACGAAACTTAATGGGATATATTAATACAGTAAATCCAACACATAACATATCTATTTTACAATTGTAAATGTTTTACATTGATGTTTTTAGGTCCTGTAAGTATTAATTCATTCTTTAGTACGGTTGGGTTTGATCCGGTTATTTTAATTATTGATTTTCTTTTAAAAAACCATATGATCATTTTAAGAAGAATTATATGATATTTATATGATTATTCTTTTTGCCACATTCCTGAGGATAAAAGTTTACCAATTGTTGAATTGTTTAGTTCTTGAACTATACTATGAGATTTTCAGTTGAAAATTAGTTAATAATGATGTTTTGAAAATTCCAACAAGTTATCGTAGAGGTATTACTAAGTTCACTTTAAGCGCTTCACGTTGATAGTAGTGCTAAATTATTTTATTAAATATTCTAATACAATTTATTCATTAAACCCATAACATACATACCTCTTCTATGGTAATTTTTAACGGCCAGTGAATTCAAATACTAATAACCCTTTTATTTCATAAATGATTATGGCCATTCCATACAAAGGCAGTTTTTAACTGAGTTTAAATGATTGTGATCTTATATTCTGAACATTTTGTATGACTGTAACTATCATACTGTCGTAAAATTATTAAGAAAAAACCAAATGTACTAGTTTTATCTTGGTATTCAAATCAACAAAAGATCTGTAAGGATAAAAGCAGGTTTTAGGATCAAAGAAAGAAAAGAGTTCTTTGTTTTATTTCTTGTATTTAAAGTTTTTAAAGTACTATACATTAGTTGAATGTAAGAACTCACATAAAAAGTTAAGAGGCACTTCTTAGAGGCCCATTAGACTTGAGCTCTACCAGGATCAAGGGAGGCTTTTAGAGTCAGAATCGAGTACCTATTGAGATAAAAGCTTGGAGGAATTGCAACCAGAGAAACCTTCCACCAATCACATGCACTTTGTACTAATGTTGCCGCTTAGTAATTCAGAACAAATTCTTTTAAAGCTACACAACCTTTTAGGGGTATTTAAAATATACCAAGTTTTAGTAATAACATTCAGTATACATACATTAATCGTAAAATACAAAGATATTGTATTTATGAGTACTTTTTTCAAATAATATTATACCAAGCAAATATCAGATTATACAAACAAAGATTTAGGGGAAGATTTAATACACACCATAATAATTATTGGAATTATAAAATAATAAACCACATGTGCATCAATAATAAAATCACATAACTTGCCGACATAAAACAATTACATAATCTTTTTATGTATATTTAAATAGCTTGAAAAAGGTAAATTAACAGGAAAAAAATTGACTTTCCGTTGGAAGCATTCCAAAATTATATGTAAAAATGTATTCAACGTTTGAAATATATATATATATATATATATTATACATACCTGTTATGATTGACATCTAAACTAATTACTCGTACAAAATTCAAAAGTTATGTGGATCATGTAAACAATAATATAAAATCATATTTAACACAATACAAGCAATAAAATGACGAACCGATTTTTTATATGTGATTATTTGTTATGTATAATTATTATAAAACAGCTCAAAGTACCGATAAAATAATGACAAAAACTTGCAAAAGACGAATTTTAAATGCTATTCGTTAAATACAGGTATGTTGTTATTGTTAAAATTATTTAGGACTATGATAACACTATAATAATTATAAGGTGTTAGGGTAATAACTTTAGTATAACACTTAGTATACATATATATATATATATATATATATATATATATATATATATATAATTTAAATAAGCATTGAATCACAAAAAGTACTTGCTCCGTACTTGCTCCGCCGGGACTCGAACCCGGATCTCTCACTTGCCGGGTTAATATGCTACCATTACACCACAGAGCTCTGACTTTTTACGATTCAATTATTTTGTATTTGGCCGTTTCTTTCACATATGTGTTTAAATAACCAAACTAGCATATGATCGGAAGACCAAATACCAGTCAAGTGACTTTTATTTTCATTAAATTTTTATAAATGGCAATAGCCTAATTTAATTTCAATAAGCATTTAATCACAAAAAGTACTTGCTCCGCCGGGACTCGAACCCGGATCTCTCACTTGTCCGGGTGAATATCAAAATTTAAAGATTAAATAATAGCATTGTACACATCAATTAATTTATAAATGAATATTCCCTTAAACAAAATCATATCTAAAATGGTTCATATTGACTTTTACAGCTGACACAGTCCTTAAAAATAAAGTTCTTTTATACCATTTCAAAAAGATTTACTTCGACGTACTTTCCTTATCATTTGGGTTTGTGGGCATCAATAGGCTAATACTACGTTAACCACTGTTATTTGGGGTAATCTTTCCTGTCTTTCATGTTCTCAAGCAAATTGAAAAATGTTAACATTTAAGTTATTGTGGAATTACAAAAATGGAAAATATTTCAACTTGAGACTATTAATTATCTAAAAATGATTGTAACGAGAGATGGTATACCTAATCATAGGCCACAATATCTTGAATAAGACATTAATTAATAAGACAATGATGTATACAAAAACTTATCTCAAGCCTTTTAGCGTATAAAAAGGAATGGATAATGCAAGATGTTAGAGATATTAGCTAGAAAACACTTCTGCTTTAGCATACTGTACATGTATTTTACATATATGTGGTGTTTGTAAAAATATTTTGTTCTGAAATTTAATTACTGTATGTTCCTCACAAATATGTTACGACCATGTTTAAATTTATGATATTTAAAATCAAGTTATATATAAACATATTAAAATTTTACCTTACCATTTAAATATAGAACTGTTTATATTCGTCTCTATGATCAATTTCCATCTCAAGTCTTAAAACTTTTTACAAATGCCATATTACTAATGTAGAAATATTCTTTAAACTTTGAATGCACCCTCGTGTGGTTAATTGCTTTTGCGAGGGATGAGAATATTATCCCATCAAAAAATAATAAAAATAAAAATATGCTTAAACAATAAAAAAAGAGGAAAAACAACAAAGATTTATACTATTGATACTACTGCAGACTTTGGCCACTCCGTAACTACAGTAGGTAGTAATAATAGTGATTACCTTTTTACTCTGCCCTAATTTAACAAGGACTTTACAATAACATGTCATAAGGTTGTGTTTAAATTTAAGCTAAAATTTGTTTACTTATACCACCCTTAAAACCAGTATTTTGGGTCACGGATGTTTCCAAACGCTTCAAAAATACGCTCCAATGATGCTGCTACATACGTTTTAGAAAGGGTGGAACGTTCTAAACTTTTTATACTTAAAATTAAAGGAAGTTGAAGGGACTTTTGGGATATGAAACTAAAATCCTTTTAAGTTTGTTTACGCAATTTTAATTATTTACAATCTAACTTTCATGCCTCGATTATCTTTGACTAATAACCCGCTTTATATTCAGAGATGCCAAACAATAAAGGCAACAGTGCTTAAAGCGAACTGAAAGTAATACCTCTTGTTAAAGTAAATAGTTCACGGCGAAACGTTAACTTTGATTATCTACAGGTAAAAACCAATATACTGTATAATGAACTCTTCCTTTCTATTTTTATTGTGCAATAAAATTATAACATTTTCTAGAGGAAATTGAGTTCACTGAAATAAAGTGGAATAGTGTTATTAAACGTTAATATAAAAATTTACAGAGTTTTACCAACTTGTATGAAGCTAATAAATTATATTAACAATTGGTTTATCTTAAAAATTTACATTAACACTTGATCACATGTTTGCTACAAGTATTCAGGTTGTAATTTATACCTTTTTTATTTGGTCACATAAAAACAAAATCAAAACCAAATTTTGCCACTCATCTTCTAATTTGTATGTACCTTAAACATATAGTTGTAAAAAAAAGATACATTGACCTATATTTTCTCTTCACACCTAGAGTAACATCGCTCATCCTTCTTGTAAGGACATGTACTTTTTTAGGTATCACTTATTTATATTTGTAGTAGTACGTTGACCTTTTTTGCTATTTAAAAAACCGTAGGATTTTTCACCTAAAGAAGAGGGTAGATTTAAAGCACTGTAACGTTGTGTTATACGTTTTGTAACATATTACGATGGCAAATATACGAAATCCTATTATTCTTACAAAATCACCACCGTCAATAACAAACTTTAAATGAAAAATTGATTCTCGGTACGGAACCAGAACCAGTTAAGAAATCTGTGAACTTTGAACATTTATTTTATGTATGATCGTTGATACGTCTGCCTGTCCACAGTACATGTAATATTACTCGGTAGACTTCATATTTTTAATGTAATCTCAGCGAAACCTGTTAGAAACACGTATAGAGGCCCAATTCTTACCCTGTGAATAGGTAATCTGTTGCCATCAAAATTGCAATTAACTGGTGGCATAATAATTTAGGTGGGTTTGCAAGGAAGAACTCATGATATAAAAAACACAAACGAACATAAGGATGTGTTACCCCTGCCCACTTTGAGATGCTGACGGAGAGTTTGCTTTCCCTTATTTCAAGTTGACCTGACTGAGATATTCTGCCCAATATCCATCCTTAATCCTGATTTATCTCAACAGGAGGAGGCCCCAAACCCCATTACCCATCCTGAATATCAGAAAGCAATTGCAGAGGTCCTTTTAGGACTGTGTAACGAGAGGTTTCTCAACTTAACCAACAAACAAAACAACAAACAAAAACGTGTTAACAAGTTGTCAAATTTGTAATAATTTAGCACTGTTTAACATTTGGAAATAATTTTGTTTTAATATATTTTTGTTGTTTTATTTTTACTGCCCAGAGTGGTGTTGCCGCGGTAGTCGGGTGGTTTGTGGTTTAAAACGAGCAGGCACCGGCCTCGGCAAGACAAGAAAACCATGTTCAAATTAATTTGTGTTAAAAACTTATGTATAAAATTATTAGTTTTAAATGAAGGATTTCAAAATTAAACCGATAAGATAATGGATTTAATAAATTCATTTAACGCTATCAGTTCCATCTGTTTGCAACCGCCCAGTCAAGAAAAAAATCAAAATGGTAATTTATAACAAAATTTTTTCATGTACAGTAATTCTTAAATGGAATAATAAAAAAAGATTAATTGTGTGCTTATCAGTAAACAAAATTTTATTTTAAATTTAACTAAATTTTAAGTTACCGAGTTATAAATTCCCAAAGTTTAGTTGTAATTTATAATTTTCTTTATTTGTCCAAACGCAGAAATAAACAAGCTAGCTTTAAAAATCACTCTCGTGATCATAGCTATACTATTCAATCTGTGGTAAACGTCTAAACTCAGCTATCTATAATTTTTTATCCTTGAGTAAAGCAATACAGGTGGAGACTGACGAAAATGAGAGTCAATAGTTAACCTCATCTTCCTATATTTTACCGCTTCTTTAATTTTTCCGCCCGAGACACACAACCTCCATACCCCCTCTAGCTGCGGCTCTGATGCCACATTTTTTTCGGGGGGTGGGAATCCGGAATAATTCCTTACGTAGGCTGTGGTAATATTCCCAGTCCATTAAATAATAAAATTGTATAAAAACTTTAAGTAGCTATAACGTTAATTATACAGTTCAAAGATATAAATAATTCCGACGTACTAATTTAAAGAAATTTTGATGTTTTTGGAGTAACAATGTGCATACTATTCTTTAAAGTATAATTAGTTATACATATCGGTATAAGAAACGTGCACCTTTAAAACATATGTATAAGTTTATATTTGATAATAAAACCTTATGTTTTGAGTTGTCTGCAAATAAACGATTAATGAGACATAAACTTTACACTCTAAGAACATTTTTGAATTTTTAGATTTAAAATTAATACGATATCAACAATTTATGTATATCAACGAAGTCTACTAACAATGAATGTGAGATCATTGTTAAGAAATTCCTTATAAATATAATAATTAAATAATTATATTATAATAGTTATAACATTATATTAAAATTAAAGAATATTCAACTTAAAATAAAAACTGTTTTTATAATTTATTATTGCTTTCATGATATATAATGTTTTGTTTACCTACGAGGAAATATAAAAAAGTACAAATATCAAATAAATATTTATAACATCTTAAATCTTTTAACCATTAAACAAATTAATTTTTTTATCACTTAATATTTAGTTATAAAGAATTTTACGTTATACAATTATTATATTGACTAATTGGGAGTATACAATTGAATTACATTTGAACAAATTAATTCAATGGTTAGGTCAATAATTCGAAAGGATGACTTTCATTATCATAGTCTATTTTTTTGTATAAGTCACTATTTTCTTGATCCCAACCATGCCTTTATTACGTTTTAGAGGTTTGAATTTCCTGTAAACAATATTGCATCAAGGGGAAAATTTCTAGTAACTAGAAATTTATAAGGCGTCATAATCTAAAGAATTGCTTCATTCTAAAGAATATGAATGGTCGGACATTGAATGAATTCGGATGACTGCTTATAGAGTGAGAATACAACCAGGGAGCCCTTTAATTCCAAGGTCTAGAGGACCCATATAGATTTAAAGCTAGGACCTATGAAGGCTGAAAAGTTTCAGGAATCCACATGGAATTGCACTGCTATCACTAATATGGGTATGTTAGTTGGGAAGCATTTTATACATGAATTTATACATTATTATCTTAATTTATTCTTGGTTAAAATGTTATAATGAACGGGGATATCTTAAAAGGATATATAATTTCACATATTTGCATCATTACAGTTTTATAAAAGTATAAAACAACGTTTCGGTGATTAAAACTAACCCTATAGTATGGTTGTCAAAACTCTATTACTTAAACATGCAAAAAAGTGTGGTAATGCCATGGCATTCAAAATTTATTCATAATATCTCACTGGCATCCTATCATGGTGCATACATGATTATGGTACTTTAACTCATCTAGAAAGGAAGTATGATAGTAAATCTAATGTGGCATTTAATATTTATACAATATTTATATTCCTCTTTGTGTACATTAATAAATATATTATAATTATGAACATTATCAGTGTAAACAATATTATATAGAAAGTAAATGAAGAACTTACATCTAATATTTAGGCGCCATACCCAAAAGTTGATAAATTAAATTAAATTTACATCCCGAAAAAACGAATCAATAAATATGGAAATAATGGTTAAGAAATTACTAATAATTATTTTGATAGTGGTCTAGTATAAATCCAAGTATATAGAGACATAATATGAAACAGACCTTCCTACAAACTGCTGAAAAACAAGAAGGACAAACTATCCTTATGTTTTACAGTCTGACACTACCTAACTTTAAATTAAAATATCCTGTTATTGATTAGATGTTCTCTAGAAACGGTCTATGTTTATTTTATAATTGGTAATGCATAAATATTTAATACAGCCCTTAGATGAATATCCAAGCAGTTTTAACTGTCCTTACTAAAAATTCTACATTAATTACAGTACAGTATTTTCTCTACTATCTGTATTGGCCGGTCAAGACAGTTGAATCGAACAGCAGTTTTGTCGACCTTCACATTAAAGTGCAAATGAGTTGTAACAAACTGAAAGTAAGTCACTCACTCATCACTTGTTTTTACGAGACAATGTTATTATACATGTAATAACCATCATTATGAAATGGCTTATCCAGTAAACACTATTCATTATAATCGGTTATTTTGTTTCAAATTATATTCCTCTTAAAATAAGAAATAAATAAAATTATCTTAATAAATTTAGTATTTGGTAAGCAGTTTTATGATAAATGAAAAATGCCTTTCAGCAGCTTTTCCTTCCTTTTTATACTAGAGTTTAAGATTATATGACGCTTTATATATGATATAATAAGATATATGTCATGATGTAACTTTATCATCGCTTGTAAAAAAACGTTTCCTGAAGATTATTTACGGATTGAAAGCATGTTTTTAATTACTGGGTATGCCATAGGGTCATAAATGTGACGTTTTACAGTTTATGGCATTATTTTAAACAGTTTTTATATTTAAAAATATAAAGCATTAAAATTTGTTTATTAAACCAGAATTTTATCATTTACCATGAATAAAGAAAATAAGTATGAGTTTCTAAATCATAGTACGGATATATAACTATGTTTCATTCAAAGTATGCATTTCCAATTTACATCACTTGATGTCAGCCCTTCCGACTTTAATAATGTGTATAATACTTGATTTATGCACCACGCCTTGGGATCATGTCAGTCATCATCGTAGTTCATTCAAAATGAGAATACCTAATCACTAACATTTCACTACCTATTTTAACTGCGTGTCTCTGACTCAAAAAATGCGGGTATTTTGTTTTGAGATCCTTCAATTAATTGTCGTCGCGAACTATATTTGGATCACTTTACACAAACATGACTCTAGATTTCAGGCTTTAAGTCTGCAACAGCAGATTTCAGATACTGCTTTTAAGAAGAAGATAAACTTAACATCTACGTTTTCATTACTAAGGTATTTGAATAAAATGAATTTTCATTTTAGAAATCTTTTAATTGAAATTTGGAAACATAATCCACTATTAACAATCTAATACAATGGTACGATATGCATGAAACCGCGTGGGCAGGGGTTAAGGCTCCTCCATGTGGCATCAGAATCTGGCTTACACGTTACATATTCCTGTTATTAGTCCACTTTATCTTGTGTTAAATAATAGGCTATCAATGCTTAGTAATTTATATAACTAATATGAAGTACGTTACTTATAAGATGTTTCCATGTCATAAAAGTTGGCTAACAATGAAATGGAAATATTTTAAAGACTAAATGTCATATACTATAGTCGCTCCTTCGGATATAACTTAATTTACGGATATACAATTTCTTAATTTTTACTAGATAATAATATGGCCATCAAAAGTTCTTTAGTAATATATAGCTGAAAAATATTTCTAATTGTTACAACTAAATTTTTGTATGTGTTTTATCACATATAATATGTTAATAGTAAAGCTGTTTACTAAGAACAAATTATGATATGTACAGTATTATATTTTTTAAAGAAAGTAAAATTTAGTTCTGTAAGGTAATAATTTCAGTTAATATCTACTTTTTCGTGCCAATAATTAAAAATTAAAAGTAGAAAGGAAAATATGTTTTTAATGAACATCAAGAAAGTACTTAGTAAAATCTCAATCGCTTTTAATTATAATAATCTAAGAGAGGTTTATTAATAAGAAGAAGCCCCAGTAGTACCGAACTTTTCTCGCTCCATAGAATCTTTATCGCCCTAAGCACTCATTAAATCTTGTACAAAATTCTATTTTAACAATATTATTTTGCTAAATGTACTGTATAAGATTGTTTAAAGTAATGATGGTTTGGTTGTTAATTAATAAAAATATATATTTAAGTGCCTATTAATGGTGTGCAATACTGCCAGATATTTATTATTATAATATTTATTATAAAGCGATATATAACATTAATAATTAAAAGGGGAAAGCATCATAGAAAAATCAGCTGATATTAATTTGGTTAGTGCCTTCGTAACTTATATCTTTCAGTAATCATATTTCTAAATCTAATCTAAAATACCAAAAACGAAATTAATATAACATTATCTTTAGAATTTTCCAAGGCCGTGAGTCAGGACCCTATAACATATGCAAATTCACAACAATTAAATGTGAATTATACGATCTGTAAGAATAATACAAAATATTCTAAATACAATAATAGTTTTAAAAATCACTATAATACAAAGCCAGGACACTCATTTAATAGATTACTTGAGCTGTTACCATTATGCCTGTTCTACATTTACCCGTGTAACATTTTGCTTCACTTAGCTGGAGCCATGTTTTCAAAAGTCTAATTAAGTCTAAGGCTTTGTTACTAGTGTTGATCAGTTTACCTTATATAAAAAATAACCAAGTTGTTATCATTATCAGAGTAGAATATGAATAGAAGTGAACACAGTTGGGGTTAATTTTACCCAGGGGTTAAATGACCGATATCAGCAGACTAATTGATCAGGGACCTACAGTAACCAAGGGATTACGTTAACCAGGGGACTAATTTGACCAGTAATTTCAGCTCCGCGGAATGAGTTCATCAAGGTGTTACGTTCATCAGGGAGCAAATTTATTGGGCGATTTAACTGGCCATAGGTTATGTTGACAAGAAACTACATTTCTGTATAGGGCATGATTATCAAGTTATGAAATTAGCTATAGGTTTGAGCTAACCAGAAGTTAATCAATTAACTTGACTATAAATAAGTCAACTATAGATGAGTGTTAACACCTGGATATATAGTAATCAGTGGGTAATACTCATTAGATTCTGTTGATATTAATGTATTTTAGTACGGTGTGAGTTCGATAAATGGTGTATTTTCTCACCTAACTGCTGAGGAATTAATTGAATGGAGGATTGATTTCTCCAAAAAAGTACCAGTAATTATATTACTTGTACTTCGGGGGTTTTTTAAGCCACCAGACCTAAACTTTATATTAGAGACTCGTTCCCCACGCCATCTACTTAGATATCATCTTCGCTATTTAAAGTGACATACATTTATAAAATATATCTCAATAAAAATACATTTTTGTACTTATTTATCATTTCTAGAGTTAACATAAATAATCGCTAGTCTTTTCATATTCAATGTAAGTAATGCTTACATCGAAAAGATAGTTTAAAGTTAAGGTGAGCATTAAGGAAGTCATAGAATATCCCGAGAACGAAATGAATAATAAAATGTATATGATTTATATTATTTATGATCTAAACATAAGTGAAACCTGTTACGCAACACTTAATATACTATACAAAATTATTCTCATATGAATAGTTTAAATTTTTATAGTTAGAATATTTTGTTGCTCTGTTTTAGGTCTCTTGGTTAGTTACATAAGTTGAAAATCAGTGTTGATGGGACACCAGTTTTATAAAAAATAAATTACCTGCATTTTAATTGTAATTTATATAATTTTTTACAACCTATGAGGAGTCTCCAAATGCATAAATATACACGCCTTCGGCTCGGTGGGGGCTACACCACCAGGCACCCAAAGTAAGTGCTTTAAAATTCGGGGACGAGCGGTAAAATCTACGCTCGCAAATTCGTGGATAAGCGGTTAAATCCCATAATTAGAATTATAATTGGTTGACTTGGATTCTATTGTATTGATTCTATTCTTGAATTTCAACTACGACTTCTCGTTTAGCCAGGACATAGCATTGAAGAAAAGTCTGCACTGGTTAGATATTGTGAATTGTTTAGTGCAAATATAGTAAGAAACCGACCCTAATTCAGTATTTTAAAGTTGCTTAGGGAGTATAATTTGCTCAGGAGTGCATATAGTCATGCCAGGAAATTCACTGGAGGGGTTAAATGTTACCAATGGTTAAGACATCGGGGGGTTCAATTTACTCAGGAGATTATCTGGTCATACTAGGTAATTCCGGAGGGGGTTAATGTTACCGGGCATTAAGACATACGTGGGCCTCTTTTGGAAGGTGTTTTTTTTCTGTGAACATAATTAATTAAAATTCTCTCTGTCCCTAATTACTATTGACCTTCGCTAACGCTCAGCCAGTTCGCGATTTTGCTATTAGACGTATACTAGTCATTCGTTCTTATAGTAATACTAACTCAATCTGGAACTGTTATGAATTGCACAAGTTTTAATCGAAAAAATCTAAAACCCCTACAATTACCAATTAACAACAAAGATTTTCCCATTAAGAGCGATATTAGGGCTTAGGCAAGGATATACGTCAAAAGCTGTTAGCCTTTTTATAGATCTCATTATTTTCTTGTTATCTAAACTATAATATTTAAGGTGCGTTTAATTTATTAGCCGCTATCGAGTCCGAAAACAAATTATACACGTAAAAATCACAAATTATTTGCATTTAAACGCGTTTTCCGGCCAAACCATTGAGGATAGGGCAATCAGTTACTAGACATTTTTAGTAAAGCACGTAGATTATAAAATTCCTTGTGAAATGTATTTTGAGCTATGATCAATGGTCTTGCCGCTATTCACCCCAGAATCTAAACTCTCACGTGGAAATTACAAAAATTTTGCACATAATCACATTTTTCGGCTGAACTAATAGAGATAGGGCCAAAAGTGACTGAATCTTTTTTGTAGTTCACCTCATTTCTGACTAACGATTTTTCGTCAGATCCGAGCTAACTACAACAGTTCGCCCACTATCGGGCTTACAAGAAAGGCCTACAAGACTGAAAATGCGCGAATTTTCTCGAAGTTTTTTGAGGGGTTAAAAAGTGAAAAATGGTTTTCAGACTTTTCCTGTTGGTTACACAGCAAAAGGTACCCACGTACCAAATTTAAAGTTTCCAGCACTTGTATAAATACGTTAGAACTTGTATCTATACATCGGTCAGTCAATTACACATGCGGCTATATATTATATGGGACATATTTTAACTCTTAAGTCATTGTAATATGTTTATTATTATTATCAGTTTCGTACTTTTTTGTCGAAGCTAATGTTAGACCATGTCAGTTATTAACACTCTGTGATACTAATAAGAAAAGTTACACAACAAAACGCGCAGCCGGAACTCCCTCACTCATATTTTTTATCTGTGTGCCTTTAAAAAAATAATAGGTTAATTAATAGTTAAATCATTTTCCTTGCAATAAATTAAGGGATTATGAATTATTATAGTCATTAAAGTAAGTAAGATTGTAGAATAATATAAATAACTAATCATATAATATTCCTTTATTCTTAAAATACAACAACACACGCAGGCAGGGATTCGAGCACATATTCTCTACGCCAAAATCCTCAAACAAGAATTTGAGTAAAGGTTTACTTTGCAATTTCGTGCTAAATTAAGACAGAAATCCAATAGAAAAATAAGTAAAACTATTTAAAATTACATATTGAATCCGGTACACTATAATACTCTCTGGTTGGATAGCCCCACTATTTAAAGATTAAACATCTGTGTGTTGATTTCAAAAGTTTAAAGTCAACTGTAACTGCAATAGTGGAGCGTGGGAAGTGGGATATTATCCCACTGGGATATAATCCACTGCTTACATGTCAACCAGTGATCAAAAATATTGACTGATCTAACGATATTATTTAAATAAATGTAATCAATATTTTAAATTACATGAAGGAAAGGTTAATTAATTTCTTTTAAAATTATTAAAATTAAAATGTCCCTTCCAGATCACTTGAAAGACAGTTAGATCTAGCTTATATCTCTCACCTCTAAAATTTCACACTAAACCTAATTAATTGTTTAGATGTTCAATTTGCACAACACTGGTGGGACCTTACCTCTTAATGATGGCCTATAAAAATAATGGTACAATTTTCAAACATATGCAAATTCCTAAATCTTTATACCCTACAAGAAAAAAAAACTTGCAAAAACTTAGGTTGATTTATTCTAAATAATAAAACATTTTGTTCTGTAAATATATTTGCTTGTGCCGGTTCAAGTGTATTTTGAAAGTTATAATATAAAGGAGGAATAAAATGTCCTTTGACTTTCTGATACAATTCTAATTGTAAATAGGAAAATTATTCATGATAAACATTTTGCGCCAATAGTAATAAACGATACCTTGAAATGTTTTGACTGTAAAGACTGAATAGAAATGTAACCAGGCAATGTGTAAATACTATCCGTGCCATGTTTGCAACAAATCTATTAAAATTATTTATTTCCTTTTTTATAGTTTTTTCTTTATGTATTGAATATTATTGAAAATAGTTAATAACAATAATAATTTAATATTATTTACATCATTCATCCACTATCAAAAAATCTAAAAAATCTTAATAAAACTCAAACTATTTTAAATGGCTACATTTTTTTCAATTTAATACTACGTTTATACCATAAAAATACTGGAAAATTCATCTTGAGGGTGATTGTAGTAGAGAGACTTCGATAATATCTACTTAAAATTTCATGTCCAACTCAACTTGGGAAACTGTTCTGTTTTTTTTCTTTATTAATAACGGTACTGTAACTTAAACCCACATTAAATTATCTTAGTATGAATTACTTTTATTTGTTAAACTCTTATCAAAGCCATAAATGGAAGTCAAAATGTTTGATTTTAATAAGCATTAAAAATGTTTTAATTCTTTATTAAAAGGGACTAATACTTATGGTACGTTAATAATTTATATAAAATCATCATTCAAACAGCAAAAAATGTATCAATATACTGGGAATAGCAAAATTAACAACGAAAAGGCTTAAAACTTTGTTTCGTAAACTATTTATATATTACGGGATAGTGATTTTCAGACAGAAAGTGACAGTGACAGTGAGATATTTGTATGAGATTATAAAAGAGAAAAACGTGTTTTAAAACAGAGTTCGTGTACTACGAAAGCCAAGTAGAACCTTGAAATAGTTATAACTGATATATTAATAGAAATTACTTTGACTCATTTTAAAGTCAAGACGTACGTTTTTATAATAGCATAAATCCCTAAATTTTGTTGCTAGGTAATGTGGCAGGGGATAAGTTATGTCATACCTTAGCATACATTATAAATACTTTAATAAACTATCTCCTACATAAGAGTAATAATTGAAGAATACAATTACTGTTTTGATTTACAGTAAATGTTTCAATCACATCCCTTAGTTTTAGATATAATTTTCTGTTAGCTTTTGCCTAAATTAAATATACAATACGTTGAGAGGAGTAGTATTCATAACAAATCTATAAAAACCGTCTCGTCACAATATAAACTATCATCACCGGATACAGTTGCGAAACTAAATTAAACGTGTTGAATATACGGGGATTTTCTCCATAATACTTAGATTCCACCTAATGCAAATTATATATATATATACATATATATATATATATATATATATATATATATATATATATATATATATATATATATATATATATATAAAACCTATTAAACGATGCAGGAAGTAACTAGATAATTTTTGTATTTTATCTAGAATAAAAGAAATATAATTCGTCTTTATATTAGGGTTATGAATGTTTTGATACATCTTACATACTATAACGAAATGATACTATCAATGTATGGCAGTAATAAAATTTAACATTGATTAGGATTAGACGTAATAATTTACTCTTTATTGGTATTCATAGAAAGCAGTAGAATTATATCTTTATCAAATATCTAAAGTTGAGACATAATGTAAAGTCACACTCACAAGTCACCAATATTATTCAAGTAATTTATAATAAGTTAGATAATACATTATTCAATTTAAACTTAAAACGAAGATGTTCCTCAGAATTAATTTTAGATGAAATATTCTAATCCTTACTTTATAAGCATCAATACCAATCGCTGCCGGAGGATGATAATCCATCAACGTGAGACTTCGTCTAATCTACACGTCGCGTTGCTTTTGCACGTGTACCTTCATCTTAGTAAAATATCCAATTATTCAGTGGGAAAATGCATATGGGTTGAACTTTAATATTGTTTTAACCCATAGTAAAATTAATAATTAATGTTATATTAACTTTTTAAAGTGCTAAGGAGTAAATCATTAATCATTCTTACATAAGTGGGGAAAATAATGATTAATATTGGAAAAAGGGAGACATTCATTGACAATTCTATTAAGAATAGTGATAAGTGATGAGTGGATAGAATAAACTTTTCTCCACCTTCCAAAGATCCATAAGATATTTAATTAGCAAATGACATTTAGAAAGGTAATAAATCGAGACAGGATAAGAATTATTGGAGACTCCGATACCGACAACACTAGCATAAATACCGACCGTTCTAAAAAGCATTAATTCTCAAAGATATAAGACTTTTGTGACAGGTAATTTTGTTCTAACTTTTCAAGACTTATCCTCTGAGAAATATGGTTACTACTGGGAAACATCTGTTGAAACTTTGTAGGATGTAACACTCCGTTTTACTGCAATATATGCGATGTATAACTATTTTTCTTTTAATACGGCCATATATTTTAAGTTTTAATTGTAAAATGAACTTTCATATACTAAATTTTATTGGTATATAATTTATTCAAACCTGTTACTCGAGAGTGTGGCAAATTTAATTTCTGTCCGTATGTCTATTAATACAACATCTAAAGAACAAACTAACTTACATACTCGTAATTAAAAGTTTACAGTGATGTTTTACTTATCCTGTTGGTAATGCATTTTTGTACTTGGTTATCACCTTATGTATTATGTATATATGTTTAAACTAAGTAAAATATTCATATTATTATTATCGTGACCCACGTTAATACGGCATTGGTAAAGTTAATATATCACTGCATATTTTAGAGCGACATTGATGCATCCAACCACAGTTTTTGTGGTCCATTATACATATTTAAAAGGTATTTCGCCAAAACGTGTTATGTCTTAATATTTGACACTGTTCTGTTATTTAACTATATACTCAAATCTCAAACTGTAGTATTCACATAGGTCATAGTCATATACCTACGACATTTGATAGCTTATTTCTTGGATATGACAGTAACATTGGTCGCTATCATGGTTATTTATATATGTCTGAATGAAATATAATACAATTGTTTTTAAATACTCGTACACTATCAATCCGAGTACTTCCTGTAATGGGGCCAAATATATTATTTGAGTGTGGTTTATTCATAACACATATTATTACCGATCACATGAATATCAAATGTTAAAAGTATATTGCAACTGATTTTTAAATAGTTGAAAATATTTAATATAAAACACACCTCCATAAACATTAAAGCAATGATGGATACTCAGAGAAGTATTCTAGTCGTCAATTGTAACAATTGGCACAGATTGGGTGCTATTCCGTTTATAGGTGCTTTATCCTCAAAATTGAGTTTGTAGTCCACACTTCGAAACTCTATTTATATACGGTACTAAACATTTATTTCTTATGACGTTTGTTATACTTTAAGAGGATTACCTATTTTTTAGGAGCTGAAACATATAGTTACGCGGATGCTGAGTATTAACTCATCGTAGGAAGGGAATGCAAGCAGTCGTTAAACATATGTTTCTAAAATGATCTTATTTCGTCAAATTAGTAGTTGGCGTTTCAACCGTGACATAGAGAACTTTCCGTTCGAAAACGGCATTAGAACCAATTCACCGATCGGATTATGATAGATATAGATATAATCCAAGCCTATCGAATAATAAATAATAGAGAAATCTATAAAATTCACTCCTTCTGCCATGCTAGCCCGAACCATTGTGGTTTTTAAATTACTTAACAAATCAAATGTACCGTCATACTGTTGTTATTACAATTTACTATATGTTATTAAAGAACGAATAGTAGCTACAGCTAAATAAGTTTGAACATCAATGTAAGCACATATAATTTTTGGAATCAAGAACGTTATTAAAATTAAATATAAGTGAAAAATTTGGGCCTAGAAAACTTCAATATTTCTTCTTTCTTCAATATTTTAAATACTTGTGTTTTATTGATAACTACTCGCAATATTTATATGGTAGTTATAGTTTATTTTTAAAATTAAAACTAATAAATAAAATAAAATATCAAATAAAACCTTAATTAAACTACACAACATTTAAGTTTATCATGAATGTTCTTTGGTAATTGAAATGCTATCAAAAAGTAATTTTCTTAAAAACAAAAAAAAAACTTAAGTTTTAATTGAATTTCATATTAATTTTACCGACTTCAAACTTTACAATCAACTTTACAATGTACAAAATAAGAGGTTTAGATAACTGGAAACTATCCTCTGTCACACCTTGCGGTGTTTTGTGTTTGATGCCAACCAAGTTTTCTCCCACGACAAATAAATATCAGTATATTTCAGTTACCTACAGAAAAATAAATGTAAGGAACGGATATTATCATCTGTGTATCCTCTAATTCTATTAATATTTATTAGAAAACTAAAAAAAAAAACACAAATATTTTAAAAGCTGTCAAAAACTATACGGGGTAAAAAAAATTTCAGGACTTCCCCCTCTATTTTTTTCTAAAGTTTATATAAGGATATGTACTTTCGTTAGTAGTGATATGAGAGAAGGAAATTTCATTTGGTTTAAATGCGCGATTTTGGAGCCAACTAGAAGATTTCAGTTATGAATCCTTCGCATTATAAAGAGCATAATTTTAATTAAGAATTTGTAAGACTACATATCGCTATCTCTTTCCAATCAAAAAAATAATGTGTATAGTTATTAAAAACAATATTTACAATAATTCACAACTTGTAGAAGTAAAATCAAATGCCAAATGTTTAATCTGAGTCCCTCCTCCTATTTGACATGGAGACAAGCATAGAATGATCTCATATCTCATGTTTTGAAAAGCATACGTGGTATTTTTTTTTTGCAGGCCTTAAAAATCACGTTTATAAACAATAAATATTTTCTAAGGGTGTTTTTTAGATTATGGATTAATTGTAACCCCGTAGAAAAAAGGCATGAATCTAATGTCCGGAGACCACAGTCGCGCAGGCCATTATATTAGACCACGCTTACCAACCCACTGACCACGTAGTTTAGTTCCCAAGTTTTGTACAGCACGGTAAAAACGTGCTGGGATACCATCCTGCTGGAATTGAACAGTCACTTCTTCAAATTCATGGTTTTTTCGTAATAAAAGTATTTAATGAGGGGAAAATAGATTTTTTATCATTTGTTGTAAATCAAGTTCTCCTTAAGGATTCCAATTAATAACAAATGATCCTGAAATGCCATTCCACAAAATTACTTGCTCGTACATTTTCTTTTTCTGGGTATTGGGTACAGCATTCTTGGAAACCATAGGGATTTTATGTGTCCCAGTAGCTACATTTTTATTTTATAGAGCACCATTTATTAAAAAACTGCATTTAATTACTGAACACCACGTTATGAAAACAATGAATAAACAGAAATTAGTGCTTCTATTTACTCACTAAATTGTAGAATTTTGTATGGATCGCCTTCATTGAACTCATATACAAGATTAAGTTAATAATAATAACAGTTTTTTTCATTAAGCCCATCACAGACCCTTTGGATACGTTACAAATATAACCTATGCTACTGATCTGGTGGACTGCTACGGATCTGTTCTACAATTTCAAATTGTTAATCTTTGCCTAAGAGACGCCGACCTGAACGTGGAGCAACTGAAATGGATCTAGATACTCAAAGCTATTTTGTATTTACTTGTCACGGATCTATCAGGATGTAAATAAATAAACCGCCTTTCTGCCTAATTATGGTTTTCATTCATAGCGGCGAAAATAAATATTATTTACACTTTGTTTCCATGACAATGAGGCATTTTTTATCGTAGTCAGTAGTAATTTGAGAATAATATTAAAAAAATTAATGATAAAGCGATTCAAAATCAATAACGATATAATATAAACATTTCTCAAAACACTTCGCGAAAGAGTAACTACACAATAATGATACCACTGGATGATAATGGCCCACTGGATAATAACCACTCTAAAATTACGACCTTCTTTGACGACAATGAAACAATGAAGGGATTTTTTTATACTAAACCGTAGTTCGAACCGGGAAAGCCCGGTCACTCTTTGAAAATGGCCTTCTAATAATTAGTGTAATTTACAATCTTCATTGGATCCTTCTTTATTCCATTCTTCATTGCATTCCTAATTGATTCAGCACGCAAACGACTAATAAATTAGTTTCCACACGGACAGTAACTTTGGAACAAAATTTAAATGTAAAGCCTTAATGCAAATAATGGCAGATATCAGTGTCGAAATTTGCAAAATTTTAAGCTATCGAGAAACAAACCCCGTTTATTGTCTTGTACTGGGAAAATCACCGTATTCATCTCATCCGGCTCTACGACGTATACCATAAAAAACACCCATTTAGCAGTGTAAATAATTGATAAAATGTGTTTGTATGTAAAAAAGAACAACCGTCCAAATCCGTAAAAATTCCTGTTAATATATAGCCAATATTGTGAGATTAATTTATTATTTATCGTATTGACATATTATGAGTGCGATGAAACTTTCATGATGTGTTATTACTTGTATATTTAATGTCTATGTTGAATAAAATTACATATTCATAAGTAATATGACTAAAAATATGCTGTTACACAATGTTTTAAGATCAAAAGCGTTAACTGTTACATTTTGTCTTAATTTGTCATACTATAGTAACATAACTTACAAAAATAATATATACTGCATCCGTATTATAAAATCTGGCAGATAACATATAATAACAGTTAGGTGGAGTGGAAATATAATATGAGATTCCGGCATATTTTGTAAAAAATCATTTGTTTACATTTCTTTAAATTTTTTCAACCTTTTCTTATTCATAGGCATTTTAAAAAGGTATAATGTACAAACATTTAGAATGGTGCAAAATGTTGATCGTTTTTAGGATACATATCTTTAACAATAATTACGATTACTTTACATATATCGTCATCTCTTATTGTATGACAACATTAAAAATTTATTTCTTATATAGTTAATCAACTGCACAAATATTAATTCTTTCAAACCAATAAAGTTCATACATTACCCAAGTTTAGAGTATTCTGTTTTTTTTTATTTTATATTATTTTTTTTTGTACTACGAAACATACATAAATAGCCTTTGGCAAGATATATAGATCCACACATATAATTTATTTAATGTTATATCAAAGTGTTTAATAATTTTCTTATCTACATTCTAAATAAAAATCTAAATTAGATTTTTCTAAATCTAAAAGCGTAAAGCTTTTAAATAAACATTGCATCTTTCAGGCCCAATTTTGAGCTAAATATCTAACTTTTAGGAAGTAGATATACTATGTTGAAACTTTAAATTAACATCTGCTGCAAACTTTTATTTTCTAATGTGTAAATATATATTACAAAATAATTATAAAAAGAATAACACTGATACAAAACTTGTATTATTATTAAAACTACATAATATGTGAATTTAGTGTGTTGAAAAGATAGCATACGTCAATTTTCGGGATATAGCGTAAAAATTAAATAAAAAAATGTGTATGCCTTAGAACTGCGAACCTAGACACGCTCTCGACACTTCACGTTTCCGACATAAGCTTTTACGACTGTGCTTCTCCCTCAAGCTCTCTCTGGCACCTTACTACTAAACTGAACTTTTCCTCCTGTGATATAAAATTTTAGTACTCTCCAGCTGAGTTATATTAATAAAAATTTAATTGTATCTCTCTCATAATAACATTAAACTGTTGTCGATATATTCTATCTAAAATCACCCAGCTATTATTATTTGTTATTAAATAAATATATGCTATGCCTATACTTTATTTTGCAAGTATAACGAGCATTTTGTAAAAATACAATGCATGTTTTGTGATCTTATGACAGCCATTATGTGTCCTAAGGCATCAGTGGTAATTTTATTGTCTTTCATACCAATCCCTACAACACATTATCGGTATGCAAGGTATGCCTGATAGCCTAAATTGTGCAAGGAAATTATAATTGATATCTTCGGGCTTCAATATTTAAAGTATATTGAAGCCCGAAGATTTCAATATAATTTCCTGGATGGCTTCTCTACACAATTTCCTATGCTCTTTAGTTGGCTTCTCTTACAGTACAATAAAAAATTTACATTAATTCATTCATTTAATGCAAAAACTTTAACTTAAAAAAGTACAATATTCCTAAATATTTATGAAAGTATTTTAATTTTTAACCTAATAAACATAACATTTCAAAGATTTTTTCAAGATTATCTTGATAATAAGATATGGTGTTAGGCAAGTATTTTATTAAATAAAAAAATACTAGTAACTGTATTTTGAACCCATTTGTTAAGTCTAAGATACGCTGTTTTCAAAAAAGAGCATAACCAGAAACTTGAATTATGAAAAGATTTATTTATGACTTTCTGAGAATTTATATATATATATATATATATATATATATAAATTATATATATATATATATATATACTAGAGCAATTACAAAACAACTTCTGGATTTATTCATTCCAAAAATTATTCCTGTTGTGTTCAACATAGTAAAATTACGTTACTGTACATAAGTTAGTCCATTAGAATTATTAAAGTAATTATTCCTTTATACCAAGAGAAAATTATATAAATCTAGTTTTCTAACTGTGAAGGTACATAACTGAGTTTAACAAACTTATACACTCTAAATCCTAAGTGCTTGGTACTTAGCAATTCAACAACCTGTGTTGAAGAAAATAGGGAAAAGTTTTGGATTCAATGCAGTATTGAGAGTACAATATTTATTTTAGATAGAGCTTAATAGCTTGGATTAAATAGTACGGTTCTGAAAACAAATCAACTTCAAAATATATTGTACTGCACTGTTTTGAGCTGCTGCATTATTTTGTTTTATTATATCTTCCACAGTTGAGATTATCTCATTGATGAGTAAAATCGGATTAAAAATCCGTAACATGGTTGTTAAGTATTATTGCGTTAAATAACTTGTTTTTTATTGCCTAATATGAAAAGGCTACTTTTATTTAACAATAATTATGTATATATTTTTTGGGCAAATTATACTCTATATTTGGCTTTATTTTACTAAACTGTATATACTGCATTAATTCTATATCTCTTTCTGCGGCCTAGTGCCTACTATACCATTCCATACTGGATTAAAATATTCAAGTACAGTGACAGACCAATGAACCATTGTTTCACGAATCAGCTGTTTACTGTACACTCACCAACCAATCACAACGGTTGACTTATCAAGGCTCCGTGTTGTTGCCCACCTTGCAAGCGACGGCACGCTTGACCAGTACACTAAAAATCCCGCCTGGGGCACGTACACTCTCAGCCACTGCTGACCATACTTACTCAACACGTGACTTTATGCCCCATGAGTTACTCTATCATTTAAATATTAGTTTTTATCTCTATTTGTTGCACATTTACATTAACATTAAAGTCAGTGCTCTGGATTGGCAATCTCTACCAGAACGTCTCTGTTCCCGTACACCCGCGTCTACCATGCTCTACAGGACTGGCCACAGTGTTATGAACTATTCGTTTGCGGTCCTATTGTGCGTGAGTGAATCCGTGAAGGACATCTTCCGTCTTTCACGCCTGCCTACAAGACAGCAACCTATTTCCACACTTTCTGATCACAACCTGGCCCTCAACAACAGCAGACTACGGTAGCCCTCATGAAAACAAAGGTAACTGTTTATTTTCTGCACTTTATTTGAATATGCACTGTTCATAAACTCATTATGTGTAACCTGGTGAACTATTGTTAAAATCAGTGTGTTCGGCGTCTTTACTGCCTAGTGTGAAGTGGTCCTTCTTAATCGAGCCTCAAAAATCTTATTTCACGGTTCTCATCAAAAAAATTTATTCTTTTCAATGGTATCTATTGAAGGTATTACGTGGGAATATAAATTTATTAACTTTAGTGTGTGAGTTAGGCAATAAACAACATAAAAGAGGTTTGCAGATTCTTAAGCTTCTTAAGTAAAAGTTTTTTTTTATGAAAAGTTAATGTTACAAAAACAATATAGTATTTTTGTAAGTTTAAAATGTGTTCACCACTCAAAGATAAACGAGATTGCCATTTAGCCATGTCTCGACCTTCTTCTCTGCACTACATCAGAGAATTGCACACTAACCACATTTGAAAGAATTGTACAGATACAATGCCATTGACGAAAGTTAGATAGGCAAGATAACAAAATATGAAAATGTATATTGTAAATATATGTGTATGTATGTGACTCTATTTTTTATTATTTTTCACAGTATAGATAAGGAGTTATGGCGTGAAAATGTGCTAGCTAGCAACTAGGCAGTATAAAACTGTTCAGACCTACCCGTTGGTCAATACCAACAAATATGTTTTAGTGCATCACGTCACTACTTTTTCTAACTACGTGAGCCACATGGTTTTGCTCTTACGTGGGTAGATTGCCTAGCAACGCAACCTGACGTCATACACAATTTAAGGTGGTCCAAACTCATTAAATGTCATACACCTTACTTTAAAGATATAGAATACTTTAGACATTCCTTGCTTTATTTTGACAAACCATACCACACTACTTTAAAAACCCTTACATATGTTAACCTTACACAAGAAATGCTATGAGTCCCATGTACACCTACACCACATGTGTTAGTAAGTCCTTTTTTGCGACTGAATTCCACGGTGAGAAGAAAAACAGGAATAGCCAATCGATAAATTGGATTTAAGCACAAGGTAAGGCGTTACATAGGCTTACCGCCTTATCGCCGATCACCTTCCACTTTGTGAGCATTACATTATTAACATACAATATAATAGATCCATAGTGAAAAATATTTAATAATATTCGCGAGTCACACTGAGCATGTAAGTAACGTGTGCATATCTTTAGTAACCAAATAAACTAAATTTTACATTGCTGATTTTTTTATATCTTATGATTAAAGAGGAAAAATATGTTTAAAAATTATGGCAATATGTATTTAAGGCACAATAATATGTATAAAATATGTTATATATAAATACATACATATTAATCACTTATTGTTGTAAAAAGTTTCCGAACATCCAATAAAGTTGTCTTGATAGTATCTACTACTATATCTAAAAGCTGTATATCAAATTAACAGCAAGATACCTACGACATAAAGACGGCAGTTTATAGTACACTATAAATGACATTAGGTTATATATAAAGTTTTGTCTTAAATATCATCTTCTGTCGGTACATGTGTTTGACGTTTGTCACACAATCGTATCTCCGTATCTCTCTTAAGTGCAGGTACTAAAACGTAACAGACCATTTCCACATGAAATATGTGCAGTGTTACAACCTGGATTCGCTGCGGCACATTTACAACTACTACGGTGCTTAGTGGTTAATGTTCTCGAGGTAATATGAACGTTCAAATGACATGTCAAGTCAACGTTTATATATACGCCTACATTGATGTCATCACATATTTTATGTGTGTAACCTTTATCTTTGTCACTTTTAATGCCTGAGACAAACAGAAAAATTAACAATGAAGAGAGAATATGTGGGTTCGCGCTCGATACGAATGTGTAGTATTCAATATTAAATCAAATTAATTACTGAAGTGTTGTTTACAACGTAAATAGTTGTGAAAAGTTGTTAATATATCGTTAAAATAAGTGTTGACATATGTATACATATAAAATTCAATACTAGTTATATAAATATTTATGAATGAACTTACACACCTCTAGGATAAAATTTAAGTACCAGTTATAAGACAAAGGGGAAATCACATTTAGTGGGCCTATATAAATGTAATAGCTAAGTTTAACGTCGTTTCCGTTAATTACAAAATAGGACAAATTCACAAATCACATCTCTGGCTTGTTTCCTTATTCAGTCACCTAACAGACAACCACTGTCCTACTGACAATAAGACAACATTCAATAAATGCTTAGCTAAATCCAATATATGGCCATGTAAAATGTACCAAATTCACTTCTGTGTATGTCGAAAAAAATTTCCCTTCTCAAATTAGTGTTTTACTTCACATATCAAAGTCTCATGTTGTTTTACTTATTAAATTAAAAATATAATTTATTATTCTATTTACTAGTTGTCAAAATTTGTACCCATAGGGCCATATTTTAATTATAATAATTATATTGTTATGTTATTTACATTAATACTTGCAAACACTCAATGTTCAATGCATTTCTATTATAAGAAAACATACTCCACAAAAGTTGTGTTTATATGAAATTTAATTCTTAATATACAAAAAGTGACTGAAATTTAATAATTTTAAACATTAAATTATATGCCTCTATTTTACCGTCAGATATTATTAAGAAAATACAGTCATAACGATAGCACTGTAAACTATTGTTAAAAACTTACAAATTGTTATTACGCAATAACAAGAATGCCTTAGTAATAATGTAATTGGTTCCCATATAAACAATACCTTAGATTGAAAACTCACGAAATGACATCCTGAAAATTTACTTTAACAAAAAGGTCTACTGACAAGTATTTTGCTTGGAAATTAACATTGTACATAATATAATTGCTGATTTTAAGTAAGACAATACACAAATCATTTAAGTATCTTGATACATTTTCATTCTGTTTGGAAGTAATGAAAGTTTGAAAACGCAACAGGCCTTATGTACTATACTAAGAAGAGGACCGATCCCAAAGTCAAAACTATCAGTGATTGAACAATCGCTCAGACATGACAAAGAAATCTATATTAACATTGAGGGATACAATAATTATAGAATTGAAACCCTACATACAACAATAAATTTGTAAAAGAACTACAATAAATATTTTATATTAAAACGTAGTAAAAGTCCGGCTATTAATAAAAACCCCAAAGTGATAGCATGCGCATTAAAATAATTTTATGGTCATGATCAGAGAAAGGAATTCTTTTGACAATATAATAGACATTTTTATTTCCTTCATAATTTTAATTTATTTATTTTTAAAATTAAAATAAAAAATAAAAATGTCTTTTATATTAAAAAACTGGTGATTTCATCAAGCATACAAAGCATACAAGTTTCTTTAAAAATCAAGATAAACATATTTGTTTTATATATATTCTAAAACACTTTACTAAAAATTTCAAAATGATGAAAACCTTATAAAATACATAAAATTAAAACTGAGGGGGAAAATTTTAACGTCTAAATGTAGCACAAATTGATATAATTTCAATTATATTAACAAGTGCAACTATATTATTTATTCTATTTACCACAAATAGGTGTAAATAGTTATAAAGAATTAAGTGAATTTGAAACTTTAATAACATAAAATTTCACATCTTCTATCACCTTTGAAACTAAGCAACCATTGAATGGGCTAGGAAAAATGTTGTTTTTGATATAATATAATTTCTTTACCTAGTGATAAGCAGTTTATACTTCTATAAGCCTGAGTAAAAATAAGATAACGTAATAATTTTAATTTTAACTTTGTAATCTACTGCTAATCCTAAAGAAAAAGCAAATTTTAAAGATAGGATAAGCATGTTATATCTTAAGTATACATGGACTTCTATTCATAAAAACTAATATGTTTCTTTCTATACAGTATATTTTTATTGAGAAAATAGTATCATTTTCAAATTATTTGTGTGAAATTTCGTCTCAAAATAAACGTGAAAAACACTATAGTTTGCTTTTCTAGACAATCTTTTCGACAGGAAAAATTAAATTATTTTAATTTAAGATAAGATAACTTTAGTAAAAGTTTCTCAATTTATATGATTTATAATATTATTAGTATACCATAACCACCTGATGAAAATTGGTACTTCCCGGAACTCTGATCCCACAGGAAAAGGAATCACGAGGGGGAAAGTTGACAATGGAATTGCATGATTCATACAGTATGTACATGTCGATGCTAAGTCGATGGAAGCACTAAATTTAATTTAAAACTAATTCATACATACATAAACCAGCCAAAAGGAATCATAACGTAGATTTTATAAAGAAAGAACTGGGTAGCTGACAGAACGTCCGTATGAAATAATGGCTGCATTTGTATTGTGGTTTACATTTTATGACACTGCTACGTCATATTCTTTCTTAAGCATAAATACCGATACTTTATACCGAATCTCTACAGACATTTTAAACATTTCAATGAAGAAAGGGCTAATAGCTGCAATCGCAAATGTTAACTGGAATAGTGCAACGCAATTAGATGGAATAGATAATATTGAACAATTTATTTCAAGGAATATTGAAAAGGTATTTGATGAACACGCCCCTCTTGTTTGTAAAAGAGTCACAAAAGAGAAGGCTCCTTGGAGAAATGATGAAATAATTAAGAATACAAAAATTAAAAATAAACTGCATAGAAAATATTGGAAGTCCAGAACTAATGGAGACTGGGCACTGTACAAAGAGGCACGAAATAAAATTGAACCTGATGATATGGAAAGCAAAAAAGTCATATTTCACTGAACAATTATCATCTTCAAGTAACCCAAAAGATTTCTGGACGTGCCTCAAGAAATGTAATGTAGTTGGAAATTCTACCAATAACGTTTTTGCCTCATAATTTGAATATAAATGATATTAACAGATACTTTGTTGAGATGGGGCAGTGCAAATGAGGTTAGCGAAGAAAAAGTAATTTATTTGAACTCGAACAAGTTAAATAATGATGCCGTTAATTTTAAAACTTCCATGCAGTCACTGACAAGGACGTGAAATCAGCAATGAATGAAATAAAAACCAGAGCAGCGGGCAGCGATGAAATATAACTATTCAGATGATTAAAGCCGTGAGTCCATATGCACTAGGTGCTATCACACATTTGATAAATGAGTCCTTGTCTGAAGGCATGTTTCCACAAAGATGGAAAGAAAGTATAGTTCATCCCCTACCTAAGGTACCCACCCCTCATAGTGTTAATCAACTTAGGCCAATATCGATTTTACACCAGCGATGTCTAAAATATTGGAGAAAATTGTTACTAAGCAACTGATGAAGCACATGGATGATAAGAACATTCTTCCTAAAACTCAATCTAGCTTCAGACATAATCATAGTACTTGCACTGCCCTGATGAACTTATTTTCAGATTTGATTGACTCTAAAGACGGTGGAAAAATACAACTCCATTGTTATGTTGGATTATTCGCAGGCATTTGACTCAGTTAGTCACAAAATGTTGTTGGACAAGATGCACTATTACAGCTTTGGAGAAAACGCTATTGAGTGGGTGAAGTCTTATCTTGGAGGAAGAAGCCAGGTGACAAGGGTTCAGGGCGAGACATCTGCCTCTCTAAGTAGGGAGCGAGGTGGTGCCTCAGGGAAGTTGTCTTGGTCCTGTACTGTTTAACCTGTACACCTCTGACTTCCCAAAGTGTATTAAACATTGTACGGCTCATATGTATGCTGATGACTGCCAGCTGCATTTGTCCTATGACCCTAGCTCAGTTCAGGTGGCTTTTGCCCATATAAACTCTGATCTTGAAAACATCAGTAAATGGTCTGTAGACAATGGGTTTAAAGCTCAATGTTGGCAAGTGCACTGTCCTTCATACTATACCACACAACACAATTCAGGCCTTGACAGACAGTGGTGTGGGGATTGCTCTTGTTGGGGAGTTTTTGACCTTGAGTGACAGGGTGAAAACGCTCGGCATCATGCTTTGATAGCGATTTAACATTCTCTGAACACGTCACTTATGTCATCCAACGTGCACTTGGCAGATTAAGAGGACTATACAGATTCAGATCTCTACTTCCGGAATTTGCGAAGCTTCAGCTTATGCAGTCGATGGTTTTTTCCGTCATTTATTACTGCTATCCAGCCTATGGTAACAGCATCTCGCGGGGGGACGTAGAACGTATTCAGAGACTTCAAAACTCTGCGGTGCGTTTTCATTTTCAACTTGAAACGTTTTGATCACGTGTCCCCCTTTCGAGATGCTGCCAGCTTGCTACCAGTGGAGTCCGTCTGCAGGATGTTGACTTGCTCATTGGTCCACAAGGTCCTATCACACCAGGAACCGCAGTACCTGAGCGAGCGGTTGTTGTTCCGGGAGGGGGTCTCGCAACGCAGTACCCGCCATGGCTACATTCTTGACTTTCGAAAAGTCAGGCATGAAGTCGGGAGGAAAAGTTTTTCGTATTTTTCGGCCCTAAATTGTACAATGACCTCCCCCTTAGCCTTAAGCAATACAGTTGCAATTCTTTTAAATTAAAACTTAAGGACTACATATGTGGTGATAAATAACGTATTTAAGTTGTTAGTGTATAAGTTTTAGTATTTAGTATAATCCAATGTTGTTCCTTTTAGTTTTAATCACAAGTCTTTGTTATTTAGTATTTAAGGCCATTAAATGACGAGTTGTTCTGCAAAACAGTGTATGTACTGAGAAACGCTTGTAAATAAAGGCATTTTGATTGATTGATTGATACCGATACTACATCTCATTCTGAGTTATTTACTAGAAGAATTAAAAAAACTAGAAAATAATATAAATATTGATGCCTCTAAGCTGATTTTACGTTGTCTGTACTGCTATTTAACTGTTATTCAGAAACCTATTCGTAAAAGAAAATACCACATTCAAACATCATATTTATTTGTAGTTTTTATTTTATTGCTAGACTTAATAAATTCTATTATAAATAAAAATTTATAGTTAAATATACATTTGTTTGTTTGTGAGGATGTGTGTAAACGCTTACTTCAGGGCACTTTACTATCAATATGCTATACCATATTGAACAGACAGACAGCGTGTGTTAATATGTACTATACTATGTCATAATAGTAACGTGGAACCCCCCTCCCCGCTTAACTGCCAGGAAGAGTTCACAACAGCCAACCAACTGTCCAAACAACAGCTTTATTGTCTGTCAGGATGAATTAATTATGAATGAATAAATATTTTTGAATCATGCTCCCTTTCTACACGTATTTCGTGCGTTGCACCTACTATACATCACTGCGGATCACTTAGATTTGTTAAACCCGTTTCGCAAAAATTAAACGTACTACCATATATATAATGATACCATTTTAAATATATGTTAAATGTTATTTGTATCATAATATAAACTTGGTTAGAGATAAGTACACTCCATCGCAGATAGTTTACCGGGGATTCCACATACTATTCAATATAACGTTGGGCATTAAATGTGGGGGGAAAGTATTCCCAACACCACGAATAATATAACGAATTATAATCAATAAAATAAAGACATGGTAAAGTTGTTGGAGTCATAATTTAATTTATGAAAACTCATTGATTTAGAGCATACATCTGACAACAGATACTTCAAAGTTTTAATTGTTAGAACATAAAATCTGCACAACTGCAGTAAAAGCAAGTTGTAATGGTCAAATAAAGGAAATTTCTAACACATGAGTGAACAGATCTGCACAGTTGGTTGATTCTACAATAGTACACTCCCCTACCCAACCACAAACAGGTTTCCATAATTTGGATTTCTATATTGCTTCGGGTATGCTAAATTTTCAAACGATTGAAGTTCCATTTGCACATGACTGGACAAGTGATAATACAGTTGTATTCAAGATTGTTATTAGATTTTATAAATATCTAAATTTTTACTATCAATATTATCAAATAAATTTTAGGATTATTGTGGGCCGTTTATAGACCACACATCTAAAAGCGTTTAGTTCAAATGTGTTGTGGACAATAAAGTATAGTTATTTTTACTGCTTTCAATAATATTACTATACCAATATACTGTTATACAATCATATTACAATAGAGAGCTTAAATAATTTTTATACTTATTATTTAACTATACAATGTATAATGGTAGATTTATTCACGTGTACGAATATTACTGCTTTTTAAAGTTTTAAAAGAGACACAAAATTAATTTTTATTATAACCAACTAGTTACTTAATCCTCATATAAGTGATGATCAATAAAATAAATTTATAGTTCAGCAATATATTATGTATCTTTCCATCATTAAAGTGAATGCAATAGGAAATGATATAAAGACATTCCGATAAGACAATTTTGTATCTTTTCACGATGAAATCTTGCTAGTATTTTTTTCAAAATTCAAAATTTTTTCATAATTTTTGATCTTGACGTTCTATAACACAATACTCTAATGAGGGTTTTGTTACACCATACATAAAACTAATTCTGTTGCAAAACATAATTCTTGACTAAAATTAGCCTCGCCAGTGAAGAATTACGTCATTTTTAAAGCTCTGCATTGGGATTAGGAGCTAGAAACAAAATATTACATATCACATTTCCATAAACAATTTAGACAGTTAAGATGCGAAATAAAATTTAAAGTAAAATATGATCTAACACTTAGTATATTAAATACAATTATTATAATCTCTTAAATAATCCAAAGGCCCAATAACAATAAAACAAATAACAATATTTGGAATGCGTTAAAAGGTATGCGAGTGAGGTGACAAGGGCCCGGGCAATAATTGCACTTGGGGAATAGGGGAATTTGTGGAGGGCAATAAGGTAATGCCTGGCTGATTCATTTACATTCTTTTTATGAGCAAACAAATTGACCTTGACGACTTTTTGCACTGCGCTCTTTGATCTCAGTCTTGGGGAATTTCAACACATGATTTTTTCTGATGTGACTAAAGATGAAGTATTCAGTGAATTAAATCCTATTAACCCTCCATAGGGCGCTTAAAATTAGGAAAACCCCATCAGGCGCTACGGAGGTTAGGTTTCCTCCAGGTTGGCGAATAATGTATATCATAATCGTTTAAAACTGTTTTTATTTGTTTAAATATTCATACTGATTTTATTACAATGTAATTATATTCATTTTTAGAAATTATAAAAATTACACTCTTATGTAATGAATGTTTCCAAATAGAAATCAAAATCCTTAAAAAATTTTTATTGTATAATATACAACATGATTAATTTTAAGGGATAATGCAATTAATTGTTAAAAAATGTTTAACCCTTTGTAAATATGGATGGAAATTTAACTTAGTTTTTAACTTCTTACAAAAACAACTTACTTCAATTCTTGTGATTATTATACAATTGTAATGTCACAATTAATTGCTCTGAAATTAAAATTTATTCTTTATTAAAAATTTTTTTTACACACGCACAAAATTTCAAAACATTTTCCTTCTGGTTGTTTATAGCGACAATGTTCACGCCATAATCATTACTGAAATGTTCCTAGCAACTGGTTACTCTACTAACAAGTCTCTCGTCTTCATTCTCCATTTCACAGAATTCAATAAAATTTATAGTAAAATTTAAAAAGAAACACCATCACATGTCACACATTTAGGCGCACACGGATATTAAAAACATGAAAACTAAAACACAATAAGGAAGGCACGGTGATTTTCCATTTAGCTCTGCATTGGGATTAGGAGCTAAAACAAATATTTCTATATCACACTTCCATAAACTATTTAGACAGTTTAGATGCGGATATATAATTTAAAGTTAAAATATGATCTAACTCTTTAGTATATTAAATCCAATATTTTATTCTCTGAAATATCCAAAGCCAATAACAATAAAACAATACAATATTTGGAATGCGTTATAAGGTTGCGAGTCGAAGTGACATAGGGCCCGGCAATAATGCACTTGGGGAATAGGGAATTTGTGGAGGGCAAAAGGTAATGCCTGGCTGTTATTTACATTCTTTTTATGAGCCAAACAAAACTTGACCTTGACGACTTTTTGCTCTGCGCTCTTTGATCTCCAGTCTTGGGGAATTTCAACACATGAATTATTTTGATGGGGACTAAAGATGAAGTATTCAGTGAATTAAATTCCATAATCCCTCCTTCGGGCGCTTAATTTAGAAAACACCATCCAGGCGCTCACGGAGTTTCCTAGGTTGGCGAATAATGATTCATAATCGTTTAAACTGTTTTTATTTGTTTAAATATTCATACTGATTTTAATTACAATGTAATATATTCATTTTTTAGAAATTTAATAAAAATTAACTACTTTTGTATGAATTTTCCAAAATAAGAAAATTCAAATCTTAAATAATTTTATTGTATAATAAACAACATGATTATTTTAAGAATAATGCAATTAATTGTAAAAAATGTTTAATCCTTCTGTAAATATGTATGGAAACATTAACTTAGTTTTTAACTTCTTACAACAAACAAATTACTTCAATTTTGAAGATATTACTACAATTGGTATGTCCAATTATTGCTCTGTATAAAAATTTATCTTTATTTATTAAAATTTTTTACACACTGCACAAAATTTCAAAACATTTTCATTATGGTTGTTATTAGGGCGACATATGTTCTCTCCATAATCATTACTGAAATTGTTCCTACGCACCACAGGTTTACTTCTACTAACAAGTCTCTCGTCTTCATTCTCCTTTTCACAGAATTCAAATAAAAATATATAGTAAAATTTAAACACGAAACCATCACAGGTCACACATTTAGGGCACAACGGATTATTAAAAAATGATAAACTAAAACACAAATAAGGAGCTCACGGTGATTTTCAATTTAGCTCTGCATTGGGATTAGGGCTAAAACAAAATATTACATAACACACTTCCATAATTCAATTTAGACAGTTTTAAGATGCGAAAATAAAATTTAAGTAAAATATGATCTAACACTTAGTATATTAAAACCCAATATTATAATCTCTTAAATAATACCAAAGCCCAATAACAATAAAAACAATAACAATATTTGGAATGCGTTAAAAGGTTGGAGTGAGTGACAAGGCCGGCAATAATGCCACTTGGGGAATGGGGAATTTGTGGAGGGCATAAGGTAATGCCCTGGCTGTTCATTTACATTCTTTTTATGTGCCAAACAAACTTGACCTTGACGACTTTTTTGCACTGCGCTCTTTGATCTCCAGTCTTGGGGGAATTTCAAACACATGATTTATGTCTGAATGTAGACTAAAAGATGAAGTATTCAGTGAATTAAAATTCATTATCCCTCCATTCGGGCGCTTTTAAAATAGAATCACCATCAGGCGCTCACGGAGTTTCCTCCAGGTTGGCGAAATAATGTATTTCATATCGTTTCTAACTGTTTTTTATTTTGTTTAAATATTCATATGATTTAATTACAATGTGAATATATTCATTTTAGGAAATTTAATAAAAATTACACGTCTTATGTAATGAATTTTCCAAATAAGAAAATTCTAAAATCTTAAAAATTTTTATTGTATTAATAACAACATGATTAATTTTAAGAATAATGCAATTAATTGTAAAAATGTTTTACCTTCTGTAAATTAGTATGGAAATTTACTTAAGTTTTTAACTTCTTACAAAAACAACTTACTTCAGATTCTTGAGATATTATACATTTGTAATGTCATTTATTGCTCTGAAATAAAAAATTTATTTCTTTATTAAAAATTTTTTACAAAACAACTGCACAAAATTTCAAACATTTTCCTTTTGGTTGTTATAGCGTCAATGTTCAGCCATAATCATTACTGAAAATGTTCCCTAGCACTCTGGTACTCTACTAACAAGTCTCTCGTCTTCATTCTCCATTTCACAGAATTCAATAAAAATATATAGTAAAAATTTTAAAAAGAAACCATCACCAGGTCACACATTTAGCGCACAAGGATTATTAAAACTTGTAAACTAAACACAATTATGGAGTCACGGTGTGATTTCCATTTAGCTCTGCATTGGGATTAAGAGAGCTAAAACAAATATTACATATCACACTTCCATATACATTTAGGACAGTAAGATGCACGAAATAAAATTTATAGTAAAATATGATCCTTAACACTTAGTTTATTAAAACCAATATTATAATCTTCTTAAATAATCACAAAGCCCATAACAATATAAACAATAACAATATTTGGATTGCGTTAAAAAGGTTGCGATCGTGAGTGGACAGGGCCAGGCAATAATGCACTTGGGGAATAGGGAATTTTGTGGAGGGCAATAAGGTAATGCCCTGGTGTTCATTTACATTCTTTTATGAGCCAAACAATCTTGACCTTGACGAACCTTTTTGCACTGCGCTCTTTTGATTCTCCAGTCTTGGGGAATTTCAACAACATGATTTATTTCTGATGTGGACTAAAGATGAAGTATTCAGTGAATTAACATTACCATTAACCCTCCATCGGGCGCTTAAAATTAGGAAACACATCATGGCGCTCACGGAGGTTTTCCTCCAGGTTGGCGAATAATTGTATATCATATATCGTTTAAAGTTTTTATTTGTTTAATATATTCATATGATTTAATTACATGAATACATTCATTTTTGAAATTTAATAAAAATTACACTCTTATGTAATGTATTTTCCAAATAAGATATTAAAAATCTTAAAAAATTTTAGTGTATAATAAACAACATGATTAATTTTAAGGAATATGAAATTAATTGTAAAAATGTTTAACCCTTCTGAAAATATGTATGGAATATTAAACTTTAGATTTTAAACTTCTTACATAAAAACAACTTACTTCAATTCTTGGAATATTATTTCAATTGTAATGTCCCAATTATTGTCTGAAATAAATATTTATTCATTATTAAAAAATTTTTTTACACACTGCACAAAAATTTCAAAAACTTTTTCCTTCTGGTTGTTTATTGCGACAATGTTAATCCACATAATCATTACTGAAATGTTCCCTAAGCACACTAGGTCTTACTAACAAGTTCTCGTCTTCATTCTCCATTTCACAGAATTCAAAATAAAATATATTGTAAATTTAAAAAGAAACCATCCACAGGTCACAAATTTAGGAGCCACGGGATTATTAAAACATAAAAATAAACACAATAAGGAAGCTCACGGTGATTTTCGTTCCAAGCACTACAAAAAAACCATCGGGCGATACGGAGGTATCTGTCAGTTCACTGCCGGAAGTAGACCTCATACTGACCACATTTTGATAAATAAAGCGGGTGGGCTATTGTTTCGTTTCCCGAAAAGATGCTCGTGAAAGTACACTGGGGAAACGACTGTCGACATCGAAAGTGAGTTTACTATTTTTTATTAATAAAAACATACACGGAGGAAAACTCCGTTTAGCGCCCGATGGAGGGTTTAAAGCAGTCTGTAGGACCCAGATAAAATTTCATGTTACGTTTTCAAAAGCATGCGCAAGCTTGTTTGCTAAGCTACTAAATATTTTATTTAACCTTTCATTACAGATTTCTTACTTTCTAGACATATTCTAACATTATAAAAATTATCCGATGGCTAACAAAAGTAGATAGAGGGGATATAAAAAAATCACAAACCCATTGCAACTTGGTCTTTCCCTGCTAAGGGTTTCGAGTGAATAATATAAAACAAATTGCTCAGACTTGTAAAACGTTTATTTTAACCGCATCATTATAGTTCTTTTTCCGAGAAGATATATTGCCTAACATTTAACTAACTTTTCTCAATACACATTTAACATGGTTGATCAGAACATTTAAATTATTCATTGTCTTTATACAGATTTTGAAAAGCAATTCAACCCAGTGGATTATTTAGTCTTAGTTTCTAAGCTGCATTACTCTTGTTTATTAGAAAACTCTCTGAATTTTTTTTCTTCATATTTACCGAAAAGGAAGCAAATCGTAACGTACTGTTGATTTTGTCTTAAGATTTTCCCATAGAATCTGGAGTCCCCCAGAGATCAAATCTTGGCCCCCTAATGTTTCTTATCTGTGGAAATGACATGATTGAATGTGTAAAATTTAGCAACATTTTAATGTATGCAGATGACTTAAAAATATATAAAAGTATCAGAAATGCTGCTGAATGTCATAAATTGCAGGATTATATTGATATTCTGATTGCATGGAGTAAAACAAATCTTAGGTTTAGTGTCAAAAAGTGTACAGTTATGACTTACTCTCGCAGAGAAAAGTGGGGAATCGTTAATTGTAGTTATGTTTTGGAGACTGAATTCAAAGAACTTGGAGTTGTGTTTTATTCCAAATTCTAATATGTAATTCAGGTGTTTTATTGCAGCTTTTTCAGTCATAGGGCATATTTAAAGATCAAGTAGTTTCTTAAAAATACAAATTCGGTAAAATTTCTCGTTTAATCATTGCTTTGTTCAAGATTAGAATATGCATCTGTTAAATGGTATCCTCATCAATCTTATCTGTGCGACACACTTGAATCTGTTTTAAACAGGGTTTTCAGGTTTCTTTATTTCAAATCATTTGATTAAAACACTTTCGATATACCCTATAGCAAACTGTAACCATCTTTCAATTTTTAATCTTGGGGTTAGGTTGTTATTTTTGTCATGTTAGGAAGAGAAATCTTTGTTATGATTTTTCGATTGTTTCGTCAGTGCACACAAGTGATAAAGGACTATCAATTGTAATATCATGAGTAGGGTCTGTGAATGAACTAACTGAAATCTATTTTCCATATATGTATTTTGTTATATTTCCTGTAAAAATTTAATGTTGACTGGCTTAATCTGTTTTATAGCATTATGTTATATATAAATAAATATTATAAATATATACATTATGTGTCACTAATATTTTACTATTTTCATTTTAAAATCTCATAGTATATTCTCAAAGTCTTTGAATTACCATAATATGTTACATAATTACTATTGTTATCAGCGCTCCATTTTTGTCAATTATTTAAAACTTTTGTCAAAAATATTGCTATACAATGCATAAGGTTTGGTTCTTGAGGGGAATATAATACTTTCTGTTATGACGTGGCAATATTACAATTGCATTACTACATGATTTACTTACTAGATAATTATTATTCTAATTTGTTTCATTGTATTGTTAAAAAGGTTAAGTTAAAAATTACTTTAAAAATAATCTTTTACTATAAGTTACAATTATTGAACATTAATTTCTTACTATAATTTTTCTCGATTATTTAGTCTATAATATTTTATATAGATTTCTATTCACTTGTAAAATAATTTATATGCCACTCACAGTTATATCGAACTGTGTTTACGATTTCTTTTAAATAAAAGGTAAGTTATGGGCATATACTTTTAAATTTCTCAATTATTACTTATTAAAATAATGTATTGGAATATATTCTACTTTTCACTTAATAATATTTGTAATTTAAATTAAAGAACAAAAAGAAACATTTCTTGGGGCTCTGAAGTTTGAGAGTAAAAAGGTTTTTATTTGTAACAGTAAAGTAACCTAATTTCTGTACATTTAGGGTAACATTTCATAAATAACTGATTAAACAATAATTAAACTATTTTAGGACAGATTGGAGAAACACCAGATCTGTAATAATGTTAGTGAGAGTATATATGATTTAATATGATTAGTCCCAAGATAATTTTTAATAAGGGGTAGACTGGTTTAAGGTATGTATGTTTTAGTATTCATTTCAGTTTTAAAAATGAAACAAAATTGGCGATAGCTCTAATCCTTCAGGTTAGAAAAATCTAAATTTCTCACGTCATAGAAGAGTTTAATTTGTAGCCACGATCAAAAATACTGACATTCTCTTTCCAAGAAGCTCCGTTAAGTAAAAAATGTTGTATCGTTTGTTCTTGTAATCTTTTTTTCTAATATAAGTTAATCCTAGTGCCCTATTCGTGTTTATATCGTTGCCCTGACTAAGAAAACACATTCATAAAAAGGTATATAAAGTCTACTTCAGTAAAATAGGTTACGGTTTCGGCCAATTTATTTAAATATTTAAGAAAATGTACACCTAAGTAGTAGTTAAAAACGCACTGAGCTTAAAAAGTATTTACTTTGATTTATAATACTCTACTTGTACTTCCGGGACTATTGTGGGGTTTGCTTTGTTTTTCTGATCGAGGAAGTATATATCTAAGTAGGTCTAAAAAATCAAATTAGGTCATAAAGCGACTAGTTTTAGCTATTTGTAATTTAATTTCAATGAACGACATTACTGTGGCTGCTGTAACGCGTTTATTGTAATTAGATGAACATAACATAAACATACGTTGTTCTGAAAAGTTTAATTTAGGCAAAAGCGTCTACAAATTAACTGGCTAAGGTCAATATGGTGCCATATTAGTATTTGCATAATACTAAATAGCAAATACTATTATATACTAATATAATATGCACTGAGAAAGAATATATATATATATATATATATATATATATATATATATATATATATATACACACTGTTTTAGAAACACTTCCTCTGAGAAATACTACTTCCGATCATTGTCATATACTTACGGTCTAAGTTATGTCGCGCACAGTAGTAGCGTATGCCATGTCCTGATCAATAATGTGTATACATACATTAGTCTGTAAGGGTAACTTTGGTCAAAAATGTGTACTTTAAACAACTGTATTCTACTTCTAGTTTAATATATTTAGTCAGTATGAGGTATAAATTCTGATAACAGTACTCTGTTCAGTGCACAATATAAGTGTTACATTCAATTTTGTAGGTCAACGGGAATTTGCAAATCAATTTATAGTTCATCTAGTGTTGCCTACTTGGTCATCAAAAAGTATTTTTATAATTTATCTCTTGAGAGCTTATGAAACGGTTAAAAAAAATAATCAGAAAATTGAAAAAATATAGTTGTGTAAAATTTGCAGCCTATTTAAATTGCTAGTTGCACGTTGACTGTTATGAGAATTCATTAGTATTCTTTATTTCAAGAGAGCAATGTGTGTTTAAAACAAAAAATAGGACTATATATGTTGAAATACTAATTCAACCCATAAATGTTTATCATTCAGAAAACACTTTAGAATTTCTATTTAAGTCATGAGTGAATCAAATGTCAACTCACCTTTACATCGGTAAAGTGGAGAATCACTGTTAAGTGAGTAATGGTTTTGCCTCTGAAATATAGAGATCACTAAGATTTAACACGTTTAATTTCTAACTTCCTTAAAATTTTATTATGGCTTACATTTATAAAACTAATACATGAAATTATACATTTATTTATAACAATTAATAAAACGAACAATAGTCTACTGTTTAATCTTAAACAATGATAATAAATTATCTTTTTCTAAATAAAACCCATTGAACAGTAATGATGGACATTTTAACTCAAAGAATGAGGAACAAAGACATTGCCATTATTGGTTTTACAATAGAAAAGAGAACTACGCCCACGACGAGACGTCGGCAATAAAGACAATGGTTTTCAGTGCCTTACCAATAAGTATGAGTCATATTTAACGTTAACACTTTATTGTAAATCTTACATAATAGACACATGATTTAATAATTATTTGTTTATATTAAACTAGCTGTTACATTATGTTATTTATGGTAAATGTAATTACCATGGATATTGTTACTACTTATCATGACTACTATCTATGATATAGTCTGGTTTGTATTAATTCTTTTACAATAACCATACCCGAATAGGAAATCTTTATTATGAAATACAGAAATAATAAATAAGCTACTAACACTTAATTACTGTGATTTCCTTCAAAGTAAAAACATATAAGTCTGTTATTGCAAGAATATTTCTCTATATATAATAAAGAATCAAGATGTTATATAAATAAAATAAATAAACGCGTGCCACAAGAAATATTATATGGACGTATAATCGATTTTTTACGTATGCACATACATAAACTAATTTTCCCTCAAACAGTAATATAAATGGTCTTATTGGTCTTTCTATGATATAGCAGAAAGTCGTTAACATTATGAAAAGCACATGGCACCAGAATGTGTTTTCCATGTCTTTAGGCCTAGGGCGTTTATCTTATTGAATTATGAAATCTTTTACTGAAATGAAAATATACTTGTGGTGGGAAGTGGTAAAATTTGAACATATTTGAATATTTGAACCACTGTTGAAAATTGCATGCAACTCTTTCAAATAATATAAGTAGTATTAATATAAGTGCTGTTGTTAATACTAGTAATATAAATTAAACGAAATAGGCTTTGAAACTCACCCTCAGAATTTAGTACATTAATATAATTCTCATAGTTACATGTATAGTTGATCATATAACTATGTCCCATGTAGCTGTTCATAAATAATTATATCTCTTTGTCACCTTGCCAGAGTTGCGGTCTCAACTAGTAAAGGTTTAATGAACGTTAAAACTTATGTTGATTTTTTATTAATAGAAAACCACTTCAATTACCACCCACCACAAAGGGGGGGGGAGGTGGGGGAGTCACCTTTAAGCCTTTGGTCCCCAGGTTAAGTGTTAGAGAGGGCTTCTTAGCCCTAACTTCGCCTGGTAAAATAAGACATTCTTTACTTTACTTTACTTTTTTAATTACTATTTGACAAGATATATATTTTTGGTGGTAATGGAAGGTGTAGTTATGAACACCACTTTTTAAATTACAATACAACATGACAATTTATATTAACATCCATACAGAGGGTATAAATTTGTATTACGTTTAGTAAAATAAAATAACAACAGACGGTAAACATTAAAATTTTAACGCTCTTTAAATTAACCTTTTGAATTTAAAATACTATGTTAACACAAGTAGTAAAACCTCTCGGCTATTACACAGGGTTGCTGGTAAAGCTGTAAGACCTGGCAATAATTGAGGATGAATATTATTATTTTTATCAAAAGCTTATTTAAAATATTATAATATGTTTTAATATTATAATAAAGTTAAGCTTCCCGTCCTATATCCGTAATATTTATGTAAGTTACTTTTACTTATGTTATATTAAAGATAAATATTTCATGTTTTATATATCGTAATATATCAAAACTATGTTGCACACGTTAAGGTTAATTCAAATTAATTTGTTAGGAAATTATTTTTTCATAGTTAAAGTTTTGTAATTTATTTAGTAATATCAATATGTATTTTAGTTGTATTAAAGAACAGTTATAGTTATTTTAAAAAGTGGTATTTTGTAGTACATTATTAAAAAATGTATTATGATATCTTCTTTGGAACCTGGGAATTAAATTAAACTAAATTAATTAAAAAAAAAAAATATTTTCTGAATAAAAAAATACTAATACGTAGTTTTTATTAAAAACATGTAAACAATCCTATCCCATAAGACATTTAAGCTTCTTTATATAGCTAAAAAGTATCCTCAAGCCGTATTTTCATTTCTCTTAAAGCCTTGTACCCAACAATGACTGCAAATTATTTACAAAATCGTAACTTTTATCACCTTTACATCACTAAATTATTAAACCGCAATGTATATGATACTAGAAAAGTTTTGAGTTTATAGAGCTACAAACGTTCGTGTAGGGATATAGCTCCAAACTACGTTGCTAAATGCCAGGTTAGAGTTTTTTCTAATAAACATTATGCAAAGAACTTTAGGTCTCCTAAATTGTTTAATATTGCATGTTTTGTTTCAGGATTAAAACCAAAATAATATAGTTAAGTGAACTTGTTAATTTTTTCACAAAAATCTTAATACTTTTAGATACACAAATATCAAAGGTCTATTTGTCTAAGAAAGTAAAAAATTTAAATTATATACATTGTGCTGGTTAAATCACCAAGAGTTTATTTACTTAAAACATCACAATAGTTACATAGAATAAAATATAACAGTTGGTCATAAAAAAATTAATCATAAAACCTGTAAAACATTTTTTTTTTTCACGAACCCGTTTTTAAAGGTTCAATTGAATTAGTTAATATACGCAATACTATATTGATGGATGTTGGACTAAGTTGAGTTCCTGTAAGGAAGGCCAAATAATAAGAATGGACAGGAAAACTACACAAACTGAACGTCGGATTAGTAATCAATCACTAGATATCTCTCAGATACTTTATTGTACTAAAAACTGTAATGAGCATTTGCAATCAGTGCAGAGGAGAAATTACAGTTTTAAGATATTTTCTTCTTTTAACGAAAAAAATCTACATTGAATTTTGCCAGTGTAATAAAATACCCAGTGAACGTCTGTCATACTTTAATAAGCAGCATAAGCGTTCCAAGATATATAATAGGAAAAGAAATAAAAGAAAATTCGACAAAGTACCTGAAAGCTATGTCTTGCTGGCATAGCGTGTGGTATTGACAGAACATGGAAGTGACGTCTTTGCTCCGTCGTGTGGTTGTCTCCCCTGTTGTGATAAAAGAAGCTGCGTAAGTATCAAGCCTGTATGTATTGCTGCAAATATAGTAATTACATAGTAATAATAGATGTAGTCAATGTAATAACTTTTAAATTTCATATAAAATTGCGTCAATTATTAAATACAAACAATAATACATTTTTGAAATAGTAAAGCCAGGTTTACTAGACAATAACTTTTATAATGATTACAAATACTTTTAATAATTTAAAAATAAAGAGGTGTAACGGGAACATTTGTACTCAAAGTATTAGAAAAATAAAAACAGTACTGTACTCCTCAATATTTAGTTGTTTTTAATAACCACAAATAATTGAATATCACAATTTATTTGTGCAGAATTCTTGTAGAAATAATAATACTGAAAAGAATTTCAAAATAATGAAGAACTTTGAAACTAGTAAGTGTAAATTATGTGTAAGTATTAAAATTAATAAAATGAAAATTTCATATTCAGAATAAATTATGATACTATTATAAGTAATTTTAATTTATATGTATTAAATTTATTTATAAATATATAAACAACATAAATAAATAAATATTTATATATATATATATTTATTTATTTATATTGAATTGTAATTATATTCTATAATTTTCATGAAGGGAAAATGGTATTCATCTTTAGGCAAATCAGTTCTACTTCTGTATAGTTGATGAAGAAAATAATATATTAACATAGTGTTAGAAAGATTTGCAAAGCGACATGATATTTAACTCATATTCATATTGAGTACAGAAAAATATGAAATAAATATTCGGGTTAAATTCATCATAACATATAACTATCAAAACTTTAAAGTTACCATAAAGCTTTACTATTGGTGTAACTTCGAAAGATTTTTCCGTGGGGGAATGGCATCCTCATCGGCATCAGCCACTGTCCCAGATGGGATTGTGGGTGATGTACCATCCTCGTCTTGTGTTGCAACTTCTAAGGGGAGTGGCAGGGCAAGGGGAGGAAGCCACCTTCCCTTGTCACTATTCCAGTGACAAGGATAGAAAACCTTTTTCCCCCTCTTGGTTTGGCCCTGAAATTGAGAGTAGCTACCTATCCCTTCCTTTCCTGAATGGTCCCAACCCCTATTTTACCAACAACCCCAGACTAAGGTGTTATGCGACCCGTGCTGAGAGTCTCGTGGCACTGGGGGTATATTCAGTGTCTACAACGGAGCCTTCTGGGAACCAGGGGACACCCAGTCGTAATTACCCTTATCTTCCTAATCGGGTCACTGGGAAGATGGACCCGCAAATACCCGGTTCTCGTGGGATCAGAATGGAGAATGAACTAAACCAAAACAAAACCAAAACTGAAACTCAAGAGGTAAGCGAAACTCAACCAGAAGAACTAACGATTGAACTACTAAGAGTGTCTGAGATGACCCCAATGGAGGAAGACAGATTTTCTCTTGTCAGAAGGCGAAGTTCGGCCGGAAGAGCCAAAAAAGAAGCGGCTATCGAGAGGCGAACTACGAAAGCGGAGGATAGAAGAGGCTATCGCTAGAGGTGAGCCGATAATCCCCCGGAAAGAAAAGCAGAAGAGGTGGGAAGAGAAAAACCGAGCTCTGATGAAACCAAACAACGAAGCCGGTTCCTCAAAAGGGAACTTGGTTGTTGTTGGGGGCCTCAGAGCAAGGGAAAACTCATTCCGCACCAGCCCAAAAACAACACAAACCCCAAAGCTATGCAGGTGTGAAGAGGCAGCGATCGCAGCTGACACCTGAAGAACAAGCAAAGGGGAGGGGAGAAAAGAAGGAAGGGGCATGATGGAGGTGTCACTAAGAAGACACCCGAAAACATATGCCGAAAGGATCTCTGTGGAGAAGAAGCTGGCTATTGTCCGGCTCGAAACACCCAGAAGTGAAACTATCGACGGAAGAAGCCAACAACCTGAAGAAAGTGCTTGGGCAAACGCGCCTTTAAGGGCAAAAAACGTTAGGATGTCCAGCTGTCATGTTGAAGGTGGGGCGATAGTGGTCGGCTGTGTTAACACAGAAACAAAGGTGTGGCTAGAGAAGCAGGTCCAGGAGCTGAGTCCTTTCGAAGGGGTTCAGCTGAAAATGGGCCCAGCTAAAAGTCTGGTAAGGATGTTTAAAGTATCCACTTTTATCCCTAAGGACATCGAGGTGGACAGCAAGCAAGAGCTGTTCGAAGCCCTCAAAAACCAGAAAGACCTTGACACGGATCAATGGACTGCTGTTGGAGGGAAATCTAGTACCAACGGCGAATTCCTGGTCCTTCATGTGGACGAAGACTCCCTGAAGAAGCTGAAGACTCTGGCGATGCGCCCATTTTTGGGCAGTGACAGGATCACCTTCAAGCTGCAGGGAGGTAATGATCAATAGTGGATGACAGCGGTGCTCCAGATAAACTTACACCACAGCAGAGCAGCTACGGCAACACTCTGCCAGAAGATACTGGCTGACGAACATAGGCGTGGTCCTGATCCAAGAACCATGGACCATTGGCAGCCGTGTGATGGGATGAGCACCGCTAAAGGTAATTTGATATATGATTCTGGCAGTAACAACCCTAGAGCATGTATATATGTCAGTAACAAAGTCAAATCACTAAAAATGGCACAAATGTGTTCTAGAGACACAGCCGTGACAGAGGTTCATTTGCAGACAGGTGATGGCAACATCAGAATCCTGTTTGCAATCAGTTTACCTCCCCATACGATTCTCCAGAACCACCGCCAACTGCGGAGATGAGGCGGACTGTGGAGTTCGGAACCCTTACGCGGAGGCACCTGATTGTCGGTTGTGACGCGAAAAGCCCACCACACACCGCTTGGGGGAGCAGCAACATCAACAATCGGGGTGAGTGCCTCTTGAATTTCATAGTAGAATCTAACTTAGTTATTATGAATCAAGGCCGTAAACCTACTTTTGTACAAAGAAGAGGTACAGGGGTAAGAGAAGAGGGTCTTAGATATAACTCTGACTAGCAACTATATTGCAACTAAAGTTTTAAACTGGAGTGTGCTAGATGAAGCATCTGCATCAGATCATAAGTATATCTCCTTTGACATGAGGTCGTATAAAATAAAGGAGACCTATAGAAACCCAAAGAAAACAGATTGGGTAGCTTTCAATGCAGAGCTAAAAAACAATCTATTAAGGGAAAATGGGTTTTAGGGGCAAGGGGTCGAGAACATGGCGAACTCTTTGAAAAACGCCATGATAGAATCGTACCACAAAGCCTGCCCCGTAATTGAGAAAAACTCAAGGAAAAAAAGCATGTTGTGAACCAGGGGCTGGAAACCTTGAGGAAAAACCTTCGCAGAGCATATAATAACGTGCAAAAGTGCAGGGAACTGGGATAGGTACTCTGCTGCCCTAACAGAGTACAATAAAGAGGTGAAGAAGCTAAGAGAAAACTCGTGGAGAGAATTCTGTCAGAGTATTGATAAGGCTCCTGACTGCGCAAAACTCCAAAAAGGCCTAGCTCGAAGCATCACAAATGCGGTGGGTACTATACTTAGGGAAAGATGGGACTCACACCAAGGATCCTGAGGAGACTCTTCAGTGTTTACTGAATACACACTTCCCAGGATCGTTTTCAAACCAGTGAAACAGTTGTTAGTGAATGGCGGCGAGAACCTAGAGATAGCTCGTCTAAGGTGGACTGGAACTGTGCAAAAGACTGTCATCAACTTACTTAGGGATTAAAACGGGCCTTGGAGTCTTTTAAGCCGTTCAAATCACCAGGTACCGATGGCATTTTTCTCGCTTTACTGCAGGAGAGTGGGGACTTGGTGATACCCTGCTCCTACGACTGTTTAGAACTAGTCTAGCGACAGGAGTCATACCCTCATCTTGGAGGACCTCTAGGGTTATATTTATCCCGAAGCCAGGCAAACCCTCCTATGAGGTTGCAAAGGCTTATAGACCAATAAGCCTAACATCCTTCTTTGTCAAGACCATTGAGAAGGTTCTGGATAGGCATTTAAGGGACACAGTCCTCATCAATTCGTCCCTTACATCCAAATCAACATGCCTATCAGAAAGGTAAATCTTGTGAAACAGCCCTACACTATCTGGTTGGCAAGATTGAGCAAGCTATTGAACAAAAGGAAATAGCTTTAGCAGTGTTCCTGGACATAGAAGGAGCTTTTGATAATACGAGTACTCACTCTATAGTGTCTACGCTTACATCCAAGGGGTACGGAGAAAACTGTTGTTAGGTGGATAAGTAACATGCTTAAGAGCAGAAGAGCACAGGCATCTCTGTGCGGAATCACAAGAGAGGTCAAAAACGCAGCGAGGATGTCCACAAGGAGGTGTATTATCACCAAGCCTGTGGAACATAGTTGTGGATGACTTACTCTGGACTCTGAATGAACAGGGTGTGTATGCTCAAGGCTATGCAGATGATGTTGTTATACTCATAAGAGGTAAGCATATGGTAACGTGTCTGGAAATGATGCAGAGAGCACTGGCCATTGTGGAGCGATGGTGTGTTCGAAGAAGGACTTGTAGTAAATCCTTCGAAGACCGTCATGATACCATTTACAAGAAGAAGGAAACTGGAAATCACACAGCCAGTCCTATGTGGGGGCCAGATACAGTTAAGCAGGGAGTTCAAATATCTAGGTGTCAAACTGGATGATAAACTCACCTGGAATTGTCATCTGGAATACATAATCAGACGATCTCAGACTACATTGATGATAGTGAGACGTGCAGTAGGATGCACATGGGGGCTTAGACCCGACATGTCACACTGGCTGTACACCAGAGTCATTAGGCCAATTGATGGTGTATGGCTCAGTGGTATGGTGGCCAAAAGTCCAACAGGTGACTGCCGCAAAAAACCTGTCAAAGGTACAGCGGTTGGCATGCTTGGGGAGAACGGGTGCCATGAGAGAGGAACACCAACCGCTGCTATGGAAGTAGTGCTAAATCTCCCACCCCTAGACATATTCGTCATAGGAGAGGCTAGGATGGCTGCCTACAGACTGAAGTGCAATGGGAACTGGCATTATCACCATGCTAGTAAGCACTCCAAGATCGTTGACATTCTCAAACTGGATATTCTAGAAATGATGTCTGACAGAATGGCAAAGGTTACGGACTGGGAAAAACCATTTCAAGTCAACATTGTTGAGAGGAAGGAATGGTCAAAAGGTGAGCCTGACTACATGAAGAAGGCTCTAACCTGGTACACGGACGGGTCAAAGACTCTGAAGGGTACTGGGGCAGGGGTCTGGGGAGCCAGACCGAGGGTTAACTTAAAGCTTTAGCCTAGGTAAACTGGCAACTGTCTTTCAGGCTGAAGTTACAGCCCTTGCAGAATGTGCAAGAGTTAATGTGGAAAGGGGCTACAAAGGCAAAAACATCTACATTAACTCGGACAGCAGGGCTGCTCTGCAGGCCTTGGCCAACCATGACTGTAATTCGAAGGCAGTCTGGGAATGCCATAAGGTCTTGAAATTGCTGGCGAAAACCATAAAGTTATTCTAACTTGGGTGCCTGGACATAGAGGAATCACAGGAAATGAAGGGGCAGACGGTTGCGCTAACTTGGGAGCCAACCGTCTTCTTACCGGTCCTGAACCAACGTGTGGGGTCTCATATAACTTAGCACGTAGATCAGTATACCAAGTGGATGGCTAACAAACACCTACAACATTGGAGAAACACTGAGGGGAATGTACAGGCAAAGCGGATGCTCAAGGGACCATCAAGGAACATTGCAGCAGATGCCCTTAGAATGAGTAGAACGGAGATCAGAAAGGTGACTGGTTTTATTACAGGTCATTGGATATTCCGAAGTCACCTGAACAGAATAGGTATTCCAGTTCAGGAAACACTGTGCAGGAAAATGTGGCGAGGCTGACGAAACAGCCAAGCACGTCATATTTGAATGTCCGGCATTACAGAGCAAACGCTCAAGATCCCTAGGTGTTCTTATGCATACGGAAGAGGGGTTGGAACAGGAAAAGCATTGTTCAGAAGATCTCATGGTTTTGTAAAGGCCTGGGATTTGATACAGCTTAAACCTGGGAGAGGGTGCACAATAAGCCGGATGGTGTTTTCATTTGGTAAAGTAAATCTAAAATTATTCTAAAAATTTAGATTTAAAAATGTAACGAGTAACCTTTCTTATTTTAATATTCTTCATTTTATTAAATTTTGTTCAAGGCTGTTGAAACATGTTTTGCACTTGGACGATATATGAAATAATGTTTAATGACAGCAATATCTGTTTGAAGTGTGTTGATTTTATATTTTTGAATTATCCAATAGACTAGGTAAAAAATAGACAATAGACTTGAATTATCCATTCTATGCAATGGCCTATAATTTCCCCCTTGGTTTTGCCTCCCCAGATTTTCTCTTCGCCAGGATGCAGCGAGGCCCTCACCTACCTTTTCACATCATGCAGTGTGGTCATCTTTGAAAAGCACCCTAAACAACAATATCCTTGCCAACCGTGAAGTGTATTGCTTATCAGTTATTTTCACGTGATACCTATTTTTAGATTGGCGTTGTGCAGATATTCATAGTTTCTTTGGAAGGTTAACAATACATATTATGTAAATTTAAGTAAATTTGATAGTGTATGTATTCCAACCTACTTAGATACAGTAGTAAAATAATAATAATAATAATAATACAATTTAAATAATATAAGAGTATTACAGTAAACTAAAAAGGTTTAAGTATATCAATTATAACTGATTTTAAAGTAGGGAAATTAGTATATTTAACCAAAGATATATTCGCTAGTTAAATCACTATAAATTTGTTTTAGTATATTTAATAATGTACAGAAATTCTACAATCAATAGTACTGGTAACTAGACAGCCGTTTCAGAGTTTCTTAAATATAATTGTAGGCGGTAAATTGCAGGTTAGTTTGTATAAATTTAGTTCTGTTTTTAACAAATTGTGTTATGATATCAAGTTGTAATTTTATTTATAGTTGTAAATAAAGCAAAACGCTGTCTAGTAAAAATATAACAAATAAAAAATTTAATTGGAAAATAATGTTGTTGTTACTAAAAGGTGCATTGATTTTAAAATCGTTCCGATTGCTCCAAGGACAACATTCACAATCATCATTGATAACTCAAGAATCCAATAATATAAAAACATCGTTATCATTAATGAAATTCTATTATATAAGATTATGGGTCAACTTTAAACAATTTATAGAGTGCAACATACAATTTATTACAATGACGATGCATACTTTCACGTTATTCACCAAATTCCTAATTTTTAAAGAGGTAAATTATCCTTAGTAATACAGTTGTTGCCTTGGTACTGTAGCATGCAAGGCCTGTTCAGTGGAGCAGGTAGGCAATGTTCATCATGAAGGCAATCAGTGTTGACAAGCACGGTAACTAACCAGCTGATTTCCTGCAGTGATTACCTGTGTATCCTGACATCTAGGCTAAATGATTGATAAACTGGTCGTCAGTCGTAGTCAACCAGCTGACTGTCACCACAACAGTACACATGAAATGCTGTACCTTTCGTTTAAATTCAGGTTTAAAGTTGTAAATATTTGTTTTAAAACTAAATTAATTAGGCCATGTTTTAATATAGGGAATATATAAAAATATGTATTGTACCTACTACTATAATAAACTGATTTCAATCAAAATATCATTTCAATTATGTCAAAATTTCCATTGATAATACCACATAATTTAGGACCTTCTCTACAAGAAAATAAATTTGTGGTTTAAAAATGAAGGTTTAGTCGGACACACGTTTGATCCATATAAACACATTATAGACATATTACACACACACACACACACACACACACACACACACACACACACACACACACACACACACACACACACACACACCCCCCACACAACGATTCCAAAAAAACTGATTACAGTCTAAAACCCCCAAACTGTCTTTCATAAATTATATTCCTAACATTATTTATGTTTTTCTTAACTTGTACGTACGATTTTTAATAAAACCCACCCATGTTTGTTGCACCTGCTAGATGACGTTTCAAAAGTAGTTCTGAGGTTTAATCACCGGATGAATGTTTGATAGTGTCGTTATGATGTTATGGTATTCATAATATGCAGTTTGTCTGTGCGTAACGTATGTTTATATAACTATGATTAGTTATAATACAACAGTATTAAATATGATTAGTTAAGCTTTTATATCTATTAAACGCTTATATTTATTAAACAATTTATAAATAACTGTGTAAATAAACCTCAACTGACAAACCAATTGTGTCTGATACTTTGCTCAGATAGTGGTGGACCCATTAAACCAATTTAATGACGTGGGGTGAATTTTGTATTTTAAGTTTTTACTAGTTTTTACTAATATCACATGTATATGACATTATTTGGTTTAATAAAAGTATAAGTTCATAGGGCCTTTCCAGTATATTCCAGAATTCAAGTATATTGAACAATACTTCTAGTAAAACTTTTCTATAACAATTCAAGTGGACTCTGAATTTTAAGTCACGGTTAAACTTTTACTCTAGTAAAGCAAAATCAGTAAAATTAAATTTGTAAAATTAGTTATCGAAAACACTATATTTCAATGAGCAAAGATTAGCTAACTTGCAAATTTACCTGTAAAAATTACAAATCATATGTGTTTATATCTTTTACTGAAACAATACGTAGTTATCAAGTACACGATGTTGTAAAATCTGATGTACGGAAAAAATGTACAAGAAATCAAACGGTCTAGTAACATGATATACTCTGTTGGCTGCTTCAACACTTGTACACTAAACCCACCTCACCGCAGTTTACCACAGTTTCAAATGTTTTATTATTATTAGGTACTTTTAAATTCTAATATGGTTTTATGTTTAAGTTTTTTTATTGTAATTACTATTTATGTACATGAAGTCCACGATAATGCATTTACCCCTAAATATAATATACCTATATAACCTAAATACTTAAAACATAAATATTCTTGTATTGTCTTGTCTTGTATAAAAGAATAGCTTAAATATTTTCTAAAACATTAACCCCACTATTTTCTTTATAATATAATAAAATATAGTATATTGTTTATGGTGCTTTCATTAAAAGTTTGCTATGCATTTTACTGCCTAAAGTAAAGCTAGATGCGGAATAATAACACACGCAACAGTGATTTATCTAAACTACTATATACAAATTTAAAAACGATTTAACATATATATCTTTACGGGGAAAATGGTAAATTTCCTTATAAAATATTGTTATTTTATAGTAATTAGGTAAGATATCATGCATCTATCTAAGCTCACTAACATATTTTCTTATACATTTATTATAATAAACAACAATTTGCTTTATTCATGAGGTTTACGTAAAAAAATATGTATCGCTTTGTCAGTTCTCTGAGACAATAAACAATACTACGATTTTGCATTAGATAATTTGTAATTATTAATACTGTTTATATTCACGGTTGTTTATATAAGTGAGTGTTAATAAAGCATATCCCTCGAGACGCTAGACAATTTTCATCTACGACTTTATGTCTATCTATCTCATTGCACGATATCTAGACCCATGCGATATCGTGATAAAGTTTAAATTTGAAGATATGTTACGTATACAAAACAGTATTAAAATACTATTGGATTTATAGTTAGGTGCATCTTCTGCAAATCATAACGTACGTATTCTACTACAACAAACCTGTCTTATGTAATATTAAACGTATCTTGATAGCATTGTGTTGCCTTATATTTAAAATATCTAAATAGAAAAATAACAATTAAAATTTAAATTATTATTACTATAGATAGACAATAACACCTTTATTCTACGTATTACCACTGCATAAAACCTGGGTAACTTAAAATCTTACATAAATATGTAATTAATATTGAACTTATAATTTATTTAACCTGAGACTTTATGTTCCTAAATTAGCTTATCTAATCGTGTAATTCAATGTAAATATAAAATTACTTATACGCTAAATGTGTCACGATTACTTTGTGGAAAACTATTCCTTTTAATCTTTAGGTTTATCTGTCCATATGGACGAAGTAATTACATTATCTACTGAATCGACAACGACTAAAACACATAAATCTAAAATTATGTTAGGATTCAAGTCAGATTCTTTAGAACATTTCCATATAAATATATGTTACAAAGCATACAAAGCTGTTGTAACCTTATACCGAAATTGTATAAAAACATATCCAAAATTCACATACGGTAAATGTAAAAGTTAATTTGCTTATTTGTGTTTTGTTTTTACGTATATTCATTCGATTCTACTAAAATTATACATTGATTTTCTTAGGTAATCTGTTATAGATATTGGCCATTATCTCGAACATCCATCGGGACTATGCCTTACTAATCTCTAGGGAAGCGAAATATCCCATCTTGGTCTCTGAAACTGCAAAATATTAACTGAAAAATCCTGTTAAACGTAATCAAGTGTTACGTTTAAATATTGTTTTATGATAGCACAACCATACTGTATGTTTAGTTGATTTAACTACTATTGTTAATTTATTAACATTGATATTGTAGTGTGTAGTTTGTTTTATAAAGTAGGCTTAATAGTAACATCTCTATTTATAGATTTACTTCAACCGGCGTATAGCACAGAGTAATAAAATATACATATGGTGCAATTAAAATTTGTACTACGAATATATTTTAACTATAAAAACAACAGAAAAGCTTGAAAAACAAGTGTGTATACAAATTAATTCTTTCTATTTACCTAACAATAACATTGGTAAAACAGGACGTAGTTTTAAAACTCGTTATATCGAGCACACGCCTGAACGAACGAAATCCAAACAAAGGCCCTCATCACTTGCGGATTGAGATCACCCAATGGAAAATATTTATGATAAACTCGAGGTTATGAATGTATGCTTAAAGGTAAAGAATTAGAACAGATGTTGCAGTCTTGCACTTGATGACAGCGGCGGCCATCAAGTTATAGTTTTTAACGTATTTTACTTAGTGTCCGTGTCCACAATACATCCGTATTTTTTTAATAATGACGACGCGTAGTGCAGAAACTCTTTAGAGAATAAATATATTACTGTTTCTAACGATAGGACTTCAAACTTGAAACATAGAGACACGTAAGCACACTAAACGCACAAACGCACTAGATGAGTAGTTGCTGACTAAAGGATTAACATTCCTATTTATATTCTGTTTATTGAAATTGAGAGACTAAAACATGAAACATGAATAAGAAGTCTGGTGTATATTATAATGGTTATGAATATACATAAAGTACTTAAAGGCGTTGAAAATATAATTCACTTTGAACCAGAAATCCTTGTTCTCTTGAAAAGTCTGTTAAATTATAGGAGAATCGACGTGTAACTGGTAGTTTTCCATAAATCTACAAATATTATTTGCTACAGACATTAATACGTTATTTATATTAAATTTTTATATATTATGACAATACGGATTATTCATACATTAGCTATTTTAATTTCTTATAATGTCTGGTATTTCTGATTGATTACTGTTGTAGCTGAGGTAATATTTAGGTTATTGTTTACACCAATAATGTTAGCCGTTGCAGTTAAACAGTTTTAGTACTTTTAGAATCTGGTACCTTCGACTTTACGATGTCTGAGTTTTGAGATACAAATCTACTTTCAATAGTACTTTAATAATATGGCTAAAACAAACACACTGGCATATCTCCCTCAAACATGCATACGTTTTAAATTAAGAAAAATGGCGTATTTTTCTTTAATTTTAAAGAAAAATTTAAAATCCCGTTGTAGTTTTATTGTTAATGCATTAAAATAGTAAAACGCATTTATTTATCTCTTTTATTCCTTAAAATAAAAATATTGGATTGGTAATTTTACCTCCTGTGCGAGATTTTCCTTCGCATTCAATAACAAAGTCAACTAAACATCTTCTTGATAAACCCCCTTGCACACATAACTCATTATTGAAATTATACTCCTAGTTAACCAATTCACTTGATTACCTATTACCTATTGGGAACATAACACAATCAGTATAAATAACGAATGAGTTTATAACTCAATACCTATTAGCTTCGGTCTCAGGGGTAAATTGGCTGTAGACCACTTTTCCCCTGAATACAACAAAATTCTCCATTTAATTGGACAATGCAATTAACTATCCCTTAGAAATTATTCACGTACTTGACTAATAACATCATGGTTCTTGAACCTTCCTTTCAATATTAAATATAGGCCTATGAGTACAATGCTTAACGCAAGATAACCCGAGTCATCACGTTGAGATGGGCTGCTGTTTAGAGGACTAAGCCTACCCGGCAGAGGAAGGTATGTACAACACATAAAGATTTTCAGGGAATGCTTTCTAGTCTTATTTTAAAGTGATAAAATTAGATATCGTTTAAAGTTTGTTATACTGTACGTTAAATTTCCATTGTAAACCCATATTCAGTTGTACTTTCTGGTCAACCAACAAGTACCTTTGGTATAGAAAACGGTTAAACGTACTCCTTCTTTTCAACTTCATTCTCTTTTAAATGTAACTCTCAAGTAATATAATAAACTAATAACAAGTCAATTTAGGTATTAGCTTACAAAGACTAAAAATGTTATTTTGTTTACGTAAAATTTTATAGATCCTGGCGGCGAAACCCCGTCGAATAGGAGATATTGCAGTTAAAAATAAAATTTTTAACCAAAATTAAAATATAAAAAGTAGATATTGAAACTTTAAACATTTTAATTATATACATTGTAACAACATAAAATATTTCGGTGTAGTAATTTTATTGAATTTTTTTCACTTTCGAAATAACAAAGGTTATTTGTATATATGTAATATATATTACCCCTTTATTTGTATTTAAAGTTTGTATTTACTCAAATATCAATACATCTGTATACGTATTTATGCATCTGTTCTATGTATAATTTTCTTTCAGATACAGCTATTTAATGTAAAATGTCTTCTGCTGTAGTAAAGGAATGAAATGTGTGTAATAAATAGTGATATATCTACATTTTCAATCGAATAACATGAATATAAAATTCATCGTTTTATACATTATAGAACTCAACAAAATGTATGCATATACACATTTAGCAGACATAAGACAATTAATATTATTTTCGAGTCACGCGGAGTTTCTCGTTATTTGTATGTATTTTCATGAAAAAAACATATATATATATATATATATATATAATATATATATATATATATATATTAGAAGTGTAATATGTTTATATAGTGTGTACTATAATATTATGTAACTGATATACTTAGAAAAAATTTGTTTTTAATAGGTGGGTCTTTTTTAGTGTAGGAGGTACACACGTTCATTACAAAGGTAATCACTATGACAAACAACCCAACCAAACAGCAGATTTAATGAAAAAAAGTATCTGTACATCCTTACATCAAGGGTAAGTGAGCTATAAACAAGACTGAAGCAATCATTAAGCAATTAATTTAATACACGATTCAGTAGAGGAGATAGGCAAGGCTCATAATGAAGGCAATTCGTGTAGAAAGCTAACTTAACAGAGGATTTAATTTTTACCGTAAATCCTATCATCAAGGGTAAATGAGCTATAAACAGACCAATAGTGCCAGTTCACCAGTTCACTAATACTACAAGATGTGATGGAGGAAATAGGCAACGTGTATTATGAAGATAATCAGTGTTAACAAATATGCTCACTAAATATTACATTTACTAAGTTATAGTAGGTAAATTCTACGATGAATGGTAAATGAGCTATAAACTTGTCTGTAGTAGTAATTAATCAACACGTTATTGCTAAAATATTCTTTGGAGGACAGTAATAATTATGATAACGGCAATCAGTGTTGAAAAGTATGTTATCTAAACAACAGATTTCAATTTTTATTAACTTTTTATGATATATACAATAATTATACTATATATCATAAATAGTAATATATATATATATATATATATATATATATATATATATAATAATTTTATATATAGATAATATTTAACTAATACTACCCCTGTATTTGTATTTAAATTATATATATATATATAACAACTTTAATTAACGCAGAGTAACTGAATGATTACTTTAGTTCCACCACTAGGCATATTTAAATATCATAGTCAATGATAAATTACTGCATGAGGTTTACAGACGAGCATAATTTTTAAAACCTGTTATTTAAATACTAAAACGAGAATGCTGTTATCATGTAAAAATTGGTGCAGTTCCGTAAATAATTTGTATTTATACAAGTTAAACATAAGGATTATTTTATTAGATTTATAGAAAGTTGGAATTCAGACTCACATATTTGTTTTTTTATGTATATACGAAATCGCAGGATATTTTTATATCATATTTTTGTATTTAAGAAACTAATGAATATTATAGTTATGTCTCTTAAAATGAATTATATGCTCAAAAGTCTACAGTTTAGTAAAGAAACATCCAAAATCAATGCAAAGTTAAAAACTAATTGAAAGAGCAAACAGTTACGGCAGATCTCCAAACAATGGCTTCCTACAACATACTGTGGTATGTTTAATGAACTATAGTTTTTAATAATTTTATTATGAGAAAACCCTAACAATTCTCCAACTAATTTCACTTTAATCTGTAATCTAATTTCAAATAGTCACTATGTTTTGTCTTGTTAATGCATAAGTATCAAAAGATGTTTACATATACTATACAATACTAGTCAGATATCCACCATTAATTCTCTACACAATTAGCTAAACTGAACACTTGCTTATTGCATTCGTGTAGCTTAAGAGAATTCTAATTGCTATTTAAAGTATTTCGTAGAACCTAAATAAGTTGCAGCATTTTATCCTTTGAACCTCAAGAAATGTTAAATTATAAATAATAGAAGCACACAGAAGAGTATAACCAGATAAATTCATGATACATTAAGCTTATATGCCGGGTACTTAGTGATGCGTAATTCAATAAGAGGCAAGAGAAAGCATTGAAAATTTCGAATTTAACAGTATTTACAAAAAACCTCTCTTCAGTTGCGTGCTGAGGCCTGTATCGCTACTGGAAGAAATATCTTTTACTTAAGCCGAATAGACATGGTATCTTCGCTAATAAATTTTAGGCCTATTCTATACAAAGAACTAAAGTTAAACTGCTATCTATGGATGAAATAGAGTACAGAAAAATTACTCTAATGTTATTAAATAGAAAAGGACTCGATATTTTATGACCGAAAACACTATAATTACCAATTCTTCAATTATACCAACTAATACAATCTTGACTATTTGGTATCAATTCAAGTTGTAAACCACTAGCTGTAATAACACCAAATGCCAACGAACAATCTATTCCAACTTTCCGTAATAGTTGTTAGTTTTAATTAGTTTGGCGTGCAGACTGACCCAGTGGCAACAACCATTGTTCCAGTTAATTAGATTTGCACAATAACGTAATCGGCAACTTATTATTACGCTATAAATCAATTACATATGAGCTATATTAACATATACACTATAATATTAGTTTGTGTTCTTATTAAATTATGGAAACTTATTATTATATTACCTAACTAGAGGTTGCACTAGATAATTGCAACATTGTTATTTGGTTTGAGTTACATAAAGGTAGTTTCACAAATATTTCAATGAAGTAAGGTTGAGTTAAATATTAGACATTTCCTGTATACTCCACTATATTTAAAGGATGTATAATTACAAATTTTGCTTAGAAAATGATATAAATGGTAATATGAACTTCTTTTTTAAAAATAGTCAAAGCATAAGGTGTTTACATTGCTTTAAAACAGGGCTGTTACGTTCAGTCCATATTAAATATTTTCAAATTTATTATTAGTATGAAGTACCGCCTTAATACGTGTAAATAAAATGGTGTCAACCTATAATAATATTGGTGATCAGTTTTTAAATAGTTGTTAGTTTAAGGAAGTATATCTATACAATATATATTATTTATGCATATTGATATATGATTCAGTAAAGCAAGAAATAAAGAGGTAAACCTAACTCAAAACAGCACTACTTGCAGATTTTTCAACCCGATTAATACTATTTATAATATCAGTCTTGAGGTTTGCAAGGAACTACTAACCATTATGTTATTGCCTACTAAACCTTATCTTAAGTAATTCCTAAAACAGATAGTGGCTTGATTTTATTGCATCAAAATGTTCTATAATCAAAATTTAATTTTTTCTGTGAAAAGAGGTTTATTTCAAACTTGTTTGGTACCATTAGTAATAAGTGCTTCATCTATCAAATTTAATTGAAATGAAAAAGTACGTTATTAAAGATGCTAACAGGCCCTCTCTACCCCTCAACCTCATATCTTATGTAGCAAATTTAGACATTAAAAAAAATAATTAAATGCAATAACCAATACAAATTTAAATGAATTTAATGTTAAAATAAACGAGTTGAAATATATTCAAAACATAAGTACAAAAGGAAAATTTATATATAAATACAAGTTAAAATTCAAAATCAAAATCAAAAAGGCAAGACACATTAAATCACTCTAACACAGCGATTGACCACATGGCCGCAACAAGCAACACCACCCGTCACCACCACAAGCCCTCAGCAGCAAGCTCTTAACCCTCGCGCCGAAGCGTACTGTGTACTCAGTACATCTAATCCGAAATAGCGTTCCAAAGGGGACAAGCCTGACCATTAAATGATCTTTTACTATTTTTCATCGATAACTTAGATTTGATAGTAATGTGGTCCCCATTCTTGTAAGCCGTTTACTAACATAAGGGATACATTTGATACTGTATTGTAATGTAGTCGTGGTGTGGTAGTATAATATTCATTTTTATTAAAATTAAAATTTTGAACTAATTTCAAGATCACCAACTCTATAGTGGTATAAATTACTTTTACTAATATACATCTCTTTAATCTCTGTAAAAAAGGGCTACTTTCCAATATAGCTGAGTCTGCGAAAGTAACCGTTCCCCTACCCCCAGCTAAGTTTTACTATACCAAATATTTCTTTCCCCAAAAGTAGTTATAACAAACAAAATGTATCTTACACATTTTGTAGCTGTTACATGCTATTCAAATTATAAGACAAGCGAATTTACTCTGCAAGTGTAGTGTGTTGTACAATTAATTTAATTGCTTTGTTATTCAATTATCCTCAACATATTGACGCTAAAGTATCACTTTTGCATCTCATGAGTATTTAAATTGGGCATTCATATCCCTTGAAGCAGAAAGGTTCTCTAAAATGGTTACTTAGAATTTCAAATATCCCTGAATGTGTTTGGTGTGCAGATTCTAGAACTTGTAAAGTCAAGTAACTTCACTGTTAGAGACCAGGTGGGATTCTTTGCAAACAGCCAAATTAACTGTTTATATTGGATTATCAGTTTTAAATAAAGCAATGGATATGATATTTTAATATTATTTTTGCTTTATGTTTTTAATATATTTGGCAATAACATCATGTTTGAACAAAATCTTGTTGCAACATGAAAAATGTTACTTTTTATTAAGTTAACAAAGATTGCATTATATAGTGTATGTTGGTTATGTATTAAGTTTGTATATTGTTTGTACTTATTTCCTTAAAACCACTATGTTTGTGTACTGTTGTTGTTATATATATATTATTTATTAACATGTATAGTGTACTGCTATATTAAAACAAAATAGAGTTACTTGTTAGTATTTTTTAACTAACTGTTAAATTGATTTGTAAAAATTCATGTGGATAAGTATGATATTCATATTTTTATGCATTAATTAATACTTATTTATAGCTTATGTGTTTATGTTATTTAATAGTTTAAATGTTTTATGTGTCCTTAGTTTACTTATAGTTGTTATAATTTATTAATTGTGTTTATCTGTGTTAAATATTGGTTGAATTACTTGTATAGTAGAGTTTTTTTCTTTTCAAACCAAAATTAAAGTAACCTGAGAGAAGCGGTGCTTGTTAAAGGCGGAGTCATTAGAGCTGGTGACGCTTTAGTGGTGGTATTTTTCTTTTCTATTTGTTCTATAAATAATGTATTTGTCATTTATAATATTTTTTGCATGATGAGTTAATTAACTTTTGATACTTTTTTCGTGTATTGTTATTGTTGTAGTTTATTAATTATATTTATTCTTATTGCTGTTATTGTTGTATACTCTGTTTATTTATATACTGTTTTTCTATATATTTATAAGATATACACGTAATGTAGAATACGGCGAACGTATTTCGATATATGTTGCTTGTATATGGAGGCTTATGTATAATAGTATGTAATGTAGATGTAGCAATATTAAATTAAATAAAATAAAAGACTACACTTTTGAAATTATATATATATATATATATATATATATATATATTCGGAAAGTAAATTTATTTTTTTATCTATAGTTCCAATAAAAATACGATTCAGTTTTGCTGTTGTTTGTGATCAATATTTATTAATTTTAAATTACAACATAGTCGTAAATTAATTGTAAATAGTATCATTTTATTAATTTGAAATGACAAATAAATGACAAACTGTTAAATCAACAAATTAAGTTAAATTTAAAATAAGGTAATTATTGGGGTGATTCAACGTATAAATGGATTGACAATTAATTCCCTGTGGTAGAGTTAGGCCTAACTTATCTCCAACTTTATAATGTAATCATACCAAATTCTCTCTTAGACTTTCCAAGTGAACCTAGTTATAACAACTTAGCTATTAGTTGGTGGACAGTGTCCCAAGGTAGTAAAGTTCATATTTTTTTATATACTTATCGTTTATCAAAACACATATTATTAGAAATAAACAATAAAACAAACCTAGGTTCTTAGTTTAAATTTGTTATTGAAGACGGATGCCTAGAAATAATAATGAAATTTATGAATTGGGCTGGTTTTGTATTAATTATATATTATATGTTTTAATTGTTTTATTTTATTTGTATTAGAGCTATTGTTATATAATATATTTTTCATATAAAAATCGCAAATTTCCAAAATCTTATCATTCATTCTTATTTTATTATAAGTAATCTGATATTTTTGTGAATCTGTGGAAAATGCTAACTCACAGTCAGCTTATGCAGCCGGTTAGTGGCACCTGTACAAACCAACAGTCATCACCTCACTTCCATACTTGTTCAAGAAGGTGTCTAATTAAACTGTCACACGTCTCCTAGCGTATAAGTTCATAGCCCACTACACCAAAGTTGTATTACTTATCCTCTCATCACTTTGTTTGCAGCACCCCTTTGACATACGCAAGACACTGTCCTAACTCTGCCTCTAAGAGATACATTTAATAATGTTGAAATCTGCCTGTCCTAAAACATTTTAGTCACTGACTCTTATTTTTCTCATGTTATTGTGCTCCACCTCCTCACAGGGTCAGTTAGTGACCTATAACTTTTAAATATTATTCAAAAACATTAGTAATTTACCATGGACGGTGAAGGACTGTGTGTGTTCACCTATCAGCTCTGTTCTGCAGCAGATATCGTTTCTGCCAGTCCATAATGGTTCGTCCCTCGGTGTATGTTACAATTATATTTCTTTCACATACTTCATTACTTTACAAATCAAACAGGTCGATTTTAATATCCTACAATTTGGTAGGTACTACTTTGGTGTCAGAGTATGTCCTTTCCTCACACTGCCGCCATTGTTTGCCTCTAGCGCTCTTTATATAGTCCGATCAGTTCTTTCACCCACACAGCACCGAGTGCGTGATTGACATTAGTAGCACCTGCTTACTCGCTACAGGTCCGCCAGTTAAATTGTCGTACACTTTGTTATGTCAGAATGGGTAATGCATTTACACTAATGCCATTCTAATAGAATCCAACGTGAATGACAGTGTTGAGTCTGAAGTATAAATTGGTTATGGTACATTTTGTTGTGAAGTATACTATTTACTTGTATATTAACTAATGTCATAAAAAGGTATACATAGATTACAATAGTGATATTTTAAAATTAGTAAATGGTTTTTGCGAAACCCAAAAAGGTAAGGTACGTTTTATAATTTCTGAAAATTTTTTGAATTTATAATTAGTACTATTTAATCAAGAGATATTGCCTTTCAATGCAAGTATAATTGCGACAATATTTTAACTAAAATATTACCCAGGATATGTTGGTAAAACCTGGAGCAATATAAGTATAATCTCATACAAGTAAAAAATATCTTTGTATGTTAGACTGAAATGTAAATCAGGATGGTCTGTGAAAGCTGTATTACTGGAGGATATATATTTTGTAAAGTTACTTAGTAAAAGCTTTTGTGTCTGATATAAAACGCCAAATTGATTCAAAAGTGTATTAAATTTAAATGCCATTTAGTAGTTTATAGAATATATTAACACTAAAATTAAAACATTTTACTTTTGCACATTTTTATTTAAGAATTTTAATATTATTTCAACTGTATTCAAATTTTATAAACAAATACTTGATAGAGCAATGAAAACCAATAAAATTATATATAATGAATGAATAATGAAGTTTATTCCACGGTAATTCAAATTTACAAGACTTGGCAATAATGGAGTATTACTAACTACAGTTACCAGTAATTGTGGCCAGTTAACAAATGTACAATACATAATAAATATAATATATTTGAGTTCAGTTCAGTATATAATTAAGGTTGACGTGCAGCTTTGCCGTGTTTGTGGCTTCTCTTGATGTGGGGGAGGCGAACAGTAGATAATATAAGATAAGATAAGACAGTAAAAACTTTTTACAATGAACCTAGACTTAGCTTGTTTGCAATGGATACACCGTTTAAAACTACGATTACAAAGTTATTTTATTTCATATATAAAAGTACACAGTTTACTATTTTATACAAATACAAAGGCAAACAGATATAATTATACCTAATTAATCATACGTATAATGTTAACAAATATGTTCTTGTAAACGAGTAAGTTCTTTTTTATCTAAAAGCCATTTTCAGTTTTTTTTACAAAAAAGGTTCTTATTTTCTATTTCTTTAATTTCAGTAGGCAACTTGTTAAAATGATTCGGTCCCAGATATAAGAATGATTGTTTTATTATAAACTTGTTTACTTTTGGTAACATGAATAATCTGAGTTTATTACTACGCATATTATAGTGGTTCCTTGAGAACCCTCTGTTGCCACCTCTACAATAAGAAAGTCGTAATGTTGTAAAAGTGAACAAATGTTGTATAGGGAGGATGTTAAGGTTTAGGTAAAGAGAAAAAGAATATTCTAATGTAGATTTTTTTAGAATAATACGTAGAAAGATGTTCTTCTCAAGTTGTCAATAACTGTCTTTGACCCACCTGCCCAACAATATATATATATAAACAAAATGATTTTATCTGTAAATAAATTATATATAAATATATATATATATATATATATATATATATATATATATATATATATATATTTATATATAATTTATTTACAGATAAAAACATTTTTTATATGTCAAACAATATTTGTCAAATATAAATATAAGCGGGAGAATGAGCAACAGTTGCTTTATCCTACCCGGAATATGTATACAATACTACTATGAATTTAAAATTCTTGTTATACCAATTACTCCAATAACAGTTTGTTTACCGCGTGGTAGTTATTTAAAAAAAATCCCTTACTTGTTATTATTGTAATTTAAGCCAATAATTTTGCATTGCAAAAATATCTCTATTAAAAAATATAGCCTAGATAAAAATACATATTTTGTAGACGTTTTACCCTGTTATACAGTAACAAGGATTTATGTTAAGAAAATAAATTTAATTTGCAATATTTAAAGATGTTATAAATTAAGTAATACATTTAATATTAGCCATTATTTTCTACCAATGTTATTTAAAGCGTGGACTGTATGATTTCATAACCTGTCTTGGGCATACTATTGTGAAAAAATTAATACCTACATTATTTAAATATAAAACAAATATAACATTGAAAATATAATATATGTAATCAGTATCACATCCCCCATCACTGAAAAATGAAATGAAAAAAAAACTAGTTTAGTTTTTTATATATTGCTTTGCAATTCCACTTGCTATGGTCACGGGCTTATTGCTGCCGTTTGTTTACACAATTTTTAAGTACGAAGTGCATGGTTTAATCTCGTTGATCCCCAGTTCCTCCGTTTAATTTCCTGCAGAAACTGTAAACGTGACATACCGCCATGTCTAAGGAATTCAAATTACTCATACATAAAGACGTTTATATTTTCGTTCATAAAGTAAAGTCAAACTAATTGGCTGAATTCACTATCACTGCAATCCAAACAGAAAGATAAATACCTGTACCTCCATTCTTATTACTATATGCATCGCACAATGGCAGTTGATATTTATTTATGCGAATAACGTAATACTATCAGCTAATAAAAACATTTGAAAATATCTAAAGTATTTTTTTTTTATTAGAATTGATATGGAGTTACATTCTGTGAGTCACTGCTCTTTGGAAATACATAAAGGTTTGATGTTGACAGTATTTTTACAATGTAAATAAAAGGTGCGTGCATTCATCAGTACCTTTTACTTTTTAAACTAAAACTAATTATATACTTATTATTCAGCGTTTAAGGAAATTATGTTGTGGTTAAGTAATCGCTTTGTTACAGTGAAAGAGAAGAAAGAAATGAGTTCTCTTTTTACGTAAAACCTATCTCAAGACCACGCCCGAGGGCGTAATATATCATCGGCTAGCTGAGTGTTCCAGTTCTGTTTTCATTACAGTTCATTCTTTAACGTTTAAAGAAGATGTATATTGTTATATGAATCATATGTTTTTCCAACATACATTGTATGTGCTAGTATATAAAATGTATAGTAACCAAAGAGTCGGTAACTTTAAAATATTAATTGACGTGTTATTGATTCAGTTTTTGGATATGTAATTCTTTAAAATTCTCCTAAAAGTTGATAATGTTTTCTATGATTTGTTTCTAATCTCCAAAAATCATTTTAACAGAAATCACGACTCAATTAATAAATGCTTTTTGAAATGGTGCACATCCAGAATTCATAATTTTGTCAAATGTTTCAAAAACTATACAACAAGCATTTCGACCATTAGGCGTTATAGTCCAAGATCCCAGGCCTCCCAGACCATACTTATTTTCTAAATCCCAAAATTATGAGAAATATGTGGGGTAATGTATGCTTAAGCACCTATGCATACCCTCTAGCTTCATTAGCCGGCCCGTTTACAGGTAACAGGTAAGAAAGATACATAAAAATAAAGCTTACTTTACTTAAATTATAACAGCTGGTTTTTGGATATGTTTTACAAAATATTGTAAGCAATCATAATCCAATATTTCCAGACACCTCTTGAGGGCGGTACCTCCCACCAGACGCTTTACATTTGTACAATATATTTTTGAACCTTGCTTATATTCTAACATCCAATTTTTGTTTATAATATTCATGGGGCTATTTTAATACCTTTTGAAGGCAGCCAGACCAACCCCATGGGCAAATCATCCCCCCAGACGCATTAAAGCTATCCTGTAAGTGTAAGCGCGACAGCATTAACTATGCGCTTGAGTGCGAGTGAGATGTACTCTGTAGATTGCTTTCTCACTCTTAAACTCATAGACAATTTTGTGTATACGCATGCGCTTTATTTTTTATTTTTTTGTGTCAATATTCTTTTATTATTTCAATATTTGGATTCATTATCGTTAGAATTTTCGTTCTCATCATTATACCTATCGTTGAATTGTATACTGAAGTCGGCGTTTATCATCATCCTCATCGCTATCCATATCGTTACTTAATTCGTCTGTAAAACCAAATAAATTCATTAAGATTTGAGTACTTACGAATGTATAAAAATAATTTAAAATGAAAATATAATACCTTCTTCAGTTTTCAACGATTCACTGACAAAGCTCGGCATCTGATCTCCATCAAACCATTGAAAGTGATACTGATTGTCTTCCAATGTCCACCCGCAATTCTCAGGAGTGACAATGCTGGGAAGTTTCATATGAGCGTTGTTCCAGACGCTAGCAATGTAATTTGCTCGACGAAATTGCTGCAGTAGTTCTGCCTTACACGGTGGTAAATTACTTGCATTAATACTTATAATTATATTTCATAATTATATCGAAACTCATCGAAACTCATCAAAACCAAAACCAAAATATAACATAGCAATTCAATTTAACAATGCCTGCGCGATCAAAAACGCGAAAAAAGATGCTACGCGCATGCGTATACACAAAATAGTCCATGAGTTTAAGAGTGAGAACTCTTATTTTGTTGAAACTGTTAAGAGATACAAATAATACACTTACATATTATTGTTTGTGTGTCAATCTGTTATCAGTAATTCTACGAAATTCCAAACTTTTACTCATCGTGTATAATACTTTTAATTATATTATTTAATATATCTATATGTTTCGTAGGTATAAGTAACTAATTAGTTTATTCAATTTATAACGGAAAATATGAAGAAAGATTAATTGAGTGCAAGTTACAATACGCTATTAATAATCCACTATCTGAAATCAAGATAGAGTTGAGCTACATATGTTATAGTCCTCATTGTAGATTTCCCCTTAAAAATCCGATATACAAGGGCTTGCGGGATGTTATTACAGCTTATGGGTAGCTACTGTCAGATCTGAAAATGGTTTAATCCTGTAATTCACTAAACAACGGGTTGGTTTTGGTTTGATAACAGTCGTTCCTCATTAAACCTTGTTTCCTTGTTTGTATTAAAGTGTTAATTATTTTGCAGTGGTTATTTGGAATCACATATTCAAACATATTAAATTCCTTTTACTGAGGACAACAAAACGATGAATTTCCTTACCATACCCTGAAGATATTAAGATAAGATAAAACGAATATAAAATTGTCTGTATAACCCACTGATTTATTTCAATTTATTATGGTCTATTCAATGGTCAGGAGAAAACTTTATGTAAAACGTATGAGTACGCGTAAAATGGTTGACTGAGTCTGTTTGCGTTATTTCAAATGTAAATCTAATTAATATAACAAACAGTGTGTACCAGAACACTCTGCCAACCTTTTTGGGTATTATTCCTATACCAAATCAAAACCAAATGTTCATATTAAAATTTTCAAAACCTCAATAATTATCCGTGCAACCGGAATTTTGTACTTATAATTAACACTTTAATTTGAGTACGACTTATTCCCTCATTGCTAGTGAATTGCATTAGTCAGGTGTTTAAAATGTATCTTCTCTAATCAACTGGTATATATAGTTACATTATTGTACTGTTTTACTTCCGTTAATATTGCTAACAATTGTGGCTTAGTAGTTAATCCAAAACTTCTTAGCTAGTTACAATATTGCTTATTATTGTAATATCCATTTCTTTTACGGACCTGAATTTAAAAATTCTAATGAGGCCAGAGACTGTAAAGTGAACATTTTCCAAACAAATGGTGCCCCAGAGTTAAAACATTCCCTGTCGTACACAATCGCCTGTGTGAAACTGTAAAAGTTTGAACTAAGTATGTGAGATACTGTTGTCGGAAGCGCGACAGAGGACTAACCTGTAGATCTAGAATGAATCTAACAATAATACAGTATGTTCCTGTCAGTTTAAATATTGGTGTAATGTAAAGTAATATTTGTAACATAAATAGTTTTGTTCATGTTGAAACTTTTTTTTCGTCTAAATATTTCTTACATAATAAAAAGATTGAAATGTATTGGCCTCTGTGAAAATCGTAGTCTAAATATCTTAAACCGAAACTGTCAACGATAAATATTCATCATACAGGTGTGTATTTATTTATTCATTTTGTTGTCTATTAATGGTAAATCTGATACACAAAAATATAGCAAAATGCGATGTTCATGTAACGTAAACATCTGAATTACAGATAATATGTGGGTACCAAAGTAATAGTACACAAAACAAAATGTGATGTGTATATATGTTATGTCACAAAATAAATTACCTGCAATAAGACAGTAGTAAAATAATTTCTATTAATAACGCTTTCAGTCGACTATAGTGCCTCAGTCGAAATACTATACATAATGTATGTGTTCTAAAGAGAATTTAAATATTCCCAATCGAACCGTCGTGACAATTTACTCAGGCTGAAAGAGTTCAATGCAAGAATTTTCACAGAACGTTGAGTGTCCAGTAGTTTAGTATTTCTCACTCAAAGTAGTGTGAGAAATACTGTATACGGCTGATGCGCAAAAGTGTTACCACTGTAAAAGAATATCATTTCTTATTTCTTAGAAAATCTTAGAAAGCGCTTGAACACCAAACAAAAGAAAAGTCGCCTTAATAAATCATCTGCATTATTTTCCACATCATTTACAATCAAATACTACTACCATTATTTGAATGCAACTGCAATATTAAGAGTACAAATATTTAGATCATGAAAACTACAGTTTTTTTCTCGTGAAAGTACATTTTCACTTGTGTGTTTGTCTTATAAACTTTTTTCATCTACAAATGTTACGATTGAGCTTAAGATAATACTTCATTCTTTAATGAAAAAACCTCATTTGAAATAAAAACTGGTTTATATCTAATTAAACGAAGAGGTACACAGCATCTATATAAGCATTTATAGTTAATCATCTATATTTTTATATTACTGTACACCATAATGTACTTCTATAACTGTAATTCTTTACGTTTTCTAAACATTTTAAATGGATATTTGATGTATATTTATAAAAAACTTCAAGAATTACAGCATCTGTGACGCAATGGAAATATAAAATGTACACACAATATTAATATATTATCAAAATATACGATATGTCTCGAATTTTTAAGAAGTAGCAAGTGGAAACTGCCTATATCTATTTTATGTGAGTAACAATTAATGAACTACTTTTCAATGCAATAAAATAATAAAGCTTTGCAAAGAATAGAACTATTTTATTAACCACTTGCTTTTTCTGTGCTTTCTAGTAGCATTCATTATTTAAAATAATTTGGCTATGTTATCTTTGAATTAATTCTTGATAATTAACTAGCAGCCTATAAACATGTTTTATTTAGAATGTATATGTTTATAAACAAGAAATATAATATATACATCTGCAAACAAATATTGATACCTAAATAAACAAAACTAAAAGTACATCCTTTAAATACCATATTTGGATACCATATTATACCAGAGTAGCGTAAACTTATAAAAATCGTCATCTCCTACTTTTTCTGTGCATGCGTAGTAGTTCATTTTCAACTAACTTAGGTAAATAGAAGTGAGTTAAATCGATTCTATAGACTGGTAGTTTACGTCTTTCTTTACCAGAAATACTAAATTTGGTGGTAATTAAATAATAACCTTTGAGCTTTCAATTTTAGGCATTAATTACTATCTTAAAGTGGATTTACACCACGTACTTAGTTTTAAATCGTTATAATAAAAACTATAAATATCTTAGTATAGATCGTATTATTACTATTACCTAATTTGCTTACTATAACAATTCAAAACAACGGTTAAACAAATTCCAAGTACAAAATGTTAGATTAAACAATGATATGATAGCAATTGACACAACTATTTGATAGTGTATATTATTACTGTGTATGGAAAAAAACATAGAAGTAGTAGTAAAAATGTTCATGGGGAATTTGAAACGATAAAAAAACAGAGACAGCACATCATATTTTATGGTAAAATTCAATATGCTTTGTTCATTCCCAAATTTTAACAGCCATTATAACATTAAAAGAATCAATATTAACAATCAGTCATTACTTATAATGTTATTTAACATGTATAAAACGTAAATGTGAATTGTTATTAAAAGTTCCATGAGTATGAGAGGAAGAACGTATGTCAAACAGAAATGTGACAGTGACAATGCTGAAACGTCAGTTCCTGCGGTAATGACGCCATCAGATCAAACTATGCTGAGTCTACAAAACAAGGGTGTTTCTGCTTGCACATAACAGTTTATAGTGAAAAACCTAACAACATATTTCGACTCCTATTGATTAATTCCTTAATCCATTGTTAAGAAAACGTGATTTAATTTACTATTATCATCGAAAGTAATACAAACATACAATAATGATTCCGATTAATATTTTCAGAGGACTCCATCATAATACATCTTTTACTAGGTTTACTATGGATTTATTTTTCCTTCACTCTCGTCCAAATTAGTCCAAGATTTTTCCTAAAATTGTTAGAGGTATTCATTCAAATATTTTACGATATTACAGATAAATTTAAGTATTGAATTGGTACTCATAAAAGATATTTCATTCCTCTGCTTTAGGACCGTAAAACAGTGCTCCTTGATTCTAAAGCCCAATATTTCATAAATTGATTAGGAGATAAATAAATCTCCCGTGATTAAGTTTACTTATCTTCAAGAATTATTATTATGTTATTTTAAATAAATATTCTTTTGGCGAATCTGTCATTGAGTGCGAAATCTCGTGGAAAGGCATTGGTAACGGCTGTTAACATATACCTGGGAACATTCTTTGACATCTAAACGAATTATCACCACAGTCATCGCCCTGTGGTGGAAGGGAGGGTTGATAAAAATAAGGATATAAGGACTTATTTACGTTGTTTGATTTATATTACATAAAAATATTATTTAGGTACTCATTTAAACACTGAAATAATATTATTTTATATGCAATGCACACTTACTTACTAGCGTTATGCTATTATATAGAATAAAGATTTACTATTAACTCCTTACATTGATATCTTAGGAAGGGGAGTTGGCGTGACTAAGATGCCACTGAGAGAAACGCAAATTATATGTATTCGCACGTACTTTTGTTTAACTATAGATCAAACTTAGTATGTTGTGATAAAGCTCTAATTAAAATTGGCTGCTTGGAAATCTGGTGTAGTGCCGTTAGCTGCAGGAAGGTAGATGTTAATAAAGGGTCAGAACGGAGGTAGATACGTGAGATGCACAGTTTCCACCTCAAAGTAGCTCGGTCGTCCAGGATTAACTACTGATTGTCTGAGAAGTTCCGCACTCACTTCAAATTACTTTTATGTTACATGTAACGTGCAGCCTGTTTAACCTATTACTAAAGAGCCAAGAATATAACTTTACTTATGTCTGTTTTTCAATCTGGCCTGATGATATTACGTTAAAAAACTGACTTATAAACTAGAATTTTAAACAAAGCTCCATTTATATACAGATCACATGTAGACAATGAATTTGCACGTTTATAAATTCGAAGCAAGATTTCAATAATGTTAATCAACCAGAACTTGATCAAACGGAGAAGTGTATTAAACAATTAACTGTGACATAGAGCAAACAAGGGAAAACTCGTGGCATCAACTATAACGAAAAACCTCTCTCTATGTCAGTGCAAAAATAAAACGATGTAGAAAGCTATATATTTAATATTGAGTCAATAATCAAATATTTAATTTTTACTACAATCTATTGAACATACGCACAGGCCCAACAATCACACACACACACACACACACACACACACACACACACACACACACACACACACACACACACACACACACACACACACACACACACACACACACACGCGCGCGCGCGCGCGCGCGCGCGCGCGCGTTATTTTATATGCAATGCGAACTTACTTACTAACGTTATGCTATTATATAGAATAAAGATTTACTATTAACTTCTTACATTGATATCTTAGGAAGGGGAGTTGGCGTAACGAAGATGCCGCTGAGAGAAACGTAAACCCGTTTTCGTATCACATGATTCACTCGCCACTAATCTGCTCAATGATTGTTTCTGGTGTAAAAGGAGAGTGTTTCTAAATCATGGAAGCTCACACTTGTCTCGCTGTTTAGCACACTATTCGCTTGAACAATGACTTACCGCAAATAATTTCAACTTAAGTAGCGTCTTCTCTTTTACCAAACAGCTAAAGTTGATATCTTCCGTATACCCAACACAACTACATCAAATACAATCTCGAATAAAACATTTTGCTTTTTCTATTTTGATTTTTAAGCCTGTTTTAAAGTGAATATCCGTATGCCTTGTCTGTTTCTGAGTATGTACACAGATATATATATATATATATATATATATATATATATATATATATATCAAGTCTAATATATCAATTATTAGACTTCTTGATATAAATTTCCTTTAATATTTCGGCTTTGCCGTTTTCAAAAAGGTATAATAAAAAATAACAACACAGTAATAAAATTTACAAAAGTAAATAAATAAAAATTGACATTAAAAAAGTAAACAGGAATTTTTGAACATGTGATTAACACCAAAGAGAAATAAATAATATGAACAGAGAAAGAATTTAGAAAAATAATTTTAGAAAAAATAATACATAATAAAAACAATTTATCATTTCATCTTTTATTCAGACCAAAGGGTACTTTTGATTTTAATATTAACTGATGCGCCTGTTCTAAATTTTCTAAGTCAATTTTGTTTCCATCTTTGGGTACTTTGCAAATACCTTTCAGTGAATAACATTGTTCAAAAATTTTGTTGGTGGCCTAATTCGTGTTGTGAAAACCAATTTTTCATCCTTTTTTTAAACGAACAACGATGATTATTCATTCTTATGTGCAATGGATTTGTTGTCAATCCAACATAATCCATTGCACAATTTTTACAAGTTAATTGATAAATTACATTTTTACTTTTGCAATTAATTTCTCCTCTAATAGGGTAAGTTTTCTTTGTATTACTACTAGTAAAAAAAATTTGACGATTTTATAATTTTGCTAGTATTACATCGTTTGTCTTTACGGGGTTGACACTTAAAATTTTTCTTCTTTTCTGAAATTTGAATGTCAGTAGGTGGCAATTTGGGCCGTACCAGAAGATTTTTCAGGTTAGTATTTCTACGAAACACTAGACTATAACCTAATTAAAATTAATGAACCTTTAAATAATATTATATAAAGATATATTTAACTAAGACTTTCATACTATTAACTGTGTTAATAACTATGAAGTTACAATAAAACATTTGCTCTTACAATATATTACTGAAAAATCGTAGATATATTTTTATTACTCACTTATGATAATTTTTAATAAATACACTCTTCAGATAGGTGGCAATGATTTATTTGGCAGTTTCACAAATGGTGCTGAGACGGCTGTTTTCGCTGTCTCGGCGCCAATATGTTACATTATGCTGATTCTGTGATACAAGCGTCGTCACGTAATAGCTGGAACACACACATCATTGAGTTACTACTCTCGCTTGCTAAGCATTCGTGCGAGTATATATATATATATATATATATATATATATATATATATATATATATATATATATATATATCAATTGAATTAAACTAGAAATAAAAATCTTGCCCTTACCTAACTCAAATTTGCTCAAAGTATCTCTTTTTTATAAGTAATTTTAAGATAATGTACTATAAATTTTGAAGAATACTATTTAGTTCTAAAATTTATAATAAGTAATGCCTTTCTTTTATTATATATAATATTTGTATTTAAAATTTCCGCGGTACTTTTATGTACAAGAAACTTTTCTTATAAACTAAATATGATATACAAAATTTAAATAATTTCAAGCGAATATCGCAACATTTTGAAATTTATAATTTTTTATAGGATAACCCTGAGAAAGTCTATTTTAAGCTTAGAAGTTTAGATTATAACATTGTTTAGATTAGAAGAGCTGAAAAGTTTAAATAAAAGGTTTAGTAAATTTCAGATAAATTACTAATTATTATTACTATTATATATGAGATGCATTAGTTATTGTAGATAAGACCAGAATATGCCTTCATCCAACATTAATGACGTGCCAAATTTTGTTTCCTAAATAATAATACATCCGAATTACTTATCTAAGTTAGTTACGCGATACCCAAAAATATTATGTAATTATTTCAGAAGATTTATATTTTGTTTATCGTTTTTTTTAATAATTTAATCTAAAAACGTCACGAATCTATAGAATAGGCAGCATACACATAATTATAATATCCTTTGTTTTAAGTTTTTGACGATGGAAGGATTGTGAAGAAAACAACGTTTTTCTGGACTTTTGTCTTCGTTCAGTGATAGAAAACAAAACTCAGGAACGCTATGTTTCAAGATCTGCAATCAAATCTCTTGTTCAGGTAAATAAGTGTGTTTTATATTAATTAAAAATGAATCGTAGTAAAACATTATCTGTGATATTACTAGTAAAAATTACATAATGACCAAAAGCCCGTAGTTATATTAGACTCGTAATATTCCAATTACATTTTAAATACATTAAACGTCACTTGGCGCTTAGTACCACTTCAATGGAAATTCCTCCTTATTCGATGAGAGGAAAAATCCCAAGGTTAAAAGTTTATTTTTACTCACTTAAATATATAGGTATATTAAAACCAGTGGCCAATATTCTCAAAACAACTAATTTCCAATGTGTTTGCTTTTTGTTGCCAACTAATTTATTCAAAATTAAAGAATTGTTTTATATTCCATAATGGATAAGTACGAGTCGTGAGTATACTTTATAAAAATAAAACATATTGTTAGTCAATCGGCCTAACTGTGGGAGATAACTTATGCTCTAATTACGTTTAGACAATAAAATGAAGAGCAAGCGTATAATATATTTTGAGTTTTATGATAAATGTATAATTGAAAATGATAAGACGTTTCAATTTTGTAGTAGGCTTTAGGCATGTATAAACCAAAATGGCAAACATATTACAGTGGAAATAAACATATTAGTTGTTATTTATTGCCTCATAGTATTATAACTCAAGTGAAATAAAACCACACGTTGTTGTAATGCAATAATTAATACATAAATTAAATTATACGTAGATCTAGGACTTACAGGACCAATTTTGATCCAGTGTCGTTGAAATAACATTTATTTTAGGAAAATTAATAAATTTACTATTGCATTTAAAACACAATAAGATTGATTATTTAGAATCCACCTACCATAGAAGAAGACTTTACCTTATTATAATAAGCAAGGAACCGAATTAATATAAGAAGTTTCGTTCTGAAAGTGAAATAATGTACTTAAATTTCTTGTTAAAATTCGAAAAGCTTCTCTCGACAATTAGGATTAATTTTAAAATGATTTATATTTACATTTTTGCTCATAAAATATTTCTTGATTCTCTTCCCAATCTGAATTTTTCCAGTATGTTTTCCTCCTCAAAACATATATATATTTCAATATATTTGCAGAAGAAGTTATAACTTCTATAGAAATATATAATCTTTTATTTTTTATCAAGCTTCAAAAATTAAAAACAATGTCGATTTACACCTGTCTATGTCATCTTAGATGTCGTAAGGCCTCGTTTAAGAAAATAAAAATTATTGGATAATTGTGATTTTTTTTATAGAAAATAATTTTTCTAATAATAAGAGCAATTATTATGATGTTATGAAATAGCCTATATCTAACTGTAGGCTCTGTCCCATAGGCTTCGTAATTTGCAAGCTACAATATTAACTACAACACTATTGTTGCTCATGCACATATTCTCAAACCTCTAGTTAAGATTATATAAACTAATTTATTTAAAAATATTTGCAATAAACATATTTTCATTCAATTAATTGTTTAAAACTATTTGGAATAAGGAAGTTTATATACGTTTCCGTAATATAAATCTAAATTTTACACTCCGTTATACTCATACAAATAATCACGTGTTAACAGGCTCAGGGCAGATTTTCTCATTTCGTGTTGAGAAAAACCACCGAAATCAATGTTGTCTATTGAAAATAAAGCTTCAAGAAAATCAATGAAGTTCATACTTTTTGGACAGGGATTTGATAGTTTGTTTTTCATAACAAATAAACATCCAAACAAAGATTATCCTGATATTGCAAAATAACTTGATTACAGTTTTTCTATACTATATAGACTTAATAAAGTAAAAAGAAATAGTGTGAAGGGATTGACATATAGTAAGAAAATGAAAGTGTATAATATCGTATCGTAGTCCCATCTGACCCTCGTGATATACAGTACACAGTACGTAGTGACACATATAACACAGTTATACTACGTTACGACCTCATATAAATGTAAACTAGCGCATCTATTGTCATCCCTGTCATAAATATTGAGAAGCCTGAGAACCAAGAAATAATGTGAAGGGCTTGACATATAGTAGGAAAATGAAAGTGTATAATATCGTATCGTAGTCCCATCTGACCCTCGTGATATACACAGTACGTAGTGACACATATAACACAGTTATACTACGTTACGACCTCATATAAATGTAAACTAGCGCATCTATTGTCATCCCTGTCATAAATATTGAGAAGCCTGAGAACCAAGAAATAATGTGAAGGGCTTGACATATAGTAGGAAAATGAAAGTGTATAATATCGTATCGTAGTCCCATCTGACCCTCGTGATATACACAGTACGTAGTGACACATATAACACAGTTATACTACGTTACGACCTCATATAAATGTAAACTAGCGCATCTATTGTCATCCCTGTCATAAATATTGAGAAGCCTGAGAACCAAGAAATAATGTGAAGGGCTTGACATATAGTAGGAAAATGAAAGTGTATAATATCGTATCGTAGTCCCATCTGACCCTCGTGATATACACAGTACGTAGTGACACATATAACACAGTTATACTACGTTACGACCTCATATAAATGTAAACTAGCGCATCTATTGTCATCCCTGTCATAAATATTGAGAAGCCTGAGAACCAAGATATTGATGTGTATATACTTATTTCGGAAGTAGTATATTTCCTGATACATTGTTTTGTATTACATTCTAGCCAGAAAAATAAAAACATTATTACAAATGGTGAAAGTATAATTTTAGTCTTCATGTTTGCAACTTTAAAGAATAGGTATTATGGTAATGTAGTCATTCATAGAGATGTATAATAGAGGTATTTTATTACTATGTGGTTTTTATTGAATGTACACAAAACTTAGCAATATTAAATTGATATAAACTAATATTTTCAAAACTGTAGGATAAGATGTATTGGTCTTATAATAAAAAGGCTACAAATATCACACTTATAAACTTCAAAACTCTAAATTTTCACAACTAGAAATGGTTTTTAGACATAATTGAACGTTAATAAAATTGGATGAAATATTTACGAATACGCCTATAAAAATCTACTATAGTGACATATTTCCTCATAAATTATTTTATAAACTACAACATCTAGTATGAAATAAATATATACAGAGGTTTGTATTCTAGTGAACTTAACTAATTTACACAAAAAAATAACGCTTACTATATACATTTCCTTTAATGTGAAGTCAAAATAACTTTTATTAGGATTTTGCTATAATAAAAGTAACCAATATAATAAATATGTGTGTGTGTAAATTAACAATCCATTGTTTTTAAATTTGGAGAATTAAAGCTCTAGTCACACGCACAAAAGACAAACTTATAAATTCTCTGAACATTGTATTTATTAGCTTAAAACTAGTACATGATATTTTTACCATTATCTTGGGCGTTGTTTTTGTAATGAATTCATTAATAATAAATAATAATATTTGAAAAAATCCGTATTGCCATGACCTCTGTTAATTGTTTTCCCTGAATAAAATACAATATTAGGCTTGCTAGTCTGCTAAACTGTTTGCTCTCATGATGAACCTAATGTTTATGGAAAACATACTAAATATTGTATATCTTCCTTGCAGATTTGAATTTATACTGTCGATTGAAATCATTTGAAGTATTCATTTTTATTTTTGAAATGTTAATTAGTTACATGATGCTTAAACATACTATGTGTTGTTATATTTCATACAATATGTATCGTAACTGTAGTGTTGTGATACAACCACTCTGCATCTCTTTACTTAATTATTATTAAAATGTACGTTTGTAATGAACAATAAACATATAAACTAAACATCAATTTAATACTGCAGATGCAATAAAATTTTATATGTTTTACAACATTTTTATCCAATTAGGAGCTTTATTTAAAATAAATGCATTGTCCTGATACCTGTTTAAGATTATAAAATTAAAGCCATGTTTCTTTTACATTTCTTGAATTTGTGATTTTTATCTTTCTTAATTGTTTTTGCCCGTATGATCATTAAACTGTACACGGTGGGTATTTAATTACTTTTTCAAAATATTTAAATTTACTGAATATTATCAATATATCAATTGAATATTTGCTTATGTTGCAATACAGCATGGTGCAGCTTCTTTCATTAAACTTGTAGCAGCATATTAAAAATAACCACACACACACACACACACACACACACACACACACACACACACCTAGTAATTATGCAACCTAATGTAGCATATACTTTCTTAAGATCTGTAAAGGTATGAATATTAATCATTACAATCTCTAATAATTTTTTTCATTATCTTGTTGTCCAGTGATAGACCACTATTCTTTTGATAAATCACAAGAAAATAGGTGTCACAGCAATATGAATGTGGGTGGAAATGTTCGTTCGTAGTTGACAAGAACATAAAGTTTAGTCCACAAGCGCCTTATTTCAAATTCAAATGACTTTATTTGTATTATATAATTATACAAAAGGGCTTATTTCTGTCTGGACAAATGATAGCATAATTATCCAACATAATTCAATAAAATTCGGATATTACACAAACTACATAACACAAATACTAATTTTAATAATAGGTTTAGTGTGGTTTTCTTGACCAGCAGACTGAAAAATTTGAGTAAGATTCTTACAACTTGTTTGTGAAAAAATTGAGTAAATTCAATTATCAATAACATTAATCCTAACATTTTGTTAAAAAATTAGGTATTCATTCAGAAACTCTTCACTAAATGATACGTGATCAGGCAGCGCTAATTAATTACTCTTAAACCTTTAACACTACATCAGAATTAATATAGTGTTCTAGCATGAAAGTTAATATTTTTCGCATTAAACAAGCGAACAAACACTCGTTTTTGTATTCCCCTACAATAGGAATAACGTGTTCAAAATTTAAAAATACATTTAGACGTGTAATTAAAAGTAAGTTATGAGGATGAAATGAATACTGACAATTTCTTTTCTTAAGGAATAAGATTGAATGTAAATTTATTTTCATACAACATTTGTATGAATGCATTAACATATTTCCTCAGTTCATATATTTTCAATAAAAAACCAAAAGAATAAAGAATATTTTAAAATGTCTTATGCATAACTCACCGAGAGCTATGATGTATGTTTTTTATACGGCTACGATACTTGTACCTTGTTTTACTGTAAACAGTTATTACATTTAAAGATTAGGGGAAACAATATAATATATATTTACAAACTACTTAAATATCTTATTAGCTAATGATACGGCTTGAAATATATTAAGAAATATAAAAAATTAAAGTATAATAATGTCAATCAATAAAAATCAAAAGCTTACCCAATGTTGTCTACAATACTTAATATCCATCACCCGTAACTATTGATTTGACTTTTAAATTTGCAGCAGCCATATTTACATTGAAAAGCTGTTTACTAATTATCTGTAAGTATTATTAAAACTTAAATAACTTTAACATTCACTCATTGTACCTACGTAGTTTTATCCTAGGAAAGAATAACGGTAACTCAACGTTGTGTGTGTTCCAGATATTACGTGACGACGCTTGTATCGCAGAATCAGCACAAAGTGACTTATTGATGCCGTGACAGCGGGAACTGTTGTCTCAGCACCATTAGTGTAATGGGTAAAAAAAATCACTGTGACCCATCTGACGCGTGTATTTATTTATATCCTCTACAAGTAATCAAAATATATTTAGGATTCTTCAGATATAGCTTTCCTCACTTTGAATAATAATATTTATGGTTTAAAGAAATAATAATTCGAAAACTTGGTTAGCTTATAGTAATTTGTAATAGCTTATAGTATTAAGTAATTTCAAAATATTAATTTACAAAACCCTTAACACTAAATCCCAGGCAACTAGGATAGTAAGAAAAAATTACCAACTTAAATCAAAGAATGACGAATACATGTATATCGAATATTTTAAGTGGTTTCCTAGGAAACGTTATTTATTTTTTTGGAAAATTCTTTTATTTAATTTTAAGTACAATTGGTTTTCATAAACCAAATTAGATTTTTTTGCTCTGAAAGAGGATGAATATTACCTTTGTATTAAATAACAGATAGTGTATTGCTTTTATCAATACTCAGGAGAAATTTAAAAATTAAAAAACAATAACATAAAACCCTGTTCGCCTCAAAGATCACTTTTTTGTGCTCAAGTAAACTGTGAGAAAATCTTCCATACTACAAGAAAGAAAAATATTATATTATGACTTAGCAGTAGAAATTATGAGTATTATGATGACTAAACCAAAAATAATAAACCACATTGATGTAAAGCACAAATTATTTCAAGAAAGGAAATTATCGTCCTTATCTAAGAAATTCCAGTTTCAAAACAAGAATGCATCATAAATATAAATGTTTTGTTCTAAAATTATATAACATTTTAACGTAGTAAACCATACAAGTTATTGGATATTTGGCTAATTATGGGTAATGTTAATAGGTCAAATATTTAGGTATTCGTATACCTTATTTAGGAACAGGTTGTTTACTTTATTTCATGACAGTCATTGCAAACTAGATATAATATGTTGTTCTTTTAAGCCTTTTCGACACCACCGGACCAATACTGCGTTTCCACTCCTCCGTCCACCGCTTATAAACATAGACACTGCTACCTTCTGCCTTGCCCATCTAAAGCGGGATATTCCTGTAAATATATTTATTGATGATACAGGAATTATTAAATGTTATGGTAAATTTTACGACGGGAGTTTTCAGCCTACAAAATGAACCGTGAATCCAATATTAGTTTATAATTGCATTCACAAAATTGTTTTACCAGAGAATATGGATAAATTGGAGTAAGGGAACACCTAAATTGTAAATATTCGGAAAACTAAATAATAAAAATGTTAGCAGATAACACGGAATTGTGAAGAAATGTAAGAGAAGACTTAAGAAAATATCCCAACTAGTAGAGGAAAACTACAGCGAGTAACATCTCTCGTGTGTTCAGGAATAGCTGTTAGTGCAATCTACTACTTCACAGTAACGCTCTATTATTATTATTATTATTATTATTATCATTATTATTTCAACTTGATTCATTTGAAAGCAAACGTATATTTTTATTAAATACAATAGATTCACAAAAGTATCCCATTAATTATAAAGGTATATTCAACAATAATAGTTAATTCGGGTTGAGAAATGATTTTGTCACGTGTAAGAAAACAGGTGACGAAAGCTTTCCTCAACGTTTGTTTCTGGAGATATACGACAAGGACTCGCAATGTTGTTTAGCGGAACAACAATAGGCGCTTCAGTTGTATTTTAATTTTATAAGTACTCCTTTCATTACATTGTTACATTTCATAACAAAGTTCTATTCATTTCATAGTGTAAATAATTATTCAGCACCTCAAAGTTTACGAAGTTACTACAAAACCTGTCTCTATTTTTCAATACACAAAACTATTAAAATTTATTAACTAAATCTGATAAGAAGTACTTAAATCTGTAAAAAATAGATATACTTACGAACAACAAATATATTAGGGTTAAACTCGATATTTTATTTATAATGAAATATAGTTATGTGTAAAAAAATCCTAATATCAAGTTATGTCTACATAGAAAGAATAAATGATCAGAATAAATTACGTTTATTTTATTAAGCTATAAAAACAGATCACAAAAAAGGTACTATCCAAAAACTACATTCGTTAATTCCCCCGTTTGATACATCACGGGAAACAAGATAGCTCACAATATATTGATTTCAGTCACATTTGTAGATTTGGCACACGGATCTGTAACGGTATCTTAGTAATAATATCATTCTTGAATGTAAAGAAAATTTAGTCTTTTATGAAAAATGGCTTTACATTTCACTTTGGAAAAATATAAAGAAGTATCTTCTAATACATCACCTATTTAGTGCAATTTTTGAATGTCAAAATAGAGAATTATTGTATGTTTTGGGATCAGAAATCTGTCGGAAGCATGGAAATTACATTTTCATACATATTATTATTGATATAATAAGAAAAAAAAACAACTGATGTCTGTAAATTTAGTTTACTGACGATAGTTGAACGTGACAACGTCATAAGAAAATAATGATGGAATGGTTGCATTTTTTTCTAAAGAAAATTAAAATTTTATTGGTTTAATAGATATTTTGTATGGATATAGAAAATGAGGTAAATGGAAATCAAAATGGTTTGAATCAAGTTACGTTTATTTGTACGCATAAATACAATTATGTAAATCTTTTTATAATGTACAAAGTTTTTACAGGTACGAATGTGCATTGAGCAATTGTTACAACTTTTATTTTCAATTTGCAAACATGTGGGATATTTAACTTCTTACAATTTCTGTTGAGAATAGGACGATGATAGGAAAAACAGGAAAAGTTACTTAGTTATTATTGCAAATTTAATTGTAATTTGTTGTAAAATAGTAATAATTTTGAATAATTTATTTTAAGAATAAACTGAAATTATTGCTTATAAATCTTAATAAAAAATTTGGGAACATCATAAACATTTTTGTAACTCTAGCTTTTAAAAAGCCCGCCTGAATGTGTTTTATATAGGAGAAAATAGTTCTCTTTGACGGCTGGCTGGTCCAACCTGTCATTTTAGACAAGTTGTTATGATATGTGGAACCATGCTATAACCAACTGAAACCACATTCACTTTCCACTGTACTTCATAATTGACGATAACTTGTAAATGTATTATTGTATAGCAGCTGTCCACGCGGACGCATCGCTCACTCAAGTAGGAGAGAGACAGATGTCAAACAGATGTTCCGCGCTCTCGCTTGGACTTTAAGCCTTAAATGGAACGCCTCAAAGCGAGGTATCGCCGCATGACGTCATATTTTTTGTGCGAGCAGCCGGCTCCATCGAATTATAAGACGTTGTCACGTCAAAAAAATCGCTTTCGTAAAAAGCTCTTTTGTTATGTTAACATTTTATGTGTTCAGTTTCAAATGTTATAAGATACTTTATGATATAAGATGTTATAAAACATGAAGACGTTTGAAACTCTTGAAAGTTCGTCCTATGTAGAGAATTTCAGAAAGGAAACGGAATATTACATATAACGTAGCTATGATGGGACGGTTTGATTCGATGTAATGTTAAATTTAGCCCCACTCTAACACAGGCATGACTCCTGCAATCTTGATAAATGTTAGTCTGAATAAATGTAGAGCCGTTATGAAGAAGTCGAAATAGAACTTTTGCATTGTTTAAACATCAGAGACAATTACATTAAAAAAAAAAAAACTGTTAACTAGGTGAAGCGGTCTTGTCATTGTTTTACCAGACGAAATATTAAATTTACTATATCTTTTACTCACGATTCCAAACAACACACACACAAACACACATGTATATATAAATTCCCCCTTTCTGTCTATCTCTCTACCTAAATGAGCATTTGTCTTTACACTGGATATCTCATGAATAAATTGAGCTATAGACCTTGAATTGTGCACGTACCGTCATTTCTACATAAGCTAACTCGTGTTTGATGATGCGCATTTTCTCTACGGAAATCACTATTCACAGTATTGAGAAAAATCTCATTGTAGATTGAAATGGTCGCTAGACCTTCATTCCCTCGTTAATAACAATTTTGTCTGTGGATTTGACGGGGTATAATTTAAGGCTATGACTTGGAAGGCTGGCGGAATCTCTGTGCTGTATGTCTAGGGTCATTAATATTCCTTTCCTATCTCATTGTCTGTTTGTCAGCAGCTTATCTAAATAATGAAATGAGCTATTGAAAACATTTTGCACTCAATTTGAGAGAAAACTGTTACACGACTCATGGTGTAGTAGGTGAATATTATATGTCTTACTATAAAAAAGTATTACCTTGTATGGATGCTACGTAATAAACTATATCTTTTATGGTATTTCTGTTGTTATTATTGAAAACACCAAAATCAGTTTCATTGAGTTACTAGTTAATTACACACTATATTCTAGACATATTATATCTAAATTATTAAGTGAACTAGACATAGTATTCTAAAAATGTTAACCATTAAATTGTCAGTATTTATACTAAATCACATAGACAATATTATACATAGTGTATACTCAATATTGCCATAAGCCGATGTTATGCTTACTGTAACAAGTTATGTGAGCAGTAACCGTGAGAAATGATGAGGGCAACCACTATGATGTGGCTTTCCACAGTTTATGAGGTAGCAATATACAGTACAGCACTCCACACTGGATCAGGGTCCTTTAATGCAATACCGAGCACATCCTCCTTCTGAGTTATTCGTCATTATAAAAATACGAAGGGAATAATATAGAATAATCAAGTGTTTTCATTAATCTTGTCATTAATTAATAATGTTTAAGCCTATATTTTAAAACATAATGTTAACACGTTCGCTGCTAAAAATTAAGTAATGTATGTTGTTAGAGGCTAATTTTTTTTATTAGTATTCACTTACCAATTTAGTTGTTGTGACACGGGTTGGTACAGAAAGGTCATCAAACACCAAAAGAGCCGAATTTCGCCATTTTGAAAACGTGCAGTAGATCTACCGCACACGCTCCTGGGACCAGTCTCTCTTCGAAGCGCGCACCGTTTTCCTTATTGTTTTTGAAAAACAGACCACTAACGATTGTTTATAATAATACTGGGAACAAATCACTTAGTATAACTAAAAATATATTGATAAAAAACACTAAAAACTACTATTTACAACCCAACCATCCTCCCCAAGGTACGCTTCATTAGTCATGGAATTGGTCAAAACAATGTGGGACACACAACCCAGGCTGTCCATCACATTCTAAACACTGCCACATCACGTATTTCTTTCTGCCATTTGCATAGCAAACTCTGCACCTCTTTTGTTTACTTCTCTTTCCACAAGCCACTTTTTCTGTAATCCGTGAGGGTACATGGGGGACGCGGCGGCGCTTCAGAGGTCGAGGAGGCTCGGGAACGTCCGGGAGTAGCTTGTCAATAACCTCCAGACGGAAGTCGTACAATGGCATTTTGTTTTCTCCACTTGATGTGCGAACTTCGTTATAGAGATAGTGTGCATTCACTAACATCATCTGAATTACGTGGACAAAAATCTTTTTATACCACCGCAGTGTTTTCCTTTCGCAAGGATAATATGACATCATTTGGTCACTGCGGTCCACGCCTTTCATAAAATGGTTGTATTGAACAATTGGTAGTGGTTTTAGTCTCTCCAAACCACCTCGATTAATTGAATTCACCATGTCATTTTCAAATTCAGTGGATATGTAAGAGACAACGCGTTTGTCTTTCCATTTGGCGACAACAACACTTTCGGCGTAGCGGGCGATGGTTTCACCCTTTTTCAGGGTTGCCGATTTGACTTCAGGAGATACGTATTTTCTGTCCAGCCGAAGAGTTCCAGTGCAATATGTATTCCTACGGAGCAGGCTTGAGGCAAGAGTAAAACTATTATAATAACTATCCATAAATAAACTGTGGCCACAATTGAGTTTCCCTTGCATCAGCTTCAATACAACATTGGCTGCATGCCCCTTACCACCGTAATCATCTAAAACTCCGCAATACATAAAAAAACGAAGTATTAGGCCATGGGGGTCACACAAACTGTACAGTTTGATGCCGTACTTATGGCGTTTCCCTTTTATATATTGCCTAAAGTACAACCGTCCCCTCCATAAAACCATTCCCTCGTCAATGCACAACTTTTTTTGAGGATAATAAATTGAGTCCATTTTATTGTTGAAGTAGTCAATTAGAAACTGTACTTAAAGAGCTCTGTTGTTTGGGTTAGGGTACCTTTCAAAATTAATGCATCGCAAAATAAGCATGAATTTGTCCCTGGCCATGAATTTGGGGAAGCACGTTGAAAACAGCTTACAAGTTTTCCAATAGTCTTGTATTCGGGGTAATTGTAATATTCCCATGTGCAGCAATAGGCCAATAAAACATTTGAGATCCTCCACGGTAATGTCTTTCCATTTATGGATTCGTGAGCCTGGGGTTGTTAGTAGGTCCACAGAATAACTCCAACGCGTATCTATTCGTAGTAGCCACAATGCCCTCCAAAAAAATCACATCCACCAGCAACAAGAAAAAATTGATTGGGGTAATCTCATTAGGCAAAGGGACTAAAAACTTTTCCTCTTTTGTAAACGGTACATCTTTCAATACCTATAGTTTGAGGACTCCATTGTGGTGGTCTTACGTCATAGTCTGGGTCTTCGACCTCTGACTCATCAGTCTCGTATTGTTCATCGTCGAGGTCCGGAGCATAACCAGGGACACCAGGGTCGTCTTCATAATCAGAATCACTATTAGCTACAAACTGACGTCTATTCTGGATTCCACTAGTTCCAGGAGGCAAATCCATGTCTATTGTATTATAAGAATAACACTAAACACACAACAAAAACGGTTAAAATTTGAAGTAGTCTAAAAACTAACCACAAAACGCTAACTGAGAACGGCGACCACAAAAACGCGGGAAAAGTATATCCCCACGAGCGGCAAAACGGACAACCATACACGACGAGTGCTGAGAGCACACTGACTGGGTTTCTAAAAAATGGCGCTGTGCAGTAGATCTACGTCATCCGCGCCTGGCGCGAGGCAGCCGTGCAGTAGATCTACCGCAACCGCATTGAACGTGTAGTTTACGAGTCAATAGTTTACGAGTCAATGTAAAACACTGTTTAATAAATGTGACGTCAAAATAATTTATATCTTCTTTTAGTAAAGTATTTACATTTTTTAGTTTACATTTAACCAATTGGCGTTTACATTCACTTAAGGCTTTACTGCAGTAAGATGTTATTCGTATGCATTTGGCCTCTAGAGGACCGGGTTGGAAACTTATCTTGCGTGCATCCTCAATCTTACCACTCACTGTTTACATGTTATCGTATTTCTACTTAAGTCTCTTAAGATATTGAAAACAACGATTAGGGCTAGACGCCATATAAACAACAATATCTACTGACTTTTAGTTCATAAATTAAAAAAGAGACAGTAAAGTGCCTAGGAGGTGGGTTAGGGATGAAGGTTTAAATGGGATATATATCTTACCTAAGCAGGATTAATTTTTTTTAGATAAAACTTGCCTGCACAAGCTTTAATGGGTTTACTAAAAAAAGTCATGTGTTACTTAAATCTTTCTACAAACCAATTGAGGTCCTGGAGGCAAATCACACTCCAATTTTTAATACAACAAATGTTAGACCAAAACTTTATATTTCATGGTTTAAGCACAGTAGGCTAAAGCATTCTAATGTTTAAAATTAAAACAAATTACAGATTTACTGTTTTAAATAAAAAAATTACATAAAATTGAGTGTTATAATAAGTTGTGAAAATTCTATGCATATTTAATATTTTAAATTAATTACGATGCCACTTTCTAGTCAGAAACGCATTAATAAATACGTAGAGTTAAAACTAATCATGAACTACCGCAAACGCAATCTTATAAATATAAAATAATTACGTTAGAACAGAAGACACGTACTTCTTGGTGAGATACTTGGATGCCATTGTCTTCACAACCGGTGTTGCAGACGTAGTTCCTTTGTCTATTGTTGCACACTGTAATTACTCTGCCATTGTTATTTTTCTTTTGAAATAAACGAGTATTCTTACTGTTTAATTTATTGTGGATGGAAATTATGTATCCTGGTCATTTATAAACAATGTATATAGCATCACCAATTCACTAACTAAAAGTCGAGATCTCATACATTGCCAAACGAATTATTATAGATATTTAGTAAGTGAAATGAAGATTTCTTAAGGTACTCTTGTATACCTTGTATACCTTTATATAATAGTAGAATGAAATTTGTAAAAAATTTTTTTTTTTTTACTTTAATGTAGTATGTTTTGATGTTTGTTAATGTATATGTTTCCTGAACACTAAACATTATAACTTATTTAATGGCTGTAAAGTTTTATTCCAGGCAATATATTTTGTTTTAATGCAGTTATGTTTAATAACAGACGTTACTATTATCCATATTTTATTTGTCACAAAGTCCTTCTTTTATGATCCTTTTGGATAATGAACAATTTACCTTAGCTAATCTATTTGTTTCTTAAATTGCAGATTTTCGTTTATATCAATTTTCGTACTTGACTTCCTGATATTTATGATATTACATTGTTTGTTTTGTAAGTATTATAGTTTTTAGTACTTTGTATGTTTTTATAACTGGTTGGAAATGTTGCTGTATGTTGTAGAAATAATTTACTTTTGTTAACTTTACAGGATAGTAATGTTGTTCTAGTGACCTATTTTTTATTTTCATTGATTTGTGAAGATTGTTTTTCAACAATCTGTCTGGTATAACCGTAAAAATGGCAACATCTTCGTGTGTTTTAATACTATTTTTTTAATTTTTAGTACAACGTGGAACATTTAAAAGTAAAAAGGTTATAGAAATAAAATTTGCTCTTTTTATATTACAGTGATTAGTTATGTTCATAGTTATAAGTAATTGTAAAAGGTAACAAATATCTATTTATAAGCATTCTTCCGTGGGGGAATGGCATCCTCATCGGCATCAGCCACTGTCCCAGATGGGATCGTGGGTGATGTACCATCCTCGTCTTGTGCTGCAACTTCTAAGGGAGTGGCAGGGCAAGGGGAAGAAGCCACCTTCCCTTGTCACTATTCCAGTGACAAGGGTAGAAAACCTTTTCCCCCTCTTGGTTTGGCCCTGAAATTGAGAGTAGCTACCTATCCCTTCCTTTCCTGATGGTCCCACCCCTACTTTACCAACAACCCCAGACTAACGTGTTATGCGACCCGTGCTGAGAGTCTCGTGGCACCGGGGGTATATTCAGTGTCTACAACGGAGCCTTCTGGGAACCAGGGGACACCCAGTCGTAATTACCCTTATCTTCCTAATCGGGTCACTGGAAAGATGGACCGCAAATACCCGGTTCTCGTGGGATCAGAATGGAGAATGAACTAAACCAAAACAAAACCAAAACTGAAACTCAAGAGGTAAGCGAAACTCAACCAGAAGAGCTACCGATTGAACAACTAAGAGTGTCTGAGATGACCCTGAGCCGGTTCAATACCTATATCTCCCCTGCTCATGTGTGTTTTATATAGTGTATGTGTGTGTGGTTTATTGGCTGCAGAGGCCACTGACCATTTGAAGGCGTTTGGCCTTTCCGGTAGAGTGGCAAAGACTCCGAGCCGTGGTGTACAAGTTAGGAGTAGCTCCAGTTTAATATATTTTGTTTATTTAGTGTTTGTTAGTTTTGCTGAGCTATTCTCCTTCTGACATGTGCGGCTAAGTTTACGGCCCCTCACTGATGAGGTCCAGGAGATGAGTTGATTTTCTGCTGCCATCTCTCCATCATGCGTGGTCGCAGAGAACCTTCGCTTTTGCGCTCTGCTGAAGGACGGCCACCATGATGGACATTTCTACTAGTCAACATCTGTGATACCCTGCCCATATTCTTTATTTATTTGTTATTGTTATTGTTGCCATATATATAGTTTATATTTTGTTATTTAATTTTAAGTTAGTTTTAGATATTATTTAGTTATTTCTTGGATTTCATTAGGAGCCCGCCCTTATCCGAAGGATACCGGGTGGAATTGGCATTTCTTGTTTCAAATTATGGCGTTTCTAATTTTTGGTATGCAGGTGCACCTGACGAGGATTGTTTGAGGTATACTACTGCAGGCACTTTTTATTTTTTTTATTTATAGTACATATATATATATATATATATTTATTTTTGACTGGATAGGCCTATGCGGTGTCTTAGTAAATGAACCTGAGTATACTGACCACGGTGTTCTTTTTTACCTAGTTTGTTTTGATCCGGCATCCCGTTCGCCACCATGGGCGCGCGCTTCCCTGATGGTTTGCTGTGGGTGTGCGAGCGGCGATGTACGGTTTCAATGGTAGCAGAGCGTGGTTAGCTGCTCTCTCAGCTGTCTCTCAGTTCTGGTTTTGTTTGTTGGTGTAGGTTAGTGTTAGGTAGGGGGAGGTTAGAGTACACAATTTTTTTTTTCATTAGGAGCTCGCCCTAGCACAGGATACCGGGTGGAATTGGTTTAGTGTCTTGCTTCCTGCAGACTTACGCTTTGCAGGGAGCAAGGGACTCTAAATTGCTTAACCGCTAAATTTATCTAACTGTACTCTACTTCTCCCCTATCAATGTGTTGTTTTGTTATATTTATTGCTTCTGTGTTTTTAGGTTGTGGTTAGTGTATATTTGCAGGGTATCCTTCTATTAGGTAGCGGGTATTAAGTTCTTCACTTGGACCTCGTCAGTGTAAGCCTTTTGTGAGTTGAGTCCACTTAGGTTACTAAGTAATTGTTGCGTACGCTTTGTTGTTTATTGTGGTATTTATTTGTCTTAATTGTTTGGTATGGCGTTTTCCCTGGTGCCTGAACATCTACGCAAGCCCGAGTTGGTTTTTGAAGTCCTGGCGAGAGGACAGAAGCCCGAGGGAGATGTGAGGGCATTAAGAGCTCAATTACGGGCTTGTATAGCGTTGGACCGCAGCTGGAATGCAGAGTTCCAAATTAACACAGAATTTGAGTTTTGTAAAACCCGCATGGAGGAATTAGAAGACGATATTAATTTTGAGTCACTTCCCATGTCCGGGTCAGCAAAGGCTAGGTTGGCATCTCAGCTTTTACATTGGCGTGACAGAATAGTTTTACTTATGTCAGCTCCTAGTTTAAACTCTGATATTAAAAGTTGGGCTTTTTCGGCCAGTAACAAATTAAAACAAGCCTTAGATGGTTTGAGTGAGGTGCGCTCGGTGAAAGAGAAGGGGGTACTATTTACCGCTGTCACTCCAACGGAGGTTCCCACTACCATTACTTTTGCTAACCATCCACCGGCTCTTTCTTTCGAGCCTCCCAGAGTTACTATGTCTCCGATGGGTAGTGGTGAGGCATCATCTATAGTTGTGCCTTCCTTTTCTAGCTTTGGCAAACTGCCCCATCCTTTGGGGAGTGTTTTACAACACTTCCCCAGATTTGATGGGCTTGACACTAATTTACTTATCCATTTCCTTCTGGAAGTTTTTAAGCTAAGAGAATTTCCTGGTATGACAGATGCCATGCTTATGCAGATTTTAGCGCAGTTTTCCTTAAGGCCGCTTTTTGATCGCCTTCTAGACTGCCTTAAGAGAGGTGCCACCTTTGACCAGTTCCACGCCGAGATCTTGGAGTTCTTTGTACCTGCTCGGGTTAGGGAGCGCTTGCGGGTGGAACGCGTTTACCGTCCTCAGGCACCAGACAAGACGTTGAGCCACTTTGTCGGGGAGATACGGGATGTAGCCCGGGTGTTGCGCTTGAGCTTGAGCGAAACGGAGTTGGTGAGCCTTATTTTGGAGGGCATTAAACCTGAAGAACGCTCCCGTTTGATTTTTTGTAGCCGTCCCGCATCTTTTGCGGATTTGGACCGCCTCTCCATCATCTCTAGAGGGGTTCAGGATGCGGATGATCAAAGGGAGGCCATGTCGAGGCATCTTCCTCACTTGCCTCCGGGGCCGGTCCATGCTCCGGTGCAGTCTGAGCCAGCAGCTGCTCCTTCCCGTAGGCAGCCTCCTACCTGTTATGGCTGCAAGCAAGTGGGACATATTAGACCGTTTTGTCCACTTAATAAAAAAAAACTAGTAAGCTTGCGGACGAGTAAGCCCGACTCGTGCCGTAAAGGTAATTTTGAGGGCAAATATGTACCTGATTTTGATGGTAAAGGGGTAGCTGGTTTAATGCAGAACAGAAAGAAAACAGAAAGAAATAGACTTGGGGACAGTTATCATCGTTGGCCGAGAGGGGAGGTTGCTGCTCTGGCTGCGCAGAGAGTAAGGGCTGCCCGCTCAACCTGCCCACAACTGGATGTACTTGTGGGGAATGTGGTGCAGAAGACCCTGGTTGATTCTGGGTCAGCACGCAGCCTGATTTCTTTGTCGTTTTTTGAAGATCTAAAATCCTCTGGGCTAATACGGCAGGTTGAGCCTAGTTCACTTATCTGCTGGACTGCTTCACGCACACCTTTACCTATTATCTGTAGTGCCCAGATTCACATCAAAATTAATTATTTCTCTTGGGATTGGAGCTTTTTGGTGGCTAAGGACCTGACATTTCCTTTCATCTTGGGAGCAGATTTTATCGGAAAAACTGGCATGATTTTGGATTTGGCCTCCAGTCATGTTTTCTTTGCTTTCGCCAGGCGGGTGCTCGTTCCCTTTTCAGATGTCGAGTCTCGTGGGACTGCTGCCTTAGAGATGGAAGATAAGAGCTTGACTCCTCCTGACCAACTAGGACATCTTACGCCGAAAGAGGCTGAGGACATAAGGCAGATTTGTTCCAGTTTTCCTGAAGTCCTAACTGACAAACTGGGCACGACCAATCTCTTGGAATACGAGATTCGTCTTACAGACACCCGTCCTGTACGTTCCCATCCATATAAGCTTGCTCCGCCCAAGATGGAAATTCTGAGAAATATGATTGATGATTTACTTAAGAGTAGGGTAATCGAGCCGTCTTGCTCAAATTTTTCCAGTCCAGCGTTTCTAGTGCCGAAACCTAATGGGAATTCCAGATTGGTCCTGGATTATCGAAAGCTCAATGCTCAGATAGAAATTGACTCCGTGCCTCTCCCCGATTTGCATTCTGCTTTCGACTGGTTTGGTAAGGCCAAGTATTTCTCCATTTTTGATCTTAATCAGGCATATCATCAGATTCCTCTAAAACACGAGTCTCGACCTCTCACTGCCTTTTGTGTGCCTTGGAATTTGTACCAGTTCACCCGAGTGCCAATGGGCTTGGCTGTGGGGGCCCAAACACTCACCAGACTCCTGGATTCTATCTTTCATGATGTCAAATTTAAGTTCGTGTTCAACTATCTGGATGACCTGCTTGTGTACAGTGAGAGTTATGAGGAGCACTTGACCCATCTAGAGGAAGTTCTAACTAGGCTGCGAGAGTCTGGCCTTACCGTCAATCCTGAAAAGGTGAGTTTTGCTCAGCCTGAAATATCGTTTCTGGGTCATCTTGTCTCTTCTCGAGGTGTTTGTATTGATCCAGAGAGAACCCAGGCAATCAGGGAGTTTCCTCCTCCTAAGGATGCCAAGGGGATTGCCCGTTTTGTGGGAATGATAAATTTTTATCGTCGTTTCATCCCCAATGTTGCTGAAGTGGCGGCCCCTCTGAACTCTCTTAGGAAAAAGGGTGCCAAGTTTGAGTGGGGTGAAGCGCAACAGACTGCTTTTGAGCAGCTGAAAGAGGCAGTGATGCAGCCTCCAGTCTTGGCTATGCCTGATTTCAGTCGTAAGTTCGTCTTGCAAACTGATGCTTCCTCCTTAGCCGTTGCTGCTGTTTTATCACAAGAAGTAGATGGTATCCGGCAGCCCATAGCTTATGCTTCACGCACGTTAACCCCTTGTGAGAAGAAGAGTTGTTCTGTTCATGAGCTGGAATGTTTGGCTGTCGTGTTTGGAATTAATAAGTTCAGGCGTTACCTAGAACATAAAGAATTTTTGTTGGAAACCGACAACCAGGCACTTTCTTGGCTCCTTGCCCACCCCCGTCAGCTCGGGAAGATTGGTCGCTGGGTAGTCCAAATTTCTGCCCTTAAGTTCACAGTGCAGCACGTGCGAGGCACCCAAAATATCATAGCGGACACTCTGTCACGCATGTATCACTTACCCAACGACCACCAGAATTTATCAGAGCCGCCATGTTGTAGCGTGCTCCTAGACTTTCCTCTGGCATTTTCGGACATTGTTCCACACCAACTTAAGGATCCCGAGCTGACTGCTATCATCAATGAGCTTAAAAACGGAGGTGCCCACCCTCCTTATTTTCTGTACCGAGGTGCTCTATGCTGCCGTGACAAGCAGCGGAGAAAACCTAAGTTAGTGCTGCCAAGTTTTCTTGTACCGATGGTCTTTCAGTATTTTCATTCTTCTCCTGTGGGCGGACATCTAGGAATTCATAAGACCATCGCGAAGATTAGGGATCAGTTCATCTGGAAAGGTATGGACCGGGATATTGCAGCTCGAGTACGTTCTTGTGAACTGTGCTCGCTAAGCAAACCCGCTCAAAATACCAAGTTGGGTCTTTTGTCATCTGAGGTGGCGGAAAAACCTTTGGGGAAGGTTTTCATTGACTATGTTGGGCCTCTCCCGCGTAGCAAGTCCGGAAATAAGTTCCTACTTGTTTGTGTGGATGCCTTCTCCAAGTTTGTTTGGTTGTTCCCATTGCGGAGTGCTACCGCGCAGCTCACGGTGCAAGCACTTCGTAACCATTTTTTTCAACACTTTGGAATCCCCGCCACCTTAGTTTCCGATAATGGTTCACAGTTTGTCTCCAATATCTTTAAAAGAATGTGCTTTGGGCACGGAATCCGCCATGTGACTACTTCCCCTTTCTATCCTCAGCCTTCTCACGCCGAACGGTTTAATCGCAATCTTCGATCTGCTCTCATTGTCTTTCATGCGGAAAATCAGACCACCTGGGATCAACAACTACCTTGGATCCAATTTGCCTTTAATACGGCCCAGCATGAAAGTCACAAGGCGGTACCTTTCGAGTTATTATTTGGCTTTCCGCCAAACAACCCTTTGGCGAACCTTTGGAAAATTAGCGATCTTCTGCCACCTCCTGGTACTCCCAATGTGAAAGCCACTTGGGAGGCAGCCAGGCGGAATCTCATTCGGGCTAGGGAGTTAGTAAGGAGGAAGTACAACCGAGGTCGTATTGCCAATCCCTTCCAGGTGGGGGATCTAGTTTACTGCAAGGCTCACCCAGTCAGTTCGGCTGTGGATAAAAGAGCTGCTAAACTTTGCTACAGGTGGACTGGTCCCCACCGCATCTTGAAGTTTCTGACTCCGGTGACTGCCCGACTGGGAGATCCTCAGTCCGGGAAGATTTTCAGGAAGGCGCACATATCCCATCTGAAGCCTTGCCGGAGTCATCCGTGATTTCTCTTTAGTCTGTGCGGGAGGGTTTTAGGTCCAGAGGCCTGATCACCTCTGCTCCTTCTTCCTGATCAAGGTTCCTGTTTTCTTCTTTGTACCCACGCAACTCTTGGAGTGATTTGTTGCCTCCAACTGGATTTTCTTGGTATTCCCTTCTGCAGACTTCAGGGTTTCCGGTTTATAATTCTTCAACCATTGGGGGGAGAGGCATTTCGTTTGGTTCTTCATTTTGAAGAAATTAACAGAGGGGAGTTCCTCCTTTTGGGGGGGGGAGTCTGAGCCGGTTCAATACCTATATCTCCCCGGCTCATGTGTGTTTTATATAGTGTATGTGTGTGTGTGGTTTATTGGCTGCAGAGGCCACTGACCATTTGAAGGCGTTTGGCCTTTCCGGTAGAGTGGCAAAGACTCCGAGCCGTGGTGTACAAGTTAGGAGTAGCTCCAGTTTAATATATTTTGTTTATTTAGTGTTTGTTAGTTTTGCTGAGCTATTCTCCTTCTGACATGTGCGGCTAAGTTTACGGCCCCTCACTGATGAGGTCCAGGAGATGAGTTGATTTTCTGCTGCCATCTCTCCATCATGCGTGGTCGCAGAGAACCTTCGCTTTTGCGCTCTGCTGAAGGACGGCCACCATGATGGACATTTCTACTAGTCAACATCTGTGATACCCTGCCCATATTCTTTATTTATTTGTTATTGTTATTGTTGCCATATATATAGTTTATATTTTGTTATTTAATTTTAAGTTAGTTTTAGATATTATTTAGTTATTTCTTGGATTTCATTAGGAGCCCGCCCTTAGCCGAAGGATACCGGGTGGAATTGGCATTTCTTGTTTCAAATTATGGCGTTTCTAATTTTTGGTATGCAGGTGCACCTGACGAGGATTGTTTGAGGTATACTACTGCAGGCACTTTTTATTTTTTTTATTTATAGTACATATATATATATATATATATTTATTTTTGACTGGATAGGCCTATGCGGTGTCTTAGTAAATGAACCTGAGTATACTGACCACGGTGTTCTTTTTTACCTAGTTTGTTTTGATCCGGCATCCCGTTCGCCACCATGGGCGCGCGCTTCCCTGATGGTTTGCTGTGGGTGTGCGAGCGGCGATGTACGGTTTCAATGGTAGCAGAGCGTGGTTAGCTGCTCTCTCAGCTGTCTCTCAGTTCTGGTTTTGTTTGTTGGTGTAGGTTAGTGTTAGGTAGGGGGAGGTTAGAGTACACAATTTTTTTTTTCATTAGGAGCTCGCCCTAGCACAGGATACCGGGTGGAATTGGTTTAGTGTCTTGCTTCCTGCAGACTTACGCTTTGCAGGGAGCAAGGGACTCTAAATTGCTTAACCGCTAAATTTATCTAACTGTACTCTACTTCTCCCCTATCAATGTGTTGTTTTGTTATATTTATTGCTTCTGTGTTTTTAGGTTGTGGTTAGTGTATATTTGCAGGGTATCCTTCTATTAGGTAGCGGGTATTAAGTTCTTCACTTGGACCTCGTCAGTGTAAGCCTTTTGTGAGTTGAGTCCACTTAGGTTACTAAGTAATTGTTGCGTACGCTTTGTTGTTTATTGTGGTATTTATTTGTCTTAATTGTTTGGTATGGCGTTTTCCCTGGTGCCTGAACATCTACGCAAGCCCGAGTTGGTTTTTTAAGTCCTGGCGAGAGGACAGAAGCCCGAGGGAGATGTGAGGGCATTAAGAGCTCAATTACGGGCTTGTATAGCGTTGGACCGCAGCTGGAATGCAGAGTTCCAAATTAACACAGAATTTGAGTTTTGTAAAACCCGCATGGAGGAATTAGAAGACGATATTAATTTTGAGTCACTTCCCATGTCCGGGTCAGCAAAGGCTAGGTTGGCATCTCAGCTTTTAACTTGCGTGACAGAATAGTTTTACTTATGTCAGCTCCTAGTTTAAACTCTGATATTAAAAGTTGGGCTTTTTCGGCCAGTAACAAATTAAAACAAGCCTTAGATGGTTTGAGTGAGGTGCGCTCGGTGAAAGAGAAGGGGGTACTATTTACCGCTGTCACTCCAACGGAGGTTCCCACTACCATTACTTTTGCTAACCATCCACCGGCTCTTTCTTTCGAGCCTCCCAGAGTTACTATGTCTCCGATGGGTAGTGGTGGTGAGGCATCATCTATAGTTGTGCCTTCCTTTTCTAGCTTTGGCAAACTGCCCCATCCTTTGGGGAGTGTTTTACAACACTTCCCCAGAGTTGATGGGCTTGACACTAATTTACTTATCCATTTCCTTCTGGAAGTTTTTAAGCTAAGAGAATTTCCTGGTATGACAGATGCCATGCTTATGCAGATTTTAGCGCAGTTTTCCTTAAGGCCGCTTTTTGATCGCCTTCTAGACTGCCTTAAGAGAGGTGCCACCTTTGACCAGTTCCACGCCGAGATCTTGGAGTTCTTTGTACCTGCTCGGGTTAGGGAGCGCTTGCGGGTGGAACGCGTTTACCGTCCTCAGGCACCAGACAAGACGTTGAGCCACTTTGTCGGGGAGATACGGGATGTAGCCCGGGTGTTGCGCTTGAGCTTGAGCGAAACGGAGTTGGTGAGCCTTATTTTGGAGGGCATTAAACCTGAAGAACGCTCCCGTTTGATTTTTTGTAGCCGTCCCGCATCTTTTGCGGATTTGGACCGCCTCTCCATCATCTCTAGAGGGGTTCAGGATGCGGATGATCAAAGGGAGGCCATGTCGAGGCATCTTCCTCACTTGCCTCCGGGGCCGGTCCATGCTCCGGTGCAGTCTGAGCCAGCAGCTGCTCCTTCCCGTAGGCAGCCTCCTACCTGTTATGGCTGCAAGCAAGTGGGACATATTAGACCGTTTTGTCCACTTAATAAAAAAAAACTAGTAAGCTTGCGGACGAGTAAGCCCGACTCGTGCCGTAAAGGTAATTTTGAGGGCAAATATGTACCTGATTTTGATGGTAAAGGGGTAGCTGGTTTAATGCAGAACAGAAAGAAAACAGAAAGAAATAGACTTGGGGACAGTTATCATCGTTGGCCGAGAGGGGAGGTTGCTGCTCTGGCTGCGCAGGGAGTAAGGGCTGCCCGCTCAACCTGCCCACAACTGGATGTACTTGTGGGGAATGTGGTGCAGAAGACCCTGGTTGATTCTGGGTCAGCACGCAGCCTGATTTCTTTGTCGTTTTTTGAAGATCTAAAATCCTCTGGGCTAATACGGCAGGTTGAGCCTAGTTCACTTATCTGCTGGACTGCTTCACGCACACCTTTACCTATTATCTGTAGTGCCCAGATTCACATCAAAATTAATTATTTCTCTTGGGATTGGAGCTTTTTGGTGGCTAAGGACCTGACATTTCCTTTCATCTTGGGAGCAGATTTTATCGGAAAAACTGGCATGATTTTGGATTTGGCCTCCAGTCATGTTTTCTTTGCTTTCGCCAGGCGGGTGCTCGTTCCCTTTTCAGATGTCGAGTCTCGTGGGACTGCTGCCTTAGAGATGGAAGATAAGAGCTTGACTCCTCCTGACCAACTAGGACATCTTACGCCGAAAGAGGCTGAGGACATAAGGCAGATTTGTTCCAGTTTTCCTGAAGTCCTAACTGACAAACTGGGCACGACAAATCTCTTGGAATACGAGATTCGTCTTACAGACACCCGTCCTGTACGTTCCCATCCATATAAGCTTGCTCCGCCCAAGATGGAAATTCTGAGAAATATGATTGATGATTTACTTAAGAGTAGGGTAATCGAGCCGTCTTGCTCAAATTTTTCCAGTCCAGCGTTTCTAGTGCCGAAACCTAATGGGAATTCCAGATTGGTCCTGGATTATCGAAAGCTCAATGCTCAGATAGAAATTGACTCCGTGCCTCTCCCCGATTTGCATTCTGCTTTCGACTGGTTTGGTAAGGCCAAGTATTTCTCCATTTTTGATCTTAATCAGGCATATCATCAGATTCCTCTAAAACACGAGTCTCGACCTCTCACTGCCTTTTGTGTGCCTTGGAATTTGTACCAGTTCACCCGAGTGCCAATGGGCTTGGCTGTGGGGGCCCAAACACTCACCAGACTCCTGGATTCTATCTTTCATGATGTCAAATTTAAGTTCGTGTTCAACTATCTGGATGACCTGCTTGTGTACAGTGAGAGTTATGAGGAGCACTTGACCCATCTAGAGGAAGTTCTAACTAGGCTGCGAGAGTCTGGCCTTACCGTCAATCCTGAAAAGGTGAGTTTTGCTCAGCCTGAAATATCGTTTCTGGGTCATCTTGTCTCTTCTCGAGGTGTTTGTATTGATCCAGAGAGAACCCAGGCAATCAGGGAGTTTCCTCCTCCTAAGGATGCCAAGGGGATTGCCCGTTTTGTGGGAATGATAAATTTTTATCGTCGTTTCATCCCCAATGTTGCTGAAGTGGCGGCCCCTCTGAACTCTCTTAGGAAAAAGGGTGCCAAGTTTGAGTGGGGTGAAGCGCAACAGACTGCTTTTGAGCAGCTGAAAGAGGCAGTGATGCAGCCTCCAGTCTTGGCTATGCCTGATTTCAGTCGTAAGTTCGTCTTGCAAACTGATGCTTCCTCCTTAGCCGTTGCTGCTGTTTTATCACAAGAAGTAGATGGTATCCGGCAGCCCATAGCTTATGCTTCACGCACGTTAACCCCTTGTGAGAAGAAGAGTTGTTCTGTTCATGAGCTGGAATGTTTGGCTGTCGTGTTTGGAATTAATAAGTTCAGGCGTTACCTAGAACATAAAGAATTTTTGTTGGAAACCGACAACCAGGCACTTTCTTGGCTCCTTGCCCACCCCCGTCAGCTCGGGAAGATTGGTCGCTGGGTAGTCCAAATTTCTGCCCTTAAGTTCACAGTGCAGCACGTGCGAGGCACCCAAAATATCATAGCGGACACTCTGTCACGCATGTATCACTTACCCAACGACCACCAGAATTTATCAGAGCCGCCATGTTGTAGCGTGCTCCTAGACTTTCCTCTGGCATTTTCGGACATTGTTCCACACCAACTTAAGGATCCCGAGCTGACTGCTATCATCAATGAGCTTAAAAACGGAGGTGCCCACCCTCCTTATTTTCTGTACCGAGGTGCTCTATGCTGCCGTGACAAGCAGCGGAGAAAACCTAAGTTAGTGCTGCCAAGTTTTCTTGTACCGATGGTCTTTCAGTATTTTCATTCTTCTCCTGTGGGCGGACATCTAGGAATTCATAAGACCATCGCGAAGATTAGGGATCAGTTCATCTGGAAAGGTATGGACCGGGATATTGCAGCTCGAGTACGTTCTTGTGAACTGTGCTCGCTAAGCAAACCCGCTCAAAATACCAAGTTGGGTCTTTTGTCATCTGAGGTGGCGGAAAAAACCTTTGGGGAAGGTTTTCATTGACTATGTTGGGCCTCTCCCGCGTAGCAAGTCCGGAAATAAGTTCCTACTTGTTTGTGTGGATGCCTTCTCCAAGTTTGTTTGGTTGTTCCCATTGCGGAGTGCTACCGCGCAGCTCACGGTGCAAGCACTTCGTAACCATTTTTTCAACACTTTGGAATCCCCGCCACCTTAGTTTCCGATAATGGTTCACAGTTTGTCTCCAATATCTTTAAAAGAATGTGCTTTGGGCACGGAATCCGCCATGTGACTACTTCCCCTTTCTATCCTCAGCCTTCTCACGCCGAACGGTTTAATCGCAATCTTCGATCTGCTCTCATTGTCTTTCATGCGGAAAATCAGACCACCTGGGATCAACAACTACCTTGGATCCAATTTGCCTTTAATACGGCCCAGCATGAAAGTCACAAGGCGGTACCTTTCGAGTTATTATTTGGCTTTCCGCCAAACAACCCTTTGGCGAACCTTTGGAAAATTAGCGATCTTCTGCCACCTCCTGGTACTCCCAATGTGAAAGCCACTTGGGAGGCAGCCAGGCGGAATCTCATTCGGGCTAGGGAGTTAGTAAGGAGGAAGTACAACCGAGGTCGTATTGCCAATCCCTTCCAGGTGGGGGATCTAGTTTACTGCAAGGCTCACCCAGTCAGTTCGGCTGTGGATAAAAGAGCTGCTAAACTTTGCTACAGGTGGACTGGTCCCCACCGCATCTTGAAGTTTCTGACTCCGGTGACTGCCCGACTGGGAGATCCTCAGTCCGGGAAGATTTTCAGGAAGGCGCACATATCCCATCTGAAGCCTTGCCGGAGTCATCCGTGATTTCTCTTTAGTCTGTGCGGGAGGGTTTTAGGTCCAGAGGCCTGATCACCTCTGCTCCTTCTTCCTGATCAAGGTTCCTGTTTTCTTCTTTGTACCCACGCAACTCTTGGAGTGATTTGTTGCCTCCAACTGGATTTTCTTGGTATTCCCTTCTGCAGACTTCAGGGTTTCCGGTTTATAATTCTTCAACCATTGGGGGGAGAGGCATTTCGTTTGGTTCTTCATTTTGAAGAAATTAACAGAGGGGAGTTCCTCCTTTTGGGGGGGGAGTCTGAGCCGGTTCAATACCTATATCTCCCCGGCTCATGTGTGTTTTATATAGTGTATGTGTGTGTGGTTTATTGGCTGCAGAGGCCACTGACCATTTGAAGGCGTTTGGCCTTTCCGATAGAGTGGCAAAGACTCCGAGCCGTGGTGTACAAGTTAGGAGTAGCTCCAGTTTAATATATTTTGTTTATTTAGTGTTTGTTAGTTTTGCTGAGCTATTCTCCTTCTGACATGTGCGGCTAAGTTTACGGCCCCTCACTGATGAGGTCCAGGAGATGAGTTGATTTTCTGCTGCCATCTCTCCATCATGCGTGGTCGCAGAGAACCTTCGCTTTTGCGCTCTGCTGAAGGACGGCCACCATGATGGACATTTCTACTAGTCAACATCTGTGATACCCTGCCCATATTCTTTATTTATTTGTTATTGTTATTGTTGCCATATATATAGTTTATATTTTGTTATTTAATTTTAAGTTAGTTTTAGATATTATTTAGTTATTTCTTGGATTTCATTAGGAGCCCGCCCTTAGCCGAAGGATACCGGGTGGAATTGGCATTTCTTGTTTCAAATTATGGCGTTTCTAATTTTTGGTATGCAGGTGCACCTGACGAGGATTGTTTGAGGTATACTACTGCAGGCACTTTTTATTTTTTTTATTTATAGTACATATATATATATATATATATTTATTTTTGACTGGATAGGCCTATGCGGTGTCTTAGTAAATGAACCTGAGTATACTGACCACGGTGTTCTTTTTTACCTAGTTTGTTTTGATCCGGCATCCCGTTCGCCACCATGGGCGCGCGCTTCCCTGATGGTTTGCTGTGGGTGTGCGAGCGGCGATGTACGGTTTCAACCCCAATGGAGGAAGACAGACTTCTCTTGTCAGAAGGCGAAGTTCGGCCGGAAGAGCCAAAAAAGAAGCGGCTCTCGAGAGGCGAACTACGAAAGCGGAGGATAGAAGAGGCTATCGCTAGAGGTGAGCCGATAATCCCCCGGAAAGAAAGGCAGAAGAGGTGGGAAGAGAAAAACCGAGCTCTGATGAAACCAAACAACGAAGCCGGTTCCTTAAAAGGGAACTTGGTTGTTGTTGGGGCCTCAGAGCAAGGGAAAACTCATTCCGCACCAGCCCAAAAACAACAAACCCCAAGCTATGCAGGTGTGAAGAGGCAGCGATCGCAGCTGACACCTGAAGAACAAGCAAAGGGAGGGGAGAAAAGAAGGAAGGGGCATGATGGAGGTGTCACTAAGAAGACACCCGAAACATATGCCGAAAGGATCTCTGTGGAGAAGCTGGCTATTGTCCGGCTCGAACACCCAGAAGTGAAGCTATCGACGGAAGAAGCCAACAACCTGAAGAAAGTGCTGGGCAAACGCGCCTTTAAGGGCAAAAACGTTAGGATGTCCAGCTGTCATGTTGAAGGTGGAGCAATAGTGGTCGGCTGTGTTAACACAGAAACAAAGGTGTGGCTAGAGAAGCAGGTCCAGGAGCTGAGTCCTTTCGAAGGGGTTCAGCTGAAAATGGGCCCAGCTAAAAGTCTGGTAAGGATGTTTAAAGTATCCACCTTTATCCCTAAGGGCATCGAGGTGGACAGCAAGCAAGAGCTGTTCGAAGCCCTCAAAAACCAGAATGACCTTGACACGGATCAATGGACTGCTGTTGGAGGGAAATCTAGTACCAACGGCGAATTCCTGGTCCTTCATGTGAACGAAGACTCCCTGAAGAAGCTGAAGACTCTGGCGATGCGCCCATTTTTGCGCAGTGACAGGATCACCTTCAAGCTGCAGGGAGGTAATGATCAATAGTGGATGACAGCGGTGCTCCAGATAAACTTACACCACAGCAGAGCAGCTACGGCAACACTCTGCCAGAAGATCCTGTCTGACGACATAGGCGTGGTGCTGATCCAAGAACCATGGACCATTGGCAGCTGTGTGATGGGGATGAGCACCGCTAAAGGTAATTTGATATATGATTCTGGCAGTAACAACCCTAGAGCATGTATATATGTCAGTAACAAAATCAAATCACTAAAAATGGCACAAATGTGTTCTAGAGACACAGCCGTGACAGAGGTTCACTTGCAGACAGGTGATGGCAACATCAGAATCCTGTTTGCATCAGATTACCTCCCATACGATTCTCCAGAACCACCGCCAACTGCGGAGATGAGGCGGATTGTGGAGTTCGGAACCCTTACGCGGAGGCACCTGATTGTCGGTTGTGACGCGAATGCCCACCACACCGCTTGGGGGAGCAGCAACATCAACAATCGGGGTGAGTGCCTCTTGAATTTCATAGTAGAATCTAACTTAGTTATTATGAATTAAGGCCGTAAACCTACTTTTGTACAAAGAAGAGGTACAGGGGTAAGAGAAGAGGTCTTAGATATAACTCTGACTAGCAACTATATTGCAACTAAAGTTTTAAACTGGAGTGTGCTAGATGAAGCATCTGCTTCAGATCATAAGTATATCTCCTTTGACATGAGGTCGTATAAAATAAAGGAGACCTATAGAAACCCAAAGAAAACAGATTGGGTAGCTTTCAATGCAGAGCTAAAAAACAATCTAGTAAGGGAAAATGGGTATCAGGGGCAAGGGGTCGAGGACATGGCGAACTCTTTGAAAAACGCCATGATAGAATCGTACCACAAAGCCTGCCCCGTGATTGAGAAAAACTCAAGGAAAAAAGCATGTTGGTGGAACCAGGGGCTGGAAACCTTGAGGAAAAACCTTCGCAGAGCATATAATACATGCAAACGTGCAGGGAACTTGGATAGGTACTCTGCTGCCCTAACAGAGTACAATAAAGAGGTGAGAAGAGCTAACAGAAACTCGTGGAGAGAATTCTGTCAGAGTATTGATAAGGCTCCTGACTGCGCAAAACTCCAAAAAGTCCTAGCTCGAAGCCCCACAAATGCGGTGGGTACTATACTTAGGGAAGATGGGACTCACACCTAGGATCCTGAGGAGACTCTTCAGTGTTTACTGAATACACACTTCCCAGGATCGTTTCAAACCAGTGAAACAGTTGTTAGTGAATGGCGGCGAGAACCTAGAGATAGCTCGTCTAAGGTGGACTGGAACTGTGCAAAGACTGTCATCAACTACTTAGGGATAAAACGGGCCTTGGAGTCTTTTAAGCCGTTCAAATCACCAGGTACCGATGGCATTTTTCCCGCTTTACTGCAGGAGAGTGGGGACTTGGTGATACCCCTGCTCCTACGACTGTTTAGAACTAGTCTAGCGACAGGAGTCATACCCTCATCTTGGAGGACCTCTAGGGTTATATTTATCCCGAAGCCAGGCAAACCCTCCTATGAGGTTGCAAAGGCTTATAGACCAATAAGCCTAACATCCTTCTTTGTCAAGACCATGGAGAAGGTTCTGGATAGGCATTTAAGGGACACAGTCCTCATCAATCGTCCCTTACATCCAAATCAACATGCCTATCAGAAAGGTAAATCTTGTGAAACAGCCCTACACTGGGTTGGCAAGATTGAGCAAGCTATTGAACAAAAGGAAATAGCTTTAGCAGTGTTCCTGGACATAGAAGGAGCTTTTGATAATACGAGTACTCACTCTATAGTGTCTAAGCTTACATCCAGGGGTACGGAGAAAACTGTTGTTAGGTGGATAAGTAATATGCTTAAGAGCAGAAGAGCACAGGCATCTCTGTGCGGAATCACAAGAGAGGTCAAAACGCAGCGAGGATGTCCACAAGGAGGTGTATTATCACCAAGCCTGTGGAACATAGTTTTGGATGACTTACTCTGGACTCTGAATGAACAGGGTATGTATGCTCAAGGCTATGCAGATGATGTTGTTATACTCATAAGAGGTAAGCATATGGTAACGTGTCTGGAAATGATGCAGAGAGCACTGGCCATTGTGGAGCGATGGTGTGACGAAGAAGGACTTGTAGTAAATCCTTCGAAGACCGTCATGATACCATTTACAAGAAGAAGGAAACTGGAAATCACACAGCCAGTCCTATGTGGGGGCCAGATACAGTTAAGCAGGGAGTTCAAATATCTAGGTGTCAAACTGGATGATAAACTCACCTGGAATTGTCATCTGGAATACATAATCAGACGATCTCAGACTACATTGATGATGGTGAGACGTGCAGTAGGATGCACATGGGGGCTTAGACCCGACATGTCACACTGGCTGTACACCAGAGTCATTAGGCCAATGATGGTGTATGGCTCAGTGGTATGGTGGCCAAAAGTCCAACAGGTGACTGCCGCAAAAAACCTGTCAAAGGTACAGCGGTTGGCATGCTTGGGGACAACTGGTGCCATGAGAGGAACACCAACCGCTGCTATGGAAGTAGTGCTAAATCTCCCACCCCTAGACATATTCGTCATAGGAGAGGCTAGGATGGCTGCCTACAGACTGAAGTGCAATGGGAACTGGCATTATCACCATGCTAGTAAGCACTCCAAGATCGTTGACATTCTCAAACTGGATATTCTACAAATGATGTCTGACAGAATGGCAAAGGTTACGGACTGGGAAAAACCATTTCAAGTCAACATTGTTGAGAGGAAGGAATGGTCAAAAGGTGAGCCTGACTACATGAAGAAGGCTCTAACGTGGTACACGGACGGGTCAAAGACTCTGAAGGGTACTGGGGCAGGGGTCTGGGGAGCCAGACCGAGGGTTAACTTAAGCTTTAGCCTAGGTAAACTGGCAACTGTCTTTCAGGCTGAAGTTACAGCCCTTGCAGAATGTGCAAGAGTTAATGTGGAAAGGGGCTACAAAGGCAAAAACATCTACATTAACTCGGACAGCAGGGCTGCTCTGCAGGCCTTGGCCAACCATGACTGTAATTCGAAGGCAGTCTGGGAATGCCATAAGGTCTTGAAACTGCTGGCGAAAACCAATAAAGTTATTCTAACTTGGGTGCCTGGACATAGAGCAATCACAGGAAATGAAGGGGCAGACGGTTGCGCTAACTTGGGAGCCAACCGTCTTCTTACCGGTCCTGAACCAACGTGTGGGGTCTCATATAACTTAGCACGTAGATCAGTTACCAAGTGGATGGCTAACAAACACCTACAACATTGGAGAAACACTGAGGGGAATGTACAGGCAAAGCGGATGCTCAAGGGACCATCAAGGAACATTGCAGCAGATGCCCTTAGAATGAGTAGAACGGAGATCAGAAAGGTGACTGGTTTTATTACAGGTCATTGGATATTCCGAAGTCACCTGAACAGAATAGGTATTCCAGTTCAGGAAACACTGTGCAGGAAATGTGGCGAGGCTGACGAAACAGCCAAGCACGTCATATTTGAATGTCCGGCATTACAGAGCAAACGCTCAAAGATCCCTAGGTGTTCTTATGCATACGGAAGAGGGGTTGGAACAGGAAAGCATTGTTCAGAAGATCTCATGGTTTTGTAAAGGCCTGGGATTTGATACAGCTGAAACCTGGGAGAGGGTGCACAATAAGCCGGATGGCTGAGAGGCAACTACCAGGCCTAGGAAACCTGGCCCTCTGTTAAAAAAAAAAAAAAAAAAAAAAAAAAAAAACATTCTTATCATGTGTTAGTATTTTATAATTAGCACTGAGTCAAATTATCATAATTTACGCACACGCACGAAAAAATCACTTACACATATAAATGCACGATTTTATACGTAAAGTTACAATGTGCTGTACTATGGAATAAGATGTATTACTATTAACTCAGCACATTGATTTTAGAATAAGCAAATGGCCTAAGATGCCGGTAAGAGAAACCCATACCAATTTTTGCATGACTTGCTTCTCCGGGCACTAATCTTCTCCACGATTATTTTGGTTTAGATGGGGATTAGTTCTAAGCCAGATGGGGCTTCTTACACTTACACTTACTTCTCGTCAACATGCCACTGGCTTGGAAAATCAGTGATTTTGCAATTTATAATACATGTTTCACAGATTGATAAATTTCTTAGACAGATAACTTACAGTCAATTATTTATAGTACCTTCTGTTTTAGTAAATGGCCACGCATGCTATTTTCCACATACACAATAATTTTTAGCGTGTAACCATTGATTGGGTATTTATCGATTTGATAGAAAGTTTTGGAGTGAACACCTTTATGTCCTTTTTGTTTCAGAACATAAAAATACATTCAGTCATATTAAAAATGTTTATCACACTAAGTATGAAATCAATAAAAACCATTTTAACCATGTTTAATGAATAACGTGCAACATTGATGCAAAGTAGAAAATGTACGTTTATATTTTACCACTTAAATAATCAAACCAGTAAAAACCTTTAAGTAAAAATAATTCGTACTCGTCCACTTAGTTTTAAAATACATTATTCAATATAGCAGGCTTTGAATTACTGTACTTAAAAATAATACTGATATACCTTACTGCACACTAATAATGTATATTAATTGCTAAGCATGGTTGTTTAAATATAACCACAGGAATAAACTGTTATATTTGAATTTTATTCTACGCAAATCAGTATTTCAGATTATATAATAAATCTGGGTTTTTCGAATACTCATCGATATGGTTACACATAGAATCTACGATTCACAAAGTGTACATTTTACAAATATTCTTCTTTACAACTATATTTTACAGAGAAACACCCTCGGAGGGTTTCCAATTGTCCAAATTGTAATTTCCATATGCCTAGATAAAATTCACACCTTTTTTTCTTTTCTATTTTAAGACGTTTCTGTGAATTGAAAAAAATTACCTGTTCTTCATAGCACGGTTATTTACTACCCAGAAACTTAAAAACTTAAAATAATTATGTTTTTATTTAAAAGATGTAAAAAACAAAACATCATCAGGTTAGTTTTCTGTACGACGATGCTTTATATTAGAATTTAGATTTTAAAGAAAAGTGTTCATTTAGATAAAAACGTACTTTGTGTTCTCATACTTTCGAGAAGTAAGGATAAACTTTTTATTCAAAACCCATGGCGCCGGCGTAAACATCTGTAGTCCTTTCCATTTTAAAATCCAGGAGACGTAGGCCTCTTAAGATTGGATAGGAGATGGGTTAAGGTATTTCTTAGATATTTAGATGTTAAGCACTTGGCATTTTGATATAAGGGATTGACATCTCACTTTATAATACAATCACCGACTTGATTTAAACTTTTAGATAACTCTAGAGATTATTTTCAACTCTTTAATTTCACACCTTGTACCGTTATTTGATTATACCTTACATATTACGTATTTACTGTTACTCGTTACTGATATAAGTTACATCCAATGGAGCTAAATTCAATGGCAGATTAATAAACTAATTGTCACGCGTATTAATTTTTTCTCTCGTGAACTTGGTAGCTGACCATCTTTCTGCCGAGTAACATCTCGCGCGGCTTAATCCGCGAGTTCAACCAAGTCTCTGATTTCAACCTAGTATCTGATTTAACTTCGAGTCTCTTATTTCAACTTCGAGTGCTTCCAGCATTCATGGTTTAGTCTTATAATCAACTAGTCTTCACTATTTCCGACTACACTTACAATGTCGAGCCAGGATGCTGACGGCCGCGCTTGTGAGTCAACATTAACGTGAAGAGAAGTCAATTTGAAAGTTTTACAAATATTAAGTTCGTAGGCAAAGTTCTCATAGCACTTAGGAATTTTTATATGCCACCATTTAATTAATTCGCTTTACATCTTCACCTTTCCTATATAACTTTATATTCCATATTTAGCTTCATTATGTTCTTATGAATAGTAAAATAGAGAAAGAGGGTCTAAAGTTTTTCACGAGTTACATCTTGATGGTACTTTTAAAGTAACTTTCAAATTAAGAGTCAAACGAGACCATTCTTTACAGGCAGGAATAAATTGAGCCTATTTGTCACTGTAACGTTCTTTCAACTCCTAGAGGTGACAGAGTGCTCCCTTATTGAGCTCCACTATACACTTAAACTATTGCTTTTTCCTTTTATTAATTGTTACACGTATAGACATTGACAAATATAAGGCAATATATAAATATATATTAACGTGTTAAGTTTAAAATGTATATACCCATAGCTTCCGATTTCATACTTTGACAACGGATCGTACGGAAAAAGTACTTGGAACTAGTTTTAGGAAAGCAGAAATTATTTTTACCATTATTAAATTGTATTGGTTTTCAACATGATAAATATTGTTCGTACTCGTATTGCAATAAAATTATGTTTTTATTTAATAAATATACAGGATGTAAAAAGTCCAGCATGGGCGGTAATCGATCTGGAATTATTAAGCCCGTGCGGGACATTTTTTACGCCCTGTGTAAATAGTAGCTAAATATTCATTGTATCCGAAAAGTTACACATTGTAAGCACAACACAACTTCCTACCTTTAAGGTTGAAGGTGTATTGAAAAGTTAATATTCTTTTATTGAATACGTTTTTATCTGCAATAAAAATTAATGTATATATATATATATATATATATATATATATATATATATATATATATATATAATATATACAAAAATAACATATACCGATGACATTATTTCTATGCCAGGTGCATATTTGCTATACAAGAGTTATTAGCTGAAAGCGACTGTTGTTGGGCTTTGAGCCTAAGTTAGAGATGGTGCAGGTTCAAATCCTGTATGTAACCGTTGCACTTTTTATCAGTACCATCGACCTTGTTCTGCATCGACTCTCCCCCATGTTATGTTTGATATGATCCTCGCACAAGACGGTGGGCCATGAGGACGGACAGAGTAAGGCTTAAAAGGGGATCGGCTTATCATTAAGAAAAATATTTAAAAAAAAACATGTGACAACAATAGGCGCCTTTATTATACTGTAAAACCAATATGAAATATACTTTTATTGTTATTAATTCATGTCTAGCGGTAAAAAAGGCGTTGCTGCCAACTTTTCATAATGTTATCTTATAAATACAGTAAGCTAAGTGTTAGTGATGTGTACCGCTCCAGGAGCCAAAAAATCTCATGGCTCATTATCTCTCTGTCAGAACTGAACCACAGGCCTAGAGGGACTATTCATTTCTATTTAATCAACGTTAGATTCAATTGCGGTACATGTCACTCCGTGGAATTTTACTAAGCTTTAGGGAATAAATGCACGTTGGTTTTAATAACAACTTCTAAAGAAACTCAATACAATCATATTACGTTTTAACATGTACAATAGTAAAACATTCAGATATACACTAAAACACTCTGAACGCAACGTCAGTGAAGTCTGCGCATGACAGACGTGGTGAGGTGTGCCTTTAGCTTTTACTGAAATGAAGATTGCAATTTTTATTCACTACATAATTAAATAAAATATAAGAGCAGGTTTAAAAAATGTATTTACTTTCCTATGCTTTATTATTACATACACATATTTAATATTTTAATACACAGTTTTAAATTGACATACAGCATTATCCATATCAGAAAAATAGCACTACCACAATTTAAGCTGTTCTAAATATTGCAATGCCCTAATATTTTAAAGATAACCACATACAAACTATTTTACTCTCTCTAAGGTATCGTCCTGTTTTGAAAGAGATTCCACATTTTTGAACGTTCCAAATTTTGTAATATGCAGCCATAAATCATTTCTTACAACTAAAACTAAACTCCATTGATATTTATTACGTCCAGGAGAACAATTATTAGGTGAGTGAAATAAGGGTTTGGTAGTTGGATATATTCAAGGAAATGTTTGGATAGCGATTGTTATAAACTAAATTCTTGACAAATTTATTTAAATGTATTCTAATTATTAAACGGCTAGAGTGTTTGGTTACAATACCAACTTGGCGCATGGCAAACAAAACTACCGATGTGCATAATGTTTTTTTTTTTCACTGAAATAATAAACGAGGATTATATTTATAACATACTTAAAAATGTATTAAAATAAAATTGTTTTGTATTTAAACACGATCCCTATGTAGTTCCTATTGACGGTCAAATAAACAAATCTATTTATAGCTATAGTTTTCTTCCCGCATATAATAGATTAAAACGTTTTAAACTGAAACACAATAACAATATTACAAGCTCTTATATAACCTTCTCCGTAGCGTAGCGATAACCTGTGATTTTGCTTAGCAGTTTCATAGTAGCAAATTTATTTATGTATTTTTACTTAGTATTATTATAATTATTGAACTAAGAGAAAATCGTCCACTAATTACAACTACAATTACTACTTCCAAATATATTCAACGATACACGAATACTTTTTTACCATAACGATTGCTCGGTTTCAAGGCATAAATAATATATGTTCAAAAAAGGGAATACATTTCTACAAATTTGAAATAGTAATTCCATAATATATTCCAATATCATATAAAGTAAAACTCACGATGTCTTGATTTTGAAATAATAACGGATTCTAACGATTTATAAAATAAGTTTAAGACTTTTTGTAGACAATATAAAAATGCAATAGGACATTCCGGAGTGTTGACTAATACAAAATTACGTATAACCCCATTTCTAAATATGACATATTTTTTAGAATAATAAATAACCTAACACAACATAGATACTATGTTACTGAAAATAAGCAAATAATACCAAATCTTGTGACATGCATAAGGCAAGAATAATAGGAGAATATTTGTGTTACTTAATCAAATTAAAACATTTGATCCAAAATGACCAACATATACACTTCATAGTTTTATTTTACTAACTCCACATTACAAGGTTATCTGTATTTTAGTATAATGAATAGTGAACTAAAACCCTTAAGGTTAATTTACACTCATGATGGCTGAAAAGAGAAACATGTGTATGGCAATAAATATAATAAAATAAAGGTTTTAGTTGAACATTCATTATACTAATTTAATAGTCTGTCTGCTTTTATCACATACGCCCCATATTTATTAGTTTTATTACGCCTAATTCTCAATGTCGTTTACTTGTTCCTTACAATGCTCAATGTCGCAGCTTCATCTTCATGATTTTCTCTGATTCCTGAAAAGTAGAACTTAAGTCATTAGATTTAAGGCAAACAGGCTATTTACATGTACACCTTGTAGTTTTAAGCTTAGGTGTTACGATTTAATTTTGAAGCAAATATTAGTTATTAGTTTAGAATCAATATTTTATACTTTTTTAGAATACAATTAAAAAACACATATATTATTAATGTTTATCATATTATTCTTTTTTTTGTATTATGAACAAAATCAGGTATTGCTTACAGTTTTTTTTATTATGTAGAAGGGTAAGAAGGAGGTATGTAGATGGATTTAAAATATATTAATAAATATGTAAATATATATATGTATATATATATATATATATATATATATATATATATATATATTTGTGTTTGTGTGTATCTATGTGTGTTAGCAGTTCTCCGGATTCGTACGCAATTTCGTAGGCCTGTGCAAAATGTATTAGCATTTCAGAATCTAGTGAATGATATTGTCCAAGGCAAATACGACTTTGCCTTGTTGCTATGACCAATCAAAATATGTCACAAATTTAAAACTGCTATTGTAACTTATTTTCGTAAATTTTTTGTATTATATTTTATTTTGCTTGGATTCTTCAGTGAAGAAAATAAATATATACGTACATATGTCTTAAAAGGCTACTTCTGTAAAAAATATTTAAGATTCTTTATATTAATTTTGTCTTTGATATCAACAATACAGACCTGTCCAAACACTTAATGTTAGTAAATGTAAAAATAATGGTATATTTATACTGAAACGTTACATTTTCTTATCTGGATATTTCCCTACCCTTTCTCAATAGAAATTGGAGAACATTTTGAAATAAGAAGAGGTGCCTCTACCAAACTTACACGATGCAAACAAATATTTTCTCGAGTTTTGTGTGACATTTTAAAACTCATGGTAAAGTTCTGTTAACAGTTACTAAACTTGTACTATAGTAATATGAATCTAATTATGTATGTACTTCAAATCAGTCGGGCTTCAAAATTTTAGAACCGATAAAGACTGCCTAAACTACAGGTATGAAATGTTCGTAACAATTTTTTTTAAATAAACACCAAAACATTCTAAATGACTTTATATTTTATATTTAAATATAGCAGCCGTACAATAAATTTACTTTATTACCTGAACTAGAAATTTTTAATAAAAATAAATTACCTTTCCTTTATTAGTGGCGCCTACGTTACGTTTGGAAATTGAAAACTGTAACTCAATGAAGTGTGTACGTGTGTGTAAGAGCCGTCCATTACGTGACAACGCTTATATCGCACAATCAGCGCAACGTGACTTATTGGCGCCGTGACAGCGGGAACTCCATTAGTTCAACAATTAGAATACCTCTGCGAACCGACTGACGCGCAAATTTATGAAATTCCTCATTAAGTAATTCAAATATATTTAGGTTTGTGTAGGAATAACTTTCAACTGTAAATAATTCATAGTAAGTAAATAATTGGTGAGAAAATGTATATTAGATATAAATAGTTTGAAAGTCTTCTATTACGTCACATAATATTGTTTTCAAGGCATAGGTCTATTTAGTTTTATTTTAAGGTTATTTTTTTCTCTTTTGATGTGTACGTAACAAGTTATATGTACAAAGTAGTTGTTAAAGTTTGTAACGTTTTAAACATTGCCTAAAAAGAAATGAATTATAATACTTTGACTATCAATTATTACTATCATTAATATTTAAGAGTAGTTATAAAGAAGGCTAAATACTCCTATCGCCCAGATTGATGTTTGGCAAGTAAATGTACCTATTTTGCAATTAAGCATAACTGAATAGGCATTATTTATAACTTTGCCACAAACGAACGTTTGGGGAAATATTTCAAACGCAAACTGAAATATACGATAAACTGAATTATCGAATGAATAAGTAGACTACCTCAGTGTGTAATTGGGTTTAGCCATCCTGTTTTAAGTTTGTCACATTACATTGCTTATTGTTAAAATTATACTATAGATTGGTTCAAAATTATTATAAACTACCAAATTTTGCAAAAAAATATAACTTACTTTAGGCCTTCTTTGATAATATGCATGTTAATTCAATATTGAACTTAACATCAAGCGAAAATGCATTATGTTGAGTTTCATAAAAAATTTAAAGAACATAACCTGTCTTGTCACAGCTTTTTTGATATTGAAATTGTGGCCTATAGTGTTTTGGGTCCTTATGTTCCTCGTACAAGACAGAGAACTAAGAGTTTCGAGAACGATCAGATTCATTACTATTAATTTACCAACATTCAATGCATATTGTTAGCAAATAATATAGATGGTCTTTTACATCTTCAGTCAATTAAACTGATATAAGATTATAATCACATTAAGGCGGAAATTTTACTGTGTTTTCAACAAAAATTTTGAATTCTATAAGTTTGATGATTAGGTACTATTATTTTGTGACGTGAACACGTTAATGCATATATATAAAGCAAGCGTATATACGAATAATTAAAAAAGGGTTTGAATAGCGCCTTTCTATGAGCATTTTAAAATGTTTTTAGTTTGACTTGCTATCCGTGACTTATGTGGTATCCATAGTTTTCATGAATAACGAATTCACTATAAATGTCCTTATTTGTGTATTTTCCTTTTTTCTTAGTAGACTATAGTTGTACATTTTGCTTAATTTAAGCCTAATATCTTCTCTGTGAGTATTTTGATGAAGACACATTTAATGTAAGATGTTTATAAGATGATAACTTAACACATTCACGTAGCGATATCTAATTATTTTGCTTTCACGTTATAATAGTTACATATTGCGCACTCCTTCCATAAGAGTAGTAGGCATCTTTTAAGGTTGCTGATAAAACTAAACCATGACCCATAGTGGCTTTACCAACTCAGATTTTGGATATGTTCCTCAAGAGATTACATAGGATATTCCAAAGCAAAATGTAACGATATATATAAAACAAAACTATCAAACGCAGGTTTTATACCAAATATTTCAAAGAAGTTATACAGATTATTCTAAAGCGATTTAAACAACAATTCATGAAGTGTACAAGATGACCTGGCTTATGCTGGGGAGATAATCAGTATTAATATCATAGACGTTATATTCAAGTCCGTTATTAATATTATATCATGGAAAATTAGTTTTCTTAAAAGTATATATAACTAGAGATAAAAAGGCGGATTATTTAAGTTCTTCATTATTTTAGCTTTGTTAATGAATATACAGAAAGACCCTTACTTCAATCTTTTATGATGACATAGTGATGGTATTATTGATACTCCACCTTATTCATATCATCTCATTATATTTAAACCCATAGATTTAATATTAGATATGAACTTCTATATATAGAAAAATATTATCCTTATCAATCCTATCATATTGGAACTGTAAAAATTGTTTGCTAACACATGTTTGTTATTGCCTTGCAAATGTAAGAGTTAATCTTGGATATTTGAACTTGAATTTCTAATTAATAAATTGTAAACCTCAAGAATGCAAATAACTAAGACAGTAGCAGAACTTCATTTTCCAGTGGACGAAAATGTCTCGTAAACAATGTTGATAGCAAAGTAAATAGTAAATATAACATATTTTACATAAACCATTTAGACTGATAAAATTGCTCCTACCTCTTAAATACATTCAACGTTCGCTTGACGCATAAATCCACTTCAATGGAAATTTCTCCCGTATTCGATAAGAGGCAATATCCCAGTATAGTGCATCCATGCTGTTAGAAACGGTTTATCTACAAAATATTCTCAGTGGTGTATTTTCTGTGCATTTGCTTACTCCTCAACTTCATATTAGTTGCTTAACTTCAAGATTAAAATTTTTTTCATATTTCAAAAACTACAAATTATGGTTAGTACAAGTGGTAAGTAAACTTTATAAATAAACAATTACATTTGTATATCGGTTGATCTTAGACTTTTCTTGCACCTAACCAATTACTTTACAAGCACAACATCAAATATTTACGATTCATACGATATAAGTTTAATAATTATTGTAAAAACGTTACAATTGAAAGGTTTAGTTTAGTTCTTAACAAAATATAATGCTTTAAATATACAGATGCACATATTAAATGCTATTTATCACCTCCTAGAATATGAATATTGTATCTAAATTTAACTCATTACACACTGCGTAAATAAGTAATGACATTAATTTTTACATGGTAAGTTATGCTACAGGTTAAACATAAATAAAAGAAATTAAATTACAGTTTCTTTATGGAAGATTTGGAAGTTTACTGAGACATTTATAACAAATTCAAATCAATTATTTTATTGAGAATCTATTTAACCGTATAACAAAGCTTTTCCTTGTTTAAATCAAGAAAAGTTTCATAGTTCATCCGAATAAACTAAGTAAATATTTAAGAATGAAATTCTCATGATATACTTATTTTACAGCGCAAAGTTTACTTTAAGTCTCAAAAAGCATCTGTGGACAATAAGGATAAGTTTTCATATAATTATAAAATGTTTTTCATAATTTTTTCCTTGTTTTGATTTTTAATTTGAAATTTTTGACATATTATTAGGGGATAATTTGTAAATATATATATATCAGCATATTATATTAAACTATTAAACAAATGTGTCAAATCTTGTGTGCCATATTTTCATTTTAAGAAACTTTTTTAGACTATTGTATGTTTTAAACGCGTTTATATTGTTGAGATTTACCTACTCTTTCTTTTCTTCGATGACGCAAATTTATCACTATTCTGGTTTACTTACTCAGGCATGTTTCTTCTGCTTTGCTTTCACTTGTTTATCAATGTTTGAGGGTATCTATTGCTTCTAAGATCCGATTTCACCTTCTTAAATTCCTTGTTACCTTCTCAAAACTTTCTTTGATTCTCGGTACGAACCCGGAACCGAGTAAACAAAAATAAAATCTGGAGATCTTGCTTATTAAGTTAACTAATCGCAATAAACTTTGTAATGTGTACGTGTTTATGTGTGTGTTGTGTGCGTGTGCCTGTGGATGTGTAGGTATAGTATTCGTATAAACTCATAATACAGTATAGGCAAATTTAAAATATATATTTAATGCAAATAATTTAATAACATGGTATTGGAAAAGGCATTGCATCGTATTTTGTAAACATAGTGTTGTGTTACCTTGTTTGTGAACAGTTGCCATCTGTTTATGTATTGATTTAGTATATAGTAATATTTTCGGTTTGTTGTGTTCTTTTCTACTAAGTAGCTGTTGTGTTTAGTTACTGATGCCTCATACGTGAATATGGTATTTACGTATCATCGTAACAGTAGGCCATTCAAAGCTGGCGGTTATACCAAGCTGTCACCGTGCTATAAGAATTTGATATCTCACTGAATATAAACAGGACATATAGAAAAATATTGAAATACCTATACAAAAATAATGCTATTTCTTGTTTTGTGCAATAAACCTTTTATGATAATAATATTATAAACATATAATAATAACTATTATTATCAGAATAATAATTAAAGTGCTGTAAATAGCCATTGGTTCGACCTCTCGCATGTTAAGGACTAGCTGTTGGTTATGTTGGTTTATATTGCAATATCAATATCATCCTCTACTATTATCATTTCACTAGTTTGACTTACTCTAAATTAAATATTTGTGTTTTATTACATCAAATATATATAGCAAAAACATTAATTTTAGTTAATAGTGTACTATATTTTGTATTTATAACAAACCCAAGATTTTCTAAGGACAAATTACTTATACTGTTAATTACGAAAATAACAGTTATTTAGAACTGATGAATGAGTTTTTGAGTTACAAGAATTTACGAGATAAAAGCTTTTCTTCATGTTTGTTTTTGGAGATATAAGGCGAGCGCTTTCTTGGTTGTTTCAGCTGAACTACATGGAGCGCATCTGTTAGGTCTCATTTTACGAGTGCTCCATTCATTACATTGTCACCTTATATAACCATATCTCATTCACTTTATAAAGTGATTTTTTAATCATATTCCAGAAATTATTTCTTAAAATAACATTTTTTTCGATAGTTAAACAAACAATACTATTAATATGTACTAAATGCCTACTCCTAATATTTTAATTTGTTCTCCAAAACTAGTCTATACTTCATTAAGTTCTACTAAAACCCGATAAATATTCATAAAATATTTTAGCAAATTAAAAGTTTTGATAATAAACGAGTTATTTTTATTCAATAAAATTCAATTAAACATTCAATATTCAATCATTTATACAAAGGAATAATAAATAATTAACTAAGTTATGTTTTACAATGATAATCCATCTTTATTGCCCTGTAGTCATTACATGTACACATGAAAATTCAACGAAAATACCACTATGTACACAAAAATAAATGTCACATAATAACACAAAGAAAAACATTCACTGTTAAATTTTCAACAGTAAATATAATATAGAGGAATCCCCCAGAGCTAGCCTGAGTGGGGGACAAAATCTAAACTTATTTTAACGGCTGGCAGAATATAATAGAAATCAAATATATAACCATCCTAAACTTGACTAAAAGTGAAATTCTAAAACTAAAAACTTAAAACGAAATCCAATTACGGTTGGTTTCCCTCATCTTCCCATGCAGTTAATTTTCAAATAAATTATATAATAATAATTACAACAAAATATTCGTTAAGAATTAGTTTAGTTCATAGTGACTATTCGTATTTATAGCTTTTAGTTTCCTTAATATGTAAAAATTTTATTAATAAGCTTTTTGTTATATGTTTGTGTTAAAAATTTATGTATGTGCTGGTTTTTATTATATATAGCAAAATTAAAATTAAAATCTATTTCCTTAGAAGTTTATGGCCCTTTAAAATAATTATGACCTACATGCTCATAGTAAATTTAGCAATAATTACTATTAGGTGAGAGTGACAGACACCATGTTTCGCGTAACAAGATCTGCTTAAACTATAGCACACTCTATATTGAAAAGGTAGGTTTCCTTATCGTACAAAACCATTGTTACAAAAGATTGTTAGATTTTTACTTTTAATAATGATAGATAGATATGTCCTTATTAGGGGAGTCGGATGTCCCTATACTGCACATGTTAAATGTCACATATTTAGGTACATTTTTCTCAGAACTGTACATGATAGAAACAAAATCTATTATGTTTCTGTAAGATGACTTCTTCCTCTACAATTATCGTGTATAAAATTTTTAAATTATACTTTTATTTTTTCATATTTTTACAAAGAACTAAATTTTTTGTTTAAATTTTCTTCACATATGGGAGCATAAAAAAAATTAATAACGTGAATTATGGAAAGTTGTACACTGAAAACGTGTAGTTAAATGAAACAAACAAAATTTAAAAAAAACTGCACGGTTGTATCACTTTTAGTTTCTGAGAAAAATGTACCTTTGTAAAAAAAATTAGTTTTTCAATAATCGAGAATTAAGGTTAGTATTAAATCAATATGGTGTTTATCCCAACTTAGTGCATTCCAGCTCTATACGAAGGGTTGTCTGGGTCTTCTTCTTTCTGGTTCATATCTTCTAATCTGGCCTTGGCTAAACTGGTCTTCTTCCGACACTTCTTTTCAAGTTCATCGATGGCTTTCTCGGCTTTATGAATCCTGACTTCATCCAATTGCTTCATACTTCTTACCAAGTTATTTCCTGGTGACACCCCTAGCTTTTTCAAAATGTAACATCTAATTATATATCCTTTTTTTAAAGTGGCTATAGCCTCATATACTCCAAGTTCTAGTGTTGTTTTCATGGACTTTGGGACACGCGACCATATTACGCTCTTTAGAGATTCATTGGGGTTTTGGGTGCCACCATGCAAACACCTTTTCAAAAGGTCAGGTGCAGCCAGGTCCCTGAAAATGGGTTTTATATCCTCCATGACGGCCTGTGGAAGATGGAGATGTTTGTTGTGGTCATAAGGTTCATGATCAGTAACAGCCCGTTGAATTTGCACCAGCTGTCCTCACCTTTAGGGCACAGTTCGTGAGATGGACCATCATTAGAAGACAGGAGATGAAAGTATTCAGCCCAAACAGCCTGTTTCATGTCTTGTAAACTGGACACATATTTTCTTCTAATGGCTAAATCCATAGTATGTTTGTATACTTTTGATCGCTTCCTCTGTAAGACGACCAAGACCTCCAGCCGATTTGCCATCTGATAGATTTTCTTGACCACTCTTCGACTTGTAAGATCTCAGACGAGCACCCATTCTCTTCTGGACATGGCCTACACATTCCAGCTTGTCAATTTCAAACCCTAGACCATAAGGGGTTGTCTTTTTCACCGTAGGAAATGCTGAGCTGTCACCATCTCCCAAGTAGTAACGGTATCTTATGTTGTACTGAGGTTGCAAAGACTTGAACATGTCGATCACACGGCTCAATGCCACCGCTAGATCCATTATAATTGGCTATGCAACTCTCTTCATGAAGATTTTGTAGCCTACCTTTACACCTACAATGTTTACTATAAATCCTCACATCTAACACTTTTTCAGTGTTTACATTAATTACAGATACTGCACCGTTTAGAAAACTGTGGCCTCGCCTTTGCCAAGTGCCATCGAAAGCTGCACAAATGTCACGGTCACCATCATTGTCTTCAACGGTTTCCTCAACTGCCTCTTTCATAGCGTCACTACACACCTCTTTAGCTATATTACAAAGGAGCTTACTGTAATATTTAAACGCTGGAGGTTTTCTCAAATTCATAACGGCACAAACATGTTTTGCCGACTCTTCGCCTTTACCTATGCACCTACATGCATAAACTAGCCTGGTATTCACTTCACTGTTATTAATGGGTAGTTCACTGTCATTCCTTTTAGATACTTCAAATCCACAGCTATCACAACATAAGCAGATTTTGATACTTAGCCCACGAATGGCGTTAGTTTTTATTTTGAGGTTACCTCCACATTTTACACAAACCGCTATTTGGGACAGTAAAAGTTCCAACTTTTCTAAATACAACATCATTGCATTGTTCATTATCTGTCACAAATGAATCATAATCATGTAAGCTGGATCCTAATTTCTTCTTTGATGAACTTTCTTTTCTGCCTTGTTCATTTGTTGATCCTGAGGTGCTAGGCCTAGGTTGTACTTCTTTTCTAGATTGTAGGCCTACTTAATTTACTCCAATTTTATTTGGCTTCAAACGTTTTATATTAGCATTACAATGATGCTTAAGGTTTTTTAAAAACGTTACTAGTAACTCTTGGCATTTTGTATTGCTCAAGCACAAATCTTTCAGGAAAATTAATAACAATAACAAAACAACACCATCAAAATTTACTGTCAAGGAAGATAAACAAACAGATGATCAACAGTCCAAACAGTCAGCAGACTAGTAGCAAGAGTAATGCCTACTGAACGAAACATAATAACCTTTAATATTACTTATATTACAATGTAGTACTATAATATGTGTAGGACGCCGAATGAATACGCAAAAAAGCAAAATTTCTCATATGCAGTGTTCATCAAATAACCTTATAAAGTAGGTTTCTGAAATCGAAATAGTATAATGTTTGGTATCAAAATAAAGAGCAGATTCTGGAGAATAATAATATGAGAAAAACAAAATATCATTATTTATACCAAAATTGACATGTGACTCCCATTTTGAATCTTGTAGTTATATGAATAAAACTTTAAAACTATTATTACTTAAATATTTCAAATTTATGACTTCCATATGTATGTATGTATACATATACGAGTATATGCTTATAAAACGATTTTTTAATTAGTATTTACAAAGAGCAAACAAGTATTATGAAGAGTTAGATCTATGGTGGTTAAATGAAAGGCTTGTTATATTACAAGCCAGTCCCCATCTGATTCCTACAATATAAAACGTTATGACCTCATATAATAAATTATTTACTGCTAAGCACTAGTCTTTGAACTATGCGTATGGTATATGAACACATAGCTAGTTTAAAAAATATAGAAAAATTCTATTAACGAATTTTATAGTTATATTAGAGAACATTGAGTTAGATTTGGTGTATTTTTTATAACTAAACGTATGTAAGGACATTCGAGAGTGAGATTATTTATAAAAGCAATATTCGAAAAATATAAATTGGTGAGGTGGAAGAAATTTATTACAAAATTTATGTTCTAAAAATTTTGAACAGAAATTTATTATTTATGTTCTAAACAGGTTAATGATTTATTTACTAGTGTAATATATTTGGGTGTTGGTACCAACATCTTAGAGATTTATGGTGCTTATAACTATTTAGAGAAAGACACTATGTTTATAAATGAAGGATGAAAAGTCCCTTGGCAGCTGATTTCATTTTATACCAGACGCCAGCGATCCCCGTCTTCAATTTTATTATGTTTGGCTTCTCAACTTGAGACTGTCGTTTTAACTTTTTTCATGTCTAGACTTCCATATATCATATTAAATATTTTCCCAAGGATAAATAATTTCATAAAATGATTACTAACAAATCTTCAAATAATTTTTACAGAATTTACAAATAAGAATGTAAACAGTCATTCAAAATTCATTTTTTATACTTTTTATTAAATAATTGTTTTATTCTTCTTCGATAGGTATAATATAAAAAACCTATAGTTATAGTATGTAACTAAAGAATTAATAAATATAATTTATCTCGTCAATGTTTTTTAATTTTTGTTTATCATTGCTTGTTAAATTTAAAACTACACTACTGATACATACTAAAACATGTATATAATAGTACAAGATTTAAAAATGTGGTGATGAACTTGATTCTATATTTACCAACAATAAATAATCATATAAAATTCAATAATATATAAGCACTATATAAAAATAGTGATTGTAGTAGGCTACACCAATTTAATGAAAAATTTCATGTCTATATTAATAAGTGGTTGAGGGCAACATGATTACACTCAGTTCACTTACAAAGGTGCCACTATTGTGTGATTGTCACGTTGCCACGATAACACGCGTAAATCAATGGAGATTTCCACGAACATTCAGCCTATGGAGTTACCATTTATTATCAAACTCTATGTTTCCTAATACAAATTTAAATATATGCAAGATGCGAGTCCGAGATTCACTTTATTTTCAATATATTTTACACATGGTTATACATAAAATTATACTAACAGGAATGAATTTTCCATCTCCTCTAGTGATGGACTTTGCTACAACACTAATTGACACAAACGCGACAAGCGTTTTATTAAATTTAATTTATAATAATCACAAAATATATTTATTCGCATTGCACATAATTTACTGGGGTTTTAGAATACTATTCAATAACTTGCTCCAGTGTAAGAATTTTTGTGGGAAAATATTCCTTAAACCACGAATTCAATAAAATGATGACATGGTAAATTATTAGATGCAAGCGTTTGCATTATGGAAACTCATTGATTCCCAGCATATGTCTGATAACAGACACTTTATAGTTTTACGTACTGTTAGAACAAAATACAAGCATTTAACCACATACTGCTGTAAAAGCTAGTTGTGATGGTAAAATAAAGGAGATTTCTCACCGATGAGTGAACAAATTTTGCCCAGTTGGCTGGTTCCAGAATAGTACACTGTACACCCGACCCAACAGCACAAAAGTAGCCATAATGTTTATTTCCATTTTGCTTCGTGTATGTGAACGAGTGAAGTTCTATTTATACTTAACTAGAGAAATAATTATATACTTGTTATTCAAAATTTCAATTAAATTTTATAAACATCTATATTTTACAATCAATATTATGAAATAAATTGTAGGTATATTATAATGAGCCGCTTATGAACTTCAAATCCAAAAGAGTTAAATTTAAATAATTTTTGAACAATAAAAGAATATTAATGTTATTATATTGAAGTATATTATTAAATCTGTTACAATAAAGAGATTAAAGAATCTTTGTACGTCTTATTATAATACAATTTACGATGGTAACTATTCAAGAGTACAAATCCTACCAATTTTAAATGTTGCAAAATAGAAATAACATTTAATTCTTAGTATAATCCAATAATCACTTGCCTGGTATAAGTGATCATCAATGAAAAAAATTTGACATTCAGTAATATAATGCGCTTCATGTGTTAATGAAAGTAATAAGAATTAATATCAATGTTTTACTACTACGGCAATTTTGTATAGGTTCATGAGGAAATCTAGATAATATTTGATTGTAATTTCATAATTTCTTCATCATTTTCTATCTTGCCTCTCCAGAACACAATAATCCACTGTGGATTTTAGGAAAGTTTACGTATGGCTGCTTCTATTAAAATATCCTTCTGAAAAATATCCTTCTTGATTAAAACTAGCCACACTAGTGAAAATTATGTTTCTTAAATTCTGGATTGACTGCTAAATTATGAAAAAAACCATTGTAAACAATCTATCCGACGTAGATATTATCGGCGTTGAGGTGTATACATTCTTTTGTAACTGGAATGAGTACTTACGTTAGCCATGCAAAATATTTCATTTACAATATTATTTTCCACACATACATTACACACTACCTGATTATTTCCAATAGAAATGTTTTAAAACTGTGAATTAGAAAGTCTTCAACACATGTTAAAATGAAAGCCTTCGAATAACAGTATCTGTCTTGCTTAAAAATTTCCGGTTCCATGAAGGTTTTATTTACAACACCTTGCCTTAAAAGACTGACCCCGAAGTTGGAAGTGGATAGAATTAGCATATGAATGAGACTGAAAGAATGCAAAGACTGTTTGTATGAATGGATATTGTGGTATAAATAACAAAATTATTTTAATTTAAATTTCTAGACGTTTGTTATACATATTTACATATTTTCTTTTTAAAGATGAAGCTAGTATTGGCTACTGCTAACTAAATTACATTTAAAGACATAAACCTATATTTAAAACGTTTATCTTAGTGAATCTTTTCGATAGCAAAGCTATCTTCGTCAGACTCAGATAAGTGTCATGTTTATAGTGTGCCTGACGAAGATAGCCTTCCTATCGAAAGGCCTCACAAATATAAAAGTTTTAAATATTGGTTTATGTGTTTAAATGTAAATAATTTAAATTTGACTTTGACTAAAATTTTTAATGCAGCTCTTAAATTATTGGATTTTATAATAATTGAAAAACGTTTAATTTAAAATTATTAATTCGCATATAAAATCCTTGATTTAATCATTCATAGCAATACAAACTTAAATATAAATGTATATTAAATCCAATATAAACTCCTTGATGTAATAATTCTTGACAATACAAATATAAATTTATATCAAAGATAAACAATTGTTAACATCTTCCATATTGTTGTTTTGTACTCATGCTTAAAAAACTACATATTAACAGCAAATATAATAATCGAAGTTTATTTTTGTTTTAACATAGCAAAAATTCATTATATAATTTTCCTGAAATAATCTTACAAAAATATCAGTACTAAATTATGGTAAGAGAATTCTGAAAGATACTATAAAACCGACTATTCTAGTAATGTACCTTCATCGAGCAAGTTGGAGTGCTGGAAATGACACATTATGATCAATCTTCACAATCCACATTGACTGATAATTGGTCTGATAAAATCTTTGACTAAAGTGTAATATACACGTGTGTAGTTACATAATACTACTAAATATAGCATCTACTATCATATAATGAAAGAGGAAACTAAACAGTTCTGTAAATAATAACACTTTTATCCACTTCAAATATTATTTTAGAGAACATTTTTAACCTTGTTCTGAGTTACATTCTTGCATTAGTACAGTTTTCCAATCAACCAATGCGACTCATTGATTTGTTAAATCAATCAATGCAACCTCCATTGTATAGAGCCAGTCATCCCACATATAGTCCTCCCAAGCGTTTAAATAGCACATAAAGGTATTTTTTATATTATGAAAGTTGTATAAGCATGCACATTTATGTAACTGCAGATAAATGTTATTTTTACCAAAAAGATTACGAAGTATTATTGTATGCATTACGAATTTAATATTGTTACGTTTCCTATAAGTCAGTACCATTTAATACAACTACAATGAAGTATCTACCATCCATTAGTTCTTACGAAAGTTAGTGATAATACATTTTGTTATCTGTAAAAGTGTAATAACATTTAATATTAATAATATAAGAAATACGCAAATGTGTACTAACATGCCACTATGCAGAGCCGTAATGTTTCTACTATACATATTAACATCCTTGATTGTATACAGATTTTTTTTTCCACCCGCTCGGTTAACCTTAAATACCATATATTTTACCCAAAATCGAAAAAAGTAAGAAAGTTATGTTTGCTACATAGGTTATCGTATTTTCAGCCGCTTTGACTGGGTTAAAATGCCGTTCTTATGCGGTAAAGTTCTTAGGGGTAGACATAAAAATCGCGTATACCCTCCATGTCTACAAACTGCTTTTACATGTTCCTGCGTATCTAGATAATCCTATCTTGGTTTCATAATAACGAACTTCGTCAATCCATAGTAATTCCTTCGGACTTGACAAGATTTTTATGTTGATAAATGTAATAAAATTCTGCAATATAAACTCATTGCTCTAAATTTTTTAACTTAAGAAAAATTTAAAATATTTCATACCAATAATGAAGGAAACTACATCGAGACACAGTAATATAACAGTAAAAAATGTATTACCTATATTAATATTCAATTAGAAAAACTTTATTAGGATAATTTTTACCCAAATTTATAAGTTAATAAAACTATTATAACAATACTTTTTTAATTCGAGGACTATGATGAAGTTAGATAAGAATTAAATATTAGATAGATACTAACCATACTATATAAATGATATGTAGGCCTATTAAATAAAATAGAGGATTAATTTTATAAAAGATAGCCAAAATTATATTTATTATGGATGATCCCCCGAAACATAAAAAAATTCAGTGGCTATAGAAATAATGGATATAGTTAATAGTTCAATTAAATTTGTTATAATTCAAGAATTGGGGAATACATTTGCGTTATCAGTAAAGTGAAGGAAATCAGTAAATAAATTGTATAATACATTTTGAAGTGACTATTTCTTTCGACGGGCTTTGGACTTATGTTATGCAAGAGAAAAAAAACTGTTGTTTTGCGTCACGGATAGTTGCACCAATCGTGTACGCTCTGTAGACTCTAGGGGCGGGACTGTGGCGGCCAATATGTCAGGTTATTTCTTTTTCCATTCAATGGCAATCCAGGCGTGCTAGTGGGAGGTTACTGTCGATCCTTGTTGATGTGACTACTTCTTTTATCAGACTATGGATGTATATTTTCTACATGTTTTCGAAGTAGCATGACAGCTTTACCGTAACGTAGACGAACGAACCGTTGTACAAACATCTGATGTGAACTAAAAAATATTGACGTTATAATAAAAATTCTGTTAGAAGAGATTAACCTGAACATATTTTCTAAAATAACATAGAAAAATATATTATCCTCCTGAGTCCTAAGTACCTTGTCCGAGGTACTATTTTTGTACTCATTGAGTCCTGAGAATATTTGTCACAAGTTGGAGGTAAGACCTAAAATGCCTTGTACAAGGCACATCATGTTGACCACCCTTGAGTCCTGAGAAAAAAAGTGCTAATTTAGAATTTTTGAACTTGTATTGAGTGTTCTAAATATCAATGGTTAACCCAAAAAATAGTTTTTAAAAATATTGACACCTGTTTTAACCCGTTTCTAGATGTCCTTGTACAAGGCACTTCGGTCTCTACTCAGGTAAATGTCAATAATTATAAGACTTCACAAAAGAAACACTTTCTTTTATTTATATAAAATTAGATACGTTAGATGTAAGAATACAGTATTAATAGAGCAGACACAATAGTTTTTGAATTCTTAGTTCTAAAATTACTAAGCAGAATGATATTTTCTAAAACAATTTCTACCTTCAATGAGACATAAGAAAACATTGCACTTAATATAGTACACACGTGACTTCATTTTGCAGTTTTTCTGAGCAACATCGTTTCTGTACACTTGCCACCTCTGGGAGATGATCAGCTCCTTGAGTTCGACGCCGAAGAGATGGATCTTCAACGGTTTCTACGATCAGTTAAATGACAGAAAATTAAGGGATTGCTTTCTCCATTCTCTCCATGGTTTTCGATTTGAACTCCAGCCTTAGTACAAGTACCATCGTTATTTTTCAATCAGTGTCTGTCCGAATTCAAGTTTAAAAGTTTCGGTACTGTGGAATTAAACCTAGTAGGAGTATTGAGCATCTGTTTCGTTTTGACGCATTTGAAGCCAAGCATTAGACAGTGATAAATCAAAAAAATGTAAAATAGATCGAACTGTCCACTTTTTGGTCCTAGCTCGAGAGGGGCAGTATGCCATCACACGGTCAGCTAGATCGACTCCTCCCATATTCCGATTGTATGAATGTATAACCTTGGGCTGATCAATATTTATAAACTGCTTTTGGCTTTTCGACCATCTCCGTACTTCAAAAATTGGATCTTTGGCCTCTTCAGTGGACAGCATTGTTACAGTATTGTTATCCAACCAATTTAAGTTATAGCCATGATTCCGTCTTGTCTCACAGTCACTACGCTTTCACCTCTAGAATTGATCTTCTTAAAAGATTTATCATCAGGGAGATCTGTGGGTTGGGGGAAATCCTGTCTTTTCGTATTGTTCCTGAGCACCTAATGCCACGTTTGTAAAGTTCATCAGCCAGTCTGACTGTAGTAAAAAATCTATCAATGTACACCACATGTCCTGGAACGAGTGATCTAGTCAGGTGTAGCACTGCATTTTCACACTGCAAAAATTCGTTCAATGATTCATCAGTGGGTATATGTCTTAGGCCCTGCATATACTGTAAAGTAACATACAATTCCATTAGGATTTGCTAAAACATATACTTTTTAGACCAAGAGGGTTTGGCTTGTTCGGTACGTATTGCTTTGAAAGGCAAAAACCTGTAAAGGTACCATCATTTCATCAACACAAACTTCTCGTTCCCTTTTTTGTTTCATACATCCTTCAAGAATTCTATCAAGGAAAGGTCTCACCTTCCAAAACCTGTCACCTTTTTTTTGTTCCTCAGAAATATCATTATCAAAAACCACTTTTAATGAGCATCGAATTAAAAAAAAAATCTATCTCTGGTCATGGCATCAGCAACTAGAGGCACTCTCCACATTTTTTCCCAATACATTCTAATCTTAGGCAACTGGAGAGCTGACATCACAAAATTAATCCCTAACCATACTTTAAGCTCTGAAAGTTTCAATTTCAATTCTTTGCCTGTTTTTAATAGGTAGTTTTGGTTACTTTTCTCAACAATGATGGACAGTATTTCATCATCATAGTATTGCTGTACATACTTCTCTGCATCCCAATCTGTAGAATCTATGGGTAAGTACGCAGGCTGGACAAGCGTGGATGTTTCAGGAGCAAACCACTTGTATTGTCCAAGGTAAACCTGGCTGAACATCTTTCTTCTGTTTCTTTGGCAGTATCTTCTTACGTGAGTCGGTTTTAGATTTCTTCTTTGCCTAAAACAAATCACATTAGCATTATTAATCACCCAATAAAAACATTTAGGAGTTTTTAAATATATTTTTGATTCTAATTTAATTTTCAATCATTTTATGAAGTAAAAAATAAGCTATGAATCATCAATAAAAATATCTGCCCTTTATTTCTTGTTTGACAGTTTTCATTAATAATTTTTACAGTAAGTCTAATTTAAAGAACACTGGTTTTACTAAACTTATTCAGACCATTAAGTGTAAAAAATATACCTACCACTTCCCTTGTTGTTGAGGTTGAGGGAACAGCTACCAGCTCATGCTCGTCGTCGTCGTCATCATCACTTCCTTCGGATGGTACGTAGGGCGGATCTACGTCTGAGTCATCGCCAAACAGATCATCAAAATTGTAGTAGTCGGACTCTGGATTTAACAGTGATTCTTCCCCATCATCGTCTCTTAGATAGTCATCTATATCAGAATCATCTAGGTTGAAGTCTTCAAACCTCTTTCTCTTCACTGAAAAAAGAGCAAAATATAAAATTTGTGCTGTAATTAAGATAGATAAATATTTGTACCTGATTATTTTCTTAAATTTAAGGTCACATTTTTATTTTATTTATCTAAAAATAAATCAAAATATCAAATTTCTTGCTTTAAGTATGCAACAGTTGTAGTTATTGGACAGGAGTAAGTAAGACCCAAGTGGCTTGGTCAAGCCACTGAAGAAAATGGTGATTTTAGTTTGTAGACCTAAGTGCCTCAGTCAAGGTACTCTAAGAATGCCTCACTCTAGCCATTGTCAAACATAAAGCTAACACCATTATAATAACTTTAATAGATAGATTGGTCCTTAAACATGTAATTTGTGAAGAAATATCAATTAAATAATTATGAATACTGTCTTACCTGAGCGTGTAACACGAGCAGTTTTTTTCTGGAGGCGTGTCCATCTTTGAGAGTGCATGGACAAGAAACAAGTAGTGCCATCTATCTCAACTTTAGCAAACTATTAGGGTAGTTTGAAACACAGTCCATCCAGTGCTGCTATCTTGTGTTGAGTAAATGAAACTATTAAAGTGACAAGGTTATTTTTTGTTTTCGTGACTTGTACAAGGCACTCCGGTCTTTGCCACTATAGGAGGACAAAACTGTTCAGGTCTCAAAGGCTAATGCATACATGTACTTGTACAAGGCACTTCGGTCTTAGCTATCAAATTCACCCAGGACTCAGGAGGTTAAACGGAAAATAACAAAACTACTCTCTAATCTGTTGGTGTATTACAAATATTTGCTTTCAAACAGTTTCATCAGTTTACTCTTATTATTAGTGTCGAAAATGACATAAATATTCCATCGTCTCGATTTTTCCCTGCTTCTGCAGACTTCGCCAAACAATTGCTGCAAAGAGACCAAGATATATCTGGTAAAATCCTGATTTGAATTAATTTACGAAACACTAGCTTATTTATAACTACATCCAACTTAAAATTTATTCAAATTATGAATAATTTAATAACAGTATTTAAAGAATATCGAATTTTAAATTGAATTTTAGCAGTGGTAATATTATTTCCTAGTCCTGTTCGCTACTGATGTCTTCGTGACGATATTTCATATAGGATTCAAAATAAGTTAATTAGATATTTTCAGCTAAAAAATCCATAGCGTAATGTAATTATTTAAAATTTTACTTGATATTGATTTCAATTATAAATTATACTCAATTACACAGGGCCTTACCTTGGACTCACTAACAAATAAATTACGTAAAAACAGATTTTTATACATATTTTTCTAAAACAACTTACAAACCGTATTTGACGTAATGTTTTTATAATATCTTACTTTTTTTAAATAAATATAATTTGACAATTTAAACTATAAAACTACAAGTACACCGGGATATGTACCAACAATAGATGTTCGTATAATTAAAAGATATTTAGCAGGAACATTTATTCTATAGTATTTATTTCTTAATTCAGTTATAATAAACCCATATTTGCATATTTGGAATACAAAAAGAAACGAAAATAAAGTAATTATTTCGTAAATCAAAGATTGCAGCGACAATTATACTGACACAATTATAGAAACTAATATCATGACCTGATATAAACAATTATAATGAAAAAGGTAAAAGTAGATATTACTTTATTATTTAGAAGTAAGTGATCATTTTAATATAAGAAATTAAAAAAATATTTCAAACATTTCAATAAAATTAATGGAAAATATAATACATTTTAATGTTAAAAAATTTAGTGTTTCATATAATTTTAAAGTATTAAAATATTCATTTTTTAAATAGCAAAATTGTTTAAGATATATACTCACATCCCATTATAAGTAGTTACTTCTGCCTGTCGGTCCCACGATTGTCTCCCCATTTTTTATTAAATGCATATTCCTGATTCATAGGATATCGTGTAAGTAAGTACCTTGATATCTAATAAATTTGAAAACACAGCAGTCATAATGTGTTTTATTGTCTATTAATTCTTATAAATATTTTATCACTATATTTTAATAGCAGGTTTCAATTCACTATATTCATAATAGTGATGACTATATTAATTGTTGATTTTTAAAAGGCATAGGGCAAATATCGGTATGTCTATAACTTAGTGCAAAGTAACATTGCTTTGGTAGGACCCTTTGATACAAGTGAATTTTGAGTTTAGCTCCAGTTCGCCTTCCTTTTATTGCAGTGTCTGGTACCTGACGCAGTCTAAGATTTGACTCCTAGAATTTGGAATCACGTTCGTCTAAAGAGATCCAAAGAAATTCGACGACGAGAATGCTCAAAACAAAACATTTACGTCCTTTTAACGTCAGAGACACCTATAAATAGATGATTTGGTAGTCTCATTGTCCCATCAGGTACACAATTGAGGGCACTACGGTGTGATAGACATAATCTCTAAACACAGTGGGGCAATCGTGTTTACTGCACAAAAATATAATGAATAATACGACGTAACTTTTAGGCAATTGGAACACATAAAAGGATTTAAATGGTTGAGGACATCGAAAAAGTTCAGATGTTCATTGAAAAAACCAGTCCAAGAGCTAGATTGGTTAAGGGGGTCCGGGTTGTCCCTATCTCCGCTATGTTAATTTTATTAATTTTAAGATATCTTTTCAAAATAACTATAAGAGATATCAAAATGATTTTTGTTTTGACTTATTTATGAAGGTTTTAGCTATATTTTAAGCTAAGGAAATTTTGAAATCATAAAAAACAAATTTATAATGAGTTTTTAAAAATAATAGATATTTTTTCAGTTTTTTTCTGAATATTTTATTTATTTTCTCAAAAACTAAAATTGATATTAAAAATTCCTTAGCTTAAATCATAGAACTGTTTAAGCTGTACAAAATAAAAAAGAAATCATTAAGATATTTCAAGCGGATCCCGAGAAAAGGTATTTTTTGTCTAAAAAAATACAACTTTCGGAAAACGACAGATGAAAATAGGTACGTAAAGTATACAATCAAAATGCTTATTTTAATGCATTCCTGCTCCATATGAGGGGTTGTCTGGATCTTATTCCATCTCATACTGGTCTTCTAGTCTCTTTTTCAGCATTGACCTCTTTTGGCGGCACTTTTTTTCTATTTCTTGAATCGCTTTGTCTGCTTTTTGAACCCGTAACTCATCAATGCGTTTCATTCGTTTTGCACAGTTTTCCCCCGGACGAATACCCAACCTATCAAGCACTTGGCATCTAACAATATTTCCCTCATTATAGGTACCTAAAGCATCAAACACTCCTAACTCCAATGTATTTCTCAAGGCAAATGTTGACTTAGGCAGACGAGACCATATAACACTGTTCAATGATTCACTCGCATTTTGGGTACCGCCATGCAAACATTTCCGAAGTAATTCAGGGTTGGCCAAATCTTGAAATATAGGCTTAATTTTAGTCATAATCTAAATTTAAAGATTAAACAAGGTATAAGTGGAGTGCAATATGCACTATAACAAAAGTGAAATACTCTGGCACGTTCAACAACCACGACACGAGAAAATAACAAGTACAAGGGTTATTTCAAAAATTCATAAGTCAAAAACTATTGCTCGGATTGAAATAATTTTTTTACCATGTTAAACAAAATAAAACACATAATCATAAAAAAAAAATAAAACTAAAAATCCATAATTTTGTCAATTTTGGTCACCTGACTCCCCTTAAGAATTTAAAGTAAATATTGTAACCCCCAAAAAGTTCTAAGGTGGCAATATTTCCTCTTACATACATACAAGCTTAACCTATATTTTTGGTATAGGTAACTTGTTTCACTCATAAAACTATAGGTACATCTTTTCCTTACGAAATTTGACTTTAAATTAAATTTTTTATTGTGCAACGCAGAATATATTAGGACCTGTGTCTGGTACCTGAGGACTTGCTCAGGACTATCTATGTCCTTTTTTGGCCAGTGAAAATGGGTATTTCCCTTAACAGCTTAGGCATCCAAAAACTCCTTTTTAAAATTAGGAGAACTAAAATATATTAGTACACTTTCGAGTTTACTCGATTTACTTTAAAGTGATTTCTGATTTCAACAAGATTAATAACGAAATAGTTTATACTATTTTAATTAAATCCAGACAAAATCCTACATTTCTGTGACAGTAACTAATTAAATGTCATTACATGTTTTAATACAGGGTCTTCGGCCAGCCTTTCATTTAAAAGAAAGAACGTCGGTAACACGTTCAAACACGACCATATTCTTTTGATATCGTTGTAATCGCACAACAAAATAGTATTAGTAAAAATCACCTTATAAAAACAGTTAATTTATATAATTAAAATAACTTTTCCATTCCTCATAAAGGTACACAAAGTACGATTAATGTATGGCAACATAAATTAAACACTAAATATTACAAGTGTTTATCTACTGAAATCAGAACAATGAGTGAGACTTAAGGAGTGTTACAATACACGAACTTGCCTTCAAAACACTGTTTAAAAAGACAATGGCATCCAAATATCTTACTGATAAGTACATGCTTTTTAATTCGTTTCTACAACACCATTAAAGACTAAGAACATTATAGGACATTATAGGACATATATATATATATATATAATGTAGGTCCTTAAACTATTAAGATTTCAAGAAATAAATGTAAGTTAAACTTACTAGTGATATTACAAATAATACAGTACTGGTTAATCGTAATTCAATAAGGGAATTAATTCAGGGAACATATTTTATCGGTATTGCTGAACTACATTTACTCTTAGTATATGTCCTACAGCAACTAAATTTAATCTTACAGCTGTGGTAAATTTAAAAGTCACACAAAGTTTTGCAGAAACTATTATGTTGTTTAATGGATGAAACAATAGACAAGAGAAACTCAGTCTATAACACTGAAGAGAGTAAGATTGTTCGGTGATGTTTGCACAAGGAACAGATGTTTCAATTCAAAAGAAAACTTATCGATTGAGTTAACTGCTGTCCATTGCTGTTCCATCACACCAGATTGGATTTAGTTACTGCTTTATTGCTGCTTAAATGTTTAAATAGTTGTGATTCATCAAGTGTACGTCCTGTTTAGAATTTAAATAAAATCAAACGTGCAAAAAAACTATTTGTGCATGAGTTGATTACAGCTTGCTCTTGTGAAGTTTTATGTCTTTTAATACTTGGAAACTATTTAATACTACAATATCACACTACGATTAACAACGTCTGTGATATATAAAAAGGATCTGTAACATAAAGTGAATCTGCAAAATATGATTTTTAGCTATTACAGTAACATTAAGGAGTGTTAAGCTAAAACGTAACTAAAATTTCTGTTGAAGTAACCAATTATACATTACGCGTCGTGCCATACGTACATCATGAATCACAAAATATATATATATATATATATATATATAATATTTTATTATATTTGTGTCGAATCCATGTACGTCTAAGAGATACCTCTGCCAAAATAAAACCTAAGAGCATTTCCTTAGACCTCACCTCCATCCAGGAATACAGGGGCTTACTCGTGGCAATGAGTCCATTTACGTGATCAAGAACTGAAGAGTATGGCTCCTGACCTCTGCTGAAACAACCCACTAACAGAAGAACTTTACTCAGACCACCACCATGACAGGACAGAGTTATCCCCGAGGACGTACGGTATTTTCAGAAAACCTCGTAATGATATAATCAAATCTGGTAATCTTGTGGTCGCTGTTAACTTACTCATACGAACTAAACGCCCTGTAGATAAAAACAATACAGCAGATAGTTTTAAATTCCATCTAGTAATCTCAAAAGTCAATTTATTAATATTACGATAGCTTCATTATAATTTACGTCTTGTTACTAACCTCGGATACATATATATATTAACGTATATATATATATATATATATATATATATATATATATATATATATATATAACGTTAATTTAATTATCCGTAAATATAAAAAAATAGTGGAGAGGAAAAATAATTATAGTATGGATAACTCTTCTGAACGTAGTTGTACTACAATTGTCCCCCTTATATTCTACAGTGTCACATCCTATATGATCACTGTACCTAAGTCATGACAGCAGCACAGCGCTAGCTTTATGTGACCGCGGTTCAGAGGACGTTTTAGGATTAATGTTGCTGGCTGTCTGTTCTAATTTATCAAACAAAGGTGTTTAAGATTTATATTTTTGTTCCTGCACTTGTCGTATCACAAATTAAAGTTTTATAAAACCGTCCTATGTATTGATTTTCGGCAAAAATTTAATGGTGAGACGGTTTACGTATTTCTGATGTTAAAGTTTAGAGCAGATGAATAATTAAACACATTTTTAGTACGATACTTTACTTTAATTATTAGTGAAACAAGTGATATAAATGGGTGTGGTTATATGATATGTTTATAACAGATACGTAAATATCTTGCCAGCTAGTGTAAAAAATAGAGATGTATGGTGCTGAAACGTATGGTTAGTCAATTTCAGGGTTAACTGTAATTTATATTGCACACAAATAAATTTATAAACTGTAAAGAACCCCTTAAATTATACTCCATTACTCTATAAAATAAGTCCTAAATTTATCTCCAATTTGAAATCTTGATCCATTGAAAATCGTCACAAGTAAATGCAATAGTCAAAATTTCTCAAAAAATATATTATCTTTAAGCTTATCCTTATTTACGTGAATAACACCACCACGCTGATAGTGAAAGCAATCTTATTGTTAAGGTGTCACTTATTAATTTTTAATTAAATCGAAGGCAATAGATAATAATGATAAACTCATGAATAATATTTATTTGGAGTTTAATGGAGTTTTGAGAAACTGCAAAAAGTGAGAAAAACTATAGGACACTGCGTCACAGAAATATATGTTTGGGGGGATATATCTGTTCATACTTTGTAGGCAAAAAACTTTTGTCTCGACAACCGACATATTTATCAATAGGACAATCGATAGTAAATAATGAAACCAAATTAAGCTGAAGTACAACATTGAAAAAATAAATTTAATATCAGAGTTTTACTAGTTGTGATAAAGACTGTGACGATTTAACTTACCGACGATACCATGAAAGTATCTACCAAATCTTAATAGGATTTTTGAAGTTTTGTGGAAATGTTTTAAATTTAATTATCGATTACATGGTCCCTAAAACTTTTAAATCTATATATATATATATATATATATATATATATATATATATATATATATATATAGGTGTTTAAAATTTATAGTTTTGTTCCTGCACTTTGTCGTATCACAAATTAAAGTTTTATAAAACCGTCCTATGTATTGATTTTCGCCAAAAATGTAATGGTGAGACGGTTTACGTAATTCTGATGTTAAAGTTTAGAGCAGATGAATAATTAAATACATTTTTAGTACAATACTTTACTTTAATTATTAGTGAAACAAGTGATATAAATGGGTGTGGTTATATGATATGTTTATAACAGATACGTAAATATCAAAACTTCCACAAAACTTCAAAAATCCTATTAAGATTTGGTAGATACTTTCATGATTCAAGTTAAATCGTCACAGTCTTTATCACAACTAGTAAAACTCTGATATTAAATTTATTTTTTCAATGTTGTACTTCAGCTTAATTTGGTTTCATTATTTACTATCGATTGTCCTATTGATAAGAAGTTTTGTGGAAATGTTTTAAATTTAATTATCGATTACATGGTTCCTAAAACTTTTAAATCTATATATATATATATATATATATATATATATATATATATATATATATATATATATATATATATATATAAAACTTTTGTATGTCAGAAACATTTTTAGTTTGTTAATTAAGACTAATGTTAAAATTGTTTTAATTTAAATTTGTAACATGTTTGGAACTATAATTTTGACAGATATTGAATGAGGTAGCCAATGGTATGAAAAATACTACTAACAGAAACCAATGTCAAACATAATTTTACCGTTAAACACTATAATTCGTATTTGGTTCAACTACGTATTACCTGTACGTTGCACACAATATAATACTGTGTACTCATTTTAAAATAAAATGTGTAAAATATCCAAAATAAACTAAATGAAACTTTACCTCTCCATAAGATTGGAATTGCATTTTAACACGTAAATGTATGTATCAAAGGTTACGGCATAATATGATTTAGTGGCCACAAAAAAATTAAAATATTTATAAACAGGTTTCGTGATATTTTGAAAACATATTTGAGAAGTATTGTGTAAGTAATGCAAAATTTATAATTTAATATTATAATTTTACAATTTATATTCATTCAGAATGTAATAATAATATTATATCGCAACAACCATCTCTAGAAAAAATAACATTTTTATATATTATTTTCATATTTTTTTGTTTAAGTGTCCCAATATTTCTTAAGGAATACAGGTAGTTATAACCTTAATTATGATAATAACTGTTAATAAAGAAGACAAAGGAGTTCGTGAGATGTAAGAAAACACGCGATGAAAGCTTTTCTCAATGTTTGTTTCTGGAGATATGAGAGGAGCACTTTCCTGGTTGTTTTAGCTGAACTGAAACAGTCGCTTCTGTTAGGTCTCATTTTATGAGTAGCACCTTCATTGCAGTGTCACCTTTTATAACCATGTTTCATTCATTTTATAAGATAATTATTTAATCATCCCCAAGGAACTTAAGATGTAAGTTCTAAACAAATTATTATTTCTTCCGTATTTTAATAAAAAGAAAACTATTAAATTATACTTAACCAAAAGTTAAACTTTAAACATGTTCTTCAAAACTAGTCTATACTAAACTAAATACTACTATACACAATATATAGGTTTCAGCAAATTAAAAATATTTTTTTTTTTCAAAAGAACGAATTACTTATATTAGTCGTATAAAAATACGAAATTCAATCTTTTCTATATAGGAATAATAAATAATCTAAAACATAAAATTTACTTGCATATTAATAAAAACAGATTATTGAAAAGGATGACCCAAAAATTAAATTCTTATTTGACATATCCCTGTACATCTTCCGAACTTTTAAAATTACGAAGATACTTCTACAGATTTAACATTGTATCCATATTTAATTAATCACTAGCAGTTGCCTGCGGCTTCACTCGCAATTTCCTGTTAAAAACAGTACACTATATTCACGTATTCTTTTTCTACCACATTCTAAATACTCGTGACATAATTGATAATCGTTCTTAGTGATACTCTTGGGCACATTATACGACTCTTGGGTACCATATTTACTGCCTCTATTTTCGTGGTTTTTGCTAGTTGTTGATACGTTATTCAGTACAATTAATTTAAATGGATGGATTTCAATAAACTAATTAGGTTTTAAAGAATAAAATTTGGTCTCTTAAAATTAATTTTCTGTATAAGATATTTCCAGTATTATTGTGGTGTTTGCTTTGTGCTGTGATAAATACAATATATCAACAAAAACCAATTTAGATTATAAAGCGTCTTCTTTCTGCTTTTTTCATTTACCTCCTATCTAACCAAATTCGATTACCTTATGTCCAGACTTTTACGGGGTTTTGAGGTGGTTTTTATAACAACGTTTAATAGTATTTTCATTGCATTACACAGTTTATTGATCATTGGTGTAAACTAAATTTGAAATTAGGCAATAACTTCTTCTATGCAATCTACATTACATTACTGATCATGCACGTTACAGTAATAATTTTCTTAATTTTATATGTAATTAAATGTTTCTGCCTCTTTGATGAACTTCAGCTTACTAACTATCACTTTACTTTGTATTACCTGTGGTAGCGCAGTTTGCCGGATCGAAGGAAAAGGATTCCAAATTCAATAACAGAATATAAATTAAATATTGATTAAATAAACAATTTAAATATAATATATATATATATATATATATTTATATATAAAGATTAGTCTTGATATTTACTCAAATCCAACACTTAATAATTAATCAGTTATCCAAAACTATTCTATAAAAATTAATATTTAACATAAATCAATAAAGAAGGTGTATATCAAGTATTAGTAAATTAATTGATTAGTTCTTAAAAAATTAAATATTTATATTTATCATATACAAATTCAAATATTTGATCACATCTAAATAGGAATAATAAATGTTAAGATAAATTATGTTTAGTTCATAATTAAACCTTAAATAAGCCTATAGAGATTATTCTAAAATTAAATTATTTTATATCCCATTTGATATATTCTTGTAAAAATGCAGCTTACAGTGGATTGATTAAAGTCAAAATACTGTATGATATTTGTCACACAAACCTAGTTAAGGATTATAAATTAATCTAAACAGACACACTGACCGTTTGCAATACTAATACTCATTTGCATAAATGTAGAGTAACTCTTTAGAATTATCGAGAATGCCTGCAGTATTTAACTAAATTTAGAATAAAATTTATAAAATTATTAAACATTGTTGCCTGTAAATCACATTTTAAGTTGAAAGAGAATTTATTGAATTACAAAACACATTAAGTTATTGAACGATTTTGGATTAGCAATAATATAAGAAACATTTTGGGACACCTTTCATTTGTTGTAGTAAACCATCAATAATATTTTACATCAGTAATGAAATTCCGTCAATTAAATATTTTAGATGTATTTATTAGTTTTAAATGTTATTGAATAAATTAAAAACATAACGACAATTGAAAATATTACGAAACATTACGTGTAGTGAATTTTAGGAGAAAAGTCTTAGATAACTGAAATCCACACAAAAAAGCTTTAGTGAGAAGGGATGATGCCATGGGACTTTGCGTTTAGCACTCGTGCAGTGTCTGAATGTAACATAAATATTTTTATTATCTTGAAATCTGTAGTCATGTTGGTCTGAAGAGATCCAAAAAAGTCGGTAACGAAGAAGTTCAATTAACACACTTCTTTTAGAGATCAGAGATATAAAGGAACATATTTAATGTAGATGAAGAGGTCCTCAATATGTCTCATCACGTACACAATTGAGAGTCACAAATAGTTTCATTTCTTTAAAAGAAATACTAGGTTCGATGATTCTGAATGTCACTGCATGGATTTGGCTGAGAGGTAGAAAATATTTTTATATTTTTTATTATACAAAACAGAAGTTTGTAAACAGATACGAATACAAGTACGTGCTATTTTTTCACACCTCCATGTTTACAACTTTGTATTGAATTTATATGAATATTATTTACAATCTATTTTGGTAAAGAATATTAATATAAATCCACCTAATACGAGGTAACAAGAAAAATTGATCAGTTGACTTTAATAACATTCTATAAGATCCTTCTAAGCTGTGTTATGCTAGTTTATTTTACATAGACAAAACAGGATTTGATTACAGTGAATATCCCCTATAAATTCAATAACGTAATGCATCATGAATGAGTTTAGCTATGCAATTTAAATTTGGTATATATTGCTTAAATACCATTTGGAGAGTAAATACTTTCCTTCATTTTGTCTGTGAAACTGTGCCTGTTTTTCAACTGGATATATTATAAATAATGTTGTAATTTGTTTTAGAAATTAGCATGCATTGTTATTTCTAATTAGACATCATCATGTTTGAAGGATTAGAAGTTGTTCTACGGAATATTAATTACCTTCCAACCTGCATCAGCAAGCTATCAGAAGAAAAATGTCATTTACAGTCTTCAAACTTCGGTTGAATTTTTCCGCGAATTATATCACTTTAGTCGGCTGGCAGAATGTCACTTCTGTCTGCTTAGAGGCATTATAATTTTGTATCCCTCTTAATGTCTGTCTGCTAGCAGAGCATCTCAAGAATGAAATTAACTTTTGACTGGAAACTATGCACTCAACTTGAGCAAATCTTTTTAGACATGGTGTCTCGTACTCTTACGTTATAGTAAATAATATCAAATAAATTATAGACACTCATCTAATAATAATTTGAATGTGCAATAAACGTGTAACAAAATAAATTTGAATCCTTGATTTTGTAATTTATAATAATAATATACTGCATTTCTAAATAAGATATTTTTCAACACAAGAATCTCATAAATACACATTTAAAATATAAAGGAAACAAAAAGTTAAAAATACTTATTAATGTCGCCATGAACTAAACTGCATCCATTATGGCTATTTTTTGGTTGTTATTTTTGGGAACATCAAAGTCGGTTTTAATGTGTTTTAAGTACGTAGCACACAATTATTTAGAAATATAATGTGTAGGTACCGTAGTGGTGTGTGCAATAACACGCTCGCGCGCGCACACACACACACACACACATATATATATATATATATATATATATATATATATATATATATATATATATATATATTTAAATTTAGATATATGTATATATATTTAAATATATATATTAAAATTATACATTTAAAAGAATCTTTGACTAATCTTCCTTCTTTCGCGAAAAATAGTAATGATTTTGTGCACCTTGTGAAAAATTTAGCTCAACCTCTATTAGTGGCTGCAAATACTAAATTAGTCACAATTGATGTTCAATCATTGTACACAAATATTGAACACCAACACGGAATTGATTCTGTCAGATACTAATTAAACAAACGTCCCAAAAATGCACTTCCTTCGTCAGATTTTCTTTTAACATTAATAAATTTCATTCTAACTATGAATAGCTTTAGGTTTGAAAATAACTCTATTTATAGGAAAAAGGAACAGCCATGGGAGCAAGAATGGCTTCTTATGCTAATCTTGTGATGGGCAAGCTTAAGCCTGATTTTCTAGAAACACAACCATACAGACCCATATTTGGAAACGTTACATTGACGATATCTTCATAATATGGACATCTCGTAGTAACGAACAATTACAAAATTTTTACAATCACTGTACACTTTATGCAACTTTAAATTTACGTGGGAGGTATCTGATTCAATTGTGAGTTTCCTCGATATAGATATTTTTATTGAAAATCAGAAGTTGAAAACAAGATCAATATAAAAAACACCAACACATTTCAATACCTACATTATGACAGTTGTCATCCGTTCCATGTCAAAAAAGCCATTCAAAAGAGTTTAGCTAAAAGAGCCCAAAATTTATGCAGTGACAAATATCACTTAGAACAATATATTGATAATTTATTATCAGCATTTTCCAAAAGGGGTTATCCACGCAAACTTTTAAACAACAAACTGAACACTACATCACTATTAATTGGGACAAATAAATCTAAATTTTACAGTAATGATCAAAAGTAACAAAATACCACCCAGAACTACATAAAATTAACAATATACTTTAAGTATCATACAGTTTATTTGAAAGCTCTGATTCAACTAAAAACATTTTCAAATACATTCCAAAAATAAGATTTAGAAAACCACCAGTTTTTAAAGATATTTTAGTCCATCCAAAATTACCTAAACACAAAGACCAAGAAAACGTGACAGTGTTTAGTTTGCAACATGTGCTCTACTTCAAAAACATTTACAAAGTAGTTCTACACAAAAATCATACAGTATACTTGAAGACTTGATAATAAAACAAATATTGTTTACCAAATTCAGTGCAAGTTATGCCCTAAAGATTATATTGGCTCAACGATAAATTCTCTTAAAACAAGGATGGCAGGGCACAGAAATGCATATACACATAAAATACAGAGCAACCTGTAGTGGCACATGGCTTAATACATAATTTAAAATTTGAAGAAACACATTCAGTGAAACCAATCAGAAAAATATCAGAAAATGTAAGTACAAACGGTCTTAGAAACTTGGAACAAGCCCATCAACTCGTCACTAAATCCAAATTTCCAAATGGGTTAAATTTAAGGTGAATTAAACAACGAAGTGAATTTATAAAATCAAATCATATGTTTACCATTCTACATAATTCATTCTTGATTTTCATTTTCTGTGTTGCTGTTTTATGTTTACTTTGTTCTTATAGCCCTATTTATATTTTTGTAATTTCCTGAAGACGGCTTAAGCCGAAATATAGAACCTGTTTAATTTTAACATTTGAAGATTTCTTATTGAAGATTTATATATATATATATATATATATATATATATATATATATATATATATAATATAACGCGTATCTTCTTATAGTGATCTTTGTTTATGGCAATCTGGCGTGTATATTATCTGTACACCACCAGTGAAGACCATGGATGATAATGAGAACGACCACTATGATGTGGCTATCCACAGATTATGAGGTAGCAATATACCAAACAGTACTCCACTCTGGATGAGTGTTTTTTGTTACAACACTGACCACATCCTACTTTAGAGTTTAATTTAAAAATATCCTTCATCTCCTACTTAAAATTACTTATATTAACATGAAGGGATAGAATACTCGTCATTTATGGAATATTTCTCTATTCAAAGAAGTAATCATAAAGACTCAAGATATCAAATTTATATCATCTAAACCCAAAATCTTTCGTACCAATTTCATATTAAAGCCAACTACTTTACGTTTTGAGTGTGAATTAGATGGTTTTTTTTATCTTATATTTTCATTATTCCTTCGCTAAATAGCTTATTCCTTGTTTAGATTTATTATTTCTTTCAACTTTCTGCTGCAAGTATTATTCTTAGAGAAAACTATTTTATAGAATAATTATTTAATAGAGTATTTGACGACTTGTATTTAATCCTATGATTGAATACAATCGAATAGTACTTTTAAAAAGATAACTATTTTTGAATTAGTTACATAACATTGCATTAGATTTCGTATACTAATCATCACTAGACTTAAAGACATTGGTGATTGACAAGAATTCATTATCAATACACACAATCAGTGCGGTGTATGTAATTTATTATGTTCTGATCATATAATAAAAATAATATGTTACATACTTGTGTCATTTACCAATATATTTTGATATAGCTACTAATAACAGACTTTTTTGGCGTTTTTAACTATTTAGAGGATGACAAAATATGTTCGTAAATAAAGGATGAAACGTCCCTTGGCAGTTGATTTCATTTCATAACAGAAGCCGGCGAGCCCTTCTAAAATATTTTATTTGGTTTGATTTCACAACTGTACTAAAAAATCAATGTGACTTTTATTTTCCCTTTCAAAATTTCAAGTGTTTAATGAATCATATTGTTCTCAACTAAAATAATTCAAGAGATTTAACATATAAAGTTATAAAACTATACCTTTGTTTATAACTGTTTTAGAGCAACTCTTAGAGATATTTATTACAACACATCTTCCTTCAATAGTAATTAACAGTTATTACGATTAATGACCTACGTAATTTGGCTTTAGTTAGTTAAATTGTAGCATTTTTAAACGTTTAACATAAGCCAGTTAATTCTTTCCAAATAACATATATACATTTTTGAAATTCAGAGAAATATCCCATTATAAAAGGTGTTTGAAAAGTCTGGGTACGGCATAATATTTTACAAACCATAGCAGATAACATCTATAAACTTTGCACAGTGTCATTTGGCTATGTAAACTATTTTTCCTTCCTATTACCATGACATGCAAAACATGGGTGGACGGCCCACAGAGGAAAACTTGGAAATCTTAAATGAAAGCATGGGTCGAGTGAGGCCTCGATTACATACAATATTAAAAGAAATACTTTTCGTCCATATTACTATATTACTATGAATATTATATATCGACATACAAATATCTTGTACGACGTTTGCTGTTTCTGCGAAGCTGTAGCAGATGGTCCATTGTTATATATGACTGGTTTATATAACGAATGAGTTTGGAATGTCTATGTATAAGTACAGTAGTGGTGGTGAGATATTTTACTTTATGATGGGAATGGTAGGGTATTTCTCTGTGTTAGTATTTCTATACCGATAAAAATTTATTTTATCCATTAGTTGAAAACGACATCTTAGCATTAACAGACGTACGATTGTGATTGTATCTTTTAATTGCAATGGCTGATTATTGTTTTATTTGTAATAAATTAATATCAGAAAGTGCTTATGTGAGTGTTGTGCGTGGCGTACAAACATTAAAAACTGCAAGTATTGACAAAAATGACGGTTATATAAATTATTTAAATACTTTGACTTCTGTGATAGTGCATGTTGATTGTCGAAAAGTGTATATAAGTAAACATTCAATTTCTGGATCGAAGCTACGTGCAGAAGATGATGAAACTCCAACTGCAGAAAGTCTACCTCATAAAAAACGAGAAGAGGTATTTGATTTTAAAGCATCTTGCTTGTTTTGTGGTCAAGTAGCTGATGAAGTCGCAGAAAAAAAGAAAAGTATAAACGCACCATCAGTAAAGTAAGTACTCTTGAGGCAACATTTTAGGAAAATTAGTCAAATATCGTATACTTTTTGAACATGACTTGGTAGCTGCTGAGGCTAAATTTCTTGCTATTTGCTACTCTGGAAATCAGGATTTCGATGCACTTTAATTTGTTGGCAGTGTAATGGACAATCATGCCTCAACGCTTCATCAACTTCAGATGATTTCAGTGAAGAAAGTGAATATGCACCTGATATTCTTGAATCTTTCTATTCTGATACTTTAGTAAACGAGAATGATGATAATGAATCCGATATTAACACTTTCACTGCCAAGGTATATTCTTATGTTTTCTGCTATCTGCTTATGTCATTGAAATATAATTTACGCTATTAGGCCAAGTGTATATATTTGATGCACACAATAATTTCCATGTCCAGCCAAGTGCATAACTATTATGCACGGTTTGTTTCATTGTTTGAAATTCAGTGTATAGAAACTATGCATAGCTACTACTACCATCTAATACAATGTAATATCATTTACTTCTGGCCTGTAGAAAGACTATATTCAACGTTGGTTTACAAAAATTTAGGTTATATTATTACCGATTTCTGTCACTAGAGTGAGTGCATGTTTCTCAACCAAAACCTACAGAGACCACATGTGACAGCACAGTATGAGTAGACTAATAGAGTTACTGTTGTTGTTTTGTTGTTTTTGAGGTTATGTTTGAGAGACTTAACATAGTGTCAATATAATGGCGAATTCAGAAAGAAGAAATTAGAGATTATCTGGAAGACTCACTTAGTGACAAAAGTGAACTAAGCATTTTTCGTAACTTAGTGATTATGACGACCCTGAATATGAGGCTTTCGAGTGATTATAGTGATGATAGTATCTCTGAGTATGATCTTATACCAAGTAAACGTCGGAGAATTAGGCTTGAAACTAATTAACATAACGAACATAACTATGCACTCCAAGAAAATTTTGCAAACTCACAGCCAAGCACTAGTGCTCAAGATTGTGGTGGGTCTTCTGAAGAAGTAGACCAAATTCAAGTACTCAAGATTTTAATAATAGAGAATCATTTAACTGGGGACCAGTAACAGGTAACTTAAATAAATTTGATTTCAATTTAGTCGGTGTGGCCTACAACCTCATGTTATTGACCAGTTACCAGGAAGGGCATCTGAGATGATTGTTATAATTTTTTTATAGATGATTCCTTAGTTGAGTATATAGTAAAAAGAGACAAACTTGTATGCCAATCAGTCCATGTTGAATGTATTTTGCGTGAAAGTGTTGGTACCAATTCACGTCTAGCGTCCTGGAAAGACACTAACAGTGTTGAGATGCGTCAATTCTTGGGGTGTGCTAATATGGATTGGTTTAGATAACAAGCCAAAGTTGCAGGACTATTGGTCAACGGGACCCTTTATATGCGTCTAAAGTAAGCAAAGTTATGGCAAGGAATCGGTTTGAACTTATTCTAGCAAATTTACATTTTGCAAATAATGAACAAAATGAAGCTGACTAAAACCCAAACTCTATAAAATTCAAAAGCTAATAGATACTCTAAAAATAAAATTCAAAAATGCATGCATACCAAAAGAACAGGTTTGCATTGATGAAACTATGATTCCGTTTAGAGGAAGGCTAAAAATAAGGCAATATATCCCTAATAAAAAACACAATATGGTCTTAAAATGTATAAATTATGCCTTGAGGGTGGGTTACACCTGGAATATGAAACTGTACGCAGGCAAGGAATCTTCAGTAAATACTATTCACTCAGAAGCTGTAGTAATGGAACTAATAACTCCTTTGCTTGACACGGGTAGGACCCTAGTAACAGACAATTCTACACTAGCGTAAGTTTTAGCATATAAAATTGAACCAACGTAAAAACACATCTAATTGGAACACTAAAAAAAAATAAAAGCACAATCCCAAGCCTGTTACACAAAAAATTCTCAAAAAAGGAGAAATGATTTCTTTACAAAGCGGAACAAAATGTATTGTATCTAAGTGGAAAGACAAAAGAGACGTTATTTTCTTAACAACAAAAGATGTTCCAACAATGGTTGAGGTACCTCACAATCGTGGACCTGTAAAAAAACCATCGACGATTTTGGAATATAATAAGGCGAAGGCCTATATAGATATATCTGATCAACTTGCATCTTATGCCTCTACTCTTCGTAAAGGCGTAAAAATGGTATAGGAAAGTCGCAATTGAGCTAATAACTAATACATCTGTGGTAAATGCCTTTGAAGTTTATAAGACTTTGAATGGGTGTGATAACAAGCACTTTGGAATTACAGAATTTCGAGAAAAAATTGGCAATTTCGCTGCTTTTTTGGACACACCCAACAATCTCGGCCGAGAACATCTAACGGTAGAGAAACATGAAACTACAGGATACCGAAGACAAGAAGAGGAAAAGATGTACAACATGTTACACGAAAATTGCAGAACGTTTTTGGTGCTGCTACAGCACGCAAACAAGCAAAACAAGTAATTACACATTGTGTCGGTTGTCCCTGATATCGCAAACATGTGTATGTCCTGTTTCTTTGTGACACATGATTGTTAAAAAAAAAATAAATCTGTACATTTCTTGCTCATAAATAAAATATTTCAATTGTAAACTAAGATGACTTGCTTTCATGACTCAATTTCTTACCCAAAACTTAGCTCACCCGGCCACGTGCATAGAATTTATGCATGGTACACTATGCATATTATATGCATATTTGGTATGTTATGTCAGTATTTTATGATACTTTCAAATGGTTTACAGCAACAATTTATAAAAATAAAATATATAATTAATCAAAATTTGTTTCTTCTAATGCATGGCTCAGTATGGAACAATTGTGATGCATCATATTTATGCATTGGCCGGGGACTGGAAATTATTCTGTGCATAAAATATTCCTGTGCACATGGCAGGGGAAAGTGAAACAGCCACAGGAAGAAGAAGAAGACGATGAACAAGAAGAAAATTAAAACAAAAATATTAATTATTAATAATAAAAAATATTTTGTATATGTAACTGTAATAAATTGATTATTGGATAAATAAATAAATATATAATTAAAATTCATTTGAAATATTTCTTTTAATATTGTATGTTTGGTAAAAATAAAATAAGTATTATTTAGAGAATATATCATTTATAATTAATGTCTATAAATATGGTATATTAAATAATAATAAAAAATTAATAATAATGATAATAATAATAATAATAACAATAATAATAGTATTAAGTAATAATAATAATATTAAGTGAATAATTAACAATATAACTCATTTATTTATTGTATTCTACTGGCTGACCTCGCATTAACGTATATACAAGTAAGCGGTCCCCTACTCTTTGCGCTGTATCTCAAAAACGGTTGAAGGTACATAAAATTACTTTAGACAGAAGTTGAAGAGAATGTTTCGTTCTACAATTTCTCTAACCACCTTCAAATTCATTTAGTGTAAGGGAAACGAGATATTTGCAAAAAACTGATTATAGCAAAACCTTAAATATGTGAAGTCGCGTATATGTGATTATATGAGATTTTTGAGGTAAGTTTTATACTATCAAAATAAAGAGGTATGCAAATGTTTAGCTTATTATCTTTCATTCCGAGGTTGCATCCTTATTTTACCGGACTAAATGGATTCTAACCGATAAACGAAGTAAAAAAGAAACGTGTAGAAACTAAAAACATAATTTGGCTTGATTAGATCCATGTGCAGCCACAGACTAGTTAAACATGATTATTGATGAATTAACCAATAATAATAGGACACGAATTTACAATGTATGTTTGTATATATTATATCTATATAACGTTTCTATAATGTATAATGTATCTCTCAGACGTAATTCGTGTAAAGGTGACACTCATGCACGTAGCGATTCATGATGTATGTTATATTGACACTTAGATTATGATTGGCTATATGAACTAATATTGTGGTTACGTTTTAGTTTAGTTATTATAATAAGGAAAAATCTGATTGCACATTATATAACATAATGTTTCAGATATGTTTTTATAGTTAAACGCAATCGTATAATGTTATGTTACTACTAATTTGTTCACAGTAAAACTAATTTATTAGTTTGCAAGGGTAAGCTTCACACCGTACTAAAACTAAATCAAAAATGGATTTTTTTAGCATATTTTACATTTCTAACTCGAAATAGGATATGCACTTGATGAATCACTACTATTAAACCATTTCCGGAGCATTAATATTAGTACCTAAATCCAATATCGTGAGATAGAACAGCAATGGACAACGGTTTGCTCAGTCGAAGTTTGTGGTTGACTTGAAACATCTGTTCCTTGTGCAAACATCTCCGAACACAATTGTTCTCTCTTCAGTGTGCCAGACGAAATTTCTGTTGTCTATTGCTCCATCCATTATACAACATATTGGTTCATGATTAATTTTTTATGACTTTTAAAATTTAGCACAGCTACACGAGTTATTTTATGCAATATCCCGTACTATAATCAAATGTACTGTATATACATTTAATCAGCTATACCATTACAATACGTAAACAAAATATTTTCAGGACTTTAGTTTATCAATTAGGGAAATGATTATGATTCATCATAACTATGATACAGGTGTAACGAAACAGAATCATGAAGTTTTGAAAAAGATATTTCTACAAATGAATCTTAAAAGACAAAAAAAGGATATAAATTTGCAGGGCAAAGAACATGGTAGTAAAACACAAAATCATATATTGGTAGCATTTGTAGTACATATAACATAGATGTTTGTAACGACAAAAAGGGCTACTTTACTATTATTACCTATAAACGACAATAACAGCTTCTTGGACACCCAAAATACCAGCTGTGCCTTATAATTAAATTATTAATAATATAATTCACGTAAATTCAACATATTATTTGTTATTTTTAAACAATAATTTAAGCTTCTAATTATTATTAGTCTTCTATATTCCTCCTCTCAAATTAAAATACTCTTGACAGAGCAACTATTATAATGAAAACTAATTTAAACTAATGGAAAAGAATTTCAAAATAAACGGTATTGTATAAATTAAATGGGAAAGGAAGTCTTGTACTTCTTGATAAGACACTTGAATGTTATTTGCAACCAAGGTTTTGAACAGAGTTTTATCTATTGTTACACTCAGTAATAGCGCTCTTATTGTATGCTCTTGTTGTGAATAACTTGTATTGTCTGACGTTTAAATTTTTCGAACGTCATCCTATTACAGAATAGATAGTGTACCGTTAGTTAGTTCCATTTTATATAATGCAACATTTCACAACCTAGTTAGCCAGTACAACTTAATATTATTTTTTATCCAATGTTCCGGAACTAAATTATCGACGGACTAACTACCTAATTGGCACGCGTATGAATATTTTATTGTAACCCTTCGTAGCAACCCAACTACGTGACCGATTTCACCTCTCGCGCTATGTCCGTAAGTAAAATTTATATTTTCGTATTATTAAATTAGCCCTTTGATGCCAAACATTTAAAAATGAATGTAACTTAAAGTAAAGTTTTAAATAGTAAAGTAACTTACCCTTGAAGATCTTTTATTTGCTTGATTGAAATGAAGTTGTGGCGTCGTCCTTCTGACGAGCACGTTGTCGTGATAAGTTTTTTGTTTCATTAAATGGCTAATACCGTCGCGAATTTGTTTTAGGCGAGCTCACGTATTTTTTGAGTAGATGGCTACCACTTTTATAACTTCTACTCTTCTTCTGGTAATTACCGACTAGAAATAACCTTTCCTAGACTACAGCTTCAGTGTCTCGTGCCAAGACGCCGACGCCCAGGTTGTGAGTCTACATATTGCGAAGGGAAGTAAAATATTAAAGTTTTATAAAGTAAAATATCGTAGGCATAATTCCATAGAATATTGGATATTTTAGGCCCACATATCAGATATACATTTTTAGTTCTTGCACTCTAATTGGAAGCAACGTGGCAAGGCATACATTTAATTTACCAATTAAAAGTGGTGCTTGTAAGTTTCATTAATTAAATTCAACTTATAACTTACCCTTACCCTTACTTACCCTTTGTTGTTTATCTTTTTCTCATATTTTCATTTCGCAAGTGAATTTACATGTTGAAGCTCAAGATATACCAACCTATTTCCTGTATTGATTAGTGTTATACTGAAAGCCACACTAAACGTTTAACAACTAACTGCATAATGCTATATGTTAGGCCTTAACAAGATTGTTATTAAATACTATTTTATTTTTATTTTTTAGATTCTTTTGCTTGTTATATGAGATAATGTTGTATGTTTATTACACTTATATTTTTAATTAAGAATTTTCCTGTGGAAAAGTTTACATAAATTTAATTTCCAATGCTACCACCTTTTTTGATTTTGAGATAAAATGAGTCAAATTTAGATTTATGTTTCCCACAATATTAAAGCATAGTCAATTAATTTTAAGTAAATCCTTAAAGTATTTCCACCTCACTATACAGCGCCAAATTCAGTAAAATATATAAAACTAAAAGTGCCAATAATACTGATCCATCAGTATTATTGGTTGCTGCGGGCCATCAAAGCTCATGTCATTCACACGTTCTGCATTACCTCTTTAAAGACCCTTGTAATCACCTCTTGAACGTCGACGCTGCTATGGACTGTTGAGCCTGAATCGGCATGGACATCATAGTGGCGTCTATAGCATATCATTTACGTTTTAAAACCATTAACGATATTAAAACCATTGACACTCTTCAAAACTACTACAGTACATTCCGGTTAAAAGTAATTATTAATTAACCATCAGTATATTAAAACGGATAAAATTATGATTAAACACATCTTGACTCACTTTTAATTGTAACACGATAAAGCATATGTTTAAGATAATAGTCTCTGGTAGTATAAACATATTTCTACCAGAAAAGTAGCACATATAAAAGCACACATCCAAACTCACAAATATATATTCAACATTTTATATAGTCCAGCTATATTTTTCATTTTCAGTATTGTTATCTAGGCTTGTAGTTTGGCTTACTTTTTTCAATTTCAGACATGATATATTTATTTTTATTCGATTATTCGTAGCTGATTGTACTATAACATTCGATTAACTTATTTCCTTTACTTTACATAGAGAGTACGTGTATAACTGTAGCATGTATTAGAAAAAAACATTCAACACAAAAATGTATTTCCCTGTGTTACTAACTTTTAAATATCAGTATAAATTACTCACTTATAGCCTTACTGTCTACAAGCATTACTTCAATTAAATACATTATACTATTAGACTAGTACTATTCATTCAGTTGTCGTTGTCTTCAATATAGGTATATTTTTAGTACAGTATAAGAGGTTAATGTAATCTGAATGAATAAACGATATGAGTTTTATGTAACTTTTAATATTAATTAGTTAAATACTTGTACCTAAAATCTTATGTAGTATAATTAGAAGTTATTGGTATTGATTAACGAAGTAAGATTGTATAAAATCCAGAGAGGATTATGGAGAGACGCGTTAAGATGTAAAATCCATGTAGAGACACGAAGTGTATACGGGAATTTTATTTCCACTCCTGGGAGCACACCCGCATACGAACAGCATTTAACGATCTCAAAACCTGATTTGAATGCGATAACCCGTGTAACAAACATGGGATGTCTGCTACGAAAACTTTTACTTATTTTTATGTTGCATTATAATAGAGATATGGCCATTTTACTCTTGGATGCCAGGTAACCACTAACCGAGTAAAACATAACATAAATTCAAGTGCGATTTGTGTTGTAGTAAATAATAACTTCATACCTTTATATGTGTGTATACGTGAACAAATATTTCCATATTTTAATTTATAAACATTTTATTTCTTTACGAATTGTATGTCTAAATTAATATTGCTATTGAAAATGTAAAATTTAAAATAAATAATTAGTAGATAATTAGTTTTAGATGTAGGCAATGAATACATATTATAGAAAAAATTGAAAAATAACTCAGAAATAATAGATTTAATCTGTTACTGATTTAACATACAAATAAACTTTAACAGTATGGAATCTATATCCTATCTAAAAAAGCTAAATAATGAAGAAGTAGATGTAGTGAAAGGTACAAGATTGTAGAAAATATTTTTTTTTATATCTAAAAATTAATATAATTATTCTGACCAAATAAAATGTTTAAAAATTTAAATAAAATTTAGGTTTCTGTACGAATGAAATTAATTATTAGTTGATGCATATGACATTTCGATAATATCAAACTATTATAAGGAGTCGCATTATTGAATGAAAAACTGTAGTAATGAAAGGAAGCACAATTTTTGATTGGAACCTGTAGTAATAGGTTTGCTTGATTAGGAAACTGTAGGAATGCAGGGAGTCACATTGTTTGATTGACAAACTTTAGCAATGCAAGGAGTCGCATTGTATGATTAGGAAACTGTATTCAACTGGCTGAACTTTAGCGAACGCTATTATTTGAGGAGATGGAAAACTTATTCTTGTATGGCTATTTGCCTTTCTGTCTAATCACTAACTTCAGGTTTAACTGATCATAGATATTAACCTTAAAACTGACACGTAATTTTGCATTGGGTTTAAATATTACACAGTAAAGTCAAGTTTGATAATCAATAGTACTACACGTCCCTTTATTGGCTTAGCTTTTCCATTTAATGGAACATTTTCCATTATTTTAATTGTGTTTAATTGGAAATGAAACAAACACAGAATAAAATAATTTGTGAACGAACTGAGTATAATTATGTTAACCGTTTAGTTATATTAACCTTACATGTGTTAACTAACGTTTGTAAACATAGACATACAAATTTTCATCGATACAGACGTGACGTGTCACTTATAAGACAGATAGTATAAGTATAAGACAGTAACACGTTAACAATTTTCACACCCACACCCTTCCCCTACACACACACACACACACACACACACACACACACACACACACACACACACACACACACACACACACACACACACACACACACACACACACACACACACACACACACACACACACACACACACACACACACACACACACACACACACACACACAGTGTGTTGTGATTAACGTTTTATTGTGCAACAGCGGATTATGATTCTAATAAAAAATTCTTCTATTACATTCTATTATTGTTATAGTGTTGAGGACGTATTTCACAGAGTTATCAGTAATTTGTACTGGATAACCAAATTAAGGTTACATACAATTCAAGCATAAATTGAGAAGTATTTATTTTTCAGTTGAGTTATTACGGGTTAATACTGTGACATATTTGCTGTAATATGGGTGTAAAATACTGAAACTGTAACATATGTTAAGCTTCTTTAATGGAATAAAAATATCTACAGAAATAAAGCGCTATTTGCTGTGACGTTTCCATCAATGAAGTACAGTTTAGTAACACATTGAGTAATACAGTAGTTTACTGATACTATAACCAACCCATGAGCACTATCTGAATGCTCTGTATAATGTACTCTGTATAGTGTTACAACAATTCTCACTAATAAATTTGGTTAAACAACAAAGTAAACATTTATTCCGATTTAACTAAAAAGGTTTTACCATAGAAAATCACATAAAAATAGCAACTTTAACTAGATCAAAAATTATGTTCAATGACTGCATCATAATTATATATTAACATGTTTACTGAGTTATACAATTTCATATAGGTTTTAGGGGTAACCCTACTTAAATCAAAATAACATAAATAATTCAATGCAGATGATGTCTTTGGTGTGTGCAATTTTACCAACAATCATGCAGTTATTACTTTTTTTCTATAGAAAAGCTCATTAACTAGAAAATCTTAACAAACTTTATTTGATTTAACACTTTTAACAATGAATCAAACCAACAGACGTAACCTCAAAATGACTACTAAAAAACCTGACAAATAACTTAGTAAACCTAAACTTAAAATACAATAGTTTACGAACATTGTATGTTGATAAACTTGTGATTGTATATAAATATGTTATAGTTAACAGCCCTAAAGCTGCGAACTTAATATTGGTCTACGGTCCTACATCTATGGGATATCTTTCAAAATGTTTTATAACAAATCTAAATCTTAGATCAAAAGACACATATTTTAAGTAAATAGATAAAATTAACAGATAGCACACAATTTCCAGGCATTTTATTATACAGAAAGCACAAAATATTTCCAATCCATATTTAGCCACCAATACCACCAATTATTCTAGCCACCTGCCTGGATATAAAGTTAAATTTTATTTTTGTGATTACAGAATTTTTAAATTCACTGCTGGTTATTGAAAACTGCAACAAATATTTAAAATACATGAGGATATTGCTATATTGTACGGTTGTATGAGACAACTTGTTGAATGTTTACTTAAAAATCTAAGAAAATAAAACAAAGAAATGTTTACAACATTACCAATCCCTTTAGACAATATAAGAAAATGGTTTTTTAAACATTCAGTAATATTCCAAATCAATTAGACAATACTGAAAAAGAATCTAAAACACATATCTTTCTTACAAGACAAACAATATAATGTCGCAAATATTATGAAATACCAAATAAATGATTCGTAAAAAAAAATGAAGAGAATTCATTCAATTAAATTAATCTATTGTGATAATTTGTGAAACAAACAAATAAAACGTCAAAAGAGTATTGAATTTTACGTTAATTTACATAAAATATGGATGAATTGAAAAATATGTTGTTATAAACACTGCATTGATTAAGAATATATTATGACTAAGACATACGTTATATTATTTGAAGGATACATACACAAGATACTTAAAAGCGTGGGAAACGTATTAAAATAACACAAATCTAGAAAATTCTAATAAATAAATTCTGAAGATGAATGAATTGAAAGTTTGATTATACCTCCATTTAAATTTATAAGAAAATAAAAAAGTATAATTATTTGAATGTCATCCTTAAGGGTAAAAATATTTATAAATCATTTACAATATGCTATTTTAATTTTAAATATATAAACATATTTAAATATATGTTTCAGAATTCTCCTGAAGATTACATTGTAAAAGGGCTCTTACGACAAAAAAATATACATTGAAATATTTTGAAGTTATTTCTAATTGAATTTAATTTAAAATATTCCTTATATTGCTTAAAATTCTTAATCAACATATTACAAAATTATCATAGTTTGTTTAACAATGTATTAGGTTCTAGCTTTAAGTTTCAGAAATATTTTACTATACACTCATTATTTATAAAGAAAAACAGGTTACATTATTTCTATCCACAATAAATTAAGGAGTAAATGTTGAATGAAAGGAGGACAATGGCAGAGTCGTTACAGTGTGCAACAAGAGAGAAAAGGAAAGCACGCCCGCAACACCGATTGTGAAGACAATGTCATCCAAGTGTCTCACATAGAGGTACCTACGTAATGTTTCTGTCTGTATGCCTTTACCTCGCAGTATATCTTTAAAACTGGAGTTACTATTCTGCATGAAACTACTTTTCTATAGGGGCAGAACCGACATAATAAAGATGCATGCCCTTCTATTATGATTGGCTGAGCGTTAGTGTAGCCTAAGTATCCATATGATATCTAAATTATGATATCATATCCGTTTGATCTGTCGTAAAGTAGCATGGTACTCTCGAGTTAGCAAAATTTCTCTCCTGTCTGTATTAAGAACATAAATGTTTTATTTCTTTCTCACTGTTTGTCTGTCTGTATTCAAAGTATATTAGGAACACAAATATCTTCAGACTGAAATGTTTGCATACAGCTTGCTATGTAATAACTAGATTATTCCTAATTAAAAATATGTTTGGATCTAATTCTAGGAGTGATTTTAAGTTACATGTAGATACATTGTACAAGGTGTTTGAAAAGTCTGGGTACGGCTTAATATTTTACAAACCATAGCAGATAACATATATAAACTTTGCACAGTGTCATATGGCTATGTAAACTATTTTTCCTTGCTATAATGATGACATGCCAACCATGGGGGGACGGCCCACAGAGGAAAATATAGAAATCTTAAATAAAAGCATGGCTTGAGTGATGCCTCATTTGAAAGAGCTCACTTACTAAAGTTAAATGCCGCAAACCGCATCTCAAAAGGTTTATCCAATCAGAAATGGCGTGTAGTTTTAGGTACACATTGTGAAGTACATTATGCGCTGCCATTTCTGACTGGATCGTCATATTCTGATGCGGTAGGCGGCGTTTCACTCTACTTCAAAGTCTTTTAGCGTAAGAGAAACGAAATATTTCTAAAAAACTAATTATAGCAAAATCTGAAGTCGCGTATACGTGATTATATGAGACTTTTGAGGTAAGTTTTATACCATCAAAATGAAGACGTATGCAAATTTTTAGCTTAATATCTTTCATTCTGAGGTTGCATCCTTATTTTGTCTTATTTTACTGAGTTAATTGCAGCTTTTTTAAAGGATTAATATTTATACACACTTTAATGTATAAAGCATTGATTTTTCCACTTAAAGGATTAGGTTTCCAATATATTATCTAAATATATAATTATTATAATAATCTATATGAAAAGTATCATACGAGTTAAAAATTCATATTAAAATTATTCGTAATATAATGTTTTTTATCATTTTGTAGTAAAAGACTTTTAACTAAGACTAGGCATGTAAAGTAATACGCTGATTTGATTTAATATGAAGGTTTTATATAATTCTTTACAAATCCATGGCATCATAAAATTTAATTCATTAAATTTAAGAGTAAGATAAAACTTTACCGTCATATATTTACAATAATAAATATATATATATGTATATATATATATATATATATATGTATATATATATATATATATATATATATATATATATATATATATATATATATATATGTATATATATATATATATATATATGTATATATATATATATATATATATATATATATATATATATAATATTTGGACGTTTCATGTAAAAATCATATTCTGTAATGTAATTTTGAAATTAGTCGATTTCGTAAAATACAGGCAAATTTTTATAAAAAAACATCGATGTAAATGAAAATAGCAATAATATAACATGAAACATAAAAATTCCATTCTGTTAATGGCAAATTAACATTGACAGACTAATGAAAACCATGTTATGAATCATGTTATAAAATTTCAAATCATAATAACATATGTTGATACAAACGTCTGTTAATGTGCATTTCCTTTGTATAACATTAATTGTTTTTATTTATTTACACCATGTTTCCAAATAAATAAAATATATATTTCTTTTAGAAAATTTAACTAACAATTTTTATACAATGATCTCAGTAAAATATTTTATTTGCTTTTATAACTGATTGACTTATAAAAAGACTTCAGTAAGACTTGTCTGGATGTATAAGTCAAATACTTCTACAAAAAAGTCCAAATTAGCATTTGTTTTTATTCTCATTAGTTTAGATAGGCAAAACACTAAATTAAATATTAGATTAAAATGTTATGATTAATAAGATCAATTAAAAAACTGCATAGTAACGGAAACATTGTTATTGTTATTATTTTCTAATCAGCTTGTGTGAAACAAATATTGGGTAACTGGCTACGAGATTCAAGTGGACATATATTGCAGTTCGTAATGTTTAGCTATATGAAACTCTGGTAAAATACCTAACTACTAAGGTTAGCCAGGTTTCTAAACATGATTAGAAATTTATCATAGCAAATATTTAAAACTGTTTACTTAATTATTAACACACACACACACACACACACACACACACACACACACACACACACACACACACACACACACACACACACACACACACACACACACACACACACACACACACACACGCACGCACGCACACACGCACGCACGCACACGCACGCACACACACACACACACACACACACACACACACTATCAGCACACACACTATCAGCATTATAATATTTGAAATATAGCAGAATATAGCAAAATAATCTGTTTCCAACATATTTTGGACCCTCCGCACTAAGTTTCCATTGTAAAAAGTTTACTAGCTGGTGAAGCTTTCAGAATATATAACGTTGAACAATAATTTGTCATTATCTGGGAATGTGGAACAATTAAAAAGAAATAACATCCTACTTTTATATTTAGTTCTTATTTAAGCTTTTAGTTTATATAATTTATGTTATTATAGTTTACATAAATGCTTCATTGTTAATGAAATTAGAGGGATTTTTTAAATGTATACGTCTAAATAATTACGCATTCAGAGAGGTATTTTGCTCAGTGTGTTTCTAGCATCTGGAATTGATTTACCACCTTACACCTTTTGTCGTTTAGCATAACCTCAACCCCAGGAAGTTTCTGTTTGTAAAATCTCTTTAAGACAGGAGTGTATGGGCGTGAGAGTTAATTATAAATATTTTTAAATCTTCCTCTTAGCCAAAAATATATTATAATAAGATTCATTACTAATAGTTTTATTTACACTCATTTAATTTTAACGCTTCAGGTAGGCTATAGTTTATTTTAAAATGGTTTTAACCTAAAGCATTATTCTTGTGTCTCTAGAGTCTAAAATAATCATAGTTTGAAATTATTTACATGTCACTTAAGTAAAAGATTTGGTTGAAATCAGTTATTTCATAAATACTTGATTTATTAAATCTTAGAAACGTTGGTAAAATAACTAACTACTGAGTATACCCAGGTTTCTAAACATGAATTACATTTCATAATAGCCATCGACTAGGGCTATTTAAATAATTATTAAAACACAAACACACACACACACACACACACACACACACACACACACGCTATATCAGCATTAGGGGAACATATTTAAGAATTTTGGAGGCTCCGCACTTCATTTGCGTTGTATTAAACTTACTGGCTATTGGAGCTTCCATAATCTTGCATATTTAATTTTCATTGTCTGGGAATATAAAACACTTATATAGTGGAATTTCCTATTTTTTATATTTAATACTGCTTGATTTTAGTTTGTATAGATGTTATACTTATGGCTTATAACAATTCTATATGTTACAGTAATAACGTAGATTTCTCAAATAATTTTGGAAATGTTTAGGCTAATTATAATAATTACGCATTCAGAGGCTCTCAGTGTTTCTGACCTATGGAATTGATTTACAACCCTTTTTTGCCTTTAGTATAGCTTCAACCCTAGGAGGTTTCTGTTTGTAAAACTCCTTTAACACTAGATTTTTTGGGCGTGAGAGTTGTTTGTAAGTATTTTTGAGTCTTCCTCTTTGCCAAAAATCTATTCTAAGATTCTATAGAAATAGTTGTATTTGAACTCATTCTAACCTAAGTTAACTATAATAAAGCTTCAGGATTAGGTGACCTTAAAATGGTTTTAAACTAGAACATTATCCTTTTGTCTCTAGAGCCTCAAATCTTCATATTTTGAAATGATTTACAAGTACAAGATTTGGTTCTAATAAATTATTTAATAAAGTACGCGGTTTATGAAATCTTAGCTCTTACCAGCTTGGCTAAAAAATCCAAAGAAATATTCTCCTTGGTGTCACTTTATTTATACAATTTTGTACTGCCTCCTAGTAAATTTATCGAACAATAAGGGTTTTCCGTAATCTTTAATGGTATGAAGTTTTCCTTTCTGCTCTTACTTCTTGTTACAATAATAAGTATTTGAACCGTATTCTGAGAACCTCTTCTGACGTACTCAATCCCAACAGAGCTCATGTTCAATGTATCTATAAGAGATTCAGAATAGAAGCTTTTTGTGTGACATCTTTCATTCACATTAAACAGACTACATATTATACTACTGGTAATCAAAGAAAAATATTGTGAAATAATACAAGTGAAATAAATTATTGTAATTCAATGACTTACATTTTATCTAGGATAATTCAGTAACTAATGAATATCACTCCATAACGGTAATGAATTACTTAATTTTTAATATAATTAGAAATAATTTAGAGTAGCATTGTTCCTATACACACAATGTTTTAGTTATAACCTTCCGAGATTATTACTAGTTGTATTAAACTCTGTAAAGTATTTCTATGAAATCCGCTTAATACCAAACAGACAAAATTTAACTTTATAAATTTTATGAAAGTAAGTTAAAATAACTATCAATATAATTATCATTATAGCTATGGAAATGCAAAGAAGACCCTTATGGAAATGTATAGACCTACAAATAAATAATTGGATAGCTAAACCTCCTCCTCTTTTTACCACCCGACATGCACTAATCCTGCAGAAGTTTATCAATGTTAAATGTTTCTAGCTCGATTTCGTCACAAAATATCTCTGATAAAATCAGCACATCGAATGTGTAAGAAAAGATGTTTAATTCCCAACATGAGTAAATCCCAGTTTTTTCTTTATGGACCTTATGATAATATTGTACAATGGAAATTCCCGTAAAATCACTACTGCTACTATTGCAACCAGAAAACCACTCACCAAAACTGTTATAGTTTTCAAAGCTTATATTACTATATAAAATCTATTTCTAAAAACATTGCGCCATTTGTACAAGATAGGCTAAACATATTTTATAGGAGAATATATTCGTAACCTGTTCACACTCCCATATCTTATAAAGATCATCTAGGCTTTTAATAACCACTATGTTTTTGGTTTTTGGTTTTTATATATATATATATATAGTGTGTGTGTGTGTGTGTGTGTGTGTGTGTGTTCAAGTTCAAGTTCGAAAGATCTTTATTCAGAGAATTACAAAAGATGAATACATGCAAAACATTAACAGTACATGCAGTTTTATATATCTATCATTACATGCATTTTTTAACCGTACATTCCCAACGCCCCTATAATGGCGCGTGCCGTGCGGGAATTAAAGTTGGCTTACTAAATTACATTGCTTATTGTGTGTGTGTGTGTGAAAAATATTGTGAAATAATACAAGTTAAATAAATTATTGTAATTCAATTGACTTACATTTTATCTAGGATTATAATTCAGTAAACGTAATGAATATCACTCCATAACGGAAAAGGAATTACTTAATTTTTAATATAAGTAGAAATTATTACTTATGTGTGTGTGTGTGTGTGTGTGTGTGGTGTGTGTGTGTGTGTGTGTGTGTGTGTGTGTGTGTGTGTGTGTGTGTGTGTGTGTGGAAAACTTTCGTTAGTTGTTTATCTGGATTGTTTTTGTTTGAACTCAAGCTTCAATACGACCGGTCTCTGAACCAATTTTTAACATTTTCAGATGTACCATAGTGTGTTGAAATAGTATAATTAACGATTACGTACAACATTGTACTTTACCATTGAAATTTCGTTTTTAATTATTTCAAGTATTTCTTATTTTAATTTAGTTTTTCTCCAAAAAGTTTGTAGAATCTATTTCTTGATATCCAATAAAGTACTAATATCCTATACCTAAATACGTAATTGTACAAAACAGGACAGACAAATACTGACATTAATAACGTTCGCATCTAAGAATTTTTGCTTATAATCGTTATAAAACCGATGAGCCATTAAACTCCACTTTTATTTGTGGCTTACATTTTTTGCGAAAATAAATATTTTGTTAGACAGCGAAACAAAATCTTTCCATAATTTATGGTCAATCAGTTAAAAATAGAAAGAGACTCCAGCAAAACTTTCATAAAATTCAACAAGGAGCCCCAAAGCCTTTTTATTTTAAAGAATTATTTTTTTACTGTTATGTGTGTGGATGATATCAGTTCCTGTGAAATGTTGTCATAAATATATTTATTTTTTACTTTTACTTTTACTTACTACGTTTCTAACATACCCCGAAATGTTTAGTCGGTCAACCGACCCGCACAGTACCTAAGCTCCTGTTGTGATATCAGTTATTACAACATGTGTTTTTATATGCATTGTTATGGTTACTGAAACAAAGTATCTTATATCAAACCATCTTCCTGCATAATTAATTAACTTGATGACAAAAAATATTTGACTTTATATTTGAGCTATCCTTTGTCGTTAGCTTTTGGTTGCGTAACTGCATAAATTTGTACAAATTACGTTTTACCTTCAAAACTTCACAAATTTGAATCACTGAACATTTGTAATATCATTTGTTATACCCAGACTCAATTGTTTGTTATAATCACTGAATTAAAAAGGGAAAATATACAACGAAACTTCAATAATTATTTAGTAAAATTTATTTATCGCAATAAATCTTTGTTACAGTGACTTTTCAGATAGTTATATGATATCTAAAGTTATCCTAGCATAAATCAACCAAGGGCGCAGGTTACAGCAGCTTGAATTTATTTTTTTTTACACATATCCCAATAAATATTTTATATCGCAGGTTCAAGTATACTCCATTTTTTGCGCACGTTAGCGCACAGATAATTATGAGTATTTTGTCAATGTAACACAAATTATAGATGTTGTAAATGAAAAGAGCCTGAACAGAATTTCCAACACAAGTGTAATCTTTATAGCTTTAAAAAATTGTTAACTTTAATAGTTTTAAATTTAAAATTCTTTAAACTTTTTATCTTTACATTATATATAAAATGGTTGTTATTAATTTTCAGACCACTTTTCGGCGTAATTACTCACGAGAATTATTCCTCTAAATATAATGCGTAATGGTACAGGAGTTAATGCTAAAAAAACAATGTTGAATGTCTGAAAATTTCTTGTTCAGTAAAAGTATTTTGGTTCAATGTTGGTGAATGTCACTCTATGAGCGTTAGAAGATATTTTTGTTACATGTTATACAAAACACAAGTTTTTAAAGAGCAATTATAGCAAGCATGAGAAGTATTTTTACAACAGAGCATCGAAGAATCCAATATATTGTAAAGAATATCAATATAAAGCCACCTAATACGAGATAAAAAGACCTCGCAAAACAAAGATTGGTTGATTCTCTTAACATTCTATCAGGTCCTTCCAAATTCCCATATATAATTTTATTTCATATTGATAATACATAATTTTATTGCAGTACATGACTTAGGCAGAGAGTTAGCAAAGTCTTTGAGCATTGTAAATCTTGTATAGCTTTCCAGTTGACATCTCATGAATAGATCTAGCACGGAATTTTTAATAGTGCATGAACCGTCATTTCCACATAGACGGTCTCGTGTATATGAAGATGTGCATGTTCGTCTACGGAATTCGACTTATATTTGTACATATCCTAATTAACTATCCGCAGGAGATCAGAGAAATTTTGTATTGTAAGTACCAACACACGCTCTAATGTATATCCGAAATAGCAACACATTTGTTTCGTATATATTTCCAGAAATTTACAAATAAAACTAAAGCTGACATGTAACTTTCTAGTGCTAATAATATATCTCATACTACTTCTATGCATATATTCATTTCAAAAATAGTAACTGACACGGATTGTAAATTTTATTTTTATAAACTTTTTTACACTACTCCTGGATATTAATACATGTCTTCCTTGGGCGAAGAGAAATCTTTGTATTGAACCATTATACGTATATGAATTATGTTATGAACTGATAGAAAAATGACCAGGATCGATTTGAATTTGAGAAGACTCTATTAGTCTTTCCTGAAATATTGAATATGTGTGTATTAAATTGTTGTACCTACTTATACCACAAATTATTATTTTGAACTTTGGACTAGTTATTGAGGTTTTTTATAAAAAGATTTTCTTAAAATATAGATCAAAATAGCTGACAATGAGGGTTCTGGTAGTTCCTATAACGAGAGAAAGAATTCCTATAATGCTCAAATACCTAACAACTCAAGACTTTAGATTTTAAATGTTTAATTTTTTTTCAAATGTTGAATTATTTACTTTGATAAAGGTATACAGGCAGTGTGTAATTAATTTGAATAAAAAAAATAATATTAATTAAAGTTTTAAGAATATGTTTCATATCCTATTATTGCCTGTTTCATTTTTATATTCAAATAAAAAGAAACGGATTGCCATCTAGTATGGACATATTACAATATCTAAAAAGGTTTCTTAATAAGTTTCCAATTTTAATAACAAAGAGTGCTCAATAGTTCTGTGTTGTGTTCTCTGATAATAAATAAATAATAAAAATGCCTTTTTATTGGAGCGTTTCTCAGTTACATTACTGTTTTACAGAATTACTCAAGTTACTACACAAACATTCTAACGACTAAACTTAACAGAGCTAATCATATAATAGGAATATTTACACTTAAAACACATCACTTATTATGCTAGTTCCTATGTAAAAATCTTTCTTTAACCCTTTTCTTAAATTTAACTATATTTACAAGACCTTTTAGGCCATCAGGAAGGTCATTGTACACCTTTGGCCCGAAATAAGAGAAACTCTTCCTTCCGAGCTCTAAATTTACTCTTGGAAGATGAAGATTTCCTCCATGTCGAGAGGCCCTTTGTGAGATTTGGTCCCGATACAGTAGTCTTTCCCTGAGGTACTGAGGTTCCTCAATGGTAAGGATCTTGTGGACCATACATGAGGACAGTACTCTACAAACTGTGTCCATAGGCATTATGTTCGCAGCTTCTCGTTGGGGTGATACGTGTTCGAATTTGCGGAGTGATAACACGAAGCGCACAGCCGAGTTTTGAACTCGCTGAATTCTGGCAATATCACCCTTTGAAATGCTGTTCCCATACGCCGGATAGCAGTAGTAGAATACAGAGAGGACCAAGGACAACACGATCTGCAATTTAGCAGACTCGGGAAGCAATGATCTAAATCTGTAGAGACCCCTTAGTCGCCCTAAGGCGCCTTGAGTAGCATGCGTGACATGGTCGGAGAATGAGAGTTCGATGTCAAGTACGACACCGTACAATTTCAATAGGGTGATTCTATTACATTTTGCCGCCCAATTTGAGATTTAACTCATTTATTTTATTAAAGCCAATTGTACATTGTGAAGCTCTATTATTACAATTGTAAATCAGATTTATGTAGTTATATGGAATATCAAGAACATCGTCTGTGCTCAAATATATGTACTTATTTTAGCTAGTAAATATTTTAGAAAACATAATTTACAGGAAATGTTTTAGGCTACGGTTTTATTTACTTTATAAAGCTAAGGTAAGTTGAAAAAAGCCCACGCTGTATAAAAAGAATATTACAACTTTGTTCCACATTCACTACTTTTCATTATTTTATTTTTACCATGTTATGCCTTTTTCTGTTTGTGATCAAAACTTGGAATATATATAAAGCATTTTTGATTATAAACTATAGTTTTGACTCGAATTAAACTCTAAGACATATATGAAATTGGAAATGAGACAAAGTAATAGGCATATGTTTATAATACTGAAAGCTGGTACAGGTTATTAAGCAGGATTATTAAATGGTACACAAAACATTTTTAGAAATAAATACCGTCAAGGAGTGAAATAAAACTGATTTTTGTATTAAAAATTACAAAGAAAAACGATAAAGTAAAGAAATTCAAATATTGTTATTCTATAAAGTGTAAAAATAAATTTAAACTTTTATTTATATTTAAGAAATTTTCTTATAGAGAAAGATTAACGTTTTCTTGCACGGTTTATAGTCTATATTCCCAACAGATTTTACTGCAGTAAGATGTCATTCGTATGCGGTTGGGCTCTAGTGGGGTGGAGATAAAACTTGCGTACACCCTCCATGTTTTCTCTCGCTGTTTACATGTTATCGAATTTTCACGAAAGTCTTTCAGGGTTATACAAAAAGCATATTAAAGGCCTACTGATATGAAAGGGAAAACGTTTTCTTACACGGTGTATAGTCTATATTCTCAACAGATTTTACTGCAGTAAGATGTCATTCGTATGCGGTTGGACTCTAGTGGGGTGGAGATAAAACTTGCGTACACCCTCCATGTTTCCTCTCGCTGTTTACATGTTATCGAATTTTCACGAAAGTCTTTCAGGGTTATACAAAAAGCATATTTAAGACCTACTGATATGAAAGGGAAAACGTTTTCTTACACGGTGTATAGTCTATATTCCCAACAGATTTTACTGCAGTAAGATGTCATTCGTATGCGGTTGGGCTCTAGTGGGGTGGAGATAAAACTTGCGTACACCCTCCATGTTTCCTCTCGCTGTTTACATGTTATCGAATTTTCACGAAAGTCTTTCAGGGTTATGCAAAAAGCATATTTAAGGCCTACACAATATAAATAGTAATATTTAATTAGTTTTAGTATATACAGGAAAATAAATTTCTATTAAAGTGCTTAGGGGAAGAGGAGATTAGAGATACAGTGTTTTATTGTGAGATTTCATCGTACCCACAGTTGAGCTACTTTAAGAATCTATACTCGGTGCAGTAAAAAACCTTTTTTGAAAACCAATGGATGTCTTATAGGGCAAATCACTAACCGCATATTGCTAGGTGTTGAGATACTAAGAGCTGATCAGTAGGCCTAACTTACTGATCCTTTGGTGAAGTTTCAGCTCTGATTTTGTTTTGCTAGTAAAGTAAATCTTCAAGATGACGAAAAATAAACGTCTTACTATGAAGAGGAATGTATGTAAGAAATAATGTAAAAATGTTATAAGTAAAAGGGAAAATGTAAAAATTGAATCTAGGCGGAACACTTTGGAACCAATATAAAACCAACTTTGGAACACTTTTGACCTGTCTCAAGACAGTCTTGAAGGTTTTACTCCTAGGCCTACCAACTCGCCTTCAAAGAACACAGTGACTCCTTCTTTATTGTTCTACGATCAGATTGATGATGGTTTTGAATACAATATGCTTGACTGGAAGAGGTTTGAATCGAGTTTTGAAAGTTTTTCAGTATGCAAAGTCTGCTTTAGCAAAAATAGTAATAAGTAAAAAAGAATAATATCCAAAGATTAGCTCGTGAAATAGCTTTACAGTCTTTTAATTGTGGTAGTAAAGGTACTGTGAACATGTGGAAACCTCACAAGTCCTGAAATCAAGAATCACCACTAAAATGTACGATATCAATATTAGAATACTACATGGAATGCGAGCCGTAGGAAAAGTTAAGGCAGAAAGCTTTGCGGTATTTTGAACCATAGTACTCCTATGAATACGTACCTCTTATGAATGTTTATGGACAATTCCTCGCACAGTTTCAGAAATAGTTTGCAGAAATTCAATGGGAGTTGTTGTATCACATGTAGTATCAGCTTATAATGGGTCCATACATATATCACTCGCAATAGACGGGTCATGGCTGAAGCTTGGACATACTTTACTGACTGGAGTATTTTCTCCCACTTCCTTACATACAGGATCAGTTTTTGACATGAAAATGTTCTAAAAGTTCTGTAATTTTAGCTGTAAGTTTATGATTATAGGGACACTTGAAGAAAAATTCTCATCTAACGATGATGAAACAAGTGGGGCAATGGAAGTAGCCTTGATCATAATGTAAAGTATCTTAATTACGTTGGGAATGGAGATATAACAGCTTTATCACATGTTATTGCTAGGAAACCATGTAATGACTAAGTTAAAATTTAAAAAATTAATTTGTCGGGCATATTCAGAAGAGGATGTGTTCACGTCTTCAAACCCTAAAGATCTCATGACAGCGCGCTAGGAGGAAGAAACCACTTAACCGATGATGAAATTCTAAAATTGCAATCTTATTATGCCTAGCCATTATAAGAAGTTGTAAAAGAAATAATAAGAGCTATTGGGGCTACATTTTACCATGCCATAGCAAACAATGCCACATAATATCGCCATAACCTGTGCCCAAAAGACGAAATTATATGGTAAAAGCACAACCTAGATAAGCTTCAAAAATAACCACATGACCACAATAAATATTTTAATATACCTTAAAATGTAATGAATTTCATTCAGTGAGTATTCTAAGACCTTGAAAAGCCAGAAATTTTAGAAAGACGCCTTTATGAAAAAACCCAGAGAGTAAGTGAATACCTAAATAAAGATATTTGTTAATTTATCTTACAAAGGTTTTGTCCAGCTCAATACACTAAATTTGGGGTGTATGAGGCTGTTATAACGTTTAATAAAGCCCATATTGGCAAGTGAAAACTCTTACATGGAATTGGACTTAAAACTAGCAGGAATTTTGTAAACGATCTGATAGAGCTCTCAGTGAGCTTTAGAAAAAAATCAGGAAACATCAGTATTTCGTAAAAAGAAGACTGTTTGGGGAAGAAGAGGCCTATGGCGCATCATATGGCTCAGGAATGTATTAATAATATGTAAAACCATTTTTGTTGTTTTTGTTTTTTCAGAAACTTATTTTTTAACACAACTCCTTTTTCTCAGTACCTATAAGAGATATCACCCTGAATTATTTTTTACATAATAAGGTAATTTGTATGCACAACTAGTAATACAACTTTTTTGTTTTAAATATTTCTATGTTTTAACAAAATTTGGAAAAATAAACCTAATATTTTATTACCAAATGTCTCAAAATACACAGTATAAGTTAAAAAAATATAACATTACAATATATTTTATAGTTCTTTAGAAATAGGGACAGACGTTAAGTTAGACAAGTAGTTGCCTAATTTTAGATGGAAATAGTTTTTTTTTTATAATAATTTGTTTTTTAATTGTATTTGTGATCCAATAAACTGTCAAACAAACCATTATAATATTCTGCGATACAGAGTGAATACCCTTGAAATAATTGAAGGAATATTTAGAAATTCCATAAAAGTAGCAATAATTCCACAGTATTATAATGTAAATATCCATATCGTAAGAGATGTTTTGGAATAAAAATTTCATTTTCAGTGAATTCACAAACACATATTTACATTTTTTTAAACAATAAATTATAAGATATCGTACCGCAATGGATTTAGCAATTTGGTAAAACAAACTAATGTATTCAAATAAAGTTATAGGATTAAGGTGATTAGCATCAAGGCAAAATATTTATGGCTTCCTAATGTAATACGGCTAAATCTCTACTGGAATAAAAAATAAAAATAACTTAAATTGGTCTTAGCTGAAATCGTGTATTTCATACAAGAGCCGTTGCATTCCAAGCAGGTTTTGCAGCGTTAAAATGCTGTTCATATGCTGGTGGGTTCTCGGGTGTGGAAATAAAATTCATGTACACGCTCTATGTCTGTACCCAGCTTTTACATCTTAGTACTTGTCCATAATCCTCTCTGGGGTTTATAAAACACCACTTCGTAAATACAACTAATAACTTTAAATTATACAACATAAGATTGTTGGTACAGCTATTTAAGTTTCCAATATTGAAAACTCATAAAACTCATATCGATTATTCACTAAACTTACTGTTTCAATAGCATACTTTAAACATATACTCAAAATATATATTGTCAATGATAAAGTAAAGTGCGCTGTGTTATTGTACTGGTAATACTTATCTAATGAAGATATGTTTAGCTAATGAAAGTAAAACTATGTAATGTGTTACCGTACCTTATTTAAAGTTTTGTAAAACAGAAAAAATATGATTATTTACATTTTGACAACAAAGATGAAATTACCTAATATTTCATTATAGGTACTTATTGTTGTATAAAAAGGAGATTTGTGGTATAGAATTGAGAATCATCATGAAATACAGTCTAAATAATGTGTCTCACGTGACGGTAAACCAAAAATTTCAAATTTATTTTTAAGTCGTTGTAATAATATATTAGTAAACATAATGTATATGTAACATATAGTACATGGTCGGATGATTTATTTCTAATTGACGTTATAGTTATACACTTACTTTCTATGTTAAAAGAAGGAAAATAAAGTAAAGGAAAAACGTTTTAAAAAATCTTGTAGGAAATCATATGCAGGTAAATAAACATACTTATTTAATGTAATGTCATCAAGTACCATTCTATCCAAGTAACTTGATAAGCACGTCAGCCAAAAAGTGTTTCATTTTCCATCAATGCTTGTCAATTTATAATAATATTTTTTATTATATTTTAGCAGCACTCTCAATAATTGTTTTATTTATTTTTGTTACTATAGGGATAGTTGTAGCACTTTTTCTTATTTTTAATGGGTTTAGACCAAATATCAGTAGATACAGTGTGCAATATTAAATAGTATAATGACTAAGGTTTCATCTATGTCGTAGGCACAATAAACTTATTAAAATATATTTATTTATTTCACTTCCAAAGGTAAACGTTGAAGTAAAAATACAAGAAAAATCACAAGACAAAAAATAATTATATATAAAATACGTTTGCAAGCTTGTGATTAATGTTGAGTGTAGGCGATGCAAAAAAATAATCTATCTAAAATTATAAATATAGTTAAAAATAAAACAATAAAAACAATATGTACACACATGAGAATTATAATAACATAATAATGTTATAATAAATATTAATTGATTGCGTACGAAAGTGGAACAAAAATTGTATTATTATTAAAATAAATACACTATGTCAAAAACAACAGCAATTAACTTATCAAAAATATAAACGTATAGGTTTAAGAAAGAAAACAGTAAGCCAAACTACAATTATGGATGCTAGTACTGAAAATTAAATATATAATAGTATTGTATAAGATATTGAGTATGAGTGTCGATATGTGCTGGACTGTATGTGTGTGATATTTTTCTGGAAGATTCGTCAAATTGGAAGAATTTAAATTGGTTGTAACCAGAATGTATAAAAGTAGTACAACAAAAGGACAATAATCTTTATGCCAGCAATGGTTTAAAAAGTAAATAATTGAATTAAATTTTGTTCAATTATACTAGGATTTTAATGCCGATTCAGGTTCAAAAGTCTTTAGCAGCACCAATTTTCAAGAGTTTATGTTGAGGGCCTGTGCAAAAAATAATATAGAACTAGTCAGTAGCATGAGGTAGAAGGTTGCCACGACATTGGATCAGTTTCTTATGGGCAGTTTCAGTTTTATATTTGTTGGCTTAATTTGCCTCTCCACAGAGAGGTTGAAATTTTCAAGTATTCCCTTAAAATGCATTGACTATGATTCAATATTTTATGAACCAAAATACCTAAATTTTATATATTTAGCTCTACGTAAATATAAGGTGGGGTCGGAAATCGAATGTATATGAACTTTTTGAACAGGAACTTTCATATTTCATAGAAAAACTGAAAATAATATTCCTGTGAACATGAACATGGGGTGAAAATCGGTAGAGAGTGTATAAATAATTGAAAATTTGTTCAAATATCCAGTATAATAGTTAGGTTAATTTCAAATTTTAATTAAACCTACAACCCCTAAGATGACCGATATAGGTGTCATGGTCACACGTATCAAGCCCTAGGACGCGCTCATTCTCACGAAATGGGGCTCCAAATTGATTTTTGTTGCACAACGTTGACTAGATCTAGAACTATGTCAGGTGCCTGAAGATATTGTTATGGAAATTCTAGGCACACTTTTGGCTTGGATAAGTGGGTCTTTTATTAATTGGCTTAGCTTGTTTCTACAATTATTAGTGCGTGAGCATATAGAGGACGTTTGAATGTAGTTTTCCTACAGTACGTGTGTTATATTTTAACCAGATTTCTTACGCAATAGTATGTGAAAGCAAGACCTTATCCAACAACTGTACGAGAGTAACTAATGCAATATCATAACATGTTTGAATAAAATGTCTTCGGTCAGCTTTACCTTTGATTGCAAAAACAATTGTTAAAAAGGACCATGTTAACATTTTGGTTTAGTAAATGAAAAATTTTAATTATAGCCGTTGATAACGTATTTTTTCAACTTAAAAAAGTACAGAAATATAATGGTGTGGCATAATACATTAAACGAAAAAAATACTCTTCTTTCTCTACTGAAAGGAGAACAAAAAGAGAGTCATTACAGCGTGTACCAATAGATGAAACTACGTTCAAAACTCTAGTTGCAAGGACAATAGCTAATTATCTTACCGAGAAGTACAAGACAGCTTTTCTAATTCGATTGCTCAATACTGTTAAGTACTAAGTTCTTCTCCAGTACTTTAAATTAGTTCTCATTATGATGGTTGGTCTAACAAGTGTGTTTCAATTTCAATATTAGAATATAGAAAAGCAATAAATTAACATACTGCAGTAATGTTTGATTGTACCCAACACTTTGTTTAATTACAGTTGAGAATAACATAATATCCTAAATTATAATATGACGTAAGAAACAGCTTTAGATATGGGTGTCCATAATAGTGTTATAGCCGGTTATAGGTGCTAGTGAAGCAGCCCTACTCGGTCGTTACAGAAGTCTATGTTATGTCTACAATTATAGCTAAAATAGAAGGAATCTAGTTCTAAAGGGTCCATAGTTCACTGATTACTAACTGAATAATGGATTTGGGATTGGTAAAGTAGAGAGAAAGCAATTTAAAAATCCAGTTTTTGGTAGTTCATTACTTTAACATTATATTTTTTGCAATATTTAATAAAAGTCACAGGTAAAATCGAGAAAGTAACGTGTCTGATAAAATTTATTTTTTAAATGTTAGGACATATTTTTATTCTACTATCCCTTTTCTGTATTTCAAGAAAAATGACGAGTGCACTATTATGCTATCTAATTTTTAATGGATTGTTTGTTGGAGTTGGAAATACAAACGAGTTAAGTATTTCCTATTACATTTATTTTATAAAAAGGTGTCCATGATCAAGTAAACAATATATAATTTTGGACCATATGACACATAGAGTCCTTAAATGACAAAATGTAAAGAAATATGAATGAATTTGAAATAATTATGTCTGCTACTAATACGTCAAATAATAAATTGCTGGATACCCGTGATTTAGGTTTTTGAAATATATAGTTTAAGTCAGCATATGTCATTTACTTTTGAGCTTTTATGTTCATTGACAAAGAATTTATCGTCTATTATAAATGTGTGTTAGGGTTTTTCGTTTGCATAAAAGACATACACGTTCTAGAAACTTCATTATTCCGTCTTTTCCTACGTTTTTATAACATCATTATAGTATATGCTCTTAAAAGAATGTATCGTTCTTACTAATTGCCTTTATTACTGAACGGGATACAAATTCCTCAACACTTTTCTTGCTTATTCATTGCAAACAAATTAATTTTAGACCGTATTATATTAGTTTGTCTAATATTATATGTTATATAAAATAAATGTATTTTTAGTGCATGGAAGTTACTCGTTTTATATAGCTGTGTTAAATTTAAAATGTCACAACAAATTCCATAAAAACTCATGTTTTGTGTAATTAATAGATAATAGACTATAAAAACTCCGTTTATACTGCAGACGGCAAACATTAATTCGGAATTGTTTATAAAAGGAACTTATGTTTAAAGTTGAACACAAACTTATGGTCTGAGTAAAGCATTTCCCATTCCATCTAGTTAGATGACATTGAGTTATTTGTTTTGTTGCTGCATAAAGCGCAATAGTAGTAGGCAATCGTCAAGTGCATTTTTTAATCAATGTTAGAAATGTAAAATATCCTAACATAAAACAATTTGTTCATTAATATGAATGGAGCTTACTCCAGCCAACTTTAAAATTCTGTTATTAATAAAACACAAATTAGTGCTACAATAATATTGTACAATTTCCATTTTTTAGTTATAATACACATTTGGGCATGAAAGAAACTGTAATATTATGTTATATAATCTGCAATATGACCTATTTGTAGTTAAATAACCAACTCAACACAAAAATACAATTTCAGTTAACGTAGCTAATCATACTATAAGCGTTGTGGCACTCATCAAAAATCACAACATACATGTATGTAAACTCAATGTAAATAACATCTAAGTGATACATTTAACAAAACCAACACTCATTACTATATTGAACAGTTTAATCCCAATACCTATTACAATACGTCTGTTGCTAATAAAGAACAAGTAACAACTGTCCAGTGGGAAATAGAACATTACGATTGTCGTGACAACACAAATATGGACAATAATCATTTTATTGAATTTATTCTGTAACTGCACTTCACTGTTTCTTTCAACTTCGTTTTTAGGTATTTTAATAAGCAAAGCAGCTTATTTTCTAAAGATTGATTTGCTACAGCCAATACAATGCATACAATTTCGATTAATTTGGATTTTAATGAGATTTCTTATTTATAAATGTATCTGCATTCTTCATTAGCATGATAATGCATATGTAATGCAAAAGTAACAAATTATTTAATAAATAAAATTTTAAATGGATATTAATTTAATTTATTATTATTGTCGGTGATATATTTTAACTTATACTGTAATTCAAATTTAAGAAGTACTTAATAGGTGTAATATTTATGTTTTATATGCCTTTTTATGGAAATACAAATGGAAATAAAAATCCAAGACTAATTTAACATATAATATTAGAAACAAGGTTTTATCAAGTTACCAATAGTTACCAAAATATACTATTTGAATTTATTTCCTACAAACAATAGCTTTCGACATGGTGTTTTAATAAGAGGAATTTGAAAAATACAAAAAAAAACTTATACCAAAAAACATCAATGTAAATCAAAACAGTAACGATATGACATGAAATACAAACAATGCCATTCTCTTAGACCCAGAATAAACATTGAACAACTAACGAAGACAAATGTTGTTAAGAGCCATGTTAACATTTCAAATCACAAATAACGAATGTTGATACAAATGGTAACCATTGCAATTTACTTCCACAAACTTGAGTTCTTTTCACAGCAGATTTTAAATTATATAATATATTTTTCATATTGGTATGAAATGAAATTATCTCGTTAATACTATAAAGTCTGTAAAATGTTTCTTTATAACGCATTGATTTATATACACGCCTCTGAATAGGAGTTTTCGGATTCTATACATCAAATACTTCATAAATATGTTCAAATTAGGGGTTTGTTCCACCCCTTTAAAGGGAAAGTATTCCACGTCTGCATGTGATAGGTAATTTTCCGCAAAAATTTTGTGGATTTAAAGTGTGCCTATGGGAATCTGGATTACATTTCTATCGTTTTCCTTCAGAAGAAGTATGTGGATGGCTTTGTCGCACTTTGCATTCTTGTAATGAGATGACGAGTTTTAAAACTCACCGTTATTAAACATGTACACTGGAAAACTGCCAGGGCTAGTGAGGATTTGCATCAGGCAGATATTTACCTCCTAATTTTTTCGCTCCACCACTCTCTCAACTGAACCTGGCTGTCTAACTTCTAAGCAGCCAGCGGAAATGCCAGTCCCTTAGGGTGGTATTCAGACATCGGTATATGTTACCTCACCGTTTACCGTGTATATCCGCTTCCTTTCAGAAAGGAACCGGTAGATGGATTCGCCCTGGTCATTAAGAGGACATTGGTTTCGGAAAGATTTCGGTAGTTACTCTTGATCCAGAGCGCTATTTTTAATTATTGTCACCATCTTGGTCGGTAACGCTCTTGATATAGAGCGTCTTTGAGATTGAACTAAGCAGAAACCTATCATTCATTACAAGTTCATTGATATATTTTTATGACTCAAAAGATGTGTAAACAAAGTCCGCCTTGTTATTGCGCCAGAGATATGTTCCAAAATGTGAGATTGGTATCAAGATTCATGGCGAGATACTTTGAGGAGACTCCCGATTCTGGACGGTGTATATCCTCCGTCTGGTGTGAATTCGGCTCTAGATCTCTCCGTCCAGCATTGTCAGCACGACTCCGACCGAGTAGTAATTTTGCCTCGTAGAAGGGTCTCGCAGTTATAACGGTATCAATATCGTTGTTGTATCCCACAGGGAACCTCCTTAAAGGCATTTAAATTCAGAGGTATCCATCGTAGGCGATTTTACACAGCAAGAATCAATGCCTTTGGAGCTTCAGCTGCAATTTATCTTTAGCGGGAGCGTAAGTGGTATTATATTTCAGATGCCTATCCCTGAAATTATAGTTAATAATTCTTAGGAAACATCGTTCCTCAGAGCAGTCATCATATCAGCTCACTTAGCTGAGTTTAACTCATTACAATCGTACAGCGTGGCCAACATGGCCAGATGGATGATCTGAAACTGGGCCATTCCAAAGGTGGCTAACACTGCAATACCACACCGATCGTGGAGTAACCCACCCGAAAACTGTATTGGCTGTCTAAAAATCCACTATCCGCATCGATCGATTAAACGACTCTTGATTTCTACAGGACATTGAAGGCATTCCTGCCCTGTCGCCCATATTTGTAGACCTCCAAGCCGCCGATATTTTGGGTTCTCCTTTGCCTTTTCTTATGGGGGTGAGGAATTGAATTTTTAATCGGTAGTTGAAGGACCCTTCTAGAAAAAAACTGTTGTATATTATCATCAACTGCTTTGGACAGGTTTGAGCTAAAACCTTGAACTCTTGCCCGGGGTCACTAGTGGGGCTAGGCAACTTATAATTCCGCATCAACGAAAATGGAGTCTGCCCTGGATTTAATGACATTTCCTCGTGTTCCCAACGGGTGGGTTTAAGAACAAGGCATCTGTTACATTTTCCTTAAGAGATAAACTCGTAATTCGGCCAGCTGACTGGTCTGTGGATTGCAACTGGTTAACGATTTACCAACCTTTTTTTGTTTCAACTGGTTCAACTTATTATACTTGATTCTGCTGAAGCTCCAGCGTGTATGTTTCTATGACGCTGGAGTTCATAGTTATTTTTATAATTCCCCAATCGAAGCTCGCGAAATTTCTATGAGTCTTAAAAAACACGTACATGTAAAATAGCAGTGTTAAGCTATACGGCCCCATCGTGGCTAATCCCTTGGCCATGTACATCGTATAAACAAAACTAGAGCACATGGATTTAGTACGCTTCAAAAGTTGTAACTTATTTCATTTCCTACAAGGTTATAACACTTTTATTTTTAGTGTTATAAATTTTTATATTAAGTATACGAAATTTAAATGTTTAATGTCTTGACAGAATAACGGTAGTAAGGTTTTCCGAACAAGTTGTAAGAATCTGCCCAATACCTATCATAATATAGAAAGCCACTGCAAATTGTGGTGAGAAATACCTTACTCTATGGCTGGTAATAAGATATAGTTGTTGATGTTACTTCTCGGGAATAACCAATCTCGATCAAGAGAGAAGGCAAGGCATGAGGGCCTCGCTACTTCTTGGAAAAGAAAAGATCTCAGGGGAAAAAGAAATTTGTATGAGAGCAATAAGCTCCTCAATGAGTAATTAGTCTTGAACATAATAAACAATTGCCTCCGTTGGATAAACCATTTTCGAAACTGCCAAGAGTCTTAATGGTTTCAGGGTACTACGACAGGACTGCATAAGCTGGCCAACATGAAAGAACAGGACGGTGCGCAGCGGTATTGTAGTCTTAGGACTAATCAGATTTATTATCAGTAAATACGTGCCTTGACTCAACACGTTCACTGTTATGCAGATAAACATAAAATTTCACAATTTCACACAAATAAACATGAAATATGGAATAAAGTGTGTACTTTACATAAACTTTTGTTGAAATAGGAGCTCTTTTTCTTGAAAAATGTTTTCTATAAAATAAAACTATTTTTTATCATAATTAGTTATTAAATACAATTATTGGACAATGGTGAGTTACAATACAGACAATATCTATTATTATTGAAAAATATGTATACATTATATTATATTATATTATTTTAATTAACTATAAGGGTTAGTTTTAGATATATTAGACTATTGTAAATATTGTAGAACATTTATAAATATTTTACAGTTTTTATTGTTTCTAGACATTGCAATACTACCTTACATGGTACTGGGAAAATGTTTTTCACCACCAGCACATCATTTATGTAGTTACTTTACATTCACTACTTGAAAATATCAGTTTAATAATTTTATAGATCTCAGATCCTCTTATGGCGTGCAGGAATGTACGTTTTATGAGTTGATATAAAAATAATATACCATTTAAATTTGAACAAACTAATATTAAAAATTTTAAAGAAACCTAAAATAAACGGTTACGGGTAACCGTATGGTTACGGTAAGGGTTAGGTGTAAGGTATTTTACTCCTGAATGAGAACATTTAAATCGAGTGAATTATATTTAATTGACTCGATTTAAATGTTCTCATACAGGTGTAAAACCTTCCAAATAGCGTGAGAAATCGCAGACAACTTATAGTTTACAATAAATGTAAAACTTTATGTAAAACTCATCTTAGTTTTTTATTGCCAGACGTTAGACCTCTTCGTTATGCATTTTATACTAGTACGTACTTTCTGGGTTGAAAGAAGATCGCAACACGTAGGCTTAAACTGAAAAAAATATATATCATATGAAATAGTGCAATTTTGAACAAACCTAATGCTTATAACGACTAAATTAAAATTTTCATGAACTAGAGTAAAAATAATTTGCGACATTGAAGAAAGTAAGAAACAATGGAAATGACAGTGAATTTTGGGTTCATATAAAACTATGAACTTGTGGAGGGGGGGTTCATGTAGTATAAGCAGATAAACAATGACTTGTATATTTGAGTCAGTTTATAACTAGCTGTTAATTTTATTAACTCGGAACATTTATACTACGATTTCTGACTTATGTGTGTTACAAGATTTTGGATAGTGTTTATTTTTACTAAGGTATTATTTATATTGTTTTAGGCTAGTTATAAATCTGAGAAATATATTAGATTTGGAATAGTATTTTTACGGAATGTGTTTTTTTAAATCACTGAGAAATGGCAACTGTCCGGGAAAATTCTGTCGGCCTATACTATGGTCAATAACTTTTTGATAATGACTTTAGCTAAACATTCTTGTTTAGCAATGTATCTGCATAGAGCGTAGAAAGAGGTATATAACAGACGTTATTCTTTTGTATTTTTACATAAATACAACTGTTTATGTTTCTTTAAACACTGGTTTACAGAGAAAAACTATCAATACATCTTTAAAAATTAGATGATGAATGCTCTTTTCCGTGAGAACTTTACTTTTAATGAATTCTATTATTTTTAAATTTAATTAAATAACTTCTTTATCTTAATGTATTCGGAGTAGTACTATCATTATTTATTATATTTTCAACCAATTAAATTTAATAATCATTAAAATATATCCAACTTTTGTTAAAACAATAAGTACTTATTAATTTTAGTCGAATTATAAAATTTTAAGCCATAATATAAAACTGTTTTACCTTTAAATAATATTTCGTTATAAATTATCATATGTCTACGCATATACATGTGACACATACCAAAAGGGACAAAGAAAAATTTCATCTGTACACTGGAGCTCAATAAAGGGAGCACACTCTGTCACCTCTAGGAGTTGAAAGAACGTTACAGTGACAAATAGGCTTCATTTATTTCTGCCTGTAAAGAATGGTCTCGTTTATAGTTTAGCTCTTAATTTGAAAGTCACTTTAAAAGTTCCATCAAGGAAGGACAATGTTAAAATGGAAACACTTGGGACACAATTTGACTGTTAAGGTATCTCTTTGAGTTATTGATATGTCATTGTAGGATTTACAATAACATGATGAAGCTAAACATGACATATCAAGTTTTATATATATATATATATATATATATATATATATATATATATATATATATATATATATAGAGTGCAGCAGTAAAGCGAATTAGTTAAAGGGTGTGGAAAGTATGTAAAAAGTATTAAATAAATTAACTTATGTTAAATAAATATAAAGTTATTTAAGTTATCAAACTAATTTTCTTGGACATATTTTTATATCAAACGTCTAAGTCTAAATTTCCAAATATCTATATTCTTTAATTTCAATGGTTTCTTATTAAAATTTATTGAAAAATCTACTAGTCATTTTTCATATTTAAGTAAATTCAAAAGATATTGTTACGTGTAACGGTTTTTTGAAAACTCATATTTACTGTAAAACGAAAGTGTTGAAAGTTATCTCAAGATGTATTTAAAACGGTAAGACCATGTTAGTGGTGTGTATTATTAAATAAGATGTCAATTATATGTATTTAAAAATTCTTTATAGAACAAATTTACAGCGTGTAGCAATTCCTACCACATATAAGTAATATATATATATATATATATATATATATATCGTGGTATAACATAAAAAAAAAGTTAAAAACAAGAGATATGTAGAATCTTGGACAAAATGGTAACGATGAAACGGAACTATTCGTATATGATATTCGATACGTAGCAAAAAGGCACGCTCCAATAACAACACCCAGTCTCATCAGATCAGAAGTTCGAAGTATGACATACATGTATCATGTATCAAACGATGTACATGTCAGATAGATTAGATATACAAATTATACCTTACCTAAAACCCAATGACAAAGGGATTTAATGTTTGTTATATCTCTATATTAAGGCCATAAATAAATATTAGTAACGATCAATAATAATATTCAAACCTGGAGGTAGATTCAGGTACATTAATGCATTTATAACATGCCGTAAAGATTGGAGAACTAAAGGCGTAAAGAATAATGCCTGGAATAAACATACAATATAGTCTTGGGAGCTTTACAACAGAAACCCTCACAATGTCTCTCCTCTATTCCTGGGATCGTTCATGATTACTCTAGAGAGTTACATAGCTTAGCGTACAATATTTTTGCATTCAATACTCCTTACGAAATAAAAGACGTTATATATAAAATATTCTACCACTTGCATAAATCTGGAATAATATAGTGATTAGACTAAGATTACATAATATAATGATGTATTTACATAGCAAACGTAACATACCAATTCATCTCACTGCGGAATTAAAAAATATTTCAATGCATGGTTTGTTAAAAACCGTAACCGTATCTGTCGTTGAAATATCCAACGACAAAGTTTAGTTTTCCTTTTTGTCCACGATCAAGAAAATATTTCTTCTAACAGCGTATATATATGACCATTGTAATTTGCTCAGCTCTTTATTTCTTTTATTTTGCTCTTTTCTCGAGCAAGAAAGACCCTAAGATGCAGATTTTTCAGTATAATCGGTGCAGTAGTTTTTAAGTGACTGAGTAACACACATTACACACAAAGAGTGACACCACTATATTACCACCACTATACCACTATATTTTTTACATAAAACATTTTCCTTTATTTTCATACCAGAAACTTTATTAAATTTTAGCATTGTAGTTCTAATACCCTAAACGCAATTTCTCACTAAACGCGTAGCTTAAGATAAAGACTTTGGAACGGTAGAAGGAACACCAAGTTTTTAACTAAAATATTATTCTATAAACGAATAATATAATATTCTATAAACGAATAATATATTATTCTATAAACGAATAATATTTTCAATATATTACGATTTTATTTTATCATGTTATCATTTATTCCGGAAAAGGAAGATATGATGCACATCACCAATTAAACTAATTAAATAGCAAATAAATCTTATTGAAACTATGATCTCCTAAATCACCCCACTGAACTACCTAATTAAGAAACTTGAGACTGTATCGTCACAGATGGAGGCATTAATTGCCAACGTTGGTAATTTTAACTGCTTTAATCTACTGACATTACCTCTATCAAGAACCAACTGACCCAGGTCAGTGACAGTTTAAACCAGTTTGGAGCCCCGCATCTGCGACTCAGAAGACAGAATCAAGTCATTGGAGGACCAGGTCAAAGATCTCAAAAATATTGAATACACCCTACCCCAATGTTGAAAATGTCGTTGAAGAAATCAACGACCGGGAACGTTCGTTCTCGCAACATAATTATCTATAATCTCCCCGAGAGTTTGAGCAATACAGTTTCTGCCAGAATTGAGCATGACAACCTTCTCATATCAAAGCTGACCACCCACTTTGGCGATTCCGAGCTTGATTATTCCTTCAAGTCATATCGTATTGGCCGCCCATCAAAAGGCAAATCCAGACCTCTTAAGGTCATCTTCGGGAATTCCAGCACCGTCATTGACTTTTGTAAAACATTTGATAGAGCTAAGCTCAAAGACCTAAGTCCCGATCTGCATGACACTACTGTCTCACGTGACCGCACTCCGCCGAAAGGAAATACCTAAACGAGTTAAGAGCTACCTTAAAAAGCAGAACCGAAGGTGGGGAGACTGATTTGACCATAAAATTTCTCAACGGCATTCCAAAGATTGTTAAAAATGCGCCCAAAAAAACGACTAATTTCTCGGATCTGAAAAACTATTATTGTATTATCAGAATGTGAATGGGCTACGCTCCAAATTAACTGAGTTGCGGAAATGCTGTCGCCGCTTGCGTCTATGACATCATTATCTTCACAGAAACAAATTTGTCCCCGGACATTGCTGATAACGAACTGGAGTTATCGGGTTTCAATGTTTTTCGGAGGGATAGATCTCTGCTTACTAGTACTAAGAAGAGTGGCGGCGGCGTCCTAGTTGCTACCAGGGTCAGATCTTCACATTAGAACCATCAACTCCTCTGTCGCTGATGTGGAGTCTCTATTCTTGTCTATTTCTACAGTTACTTCCCCTATTTTAGTCTGCGGCGTATACATTCCGCCTCAACAGCCTGCTTCAGTATATGAACGGCTCTGTGTGTCTGTTGACGAAGTCCTCTCTTCCTGTCCCACTTCTTGCTGTTTTCTTCTTGCTGGTGATTTCAACCTTCCCGATGTGAACTGGACTGCTTCCGTTCCTGTTTCTACAAGTGGCGGCTCTCAACATATGATAGATATGGCAACTGGTTTTGAATTGGCCCAGTGCAACAAGATCTCAAACGTGCGAAATGTCACCCTTGATCTCATTTTCTCTACGGACCACTCACTTGATGTTATGCCAGCCCTGGATCTCCTTCTACCCGAGGAACCTGCTCACCCAGCTCTGCATTGTGGAGTCTGTCTACCCACAATGTTGCCTCCGGCCCACTCTACTACCTACAACTTTCTGCATTGTGATATCGATCAAATCTCTAGAAAACTCAATTACCTTCCTTGCGCCTGTTGCCTTCCAACCCCCTGATATTGTTAAATACTTTGAGCTTATGACGGAACTTATTAGAGAAACTGTTCTTGAATTTACACCCACTAAGAGATCTGGCAAGTCCTGCTTTCCATGCTGGATGTCTCCTGAACTTAAGCAAACTAGTTGTAAAGAAAAAAACTTGCTCATAAAAAATACAAAGCTACCTCGAACCCAACCCATTACAACGAATTTAAAAATCTAAGATCTGCATGCAAGAGCTTGAGTGGTAGATGCTACTCTAACTACATTGCTAATGTTAACTGCTTGATACCTCGCAACATTAAATCTTTCTGGAGCTTCATTAACTCCTTGAAGATTTCCTCCAAATCTACTGATTCGTACCATCTTGACGGCGCAGTCGAATCATCTCCGGAGGGGATCTGTAACCTCTTTGCTAATCATTTTTCATCAGTCTTTACAAATGATGTCGGCCCCCTCCCGGACTACGAATTCGATGAATTCTGTTAACTTATCCCGAATGTGTGCTAGTCGAGTCAGATGTGGAGAGGACGTTGGCGTCTCTGGATCCATACAAGGGGACTGGTCCCGATTCTATCCCCCCTATTGTACTTAAACACTGCTGTACTTTACTTGCGCCCCCATTTGACTGTTTTGTTCAAACGGTTTTCTGAAGATTGGCACCTTTCCCGACTGTTTTGAAAACTAGTTTTGTGGTCCCCATCCATAAATCCTCTGATATCTCGGATGTTAAGAATTATAGACCAATAGTTATTCAACCAGCGCTGGGCAAGGTCTTTGAAGCCTTAGTACTCGATCGAATCAGTTTCAGCTGCAAAAGTCTCCTAAACTCCGAACAGCATGGGTTTTCACGGGGAAGATCAATTACTACGAATCTTGTTCTATACGACCCATTATATTCGATCTTCCTTCAGCGCCGGCTATCAGGTTGATAGTATCTACTTGGACTTTAGCAAAGCCTTCGACACCGTGAGTCATCGTCATCTGGTTGCGAAACTACGTGCCTATGGGTTTATGGGCAGCCTCCTACGCTGGCTTCATTCATACCTTACCGATCGGATGTTAATGGTTAGATCTTCTGGTGGTTTTTCCCAGCCCTTTCATGCTTCATCGGGTGTCCCCCAAGGTTCACATCTCGGCCCCTTTCTCTTTTGCATCTTTCTAAGCGACATCACCAAATGTATCAGTTCTGACTACCTTATGTTTGCTGATGATATCAAAATCTTTACTTCTGTTAGTTCCATTGATGACTGCCACAGACTTCAGGTCAGTCTGCGTAGTATCTACGATTGGTGGTGTGGTTGGAACAGCATGAAACTTAATATTAAGAAATGTTCACGCCATATCCTTTCATCGTTCCCGCTGGATTCATCCACTATGAGTACTCGCTTGATGGTTCATCGTTGGAGAGAGCTTATTCCACACGTGATTTAGGTGTTATCCTGTCTGCCAACCTGAGCCCAAATGACCACATTGACTCAATCATTAACAAGGCTTCTCGGATGCTCGGATTTGTTATCAGGACTTCAAGAAAGGGACTTAGCATCGAAGCAATGAAAACAGTGTATGTGTCTTGATGAGATCTGTATTGGAGTTTGGCAGTGTAGTGTGGTCACCTTATCAACTAGGTCAGATTCAAAGACTGCAACGAATTCAGGATAGGTTTGTGCGTGTGGTCGGGGTCAGATTGGGTTTCGAGTATTTGGATGTGCCGGTGCGTGCTGTGGAAGAGTTTCTGGGCCTGAATCCTCTCATTGTGAGAAGGGCAGTTGCACGACCTGACATTTCTTCAGAGGGTGCTTGTTGTGATCTGGACTGTCCTGCCTTGCTTCGTTGTGATCAACATCAGAGTTCCCGGCCGGACTCGCTCCGCGGACTTCTTCTGCCGTCCCTCATGTTCTAACCAACCATGAATTGAACAGCGTCATCCCTCGTCTGCACAGGCTTGGAAATCTGGTCTCTCCGCGAACTATGATTTCTTTCTACGACAGCACCTCTAGTCTGAGGACTTTATTCCTATCCTTAGAGCACTGACTTTCCGAAATCTATAACCAATAGCGGCACTTAAACTGATTTCGGGTGTACTTCATTAACAAAGCTCATATCTGTCTTTATTATTTATTGTATTGTATTTATTTTAATCGTCTCTTAGGCTATTGTGTATTCGGCATCTTCTGTTATTAATTATTTTAAAATTGTTTATGTATTTATCTTTTCCGTAGCATGTTCAAGTTGTTACGTATTTGTAGTAGTTACTAGTATATATTTCATTGTTAACTTTTCATAGTCTATTAGTGTTATCGTTGACTATCATTATGTTGTTATCAATTGTTTTCGTTTCTGGTTCTTGGTGTTACTCATATATCTAGTTATGTTATTTTCATTAAGGATCTAGCTTTTTACTGTACAATTTTGTTAATGTTACTTATTAGTGTTTTCGTTGTCTATCTTATGTTGTAATCAATTGTATTCGTTTCTGGTATTTAGTGTAACTCATCTATCCAGTTTTGTTATTTTCATTAAGTATCTAGCTTTTTACTATACCAATCTTGTTAATATTACCTATTATATATTTATCCATAATCTAATTGTAGTCATGATGGCTTTTATTTTATTATTGCAGACAGCCATCTGCAATCTGTGTTTAGTTTTTGTAATTGGCGTATTGCCGTGAATAAATAAATAAATAAATAAATAAATCTCTTAGAATATTATTTCTGTGGAATACAATATTGCTTTCCTGTACAATTATTTGTGGGTAAATTACAATAATTATGAATGCGCTATTAATCCTGTAGACTTTTATTATTATTTAATATGCCTGCAATGTATTTTTTCAATCAGGGAGTGATAAATCAACTGCTCTTATTTTAGTGTGACATTTTCCCAACCTCTAGTTAATTAATAATTATGTTAAGAAATATTAAACGTATTTTTATAATATTTTTCTAATTGTATATGTTGTTTTAAGTACTGTGCTTCCAAATTTTGCCATCGATAAATACCACCAGTTAAAACTCATTTTATCAAAAATTATATAGAAATAAACGTCATAACCTATTAATGACTTTATAGTTTATATTTAAATGTGGCAGCTTTTGTATATATCTACTTTTTCATTTGTACTGGAAGGTATATTTATAAAAAGTACCTTTACTTTTAGTAACTACTAGCACCTATGATATGCTTAGGAAGCGAAAACTCTAACTCAATGAAGTGTGTACGTGTGTGTTCCGGCCATTACGTGACAACGCTTGTATCGCACCATCAGCACAACGTGACTTATTGGCGCCGTGACAGCGGGAACTGTCGTCTCAGCACCATTAGTGTGACGGCTAAATAAACCACTGCGAACCCGTCTGACGCGTGTATTTCATTAAATCCTCAGTAAGTAATTGAAGCATATTTAAAATGGCTCAGTAATATATTTCAACTATAAATAGTTCTTTGTAAATAAAAAATTGCTAAGAAAATTTAATATTTAGAAAGTGTTAACTAACTATTACTTTATATGATATTTTTTTAAAGTATAGCCTACTTGTATACTTCATGAGGTCATTTTATTCTCTTATGATGTTTAACCTAAAGCAAGTCTTATGTACAGGTAGCTCTGTAAGGAAAATATACTTGAATATAAAGCCAAAGTAAGAGATGAAATTGCTTCTTATGTAAACATCGTTTAAAAATTAAAAAAAAAATTACAATTCTTATATCATAAATTATTGTTATAATTAACATGAAATAGTAATTATATAGACGGCTAAAATGCCTATCGCCCAGATTTGTTTTTACTAAAATTTATTTTTTTAGTTACTTCTAACAGTATTACATATCTAAGTAAATTATACGGTACATTTCAAAAATAATTATATTATTTAACTGTGTTTGTCCTTTTTAGCAAAATATAACGCATCTTTAGAGTAGGCAGCATATAAATATCATATTTATTTAGTTTCAGTAGTTACCGAGATCTTATTCCTTTTAACTGTACCGTAAAATAAAGCAATTGAAGAAAAACTTTACGTTAGCCAGCATTGTATGGATGTTTTTAATGTTGTCAGTTTCTAGTCTCTACTGAGTTTTATGGCGGTTGGATAGGGTTTTTTTTTATATCTATTAAATCAATAAATGTGTTCGAAAACTGAACATATTTAAATGGATATTATCATTATTTTTCAGGACAAACGAACGATTTGGGAAATATCTCAAAGGCAACCTAAAATATAGTTAAAATTAAAACATTCTATTAATAAATTTGCTCTCAATTTTTACTAACAAACAAAAGTACTAGTGCTAACGTCATGCCTTCTTTAATCGCATATAAGTAAAATGAAATATTAAACTTAAGATAAACACAAAAACTATATGTTTTAGTATCATTAAGATTTTTCATTAATATAACCTGTATCGTTATAATTGTTCCACTATTGCACTTAATTCTTTGTGGCCTAAACGTTCCAGGTTCAGGACAAAATTTATGGTTTGGAGAACGACTAGACAAATTCACTTTATGTTATTGAAGGGCATTGTATATTTTAGGCTTATGTTCTTTTGTCTTCTACTTGTTTAGTCATTCAAAATGATATAAAATCGTAATCATATTAGGAAGGATTATTTACTACACATTGCAACAACAAAATTTTAATTCTATGAGTTTTATTTTGTTTTTATCTATAGTTTTTATTTATTATTATTTTATGACGTGTACACGTTACTAATTCACCTGCGTAAATCAGACGTATACACGAATAATTACAAAATGGATGAACTGCACCTATCTATGAGCCTTATTAAATAATATAATTTGATGCACTTATCCATCATGTATGTATCTTCATAGTTTTGATGGATTATACATTATAAATGTTATTAGTGTATTTTGCAGCATCACAACATTTGAAAATGTTTGTCATGCAAGATTAGAGCTGTAGATTTCCCTTTATATAGGAATCGTAAGATCTTCTACTTTAGTAATTTTTGGGACACGCATTTAATGTTAGGTGCTTATAAAACAAATAAATTAAAATATTCACGTAGTGACTTAAATAATAACTCCTAATTATAAAAATGTATGCTAGTACGTCTGTTACAGCCTGGCAAAAGAGAAATTTCTAAGAGGTATATATTTAATGTGTTAGTAAACGTCATGAATGCTAAATAATACGTCAAAAGTAAAACTAGATTCTGAGGTTGATAAAAATGGCTCATAAGTAATATTTGAAGGAAAGTATATAGTAAATGTAACAAAAGTTTCCTGTAAGTACTGTAGTTACTTTGGTATGGTAAAATTGCACCTATTTCTTAAATACAATGAACGAGCACTTGAAGCTTATATCCACTTCAACGCAAATTCCTCCCTTATTCGATAAGGGGCAATATCCCAATACAGTGACTGCATCCAAGCTGTTTAGAAATGCTGTGTCTCTAAAATATTCTCGGTATTGTATATTCTGTGGCTTGTACCGAAGGTTTAAAGGATATATTATTGACTAAGGATATTTTGGAGGTTAAGTGGTAGAGAGGACTTTTAAGTCCTAACTTCGCCTCTGTAAATAAAGGCATTTTTCATTTCATTTCATTGACATAACAAGACTTTTTTCGTTTTTAAAATCAAGTAAAGAACTAAACTAATATACCAAGATTAATCGTTCATCCCAAAAAATTAATTAGATCTTCAAGAACTACATTTCTTGTGAATATCTTACATTACAGTTTCAAGCTCACTTTAAGAAAAAAATTTCTGGACAATTAGGATAAGTTTTCTTATGATTAGAACATTTCTTATAATTAGTTCTTCGCTTTGCTTTTTAATCGGTACTTTTCTTCATGTTTTCCCCTCAACTCGTATATATTTTAGAATATGTGAAAGACTAAACCACTACCAACAAGTTTTTATAAAAGTATATAACTTTCATTATATTTAGTATGCAATTAAATTTTTTTTATATTATCAAGGTAAAAAAATTAAAAAATGTTTTACAAATTTTAACAGGGAATAATATCTTTCTAGATGTTCTGCTGTAAAGAGTCCTCACCAGGTTATAGAAGAGTATATATTTACGTTACAACTATTATTTCATCGCGAGTTTGCCGTTACTCTCGTACGTCGGACGGCATCCTACGTTGTAAATTTTTGTATTATTATTGGATAGTCTGTGACTGGTTTCCGATTGGTATCGTAATTTCATGGCATTCTCAAGAAAAATAATGACAGCTATATGACAATTTTGTTTTTGGTGTTTGCTGCTTTTCGTGATGTAGGCAGGTTCCTATCCCACTCATAGACACAAACGCAACTATTACAAGGATATCATATTTTTTATTGCAATCATGCAAAACTTTAATACGCGACTTACTATAAATTATGACTTCCCTTATAATTTAACTGTCTATTCAATATAAAAATAATGTCAGACTACTAAACACAATAGAAACTATTAATTACGCAATATATATATATTTAAAATATAAACTACATCTTAAGAAGTAAGTAGTTTTAGTAAAAATATTGCATCATTAGAGACTGAGTTTGCGTAACTACCCACCTTTTCAGAAATATAATTTAATAGAAGCTTGGGTTTATACTATCACAGTAGATTTTTGCCAATAGGAAAATACATTGAATAATATTGTATATTTGCCTTCAACATTGAGAAAAAACTTTTGAAGGCAAATAAATTCTGTTTACTCCTTATCTTATGATATATTATTATATTCAAATGGTAATGAAGTAATCAGCAGCGTTTGGTATTGATCAAAAGCTCTTACACATTCTGTGAATGATGTACATTCTGTGCATTTTAAATTACCTTTACGCTTCAAAAATCTCTACCTGCTTCTAAGTTTGCAGCTGATTAATAAAAAAACCTCCGGCGAATTTAATGTTTAATTATTTATTTTATGATTTTTGTAAATATCATATTTTAATTCTATTACTATAAAACTATAAAATTTTTTCAAACAAGAGCTTCCATGTACCTTTTAACAATAAAATAAAAGGTATATAGACACACTGTTACACGTGTAAAAATAATCAGATATTAACACGTGCTAAGGTAACTTCCTTAATTTTCGTAATTTTGTCTACAAAAATGAAGGACTATTGAGTAGTAAAATAATTTTCTTGGTATAAGACCATGGTTTACACATTAATATATGTAATATAGTTATAAAATCAAGTAAAATTATAGAATAAAATAAATTAAGTTAAACTTTACTTCTCCATCACGATTAGTAAAGCGGCAACACGCGCTGGTAGGGATTTCCTCATATCTTTACTATTCCTTAATTGTAAAGTTCTCCACTGCACTTCGTATTTAAAATTTAAAATTACACTTTCAGTCTACAATTTTTCACTTTCCAATATATTTTAAACTTAAAACTGAAAACCATGGAAAGAAGTAAAACAATATAACAAAACAACATAAAAGACTTTCCTCTTGAAAGCGCACGGACGGCGAAACACTACTAAACAACGATTTAACCTCCATAAGCTGACTTATATTGTTCAAGGTCAGTTGTAACTGTAACAATAGTACGTGAATGGCGTGGAGGGTAGACGTTCCCCATTATATAAATACGTAATCTGATACAGTACAGAAAAAATACCCTCTTACTGGCCATCAACAATATGATATCGATCTGAATCTATTCGGTAGTAGCAATCGAAATTATAATAAATCCTTATTACACGCCCTTTTTGACAGATCATATAGTACATAAGTTAAAACTACCCCCACTGTGTAAAACATTTCAAACAGATAGAATATTTCAATAGAAGTTTTCAGAAAGTTTCAATAGTGAAATTTGTTTGATTCTGTTGGCATCAGCGATGTCGTGGTGTAGTCATAAACTTGCTAGAACGATCGTCTTCATCTAGCCATTTTGAAGTATATGTATGTCTGTTTTCGTCCTTAGTTATAGTCACAAACGGTATTTTTCACTTCACTAGGGAGTATTGATTACATACAAACATACAATATAGATCCTTTTAATTCGCTATGTAGTATTTTTGTTGGTTATTTTATGGTTTATATTATGTGATATGTTGTAATTAGCAAGCCTATGTTATTCTAGACTATTGTGCTGTGTAGTGAAATGTTTGGAAGCTAAAATACTAGTGATATACCATGGTTATGGTTTATAACGTTGGTTTATAGCTTCTTATCGTTTTTTAGGCTCTCATTTTAAGAATACCCCAAAAGTTTGATGATTTCAACATTAGAGAAATTGTTGACCTGTCAAAGCAAGATTGATAACGTAGGCATTGACAGTGACAACTAGGTTTCCCTTGCAGGCTTCTTGAGCCCTAAACTAAGCCAATATTTCAGCAAAATTTTAAACATTCGTAATTATTTATAGTAAAAATTATATAACTGGTTAAATATTTTCATATTAGAATATACATTTTAAATACTACAAATTTGTATTATTCGAAACCTTACGCATTCAACACCGCTTTACGCTTATGCTCCTATGAGCCCAAGCTGCAGGAAGCCAAAGGTACTTGTAGCATATTTAGGTACGTCTTACTCCTTAGGAAATTAAAATTGGTTGTTTTTACGACCTATGTATGAAATATATTCCTTAGCCAAGAGGCAAGCCTCTTTATTCAAGAAGATAGTAGTTGAAGTTAACGCCATCATATATGTTGGAAGAGAACTAACTGAAATTTTAATGAGTTTTTTTTTTATATAATTAGCATTGTGTAGCTTCCTAATGTACATGTCCGCCTACGATATAGAAATTACTTTTGATGAAGATAAATGTCTACGAATAATTACTCATCCGTCTATATAAAGCAAATATATATCATGAATTTATAGGCCTTATAGCATATTATTTTTATTGTAGAAATCGTCAATTAATATGTAATGCAGCTGCAAAGTTACCACACCAAAAGATATTAGTTTAAAAATATGCTTCGCTGATACTAAATGTAAATTTCAAGTAAATATATGTGATAGAATTGTATATCACACAGTAAAAACATATTTTTATTATGCTCAATCTCTTTTTACATTGAATTATGCTGAGATTTTTCTTGTAATTATTGTTACCCTTGACACTAATGTTCTCTGACGCTCAGAAATATTTTAAGGAATTACTTTAACATTCACTACTTACAGCTATATCATTTTTGTTTTGGGAACGAATGACAGTAACTTAATGATGTGTGTCCTGAAAGCTTTACGTGACGAAGGCTTGTATCGCAGAATCAGCACAATGTAACATATTGGCGCCGTGACAGCGGGTACTGTCGTCTCAGCACCGTTAGTGTAACGGTTAAATAAATCTCTGTGACCCATCTGACGCGTATATTAATTTATATCCCCTGCAAGTTAACGAAATATATAATATTTCTAATTCTTGTGAAACTAAACTCTCCACCTTTAATATAAATTGTATTTTTCATTACTTTGATTTACAAGATATTCACAGCATCCTCTTATATTATTTGTAGAGGATATGTTTTGTGTCTTAGTTTTATTACATTGTTCTATTATTTGGTGCAACAAAAGAGGATTGATTGAAAATTACTGTTCTATTAAGTAACGAATAAAATATTTTGTTCAATCATACTGAAAAGTTATCTGACATAAAACAGTAATAAATTTAAATATGCAGAAAGTAATAAGGATTATTTTATTCTCTAAAAGGAATATTCGAGAGGACGCTGCAAATATCTTGTATATTAAGGTAATCCAAAAATCCAATTTTGATATAAAACACTAATTCCAACTATTAGGATTCCAACATAAATCATAAAATACATTACTTAAAAAACCGTCACCTTGTAAAAGAAACAATATCTTTCTTATAGTATGATTAAACCAACATTTTATTTATTTAGAAAACGAAATGTGTTAGGTGTTAACAGATGTCTTATTTTGAAGAAATATTTGAGCATTGATAAAAGTACTTCCAAGTATCCGTTATTACTAATCATAATAATAAAAATCCCAAAAATTTGGGCAAAATGCTGGGACTGGACCTCTCGCGAGTTAAGTACTGTTACCACAATCTGCAAAATGACTTTGTTATTATGATTTTAAGTTAGGTCTGTGTATTTAATTCAACAACACATGTGTAGCTAAATTTAACTATATTTAAGGATTTACATTTTTAATTTTAATACTAACCCTAGATTTACAGAGTAATTAAATTATTTACAAAGTTAATTGTATGATAATACTTAATTAGGAATGAGAAAGGGAATTTGTAGGTTGCATGGAAACAGGTGATTAAATGTTTTATAATATTTATTTCTAAAGATATCATACGAGAACTAATAAAATTTAATTTCCAATGCCATTGTTGAGTTTGACTGAGCAATTTATATATCTATATACATTCGCAGGTCAGAGAAGCCTACTTATATCAAAAGAAAACCACTATAGGTTTTATAACAGTCTTTAAGTTAATAGTAAAATAAGATAGTACCTTTGTGTTTTGTGTCTACTGTACAGTACTGACCAAAGACTACGTATTAAAAATTTGGTAAAATGTACCGTTACAAGTATATTTGAATTAAAAATTATAGTTTTACTATTTGTATATTTTCTTCCTCTATGCTAAGCAGATATTGCAGAAAAAGTTCATACAGGAATATTGTTGTCCTTATCAACCTTACTATAAGCTTTCAAACTATAAGGGGAGCACTTCGTAAAAAATCTCAAAAATTACAAATTTTTTTTTTTTTTTTTTTATTAAAGTTTGGAATTTCCCGATAACAATGGTGGTATTAAATTTTTTTTTTATGATGACTAGAAGTGTCCGAAATATTTTTTTTTAAATAGGCCTGCAGGCAGTTTCGGGCCTGTAGCAGTCACACTTTGAATGGTGCTGTTATAGTACTACTTCGTTGCAGTCATGTTCATGATTTGGTTGGCAGTGGACAGTTTGTTATGTCAACAACTTACACTAACCAACAAAACATCTGTTTTATAACCATTGCTTATAAACCTAGGTAGCATACATGTTTTGGTTACTGACATTTCTGTTTTAGAGAGTGAAAATTACGTAAATGATTATGGTTTTTTGTGAGTTTAGTGGAGAGTTCTGAGTATTTTTTTTTGTTATAAGTGTAGTGAATTTTATAATGCCACGTTCAAAGCCTGCTTTCAAGAAACGCGTTTTCAAAGGAAATCAACATAACCCTCCAACTAGTCCTAGGCCTAGTTTCTCAGGATCAAGTAACAATCGAGGTACCAATTACTCCAAATGTGGATAGGCAAGACCTCAAAGTGCATCTTCTAAGAAGGTCAGTCCTTTTTTGAGAACAGTACCAATTGAATGAAAATGATGAGTCTGAAAACTGTATAGTTAATATAGGATTGTTGAATGAGGCTCTTTAGTAACGTTTCAGTGTGTAAAATTTGCCATGGCCAACTTGTTTACAAAGTAAAACACATTGTAGGCCTAGCATCAAAAATTATAGTCAGCTGTTCTGATTGTGAAAACACTATTACTGTGACAAACTCTGAATTAGTCAGGCCTAACACTAATCAGAATGAAGCAAAGTCTGATAGGCCTAACACATTTTATGACCTAAATCTTCGTTTGGTTTATGCTATGCGTAAACATAGGCAAAGGTAGAGTGGCTGCGGAGAAAATTTGCGCTTTTATGAATCTTACACCTCGCCTTTGAGATATCATGAACATGAGCATTTACTTGGGTTCAATTGCTGAGTTAGTGTGTAAAGAAGTCAATGCAAAGTGCTGTGCAAGAAGCTGTATCGGATAATGATGGTTGCAGAGACCTCGCTATAGCTGCTGATGGCTCATGGCAGAAGCGGGGTCACCTTTCACTAAATGGGAGTGGTATCAGTGACATCTTTATCAACCGGTAAGGTCCTAGACATCGAGATTTTATCTAAATATTGCAGATGCACTAATAGACTAACAACACGCATGGTGATGGCTGTATCGCAAACTTTGAAGGTTCTAGTGGAGCCATGGAAGTTGCTGGAGCAGTCGCAAATTTTTCAGCGCTCGCAGGCATTGTATGAGGCTCGTTACCTTGAATACCTTGGTGATGGAGACAGCAAGGCGTACTCCAGTGTATGCGAAGCCAAGCCCTATGGTGATACTGCCATAACAAAGATAGAATGCATAGGCCATGTCCAGAAACGGATGGGATCGAGATTAAAAAAATCTAAAAGCTAAGACTAAAACACTCCCTGACGGCTCACGACTTGGCGGCAAGAACAAGCTAACAGATTCTGCCATTATTTCAGCTCCAAAAATACTACGGATTGGCAATTAGACGCAACACCAAACTCTGTTGAAGACATGAAAAAAGCCATTTGGGCAGAGTTTTCCAGTTTTTCCATGTGATGTCTTCTAATGAAAGGCCTCAACATGGACTATGTCCAGATGATGAAGAAACCTGGTGTAAGTACCGCAAAGCCGTAAAATCCAATGAAAAACTATGATCATGGCAGCCATTTTCACTTGCCTGAAAACCTAATGACATTTATTAAACCTATTTTTCAAGATCTAGAGCCAATCCAACTCTACTGGGCAAATGTACTAAGGGAAAAACTCAAAATCCCAATGAGTCCGCTCAACAATGTCATTTGGACCTACATACCTAAAAGAACATTTGTGGAGATTAAAACTTTGAAATTTGGCATATATGAAGCTGTTACAGCTTTTAATGATGGCTTACATTGGCAAATGCAAAGTATTTCAAGAAATAGGAGTGTCACCAGGGCAGCATTTTATTACAGCAATGAAAAACAGGCTTGACCGGCGGCGAATTTGGAAGGCAGAGAAAGCTCAAGAAAGATATAGAGAAAAAAATTAGACAGAAGAAAAACTTACTAAAAAGAAGTCTGGAGGATGAATATGAGGAGCAGGAAGGAGATCAGCCAGCCTATGCACCTGGAATGTACTGGAAAAAGGTAATAAAGCAGTATTTTTTCCGTTTTTTTTTTTGTGTTTTTCCGAAAGTTGCGGTTTTCAATACAAAAGTACATGTTTCTCAAAAACTACAAATGGTAGGAATATGAAATTTTTTTTGTATGTTTGTAGCACTGTTTTACATATGTGGAACCACTAAAAAACATCACATTTCACTGAGTTCAATATTTATATACATACATATACACATATTTATATAGGTTTTTGACAAGCGTTTTTTAAAACAAAAATATATAACTTTTAGGGTATATGCCAAAAAATTTTTTTTTTGGTTCCACGTGTTCCCCTAGAAAGCCCTCTTTAAATGAAAAAAAGAATTATGATGAAGATTACCTCAAGTAGTTCTTGAGATAAGTGTGTACCTATGTTAACATTACGAAGATAGGGCGAAGTGCTCCCCTATAAAGGTAAAACTAATTGAAATGGTTTTAAATTGATAAAGTCTAACGTTTGGTTTTTACAAAACAACTGATTGTTTTTAACAGGCTATTTCAATGAATAATTTCTTTTGCTGCAATGCAACTTTACAGAACAACATGGGATAACTGAAAGTGTCAACTGCTGTTAAGTGTCCGTTGGATGCACTTTAGATTACGTTTCGTAATTATTTTAATTAATTTCTCCAATTTTAAAATACACACATTTCTCCCCTAATAAACCTTCTACGGACTTCGATAAATATTAAAAAAAGAACTATACTAATTGATTGAGGCGTTTCCGAGATTAGTGCTTATCAACATATTTTGCGATTTATGTATTTTATATACTAAATTTACATGCAAATAATAACTTTACTCGACATATTTCTTAAAATTTCTTATCATTGTTGGTTAATATATAAATTTAATTAAGTAGAAAACATTATATATACAGTTTAGGTCATGTTGCTATAAGCTGACGTAAAGCTCACTATAACAAGTTGCGAGAACAGTAACCATGAGAGACGATGAGGTCAACCACTATTATGTGGATTTCCACTGCTTATGACATAGCAATATACAACGCAGCACTTCACTCTGGATGAGGCTTGTTTGTTACAATACCGACCACATCCTTACTATAAGGTTGTTCGACGTCAAAACAACACGTAGGGGAAAAATAGATCATAATTTATTTTAAAATGTGGATTTTGCAATCATTTTGAAATTATAATATTGTAAGTAAGGCATAAAATGTATAAAAGTATAAATATTAATATTGTTGTAGATAGGCATTTTAAATATTTTTAATTATATAAAATACACATTATTGTACGGTATCGAATTCATTGGTGTTAGTGATTTCTTGTACGAATAAAATGTGACATTACTGGAAATACACATTCAAGTACTATATACAAAAACGTTTACGTATAGAACCGTACTTTGCTCATTTAAAAAAGACTAATTATTACCATTAAAAATGTACCATGGATAATTAATTAGAAATTTTGTTCCATAAGAATTGAACAAATATTATAAAACTTTATACTGAAGTTGCATTTTGCCACTATTTTATCTATTTGGAAGATTCTGCTTCTACGATGGAAGATGTTTCCTAGAAATTGTATGTTAAATAAAAATTCATTTTAGTGACGTTAGGGACTATCATTTATTAAGTACATGAAAGATGAGTATGGTCGACAACATTTCTCAGTCTTAAGTCAAAGTCAATATGTCAAAAACACAACATTTCTGTTTTTTATAGCTTACGTTAAAACTTGCGTTAATTTCCTACTTAAAATGTCTCTAATTTAACAGAGAGATTATTTTTTTATTCGGAGAAATTATCGTAAGGATGTAAGAGGTTTTAAAGAAAACACATTTCCAACCGACAAAATCTATCACACTAACTTAATCTTAAGGCAAACTACTTTGGGGCGATTGGGGTGTTATTTAGATAAGTTTTTTTTTATGTATTATCATTGCACCCACGGTAAATAATTTATTCTTCTTTCAATAAATTCTTTGCTGCTAGGATTAAACGTTAATTTATGAGTATGGTATACGGCCATGAAGTGAATTATAGAAAAGGAGAAAACAGGCGTATTAAAAGAAATATATTTTAAATAAATTAGACAACATTGAGTGAGAATTTTGTTTTGAGGAACGTTGCCAATTCGTGCAATTATTTTTTTGTATGAATACATTTCATAAAGATTATAAAAAGAATAATATTTTATCTGTTTTGTCAAATACACGTATATTTCGGTAAAGGTACTAATAATTTAGACTTCTATGGCGTTTAAAATTACAAAAAAGCTATCAAAAATTTTGTTCATAAATAAAGGACTCACTTGGTTGCTTTTTTCATTTCTAAACAGAAGCCGGAGTGCCCCGTCTTTAATTGTATTGTGTTTGGCTTCTCAACGTCACAAATCATTCTCTGAAACTGTTATTTTAATTTTGTAATGTTTAGACTTCCTTACATTACATTCAGAACTGTAAAAAAAATAATTTGAGAGAATTAGTATTAAAAACCTTGAAAGTGTATTAGCAAATTTATAAATAAAGTGATACCTTTGTCAAGTACTAACTTAGAGCATTTTTTATTTTTGTTGTAAAATATCTGTTTGACTTTTAGAAGTTTTAGAATAAGTAAATTATATGTACAGTTATTTAATTGAATGAATATCGCTGGTTTACAAGATATCATCCAAGTACCTTCCTATATGAGAATTTTTATAAGCACAGCAGCCCTAACGTTTTTAATATTCCGCAATTGTAAATTATTCGCTATTATTGTTTATATCATATTTTAATAGGAGGACCAATAATGGTTTCAATTGCACCTTTTCATAATGGTTATTTTCATAGGAATTATTCTTATTCTAAAAGGCTAATATATACCAACTGATATTAGCGACAATGGTCAATAATATCATGATACAATACTTATGTATTTCATAGTAATAACAATATTCTCTCATATTTGTGCAAATATAATTATTGCAGTGTTAGAATTTAATATTTTTTATGCATTATTTCTAATTCAACAACACACTTTTAGTGTCAGACAGTTTTTCGTTTTACATCTATACATGTTTATTTATTGACTGAAAATGCATTAAAACTTGAAGGAGTGGAATTAGTTTTTAACCAGGATATAAAGTTAAAAAAAAAGTATTTATAGGAGCAATGACTTCAATAATCAATTTATATTTAGAGACGAAAGTCGATTTTACTGATGATTCAGGCTTATCAGTCCATAGAACGTCAATGGTCAAGAGGTGATTAGGAGGGTTTGTACATTTGGTAGTGCAGAACAAGTCGATAACTTGAGGTAGAAGGGTCCCACGACGCTGGATCAATCCTATTGTCAGTTTCGGTTTTATATATTTTGACTGAACAAGGCACTCCACATTAAAGTAAATGATGTTTTCAAAATTCATCCATTTGTGTTGAAACATAGCTCTATGCTTTGTGAACTAAAATACTTCACCTATACTCGTTTTACCTCAACGTCTAAAATAGCATAAATGGTCTCAGAAATAGAATTTAACCAAACCGATCTATATTGGAAATTTTAATTTTTACTTTATATTGCAATAAATAGCAACATTTTAAAATAGATATCATGTTATAAAAAACTGTCTGCAACGATACAAATCAAAATAGACTAGCAGTTAACTACCTTGTTAGGGCAAACAGATAAAATTTTTAGTAAGATTTTTAGTACATGAGAATTATTTAGTACATTATTATTTAGTACACATTTATTTTGTACACAATTCTTAGTACATGAGATTATTTGGCTTATAAATGACTTAAAAATTTAAACATAAATTTAAAAAACAAGAAAAAGTGTTCTTTGTCATTATTTAATAGGGCGGCATAAATTTTATTGTATCATAAAACACAACAGGAGTGGTCATGGTGGAGAGAATCGAAATAATATAAATAGTCATTTGAAAGATTAGAAGTATAGGAGTTAAGATTGGATCAAGAAACTAAAACATATATGCGGAGATTCAAAGGACATATAAGTGTTAAACAAGATTTTTTTTAATATACCTAGGATGCTTTGTTGCAAATAATCGGTATAAGTTATTTGGTTGCACACATTAAACCATCGCAACAGCTTTTCGAATAGACCTATTCCTAGAATACCTTACGCTTTCGTTTTAAATTAGTAATACTGGAACATATTAGTACACTTTCGTGTTTGTTTTTATTAAAGAGCTATTTTTTAAAAATTCCAATTAGATTACTAATGCAATACTATAAGAATGCCGAATTGAATTCTACAATTTTGTGACAGTAATTAATGAAATTTAATGACATGTACTGTCACAATGTCTTCGGCCAGTCTTTGAATCCAGATGTCGTTAAAAGTCACAAATGTTTTATATTTGCAGGTTATTATAATATCTGTAACCATAACAGAGAATATAATTAGTAAATAATCGCCATATTAAAACTGTTAGATTTAAAATTATAAAATTTAGCACTCCCTACTCCACAAAGGTACAAAAAACGTACGAGTAACTGCGTGGCAACATATATTATACACTAAACAATAGCATGTTTTTCTCTGTTGAAAGCAGAACAATGACAGCTACATTACTTTACACAATAGACGAAACTAAGTTCAAAACGCTGGTTACAAAGGCAATGTTATACAAGTGTCTTACTGACAAGTAGATGGCATCCTTTTCTAATTCCTTTATAATAACACACTCTGAAGCACTAAGTTATTGAAACGAAGAGAATATCTGTTGCAATTTCAGAATCAGTTTATTGAATATTGTGTACTGCCGGTTATTTTTGTACTTATGCAGACGTAGAAGAACACGTTTCCAAAGGTTGATTCTGATTGTGAAAAGGAAATCTAATTATAAAATTTATTGATCAAAACATCTACGGTTGTGCCACAGATCAGGATTTGGCAGACGTTGAGGGAGGGAGGGGGCAAACGCGTAGTCTTCCATTCTGACCCTGTCTTGTGTAAGTGTATCCTTGTATAACAATAACTAAACTATATTTTTGGCATAAACCATGACAGTCAGGCTCCTCATGTTATTCAAACTTGTATTCTGAACTCCTATTATTTAACCTACTTCTAATCGTTCCCTTACACGTCACAAAACGTGCATACAATGGATCTAATGTAAAAAATTACATAAACAGATTATATTATTCGTATATAATATAATTTGTATATTATATTATTTGTGTTTATTATTTGTATATACTTATAACGATCAACTCAATTGGAATAATAATCAACCTATTGGTTTTAATAATTTATTTTTAACTAACACGTATCAAATAACATAAAGTTCCATAATTTGTGTTTCATATTATGTACTTTTGTTATACTATAGACACAGACTTAACTCCAATAAGGGATAGTGTAGACTACAACATATATTGGAACTAAAGTAACGCTTACATTGAACAAGCTTATATTAAGGTTATTTGAACCTGTTTTAACACGCAATAGTATATGTAAATCCTTTAGTTACGTACAACATCATAACATTACAACTAATAATGAGGCAGGTATTAGACACAACAAACTAAATCTCATTGACATCAATACAGTGTTAGTAACAATCCCTATGTTACTGTTAGTCGGAGATACAATACAATCTAAAGATAACTGAGTCTAGGTATTCAAATATAATGTGATTTTTCACTTTTGTATTAGTTTTGTATGTTTAATAAACTGTAATTAGTTATACAGTGGTAATTTCATAAAAAGGAGGGCTCACGTTTTGCTTGTTTATATCTTACAGTGTAACCTGCAATGAGAAAAATACTGTATTTTAACATACACTCGTGCAACGCAACTGATTTTCATATTTGATAAATAAGCGACTGAAAATATCATAATGAAAAGAAAAAGATATAAATTATTAGTTAAGCCATGTAGTAACATCAAACCAAACAAAACCACTGTGACAAGACCACTTTGTGTCACTGTTTCGTTGTTTCTGCTCAGGTGCTTGTTGCAGGTGAGGCTTCTTTAGTGCCAAAGGTTTTTTGTGTCATAACTGAAAATGTGATAGAAAAACCTGCAGGTTTTTCTGGGTATAGACTAAAATAGATAGAGCCCATAAACGAGCATGACTGCGGTAATGCCAACTTTGGCTGTACCGTGGTATCTTGGCGGGAGACAAGCGCAATATGTCGCATTTCTCTATCCTGAATAGACTGTCAGTTTCGGCGTCTCATAGAAGAATTAGCATGCTTTATATTAGCTAGAAGTTTCCCCAGATTCTTTCCATATTTAAAACCCCTTATCATCCACAATATTATACTGATGTTTGCTTAAACTTTGTTATGTTATAAATATTATAAATAAAATTTAATTTTAATAACACTTTTTATGAAACATTGACACCAAACCTGCACAACTAAGTCTAAAAATTTTATTTTTCTTACAATAAATTTGAGTCCATTTAACTAGTGCACGTTACTTATTTTATGATTCTAGTTGACCACTGAATGGTAATTATTGAATATCTTCAAATATGAGAAAGGAAATCAATTCGCAATAATAATTGGTAGTATTGGTAATAATACTTAAAGTTCTTATATGAGGTCTTTAAAAGCCAAACAAGGAATCTCCTAAATATGTTTAGCTTATTACTCATATTATGAATACATATATATATATATATATATATATATATATATATATATATATATATATATATATATATATATATATCATAATATGAGTAATATATATATATATAATATACATATATTAAAATAAGCGTTTATATAAAATGTTTATTTCTTAAAGTTTATAAGAAATTAAACATATTTTCATAATAAGAATTGTGAATTAATATCGTTATCGTCATTGTATTTAAATGAATTGCGAGGAGAGGTTACGCAAAGTTAGAGAGTTTGCCTCATAATGTGATTACACTCTAGAGTTAAATTTATTCATTTAAGTAGTGGAGAATAATAATTGCCTGTATTAAAGATATATCTGCTCTTTGTTTCAATTGATTAATCCGGTATTAAACTGGAATAAAAAGGAAAGCGATTGATAGAAGATGACGCCTCTCGTGTTGATGGAGTATGAGCCTCTGGCAGCACTTCACACAGTTTCGTATAAAGTAAAGCATTGGATTTTCTCCCTCTGCAATCAGATATTTTCAAAGGCGCAAGAGACTTCTCAAACTTCCTCCCAGAGCTTCAAAATTGTGATTCAATCTTTACCGTGTCATTGTTATTAGTGTCAAAGTGAATTACAACTACCTAACTATGTGTTTATTAGTATATCTAAAAATTAACAAAATTAATTTATATTTATCCAATTTCGAAGAATTTTAATTTTAAAATAGTATGTATTAGTTATCTTACTTTAAAAAATAAGTTATATCTTCCAATACACTGAAATTCAAGGAAAAAAGATTAAATCTGCATCATTAACGCTAACTACTTGGTTTTTTTTTATTAAACAAATAAGAAAACTTAATTTTAACAAAGAAATCAATCACCAGCAGCACAATTTTCGGTTTAGTTCAAAATAGGGGCTTATAAAGGGTATTTTCTGAGATAATAATGAGAAACTAACACTCTGATACGTATAATCTGCCGTTATATGTAGTTACATATTAGATAATTGTCGGATGTATATATACGTACTATAAATTTCTATATATATATATATATATATATATATATATATATATATATATATATATTTATTTATTTATTTATTTACATATAAAGTCTGATTTGGTACAAAAGTAGTTGACGATAATATCAATCATTTCAATGTATATGGATCAATTACGAGGTTAGAAATAATTTCGTGATTGAAATGAACACAATTTGCACTCAAAGGCCTAGTGTTACATCATAGTGGTAGCATTATATCATCAGCTGGGCATAATTAATAACCTATTTATACACGAGTATACATATATATATATATATATATTTGGGTGTGTGTGTGTGTGTATGTGTGTGTGTTTGTGTGTGCGCACACACACGAATATACAAAGTTGACAAAAGGCTCTTCCAAGGCTTTAAAGTTATAGAACTTATGGCGGAATTCGATGGACACTTGAGATAGTTTTTGACACAAAACTAAAAAATTTCAGTATATCAGGCACATATTATACAGTATTAATGGTTGAGGAACAAAATTTAATAATAAAGAAATGTATGTCATAATAAAGTTAAAAACCTGTTATTTTTATATATAATATATATTAACAAAGTATTAATATTTTAAAAGGAGGAAGTTTCATATAAAACATATACAGACAAGTTTCGTACATTTTAAAATTTGCTAATATATTATTTCAAAGTTTCTTATGTTTATATGATAAAACGTTGGACAGCTCTGCTTGGTGCATTTAAAATAGCGTGCTTTGGGACAATTTATTATAGAACTAAATTTTCTTTTGCATGAATAATTTAATATTAAACAATACCTAAAATTTGCTGTAACTAAGTACTTTCCCGTTTAAATAACAAGATAATTTTTTATTTTATTTTTAGAATAATAATGAACTTCAAACAAGAATCATAAGTACTTAAATGCCTACAATGACATACTAAAATTGTTTAAACGGTGATATATGTAACAAAAAAATTACGATATTATTACTTATTAAACATCCTAAATGTGAGGAAACTGACCCTGTGAAGAAACAAGAAGGAGTAAATAGCTTGTATGATGTAAAGAGAACTCCCTACCTACCATCTATTCACCGAGAGGATCATGTCCAGTGAAGCCCAAAATGAAAGGGACTTACCCACCGTGCTCTGACACCTAAGCTTGTGGTCTTGAGGCTTCAATAATACCTTATTTATATTGATAGTAGAGTATATACCGCCCAATCAACAAGAGGATATTGTCCAGTGGAGCCCAACATTAAACGGGCGCTCTTACCCACCGAGCTCTAACACCTCGTCTTGTCGTTTTAAGAATTTCAATATTACCTTATATACGTTCGTAGTAGAGAGAAAAATAAAATACTTTTTTATATACTCAATATAATAAATAGGAATGTAGAGATGTTCAAAATCTATGGTTGAAAATAATATTTACAAACGAATCACCCAAAAAATGGACGTGAAGAGAATAATTGTCCTTTTTATTTACATAACTTATTGCGAGCAAACAAAATATTGATTTGGTGAAAAGACTGACTGCCTTTAGTAACGTATTAGTTGGAGTTAGGCAATTCAATAAAAGAGAATCAAAATATAAATAAATTATTTTTAAGATCAATGAATATAACGACAGCCATATCACACAATCTAATAAAAAAACTATTAATGAGTTTTATAAAGGTTTTCATTGTAGGCCATCTTTGATATTTGAAATTATCCAAGGTAATTACATAGGGTTTTCATTGAGATTTCATTGCTTAGGGTTAAATAAAATATGGCTTTAAATAATGCAATTTTGGCTCATATATAGCTAATTTTCTCAAGAAAACTATTGAACTAATCAAGATAATTATTTATAACTTTGATGACTATTAGCTAAGACTGGACAGATTTAATACCCATATAGCTGTTTTTATGTCTAATTTGTTTAATAATCTCGAGAACAATAATTTACCTAATGACTTTAAATTTAGTATATCTCTTTACTTTCATTCAAGCAATATCGAATTAGATGAAGGTTCATGTCACTCATATTGATTTAGCTGAGACTTAGCAAACATACTTACATTTATTTAATTTGAAACAAAGATGGTGAAGTGAAAATTACTTTCTTACTTTAAAGTTTGTTATTGATGTAAAATGGAAAAAATTAGGATTGGAATATAATACTATTTTTAGGTATTAAAAAAACCTTATATATATGTATATATATATATATATATATATATATATATATATATATATATATATATATATATATATATAGTAATAGCAAAAGCATATGTCGCGATCATCGCTTCAAAGTCTAAGCTTTGCACAATAGGTTTATTTCACAATAACAAAAATTAAAGTGTAAGCCCAAATAGAGGTAAATGAAGACTTACAACGCCATTTCTCAAAACGAAGAGCACTACACGACACATGGTGCACGCACCAGCAAAGGTTAAAGACTTCCTATATGTACAGACATGTATGGGTATAAAAATTCGATTCTTCCAACTCTAATAACATATGTCAAATATGTCATTAAGAAAGCATTATACTGAAGATGAAGTTAAGTTTCACCAGCAATCATGACTTTGTATTTAAAGTGTAAATGAGGAATGAAGGAAAGGCCTATATAACTGTCTTACTTCATAATTAATATGGAACTTTACAACTCGGGACACTTTTCTATGAAGAAGCCTTGTACTTTTCTGTCACTGTTATAACTTTTCCCATTTCCCTGGAGACACTTATCCAAACCAAAATCCTGTATTTGAATCAGGAGATCTAAAAACAATATAACGTTTCCAGGAAACAGACAGAGTAAAAGACCGCCCCAAACCTGGACGACCAATATCGACTACAAACTAAGCTTTGTTACGTGACGTTTTACAGGTTGTTGTAGAAGGTCCTTGTGCCTCAACAAGAAATATTTCACAGATATAAGTTATAACTTTTCTATAGACGTTAAATTTTGTTTATTGTGTTTATATAATTATATTTTCAAATGTAATTTTTTTGAAAGATATATATATTTAATTATATCTATTAATATATATATATATATATATATATATATATATATATATAAATATATATATATAAATATATATATATATATATATATATATATATATAAATATATATATATATATAAATAAATATATATAAATATATATATATAAATATATATATATATATATATATATATATATATATATATATATATATATAAAACATTCTATGAATGATTGAAAACATTTACACTCTTCTTATGAATATATCTTATCCCATTAAAGCCTAAAACTTTTTTTTCTCAAAATACTTTATTCACTATAAAAAATTAATTATTCCTTATCTAATTTACACTAATATGACAAAGAAAAATATTTATTTTAATTTTTTGGTACTTTTTTAACATGGGTCGTTAAAGACCCGTTGGGAGTAAGGCCTTAGTAAAACACAATAAAGTGTATATAGTGGAAACTTTATTTACAAACACATTTGAAAGACATGTTAATTACACAACTGATTAATCTTTGTGGAAATCTGCAAAACAGGTATCATGCAGTGGGACCTCACATCGTTTGCACGCTTTTACAGTTTTTATTTTTACATACAACACACCTTCTTCTACTCTGACCTGTCACTATCAGATGACCTCCATGGTCACTACGGAGTGAGTTTGAAGCTCTCTTCAGTGCTCTTGTAGGGCCAGTTGCCCTAGGAGCGCGTCCAAATTTTTGAAGTAAAGCCTGGACCACACTTCTTGGGATACTGAGACTGTCCAAAGTAACTCCTTGAGAGCGAGCCAGAAACCAAGAGTTGCTCATCACAACATCAAAAAGCCAGAAAACGATTGGGATATACCACCGATTTCCACGAACGCCTATTTTGTAGTTCGATATATTATTGTCCATTAGATCGACACCTCCCATATTCCTGTTGTATTGCGCAATAAGATATGGCTGAGGAATGGAAACTTTCTTTCTTTCTGTCACTGAATATCTGAATATCTCACACTGAAGGGGTACCTCTCTTCTGAACTCTAAGTCTCCTTTTTCACAGTTTCGAACGGGGTTCATCTTTTTATTGGGTGCAGGCTTTTCCCGGCTTACTCCCCCCCTTTTCAAATTTAGACCCTTTATGTGTGGCATTCGAAACGGGTTTCCTCTTTCCAGTAGCTTTAGAATATGTAGCTATTAGTAAATTATTACCTCTGTCCTCAACGCGTATGTCACGAAGATCACCACGTTGATCACCTAAATCGCCTGGTGTATCTTCATCGTTTTCAATTCCTTCTAATCGAATGTCTGCCTCGGCTTGGAGCTGACAACGGCACACTCGGTCTGGGTCATTAGAATCTTCCTCTCCAGATTCTTCATCTGTGATATTGTGAGGGTCATCATTGTCTGGAGGACTTATATAGATATCACTTGCGGTGTATTCTGATGCAGTGTCTTCCAAGGCTTCTAAGATCTCAGCTAGCGTAAGCGGACTGTCGATCATGAAATAACCCAAAAGTAAAAAAATAAAATAAAACATTTTCTGTTGAAAAAGCAGATAACATAAATTTTAATACTGTTTTATGTATAATGTGTATACATATTGATTTAAATTTACCACCGTGCTCTTTTTACTTATAAACTTGAAAAAAGATTCAATGCTAGGTTTGAGGTTAGGCCTATGCTATGGGCTTGGGCCCAACGGGTCGTTTTCGACCCACTAATAGTTTGTCATGTAATAGTAAAAAGTCAGTAAGTTTCGTGAATCTCACTAATAAACATTTTGTTTACTACATATATTGATAGTAATATTCACTTATTAGATATATTTTAAAAGGACATGGTATATATAAAACTAACCTGTGAAGTGGAGCAGACATGATGTATTGTGCAACTCTCAATATATCAAATTGCGATTAGTAGTATGGGTGGGGGAAGAGGCCCCAAACCTATTCTCAAGGTCAATAGACTAGTACACTCTCAGATAAAAACATCACAGACGGAATAGTACGCTTTACTACAAAATGGTTTACACATATTTAGATGGGTCGAAAATGACCCGTTGGGCTTTAATGGGTTAAGAGCAAAGTCACTTAATATACTCGTACTAGACAGACAAGTAATTTTTTCAAAATTTTCAGTGTTTCATATTATAAGAGTTTGGATAAAACACCATCAGGTAGAGAAAACAAACCCACAACCAAAGGACAAAGTAGGTTGGTGTTCATTACGCTGCCCGGTTTAGTTTGTGTCAGGGGTAAGCAACGCAATAGCCTCAGATCGCTATTGTGTCAGTCAGAACTCACTTTGCACAAGTTTTACTTTTTTATACCATATTTATATAAATATCATTATGTTTTCAAACAGTCCTGCATAAAATATATAAATAAACTTTTAACTTCAATTTAGTATCTGACAAAGTGTTTAACTATAAAGATATAATTTCTAGTTTCAGTTTCAATATTATTGTAGTTAAGTATAGTCCTAAGCAAATAAATTAATACTGTATTTAAAAATGTTATATGCTTACAAGGAATTATTATTATTACTATATTATTTTTTTAATTCAACTAGCAAGCCATATTACTTAATATTTCCAGTCAATGGATATGAAATTTCTTTAATGCACGAATGAAACTGATACATGCATGTTTTGAAACATTTAATATGTAACATTTGTATTTTATATAAGTGTTCACAAATGTAAACAATTATTATGGAGAGTTATATGAAAAAATAAAAGATTATTATTTGATATAGCAGCCCCATCTGACTCCAGTGATATAAAACGTTACGACCTCATATAAATGTAAACCAGAGCAGCAAATGTCATCCCTGACATAAATTTAAAGAAGCCTGAGATCCTAGAGAATGATTTGAATATACTCATTTCAAAAGTTTATTCTCTGATACTTCCTTATACATCGTATTCCTGTCATGAAAATAACATCATTATGGATGATGGAAATAACGCTGGACTTCATGTTTGTAACTATTATAATGGAGTTTTGGATTATAATTTATTCTTACTAATATTGGTATGTGATCAAAACATGTTACTATCAAGTGTTTTTCAACTGTGACAGATAAATTTTACAATAATAACTCTGTAAATATTACTAGCAGTTACCCGCGGCTACGCACGCAATTTTCTACCCTTTGCACGTGTATGAGCACGTCTGGTTTTGGTAAATTATAATTTTGATGCTAGTGTTGGTTTGGCACGATCCATAAAAATATGTCAAAAATTGATTTTCCTTGTTTCCCCGATCAAGGAAATATATGTACATACACAGGATTGAGATGCCTAATTTTGTCAAAAGACAACTGCTATGGATTTTATAACAGTATTTAAATTTATAGTAAATATTGGGTAGTTGCCTGCCTAGCTTAGATATCTATATATATAGATATCTATATATTATCACAATACTCATATCCTGGATAAAGTATCACGATTGATTTTTGAGTTTAGATAATCACTACGTAATGTTGACATGAGCCTTTTGATTTTTTTCATAAAAATACAATTACTCTGAATAATAGCAGAATAAAAAACTGAATAATAACAGAATAGCTAAATAAACTCTTATATATTTTACGTTAAAGGTATAAAGCTATTAATATTGAATATACCTGTATAGTCAAATCTTGTTTGCTAATCGTTATTTAAGCGTGGTACTTAAAAGACTAATCTTGCTCTTCTATCCATATGATGTCCATTTGCGGGTTTGCATATAAATTCATATCTCAAAATGCAAACATTTTGATCGTCAGTGAGTATTGAGATTTATTTTCGCATAACCATGAAGTTGGATGTCTTAAGTTGATTTTTATACAGTTGTAAGTATATACCTGTATGTAAGTTTTATATTTTTCTTAAACTTTCTTTTGCAAACACGGAATGGTTTTGATGATAGTGTATGCTCCACCATTGGATTCTTTTCTGTGCGTCATTGAAACCTTGCATACGAATATCTGCAATATTTTTGTTGTGTCCGTCTGTGCTCTAGAAAAATTATTACCCGTCTCAATTTCTATCTGTCATTCGGTCTGCAGGATATGTAGGCATTGAAAAGGGAATATATACTTAACATTTGCCACGCAAACCTTAGCAAAGCCATGTGACACATGGTCTGGGGCCTGTGGATACGTAAACTTGTATTTCCCTTTCTTTTTACTGTGTTAATAAAATAATGAACTTTCTTTTTATTTAAAGCAAGCTATGTCGGAAGGTAGAAGTATTCTTTAAATATAATACTATATAATTATTTCTACCTTGTGACATAGCTTACTTTAAATAATTAGCACAGTAAAAGGAAAATCCAGTCCAAATAACTACTAGGGGGATTACCGTAAATTTAAAATAGCTTTTAAAGCCTAAACATGAATATATATTGTTTTCCCAGTCCTTGTTGACTAAAGGAAGCTAAAACAGATCTAGCTTACCATTGCTTCAAAATTACAAGACTAAAATAGTGCTCTTTATCCCTCCTCTAGGATCTTGACTGAAGATATTACCGCCTACTACAATCGTACCTTCCTGGATATCCTGATTCTTCACATACAACCATAGAACATTACATTATATATATATATATATATATATATATATATATATATATATATATATATATATAAAGGACAGATATTTTAATACAACCTAAGAGTACTAACACATTTTTGTCATATATTTAAATATTTTTACTATACTATTAAAAACATGTGTTTTTTGAGAATACATTTAGATTTTTTTTAAACTTTTAGAGACACATTTTCATGAAAAATTTACTGTACTTTTACACTGCAATTACCATTTTTATATCGGTTTTTAATAATATTCAAATTGATACTGTTCGTAGGCAAGATAGGAAATATTTCAATAAAATTTCATAGAATATGGCCACATAGCTAAAAGGCAAATCCCGGTTCAAAGTTTATGTGTATTGCCACGTGACGCGTCTTTAGGAAGAAATAACTGTCTCAAAAGCCAAACAAGTTAAAACTTGACATATAAGAACATCTTGAAACTATAACAACTACGTTAATTGGCGAGCTAAGTAGGCTATTTCGTCTCAATTTAATGGCTGCTCCAAATCAACATAATTTACAACTCTGTTGTTTATAGGTCTGTAAAAAATAAATAAATATGCTGTAAGGCTTGACTAAATAAAACCATATATTTATTTTACCGATTTCGAGATATTGAGTGCATCTAAATCCTGTACAAAATAAAAATCTAAATATTACAATGTTCACAAGATTTAACTCCTTATTCTGATTAAGCCAGAAAAAGTATTTTGTAGTGAATATAATACATTTTATGTTTATTGATTAAAATAATATTAATCATTCTAAAGTTAAATGTACGTTTTAAATGTTTTTACATTTTTTGTGTATGTTTTGTTGGTTGTAATACAGATGATCTGTTCATTAATCGGACTCGTTAAACTATAGTTAATAGATGAGAGAAAAAAACGTATGAGACAACTTTAATTTTATATATATATATATATATATATATATATATATATATATATATATATTATAAATTGTCTTAAAATGCTTTCATCATTGAAAATTTTTAGTTACTGAGTTTCATAACAGTACTTTGGCTTCTAATATTTGTGTTACATACTAAATTTTAATCACATAACGTAGCTATAGATACAATGTTAACATTGTCAGATTTTAGACCCAGCACTAACAGGAAGATGAACTGGAGGTTAACTCAACATTTATAAGTTATAAATAGTTATCAAGTATGTTGATCGCGATAATTTAAATTCTGCTTTATTAAAAGTTTTCAGTTTATAGTACGCTTAGACCATATACACTATATGTATACGAGTACTTACTTAGGTTGATAAATTATGCTACAATAAACAAAACATATAATAGCAAACTAGGGTTTTCCGAAATGTATTAGGTCCCATTAAATAGCTCAAGTAGTATAGTTGCAATTATGCTTTTAATTAAGAGAGGAAAATAAAACATAATTCAATTCACAGTACATTTAACAGTAGAAATACCCGTTTTTAGTTGAAGAAATGAGAACAACGGCAGAGTCATTACATTGTGCAACAATAGACAAAGGAAACTACGCCGCAACACCGGTTGTGAAGACAATGCCATTCGAGTGTTTCACCTAAAAGTAGGTGTCTCCTGTTATAATGCAATTACGTTGCATTGTAAAATATTATGATTCTTGTATTTTGTAACAAGTTCGTGGCTCTATATAATTCAATACTTTGTTTGCTGTATAAAATCTACAATTTAGATAATACATGAACAGGTAACTGTAGCTAAATTACTTAAATTATACCAATTTAACTTCTTATTCGAAAGTTTCCTTTTGGTGCCTCAGAAAAGGACTTACGTGAAAGTAAAATAAAGTTTGGAAACAATCTTTCAATACTTGTTATTCATTTTTATTATACTAAGTCTGAAACTATAAAAACACATGTTCTTCTTACATATACGTAGCAAACCTCAAGATGTACTATACTTGATTACACAATAACCACTTAGAACTGCACTTCCGCACGAAATTATAAATTACAATTTACTCAGGTGCATATTCACAAAAACAACTATTTGTTCGTTAGTTTAGATAAAAAGTGAAGCTATTAAAATGTACAATTCTTGAGTGCACTGGCCTTCTTTCAGTGATGATTATGTCAATGTTTTTATATAAGGTACTCTAAATAGTGATTTATAACTTTGGCATTTTAATATGGCACTTAAAATTGGCTTTATCGAAAACAGAGGAGTTAAAACTAACATGTCTCAACTAACACTTTTTCCAGACTACAGTCCGAAAAAAATACATTTATAATACAACATCTTATAAGAAATTAGGCTGGTATACAACTTCCTTCTTATATAATATAATAAGTGATGGGGTAGAAGTGTTGAAGTAGGCCTATTTAAGAAAATGCAAATTGTATTATATTTTCTTATAAATTAGATTTTCTTGTTAAAATTTCTATCGTAGTTTGTGTCTTTCCTAAGAGTAGTCTAACTGACATTGAGGATGATCTCTTACACCTCCTGCTCAGCTAAAATTGGTCTATTAATCATGGGTGACATTATAAAACCCAGACAAAACTAAACTTATTCGGCATTGAGGACTATTGATCGTGGTTTTCTTTAATAACCTATTAAAAACAACAGTCGATCAGATTATTATACTACTTATTATACTATTATTATTATACTCGTATAATGTTATAACGTAAAGAGTTAACGACTGAATATTAAAAATCTACTACATTGTACTAACTACGTTTTGGGTACATGTAAAAAGTTATTTCCATTAAATCATTCCCTGAAGACAATGCAACGATTTCGACCCTAATACATGTACTGCACAGCTCTTACTAGTTAAATCACTTGTTTATCCTTACTTTCTATACTGTAATGGTATGGTAAGTTTTTAAGTTTTGTTAAAAAGTAAGGTGAGTTAATATCACTACTTTTTTGTGCAGTTATCGATATTAAGAATTAAGAACTTTTAGAATGTCGACTAGCAATGTTTGAGATTCTAAAATATGGATTACCATGATATATTAGTCGTTATGACTTTACATATATTTTTAAACAAGGCGGAGCAATCAAAAAACTTACTGGGTTATCAATGTTTCGAATTTATTATTACAGAAAAACTTATTTCAATAAATCATTTATAGTTTCCGCTTGCCGTATATGGAACTTCCTACAAGTTTCTTTAAAATCTTTAGAGGACCGGGATGTTTGTGGTTCATCTATTAAAGTGGATTTTGTATTTAGTGACTAGGGTCTAGACGACTCGGCAGAGGGATACCTGTATAAGAATATTCTTACCTAAACTATACAATGTTATTCTAAAGAGACACTGTAGGAAATGATGGAGGTCCCACAGTAAGAAACTAGTTTTTTGTGGCCGCGGTACACAGGACTCTACTAAATTGTTAATGCTAAATATTTCCAGATTTATCAAAAATTACATTTACACAGAATGAATTCTGTTTCTGCACTATCCATATTACAGTTTTCTAAACGCGAGCCATATATTCATTGCCACCAAACTACAGAGTAACTATATATTTAGTTAGTCTTACAGAGTTTTCCCTAATTTTGATGATACACTTTTGTATGGATAAATAATTAAGTATCATCCTTTGTAGAATACTGTAGTGAAATCACTGAAGGGACATTAGGAAAAAAATATTTTAAGGATATATAGGTATACCACGATATTATTCACTGTACATTACTAATCTATTAATACTGGCATTCACCTGTGAATTGGTAACAAAACCATCAAAATTCAAAAATTAGACGTCATTTAAATCAGGGGAATAAAAACATTTTGAGGCTGAAAAAGTTAGGTTCCAATAAAACACTAATTAAAATAAAACCTGCATTCTTATATAAGTGTTAACTCAGTTGTATTTAGATATATACTATTACTTCATTAGGTTATTGTTTCAATTTACCAATTCACTTTTGAATTTCTTGATACAGAACCTATACGGATGCGTTTATGATGTAAGTTATCACTTATTATATATTCGATGATATGTTTTAAAATCTCTGAATGTAAAAGTGTCTAATGATTCATAAATATTATATTAAAATCTTTGATTTCGGTTACAAAAATTATTGCAAACAGAATTAGTAGATATAGAAGCATAATTTAAATCCGAAGGTAAGTATATTTAAAACTGTATAGTATGATTAATTTAATTTCTAGTTATAAGAATGTGATTATACTAAAAACAATGTTAAAATCTGAAATGAATGTTGTATTTGTTGTAGCAAATGAAAGATCTGCTCGTCAACGGTAATGAAAGAGACATCGTTAACATGTACAACCACGATGGTGAGAAAATAGAGAAAGCCACAGACCAATTGAGCTGTCACAGCAGTGTAATCAAACATCCGACATAGCATTGGCGTTTACTAAGTGAGGTATCGATTTATATAGAAACAACACACTAGTCGGCGATGAGAGAACTGTTAATATCAGCCTACATATCAATTTTGATACTTTTTAAGGACAAGAATGTGTTTATTTGATTAAGATATTTAATTATGTTTTTGGCTTTTTAATAAAATTTCAAATTAATTCGTTATAACTAAGCAAAAAAATTTTTATCTGGTGGTTTTTTATAAAGGCTAAGCATCTTCAAGAAAAGTAACAAAAAAGGAGACATTGTTCTTGTATTTATAAATCATATAAATATGTATATGATCATCATGCATATACTTATGTGTCCACCATCCTGTCAATAACTACACAGTAATTTTTAAAGTTTTTTTAATCTCTCGGCACACAAGTGAATAGATTTTTCAGAGATAAACCCGTTTAGCAAAAATGAAAAATCCCTCCCTAGTACGATATAATCTAAGAATTAAACCTTGAGACTTTGCCAACGGTTGTCTTGCTCTTATTTTTCAGGTTGATACATTGCATTTGTAAAAAAGACATTAAATGAAATTATATATTTCTAAAGTAATTATTGTGACTACACAAGTTTGCCTGACCCCTCACTTTAGATTATAGCGGTAAGTTACGAGAGAGTTTTCATAAATCCATATTCATATTTCAACATAATTAGTTACGTATGCTTATTCACTTCTTATAACCTTCTCTAGTATGATGTCTGATTCAACTATTTGAATTTGTCTAACTGCAAAGCATACACAGTTATCAACAATTATATAACCAATTGAGTAAAACCCTTCTCAGATAGCAACTATCGTATACTATAAATCTGGTGGTGCTTAATCTTGAGATTGAGGAGTGTGGAATGAGTTGGATCTTTATGTATATTTTTGTATACTCAACTCCAGAGGAATGAACTCGTCCGTTGCCATTATATTAAAAAATTCTTTTTATAAGCCTTCTTTAAGATTTAACATGACAAATTATTTTAAACAGGTCGAATAATGTGCCCTTGTAAGTGTTATTATATTTTCTAACTGTTCAGCTAAGATTAACCGTACAAATCCCAAACATATTATACCCTAACTTAACTATCCAAAGGAATCGTCACTGCCTTATTTTGTGCATCATGCATCTTGACAACTCATTGTTTCCACTGTTCTTTCGTTTCAGATGAGTATTGGGTCAGCTGTTACTCACCTGAACACAAAGCGAGAAATGCTATCTGTGTTCTGTTGAAACAAGTACACACTTTTTTCGAACATGGTCACAAGTGTACGTTTCTTACCAACTGTAAAAATCCGTGGGATCTTTCTTTCCAGACAGCCTTTTATATTCAAATGCTTATATTACCACAATATTAGCAATCTCATTTACTTCATTCTTACGTTATTCATCAGCATATTAGAAGTTTGATAAACTATTTATGGAATGGTATCCACAATAAGACCACTTCATTATTTTTAACGTCACGGTGCTGACTCCCACTCAGAATCTGCTAATTAATGTTAAGCCGTGATATTCGAAATATTAATAAGAATGATGAACAAGCAGGTCACCTGACGTTATTTACCGTTTTTTACCATATAATTTTTTCTCAACACCCATTATTATCGTTCATATATTACGCAAAAATTAACCAACCAAAAATGTTTTAGTATTTTAATAAATAATAAACTCTAACGGATAAGGTAAACATGACTAAAAATTGGCAGGAGTCTCTCGCACAGATAGTATTGCTATTAATATCTGTCAGCTATTCATTGATATATTAAACCACCCTCATAAATGACGACCATGATTCAAATTTATAATGTAAATATAATAATAATAATAATCGTAAAATTACATTATAACTGTGCGTTATAACGTCTTAAGTAACTTGGATATCGTACAAAATATTTTAAAAGTTCATTTATTCAAGTTAATATTTATGTGCCTTAAACAGTTGTTTTCTTATCAACGATTTTCTAATGGAATTCGAGTTAACATTAAAAAATACGACGACTTAAAACTAGTAAATTTAGCATTTTTACCTTTCAACAGAAATTTATTTCCTTATAAAATTTGCATACATGCAAAATTACAACTAAACAGTTCCTATTCCAAGTATTTTTTAACAAATAATATCAATGGAAAAGACATTTTTTCTACTTCCACATTAAATTTATTTATTTGTACCGTTATTATAGCACATATATTAAATTTATATGGAGCTAATACTTCGTAAATCAAAACAACTTTTTTTGTATTTATTCCGAGATTAAAGTTCACTCAAAATTTGACAAAGTTTACAAACTTTAGATTTTATTTTCTTCAAAACTTCTCACAATCGATCAAATCAAATTAAGAGTCTGATTAAAAATGAATTAAAATTAAAATGAAACTAAAAATTTATACTTCTCAAAAAATGGTTTAAATTAACAAAATAAAATAAAATTTCTCTTCTCAAAATACTCAAAATTAATATAACACAAAACTTGATATTAACTTTATGACCAAAATTTAATTCACAATACTTCAAAAAATTTAATTAATTCTCAGACTCTGAAAGATGGGAAACTTTAGAAATTTTAATTACAACAGTATAAAAAATAAAAGATATTAACTAAACGCTGGTACGGGACTTACTACTTTGAAGATTACGGAGGCTGATAGGGACTTAATACGCACTGAAGAAAAAACTTAAAAACTTGAATTAAATTTACACGCGATAAAAGGAATTACTCTAAATCCCAAACTATAGGGTTAGAGGTAGAGCTGCGATTCTCAACAGGACCTTCTCGTCGTGGCTTCAAGACTCGAACTGATCCCCCTCTCTCTCCAGCGAGCCGGGTCGGAACGTATCGCCGTAGTCATCTCGATCAGCTGATGTAACCGGTCTAACTAAACAAACAATGTCCACGCACCGCGTCTAGTTAAAAAAAGGAGCCTACTTCCTACCGCGATTCAGCTAAATAATTACGTCTACGGTACATATTGATGACTTAACCGGCGAAAGCGCTTTTTAGATAAATTTAATGTGGAAGTAGAAAAAATGTCTTTTCCATTAATACCTAAACACTTCCACCAAGAATACAAAGCAGAAAATAATATCAGGTAAAATACAGGTGGACAAAGTGTATAGGGTAAGATATATGCTTCTATTTTCACTTATTTAACAATATACCAGAATATTTCACATTTTGTAAACATATAAGCATGCACAGCTTGTGCGTGTACATTCGGTATGCTTTATTGTTTAGTGTTTCGTATTTGTTATGATTCGTAAAATATAAATGTGAAGCAGGTTTACAAAAACTGTTATCATGAACTTAAGTATTTTAAAACGTGTCAAACTCTTTCCTCAAAATTAAGAATTGTTCTAAATTACTAACTGATTATTTGATAACAAATACGTGTATTCTGTACATATTGTTGTAGTAAAAAAAATACTGTGACCTTCATACAAACTAAATATTACAAACAATATATTTATTGAATTTATTTTAAACAAAGTTCCTGAAACTTGTGTTATGTCTTAAATATATTCATAAATAAATAATATTTAAGAATAAAATATTATTTCAGTCAAAACCCTTGTGATGATAAAAATAAAACTACTCAATGTTTACCAAAATTCAAAGATCGTTCAGGATGGCAACCTCCACCACTTCCACTAGAACACCCTGTTGAGCAATTCATAAGTTTAATTTTGGCAAATATTTCAAATCCTGATCTGCCAGACAGTCTTCCTAATTCCAAAAACATATCTCATGGTGAACGAAAAGCAATTAGATCACTTCAAAATAATGATCAAATTATGATTTTGCCTTCGGACAAAGGCAATTCTATTGTAATTTTAACCAAGGTTGGTTACATAAAAGGGGCAGAAAGACAGCTAAGTGATAGTTCTACGTACAAACAAATTGATGAAGAACTAACATCAGCATTTAACCAAGAAAACCGTGAATACCTTACTCAAGAGGCTGCTAATGAGGATCTTTCATATGATATGCTAAATCTTCTTGTCCCAAAAGCACCGAAAACACCAATTTTCTACCATTTACCAAAAATACATAAGCCATCGAGACCACCTCCTGGCAGACCTATCGTGGCAAGCATCGGTTCTCCTACAGAGTGAATCTCAACATTCGTAGATGACAACCTGCAACCCCTGGTGAGAAATCTTCCATCCTATATGAAAGACACCGGACACTTTTTATCAAGACACAAGGATGTTCACCAGCCACTTCCTGATGAGACGATTCTTGTAACGATAGATTTAGAATCGCTTTACACTAAAATTCCACATCAAGGTGGTCTGGAAGCCGCCACACATTTTCTTGAAAGAAGGCCAAATAATACTAAACCTTCAACAAACTTTCTAACCTCACTCATTCATTTAATTTTAACAATGAACAATTTCAAATTCATGGATCAGAACTATCTCCAAATTAAAGGAACGGCGATGGGTACTCGAATGGCCCCATCATACGCCAACCTTTTTATGGTATTTGTAGAACAAAATTTTCTTAAATCTCAAAATTTCCTTCCTTTATTGTGGCTAAGATTTATAGATGACATTTTTGTAGTCTGAAATCATGGGTTAGAGAAAATTTATCATTTCATTGATATTTTAAATAAATTTTCATGTCTTAACTTTAATTGGAATATTAATCAAAAAATCGTCACTTTTTGGATGTTGAAGTTTTTCTAGAAAATCGTATTTTAAAAAGCAAAATACATGTTAAGGGTACTAATAAAATGAATTACTTACATTACAGCAGCTGCCATCCAAATCATGTAAAAAAGTCCATTCCAAAAAGTCTTTCCCTTAGAGCCAAATCCTTATGTACAAACGCTTCAGATTTCAAAATTTACAAAAGCAAACTTACTAAAGCTTTTTCTAACAGGGGATACCCTGAAAAACTTTTGAACCGGCAGCTCAGACAACCAAAAAAAGGCTACAAATATTCCAAATCACTTCCAAAATGATTCTAAATTTATAACAAAATTTTATCCTGGTTTGCACAAATTCAATAGAGTTAAGAAAATTGGCTATGAAATTTTAAAAAACTCACCCTTAACTGAGAAATTATTGTCCAGGCCACCTAGAATAGTATTTAAGAGACCTAAACATTTGAAGAATATGCTTGTAAGGCCCAAAATTCATGTTGGAAAAAATTATGAAAATTTATCTTTTGGCTGTGAACCTTGTAATAAACCAAGTTGTGGTATTTGCAAAATTATGGATAAGACCGATCAATTCCAAAGTAGCGTCACTAAAAAAACTTATCCAATAGCTGGTAAATTGGACTGTACTTCCAACAATTCAATTTACCAGCTAACTAGTAGGTTTTCTCCCAAGGACTACATTGCGCAAACCTTCAAATTCTTTGCGGGTAAGAATGAGCAGTCACCGTTTTTTTATCAATCACAAAGACGACAAAATCCAGTGGCCTTACACGCTATTCACCATAACAAAAGCTTTGAGGATTGTTACAAACTCAAAGCTATAAGAAAAATTACTCCTTGTGAAAACAGCTCTCGAAATGAATTAAATTTAAGGAATAATGAATTGGCACACCAACTTATATTAAAATCGAAACAACCATATAGACTTAACATTCGCTAAATTATTGTTTTCCACTTGAATAATTAGATTGTGATACAAATTTACCTAAATTCAAAATTATATTATGCTACTATTGTTAAATTAACAACTAATCAAAACTTGTTTACATGTCAAAATTGTATTTACATTTAGAATGTTTATTATCAAATTTTTCTTCTTTTGTTTATTTATTTTATTCTGTGTATATTTTAAAAATGTAGTTGAAAAAGTTGTCAATTACAACAACATATTGTACGAAAAATTTGTAGTTTTCTTTTGAAACTACTCTAAGAGACTATATATATAAGTAAATAAAAAAATATGCATATAGAGTAAATATCATAAACATAAATAAAAAATATCATGTACTTTAAACGATATAATAAAAACTATTATAACGTCTATTATATCATCTATATTAACTTAAGGAAAATTTATGTAGCCTGTAGTTTTGGCCCAAGCCAAAAATCTAAAAAATATTTAAAATTCTTCAGAAATATTCAATATTTCCAGTAGGTCGAGGCCTACTTCTAAATGCCGGTAATAAAAAATCGTTCGGGTATTATTACTATTGTGGTTTTTTTTTATTTCTTGTTAACACAGTTAATCATAAGTATTAACTAATACCAAAGACAATCTAAACTTTCGTGTTAAAATACCGGAATAAATGTAGATTTGTTTTTGTGTTGCATAAAATAATAAAACATCATTTTAATTAGTGCTTTAGAAATTTTCCTGCAACTTTAAATCAATGTTCAAACATAATGCAAACTTAAAATACCCTTTCAGAAAGGAATATCACATGTTTGGTTTTCATCTAGAAACTATTGTACTGGTCAAGTTTTCTCGTATTGCTACTTTTTCATGCATAATTAGTTATGAATTCTTCTACGTGAAAGAACTGAAAATGATTTTAAAGAATAAATGAGATATGATACTGACATGCTTGCTCGCACTGGACTATATGGCAGATACATGATTATAAGATTTGTGGGAAAACCGGGTAAATGTAGAGTGAATGTGTGAGATGGAGTTACCGAAAGGCAGAGAGGGAAGCATCCGTTGGGATACTTTTAAAATATAAAACTATTTCTACCTCTTACCCGTTGATGTCGAAAATATTTCAATATTACGACCCTCTGCGCGTTGTTATTAGTGTCTTCACTGCTATAAAATATCAATTAGGCAATATTTTATTTCTCAGACTCTTTTAATTATTGTTGAGTTAGGGTCGTTTGAAGTTTAAAATGCCTAATGTCTGCTAAATAATAACTGTGAATTAAACTATTTTTAATAAGCTTAACATTGTTGCGATAATTTACTACAAGTAAAATTGGAGCAGTACACACAAAATAGGCCTATTGTGGTTGGTGCATCTGAAACCGCCTTCTACACCCTGTGCCATATACTCTTGTTAGTTTTATGTGTTTGGTATATTAATGATCTTCCTCTACAAATTTGGAATATATTAGTAGTCTAATATTACCTATATCAAACATAATACACCATAGATAATAAACGTACACTTTATTTCATTATGTTTCGTCTACAGTCTATTATAATCTAAGGCTAAGTCATAGCTGAATCAAATAGACTTTGAAAACTATTTTGTAACACATTCTCAAATATTATCGGAGTATTATGTTGCAACGTGCAAAAGCGAATACGAAATACTATTACTCTAGCTGTATTTTTAGATTTATTGAATAGTTAATAAAATATATTACCAAAGTATACTTCACATTTTCGGTTCATAATATTGTTTAAGGTTAGGAATTACTCTGAAGGAAACGTATAAAAACTAGTGATTTGAGAGACTTCGTTCACTATGCAATGGTAATCTCCGGAGTAATCTACAGCGATCCCTGGAATATACGAGAGAAATTGTGAGGGATCGTATTGTAAAGCTCCCAAGACTCTATTGTGTGTTTAGTTCCGGGCAGTATTCTATAGTGCAAATAGTTCTACAATAATTGTGACATGTCATTAGGCATTAATGTAAATAACCCGCATCTCTCTAAGGTATTAAGATCATCATTGAACATCAGTAATTTATATTTACTACTGGGATATGTTGATTTAAAAGCACTAAATCACTAGCGGATGGTAATATAATTTATGAATTTTACATCATTACAATACCACACAGCTACACCTGCGACCAGCTAATAACAGTTGATTAGAACATACATAAAACTCAATAATTTTCAGAATTATTGCCCCCATACTTAAAACAAATTGAGTTAAATAAAATTTTTTTAATATTACATTATTATAATATTATGATACTATATTAATGTATTGATTTTATATAATTGGTTAGTATTTTTATATTTAAATGCACAATTCCTTAAATATAATTCAAATAACATTATGTTTATTGTTCTTTCCATTCTAAAATCAGAAGCCTTTTAACATTATTACATTGTGTTATGGAAAAATAACTCATCGCTTTATAAGTGTATAAAGTTGACTATTTTAGAAATATGACTATGGTCTACCGAATAAACATGGTAGATAAAAACTCACCCTAGCAGACTCGTTTATAAGACTGAATACATTTCCAATGTGTATGGCTTTTAGTGAGTATGGTAATGTTAAAATAAAAAACAGATAGTTAATTCCTACAATTTTTTACGTATTAAGATATGAATCTGCATAATGACAAACTTTGTTTAACTTTTATCCTGGATAAAAAAATTAACGTGTGTCAACGAAAATCATAATGTACTCAACAAAAACCATAGCCCAGTTTGGTTTTCATTAACAGTATTTCAGTACTTTGAATATGCGATAAAATCTTTCCTGCATTATAATATGATAGAAAATTTAAAAAATATATATTAAAATGCTATGCAATAAAAGCCATACAACAATGATTTTTTGTAGAGCCTAAGGGTTAGGTATAGTCTAGAGGTAGGTAAGTTTTGAATACAAGTTTACAAGTTAAATTCCTGCTGAGGTCAATAAAAGTTTTCACATGAATGTGAACTACTGTCACAGGAACAATATTTATAACTATTAAAAATTCATTATTGTATAAAAAGTGATTATAACCAATAAAATCAATAACAACCGTTATTTATAAGAGATATATAAAGCCAGAAAACATACACGAATGGCCGACGTATGAAAAGCTCTTTGAATAATAATCAAATCGTAGAGGTTTTCCAGGTACTATTGAAGCTTCCATTTTAGAATTATATTATCTTTCAATATTAGGATGTTTCAGAATTAGGTTTTTATCATCAATATTCCGGTTCGCCGTACATTAGCTGCTTCTTAGATGCAATAAGCATAAATATATTAATTGTAAAATAATTGTCATTAGAATAAATATATAACAACTAGCATAGTTATCCAACCTTTTCGGAAGTAGCGTGGATACATTTTCATTTATATATACTGTACAGTCGATTCACAGATGGTAGAATTTTTTCGTTTTCTTCATCATGACAAAATTTATTTTCTTGTAACTTAAATATAATTGTACTTTAAATTATGGTTTTGAAGGATATTGGTTTTTTTAATATGTAAAAATTTGTTAACATTACACAAACTTCAATACTTTCAACGTTATAAGTTATCAGTACGCTACACCACGTGTCCCGTAACATCCTTCGCTGGGATTTAATGCTAACTTCAAACCTTGAGCTCATTCAGTGATATGCTAATAAAACGTCGGACAAGATGAAAAAAGATAAACTGTTGCAGCCTAATGAGTGATAGGCTTAAAGGAGTTTTCCCCAATTCCATGGTAGTAAAATGTACCAAATTACGGGTAGTTTAGTTTTATATAAGAATAAAAGGTTTTTTTCGAAATGTAGGATTAGCGGATTAAATTATTCAAGAAATACACACATTTGATTTATATGATGTGGATTTATATTGAAGCTAATCTTTTTGCATTTAGACTACAAAAATATTGAATTTTCTTTAAAGAAAAACAGTTTTATGAGAAATTAAGCTATAACACTTCAACATATCAAATAAAGGACATGATAAATTTGCACAAAACCTCTTACATACATAACATAAATAATAACATTGTAAATATTCTTACGTATAAGGATTTTATATCCTTTACCAGACCTTCATAACATGAGAATTAATTATGAAACATCTTTTTGGGATAGAAATGCATTTTACACTCACAGGAAACTAATTACAACTATGGTACGCTTACTTCATAATTCAATTACTTTCAAAAGAGCAAGCAGGTCAATGGCTACTAAAATAAGAGCTATATTTTACGAACACTACTGTAAAAAAATTAGCCTCTCTTCTCTTGCACATGATTATACGTGACAATTAATTCTCAGCAAGATATGATTATAATTATGTAACAGTTTAAAAAGATTACAATAGTAGTGTTTTTGAACTATATAATATATTATGCAGTAGAATGTTATGTGAGTTAACAGAGCACTGACATTTCTTTCTCAAAACAAAAGTACTAATCACAACCTTTTCCTTAACATTTTTATTGAGAAACTTATATTACCACTGTGATGGTAAATAGTTAATAAACCATTTGGCTTAAATAGTGATTTAAAAAAATAGAAAAACAAACTTTATAAACCCATAAAATGATTGAAATCGATCGTTCTTAATTAACTTTTCCAAACAAAACCATCTATGAAATTTTAATGGAATTTAATATTTAAGAAACTATGAGTTCCTGATAAGGAAAAGAAGAAAACGTAATGAAGCATTCATTAATGTATTCATTTTATCTGAATTCCTAATATAATACAAATCATAAGATAAGCACAATCGTTTTTAGTTTAATATTCCAAGTTGACACCAGTAACGGAGTGTAATGTTTTAATTTACGAGAATGAGTTTTGTAATCTTATTTTAAAAACAGTATGCTAGCTAGTAGAGATAGTGTCGACCACATCAGTTTGTACTTTAATCTGACATCAAAGTCCGTGCTTTGTAAGCTAGCACTTTAAGCCTGTGTTGACACGTACTTATATATGTATAGCCTTTTGTCGCATAACACGTAACAGTATTACAACTCGCCCAGGGACAGCTATCAAACACGACAATTTAAATCTCATTGTCACCATTACATTGCTAGTTATCAAGCCTTTTGTTGCAGCTTTATGTGTTACACACTCTATGATACATTGAATGCATGTGTTAAAATATAGGCTAATAATAATAATAATAATAATACTTTATTTTCCACCATTTACAACACAAAACAATTTACATTCTTAGGAAATACACTAAACAAAGACCAGTGGCTGGTCAGCGTAACGAAAACAAAACAAGTTACTAAAATAAAATAAAATGATTAATTTCCTAATAAAAACAATATTGCAGCCAACAAGCTGCTCTCCATGACGTTTGCATCTGACTAAAACGTTCAGAGGCATATAATGAAAATCAGTATATATATATATATATATATATACACCAATCAAAATACCAATCTGATAAATTTAAGAAATGTTGAAAGCATAAATCAATTAATTTTAAAATCAAGGCAACCAGATTGGTTGAAACTAAGATGATTCTCTTTTCCTTTTTATAACAAAAAAAATTTTAGTTCTACGTAAACATTTATAAATATTCTACACACAGATGATTGGAATCTTGTTGTTTATGGTATTTATTTGTTAAAATTTTATTTTGGTTATGTCTTTTGTTCTTGGTTTGAGTTCTGTTTATTATGTTTTAATTCAGTGTGGTTCTGATGAAGGGTTCTGTGAACTCGAAAATTAAACATGAGCACTGAATTTTTGTTTAAGTTTTTGTATATACTTTAAAGTACTTAGAAGAGTATATATATATATATATATATATATATATATATATATATATGTGTGTGTGTGTGTGTGTGTGTGTGTGTGTGTGTGTGTGTGTGTGTGTGTGTGTGTGTGTGTGTGTGTGTACACATACATAATAATAATGATCTTTATTGCGTCAACAATTATTACATTGCATGCATGCGTCTAGTACGTTCATAATAATATACAGTTCCATTGCAGTTATTGCTATTTAATTGTATAACAGAACTGGGGGTTTAATTTTATTCTTGTTTTCAATAGTTTTCAATAATTTTCATCCAAGCAACTCAACATGAACTCTTAAACGGAGTAAAACGCCTTTGACACCAAGAGGTGTTTTAATCGATATTTGAATAGTTTAGAATCAATGAGATGTTTTATTCCCCCCGGCAGCTTGTTTATCAGTTTCACACCAACTTGGGACGGCAAGTGTTCAAATTCACTCGTTCTATGTTGTACAATCCGAAAGTTGTCCCTGCCTCTTGTCTCGTATTGGTGGACGTCACTGCCTTAGATCAACTCACATTTAAGTCGACAGTATAGAACGACGTCGAGAATATAGAGACAGGGTAAAGTTAACAATCCAAGCTCTCTGAAGCTTTGCACGACTCTCTGAAATTAATTTTTTTAATAATTCTGATAGCTTTCTTTTGAGCTCTAAATACTCTTTTAAATTTCTATTTAGAACAGCTGCCCCACAATCTCAAACCGTAAGACAAATATAGATGTATCAGGCCAAAGTAGGCAGTTTTTAATACATCAATAGAACAGAATTTTGCAAGGTTACGCAAAACATAAATGCCAGAAGCAACCTTGGAGTAGATGCTGTCAATGTGAAAGTCCCATGTCAGTCCTCGATCAAGGTACATTCCAAGGAACTTAACGGATTCGGCCTCTTCCAAGAGAACATCGTCCATAATTACCGCGGGACGATATTCCTGTTCTTGTCGATTCCGAAGGCAAAAGTTTATTGAATTTGATTTTGAGTTGTTTGTTTTGAGATTGAGTCTTGAGAAATGTTCGATGCATGAATTTAAATCGATAAAAGATTTCACTTCAAGATCAGTTTTATATTTCGATTTAATACAGAGATCCGTGTCATCAGCATATTGAATCACCTTTCCATTCTGGATTGATGTATTCAACTTGTTACATAAATAAGGAAGAGAACTGGCCCTAATATTGATCCCTGAGGGACACCATAGGGCATTTTGACCCTATTAGACAGAGCATTCGCAATCCGTACGCATTGTTCTCTATCTTTAAGATACGACGAGAGCCAATCGTACGACAAACCCCTAATACCACTAGTCCATAACTGGTGCAGCAGTGTCGCATGATGAACACAGTCAAAGGCTTTGGAGAGGTCGAGAAATATGTTCATAACACGTTCTTTTCTCTCCAGGCCATCGACAATATTATGAATAAGTTCAGTTACGGCATCGATGGTCGATTTGTCTTTCCTAAACCCGAACTGTTTAGGACGGGTTTATACATACAGTATACATTAATGTACAATACAATAGACAAAGTTGCCATTCACTAACCTATATTCACAACAAATCTAATACATTAATAAATTATAAGTTACCTAAACCTAACCCTCCCTTAAGGTACGCGTTATAAGGTAGGTTTAAGTTACCTTATAAGTTAAGTGGTATAATTTAGTTGTTGTTGTATTACCTAATAATGCAATTTTTATAGTAATCATTGATTTTTTTACATAAGTAGACATAGGTTTACTACATAACACGCAGATATAATTCAAATAGTTCTATTGTTATTTGAATTTTTTTATTAACACTTAAATGTTATAAAAGTAATATGCATATTTTGTATGTAAATTTTTTGTTGCGACTCGTGAATTTCTTCAATAATTTGGAACTTTTCGTATTTTTTTTATAAGCACTAGTAATAATCAAATTTATATTTTTCAGGTGCTGTAACATTTTTAAATGCTCAAATTAAAATTACTCTGTATTTTTTATACGTAGGATAGTTTCAAAATATTTATGTTTGCATAGCATTATTATTATTTAGCATATTATGTTTTATTTATATTAATAAAACTTCGAAAAGTATCAATTTCGATTGTAATACTTTGCCTCACAGTTTGTAATACCGATATAAAGTGAAAATTAGGTAACTAAATGAATTGATAAAATGACTTATCAGTGGGCATGCAAAAAAAAGTTGTCTAAAATTGAGGTAAAATAAATTTACTCTTTTTTAAGGTTTAGCTATGATTATTAAAATGAATAAAGAACTTTAAACAAAGATCTATGAATATGTTTATTATCATTGTTAAAGACAAAGTGTTCTGTCAGCTCTTCTTATTTTGTAAAAGATATTACTATATTTGTGATAATGCATTTAGAATAGCTTACTAAACGTAAATTTCACACTTTGACTATAAACTCTTATGCAAATTTTATCTATATGACGCAAGTCTTTTAGGCAATATTTTTTTGTCATGCATGACACAGAAAACAATGAAACAAAATAGGATTTCAGTGTATTACCGTAGAAACATTTCGTTAACTTAGGAATTATACAATAATATTTAAGACTCTTTGTATCTATTTTGTAGGAAGCAGTTCGAACATAAGACCATATATGGCGTATGTTGGACTGTAGAACTACGCAAAATTTAATAGGGTGGTTGACGTAACGCTTCTGCAGAGTAGAATAGTAAGTCCACGCTAACCCCGTGGACTACAGACCCTACTTTCCAACATTGACAAGTGATCATTAGTGTTTCTAGCTGAACTCTCTTAAATATAATGATCCGTCCTATCACTAGGGCAGTAAATGCTAACAGTTATTTGCTTAAACTAAATCTGGGGTATTAAACATGAAATCCTGCTTTGGTAATCAAAACTGAAATCTTGTTATATTAGAAACACATCAAAATTTTGTCCATTTCAAACATCTTTAGAACGAAAAATATAAAAGTAGTATGGACTTAGATTTAAGCTTAGGACGACTAGAAATGCTAATTGAGATATAATTCTTATTTCATACATATGGTTCATTAGAGTTTTATAGAACCCAATTTGATTAATTTCCAGTGTTTTATACTAGAAGTTCGGTGAAGAGGAACACATATTAAAATGAAACCGCTTTTATTAAAAATATATTCATGATAACTAATAAAATATAATATAAACTAATGCTCAAATTAAAATTACTCTGTATTTGTTATACGTAGGATAGTTTCAAAATATTTATGTTTGCATAGCATTATTATTATTTAGCATATTATGTTTTATTTATATTAATAAAACTTCGACTTAATAAAACTTAGTTGTAGATTTTAGTTTTAAATATTGAGTTCTTTATCCCATTTAATGATTTGATAATTATTAAGGAAGATTACAGTAGGTTTGGCAGAAACAAATTTCCAACGCAAATTTATTGTTCGATTCGTAAAACGTGCTTAATAATTTTTATTTATTAAACTTTATATTAATAAATCATTTTATTTATTTTATATGATATTCATATAACTAACTCTATCTACATTTTGAAGACTTAATTAGCGTAGTTAGGTTTAAAAATCATTGATTTAATAAAACTTCTACGTGCTATAAATACTGTATTTCCGCATATATTCAGCCATGAGTCAATTTGACTAAAAAAGATTCGTATATATGTAATGTATCACAAACACCTGATTCCTATATATATATATAATATATATATATATATATATATATATATATATATATATATATATATATATATACTAGCTGTTTCCCGCGGCTTCGCACGCTTTTCGTAAGTTTTGCCCGCGTATGAGCATTTCTGGTTGAAGTAAATTATATTTCCAACCCCGATGTAGATTTTACCTTGATGTCACGATCAAGAAAATATGTCAAAAATGTATTGTACATGCATAATGTATTTTATTACAAAGTGGTCTACCACTCAACCTTTAAGTTCAACCAAAAATTTAGTTTAGACAATTATACATCATAACTTAGCGCCTTCAAATAGTGTTTCACTGTTTAATATACGTATCTATCTCGTAATTGCAGGTTATAATGTGCAGGCGCTTTGAAAACTTTTCTTCATTTTATTCGTTTATATTCACGATATAAGCGAATAATTCAGATAATAACTATCCTATCTTCTAAGTTAGACTAAATTACGGATACATGTGAAATTTGATTGAAATTGGTTCAGTCGTTTTGGAGTTTATTGGCAACATACATCGTGACTCAAGATTTTTATATATATAAGATTTAGCAACAAAACTTTCCTGTTTTAAGGATTACAGGAACGGCAAATATAGCAACTTCCCAACCTTGGATACACTGCAGGGTAGTTAGAAAACAAAACTATAAAGCTTAATTAGTTCGTAAAAGTGTAACATGCTTTCTACTTGAATTAGTATATGTCCCCAAATGAGCCTGATCACCTCATTAAAATATCTAATTAAAGAGCTAGCCTTTAAAGTTTGGATGAAATATTCAAGCCTGAAGGTGTTGCATTTTGCCTAACCTACCATAAGGGCGCTGGAGAAATTCATTTTTGCGAGTGAAGGACATCGGCTACTGCTACAATTAGGTCAACCGCTGTTACCGGTAGGGTAGGCTGTTTATATTGATATTGATAGATTGATAGCAGCATCCCTGTTTAAACATGCCTATCAGTAAGGAACATTCTAGTGGCTTCTGTGCACATCCGACACTAGATGAACCCTCTACACTACGGTGGATTATTTAGGTTTACAGAAGAACATTTTAGAGGTAAGCAGGTGTCCTTATTATTAATATGTATAATCATGGACAGAATATCCATTACCGATTTTATAAATTCAATCCTCAACCATAATTAAAGTATCAGTAATATTTTGAGTAAAGGGTCGATTGGCCGTAATAGGCGGAAGCGTCACCTCATGGCGTTGCCGAAAATATTTTCATGTCTGGAAAAGATAAATAATTCACAAAATATATCCCAATAATTTCATAAAGGTGTAAAATTCATGTATATAATAGGATTGTTGATTTCTGTATGTAAATTATTAATGATTATGTACGTTACCTTGCTAATTACGGATGTTATAATATTTTCCCATAGTGGCCTAAGTAATTTAAAGTCTAATAAATAATACTTAATTTTATCTTGATCGTCAAAATGTAGAAAAGATAGTTTCTGTTCATATAAATGTGTACCGTATGACGATAACACATGGGGGTGGTGACTTCTGAGGTCGTAGTAATAAATAACTAGAAATGCAAAGTTTACTTATAAGTTCAATTTAATTTACTAAACTTACAAAGCACCACTTTTTTTAGATGGTAAATCAAAAATATGTATTGCCACGTTGCTGCCCAATTAGAATGTAATAACTAAAAGTATATCTTCTAGGTGGGCCCCTAAAATATCCAATGTTCTATTGAATTATGCGTACGACGTTTTTAATTTACAAAAACAATAATATTTCACTTCCCTTCACAATAGGTAGACTCACAACCCGGGTATCGGCGTCGTCTTGGCACGAGACATTGAAGCTGTAGTCTAAGAACGGTTACTTCTAGAGAAGAGGAGTAGATGTTGGGAAGTGGTAGCCATCTATTCAAACAACACGTGAGATACATCAGCTACGTAAACTCGCCTAAAACAAATTCGCGACGGTATTAGCCATTTAATGATATAAATTACTATTTATAACAACGTGCTCGTCGCCATTAGGACGACGCCACAACCTTTATCTATCTCCATCAAGCAAATAAAAGATTTTCAAGGGTAAGTTACTTTACTATTCACATCTTTACTTTACGTTACATTCATTTTATATGTTCGGCATCAAAGGGCTAATTTAATAATACGAAAAGATAAATTTTACTTACGGACAAAGCGCGCGAGGTCTGATGGGTTACGTAGTTGGGCTGCTATACAAAGGGTTAGAAGAAAAAATTCATACGCGTGCCAATTAGATAGTTACTCCGCCCAATAATTTAGTTCCGGAACATTGGATGTAAAATAATATTATATTATACTGGGCAGATTAGGTTGCGAAATTTACATTGTATGAAATTTAATTAACTAATTTACGGTACAGAATATCCCCCCTGTTTTGATTTCGAAACCTAGTTGGCCGCTTTACTTTAAACATATTCTAAATAACCAACTTAAATTCAACCTTTTATTCATTACATAAATTCAAATTCAACCATAACAATACGATAGCGCGGGGGTTTCAAAAGTTTCCTATGAAATCCGCTAGATCGCATGCCAATGCAATTCTATGACTGCTCGCTTAGGGACCAAAAATAGAAAATCAATTTAGGCAAACTATTTTCATGCAGTGCACGTTGCAGCGTTTTAGAATTTGCGGGTCGTTGCAAGAATAAGGCATTTAAGGCGATTAAATCGTAAAACAAGTGTAGTGTAGTGTTTTTGTTATATAGGCGCCACATTCATACTTCTTTTTTTGCATTCATACCAGTGTTTTGTGTATAGTGTTTTGCCATTAAATACCCTGAGACTTGCGGACAAGTTACCAATATGGATCGAATACTTTGGAATGAAACGTCCCCTCACGAGAAGCTAAGTCTCACATTTCGTATTAATACTGCATCACTCTTAATATTATATTTACATACAACATCCTATACATCTTACATCTACATGAATTTTAACACTTCAAATATATCTACAAAATTCAAAATTCAACATTTCGGCATACATACAAAACACAGACAATTTTTCATATTTGATTCCCTCATTACAAACAGTCAGGATCAACTTTGTCTCATTTCTTTTATACTAAGTCTATTTACAAATTCTTTTTCTATATTTTATTTTCCATTGAAACATTCGTTAAGAATTCACCAAACAGTTAACTTTCCTGGATTTTATCTTATCTTTTAAATTTGCAGCAAGCGGTTCCTTAAGCTAGGGAAGCTACAAATTTTTTTTTTTTTTTTTTTTTTTTACAGAACAGGTCTTAATTTAATTTTTTAATCTACAATTATGAACCTTTTTTACATTCAAAACATTTTCAGTGTGTGGTTGTACAATACAAGTTACAGGGCTTAAAAAATATAAAATTCTATAAATTCCTACATATTTTTGGTGCTAATTTTGCACAAAACTTTTCTACCTTATTGCTTAAAATAGTGGGTTCTAATCCATACTAGGAATGCAACTTAAAGGGATGTTTTACATTTTGCTCTGAGTACTTTTGTCTATTACTGTTATGTGCTATACTCCTTTTTACATTCACCACAGCTCTCTTTAAATTGTTTACAACAGTTTCCTTGGACAAATTCTCACCAATTAGATCATTTAGCTTCCATAAATTAGATAAAGCATTATTACAGGAATGATTAAACATTAAATCAAAGGCAGCAAAACCTGTGCTTTCATTATGGGCGGTGTTTAAACTTAATTGTATATAGCCTAGGTCATTATCCCAATTACTATGACAGTTGTGATAGAAACTACGTAATAATGTAGATATGTTTCTAATATGCCTTTCTGATTGATTTCCATTAGCCCTGTAAGGCGCTAGTCTACGGTGTTCAATAAAATTCTTAAATAAGAACTTCTTAAAATACAGTGATGTAAAATATGCGGCATTGTCTGACACTATTATTTTAGGTACAGAAAAGTTGTTAAAAATTATGCGGGTCTAATTTATTACATATTTCAGCACTCTTACATTCCCTCAAAGGGATTAGCCATAGAAATTTGCTGGCGGCATCTACAACTACAAGTAAATATACATTGCTGTTTCTAGTTCTCACTAAGGGACCTAAAAGATCTATGAATAAACAATCCATATTGTTCTTAAATGGCACAGATACTAATTCGCCTTCATATTTTCTTTGGCACACTTTACTCATTTTACAAACATTACATGCTTTCACTTTTGCCTTTACAATTTCGTCTAAATCAGGTCTATAAAAATACTGAATTAATTTTTCTTTGCGTTTCTAGCAATGCCTAAATGACCTCCTATTAAAGAACTGTGGAAGAATTCATATACTAAATCAATTAACTGTACAGGCAAAAATATCTTACTCTTACTTTTTACATTCCTTTTGTACATCAGTAAATTGTTTTTTATAAAATAACATAAATTGTTACTATTGCTTTTTACAGATTGAATGATTCGCTGAGTTTCTTTATCTTGAAGTTGATATTTTTCTAAATCTTTTAAACGCTAATGGCAAATCATTAATTAACAACCACAAATTATCCTTGTTATTGCACTTATTATTTATTCTGCATTTTAGGCTTTACATTAGATGTTCGTTTACACGTTTGCCTTCGGGAGGAGTTTGAATGGCAGAAGGAAATCGATAATCTATTTTTTATTCTGGTCTGGACCGTTCCGGCAGTCACTGGGGCTAGGATCAGCTTTTCCCGTCGACTCGCCCTCAAACATACGTGATAGGGCATCTGCCAGCGCATTATCGGTGGAACTTTTAAATTCCACCTCAAATGGCAAATTCAAAAATCCTCTCGATCCACCGGGCAAGTCTCCCTACCTTCCTTTTGTGATTGAGGACATAGGATAAAGCTTGGTTATCAGTTATTAATTTAAAGGTTCTTACTTCTAAAAATTCGTGCCATTTTTCTATGCAAATTAGTGCACTCAAAGCTTCTTTTTCATAAACAGTTATATTTTAATTCGGCATCAGTAAATTTCCTAGAGTAATAGGCTATTGGCATTAATTCATTTTGGTCGTTTTCCTGTAACAAACAACCACCTGCGGCTATTCCACTAGCATCTGTCATTACTATAAATTTGCTTTGAAAAATCGGCTAACTGGAGTACAGGAGGATTCATTATAGCTTCTTTTAACTTTACAAACGAATCTTGACATTCACTTGTCCAAACAAATTTAGCGTTTTTCCTTCTTAAACGATTTAAAGGATTACATAATTCGGCATAATTATTTATTAAATTTTGAAAAGAAATTGGTCATACCTAAAAACTGTGAAATTTTGTTTGGCGTTCTTAGGCGGTAGCGGCATAAAATTCTCTTATACTCCTTGTTCGCTCGGGATCTATAGTTACTGTACTGTATTATTTTTAATTAAAATTCCCCAAAAAAGGAGATTTCCTCAAAACAAAACTTTGCTTTCTCTAGGTTTGCCGTTAAGCCATGTTTGCTTAGTCTATTTACAATCTCTCTGACATGTACTAAATGCGAATCAAGGTCTTTACTGTACACTAAGATATCATCACAAAAATTTATCACATATTTAAATTTTATATTGTCTAGGACTTTATCCAGATAGGCGGACAATACAGCACTACCAACATGTAAACCAAAGGTACTCGTTTAAATTTATATTTACCAAATATAGTGCTAAATGAGGTAAGATCTTGACTATCAGGTGATAATGGACATTGCAAAAAACTTTTTTCTTAAATCTATTATTGAAAAATATTTGGCTCCACTTAGATGTTGATAATAATTATTTAAATCACCAATGGGAAAAATCAATTTTCTGTAACTTTTTATTTAATTCGGTATAATTGACTACAAGTCTGTCCTTTTTGGTTAAAAAGGCTGAACTGGAGTAGGCTGAAGTACTGGGTTCAATTATTTCCTTGGTCCAACCAATCCTGTATTATTGTTTTTATCTTATTTACAGTAGGAGGGCTCATAAAATAAGGCCTAATATTTTACAGGTGTGGGGTCATTTAGAACTAATCTCACTTCCAAATCTAGAGCCTCTCCTAATTTTGGATTAAAAACATTTGGAAAATCCCCTATAAGGTTTTGTATCTCAGCCTCAGCTCTAGTGCACCCTATTTTTACATCAATGCTGTTTACTTCATGTTCAAAAGGCTGTTGTCTGACAATTAGTTATTTTCTCATTACAATTGAATTTAAAATAACATGAATCTCCATCAAGATCTAAAATTAATTTGCTATTAGATATAAATGGGTTTTCCCAATATATGTCCCATTTTAAATTATCCAATACAATAAATTTTACTTTCCAACAAAATTTAGAAATTTTTATCTTAGCATAACAGTAACCAAAACATTTTATTTCAGTGTTATTTGCAGCAAACATTCTATCATCTGACTTCATTAATTTAGAAACATTTTTATTCAACAATAGGCTATCATAAAATTTCTTTACTAATTATATCTCTTGTAGCACCAGTATCTAATAAGCAGTTTGTTTTTACATTTTTACCCACTATAGCTTCAATTAAAAGGCATATTGTTACACTGTCTAACATTTAGTCTTAAATTAGGTTTTTCTATAGTTTAATTTACTCCAATTTTTAATTACCTTACCATAGACTCTCACAAATAGTGTTTTTCTTTTCTTACTGTATTACTAATTTATAAAATTATTATTCTTAAACTTACGAAACCGGGGAGGGATATTTTAGGTGTTGTGTGTAATACCACTCCCTATCGACTTGTTTTTTGGATTCCTAAAACAATTTTTTGCTAAGTGACCAGGCCTATTACAATTGAAACATAACTTCGGGTTTTTGATAGTAGGCCTACTATTCCTAGGTTCAACATGTGGTGGATACATGTTGTTAACATAATATGTCCTTACTTAAATTGTCCCTTAAGTTATCATTAAAGGTTATATTGTTATAGCTACTATACACACATTTTCCAAATCTGTAAAACAAATGGGATTGTTTTCAAAATTAACTTATTTCTATCTGTAGGCTTAATACCTCTTTTTATACAAGTTACCAAGTCCTGTTCACTTATGTTTACACAATAAAACTTGACTGAGCTCTTTGATGTCATAGATATATTCATACGGTGGCTCATCAAACCTTTGTGGCCTATAAACTAAATCTAGTCTCAGTCTTTCAATTAGGCCTACAGGGATAAAAAGCACTAATTAATTCCCTGTGTAGATAGTTGACATTTGGCATGACAGACTTACACTGTATTATTTTTGGCTAAAAGTGGACCTTTTTGCATAACATGGTAACAATGCTAAAATTTCATTTTCTGATAGGCTAGTTTCACATTTTAGTTTTAACAAAGTTTTCAAAAAGTTTATTAGCTCAGGTACTACTAAAGCCATTTGTTACTGTAAAATTTTTGTAAATAACATTCTACAGGGTTGTTTAAACTTATTAAACATATTTAAACCAGACATAGGTTGACTAATACAATCATTATTTGCATTATAAATAGGCAATTATAGGCAAAGTGGGGGTACAGGCAGTAGGCTGTGATATTGTTGGTGGTTGTACAGAAATAGGGCCTATTTGTTCTTTCACTGCCTGTTCCATAGCCTCATCTTGTTCTAATGATTCATTTAAATTGGCTTCTAACACTCTAAGCTGTTTCTAGGTTCACTGTAGGTAGCAAGTTTTTAGCTAACTGTTGTTCAACATTTACTAGCCTACACTTTAAAGCTGATAAAGTTTTCACTATGTACAGAACTTAGTTCTAGCTGGTTGTCTAAAAATAAACGGTTTATTAAATGTTTACACTTTTCTTGGAATTTGGTGATTTCTAAAGGTGAACTAGCACTGTTCAATTCACAGCACCCATGTTCTAATAATATCACCTTATCACTGAGAAGTTTTACTTCCTGATTGTGGTCTATTTTTAATAGGCTACTAGGAGTAGGTAAAAATATTGTTTCTCAAACACTGTCTTAAGGACTTTCTGAGTTCATTTACTGTACTGTCACTATTTAATTTAATACCTCTAGATATCAGTTCAAATACCAACTCATCTTTAGACAAATATTCTATTTTAATGGCAGGCATCGTGGCGTTTTCACTCAGTTTCACCCAGTTGATGGCAGAGTAGGCACATCAATAGCAGAGTCGCGCAATAAATATGTGTACCGTATGACGATAACACATGGGGGTGGTGACTTCTGAGGTCGTAGTAATAAATACTAGAAATGCAAAGTTTACTTATAAGTTTCAATTTAATTTACTAAACTTACAAGCACCACTTTTTTAGATGGTAAATCAAAAATATGTATTGCCACGTTGCTGCCAATTTAGAATGTAATAACTAAAAGTATATCTTCTAGGTGGGCCTAAAATATCCAATGTTCTATTGAATTATGCGTACGACGTTTTACTTTACAAAACAATAATATTTCACTTCCCTTACAATAGGTAGACTCACAACCCGGGTATCGGCGTCTTGGCACGAGACATTGAAGCTGTAGTCTAAGAACGGTTACTTCTAGAAGAGGAGTAGATGTTGGGAAGTGGTAGCCATCTATTCAAACAACACGTGAGATACATCAGCTACGTAAATCACGCCTAAAACAAATTCGCGCGACGGTATTAGCCATTTAATGATATAAATTACTATTTATAACAACGTGCTCGTCGCCATTAGGACGACGCCACAACCTTTATCTATCTCCATCAAGCAAATAAAAGATTTTCAAGGGTAAGTTACTTTACTATTCACATCTTTACTTTACGTTACATTCAATTTTATATGTTCGGCATCAAAGGGCTAATTTAATAATACGAAAAGATAAATTTTACTTACGGACAAAGCGCGCGAGGTCTGATGGGTTACGTAGTTGGGCTGCAACAAAGGGTTAGAAGAAAAAATTCATACGCGTGCCAATTAGATAGTTACTCCGCCCAATAATTTAGTTCCGGAAACATTGGATGTAAAAATAATATTATATTATACTGGCAGATTAGGTTGCGAAATTTACATTGTAATGAAATTTTAATTAACTAATTTACGGTACAAATGTATTATTTTACTGGAAGCCTCCCATTCCTTCATGTAACTGCCCTACTTCAGTACGTTAAAAACTAATTCACCATCGTTGTAATAATTCATTTGTACTTCTAGTATAAAATCCAATTCAAATGTTATAAAGAAAATATCATGAATACAATTAATCAGTCATGATAATTACAAAAATGTTTGTCTAACCTAATTAATTATATAGTAATTACACATAAATAAATAAAATTAAATCTGTTTTATTTTTAGTATACATGCAATCTAAATTAGTAGTATACAGTACTAACTCTAATTAATTTAATAATACATTTAAAGTATAGTCATGTTCAAGTACAGTGTGCAACTTAGGTAAATATTCAGATAAATGTAGAAATATAGTTCACTACTTGTTTCAAATATAGAGAACTTTCATTAAGTTATCCTTGGTTGAAATAAATAAATAAAGTAATTTTAGTTTTACGATCATTGTAACAGGACGATTAGGAAACCTATTCAGTGTTGTTGTGTTAAATGTAATGCATTTAATGGTTGTAGTTCAGTAAACGTTAAACCAGATAAACCACAAGAATAATAGTGAGGCATCATCTCTGCCTGGTAATTGTAAACAACATTGCATCACAGCTTAATTAATTAAATAATTATTAATGCTAATTTGATTAAACCAATTTATAACTTTTATGTCTTGTAAACAATTTCGTCATATCACAAGTCTACGTATCACAATGAAAAATATTTGTAAATAGTAACTGGGTATTTTAAGCTTATTTTCTATGTCACTAAATGAAATGTTTGCTCGCTCAGTAACATTGAAATTTCCTCTAAAATAATATGTACCTATATAGTCTTTTAGTATCTAGTATTGGCATTGCACTGTGCAATTTATGATATGATTGTTATTTTAATAAAACTATTTCTTTGAAAATAATTAATAATGCAGGCAGTAATAATGCTAAACTTAGTGAATACAAAAAAGTAATTTAGTCCGAAAAGTTCACTCCATTTTAGTCACAAAACTATTTCGAGCTGTGATACTTGTACCTTTTAATAACTGTTATTAGTGTTGAAATCCCGTGAAGATGCTGTGACAGTTAATTTTGTAATATGTCATTTTCTGTTGTCTTGAATTATTATTCATTATGGTGCTTTCGTTCTTGTATTTATTATTCAGTGTAGGTAATATTTTGAATGGCAAAACATGTTGTATGTGAAGTAATTTTAAGAGCTGAGCTATCATACGAGTATGTTGTACATTTTTGCAGGGTTTTTATTCCCTGGAATCTGATCGTGGCTGCTGGACTAAGGATAAGTCTGTTAGCCCCACTGTTGCAGCGCTCTCCGAATTGCTGTTGTCGGCACCCGCCTATTCGTCTGCCGTGCCGTACCGACCGACACTGTCGTACCGCACATCCGGTTCACCCGCGGTCGTGTGCTTCCTCTCGGTTCGGTCGACTTCGTTGAAGTTACCGGCGTGGACTTGTCGTCTTCTGGTGAGTGACTTACAAATTTTCTGGTGATCTCTCAGGTTATACTATATTCCTCTCCGAGACGGGGACCATTCCTCTCGATATAACTCTCGAAGGATAATCAGCGCCTGGGACTTCAGAAATAAGTGTTACATCAATTATTACTCTTGTACTGTCTTTAGGTAGTTAAGTTGGTTTATGGTAAATGTTTAATTATATATCTGTACCGTAATAAGGGTTTAATTATCTTAAGATATCTTATCTAAGTCTGTGTGGTTATATCAGTAATACTCTTAATTATATTGAGTTGTTTTTGTTTTCACTGTAACGCAGATTAGAGGCAATACTGGCTGTAACTGTTATAAAATGATATAGGATACGTTTTTGCCTTTACGGGAATTATTGCAATTAACCCGAGTCTGTAAAGTTCTGTAGTCTTGAGTCTTCCCGTCTTCACAGCTTAACCATCGGTTTCGTATACTTTTACTATACAGTACTCTACTAAGGTCCAACAAAAGCTAAGGATTCAATAATAGAGTTACATTAATATAGTGGGAGTCACGCCAAACATTTTCCTACTTAATAAATTTATAAAATATTCTTATTCTCAAAATTAAATTTATCGTTTATTGTAAACGGTTCATCGACCTTTGGTAATTATCTTGGGTCCCTACACCTGCTTACCCTGGTGAAGCCCCGGAACCTAGAAAGGACTGGTTCCTTGTTACAGTCCCTGGAGTCTCCTTCCAAAACAAGGTGGCGCCCCAAAATAAATATTGAATATTTTTCGTCGTTGTTGTAGACTTCGCCTAGGACTTGGAACAACTTACGCCCTTTACTCTGAGCTGGCAAGCATCAGTAACAGAGACTGGTGTGGACTGTTACAATCGGTTCCCCGAGTTTTGAATACTAATTAGTTATCATTACAATTTAAAAGAACTGAAAACAACGGTATCGTAGTAGGTATAAATACTGAATTATCATACAAATGAATTAACTACTGTATAAAATTATTAATAAATGGCAACTGAATTACTTAAAAACACTTTTTATTTTGCACACTCTTGATTGCCAGAAATTGATCGAAATGTTAAATTAGTTAAAATTTTTTTCGTATAATTAAAATTACTGGTTACTAAAAAATTAGCGACGCTATTTTTATCTTCAATTTAAATACCTCAAATCAAACTAACATTATTTAATGCACTAACATATCTTTCAAGATCTAGATTAAATATAATAATTAAAGATGTACAATATACAGCATCTGACATTAAATAATTATTTTTATGTTAAAGATTTTTTAGTTAAGCTCAACTAAATTTCAATATCGGTCGGATATTTTGTCACAAATTATTTGAACTTGTCAAATATATTTCGTTTACGGTAAATATATTATTGTGAAATTCTTTATTATAATTTAAGTAATCTAGTTCACACGAAGTTAATTCTTTAATCTTTTAGTATCGCTGTGGAGATCCATCTTAAACTAAAAGATGGTTAACCTAATCCGTGAAATTAAAACATAAATTATAATAAAAACACTGGCCGCGTAATCCTAAATGTAATATGGCTTTAGCACTAAATAATGTTCTGGTTAAGAACTGTTATTCGTCTTGTAAACACAATTTTACAATATGAGTACTAGATTTTTTTCTAATTCTCTTTTAAGTGCTATTCTGCTCGTCCTCATGGAGAAAAGGCCTGTGAGAATATCCCATGAACGGAATAAGGAGAAATATCATCACAATGCAATATCGATTATACTGATACTACGGTTATAGATTTAATTTGAACCTGCACTATTGTTCAAATCCAATGTCTGACGTCTTAGATCACTCGGCCACCGGAGCTGCAATGTCCATTATGTCTCCAATTGTCGTCTCATAAAATAGTATATACAAATAAAATTATTTAAAAATTATTTCTTGTAATGAGAAACTATTTGGAATATAATCAGTTAATATTTTATACAAATAGTTTTTCCGAAATACAATTTTTATAATCTTTTGGATACAATATTTTTATAGCGTTTGGATACAAAAGTGTCGAAAAGGGAACAAAAGCATAACCACAGGACAAAGTAGGTTGGTGTTCATTACCCTGCCTTGTTTGTGAATATTCCGCAATCCCCAAGATCACTATTGTCTCAGCTACAACTCACTCTATAAGAAGATTTACTTTTGTTTACATCACATGAATTTTATCTCCATCTGTTTTTGAACATTTCAGAATAACAGATATAAATGAATGACAAAATGTTTAAATATAGGCATATAATGTTTGTTGTCATATTCAATATTCTTCAAGAAAATATAGTGCTAAACTAATAACATGAATGTACAGTGCCTGTGATATAATTTTAGTGCGTTACAAAAGGTTTTATATAATAAAAGTACTTATTATTATTACTTTATTATCAAACTCAAATTGGGGGAAGTCTAATTAAGCGTCCATTTACAGACATATTACTCTAATATTTAATACATTAAACAAAATTTTTTAAATGTAGAAAAAAATCAGAAATGTGTATGTTTTTAAGTATTTTATTGGCAAAAGTGTTCACAAATGTAAATAATTTTTATAAAGAGGTAGACCTCTCGCTTATAAATGAAAGGCTGTTATATTATATGACAGTCACATCTGACTTCAGTGATATAAAACGTTACGACCTCATATAAATGTAAACCAGAGCAGAAAATGTTATTCCTGACCAAAATTTAAAGAAGCCTGAGAGCTAAGACAATAATTTGAATATACTCATTTCAGAAGTTTATTCAATGATACTTCCTTGTACTTCGTATTTTTGTCATGAAAATAACATTATTATGGATAATAAAAACGTTCGTTTTCATGAGCATAGCTAAATTAAATTTTGCAATAACTTCCTCCACTATTTGTTGTATTAATAATATTTTTCTAAAAATACCTAATTAATAGTAACGTAAGGTCAATACAAATTTTGGGGGTTTTACTAAATTTTAGTAATAAGGTTAAGAAACGGAGTACACAATTTATGTATTTATTATTAGAAAACTGCATTTTTACGTTTTTACTTAAGGAAATGCTAACGTACATATTGCCAATATTATAGTTATGGATCTGGTAAATGAAGCACTCATATTTCAAAGAAATGTTCTTACATTCTAAAGCACATATAGCGGAAATTAAACACGTAATAAACAAATGTCAAAGAAGGATACCTTTCGTTAAGTGTTGTATTGAGCATTTAATAGTACAGGACTAAAAATATTCATTCTTCCCGATTTTCTAACTTTAAAGCATATTTATACATTTAGCTAACATGACTTCTGTAGAGCCGATTGTATCAATAAATTGACAATTGTAAATATCGTGTAGATCATTTATTACATCATATAAATTCAGGCATTTTTATACTTAAAGTTACAGATTTTATGTCTCACATTGAACATAAGAACAATATACATATAAATCAGAGAAACAACACTATTATACAAATTTAATATAACTGTATCTGTGTCAGAATAACAGGTTTTGTTTTATATTTAGGAATAGCGCTATATGTAATTATTCAATAAATATAAGATAGAATAAGATAATTTTGCATTCAAACTAAATAACTAGTTACCTTTCCTTAGGAGAAACAGTGTTATTAATAACAAGCGATATAACTTCACCATATTTACACCACCTCCATACATAAGACTGTGAATATCCAAACAGATAGAGTTTCACGATTTTCTATCTCTTACCTGAACATTAGAGAACACGTAAGACTTAAAACACAGCACATTTTTCAGGATTTACATGTAAAACTACTTGCATTATGCACTCGCAGTTAACTACGGTACTCTTTCTTTATAGTTAAATTACTTATAAAAGAACACATAGATAGATCTCTACCGCCATAAGAGCTAAATTTTAGAGACACTACTTTGATAAATTAACCTCTTCCTGTGCACTCGTTTAATTTACTCAGCCAGTCATAATTATAGTTAAGTAATGGTTTCAAACTATAGAGTTGCAGTCTTTAAAATAGTATGCAATAAGAAACTATTTTAATTTACAAGGCCCTGAAATTGGATTAAAAAACCAAACCCCTTATCACCTTCGTTCTTTGCCATTGTTACTGAGAAGTAATAAAAAGGCTGTTACGGTAAACATGTAACGAGTTATTTGATTTGATTTGGTTACTGTGACTTTCAAAAAGAACAAAACGAAATTTATAAATACTTTATATAAATAAATGATCACAATCAATAGTTCTTAATGAATTAAAGAATTTCCCAATAATATCACCTCTTATTGTTTTATTCAATTCCTAACATAACAATTTTAGTTCCTGATAAAGAGAACAAGGAGACGTATTGGATAATTCATTAACAGCATTCTATATGTATACCTAACATTATGCTAATAACAGGATAGGTAGAATCGTATTTAGTTTAATATTACAGTAGTGGAGTGTAATAATGTCAAAAATATTCCTCTAACAACTTTTCAAATAGTTGACTAAGGAAGATTCAGTCGTTTACAGAAATATAAAATTAATAATTACATCAATTTCATTTTATTTTTGTGTAGTCTAGACTGAAGAATTATAAGTTTCGGTAGAACTCAAATTATAATAAAAAGGGATATTTTTTTCTAATGTCCGATGCTGTAATTTGTTGTTTTAACCACAGAGTTAGGTTCGATTTATGACAGTTTTGGAAAACAATTTAAAACATTTATAATACATTTTTTTAGTACATATATTTAATATAATACATAATTTGTTTTTAATATTTATATTATAATTACATTTTTTTTATTATTGATTGTAATCTTGGGAACTTTCATCTTTATATTGTCACGTATCGCCCCATTTATCCGATAAATTTAATAAATAGTATGTATTTCTATATTATTTATAGGATATAATAAATACAAAAGCTTTATACTTTACTTTAGTTTTAGATTTATTGATCGTACTATATTTTTTGTGTCTAGTAACGATTACCAATATAAATATGTATTATTACGAGTATATAAGTAAACAATCTTCACTTTCTTGCTGGACGTCATTAAAGCATTTTATAGTTGAGCTTGAAAGTGTCATTACTAAAGTTTGTCATTAATCAGAATATGAGTGTATATATGACAAAATTTATTTTTTAATGTTCCCTGTATTTAATCCATAAAATAATTTACAATTATATACAAAATAATTTTTTTCCAAAACTATATTTACCAAAATTCTTCATTAACTACGGGTTTTTAGCTTCAAAAATATTTTTATGCTGGGAAAATGTATCAGGAAAAGTTTCAGATCCATCAGTTAAAAATCAAAGGTCGTTGATACTCAGTCAAAGGTTTTGTTTATTTTGATATAATATTGAAGGAAACTGTTTGCACACATAGCTCAAGTGTAATATTATATTAATGAAGGGTCAGTGTAATGTATTACATTATCACTTCCGGCCAGTGAACACGCACTTCTGGGAATTAATTATAACTACAAACGAGAGGGCGAGCCTAACTCTATCGTATCTATCGTATATAGTTAAGAGATATTTCAATGTGAAATGTAATGATTACTTTAACAAATTATTTAACGATAAACTATACACTGTTTCCGTACAATATTTACAGCGATTTCAATTTTTAAGTTTCAATTGTTTTTGTAAAGACTCTCACTTAAAGAACAGACTATATAGTAATGTGAGCGATAAAAGCATGTAGGTGAGACCATGCAGTACGAAAAGTAACTTATCTAAGGGTGTGTAACTTCCTATAGACATTTACATTACAATGTGGATACTAAATATGGCAATAACATTTAAATCTCATTGTACATTGAATATATTACTTTTTGTTGAACTTTTCTTCTTAATGAGACACATGCAGACAAATAATTAAATTCTTAAAAATAAAAATATAAAGTCTATTAAACAAAAAGTGCATAGCAAGAAATTGTCTGTAGAAGATTGTTAAACAGTAATGATTTTGATTTATGAATATTTAATTTCTTTTAAATTATCAAACCTCTCAACTATCAAGCACATAAAAATAATGCTAAAAACCTCAGTTACGAAATATATTGACTAAAAGTAACTGTGCATATCCAATAAAATCTTACAAAACCTACAGCCTAAAAATCAGATGGTTGCCATGATTGTATAGGCAAAAGAACTCAGCTCATTTTTCTTCTTAATTTAGAGCTATTTTTACTATCTTCATGGTGATTTTTATTTGCTAGAACAGGTAAAAATTCATGTAACATGTAATTTTTTTAAGGATAAAAATAACTAAATGTTGTACATAAATATGTATGTGTGTATGTGTATATATATATATATATATATATATATATATATATATATTATTAAATAATATGTATGATATATAAATTTAGATTAAAACATAAATAAATAATGTGACATTATTCAAATTTGTTGTAATATTATTGTATGAAACTGGTGTTACATATAAGACTAGGAGTAAAAATTTTAAAATTTATATAAAATATTTAATTTTAAGTTTGACTAAATTTAATTAAATTCAAATTTATTTATTTATTAACATACATGGATAAATGAACGCAGAATTTTTAATCTGCGCAGCGTTCGGGGCTTTACGATGAACTTAAAGACCCGAACCCTGATTCAAAGTTCTGCGTGCTTTTATCCATGTATTTCAATAAATAAATATTATTTACTTGAATAAATTGTGAAAGTCAGACTTTAAATTGAATGTTTTATACCAATTTTAAAATTGTTACTCCTAGTCTTATATGTACCACCGGTTTCATATAATATTATTAAAACAAATTTGGATAATTTTAAATTATTTTTTATGTCTTAATCTAAATTCATTCCAAACGCTATAATATACTAAATAAGCGAAAAGAAAAGACTTTATTTATAAACACTATACAGTATTACCTAACATCCAGCTGAATTAACAAACCAGAATGAGTTTTTAAATTTTGTTAATAAAGAAAGTAGAAATACTTTTCGAGATAGTGTTGACCGTAACAACTATTTGGACTTTAGGCTTACAACATAGTCCTTTGAGCTTGTGTTGACACGTACTCGTATATGTATTCCATTTTGTCATGTAACATGTAACAATATTACGAAGCGCCCAGGGACAGGCATCAGACACGACAAACGAAGTCTCTTTGGCACCAATACATAGTTACTGTAGTTACCAAGCCTTTTGTTGTTTTATACACTCTATGGAACACTAAATGCATATGGTTAAATATTACATTATATTAAAGTTTTGGTCGTAACCAATGTGATACTAATATACCTAGGCATAGGATTACTACATACACACTCTATCTATTACGATAAATTATAATCATACCTTTCATTTGCATTGTTATTAGAAAATAAACTATTAAGAATTTAAATACGCACATACCGTATGTACAGCATTAGCACTGTAATATGTTTAAAGTGCATATGTCTTACAATTACAATAATATAAGCTGACTTTTTACAGCTAGGTTACTTTGATTGTATTTATGAATGCAAAGTGTTTAGCTTTTTACATTTAGGTTATATTAAGAGCGGTTAAAGTTTTTATTACATTGTAGAATAACCAAACTTTCCAAGAATTATCGAGTCTAATCCGCTTGAAGATGTTTTGCCTCACAGTTTGTCACTGCTGAATATAAAGTGGCTACTTAGGTAACTTAATGAATGACAAAATCTCCCCTATAAGTGAATTTTTCAATAAAGAACAACGCCTAAAATTTGAGGTAAAATTAATTTGCCCTTTTAATTAAGATAATCTTTTAAAGTAAGATAATAAGTAAGATATGTTTTACAGGTAATTAATAACAAGGATATTGAACTTCAAACAATTTGTCTCCTCCTCATCTTTATTAGGATAACTATTATTATATTCAAATGGTAATAAAGTTACATAGAATATTGAACGTAAATTCACACTTTTATTACAAACTTTAATGTAAATGTCTTCCATAAGACACACATCTGTGAGGCCCATGTTATGTCATGTATGACTTCTCAGCAATTGTTCATAATCAATGCCAATGGATTATTTTAGGAATATTCGTTTAACTTAACATATTCGTTTTTCAGGTTTTATCACACTTTTTGTAATACTTCTCTAGGAGGAATTTATAACACGAGGCTGTAAAAGGCAGTCATATCTATCATATTGTCGATATGTATACAACCAATCATGTAAAACTTTTTACCTCGTGCTGGATTCCCCATTGCACAGTTTAAATTATGCACTATGGCATCGATATAGGATACTTAATATAATAAGAGAATAGAACGAATGTCATTGTAGTTTTTATAATTAATCATAAACCAATAGTACACCACACGTGTCGCGTGAAAGACTTCGCTGAAATATTGTGTCAAATTTAAAAAGAATAACAATTTATAGTCTAGTTGTTCTATGGACATATAGATAGACAGGAAGTTATATATATAAAAAGCTTTTTTGCATTTCTGGTGTAAGCTAAAGAAACATTTTTCTGCGTACTGGGTAATAGGCTTCAATGACGCTCAGTCAAATATACGAGAATAATGTGCATAATCATTGAACTCAGTATTATATGTATAGAAATTAAGTGTCAAGTCTATAAATAAGTTCCTGTATAAGATATTAGATTGACAGACAGAATTACATCTTTACAACTCATAAAGTGACAGGCTTTGCTTGGATTGGTTTTGTTTTGTTCAGATATCTAACTAAAATCTGTAATTAGCTTTTACATATTACGGTTTACAGTATTTTGTATCACAATTCTATACAGAAGCAGTCTTACCCTTTACCTATTACAGCTTATCAAATAATTTAAATAATAAAGTAACGTCTTATATGTTTATGGTATGAAACCCCTGTAGGATATAATGTAAAATATTGCCTAAATGACAACTATAAAGAATGTAGGGGATGATAAGTTTCCTAAAAATTATTTATTTCATACTTTTGTGGGGTAAGAAAGGATAGTGACTTTAAGATACTGACGATAAGAGCAATACGATCCTAGTGACGTAGTGATTTTTAGGTTTACACACGTCGAGGCTACTATAAAATAAAGCATTTCAAATATAGACAATCTAAATAAGTAAAGTATGATGGATCAAAAAATTTTAAAAAGTGATTTGTTAAGAAGACTAAACAGTTCCAATGTCAAGACTTAAATAGCTACTGGACAGTACCAAGAATCTGAAGGGTGTTACTTTTTATTATGAAAAGGAGCAAGAAAGATGTCACTACAAAACGGTTATGTGTGGAGTTACAAAACCTAAGAACTGCTGCAATAACAGAGATTGTGATTTAAAAATAAAGGACATAGTTATAGATAAAGTACGTGAGAGAGAGGAAAACATATTAAAACCGTCTTAATCTTGGTAATGTCTAAACTAAAAATATCAAATTCAAAGATTCTCCGTATTAAATTAAATTAGCAATTTTTAAATTATTGTTAAAAAACTTTAATATCAAATTAACATAAATTTTCTTTTCTTCAGTAACAGATATACATTTGAACTGCACATAACTTGTTTAAATGGTGTTTGAGATGAACATGATAATAGCTGTGTATGTTTATACAGTCAAGCATATAGTTATTGATATACACGTACAATGAGCACCTACTAATAAGGTCAATTTCGTTGGACACCATTATTCGGAAAATGGTCTGTGACAGAGAGACTTGGAAAACAGACCCTGCCTGTGTAGAGAAATATCCTGAATAAAAATGTATTAGAATAAATGTAATACAGTTCCGGTGTTACACAACCGATGGCATAATGATATAGGGGAGCTCTAGTGGAACCCTCTTGAAATAATGTAAAAAGAAGTCCCTTAATGGAGTAATCCCCGAGCCGGTTAGATTTGGAGTGTGTGCAAGTCCAACTCGCCAGTGAATTTTGATGACGGAAACTAGCATTTTTCACATCGCCAAGGAATCGTGAAATTATAAAGAAATAAACATAATTACTTATCAGCGTAAAAATCTCTCACTCTTATATAAAATATTATAAAACAGTTTATAGAATGATAAATATGAATTTATAATCCACTCCTCACAAGAAATACATTTATCAGGCTATTAAAGAGTATTTAATATTTCGTTATGATGATTATATATATTTAGTATTATTATTGTTAAAACGGTTTTTTCAGAATACACAAATAATCGAGCATAATAATATCGTACTTGTAAAACATATTTTTTGACACAATTAAACCTGTAATGAAACACATATATGAGACAACAGTAAATAGCTTGTATGACATAGAGGAACTCCCCACCCACCATCCAATCACCGGGAGGATCATGTCCAGTGAAGCCCAACACGAAGGGGATTTACCCACCTTGCTCTGACACCTCAGCTTGTCGACTTGAGCCTTCAGTTATACACACTAAACTAATACCCATGTACATATATATTTGCAAATAGCCAAGACCACACTAATGTAATTTGATGATAGAATTATATTTAGAGATTAAGTACTAATACCATGTGTGACATAATATAGTAATATTGATTTTATTTTTTCAATACAATTATAGATTTACTAATCAACCCGAAAGATTAACAATGGATTGTAAACCAATGGATTTATTTTAAATTACATTTCTAGTTAAAGTTACTGGAATATTAATACAAAAAAATGGAATTAAATAGTTAACATTTAAATCTTATCAAAAATACAAACCGAACTTCATAAGTTCGTAAACAAAAAAGGCTTCCCAGTTGTTTGGTTCCAAAGTGATTCTGTATGTTTGTTCAGTTGCTATTATTAACCGGGTTTCTTACGATACTCTCATATGTTATGTATAATATGCTTTTTTAACGATGTAGTAAGCCGTAACGTGTTTGTGTATTATCAGCTAAAGTTTACTTTAAAGATAAATATTTTGAAACCGGAGTTGTGTGGTGTTCATTACACAGGAGGTTGGTGTTCAATAATCTCACCAGACTTGTCAGTGAGTGTCAAGGAAATTTCCACTATTTCCTCAGATCTCTATATTCTCATTTAAAGCTTACTTTAACAACAATATGTGCATTTTAAATAACTCAAAATTTTTATTTTTTATTTTTATATTTTTTATTTTACGTCAAAATATTATATATATATAACATAATAAACAAATAATATTTTTAGTGGATGCCATATTTTTTTAGTAATAATAGCTAATAGCTCGTAAATATAAAAACTTTGCAAGTTTGACTACTAATGCGTTGGATAAGTTTGTGGTAAAAACAACTATAAGCACAAGGCCAATAAAAATAACGAAACCGTACAAATGCTGGAAAATCCTCAAAATTATCTCTACATGAGATAAGTTACAGTTGGGTTCCTTAATTTATTTTATTGGCTACCAAACAAAGTTGGTTCAATTTAAGTTGAAAATTAGTTTTATACTTAGTTTCACAGCTGGAGACGGGGTACAGACTGGACGTGATGAATGAATCCATTTACAGGCCAATAATTTCCTCTGTTTTATTGAATGCTATAGTTTATTATATCATAATATTTTAAAACTACAGAGTTCATCCTACGAATTCTAATGTGTGTATGACGATATTTGTGTAAAAAAAGCATTTGAATGGTCAGTTAAATTCATTTGGCCATATCATTCTGCATTTTAATTGTGATGAAAAGTAAGACATCCATATTTATGATGATTTTAAACATAAATTACTAAAACACATTTTGTACCATTAAGTTTAAAATATAAGCAATGTTCATTAATTCAGAAAATTTAGTAAAATTACGTCACAGCGGAAAATTGTTTAAAGATGATTGATTTGTAGTAGTCCCTTAGACTGATTTATTTTTCGAAGAGATTAAGACTTAGTAATTATTGACTAGTAAAGAGTAATTTATTAAGACAATTTAATTTATAAAAGTCACTTTTGTTTATTGTTCGTCAATGTAGAAGGGGACTAAAGTTTGTATTATATTATGCGGATTATCAAAATAAAAACCAATCATTGAGGTACAAGTTATTTAATACTTTTGAATTTGATAATATGATTATACATTGATGTTGTTAACTTAATTAGAATTAAGATTAATTATTATGGAAATTAAAGTAAAGAATTAGAAATACGAGATATTGAATTTAATTTGGGTTTTAATAGAATGTCCTTGACTATTATTTATCATTGAATATTATTCATGATTTTAATTTTAACGAAAACAGTTTTTATACCACAATGTTACTGTTTGAGAACGAGATATTGGCGTTCATATTTATTTTTAATCTGTTTGCATGCCAGTTTGCCAATGTAAAAGTGTCACTGATGGAAACAGCTAAATTACAATTCGTTAAATTACAAAAATATGGCTCTTCGGTGTAATAGTAAGTGTTTGATAAAAATTAGTGAAAGGTGATTCAATTGCCGTGTAAAGGCTCTGTTAAAAATTTTTAATAGTGTATATGCATGTCAATTCATAACATTATTCGATAATACACAACATATTGGCAAAGTATGCGGACCTACAGCTGGCAATTAATTATCATTTACTTCATAATGAGCTCTTTTTCTAACTTCGATACGTTTAATTTATAGATCTAACTTTAATTCATGTAGAATAATACAACATAATTTTATAATAATGAAACTTTAATATATAGAAAAACTCAACATTTATATTATTACGTTAAGGGTACAGTTAAAAATTATGATTAAAATATTCTCCTTATCCATATATTAAGCTCTGGTCGTTGAAAACTGTTTCTGCTGAAAATAATATCTTTATACTACTTAAGCATAGAAATTTATACAACCATAAAATATCCCAATAGAGTTTGTGTCAAACCCGTCTTAAGACCTCAATAAACACTATTGAGCAGGTTTTGCGATATAATTTTGTGAACTATACACTGTTTTTGTAACTATCGTTGCTATTATTTCTAGAGACAAAAAGATATTAGGAATATCTTCAACGAAATATTGGAAGACCAATAAAAGGAGTATTCGTACAAAGCACACGCATAACTATTTTATTAATTAGCAGAAAAATAACTGCTCTAATAAGGTGTTTTTATCTTGAGGTACTAAAGAAATTCTGATACCAATATGAAACACAAGGAACAAAACTTTCACAAGTAATACATCTTGCATTATATTTTTGCAGTGTAAAATGTAAACGCCAGACAAATACGAACTGTGGGCTGTAAATACAGGAATGTTGCATAGATTGATATACACCCCAAAAAACCACACCCTACACACCCCTCATCAACACCGGTTACTGTCTCTCACAAACATTTCGATAGTTGAACAGTGTGGAGGTATTTCTTAAATATTCTAAGGAAATATTAAATTTTTATCTCTTGGAGCAATGAAACTTATTTATTGAGATTGAAATGATCAATCAAGTGGTCTGGTCACTATCCGACTCCATAATTCCACTTTATAGTTATCGCAAAATTGCATATGTTGGGAGCGATAGGATTACCAACTCTCATTCACCAGGCGAAGCTAGAAAGCTCTGGCACTATAATAATATAGAGGCTAAACATTTAACAACTTTGCTTCAAGCTTTGAATAACAATACTAAAGCTTATTTGGTAACTGTTCAAATCTGTATTTTACGGTAAAACTGTCTTGATGCATAGCCCTTTTATTCAAGGATGATAGGCAAGAGTTGTTAACGAGTGTTTAGTCAGGATGCTAATAAAAATGTGATGCATTAGTATTTATTATAAATACCCATATATTGCTTATTTTGCCATAATAGAGCAATAATATTTTCATACATTTGTTGTGGATTTACAATTTCGGATTTTCTTTTTAGTCATTATTAGCCCTTTTTAACTCATACACTGTGCATCCTTTAACGGAAAATGTGTACACTTAGGCTTGGTAAATCCAATTAAGGCGCGATTCATAAAATTATAAAAACAATAATTTCCAATTCTAATGATAAAGAATTATCTAAATATTCATCTAGCTTTGAATGTTACAATACCTATTTTAAATATCATAATGATTGCACAAACAACTATAGCAACATATATAGAGAAATACTGCGGTAGTGAGACACAGGGAACAAATATCGAAAGGATCAACATAAAGGTAAATATGCAGAGCGTCTGGGCTCACAGCCAGTATTTTAACCCTCGCGTCACTGGTTGCACTGGCTTATGTAACGACGTTCGTAGTACCCTGACTTTGTGACAGAACCTTCGAAAAAGCAGAAACGTATAAAATAATTTACACTATGTTACCCTTATTGCATTAGTATTTTTTTATTTATAATAAGAGTTTATTGGTTTATAATTAATTATACCCGAAATAAAAAACCCAAATTAAACTTAGGATTATTACACATCTTCATATAAAAGTTAGCAAATCGAATGCCTTATGATAACTGAATTAAATAACTAACTCTCAGAAGAACATTTTTTTAGTGGAATGCCCATTTTGATATAAAATATGCAACAATTTTTTTTTTTTATTACTTAGTCGCTACCACTGTCCAAACTTTCTGGCTTGTAAGAGTACATTTAAACATAAATGAATCATATGGACTTTTCAAAAATATGTTATATTAGTTTCGGCTGCTGCTCATACTTAACTCTTAACCAACTCGTTAAGTAATATAACTGGAGTTTTAGTATTTTTTGTCTACATTTTATTATAAGAATTCCTAAAACTGACTCGGTTCCCCAGAAGGGTTCACTTAAAGATGATTTGTTCCATATAATTAAATGGATACACAAGGGGACAGCAAAAACTGATTTTAAAATCTAAGCTAATAATAAAATAGTGTTATAATTCCGTATAGAAGAATAAATGTAATAATATTATATATAAGATAGTCTATTAAAAGTTTGTGTGATGTTTTCTTAGATTTTGATGACAAATATCGTTCAATAGTCGAATTTACAATTATATTACTGGCTTCATTGCATTTTCCAACCTAGGCTTTGCCTCACTGGTAAAAGCAATCTTAACCAGCAATCGGCATCTTTAAGAATAGAAACTGTATTTACCATTTCCAATAAACCATGTATCCACTTAATTAGGAATTCTTACCTCCGTCAAATCCAAATACGATCGAGAGGTGTTACAGAAGTCACATGTTTTGGGAATAAATCCATTCTTAAACTACAGTATAAAATATGATAAAATAGCTTCGTTATTATTTCTAAAGCATGTAAAACATATTCCACAACAATAAAGGCTAATTAAAAAATGCATATATACCGCACAAAAGCAGACAAGACACAGAACATGATCAGTTTAACAACATTCCAGCTTCTGTATTGCAACCGTTGATATCAGTAGTCGCAGTAGAAACAGCCAACCCAGGTTGACTCTAACTCAGAATGGTATTATCTATTTCATCGCCATAAAAATTTGTATTAATAATTCAATATTATCTTTTGCGTCTTTCTTATTAATTGTACTATATTTCATTTTTGTCATTTCTTTATTATCACATTTTATTTTAAACTGATGTTTAGCACTTTTAACCCCCGATTTATATAGTAGATATAATGATTTGTATGGAAGCGGGTACCGTGCTAAACTTTAGTTTCTGCTTACATAGCGTCAAAAAGGTAGGGTTTTTATGCTGTGTGTTAAACAATCGACAGGTCTGTCGATGGCAACTGGCACATGCAATTTTGATATAATAAAAAATTTTTTGGCTTTGGATTTTAAGAAGGTAATATTAGCAAATTAACCGACCGTTTAATATAAAAGAGGCACAATATATGAATTGAAAAATATATAATCACCGTTTTCCAATTATTAATTATGATTGTAATTAATGTCCTTTAGTATTATATAAGAAATATATATTGTATCATTAGTCCTCAACCTCATTAAAATCACGTCAATTATCTTAAATGACTTAATATTACAGTTTTGTTTCCAATTTGCGTCTAAATATTAATCAATAAATTACGTTAAGGATACTACGTTCCAAAATACAAATTGTTACTTTAACAAAAAAAAATGTTTAAAGTTAATATACCGATGCTTAAAAAAAGTTTAAGTTCTCAAACATGTATGAACACATCCATAGTGCCAACTTATTTGTAAACCAATTTAACCCACACCAGACTCCACAAATACAAAACAATTACTGATATAATTTTTACCAAATTTTAGTAATGTGGGGTGTGCTAAATATGAAACAAGTACTATGCGTTGATAGCAATACATCCTTTTCGTTTAGCCGTAGCAATTGCTTCAGTTCATTCGATTAACTCCATTATCTTTTCATGACAACGTATAGAAAGGGGTAACAACTTATTAGTAATCGCGTTATCTCTAGGCACGATAAAATCTATGGTATGGAGCTTTGAAGTTTGCAAATATTGCATTGGTCATAATATCCAAATTATGACCGCAGCGTTCTGTTTCGAATGGATTGATAAATAAGCCACATGGACTTGCAATTCCTTTTGTATTCGTTGTAATAGCGATGGACATTCATATAGTAGAATTTAATTGACGCCGTTAATGGTAGAGATCGCTTTTAAGTTCAACAAAATTAATGGAACTTGTTAGTTCAACTAAATGGAACTCAAACCCCTCCTAATTAGTCCTGTTCAAGTACAATATTCATGTTTACAAATACAGTGGATACGTAAGGCTTGGTTATCTATAGTTAGCACATGTATTTTATGAAGAACGGATTAATTTCTCAGATGATATTGTGGTTTATAACCAATGTAATTAAATAATGTCTACCTGATTCTAATCACGGAGTAGTGGTCAGCCACAAACAGCAGTCACCTCGTTATCTCCAACAAGGTCGAGTACGTGACATATTTCAACAATGTGTCACGTTCTTTTGTTGACTGGTTTGACGGTGGCTAGCCCTAGTCTACAATTCAAAATAGATGTTATGAAGCTCTTAACCTTAATACTTTAGATTTCAACCTTGAATAGCTTTCTTTCAACGAATATTATTCCATAGGTAGAATATTACATTGTAGTAGATAATTTATTATAGAGTCGCTAACATTGATGAATAAATAACAGAGCAGATTAATTATCATCTATTATCTTCAGTGGCTTTGAAAGATATTTGTTATTTCATTTAACTTGGCAGTTATGCACTATGGTTTCGTTTGTGAACAATTAAAGCCCTATACTGGTACATATACTAAATATCTAAATGTATATATAGTACTCGCGTACTTAAATTTTAATAAAAATTTACGTATCAATTAGAATTTAAGAATTGTTTGTATATATATTTTGCAAATATAATGGTATATTAGAATACCTTTTTATGTCAGGAGAGCCTTACATTATATTTATGTTTCTTCTGACTAAGGATGGATTTATTGACAGACAATTAGATAACAATTTTGTAAAATAACAATGACTAAAACTTATAACTAACATATCTATAAGTTACCCGGAACTTAACCGAATTATAAAAATTAATGTTTCTATACATGATTCGTATTTGCTAATAATCAAAAACTAAATTCAATTCATTACAATTTACAATATAAACATATTCTTTCACTAACTTATGACGTACAAGGAATTTACAATAGTACTGGGAATCTTACTGAGAACAAACCGCTAACAGTTTGTGGCGAGTAACCCACGATAGACCACATATCGCGACTGTATACTGTTCTTCCTCACACGTATCTTGCCTACTGTCGTGTGTGCTTGTATTTGTATTTTGCCAAAAATATGTCTCAACAATTCGTGTCCATTTTTTGGTTATTGATTTCAACAGGTAAATCCAATTGCATTATTCAGTCTTTAAGGATAACTAATTCGACTATTTATAAAGTAAATGTATTTATAAATTAAATTGCATATTCTTTTGTAATGAAGTATTCGGCATTTTATATGATACGAATACAATTTTAATGTTTATCTAATGGTGTTTTTTAACGTTTAAAGGATTTGCCATGATCTTAATTTTTTTAATATATATGTATAATACCTCGAATTCACTTTAGAATTTACAAGATAATTTTTAAACAAGAAATAATCGTATTTAAATCCAATGTATATGGTAAATAAGAGTTTTTTTAAATATTTATACGTTTAAATATATGGATGTTTTGTAAATCAGATTATATAACACTTTTACCATTTCTCAAAAAAAAAAAAAAATTAAAGGTGCCTATAAAGTAGTCCAATACTTCTTTTAATCTAAACTATACATATCTATATGCCTGTTTCTTTAATATTGATACTGTTGTAACCCTTTAAATCTAATAACATAAGTGTTTATTTTAACGTAAAGAGTCACTGTAAGTACAGTAATGGTTTATATGGAAAATATTTTAAAATTTATTACTATTTTAACATAAACTAACTTACTGATATATTTGTTACTTGAGATCTCTTGATATTTTTCTAGTTAACTTATATCCGTACTTAAATTTTCCATGACATTGTACATGATTATAAAACTGCATGACTTTATTATAACATATTCTATTCATTTTAAAGTTTTGTTCCAAAATATTACATTAAAATAAGGAATTATGCTTTTTAACTACTCATTATAGGGTTATATTTATGTTAGAATAATGAATCGGGAAACATTTTTGAAAATTATTGTATTTCAGACACGTGTTTCAGTATAAACCATCTTCAGTGTGAACAATAACCTCTCAATGATGTTTCTTAATTTAATCTTCCATTCGAAATCAACCATTTTAAGACTGGTTATTATGTTACTATAAAGGATATGTCTATGAAGTACCTGTGAAAAGTAGCAGGTAAATTTACAAAAATGTGTGAGAAGATACAAAAATACCAGTTAAAGAATAACTTTGCTAAAACATCCAATCAAGTTGATTCGTTGTGAATACGAAACGCATGTGGTATTAATCTTATTGTATTATTAGTTCTCACATAAATCATGAACATTATAACTTAACCTTATTGTTATTTTATAACAATCTAATCAGAAAATCACTTTTTACTATGTCCTCTTGACTGACATTGAGAAAAATGAGACAAGGTGACTAAAATGATAAGTGATGAGGAACATGGATCTGATTTGTAGTTTTTCTGAGATTTGCAATATTATTTTAATTTTGTCTGTTATTTTTAAATATCGTATAGATTTCAAAATACTCATATTTACTAAAACTTAAATCCCTTAATTATGGAACATAGCTCAGAAATAATCATCAGTATAACAATAATATACTGCTTTACATAGTAAAGACAAATGTAGTTAAAGAACTGTTGATTTACCTAACATAATGACATTAAAATATAAATAATCCCCACTGACCATGACAGATTTTCTTTGCTTGAAATCTTAAATTTATAGTATATTTCCTAATTTTCGAACGTCATAATAACAATAAAATGTAATAAATCTTCTGATATACCCACGTGTTAGTTTTCAAAATTAAAAACTTATAGTACACAAAAATATATGTAAATACAAAAGTTATAAACACTGGAACTGGGACCAGGGAAATTTAATTGCATTTGTATGTATCATTAATTGTATAATAATTTAATAAAATGTGGAATAGTAATAACTGTGATAAATTAGAAACTCTAGTTTGTTTTGTTGATCAGTATATTAATAGTAAAAGTTTTATATATTAATAGCATCATTTAAATTTCACATTAAAAACATAAAGATCTAATATGAAATTTTATCAAAAATCCTTGTATTTTTTAATATATGCAGAATTTGGCAAATAATACTTTCTATTCAAGATAAAAAAGTCTTACTTTTAAAAGAAACATAGTTTCTTAGCAGCAGTGGTAAACCTAAGATTTGTATGCATCTTCAAGCGTGTGCATTATACGTCAGAGATCGCTAAGACATGTTGACCACACATTTAAACGGGCTGGACGGCTCGCTTGAAACTTGTAGACTACAAAGCATTGGCCACACCTTTGTATTAGGCCATCTTTCAATCTTGTTGTGTGTAATTTCTTATGTTTTTGTTAATATGATTGTACTTTTAAAATATGTTTAATCTTACCGCGTAAACATATTCACGAAAGCACTTTGGTTCACTGTAAATAATTATTTTTTTATTGTTTATTTCTTATACTACAGAGAATTAAATAACTTAAAAATATATTATTCTACTCATAATATATTATATTGGTATCAATTTATATTATTGAGGGACCAAAATAACAGCTCTGAGGATTATTAAATAATACTGTATAAAAATTCAAATATGATTTATTAAAAGTAATTCCGTAGGAAAATTAATAAGATATATGATAAGTTATTGAACTGTAACAAACATACGAAAGATGTATGAACTAAAGTCAACAAACCATAATAACATTATATGCTTAATATGTTTCCAATAGAAAGTATATCAATTATATCATCATGTTTCAGTAATTTTTTTTTTTTGTAAACATGGAAATTAGGTAAGTAATAAGCTGTATATTTTAACACGATTTATGTTTAACATAGACCAAATTTGATAAACCTATATGTAAATTTATAATATTATAGTATTAATCTTGGTAAATCTTGGCTTTATTTAATTATTAAAATAACAAGGTGGCGTATCAGTCTTCGCTGAATTTGGGTAACATATTAAAAGTCTCTAGTTTTTTAACTCTCTAGACTATCTTGAATGAATATAGAGACATACCAGATGAAATTATACAGAAAAGAAAATTTTACATCCCTTCGGCAGACAAAAGAGAAATTGAGTCGTCAGCTTGTTATTGACTTCAGCAACACTCAACCTAATTCTATAAATGGGCATGCACTAATATAACTAGCTCTTGTGTATGTAAAAATGAAGTCTTCATCTAAATTATAAGTCTACAGATGAATTGAGATAATGATACATTCATTTTTTCAATGAGTTAGGTTCTTCAGCATAATAATATATAAGAAGAAATAAAAAACTCAAGAATTACCTGATATAAGGTTTTATTCTAGAATTTTAACGGGGATTTTCTACTATATTTTCCATTTATATTTGTAGAAAAAAGTAAAAGTACGCTACAGTACGTAACGTGTAAGAGGCTTCGCAAGTCTGTGGATGTAATATTTTGCGTAATAATTATTTTTACAGATATGCAGAGGTCAAAGTGACAAAAAACTGATAGCTAAAATTTAACAAAGGAAAGAAATAAAGGTTGTCTCAGCCTAGTAAGTAATAGACGTCAATGAGGCTCATTAAATTTTATCGTTGTACGTGCACTGCTATAGAAAAGATTTCTGTATATATTTAAAGTTCCATAAGACTAAGTCATCACGTTATCTTATAAAAATATCTTACATATATCTAAAAATGCATAGCTACACGTTATATAAAGTTTTGTTCATTGATTTTGGTTTCATATTAGTATTAAAATAATAATAGAGCCAGCGAGATTTGGAGGGTACTACAAAGCAAGTTTGTGATGAAATCAAATTTGTGAACAACTTTAAAAATTTACTCTTTCCTTCCATTTTCTAAGTTTTTTACGACTAATACAAATATGTGAACTAAAACAAGATATTTAAAAGGTTAATTTTGAGCCAAATTTTAACTTCACTTTTAACAGTTATAGTTTCTGCAATCTGCATTTTATCGTTTATTTAGAATGGAAGATAGTTTTGTGTTCTGGGATGTGTAATCTGTAAACTTGTTATAAAATCTTCTTTAAATACTACCAATTACAACACAAATACTGATTTTTTTTAAATTAAATTAAAAACAAATGAGAGGGCTGTGTTTTTAGACGTTGAATTCTTTAAACGTGCTCCTTAGAAATGATTTTACTATATTTAAGCTTCTAGTATATCTGAAATTTAATCATCTTATAGTTTATCGAACATTTACTAGGCATAATTTTAAAAACAAAGTAATATTCCTAGAAATATCTATGGAAAAGGTAATCTTAGTATTACTATGTGATAAGTGCTAGCTAATTACAAAAAACTGAAACAAATAATTTGCCAGTTGGGATGACCTACAGGCTGAAAAAAGCCCTAGTTTCTACAGTTATTCAGCATATATATATATATATATATATATATATATATATATATATATATATTTAGATAACACTTTCGGGTTGCGCTATGCGAAAGTAGTAAAATAACAAAGAGCACATATAATTTTTAATGTGTGCTTTGTATAGGTTAAAAATTGTACTGTTTCAGGGTTTTCATTAGCTATCGACTTGAGAAACATTAAAACAGAAAAGAAAGATTTTCAACAACATTTAAAAACAATGAAAGAAAACATCTCTTTTAGTGATTACGCACTAGTCATTGAAAAATCAGAATGGAAGGACACTGTTGCACCTGTAGAAGAAATTTACAATGAATACAACCAACATAATGATGACAACTTGTTCCACCTATCGGCATCGACTGAAAAAACATCAACAGGACTAGTATATTACGTAATATTGGCTATAATCATAGTTAAAGTAGTTATTTTTGTACTTGGGTACATATTGTATAAATTAAAAATTTTAAATCTCAACACACAGCAAGAATATACGGTTGTATCTTAGAATAAATTATGGTATGCGTTGGTATCAAAGTTTGAAAAACAAAGTTGAAATTTATTTGTTGTGTATACAATGTTCTAATAAAAGCATCGTTAGTGTCAATGTTTTTGGTTTTTTATGAATGATCCTATACTATATAATGATTTTATAAGAATATATTATAAAGTGACGATTACTATACGTAATTTGTATAATACTATAGGGTTATTATTAAATATAACAATATGAATTTGAGTACGATAAGATCTTTTATGTATAAGTGTTATATATTATTATGTTTAGGAAGAAACACAATTAATTCCATCATAGTTTAATAATTATCTTAATAGAGATTTTTTAAACGATTTATCTTCTTGTTTCAAGGGAAAATTTGGAGAAATTTAGAATCCAATGATTTAGTATAGGCAACTAAAGTGTACTAATGGCCTAAGATTCACTTTCATAAAATTAAAATACGGATAACCTTTGAGTGTTTACGTTGTATAGTAATTATCTTATATATTTATTTTGCAGCAAACAAATATAATTGATATAGTAATTTTAATTTCAAATACGCGTATTAATCGAATTCTTTCACGAAACCTATCATACGAGGTAAAAAACAGAATATATTTCTGGATGCTTTCTGTTTCTGTGTCCCCTATTTGCGTAGAAATCACTCTTGGGATTTTCGCCAATGGAATGGCCTCACAGCAATTAGATTCCTACTTCCGCAAAGAGGGATTAAATTGCTTTATATTGAAAGATAATTTAAATACATAAATTTATTTTCAATGGTAAGATTTAAATTTACACAAACTATAAAATTTTAATTTCATTGCTATGAATGTTTTGTTCGTTTGAAATGACGTTAAAAACAGGTTTAATGATACAGACTTAACAATTTAAAAATATAAACAGCTGCTATACAGATAAATTAAAAATGTCCTCCAATGAACAGTTTTCATAAATTTCGCCTAAAATTTTCAAAGGTGGATAAAATTCCAATGATTGCTTAAACTGAAACAAGCATTTTCAAATACCTTGAATACATCTCATTTTATCAATTTCTGCATCAAACATGGACTTTTTTATGTGACAGTTTTTAGCATGTTATTAAACATTACTCTCGAATTTGCTACTGACAAGTAAACAACAAGATTATATTATATGGCCCGATTTAATAGGCATTGTAACATAATGAATTATTAAGAATTCGTACTGTCTGATCTACCGAAAAAGATTTAGTAAAGTTATAATAAAGCATTTTCTTTTCAATCAATTATGATGTATTATTCAATAATTAATGATGTTTAATTTCTTAACTATATCTGGCATTACAGCTAAACAAACTTAGTTTTATTACTTCACAACGTATTGATTTCTAAATATATAAACAGCTTAAATAATTGTGTATATTCTTTAAGTAGATATTCTCTTTAAATATAAAATAGTTTATAATAATTCATTTTTTTAAATTTCAAAAAATCTTTCATATTTAAAATTATGTTATATCAGAAATTCATTAGCCCAGTAAAACTTGAAAATAATGCTGTTGATAATTTACTGTAGAAATGGAGGGCAACTAATTTACCTTGTATACAATGAGATGAACATATTGAAATTAATAAAAGAAAAGTGTAATTACCATATATTACTTTATTACTATTATTAAATATATTTGAATACAGATAGAATCGAAACCTATACTATTTATTACATACAATATGAGAAGTTAAGTAATTTTTTTTAAAAATTTACCATAAATATTATATATATATATATATATATATATATATATATATTATATATATATATATATATATATATTTGTGTGTGTGTGTGGGTGTGTGTGTGTGTGTGTGTGTGTGTGTGTGTGTGTGTGTGTGTGTGTGTGTGTGTGTAATTTCAATAAACATTGAATCACAAAATGAACTTGCTCCGCCGGGGGAAGTAGATTTCTTAGAGTGGTATTTTATTTATCAGCGTAATAAAGGAGAACTACTACTAAACTTAACTATAGTATGACGGTTTGATCAAGTGTGCAATGCGTCAGCTCCAGTTCACATTCCTCTGTATGCAGGATCTAAAAAAGCTGTCAAAGACTGGACTCATCAAACCTGGCGTCATGTTATTGCACTACGATGTTTTAAGCACTACCTCTAATGACGTTAGACCAACCGAGTTTTCTACACGTAACTTAGATATGGTGGGAAAAGATGATTTAAAGTGATTGATGAGTTCATTTCCATGTTATCTACGTCTTGATTCTGACAGACACCTGCCACAGACTTGATTAAGAGGAAAATGATCCATCTAATGAGATAATGGATGTAATTTTTATTCACATAAATTCACACTATTCTTTATAGTCTAGGTGCATCTCATGTGAAAGCGACGCAAGGAGTTTGTTCTGAGCTTCTTCGTTGCCGAATTTCTCGTATATAGTAAGACACGCTCTCGATTACAGAACTCAAGTCTATGACAATATGAGATTTCAGACGCTGCACTAAAGGGAAGACGAACTGGACCGGAACTCAAAATTCATATGGCAGACTCATCTCTAACGTTGAAAATATAATTAATCTGAACAAAAATGTTCCTACATGTGCAAAACATGATATAAGCGTGAGGTTAAATTCTGATACTTCTAACGATAGTTAATACCTACCTGACATATGCATACTTTACGTTTTTAAAAAATTGAATAGGACTTTATAATATTATATCATAAAGGTTAACTAAGTGTGTTAGCCGCGGGAACGGCTATTGTAATAAATACAATTTTAATAATATAAAACGTAATATATAATATTTTGAGAAAAATACTATTTCCTCAGATAATTACGTAATTATGTGTATGTTCTTTTTGGTTCCTTTTAAATAATAGGTTTTTAAAGAATCATTTCAATCATAATATTACACTTCTCACATAAAATTTGTAGTAACTAACTAATGTCAATGAAGTTGATCTAATTTAGTGGGTTTTCAGACAATTGTAATTATTGCAAACTTTCAGACAAACAACTGTGTGATAGACAATTTGTATTGATTTATAACATAAATTAAAGGTTTACTGTCATAACTCAGTACATGAAGCCAAAACAATCTTATGTAAATGACTAAGACTTTAAACTAGATAACATTAATATATTCTTACATTTTCTGTAGCGAATTTCATAATGTTATTTATCTTTAAAATTGGAAAAAACGGAAGTACAAACATCTCTGTACTTATAAATAGTCAAACACTCAGTATGGGTTTTATAAGTATATTTACCGATTCAGATCTGAGATTACAGACTAATATTGCAACTTGATATATGTTATGCATACGGCTTTACTATGACAGTAAACCTGGGATAATCTCTTATCCGAAGCTATATGTGATGACGTATGTGATTGTGTCCCTTCCTAAATCCGGGAGCTATTTTTTAAGCTTTATTCGTATAATCCAATCTACCCTGACCTGAAATATGAGGATCAGTTACATCACTGAAATATACTGTAAATATTTTTTTTATTTGTTCAAGTCTATTAATTTGTGTTGGTAGTTAATAATAATAATAATAATAATAATGTTGTCTTTATTTTCATCAAGCGTTTCTCAGTTACATACAGAACAACTGCTTTTCAGAACAACTATCGTCAAATACAACATATACATGAAAATTAAATACAAATAAATAAAGAAAATCTATACATTAAGCAAATTCTGCCTCATGTTATTCTTAAATGTAGCTATTGAACATTGTTTCACGTTTGGTGGGAGGTCGTTGTACAATTTCGGGCCGAAATAAGAGAAGCTCCTCCTTCCCAACTCCAGCCTAACTTTTGGAAAGTGAAGAAGATTCCCATGGCGGGTTCTGCGCTGAGAGACCTCATCCCGAAATGAGAGCTTCTCACTAAGGTACTGAGGCTCCTGATTAACAAGAGCCTTGTGGACCATGCAACACGTCATGACCCTGCAGACGGTCTCTACCGACATCATCCCAGCGGCATCTCTGTAAGGAGAGACATGCTCAAATCGTTTCAAATTAAAAATGAAACGGATAGCAGAGTTTTGCAACTTTTGAATGCGATGCATGTCTTCTCCAGAAATGCTATTCCCGTAGGCTGGGAAACAGTAGGCGAAAACGGACAGGACTAGTGACTGCATGATACGTAGTTTCGCAGACTCAGGTAAAAGATCTCTAAATCTGTAGAGTCCCCTCAGTCTACCGAGTGCTCGTTGACAGGCATGCGTGACATGGTCAGAGAACGTGAGGCCGCTGTCCAGCACAATGCCAAGAGTTCTCGCCCTACCAAATACAGCCAAACTCTGGCCATCGAGCCTCACCATCACTCCTCTTTCACTGAGGGACTGCACAATGTTGTGTGGCGCCGTATGCAACACAGTGCACTTGCCTATGTTTAGTTTCAGCCCATTCGCCATTGACCACCCCAATATTTTTTCAAGGTCGACATTGATCATATCAATGGCTGACACCATCTGCGATGGCTCATAAGACAAGTGCAGCTGCGAGTCGTCAGCATACAAATGAACTGTGCAATTTTGCACACAGCTTGGCATATCAGCTGTGTACATATTGAACAGAATAGGCCCTAGGCAACTACCTTGAGGAATGCCTCGATACTTCACAAGCGGGGTTGATGTTTCACTCCCTAAACACGTCACCTGCAGCCTGGAGTCTAAGTATGACCTTATCCAATTGACTACGCTCAAGTCAAAGCCATAATAGCTCATCTTCACTAAAAGCATCTCATGGTCCATTGAATCAAAGGCCTTAGAATAATCCAACATAACAATGGAGTTATATTTACCCCTGTCTTTGGCGTCAATCATATCACTGAAAAGATTTGTCAGGGCTGTACATGTACTATGATTGCGCCTGAAGCCCGATTGCAGCTTCGGTAAAATATCCGATGTTTTCATAAAACTGTCTATTTGTCTAATGGCAATCTTTTCCAGTATCTTAGACATGGCTGGGAGTATTGAAATTGGCCTAAGCTGGTCTACCTGATTGGCAGCTTGCCCTTTCGATATTGGCCGAACAATACTTGATTTCCATGACTTTGGAAACCCGCTGCCAACCAGGGAAACGTTTACCAGGTGTGTAATGGCTTTGACTGCGTAGGGGCTTACTGACTTGATCATGTCAATCGAAATTTCATCGGTGCCCACAGCTTTAGATTTTATTTCATTCATTGCCGAAATAACGTCTCTTTTACTGACAGCGTAAAACTTAAATTTATCTCTAATTTCTTCTCGGCCATTGGTTGCAAAAAATGCCCATATGCTTTTATCAATCTTAGGGCCAGCTCCCATGTTTATAAAGTATTCATTGATCTCATGCGCTTTAAGTTCTGGTGGAATGTTCGAGCAATCCCTTGTTTGTACAATATCATTTTTCTTAAGGCATGTCCAGAACTCCTTTGGATTTTTTGAAGAGGATAGCTTTTCAGAAAAAAATCTCTTTTTTGCAATTCTGATCATATTATTCAGTCGGTTTCTTATTTTTTTGTACCTCTCCCAGTCATCTATATGCCTGTACTTCCAATATCTATTTCGCAACTTATTTTTAACCCTCGTCATCTTTCGGATGTCATCGTTTCGCCATGGGCCTTTTTTCTTGGACACTTTCTTACATACTACAGGGGCATTTTTGTCATATACTTTCCTGATATTATTTGTTATCCATGCCTCCACAATATCAACGTCTTGTTCGTTCAATATACCATCCCAGTCACAAGCCGCTATCTCGCTTACAACTTTTTCTGGGTCACAGCTACTAAAATCTCTATATTTAATAAATTTGTGTTCTATTTTGTTCTTTGTAACCCCAACAATGCAATAGGTTAACTTGTGATCTGTAATGCTTACGCCCCTATGATCCTTAATACTCGAGACATCCACGACGCCGTTCCTCTTGACCTCAACCGACCTGTCCACAATGATGTGGTCTAACAATGTGGCTGAGGTTGTTGTCACTCTGGTGGGCTCATTGAAAATCTGTGACGTATTGGATTCTTTCAAGAGTCGGCAGTAATATCGAGATACGTTGCTTGTTTTTGACATGAGATCAACATTCATATCTCCTAAACATATCACACCCCTCACTTCGATCGCAAGATCCACGAACAGAGAGTGAAACAAAGAAGCGAGACAGGTATGCCTAACAATGGGCGGCCTATAAGCCACACACAGCCCGAGCCTCTCTCCCCTCAATTTCAAAACGACACAAATCGCTTCTATGCCAGGGTCAAGCTGATTCACGAAGGAGTGCTGTTCAACTTGAATGCCATCTTTTATGTAGATAGCTACACCACCGCCTCCTTCCTCCCCATCGGCATCATTTGCATTGGAGTTTCGGTCACAGCGCAACATCTGATAACCAGGCAGTGAATAGTTAACAGATGGAGTTGCTGGTTGCAGCCATGTTTCTGTCACTCCAAAAACATCAAAATCAAAATCAAAATCGCACACAACCGAGCCCATCTCCGAAAACCCCGTATTCAGCGATCTCATGTTTAGGTGCGCGACTCTGAGTTCGCTGCTTCCCCCCTCACGTGCAAGTTTCCCGAGAGCCGCGACGTGTCCACGACACCAGGACCACCGAGGTCATCCGGGCAGCCGCCGACAGCCCCGGTCCCAGAACTCTCGCCAGTTTCAGGGGTCGGAGCGACAGATGTGGCTTTCTGAGGGGGAGAGGTCGGCGCTAATTGAGCCAGGTACTGCGAAACCACGTCTAACATCAGTGATCCAACCCGTGAGGCACCTCCACGGTTCAGATGGGTACCCTCTCGGGCAAGGTCTCTCCTACCAACACAATTGTTAACCTCCACGAATTCAACCCCGAAGTTGTTGCACATCAGATCTAACTGGGAGTTGAAGTCGCGGAGTGCTCAATTGCCAATATCTCTCCGAATTAGAATGCTGTTCAACACAATTTTTGAATTTTGAAAAGTTGTTCTGGCAGTGTACAGCAGATCCGCCATACTATGAAGAGCCTCTCTCTTTCCGTGCCCTCCATTGTAGCCTGGACCTCCACTGTACCCTCTCCTAAGATTATTACAACCTACATGGATATACACTACACTTAAATCTAAGTTAACATAGTTCAATAGTCTACTTTTGACATTTTCAGTTCTTGCCCACCTGGGCAACAATCCACGATTGCACCTCTTTCAACACATGACCTGCTGGCATAGCGCAGGTGAGAGTCACCAATGAGCAGGACCTTTTTCAGATCCCTACCAAAGTTACCCCCCGGCTGAGTCTGAGGAGTGGCAGGGGCGGGGGCAGACGCCGGCAGCAAGGTGGGAGATGCCACGGCAGTGGTGGCTACAGTGCGCGGCTCGTCGCTATTCAGGGATGCCAGGGACAGCTCTGTGTAGATGTCAGCCGCTGCCTGGCTCTGCTTCTCTCGCGCCAACATGCTCCCGACTTCCAGCCGCAGGGTCTCCAGATCAGCCTCCAGCACCTCGATGGTCGTCAGAATACATCTGCGCTCAGCATGCAAAACAGTCACCTTCTCTTCATGCTCCAGATTCAGCCGCTCGATATCCATCTTTTCAGTTTCCCTGTGAGATGCTTTTCATTTGCCTATTTTCTTCCCTGATCTCATTCAGCTGTTGAGTAAGGCGAGATATCTTCTCACTGGCTTCGTCTTCTAGCTCGTTGTACTCCTCAGCCTTTTCTTTGAAACTGTTGTTTTAATCCTGAAAATTTGTTTTCAATGTTTTCGAGCTGCTCCCGAAGAACACTCAAGTCCTGATTGAGTTCCTTATTCACCCTGTTATTCAGTTTTGAGAAGAGAAGAGACACATGAGGAATAAGCCTTTCAATCGAGTCTACACCAAATTTTGCCGAAGTGCTTTTCAAGTCACTATAAAACTTTGATGCCAATTCAACAACATCGTCATCGATATAAAAAAAGTCCATCAATTATATTTAAAAGTTCCGAAGATCTAGTTACAGGCATCTTTCTATATATATTTAAAATACCCAAACAGTATGATTCACACTACTTGTACTTATATATAGTCAAACAACAAATAAATAATACAAGTGCAATAATAATACAAAAATAAATCACACAATAATAAATAAAACATACGTATTTTAATAAGAATAGTAATAATTTACACAACAAATAGTCAACATGTACATAAAAACAGTAAGGCTGTGTCAATAACAATTAATATGCAGATAAATAATAATCCTGCAAGTCCAGAGCGATGAATGCAGTGGCGATCTGTTCTCAAATTGTCAGTGGAGAATTGAAGGCGCTTCAAGAATCGGGCCGTGACGAAGTCCACTAGCCAGTCCTCGGGCGGGCGGTGTTAGTGGAAATTGAGAGCGGCGTGGTTGGTATCGCCAGCGACTCAGTTGTGATGCGCAGAGTGCCTGACAGCTGTTATCATGCGTCTGCCAGTTACTTGAGTCTCAGAGTTAGTGACATTGATTCCAACACAGAAACTACTTACAGCAAACGCATGCGTTGGTTAAACACATTCTCGTCACTATAACTTTAATAATGTTCTGAGTCTTTTTCTAATCTGTTCACTTTAATTAAAAGCAGTGAATTTACATAAAATAGCAAGACGCTATGTTTCTACTGGCAACATAGACAAGCCAGGCTTGCCACTTCATCATTATGTTGAAATCATTACGGTAGTTGAAATCATTATGTAGGAATTTTAATATTAATTCAAAATTTCTTTTAAGAAACTTATTCAACATAAAATAGTCTAATTTAATCTTAATTATGTATCAGTGTTTTATTTTGAGAATAAATAAACCGTTTACAAAAGCAACTATTACATTTTGTTACAGATATACGGTGTACTCATTAAATGAAAATGATAATCAAATTATCAGTATATTGAAGATCATTAACAATAAATTGGAAATGACTTTTTGGAACGTTTAAAAAAACGATAAGTTCATTAGAACTGCTCTTTGAAATACAAATTAGTTTAATTTCTATGGGCTAACAAAATAAGTTTCAAAATCAAGTACTTTTAGCACTCCTAAAATGAGTTATGTATATTTTTACTAATACTATTATAAAAATACCAATTACTAAATACCATGACACTAGTTTACTCAAATATAGACGTGTGAATAAACTTACTGGTTTTTAAAACACGTGCAAGCAAATAATTATTTCATACGGTGAAGTTATGTATTTAAGAAATAAGGCTAAGATAAGAAAGCGGATAAGGCATTAACATAGCATTAACAGTCAAATGTATGAAACATTAAAAGTAAAAATTTACCCTAAATTATTGCGTTTTAACTTGTGATAGAACATTGATATACTGTCAATAATACGATCAGGAGTGAAGAAATATTGTAAGTACAAATTTAAATACGAACGCTGATATTCCATATCCTTATCTTCCTACATTCACTACCTACATCCTCAAATAAGTCCTTTTAAAATGGAGGAAGACAGAGGGTCCAAATTTCTAACTCAATTTCTTCATTCTTTTGAATTGCTTTGAGGAGACCTCTCTAGGATCTATTTTAGACATGACTATTTTTGTGTACAGTTCTATAGTTACTGATAAATATTAAATAGTACGCAAAACCACTCTTTCCTTAAGTGCTGAGCTTTCAATTTAATCCTATGAAATAATATAAAATCTTTTATACATATGTAAACTATATATATATATATATATATATATATATATATATATATATATATATATATATAAGACGGGGGTATTAAATCCCCCGAAATATAGAAGTGAAAAATAGTTTTTGTTTTATTCTATTCAACATAGTGATTAGTATATATATATATATATATATATATATATATATATATATATATATATATATATATATACTATATATATAAACGTCTTGATATAGGTTTCAACTGTTATATCAAACTTTGAACACACTGAATAGTTAAACTTTACAATGTGATTAAATTAAATCACATATTTCAAAAACATAAAAGTCGTATACCATTTATCGTCAACTAGATTTTCATCAACATTTATTCATACATTGTCAACAAGGTAAACTAAACTTGAAAAAATCCAGCTTAAATCTAAACTATATTAATAGTTTAAGATTGAAAAATGTTACTAAAAGAAATTGTTATTATATATTTTTAATATACGTATATTATCTTTTTAATTAAATTAGAAGCATGTGGACAGTTTCTATCATCATTCAATGCAACATCTCTATCAAATAAGTTTTCTGGTTCACACCCTATTCACCTTTGTTAAATTTGTTTATTTACAGATTTTCAATTTTAAAGCAATATTTTTTACGTGAAGTACACTGGAAACTTAGCTGATAGTAATGCCACAGGCTGCCTAGCAATAAAAAACCTCTTCATTAATTAAAATCTTTGTCTTGTTGTCTAGAAGTGTTTTGTTATGAATAAATTCTTTGTTAGACTATGTTTAAGTTTATTTAAAGAAATTATTACTATTCATGTTCACAAACGAGAGCATACTAGTTATGTAAAAGTAATTAAAAACAAGAGTTTTCTTAAACGGATTTCATGCTTAACTTACTCTAAAGTGAAATAAATGTGTATAATGCCCCCCTGGGTATGAGAGAAATTAATTTTGAAGCACATCATAAGTTAAAACAATGTTAATACATTCCAACACCTATATTTTTGTTCAGAAGAATTATAATTAAATATATAAAACATACGTAAATATATGGATATGATTATTAATACTGGTGCAGCAGTGTTGTATACATAAATATATTTATTGATTGATAGTATTGTGAACATTATAAATTAAAACGGTTGCTTGGTAAATGATACAAAATACGTATGGCTTGCAAGGACAGTAAAAACAAGTGGTAATCTCTTTTCAATGAAAAGAATGATACCTATTATGTATCATTCCAAGTCTGGAAGCCAATTTAAAGTTCACTTACAAATCCAAGCCACTTTGGCATAACATTTCAAGTTATTCCCTATTATTAGCATTCAAGAAGCATGGAGTCTGTTGCGTTTATTGAATTATGCTAGAGACTATTCTTAATTTTTAATTTATATTAATTTGTTTCCTGCTTAAATAATTTTTTAGAAATAAAAATAGATTATAATACATTATTTACAACAGGTTTGTATTTATGATTGAGGGAATAACTAATCCAAAGAAAACTTTAAAATTGATTATAAAATTACTTACCAAACACACAAATAATTATAAAAGACGTACACAATTTGGCTAATATTAAAGGTAGTTTTTATTGGCAGATATATACACAATTACTAGGCTAAATTAAATACGAACGAAGCATATCCTATCATAAATATTGAAGAACTAACTTAGTGTTATCTCGGACCTCAGTTGACGCTGCTTAGTATAACCAATATAATCCTTTTTTAACGTTTTAAAGCATGTGGACTGGGATTGCACTTTATATCTACAAGGTGTTGTCTCCTTGCAGGTTGTCACTATTGGACCTCAAAGTGAATTAAAAAATGTACAGTTTGGAGGTTAAAATAATTCTTTTGAGAAAGGCAATATTTTAAAACTCAAAATATAGTAGTTTTTAAGTATCCGTCCATTTTTCAAATAATAAATGTATTTTCTTTTCTCACAAAAAGTTCATTTTTGGCAAAATCTATTCTATTATACATTTTGGAAGGGAAAGCTTACCAAACCAGCAGCTACAACTTTTATAAATTAAATTTATCTTCCAGTGATGGACTTTGACTATATATCTCCTGGGTGAACAATATCATTAGGCATCTTTACTGCATTTTACAAACAAATTAAATGTTATTGTTCACGATTTATCACAGAATTTATAAACGGAGCGGTCATTTTATGCATACTCTTCCCACCTTCATGATCAACATAATAAGAAATATAGTAGGTACCGAGCATGGTGGAGGTACAGATAAAAGTACAACGGTCAAGAACAGTATTCGATCCGACGCTAACACTAACTCAGCCTTAAAGTTTCTGCTATCTTAGCCCTAAATTGTTAATAGTATTCAAACCACTAACTGAATCACATTGAAACCAAAACAAAAGAAACCTAGATACTAAATAAGAACCTTGTGATTGCTTCGTTTAACGCAAAACTTTATCAAAAACCATCATATCATCAAAATAAAAGTATTTGATTGCTGTAAATTTGATGGAAGCCACAGGGTATATTAAATAAAAGACATTTTTATTTCTTGTACAATATGATTTATAAGAAAAGCGCTTACAACGGTTAAGGCATCGCCACCATTTACCGGCGAAAGCGCTTTTGTTTTTAAATTATATTGGGGAATAAATAAAAATGTATACCTTGTATCTATTACTATTATTAAAATAACAGTTCATTTTACAGAGAAATTACTTTTATTCTGTCACATCATCCCTTAGTAATCAATATAAAATATAAATATCAAATATTTATATTTGATATTTATATAATTAAATATAAATATTTAAAATATAAACATTTAATTTATAACATTCAAATATAAACATTTCAAACTATAAGCATAGATAGAAGAACATTATCTTTAAGAAACTCACGAAACTAATACCTACTTACGTTTAAGTAAAATAAACAGGACATCATAACAACAGCTTCACTTAAATCAACTATGTTACCCTGTTCAGTGTTGCGTTTATTAAAATGTCTCGTTATTTCTCTAACCTTCATGTTAATTCTTACCCAGCGGTAGTATTTTAAATATAAATTCTAACGGGGCGTTTACAAATTATTTGGATAATTTCTAATATAGTATTAATTTAAAGTGGCTTAAAAAATAAAACAAATATAAATGCTAACCCAATAGTTAAAGAAGCCTAAACTACCAGACTTGAATTATTGCACATCCAGTAATATCTAACAATATTAAATCATTTATAGAATTGTAATAATGGTTAAAATATGTAAACTGTTATATAATATGAAAAACATTTGTATAAAATTAAATTAAAATGCATCTAACAAAACTACGACGTTAGAAACTTTTAGTTATGCTTTAAATGACCAAAGTTTTTAAACTATTTTTCATTAACTTACTTACTTGTTAGGATGAATTATAAAAGTTGAATGGTGAAAAACAAGGGGATAGCTACAAATTAAATTAAAATTAAATTCTTAATAAATTTAAATAACCATAATTTAATACTTACATTTCCTAATTAAAAAAACAACATAGAAACAAGTTACATAATCAAAACTTTAAAATGTGTATTGTAGTTTCAAAGAATCATTTGAAAACCCTATTCTATAGAACATAAAGTTGTGTCATAAAGTGGGCCGATGAAGTTTTGTTTATATTCGTTGTTGTTAAATATATTGGTCAAAACTTATTCGAGTGGTAAACATATTGTTCCTATTGACTGCAAGTGCATTTTACTGGTTTAGAATTCGTGAGAAATTATGAAAATAAAGTTGTGACCAGTGCCTTCCCATGGGAAATTTAAGGTAAACTGAAAGATCTATCCGTCACTTGACCCAGATTGGTGTCCTGAGGGATTTTAACAGGATACACTTTTTGTAGGATAGAAGAAATGTACATATCTAATATTATCCGTTGGTTAGATTGAAAGACATTAAAAGAACTCTTTCATATCTTTAGCTAGAGGTGATCAACCGGAAAGCGACAGTTTAATTCCCTATAATTAAAATATTGTCTTATTTAATGTATTATTAACTGTAATAAAGTAAATTAAAAACATATTTCATAAGGTTTTTAATGCGTAAATGTAAGTGAGAGGTGCATTCCGATTTATGGACGTATAGAAGAATTTCCGGTTCAAGCACATAGTAAAAGCCTCTTTACTACACAAATATGAACCATCTCAATTCAGTTTTAAATTTTTTCCTGATTCTTACAAAACTTATGTTAGCTCTAAATGGTATATGAAAGAAGTGATTACTATTTACTTTTATATAATTTAAAAATATTTGAACATTTATATTTTTTTATAGTCCAGTTTAGCCAACACTAGTAGAAATAAACTTAACTAGCAATAAGATATGTATTTCTGAAGTAGGATAAACTAAGAATTTTTCAGATGCTTATAAATAAATCATTAATCACTATGTCACGATATACTCAACAATACGTACTGTAGGCAGACTAGTATGTTAATAATATAACAGTAAAATGTGAGATGCTTGCGTAGCAAATAAAATTTGTTTTTGAATAAATAAATTGTACGTAACTGTATATATATATATATATATATATATATATATATATATATATATATATATATATATATATTAATCTTCAATAAGAATTCTTCAAATGTATTAGACAGTTACTATATTTCGGCTTAACACGTCTTCAGGAAATTACAAAAATATAAATAGGGCTATAAGAACAAAATAAATATAAAACACACACACACACATATATATATATAATATATATATATATATATATAATATATAATATATATATGTATGTATGTGTGTATATTGCCACTAACACTTGTAAGTTATATGTATTTGTATATGTATATACAACCCATATAGAAGGCATATATGTATATAATTTCAATTAAATAATAATAAACTAACAGCAGAGCCCAATGACCGGATAATTCAATGACGCATTTACTATGGCCCATATTTTCATAAACGAATATAATATGTTTATTATTTTTTGTACTATTTTTATTTACACGTCTTCAATAAGCAGCTTTCTTATAATGTTATAATGTTGTATTAATATATACTTGTTACAATAATGAATATATACAAGTTTACGTTTATATACTATTTACTAAGAATCGTGAGTTTTACTTACTATGTAAAGTCCCAGAGAATTCCTTACATATTCAAATCCATGATAATTTTAAATAAAAGTGCTTTCTGAAATAATTTATGAAATAGGTACTTAAGTTAATATTTAAGTTTTTTGCGTATAGTTTTTTTCATATCTAGTCATTTTGATACATTCAGTTGCATGTATCGTTGATCAAAATTTGGAAATAAATCCTTTTTACTGCAGTAAATATGTATTATAGTTAATGTAAAGCCAAGAACATTAGGAGAAATCACTGATATAATTCCAGAACATTGTATGTCTGTGGGATACTCTGTGTTACGATGCACATCATGCCAAACTTCCCGAAACCTCACTCTGAATAGCAAGAATTAACATCTAACTTGTATTATCTTGCTCGTGGAATTTCTCTGAGATGGAACTTGTAAACAAGTTTTGTAGGACTATACGTAATTTGATCTGCATGATTTGCAAATATGTATGTTTGTCGCTTTATAAACAGTTGCTTTTAAACTTTAGAATGCTGCTAAATACAACCCACGTTATCATACATAACCCCTATCGAGCACTAAAACGTATAGTACTATTTAACATTAGTCCTAGGTGTAATATGGCTAGGGCATTCCCATTAATAGATTTGTTCAACCTTCTATCTAATGCTAAAATACTTTTGGTCGACAATAATTTACCAGTTAGAAAAAAATAAACGTCTCTGGCTGCTAGCTAAAACATTCATATTTACATAAATCCATAGATTATTTCCCAATTTATTCCCGAAGCTAACATATTTGAAACCTTTCTCAATAACATGCATCTTAAACAAAATACATGTCGCAGATACTTGTCCTTTTAAAATAATTACTACAATATTTATTTAGCAGCTACTATTTACCAGTGATTACATCAATCCAAAACTAATCAAATAATACATTTTTCTATAATTAATCCTCATAAATAATTTCAGTCAAAACACCACAAACTTCACTCAGTTTAAATCAACATAATCTATGAAAGCTACATTTAGTACGTAAGTTTGTATTTTACATAGCTAATAGTCTCTTATACAGTATAATTGAAAAAGTGAAAAAATTAAAATATTTTGATCTTTAAACATAATTATATATATATATATATATATATATATATATATATATATATATATATATATATATATATATATATAATTACTGAAATCTACAGTAAAATATTTTTTATTCATTTTTAGCAAATTATTGTGCATATATTCTGTTGTAACACTGGTTATGTTTACAAGGAAGCAAGCTTATAACTATATACGCATAAATAACTAGGATAAATTACTAACATTTATTTTAGTAAAACTCAATGCAGACAACCAATACCCGTTTGATGAGTATAGTAAGTATTGCGGGTATTGAATTTGAATTTAAAAAATAAATATATTTTTTTAATAAAGACATTTTTATTTCAAATACGCGTATTAATCGAATTCCATCACGAAACTTATTATATCAGGTGACTAAATAAGAATATTTCTCTAAACAATCTGGATGCTTTCTGGTTCACCTATTTGCATAGAAATCACTCTTGGGATTTTCACCGATGTAATGGCCTCACAGCAGTCATGTTTCTACAGAAGAGGGTTTCCATTCTTGTCTATTAAAGGAAGAAATATAAACAAACTATAAGTATTTATCTACGATACTTTAAATTTATACAAAGTATTTAAATTATCTTTACCAAGTGCTGCAATATTTGTTGTAAATGACTATTTTATCTCTGGAAAGAAATCTGACATTATACAGCCTAAGTTATTGAATATTAATATATAATGAACCTTTAGATGTTGCATAATGATTCTTTCTCTTTACATAATACTGGTTTTACCTAATAAAGATTTTTATCTCTCAATTATTAATAATGTTCTAAAACTAAGGAGGTTTTACATAAAGTGCTTTATTAAACAAAAACAAAATATAGTATTATTATTTTGTACAAATTATATATTTCTAAATAAGTAAACAGAATTTTGTGTACTTTCTATAATTGGAAATTCTCCACAAATTAAAAAAACTTAATAGTAGTATGAATAACTTACACGTAAAGAAATATATTATTAGCGCAGAGTAAACCTCCAAATTGCTGCTGTCGGTGTTTTACTTTATCTATTGAATATATTTAATGTATCTAGTTGACAATAACATAAACAAGCTTTTAATAGATAAGTATTTTTATGTTTAATTAATAATAGATAAATCCAATGCAAACAAATTATTTATTGATATAAAACGATTTATTTATTGAATACAATACAATAAATTCTGATTATACAGGCGTTAAAATGTGTTATAAATGCAACTTTTCCCGCATTTTTTTATTTCCAGTATTACCATACGAACAGTGGTCTCAAGACCCAGTGTATTTCTTTATTCAAAATATAAATAAACTGTTTCAAAAGCCCAACTACGGTTTGTGAGTTTGTTTTTTAACTCTTTGTTTTTTAACAGTACCATTTTACTTATTATTAAAAATTATGATAAATACCACTTTTGACATAAATAACATAAACGTGGGGTCTGTCACTTGATTTCTGTGGGTTGTTATGATAAACTCTCTACGGTAAGTACATAGTATGAAAATAAATAAACGAAAGTGAACCTTTAGCGAAAATAGTAAAAAGACGTTATGATATTTTTTATATTAAAATATATTTTTGACCAAGTAAATATATCTGAAAGATAGTAAAGATTCTTTAAGAATATCCTTTTCAAAGTAGGTAAATATAAGCAGAGACTCCAATTCAAGTGGAGGACATACAGTTTGTGCTTTGTGCTGCACGCTCCTCGGCGGAACAAATTCATAGACCGGTATCTTAGAACTTCTTTTTTATCAGGACAGCATTTAATGGAAATATTATAGAAACATAAATTTCACCATTAAGGTTTCAATTTATTGTGTTTTTACTATTAATAGCTATGCAAATAATCAAAAGCAACTTAATTACAAACTAATTTCTCAATAAGTACCTTAGAATATTCATGTACATTTTAAAAGTGTTATACATTTTATGAAATAAAAAACCATAATAAATATAGTAGTTTTCCTACTAAATGCAAAAATATTATAAGACTCGATTTGTGAAGATTTATAATGCATATGATATATGTTTAATACATTTATACGCCTACAATTATATAAAGGCGTATTAAAATAAAAAGCACTAAAATGTCAATAAATTTATAAATTGCAAATAAACCTAACATGTCAATACATATTATTTGTACTTTTATAATAGCTTGAAGAGAGTTATAACATATCTATTTGCACAAAAGTTAAAGTACAAAATTATTTTAATTTCACTCAAAACCTAAAATATTACATATGATATCCTACAAGAAGTACTCTTTATTGATTTACAAAAATTTAATTACTTTTAGATGCTTAATAATAATATATTTGGCTAGATCCTAAATTTAAATGTAGTTTTCGGTTGATTATGGGTTACAAGGACAACATTTGATCTAAATTTGATATTTTTGGTAAATCTGTATTAAAGCTACTAAATTTACCAAGCTTAAGCAGACTCCCATGCAACGGAAATATCGTGATATAATAATTCACATTTGTTATAATCAGATAAAACATTTCTTAAAATTTAAGTTTCAAACTTTCAACTCAATTTCATATTGGAATCAATTGCATTGTGGTGCCGGTCTAGGATCCATTTTACCCAGTACTTTTTTAAAGGAAATATAATACATTACGCAAACAATACGACTCTCTATTTTAATGCTAAGATTCCCACCACTAATTTTAAAAGTATACATAACATTTTCACAAAATATAAATCATTTTACAACCAAATTGGATTTATTTAATTGTATGAGGAAGCTGACAAAGCAGACTTGTGACAAACACTTCTTGATATATGCTTGAACTGAACAAGTAAGAAATACAGTATTTGTAGAGAAATAACATCTGGCACTTTAATATTTGATCAATATAAAATCACGTTCTTCATAAATAAAACACTAAGCAATTGAATTGATCAACAACAGTTATAAAATGTTGAATATACCTTTTACATTGACCTAAATAAATTTTGCTTTTCCTACAATTTATCTTTAAAAACGTTCAACAAGTTCCACCCTAGTTGAAAAACCTAACCTAACTTTAACGTTTAATCCTGGTTTAAGAATATGCTCCAGATATTGTTATTATATTTTGGTTAATATATGTTTTCATTTTATTATTAAATAACAAATATGATGAGACCTATTCCGTTAGCTAGAAGTGATTCGCTACTAAACAAGTATTCCTGTACATAGTGACATTATTTAATTATATTTTTTTATGTTTTAATGTAAGCGCAGTGTTTCAACCTGGTCTAAACCGGAATCCAAGATAGTAGTTATGGCGATGACTACTAGTAAGGATTAAGAGTTAGGAATGTATCATCTATTAGTTCATCATTCCGAATATTTTAAAATAAAACTATTCTAAATAGAGTACATTGTCGGAATGGTTTTAATAAACAATAAACAAGATTGTTAAAATAAAAAATAAAGTAGCATATGTAAAATTTAAAAGTCATATTTACTTAAAAAGTTATAGAAAATCCTACTCTATGGAAGAACAAATAGGCAGCCTATAGTTTTCAGTATGTTTTTAATTGAAACCCTAAAATATTTGAGTCATGACATTTAGTATTGTTGGTAAATTCAACTTCAATGTTAAATAAAACTTGCGTGTGTCCCAAGCTGTGCACATCTAAGAGTTAGGGCGTATTTCAAGTTGAGAACAAACCGAGAGTTTTTATTCCTGGACAACGTGAAGCTCCCTGGAGAAATGCATTCTTGTAGGCCAGCAACGAAGTAGTCCTCTAGGAAATCGGTCATGGTACTTATTGTGGCTACTTTAAAAGTTTCCAACTTGGTTTTTCTCGAACAACAGATTTTATTTTTGATATTTATAAAATGAAAAACATCTTCAACAATTCCATCTAAAATGATTAAAATACAATCTGAAACATATATTTGAAAGAGTGCCCTCAGATTATAACACACCGCGAGTACGTATATACCTTCATATATAAGTACGTATGAATGGCAATTAGGTACTATGACATGAAATTCCATTTATACATCAAATTGTACGTGTAAATTGAAATATTAACTTGGCTTTCTATAGAAAAAATTGTACATATATATGTAATGCAGTAATTGAGAAACATTTAAATAATTATCACTATGTATTTATAAAAACAAATTTTAAAGTATTTCATGATTATTCTGTTTTAATTTTTTATTGGTTTTGTTGTATCGGTGAACATTAGCTGGCGCAAGTTTGTCAATTCCGACTTTTTAACATTTTAATTTTAAACGTACGATTCCATTCTAGTTTAAACGATAAGTGGTAGTTCATCCACTTATGTTGCTAAACATCTATAGACGAATAAAAATTATTTCCATTCTAAGTGGTATTAAGATCAATGTCTATTAATCACTACAATAGTGATAATTTTCTAGAAGTTTGTTGAATAGCAATACTTTATTATGTGAAACAAAACAAATTTAGAAAATATGATGTGATTCTTTGTATGGATTGATTTATATATGCTACTTAATATTTATTATAAAAAGATACTTATAATATTTATATTCTATTTTATACAATCCATAGATTTAGTATTAAAACATTCAATAATGCAGTATAACCAAGCCAGGGAAGAGTGCTCTAGTCACCTATGAGTATACATGATCAAATAGAATCAGTTGAGCTTGGATGAGGGTCTTATGCAAAGAAAATTTCATTATTGAATTCTCTGTGTCGGGTTCATTCCTCAAGTGGAAAATATTTACCCGCATATTTTACCATTTTTACTTAGTTTTTGCGTACCTTTCTAAAGAAAACATGTTTACCTTAAATGTCTTATATTTTATAAAAATTTTAGTTAATATATTTCCGATATCAAAGTCGAAAATCATAGTATAGTTTTCTTAACAAATGTACATGATAACGTTTTTAACTATCAAACATATATTTTGAGTTTATTAAGAGAATTAAGGTTGTATTTGTGTTTTGAAGTTTGTATTTCCTAATATTTTATTTATATAGAGACAAATACATGAATTCTGTTTGTCTATACAAACAATGGGGGGGCTTAAAAGTATCATATTTTCAATTGTAAATTCATTTAAATATTCAACCCAATAATACTTTTTGAGAGGAAATCCAATTATAAAAATTATAGCTCGCATTATCAATAAATATATAATTTGGTAATGATCCTACCAAAATTGAACATATTAGTATTATCTGTTGCTCTCAATATCAAGACTTGATTTCAAGTTAATATGACTATGGGAGACGATTGGTTCCTTACTATACGTCAATATTTATACAAAAGTTTCACTGATACTATGGCTTATGCATTGAACATGTGTGAAAATCAGTTAAATAAGATACTAGTCCGGAATCAACTAAATATAAGAATCATATTATATTAAATAGGGCGGTTATTATGTTACATATGGAACGGTTTGATAAGTCAGCGTCTTTCTATAACTAAATAAAAGTGTTGTAAGAATTTTTTTATAATATTTTGCTTAAATAAGTGTCTTTTGTATATTTATTTTTAAACATTTAATTGAATTTAACGGAAAACAAATTTATAAACTATCGTTTGTACTTTAGTTCAAGTAAAGACCACGAACATTAAAAGGAAACTCTGTATAGAATTCCGGATTATTGTGTTTCTGTGCAATACTCTGTCTTCCAGCCATCTGACTCTGAATAGCAAGAATTATCATCAAAGTTGTAATTTATTGCTCGTGAAACTCCACGTAGCTCACTTCGAGTTGGAACTTTTTAACAGATTTGGTGGAACCATACGTGACCTGATTTGCATGTTATGTAAATGTGATATTTATATGTTTGATACATTATAAACAGTTGCCATTAAACTTTTTCATGCTGCTACATCGACCATACGTTAACACACAAATACCGTATTTAGCACTAGAAAAAAGTGAGCTATTTAACATTAGATCTCATAATAATAGAGCTACGGCATGACTAGTGCGATATGTCCACAACTGCATAAAATACCAGACAAAATTCTTAGTTCTAAACAAACTTACTGTTTTTATATGAATTATTATTTTACCTATAAATATTTTTTACGGAAATGAATAAGATATACTAAATATATAAATCAACACATTCTCAGGCATTAGAATAAAAATATTAGTTCTATCTTCACTCATCTGTATAGAATAAGTTATCGATTCTTGTGCTATTCCATCAAAGACCAAAATCTAAAACGCAGGCATGATTACCTACTAACCCTATACACTTCAGTCGTTTACCTAACAAGCCCTTATACCGTTACCAATAATTGAAAATCATCACTTATGGAGTAAAATAAGCTTAAATAATTCTATTTCCCAGCTTAATTATACTATGAGATATATCCACTAGTCAAAAACCCACTATTTACTGAATTATAAGACGTTATAACTTCACGCAAAGAGTCCCCATCTCAATCTCTGGAGGCGCATTCTTTCCCTTTGTGGGTGGCATACTTTATATATTTATCGTCCATTAATTACCAGTTATGGGCAATATAAATGTATCTGGCTGATTTTTCGTTCATTTAGACAAGAATCTGGATCTCATATACTATCTCATTCTCTTGTGTCTGGTTTTTATGTAGATCTCCCTATAATATATTTATTAAACCTAAAAACTCAAGATAACTGTCGTTTACGAAAAAAAATAATAAAAAAATAAATAAATATAAAAAAATATATAAATATAAAAACTACTGAGTTTAATATATGAAATTTAAAACAGTATGTACAAAATTAATAACAAAACAAATCATTAATAATTTAAAAATTGGAGTCCTCATATTAATTGATTTATTATATCTATGAATTATTTTATTATATATATTCAAAACCTCTCATACAATTTACTTAAAAATAAAACAGTTTACAAATTGTTTTATTAAACCGTGTTTTAAATAAATGACTTTCTGTGTTGTTTTAAACTTTCATATCGATTCCTTTGTAGATATTGTATTAAATATGCAGGAAAACAAATTTATACACTAAACACTTGCATTTACATTAGTATAGTTAAAAGCCACAACAATTATGAAGAATCCCTGTTTTGAATTCCAGAACATTGTATCTCTGTGGGGTACTCTGTGTGTACGATGCACAATTATTACGAACTTTCAGCCACCTGGCTCTGAATAGCAAGAATTATCATCGAAGTTTTAATTTATTGCTCGTGAAATTCCACGTACTTTCTCTGAGTTAGATCTTGTAAAGAAGGCCTGTGGAATCATACATGATTTTATATGGATGTTACGTAAATATGCTATTTGAATGTTTGATACCTTATAAACTCTATTATGCTGCTACCTAGAACTTACGTTAACAAACATAACTCTGATACGAATCGTAACACTGTCGAGCAATAAGAGTAACAGGACTATTTAACATTGGTCCTCGTGGTAATACGCCTAAGGCATTACTGACGGTAGATATTTCTAATCTTCCATCAACCGCCAAACTACATAATTGTTTCCAAACAGTTTTCCTCTCTTGTGGTATAACAATACCATATTGATATTTACTAAAAGTATTCTGTACCTGACTGGCTATGTTATACTAAAGACGTAAATCAACGTCTTTTCAGGTAATGCATACATTAAGGTCATCACAAAACTACAACTGTATGAATTTAATTTTCCCTCTTTAAGATGTCTAGCCCATAAAAAACAAAAATCAATACCAACGCCACGATTATCTAACACTTTTCACGTAGTCTGCAAAAATATTTTCAATCTTTTTGGTATATACGTCCTACACAGTCCTTTACCTAGGAAGCCTATACTTACTAACAATTGCTCACCAACACTGTATAGTACTGAAAGAAAGCTCTCAGTTCTTAAATTAACATGGTTGTTCTATCAAATTAGATCAGCGGCATTCAAAAGTCCACTTTATTCTGAATTAAAACTCACAGGACTCTCATCCAAATGACTACCATATATTTCATTCAACTGTTTCCAAATACAAGTTCATTTCGGTTCCGTATTAGCGGTTTGTATTTTTTCTCTTATAAAGAGTATATTTATTTAACACACCATGTAACACATGGTTGTAACACCATTTTAATACAACACAAGAACATAACAATTGCTTGTATGTTGAAAGTATAGGTCAAGTTTGTGTCAAATGTTATAATTGTATGACGTTGATAATATGAAAAACAAAACATAATACTTCTAGAGGCTGCAGCACCACCTTAGCCCTCAATCCTTATGAAAATGCATTTGTTTTTCTATGTAAACCATGAGCCATAAGTGTTCCAGACTTAAAAACTTTAGGATTTAAGGAAATTAGAGAATTAGTTATTAGTGAGGGAGTGATCAATTGAGTGAGGACTTTGTCTCCTATATATAGATACAAGTTATTTAATTATTCAGAGAAGATATCAAAGCCGCACAGTAAAATGTTTTCACCTACAAATCTCGAGCAATGTTATAAAAAGTGTATATAAAACTCGACATAGTGTATGTTATGCAGACATTGTTTAGCTAATATCTCCTGTATGAACTTATACTTGCTGAAAGTTATTATTCTGTCTAGAAAGTGGATTGTTTAACGGATCTTGATATGGTTAATCGATTGGATATTCTAATACAAAATTCACAAATATATCTACAGTGGCCAATGTTACAACAATATTTTGACTTTATTTTGCCTACTACATGGTCAACCGAATACGTACCTAGTAATAACTGTTTGCTTAACATTTTTAACGTAATTTATATGTGCCCTTTGAAAGCACTTGATATGCACAACATTCTGCATTATTCTCAGATGATATGAATACAAAATTCACAAATATATCTACAGTGGCCAATGTTACAACAATATTTTGTCTTTATTCAGCCTACTACATGGTCAACAGAATACGTACCTAGTATTAACTGTTTGCTTAACATTTTTAACGTAATTTATATGTGCCCTTTGAAAGCACTTGATATGTACAACATTCTGCATTATTCTCAGATGAGTGCATTATTCTTTGATAAGTTTTTAACATCAATAATTATTACAATAGATAATAATTAGTTTAATTTGCTAAAAACACGTTTTACATTAACTTCATTCAGTGAACTTTTAAAGCGAGTTTGGAAATCAGTGACGGTCACAGACGATTTAAACTCCACAGCAGTTCAGTCAAACGTCAAAGCGATGGTGGTTACAGAGGGAAATGGTCGATACCAACACAGATCAAGCGTTGATTCCATTTATGTGGACCGGAAGTAACATTTTAACTTTTATTTTGGAATTGATGTAATTTTTTGATATGACAAAATGTTAAAGATATTAGATTTTACGATTCCTTTACTAGACTGTTATTGTTAATTGAAATAATATTTGTAGTGAGTTTAAGGGTGAGTCTTGACTTAAGGGGAGTCAGGCGTCAAAAATTGGCAAAATTAATGTTTTCTGTTTACTTTTTTTTCTTAATCCCTAATTCTTCTTGTTTAATAAGATAAAAAAACTATTAATTTCTTAGCATTACTTTTTGAGTTATGAATTTTTATCTTACCACGTGTAACAAACCTTTTGACCGCTACAGGCACTGAAAGTTGGTGCATATTTCAGAGGACGCAAGCTAACAAAGAGGCTTATGACCACAATGCACACACTCACTACCCACAGATAGTAATGCTGCAGATCATACCAATATTTCAAGACCTAGCTCATCCGGACCTTCTTTGACGATGTTTGAACGGCGGAACACAGAATGCATGTGAATCTCTGAACAGCGTTACATGGGCAAGGCTTCTAAAGTCAACCTTCGTAATGAAGAAAACTCTAGAGATCGGTGTTTATGAAGCGATATCCACCTATAATGAAGGAAATATTGCCAGACTTCGCATTTTGAGCAACATAGGGATTCCCCCAGGTGAAATTTATGTCGAAAGAATGAAGCGAGTCGACGTGTGTCGGATGAAAAAAGCAGACAAATGTATTGAAGAAATCGAGAAAAAGTGCCGGCAGACCAGAAAATTACTAAAAAGAAAGCTTGAGGATATCAACCAGAAGGAATAAAACCCATAAAACCCTTCCTATGGTGCTGGGATGCACTAAGGTAGCATTCTTGCTATAACTCAATTTTTAAATTGCGTTTTCCGAAAGTTGTGTTTTCGGAATAAAATATTTTTTCTCCATAAACGCTTGAGATATCTTCATGATTTGGTGTGTGTTATGTTCATAAAAATCAGCTGCACATTTTATGCTAAGGAATTGTCATTATAAGGTATGGCTAAAATATGACATTGTTTGAAAGACAAACAAATATATACAATTTTTTTAACATTTTGCTGTTTTATTTTTTGAAGTAAAGGAAAATACTTCGCTTAAAACAAAGACAAAGATAGCAGTTTAAAAAAAAATAAATTATTGGGATAGCACAAGTATTTTTTGAGAAAAGGTATCTCTAAATCAAGCAAAATAACATGGCGGAGATAGAAACGCCCGACTCCCCTTGTTTTTTGATGTGTTGAGGTATGTTGATTTTTTTTCAAGATATCAATATAGAATATGGTGAGGAACATAACGCCCCAAGAGCTGTACGAAATATTCAGTTGAAGATACACATATTTGAGTGTGGCGAGTTCAGAATTTTGAGTACTAGTGCCCAATTTCATTATGTTCTTATCCTTCTTTTACTACAATAAGGATGTACTCCTCTGTTTTCGTTCATCTAACATATTGCAAAAATGTTTTTCCAACGGTTTTAAAGTTGTGCATTTGAATAATAAACATTTGGCAATATATTTTTGACAGAAAATTGATATTGGTGGAGTTTGTAATTCCAGTAAACTGTACGATAGGACAAGTACAAACAAATATTGGATTTCGCTGCCTTAGATAAGCTTTTATTCGCCCATCAGAACTAATTATTTCGAATACTTCGATATGAGTAAATATAGAGAAAAGAATTGTGTCTCATTATAAAAAGGTAATTTCCTATAACACGATAAAGAATATTACTACTTAGAAGCGACGTTTTTTAGCAAAACGATCTAAACAAGATTTGATGTGCAGTAGTTATTCTAGTTAATTTTCATTACTAAAGTAATGCAACATGTTTAAATTGTTATACATTTATATTTATAGACTTATGCATTCCTATATTATGATAATATTAATAAAGATGCTTAACGATTTTAACGAATTGCTTTAACGAATAATATGTGTACAAGCTTCTGTGTTATTCGTATGGTATTTAATTGCCAGACAAGAACTGTATATAAATAAATCACACTTTAAATAGAAATTACAATTTTATACTGTACATGGGTATTTAAAACTTATTAAGCTTTTACAACTATATCTATCGAAACGAAAGTATCAAACATCCTTGTGTGTGTGTATGTGTGTGTGTGTTTTCGCGCGCGAGCGAGTGCGTGTCATTTATAATTAAACACAACATATTATCATCTATATAAAAATCAATTTATTTCCACAATAATCAATGCTCGGCATGAAGCATGAAGGAGATATAAAGCGTATGGAAAACTATTAGAAGTACAATTAGACTTTTCATTATTAAAGTTTTCTATGATTATAGTATTAAGTGTATGTATTAGAGATAGCGTGCAAAGCTACACAGATCATGAAGTTTGTTGTAATTTCTGATTTGTGTGTATAACTACGCTATAGCGTAATCTGTTTATCTTAGCATATATGACAGTTATGTATTAGGTTGGTTTCTTATTGTAGGAAGAAATCAGATTGAGATCTTGAGACATTATGTTATTGATTTACGGTAATACTGAACGATGGCAATCGTCCGAGAACATCATGTTACCTTTACAGCAAAAGCTTAGCCCAAAGTCGATAGGTTATATAGTAGGTTAGTAGTTATTTGATATAGTTGAACTTATAGTATTCATGTTTGAGGATGATGTATTTAATTTTGTTAAAATAAAATGACACGTTTTTAAGAGGAAAAATGTATAAACAGTTATAGTTAAATATTTATAACGAACACAAATGTTGACTGGTTATATTATTATATTTTAGTACCACTATAATTAAGTTGCATTTATTTAATATTAAATTGTGTAAAAATTTTAAAGACTGGTTTGCTAAAATATATTAGTGATTAGCGTGACAAAAACCTCTATTTTACGTAGCTTTTGAGTTAATTTTAAATCTGTTATATTCGTTCTTACACATAAATATTATAATAAACTTAAATTTCAAATGATTTTACTAATGGAAAAATTACTTATGAACGTAAATACATAAAGGAATTAAAGGTAAACTCACTATCAGTGGTACTGAAGATATTTTCAAATATATTGGAGACAAAATTATATAATATATGCATATAGTCTATCTGTATATATATATATATATATATATATATATTTATTTATTTATTTATTTATATATATAAATAATAATAAAAAATGCCTTTTATTTAGAGCGTCTCTCAGTACAAACTGCTTTACAGAGCAACTCAAGTCAAACTTAACAACAAGAACTTATACTAAGGTTGGCTATTCTAATTAAATCCATAAATAATCTAAAGCTAAATCGGTGAGGTAAAAATACGCAACAGTTACTTACAACTAGTTAACATTAAATTCCTTTCATTTAAATCTAAAAATATACAGTGACTGTGTGCTCTTCAAGCTACCGGGTAGGTCATGTACAATTTGGGGCCAAAGTTGGAAAAGCTCCTCATACCGATTTCCAGCCTCTCTCTGGGGAAGTGATGCTGGTTGTCCTGGCGACTGCTCCGTTGCGAGACCTCCTGTCTTTCCACAAGTTTTTCCAACGAATGTTAGGGCCTTGTGGATCATGCTGACCGTAATTATTCTGTACACCTGTTCCATACACAAAATATTGGCCGCATCTCGATGAGAGGACACATGGTCAAACCTTTTTAGACAGAATACAAAACGGACGGCTGGGTATTTGCAATCTTTGAATCCTTCCAATGTCCTCCCTCGAGATACTGTTTCCATAGGCAGGATAGCAGTAGTAAAAAACATAGAAAATCACAGATCGCATGAGCTGTAGCTTCGCAGACTCCGGCAGTAAATTCCTAAATCTATACAGGCCCCTCAAACTGCCCAAAGCATGTTGGATGGTGTCAGTGACATGATCAGAGAATGTTAGGTCGCTATATATATTTAGTCAAATCGAATGCAATTGTTATGTAACACAAGTTATATAGTTTCCTTTTCAAAACAATCTAAACATGTTTACAATGTGATACTAAACAATGGTCGTTTTTCATTGCTTCTAACAATAAATGAACAATAAATCAAGGTATAGTATCATTAAAATGCTAATTATGACAGATTCTTCATGATATATTATAATAAATATAAGGAGTTCAAGATTATTATGTTCCCTCATCGTATTGGCAATCGTTATTTAGTTGGTAATAATGCAGCTTTGTTTTCTTTGCGATAATGCGATATTGTATTATGTCATATAGTCACATTTCGTTAACTTAAGGTCTATTATTCTTAGTTTTTAAATATATTTTACAAAAATATATACTTAAAGTGTGTGTTTTTTTTTATTTACTACTCAAATTCTTAACTTCTAATTGCCCTTTAACGCACTACCTGGCTTTATATTTAAATTATAGATCAAAACAACTCTTGACTGAATTTATGCAACGCACGAATAACCTAATCTTGTTGGAACGAAAAGTTTAAAACAAGCAAGGGTTTAGTATAGATGTATTGCAACTTGTATAGAAATTTAAAAAGTCACATATTCATTTTAATAAATTGCATAACTAATAGATATTTCAATTTAAATAAAATGGCATAAGCTCTAATATTTTCTGAAACAAATCCAATCAAATTTTAGCACGTGATTACAAGTATTCCATTTTTATTACATCATTGATACCCACTCCAACATGGGTGTAGTTTGTAGCCCAGTGTTTGTAAGCATTTACTTATTAAAGAGATGATTGTAATACTGAATTGAAAGATCAAATGCTAATGTTTCGTTCCCACTCTAAGATTTGAAAGCTAAATGAACATGTATTTTTTATATTACACACATAACCTAAATTTATATCTGTCTCAGTAGTTAAATAGGCTTAGTACGTTCATCATCAGATGTAAAAAACTGTTCAATAAATTTTATTTCAAATGAATTGTGTACACAAATAAATTTAGACCAATTACATCCTGTATATTTTAAGACATCAAACATACCAAAATAAGTTATTTTATATAAACTCGCGTGATTAGAGTTTATCATATTTAGATTTTCATATAAAATCTTTCAGTGCTGCTCTTATAATCTATGCTGTTTTCCAACCACTTTTTGAAACGCAATCGATAAAATAGTTAATTTCACGTGCGTTTAAATGTACGTGTTATATATTTATATAATTCGTAATTTTTATTTTACAAAATCATTTATCATTAGTTTATTTATTACAACATTTAGTGACAAAAAATAATTGAAATTTTACAGTAAAACTTTACTCTAATATTATTGGAATTTACTTGCTAACTTTCTTATTCTACCTTATATCGCTGTTTTCATCATAGCACTCATCCATAAGAGGCTTACTTATAAATCTTCCAACAACCTTAATGGAGACAATGGGTATTTAGGGATATCCGGATTTACATAATATAGCAGTTTGGAAGTTTATTTTAAGAGCAATCCCATTTTATCCTTTGAACCTTATTAATTATTTCATGCTTCAATACAAGTCGTTACATCTTGTTTAAAATAAGTGATGATTAAATATCTCACTATAGTTTTCAAAAGTAAAATAAGTAATGTATTAATTTTTCAAAATTGCGTAAGTTATGGATTTAAAATAGAAATAAAATGGTAAAAATGTCTGGAAACTTAATTGAATTAATCTGATGTTGAAGAAAAAGATTACGATGCTAGTGCGTCGTTACTACTCTGCTAAGAAGTTTACCCTAAATAAAGGTTTTTTTATATTTAAAAAATGTAAATGTATGTATATATATATATATATATATATATATATATATATATTTATAGGTACAAATACTCAATACATACTTCATAAAGTAGAAGAAATTGTTTAATACATTTTATCAAAAAACTCATGAAAAAATAAAATTTCGAAAAATTAAATTTTAATTACAAAGATTAAATCCTATGATTTTTAGATAGTAAAAAAAATACTTTTATCTCAAATAATCTCGACCGACTTAATTTAGGTTTAAGATTATAATACTGTAGAGTTACCACTCTTACGCTTGCATTGTACTCTAGGTAAATCACAATGGAAATCAGAGTTTCCTATTTATTCCAGTTCATTATGGATTTTAGTTTCATGTAGTAGTTTGCATTTATAACCATTAAAGTGGTAGGCTAGTTTGCTATATGTAATATATTTTTATCGTCTTATAGTTTGTATAAGTATTAGGTAATAAATAAACAGTTATTGATAAATATAATAGACTGTACAAAGTTTTATATAATGTTGAAAGGAATTTTTCAAGCAATTGGAGTAAAGTACGACTTGTAAATTGTGAGTAAATTTTGGGATTATTCATACAGAATAATTATGTATCCTGCAATACGTAGACAGACTTCGAATTTAACAAGTACTTATTCTTATTATAAGTTATATATATTCTACTATAGTCTTATATTTAACTATAGGTCCAATTAGCATATATTTCAAAGTGTTTCTCAATAAATTAAACAATTATAAAATTGTTTGTTCCTAATACTTACAATTGACCAAATATTTTACAGATATACAAATCCACAATATCACATTATGGCATCATATTGTTTATCCGTTGGCTTTAACCAAAGACAGATTGCTACGCTTCATACATGGCATCATTTCACCATGGCATTCGTTCAAAATAAATATATTTTGAAAAACGACATTCGATACAGAAACCCATGTCCTGAGATCTACCAGATAGTAGAAGCTCCTAGATGCAGTAAGCCTCCAGAAGTAGAGAATCACTCATCAGCCATGATTTATCCAAAACATTCCCACTTAGTAGCGAGCCATTATAGCGAGTAAAAGCGTCCAGCCTCTATTACAGTGAAACTTATCTATTCTTAGAAGCCTAAACCCTTAAGATATTTCTCAGAAAGTATAACTGACTAATTCTAATATACGTAACTATAAATTTGATCCAGGAATTAAAAAATTATAGTAATTGGAAAAATATACTGTAAAAACCAAACTTGTACATCATTTTATATTAAGAATAATTCATAAAGTGAGTGCACACGATTATTTACAGTTTTGCTCAGAATCAGAATCAGAAATAATTTATTTCGTTAATAACATAAAGTTACATGAAATAAGTCATAGATAAAATAGTAGATAAATATAATAATAGCAATTAAATAAAAATCAACAATCCAAATAGTCAACATAGGTTATTTCACATGTTTGTGCAATCTTACAGGAATTCTTGAACAGGATATGGGCATTTTTCAAGCAAATTAGTTTTAACGTTTTTTAGAAAAATTTTGTGAGCTGGTTATGTTTTTCAGGTGCCGAGGCCAGCGCGTCGTTATAGAGCGAAGAGCCATAGCTGAATAGTGCATGCCCTTTCAAAAAATTGTCAATCTATGGATCGGGTAGTCCACCATAATATTTACCCCTGTGGCGGTGGTGGGATACCATACTGATACTGATTTTAAAGTGTTCTCTGCAAAAAGATGTGGGTTATTTTTGAAGAAAGTCAAAACTTTCAAGTATATAGATACTTGGAAGAGTGAGGAGATTCGGTTGCTGAAAAAAAGGCTTAAATGTGAGCACGATTACCTGCTGCAGACATAATGCGAACAATTCTTTTTTGGGAATCTAAATACCCTTAAAATTTCACTAGAAGATCCCCAGAATCCAATAGCGTATTTCAGTCTACTGTATACATAAGCATAGTAAATTTGAACGATAGTTTCTTTACCAACTGCAGGCATTAAAACTCGAAAAGCAAAGGTTAATTGAAGACAGCTTTGAGCATAGCGCATCTATATGTTTAGACCAGTTGAGCTTGTAATCAATGGACAACACCAAGAAGAGAGGCAGACTCTGATGGGTTGATACCATTTACGCTGAAACCCGCTACACATCACGAAAAGTTGGCGAGAAAACCATGATTTTAGTTTTTTCTTCATTTTCAATAGGAGACCATTTGACTCAAACCACTTATTCAAGCTGACATACGACTGATTCATAATAATTTCGAGGCTGTGACATATCACGACAAAACGAAAGATAGAGCAGTTGTTTCATCCGCATAGCAAAAACAATGTCTGATTTCATTATTGGAAGGAAGGTCGTTTTATATATATAGAAAATAAAAAAGGACCAAGTACGGAGCCTTGAGGTACTCCTGAGCTGGTCCTCAACCAACCTCTTTGAAGTTGTCCTTTATTTGTTACAGAAACTGTCTGCTTTCTCTCAGAGAGATATGAGGAAAGGAGTGAGAGAGCTGCACCGTTCAAGCCATATCTTTCAAGTTTACTCAAAAGAACAGAATGGTTGACAGCCTTGGACAAATCACAGTATATCGCACCGACACACTGCGACCATCCAAGGCTCCCAACACGGCACCAATGACATCATTGACAGCGCTAGAATTTTTGAAAAAACCTTTTTCTGAAAACCAAACTGAGATGCAGTCAAGAGAGTATTAGAGTCAAAGTAACATTGAAGTCTTGCCGGAATGATCATCTCAAACACTTAGCAAAAGAAGAGAGCAGACTAATTGGCCTGTAATTAGAAATCTCAGTTTTTTGGCCTTTTTTATGGATTGGACGTATGACAGACAGCTTTGGATTTTCTGGAAAAAATTCCCTCAGAAAAATATCGGTTAATTATGTGTACCAGAGGAAAAGCTATAAGATATGCGCACTTCTTAAGAGAACTTCATATGTAACCCCATCCCACCCACTCGACTTCGAGTTTCCCAGTTTTGAAATCGAGCTTAGAACCTCAGCCATAGTGGTTGGTTCAAACAAAAAAAGAGAAGGTTTATCTAATTGTTGAAGACCTGGGACATTTGCAACATACTCAAGAGCCGAATCAAAAGAAGCCAGCTGTGATAGTTGATTACCAACTGAATCAAAATATTCATTAAAACTTTCTTTCTACATCAGTTGGGGTTCGATAGCTACATCACCATCGGTGAGGATAAAAGGGTTGTTTGAAGATTTTGAATTACCAAGCTCATCATTCACAACTTTCCAAGTTGCCTTACTCAGATTACTGCTTTTTTAAATGTAATCAATGTTTGAAATTCTTTTTCGCCTGAAGTATTACCCTACGAAGAATAGATTTATACCTTCTAAATAAGACATGAAATCTGTGGAAAAATTGCTCTTACTTACAACATAAAGCTCCCGTTTTCGCGCACAAGAGGTTCTTATTCCTGACGTTATCCAAGGATTTTTCCCAGGACCCTTTAAGTTTTTTTGAGCGTTCAGGGACAAAGCATGGTTAAACAAACGAAGGAAGGTATTTAAAAATGGACGTAAATGCCGTATTACAATCAGGAGCTTCAATGACATCCACCCAACTTTCATGCTGGAGACAGGAATTAAGAGTGTGAATGTTTTCATTATTTATCATTCGAAACTTCATTTCAACAGTCGAAGACTGACGAGGTGAAAGGGGAGATAACACAATCAGCTGGGCCAGATGGTCAGAAATTCCCGTTTCAAAAACATGCGATTGTGACTGAAACTCTTTGAAGAAGGTTATAATGTTATCAATGCATGTCCTGGAACCACGACCCAATCTATTCTGGTAGGACAGGTAATATTTAAATTTCCGTTAGCTGAGTTAACGAATCCAGAACCAGTTTTCCTCTCCCTTGAGTCCCTCAGAAAATCAACATTGAAGGTCGCCACACACATGAGACTGTTTTAACCCCGAGCATGACCATCAACAAGCGACTCAAACGCATCAATGAAAGAATCAAATGCTGGATACTAGGAGATCGGTACACTGCTAGTTTAACCTTAGTAGATTGCCTCACCACGATTAGCATGGATAAGTATTTTTCGATTTTATGTCAATAATGTACACCTTTCTGCGAATTAGCATTGTTTTTGGGGGTGATGTAGGTCATAAATAATTATAAACCCTACGACGATAAATGTTTTAAATTTTCCTTAACTGAGTATTATGGAACGCAAACGGTTTGATAGAGTGTTAGTGAAAATAAAATGTTTAATTGCACTGATTAAAATAATAAGGCATTGTTACATGTGACGTAGTATCACCTGTAGTACTTACGTGAAACTTTGATGCAGACTCAGTGAAGCCTGTTTCCGTTACTCTGTGTTGTATAACCTGTCTTTATAATAGATAACCCATACATCTGCCAAGCGACCAAATTTTGCCAAGTAGTAAAAGAATCTATTTTACTTCATAATATTATTTGATTTTATTACTCATTTATAGTAATAATAAAACAATATGTGCTAATTTGGGTACTTCATATTTATACAATTAAAAGACATGTCATCAGAACATACCGTGAGAGTTCTAGGACAGTTCTGTATTACGTGGTATATGTATTGATATATAAACATGCAAGTGATAAAATAGCGTGTATAAGATTAAATTCTGCTATTTAAGTTTTACCGTATCTTACTGTTATTTTAGTTCAATCGTTATATGACCAGAATTAAATTTATAGGAATGATGTTTTCCATTAAAACATAAAATGACAAAATTTAATGTTAAACAGGATTAATTTTTTATTAAGATTTATAGGTGTACTTTGGCAGTCAACTCAAATGGGAGGTTCAAACATCATTCCCCGAAAATTAAAACCTAAATATTAAATATTTAACTACTGAAAGAAACAGGTACTTAAATAAAAACAAATATTAAATTACTCTATTGTAAATTAAATATAACACAGTTTTGTTTCTTAAATATGAATACATTATTCAACAACATTTGAATTATAATGTACAAATGTTTATAAAACTCTCCCTATACTTGAATATAAATACTCACATTATTACTTCTAAGTTACTCTTATACGAATTTTATAGAAGATCTAGCTTCTCTTTGAAAACCATAAAAATCACCACCTTTCAAAAAGATACACGGTCTAAAATAATATTATTCTAGGATTGTCCTTGTGCATGAATAACCTGTACATGTTTTTTTACTTGAAAGATTTAATTTTTACAAGATTTGTTTTTCATTCCCTTATGTTACCCATTTTCATCTGGCCTTCGTGCGCTGGACTCAGCTTTCTATATCTTACGTCTCTATTCAACGTAGTAACTTCTTAGCAGGCTTACTCTAGATCATTTCAACCCTTTCGTCAACATCAACGAATATACACAGTAGTAAGCATGACAAATATTCTGTCTTGTCAAAGTCATAATGGATAGCAATTACTTTATCAGCAAAATCTTTGTCATTTTCATATTAATATAGTTTTAAAATTGTACTGGATACTTGATACTATTTGGATTTTAACTGAAAATTTATTTTTATCAAATCATTTGTAGAACTGGGTTACTTGAACATAATACACGCAAGTAATCTAGTATTTAACAACATTGTGAGCTAACTTTTATTTCATTAAAGTTAACAGTAAAGCCAAAGTAGGTATGGCGTTTTGTGATGGAGGTATGTGGATATCAAAGAGCATGTAATTATAAACATGTAATAACATTGTGAGTAAATGTCATGGTAAATAGAGGATGTTAATAGCACTCAGCAAATGCCTCTAGAGTATAAATTGTAATATAATGCAAGAAAGTAACGTTTGATTAGTTGATTCGGTTTGATAAGCTATTTTAACATTGCCAAAATTTGGTAGAGATTTTTTTTTATAGTTCTATTATGTAGAATATTAGTTGATATAAATGTAAATTAATGTGCTTTTTGCTATTTGCATAGCAAAATTATATACACCAGGCCGTAAAACACTAAATAATTTTATTTTGTATCGTATTTAAATAATCAAGATAGTTATTTTCCTTGAGCTATAGCGATTGCACAATATCAAGCGCATTTACTTTAGTTACACCTTAGAGTAACATTTCAATATATTTTTCTCACGCGATATAAACATGCCGTTTTCTGTTTTACTGTATGTGATATTTTTCCACCATATAAATTACTGTGGAACAGATTAATGTACCGTCAATTTTACAAATCAGGTTACTCATATGTTACAGATTTGCAGTACTCTAAAATTTTTTGGATAGTTGATATAACCTTATGTGTACATGCAATGCCGTGGGTTTCAAATAGTAAAAATTCCAGTAACAGTTTGAAAAGTTAAATTTATTGCAGGGAACCCCTAACCGTATATTGTTGATTGTTTATTTTCAGGATAAACCATTTTTTATTTTTCCCTTAATGAACCAGCCGTGCAGGGTTCAGTTTCCAGGATCCTACGCAAACAAATATGTGTAAACGTTACCTGCGCCCTTACTATTCGCTGATAGAAATCGAACGACTGGTAATTTCAATGAAAATAGAACAGAAACCTTGCCTGTTACTCAATGTAAGTAAAATTACGCTCCCTAATGGAACGATGTCAAAATAGTTCATTGATTTTTATTCCTCTAATCAAGTGTAAATCATTTCAATAAGCACATCAGATTTACATTTAGGAGGGAAAGAAACGACAAAAAATAGATGCGAAAAAGTGCAAATCATTGAAGTGTTGTAGAGAGAAAAATAAACGTCGTTGGTATATGCGGGCTGTCGTTGTTTCTGTTCTGACACGATCCTTTGAATGAGTATTGCTCACGTCTGCGAGGTCCACTAGTTTTTATCTTAATACGAAAGTAAGCTAGGGAAATTCTTCAGTTTAATACAATACAGATAAATAGTATGTAATTTATTAAACCAATAAAATTAGTTCAATAGTGTTAAGCCAATAAACGCATAGGATTAGCTAGGTTTAGGACATACACAAATCATCTATTTATCGATTTATTTTTCTTACACAGAATAGGTTTTACATTACAAAAACTATTTATAATAAACTTTACTTACTATTTGAATGCCTTATTTTCCATTGAAGTACAATAAACTTTAAAGAGTTTTGGAACGGTCACCACAACAATAGATTCCTGCCCTCTATCTGAGACTGTAGCTAAACAGTTGCTATTTACCTAAATTGATTATTATTAATTCTTTAGTTTCGATGATGTTGCCTTCTATTTAATGACCTTATTTAATCGGTATTTGTTAACTTTATCCAGGTGGTTTTTTACTCTACAACTAATAAAGATAACGTGTTTGCCGCTCCGAGCGCATCCGTATTGAATAATATCTAAAGTATTTAAAAAAATACGTCATAGCCGATAGCTAGCAAATTATACGTTTAAAACGAAAAAGAGTATTTATCGGTCCATGTCACGTATATCAATACAATAATTATCTTACGAAATTCAGAATTTTTCATTTTTATTGAATATGACCTAAGGAGTGATTTACAGAGTACCAATTCAACTTATCGTGACTTTGGAAACATGTTTTTTCAATTCTATAGATATATAATTTTTAAATACAACAGAAATTGTGTTATGAAATATAGATCACAGCTTCTAATTTAAGAAGATAAATATTTCTAGGATGTGAGAAGGTGACTATTATTGAAGGACTATTAATTTGTCTTACATTGTTACCATTAGAGATAAAAGACATAAAATTAAAACATACATATAAAATTATACGTTTATTTTATATTAATTGAATAGAAAAAGGGGTTATAACGTTAAATTTCCTATTACCAGGAAAAACAATATTTAACTTTATAGTTAATTATTGTTTTTCTGAAGACTAAACATTTCAACGTTTAACAGTTATTTATGAACGTCTAAAATAGTATAAGCTTACACAATTTAGTTAATATTATCCTCCACATAATCTTAGGGCAATAATATAAATTATGGATATGGACATTTTTCATGGATATTTACCTAAACAAACAAAAAAATATATATCCTGATATTTCTATAGCAAATAATTGAAAAATATGCATTACGATTAATTAATAACCTGGTTATAACAAGTGAACAGAAAATAGTTATATGAAACGTTGCTTAGTTTGTTACCAACAGTTCAACAGTTCAGTATTAGGAAATTACTTGTAAATAAAGGATTATCTTTTTAAATCTCTTTTAAGCTTCAGCTATACTGGCTTGTCTGGGTTACTTTGGCTATTATTCTTGTCTCATGGGACCTCCCGGGATTTGAATCCGTGATCTCTCAATTAGAAAGCCTTGAACATATTCAGTAGATAAAGGAGAAGGACAAAAATTTAGTTGAAAGTATTTAATGAAAAAATACAATTTAACCGCTTTAAAATGAAGATTTCCCTGCAAATATCAGTTTATACTTCCACTTTTCTGCTTTAAAACCATAAAAATAAAGGTTTGCACCACAAATATTATGACTTAATGTATAAAACCATGTTTTAACAAGATTCAATATTTATATACTATAATATGCAAAACTTTATAATTGAGATCCCGTTAAAACAATTGTTTCTCGTCTATCCTACACACTGCCCAGTTCTGCGGAAAGCGTAAAAAGTGGCGAGTCTGCTTCGTTAAACATTTTACAGTCTGGCTTAACACAGACGCATTTGCAATGAAACATATTTATATATAATACAAATAAAATATGATAGTATACAGGCTTTTATGTTCGTACAACTACTTATTTGTATGGATAATGTTAATATTATATAGGTCTACATAAAAATACTACATAAAGATTGATATAACAATTAGGGTGGGTGTTTATAAAAATTATAAAAATTTTATAAATCGAGGAGATGGAAACCTTTATTTCTGTATGTCTGTCCGCAATACGCTATATGTTGAAAACTAACGAATAAATTAACCTTAAATGTTGCAGCAAACCGAATTTCTATGCAGATAACATTGAGATTAAGGATAGTATATGTTAGTCCATGGAATTTGGCTAAGAGTTAGAGAAAATGTAAAACAGTGATTTTGAAACAGTTGAATGCGGTGTGCCTCAAGGTTCAGTTCTGGGTCCAATTCTTTTCCTTGTGTATATGAACGACATATGTAATGTAGAATTAAATGGTAAATTGAAAGCTTTTGCAGCACTGACGTATTCTGATTGCAATTTGTGAGCTATTCGTAGACAAATGAATGATGATTGAAATGATGATGATGAAATGAAAAGGTTTAAATTTTTTGGTTTATTAAAAATGCAATGCTCCTAAGTGACATAACTAAATTCGTGATATTTAACTTACGAGGTACAAGTAACTTTGAATATGATGTATACTATCATCATTTTACGTGCTCTGCGAGTAACGTTTGTAATTGTAAAAGGATTGAAAAAGTGGACAGATACAAATACCTTGGGCTTACCATTGACTCAACTTTATCTCGGAAAGGTCATGTAAATTCAGTGAAAAAGAGTTTTATAGAAGTTTGAGAAGCTTTTATATGTTGCGTAATGTATGTCCTCCAAGCTTGCTACTGAATGTTTACCACGCTTTAATACACTCCAGACTAAGTTATGGGCTTGTATGTTGGGTAGGTACATATATATCCACGCTTTATCCTCTCATTACATTTCAAAAATCCTTTATCCTCATTATTACTAAATCAAATAAAACCAATCATTCCTGGCCACTTTTTTAAATTTAAAAATCACCCCTCGCGTTAATAGTTACATAATTATGTAAGGTATTAAAACTATTTTGCATAATAAGCTCAAACCCGCCCCTCACACCTAATATTATAAATAATTTCATAAGTTTACTTGTTCCAGTTCCAAAGCCTAATTTAACTGTTTTCAAACATGTTTTTACTATTTATTTGTCCAAGATTGTTTAATCTTATTTATAGATCATTTAGCATCATTAAATCATTTTTTTAATGTTAATTTTCGTTGGATAATTGCGAGTCCTTTCTGAAAATGTAATTATGAATAATGTGTACATTTTAGTTCGTTTTTATCACCTTTCATAATTCCAATTAATCTTTTTATTTTTACGTCCATGGCTTGTTATATAGATTTTATTTATATTATTAATATATTATTTATGTAACGGTTTCATTCTTTCTTTAAGTTTAGTTTTATTATGTTAGTTTAGTCTGATGTGTATCCTTCATCGGGCTTTTGCCTATTGGATGCTCTATTTTATTTCACAATTATTGAGTTTTGCTTTTTTGGAAGTTCTTTTTAAATTTTTAAGTTTACTTTTAGTTTGTTTGAAGATTATATCATTATTTGATTATTTTTAAGTTTGTAAATATTTCTAGATCGATTGTATTATATTGCTTGTACTTTTTGTTTTGTATAAATCTATTGTAAAGTTTGTAAATACTGTAAAATAAAATCTTTTTGAAATGAAACGAATGAAAAACATATTTAAATTGGTTAGATGGATTACCATGACAGGAACATGAAAATCTTAGAATAAAAATGTTTCAACAAATTGAGTGTATTCATTGTAATTTTTATCAGGTATCATTTGAGTTTTTTACCTGTGACATAATAACACATGTAAGTATGTAGGTACGATTGAATGGTCGATATTACTTTAGTGATGTTATCATTTCTTCGATACTCCATTTTTTCGTCTTAATAATATATAGAAAAGATAGACTGCAATTATAATGCATGCTCTTCAATAGGATTTGGCTTAGAATTAGTAAAGCCTACAAGTCAAAGGAACAAAACAAGAATGAATTGTTTTGTAACCTTCAAATTATTTATATTTAGTTATCATTGAGAATTCTCAATAAATTCAAAATAATTACGGTATGTAAGTATCATTTTGTACCTGTATTTTTTCATTTGATATCAAAAGAGCAAGTTGAGCCATGGACTTGACATATTGGAAATTAGATCTGGGATAAGATTGATTTGATTTGTTCATCGACAATAATGGTGATTGAATATCTAAGGAACTTAGCTTAGCATCATTGAATCCAATCAAACGGTAAAGTGGAAACATTTTTTTATTTCCGCCATAAAACTGTAAATACAATAAATGTCCTTGCTTTGAATTGTTGTTTGTATGCTCAATAAAGTTCATATTATTCAAAAATAACAAGACAGTGTTTGAGACATCAAAGTAACGTTCGTTACCGTCAATGGACTATAAAGGAAAACGTGCATTCCTTAGAGCAGTACGCTACAGAATATACTAATATTTCTTTGCAATATTACATGTTTGGTCCCTTTGTTGTGAATTGACAATAGACACACTATTATTCTTATTAGTTATTTAAATTTACTTGGTTAACAATTTTTCAAATAATTGATAATGGTTTTGAAATATCGTTTTACTGGTATTTAGTAAAATAATATTGTAAGAAAGATTTTTAAATGCAGTAATTTGTTGCATTCAAATACTTTAAAAACATACAAGTGATCCAGTAACTAGTTGGTGTTAAGTCCAGCATTTGCTTATTTGTTTATGCCTGAGTGTTATATGTTAAATTATTTATTTTATTAATAACATCACAAAATCTGTTATTGTTCTAAATATATGATACAAACTTGATAATATAAAGAATCTGTGGTTTTTGTTATTTTAATTGGAGAAGAATCTAATTGAAAAGTAATTACATATCGGCAAAGTGGATGTGATAGAAACGCATAATTGAATAAAAATTGCATTATTAAACGAAGAAGTAGAAATTAAACAAAATTAAAACGTCTAAATTTAGCCCTAAGTTTTGAGTATTATAAAATGCAACCTGAACACGTATTTACGTAGTATTCAAATATAAATTTTTGCATGATTTACGACTGAGGACGGTTTAATTTAACGTTTCATGTTATTACTTAGCCTACTACGATTTTGGCATAGTTGCAAATATAAGAATTTTCTTCGACGAATTAAAATAATTTTGATATTCCTTGAATGTTACAAAATTCCCAGATATGCAATACAACGGAACGTTGAAACTTTTCGCAATTTTCTTTTAAGTAGAGCCCATATTTATAAATAAATTTAACCACTTTGTTTACTGTGTTTTTTTATCTAAAATAGCATTATGTAGTCCAAGGGCGAAGGGATTTCTAAACGATCTTTGAGTTTTTACATAAGAATCACTGTTTTAAAAATCTTTTCTTCAGTAAATTCACGGTGTTCCAGATTTTAAAATGCCATATTTACTAATATTACACAGTTTAATTAAGTTTATAAACACAACAGACGATTTATTGTTGGAATATTTATCATATGACCCCATAAACATATTTTGGAGATATCTTTGCTTCGCCCATTATAAGGTGCAAGTACGCCACACCACATGTTACGTGACAGGCTTTGCTTAGGTTGCATTATAAAGCGAAGTCTCTTTATAATATACCATTCCCTGAATAACCTCCGGATCGTTAGAGATGCAATTATACAGAAAAGAAAATGTTATATCCTCTCGCAGAAAATTAAAAATTTATATCAGCCTACTTAGTAATAGATTTTCTTGACTTTCAGCAAAATCTCACGGTAGGACATAAAATTAACCTATTAAAAATCTCATTCCAGCTTGTATAAAACGATATACAGATGAATTAAGTGTTTGTATGATGAAGTATAAGTAACATTTTAATTAATAAAGGTTTAGTAAACTTTGGATATATATAAACAAGAATATGCAAATATAAAATTTGTCAGTAAATTTTAAACAATACATTTCTTTTTATATATTTACTCCATGAACAGTCCATGCATAAAGTTACTGAAACACTGTAATGTATGATTAGGTGCAGTTAGGCCATAGATGCCGCTTGTAAAATATTGTATTATTGGAATTAATTAAATTACAAATTATTTTATTCTCTTGTTTCTCGTTTATATCATTAAAACCCATAAAAACAAAGCGAAATTGTTCGCTAACACTCAGCCAAAGCAATCAAAACCCATTCAAATCTCCCGTAGGTAACTTAGGGGAAATAAGACTTTCCTGCCAGTGAGTAGCGTCAGTCAGTGCCCCTATCTGTCGTTTGGCTAACAACCATATTTGAAAACAAGTTTACTATATCAAATATTATCAGGTTTTGGGTGCATAACTCCTCAAATGGGCCATTTTTGCAAGTATTATGAACTCATCGTGAGAAACGTTCTAGCCTAATTTGTAAACTATTTAAAAACTTGGTTCATCTTTAGCATTTACTTAAAGTTTAATCTTGCGAAAATTTTACGCTGAAATTTTATAGGGAATATGAACGAATATTATTTTAATTAATATTATTAATTGAAACATATTTATTTTATTTAAAAATAAAACCTGAAGTGGATTTTTATTTTTAAACACAAATAGGTAGAAATTCCATAATTCATACACGACACTGACTATCAACAATACTTTTTTGGGATAAAACATAACCGAATTATGAGTTATAAACAAAAATAAACCAAAAGCTGAAAAATGCAATAGGGGTGGTTGGTCATCGTCAACAACAGTGCGAAAACCGATGTTGATATTTAGAAAGGAAAACTTCGTTATGCTGTTTTTGCACGTTTTATAGTAGCAGTAATTTACTTGTGCTGCAGACACAGGTATCTGCCTCGAACTATGGCTACCTTACTAATCTCTCTTCCATCTCAACGCCTCACGAGTACACGTAAATACAGTACACACTAAATGTGTAATAGTGTTGTCACTATCAATTGCTTCTTTTAGGGATGTTCACAATACCATATATTGACGCTTCTACTGTAGAGCACTTCTTACTCAGTTGAGCCGCGAGAGTGTTGGCCTTTTTTTGGGAGGTGGTGGATAATGGCTCAGACTGTCAATTACCTCTCTACAGGCTTCACCTGCCCGGCTCGGTCTGAAAAAAGAGATTCTTTAGCATGCGCCGCAACATTAGGCAACTCCAGAATCTAAACTAACGTTCTGATAGACTTTATTATACAAAACATTAAATAACTCATTACATTTTTATAGCCTAATAGCCCAATCTGTCGCCATAGCGGTGTGAACACATTGATTGTTTCATAAATATATTGAAATAAATTAAATCCAAAGAAGTCTTATGCATTAAAAGCTACAATATTGTGGGTAAACTTTTATGTTCCAAATTATTTCCGTATATTAAAAAATTTAATATTAATAATTATTTATTGTAGTAAAAATCAGAATTTATATTTTGTTTTCACTTGTTTGGATCAAATTAAATACGCTTAAAGTTTTAAGGTTGTCGTGCACAATAATTTGTTAGGTTGTCGTGCATGTATTATTAAATAAATTATCTACACGTGAACGTTGCTACGTTTGACTTTAGTCATTTTAAATTAAAATGCAGTATTTATAATCCGACACAGACACATACTTAACTCCTGTAAGATGTTTAATACTTACTCTTGACATCACAATAACTATTTCGGTCTTGCTGGATCTCGTGTAGACGTGGACTCTTCTTTCCATAAAATGTAGTCATTGACAGTGTCATATTTCTGTGTCGACTAAAGGGAAAGTGTGATGGAGATATTTTCAACATTATATTTAATTAACACTTCCAGTCATAATTGGTTTACGTTATCAACATGTGCAGGATAACGTGTTGCGGGTCGACATTGCGTGCCCTTTACTGTAGGCTATAGTTGATTTTCCAATTGGAAACCTGCAGACGTATACAAATTTAACGAGTGCCAGTATATATACTATCCGATGGAGGAATGAGTAGTTATAATGTACTAATTAATTAAAGAACTAATTATTATAATTAAAATTATGCATATTTTAGACTGTGCTAATATTATACAATACCAATAATAGACAGCTAACATATTTACTAACGTCATCTAAATTCTATTTTTCTTCAAATAGAAGTATTAACAACCACTTAACTAATACGAGCTTTTTATGTTACCTCTTATACTTATAAGTTTCGTCTTACAAAGTCAAAAACGAATCAGTTCAACAAATAAAACAATGATTTTATCAGGAAGTTAAAAAATATGCATATTAGTTATTAATAATCAAATTAATTATATTGTTAAAACAGACATATTCAATTTCAGCCCCCTAAAAAAATTTCGTCTCAAGTGTGGAATGTTATATAAAATACCAATGTATGCTTACAGCAGAGCAAGCATTTCCCAAATACCTTGGATTTAGCAACGCTTCCATATAATTAAAATGTAATTCCTTATTCAACCATATTGCTGTATATTATTGCACATACCTCTCGTTTTCACTAATGGGAGGTGAGGAATTAGCTCATACTTATAATAGCTCGAGTTAATCAAGGCATTGAATATTACGAAATATAAAAAATATATAATGACTAAATATAGATAAGCAGAAAATAACGTGGGATAATATAGGCAATTTCATATAAAATATCCTCTTAAATTAAAATTTTCTCTTAGTTTTATGATTTTTGAATATTCTAATAGCAATGGACAGTATGGATTTTTTACATTATATAATTACAAATTTAGTTTTACAGCTAATCTAAATATTATTTTACTTTATTTAAACTCATTTTATATAAATTTTTACTGATGAATGTATTAAATTTTGGTTTAAAATATTTCATGTACGCCGTAATATTAATGGGGCAGAGAAAACCTCCCAGAAGTTTCTCCTTGTATTATATTGTAGCTATTAAATAAATCTATGTTTGAAAATACATGACATGTAAAATATTAAGTATCATAATATAATTATGTTAATGTTTGTAAATATTTTTCTGAAACAAGAAGAAAATCGTATCTCATAATATTAAATTATTTAAATATTTTACAGCAAATGATTCAGTATTATACGATATTTTAATAAAAATTTTAAATATTTTACAATATTTTAAAATAGCATAACATTTATTATAGAAAGATTTCAATAACTAATTCTGTTTTCCTCGCTGACATACTTCACATACACATACATTAACTTGACGACAAGGCAAACATTTTGTTTCTCGAATGTAATTTACCTCTCTAAAAGGAAGGAAGCACATCAATTAGATATTCTACCAATGAAAGCTATAAAAATATGTTACAAATTTAACTAAATTTAGCATATGCTACTACTTTTCATTCCTAAGTTACCCATTAGAAGATATTATAGATTGAATGGTAAGTTTATTTGTTCACCAAAGCTATGAAATTGTTAAAGGCACTCAAATACATATTGTTTGCTTATGATTCTTACAACTTTAAATTATAAATAAAGTGTTAAGAGCAACTCGTATCACAAAAATAAATTAATATTTGTGTTTCTTTTTTACACTATAGTATCGAAAGTTTTAAACATTATTTATGGTTAATATTTCAAAACTTTCTGAAAGAAAATTTACGTTTAACCCCCAATTTACGTTGAGAAATATCCATGGTACTTTCCGGGTAAAAGGTAAGACTATTTAGGACTACTTAAACACGTCTAATTGAATAATACAAATACCACTTTAAGATTTTTCCAAATAAGTAAATGTAAGAGGAGACTCGGTTTCAAGTGTAAGGCAAACACACAGACTGTGCTCTCGGCTGTATGCAACTCTCTGGAGAAACTATAAATACCGAATTCAGAGAACTTCTTGGAGTACTATACCAATACAAAATTTGACCGCTTTAGTTTTGATTGATTGTGTTTGTATGGTTGATAGAAACACAATAAAACAACATATGTTAAAACACTACTAGAAATAATTAATTTTAAGTCGTACTGAAGCAATATCATATGGACCAGGTTCACGGATCTCAGGTATTTTATATTTTATATCTCTACAAATCAATTCATACATTCTACTAGAAAAACGAGAAAATTATGTTAATGATTATGTTAATGTATTTACTACAATATAAAGCTGTTCTACTTTTAATCAATAACAAGTATTAATAAGGTGTAATTGGTACTAATTTATGAAAGTTTTGTCTATAATTAAATGATTTTACATTTATAACTATCATTATAGTGTTACTTCCATGAATTTAAATATAAAGTGATTGCTATAATTTATAAAAATCATATCAAATAGCAAATACTCAGTTTCAAAACGTTCTGTAGATAGGGTGTAACAAAAATGGAACAATGAATATATTACTTACAAATCAATTCCTAATAAAGCATTTAGAAGGTTCGTATTAATTTGAAATACATCACATAGTTTATAATAACATACAGCACTAAGAAAATTAATACAAATCCTGTTTTATATTACTAAATTTCAAAATACACGAAAAGCCACTATTGATACAATGAGGATATAAAGGTTTTTATTACTTACTCTCAATCCGGATAAAACTTACGTTATATACATTAGTTATATAAAATACATTAACAAATTAACTTAGTTTGTCTATTAATTAAATAGAAATAGAAAATTTACTATTAAATTAGGCAATGACGAGGCCTTTATATTGGAAATGACTAAAAAGTAAGTGAATAGGGAGTTTGGCCTTGTGTTATAGTGTCCTCTCCTAAATCTAGAAACCAATTTAAACCTTATACAGTGCTACAGAATAAAGCACATAATACAAATTTTTTTGGACTTTCAACCTTTTTTAAAAAAAATAATACTGTTAAACATTAACAGTAGGAAAAATCTACAGGTATTGAAATTTTAATTGGTGTATTTATATTATTGTACTAGCAGTAATACGAGGACAAGCAGGAGTGATAATGCATTTAAAATAAGCAAAGGTAATGTATACATATATATGTAATATTTTTTTAAATTAACTATTACCCTTTATTTCCATTATTCCTTCTTTATCTGCCATAAGAATTAACGACTAGCCTCTCCTGAATATAAAGAAAGTGATTGTTCCTACCACAATCACTCATTCTATTAAAAATCTATATATTCTAACTTTTTATTAAGATCGTATAAAATGATAAAACAGAAACTAATTACTAGATAATCCAATTATCTACAATACCCGTATTATAAAATGTTCAACGCTTGAGACTTGTAGCGCTAGAGACAGAAATTTGAAAATCTGCTAGAAGCTGAACAAATTTACTGTAATAAGGTTTTTGTAGAAAATGGCTAATTTACGAGAATTAAATTTTACAGATAGGTAATAAAATATATGAATAAAATACGTAGAACATTTTTAATTTGCATACATGTATTTTTTATAAGAGCAATTTCTGTTGAAACAGTAATATAAAATGAAAATAAAAAAGTGTTTAACCTTCCTCTTCCACTACTCCTATAGTTAAGGACTTTTACTATTTTGTACTACAAGGTAACCTGACCACCACAGTTAGTTTTTTTTCGTTTCTTAACTTTCTTTGTAGAATTATTCGTTGACTGGTCTTATTGCAGTTTAATTTATTGTATGGAGATAAGGGATTTCTAAGTGTGAAAAAGTATTATATACGTAGACTTCCAACGGAAACAAATTTCATTACGTTTTTGGTGGAGGTAAAAACTTCGACACTTTCAGAATCCAAAATGTCTTTACAGTTGTTCAAATATATATTAGCTTCACGAATTAGCAATTTCCCCCAAATTCGATTAAATTATATAAACTGTAGGAAGATATTACTAGTCCACTTTCCTGTATTATTTAATGAACGAAAGCAGCATCACAGGGACGAATCTGGACTTAAAGCTGGCGGGGCAACAATATAATTTACCAAATTTTCTTAAAATTTTATAAAAATTAAATATTTTTATATATATATATATCTTTCTAAATTAATAAATAATTTTATTGCATAAATATTTTACTCAATGAAATAATATAGTTTTTTATTTTTAAACCCCATGTTATATGTAAAATAATATTGCTGGAGCTAATCATCAACCTAGGTGTCTACAAAGACTTGTTCACTGTAGTAAGATTAATTGTAAAATAATTATTATTATAACTTGAAAAGTAATAGGTATGTGTAATTCAGTCCCTAGAAAACATAAAAAAGTGTATTTGATAATTTGTAATGTACTTCATGATATTGTAAGGATCTGAGAGTTTCTTTTGTTTTCTTTTGTACTTATGTCAGTGAGCACTGGCTACTGCATGCCTGTCAAATTTGGCTTCGTTAACACTTCAGATTCATGTTATTTCATTCTAGTTTGGAGTCATCTACTACATGTTACATTTCTTTAGCTTTCCGAAAATTTATATTTTTAGTGATATGAACAATAAATTCTTCTGATCATTGCATTAGTGTTACAGCTAAAAATTTTCTAACTGGTACTACTGTGTTGTATAAGATAATTAATTAACAACACAGGGTTTGTTTATTTCTTTGCTATGAATTGTTTTTAATTCTTAGTATTTATTATAAAGAAAACATTCATTCAATTTGTACAAGTGGCAATAGCCTAATTTAATTTCAATAAATATTGAATCGCAAAAAGTACTTGCTCCGCCGGGACTCGAACCCGGATCTCTCACTTGCCGCGTGAATGTGCTACCATTACACAACAGAGCCCTTACTTATTACAATTCAATTATTTTGTACTTGGCCGTTTCTTTCACATATGTGTTTAAATATACAAACTAACATATGATCGGAAGACCAAATACGTGATAAATCACTCCTGTTTACATTCAATAAATTTGTATAAGTGGCAATAGCCTAATTTAATTTCAATAAATATTTAATCACAAAAAGTACTTGATCCGCGGGACTCGAACCCGGATCTCTTACTTTCCGGGTGAATTTGCTACCATTACACTACTATTTGCAATTCAATATTTATTGAAATTATAAAGAAAACAGTTATAGTAATTATATAGTATACAATAAAAATATGTCGTACTCTGCAGTTAAACACTCAGTACTGCCGTATAAAACCAGTCAAACAAATGTAATATAGTCTTAATGATACACTGTGTGATGTATTAATATTTTTTCCTGCGAAGTTAATTTTTTTTATTCGATTGCGTGTAATGATTTTGTAAAAATAATAAATAAAGTTCATTCTATAAATTTTAGGTACGAAAACCTTATTGTAATAGTAAACATCAAAATCACTAAACATTATTATTGTTTCATTTTGAAAGTACTATGGTAATAAGAATTTTGCAGTAAAAAATTTATATTCTATTAATATAGCAGGAATTGATAAACTTATTTATTAATTGATTCAGAGTTAAATCCATTATTTGACCTAATGTTAATTGTATCGAATACATGGATAATGAAACAATTGATCTATTCGCTCCCGCTGTAATGCTCAATATGTAATGGTAATCTTTTATTACTTTCGGAATTGAATGAATATAGCTAGGATACATAGATAATAAATAATAATTTAATACCAAACGAGATCGTAAAAAGGCAATACATATATATATATATATATATATATATATATATATATATATATATATATATATATATATATAATTTTTTATTTATTTAAGAATTTATGCATTACGTAGAGGTTTTATAGATAAGCTTGTAAGGCAGCTTGTATGACATTCAAATCATAAAACGGATGTCCTCAAATCACGAATTTTGTGATTATTATCAGAATTTGAGGGTAAATAATATCAAAGTTGGATTAATTTGGCTTGAAAACATACGTTTGCCTATCATAGTATCCAGCCAACACGTGGAATTTCGTAGAGGTTTTCTTTAATCATCGATTACAATGATACAATGTTTTATTATAAATCACTTATTTGAAAGAGAAAATGTTTTTTGTGTGTTTAATAAGCTTTTTTACAGTATACTTCTGTCTACATATGTTTCCTCAAACCATTCCAAAAAAGGGAACATTTTTAATAAGGGTCAGTGCCAACAGTGCATCAGTCATTTTATCCCACAAATAAAATTCAAACTTACAGATTTTTAAGAAGATGCTGTTTTAGCCGTACTCTGACCATTTTGCCCTGTATGAGGATCATAACCAAAAGATTAAAGACAGGAGTACAGCACAAGATCGATGCTAGTGATAAAATGTGAAACGGTCAAAGAAAGAAATCGATCTAGCGCATCACTAACTCAGATCCAAATTTTGAATTCTTAGACCGTGCGATCATTTAACTTCCCATCTTGAACCCAAAAGTTTTTAAACAATTAAATGGATCCTACCACAACTAAAATGAAATAAATTACTGTATGTTACTTAAAAAAACTTTGTATTTATAATTTTTTAAATCAAAACCATTTTTAATATATAATAGTTAAGACTTTGACGTTTTAGCTAAAAAATTATTTGCATTCTATCTTATGTAATATTTTAATAAAAATATCGAAAATTATATAAAGTACATAAACACATTTTAGTATAAATATACAAAAGACTGGTAGGCTTTCTAAAACATTATCTACTTGTATTTCAGTAACAAAAACAAGGCACAATAAAACCAGCTTCACTATGGATCAACAATGTTATTCGGTCCAGTGCGGCGTTTAATTAAAATGTCACACTGGCCGTCTTAGTCTTCGTGTTAATTCTTACCCTGTAATAGTCTTTTAAATATGATTGCTACTAATATTGCGCTACAGTATAAAAATGTGGTTTAACAAATAATAGTATTTTAATGGTTTAAAGTCACTATATTTAAGAGTAGAACTCTGTGAATAATGCCAAATATAGACTCATTACTTGAACATATCTATAAGAACACAACTTTTTTGCGGTAATTTTGTATCTATCATACAGCAAATTCAGAATCACTGCAAACTTCTGAATAATTACATTTCATTATTTTAACATACAAATTAAATTTGTATTAATAACTGAGAAGAATAAACTATGCATTACATAATACATAAAATTACACTTAAACATATTTCGGGAACAAAATTAATTTTTTTTTTCAGTCAGTAAGAGTGAGAAGATCTTCACGCACTTGCGGGTTACCTAATCCTTACGGAGGTTTTGATAACCTGAATATGGATTTAACTCGATAAACACTTGACTTTTGTATAGAGGCATTTATTAAATACAAAAAATTTACCAAAAAAATAAACGTTATGCGCAAAATATGTGGTAAGTTATAAAACCAGATATATATATATATATATATATATATATATATATATATATTTTTTTTAATGAAGACTTATGAGAATGAAATAAAACAATTTCAGTAAATAACACCATGAGCATTTTATACCTTAGGCAGATAAACTTAAAGTACACGGGAGTGATCTACATTTTGCTAGAAAATCTGGTAAAAGGGGTGGGAGGTTAGTGTTAATAAACATTGCCATAAATATACTCTTTGAGTCATATTTCCTTCTGAATGTTGAGCATGATGATTGTGATTCCTGACTTAGGCGTGCCACAACGCTTTGGTATGATTTGTTTATTTTAACCTAGTTTGTAATTATGTATTAGCTTAGTTATTCACCTGAAGAAGGGAAAAGGTTACAGATCTCGAAACGCAGTGTTACTGTTGTTTTGTTTCACTGAATGATGGCAAATGTCCGGTAAAAGTCCTTTTTCCTTTACAATCCTTCCATTTTCAAAAATAAACTTCAAACAAAAAAGTGTTGAATTTACTTTTAGTTCACCTTCCACTTAGTGCACCGTGTAAAATCTGTCACTTTTTCTTACTTACTCCTGGAATGTAGAGTCATTTCCGTATAAATAGATAAAAATTTTTTTTTCACGAAGAAGCTCAAAACAACCTCTTTGCACCTTCATAATAAAAAGACAACTAACAAATAAATAAATTGAATAAATACTAACCTAGGTAAATAAGTTTCTCATTGCCTCATCGAATGACAATATATTGGTTTCTTGTATCTTCTTAAAATCTAAATATATGGAAGATATTTTTTGGCTCAATATTCTTATAGAGAAATCAATTTCTTCAATCCACTATAACTTTGTTTAGGGTTAACAAAAAAACCAAAATAACAGAAGACAAATAAAATCTTAAACAAATAATTTCATTTGGTCCGTGTTCAGGAATAACGTTACACAGTTTTAATGGACTTCAAAAGATGTTTAAATAATAATATTAAAATATTTTCATTCTTCCGCTTTAACACCAACTAAAAGTATTCCAAATCTCTAACTGGTAGCGTTCTTATAAATGTGTTTATACTTGTATATGGATAACAAATTTTAATTAATTAATTGTATATTTTTTTGACTTAATAGCTTTAAAACAAAGAGAGAATTATGATGGATTTATTTTTAATTATAAATTACAATAACAATAAATAAGAAATGAAGGCTAACAGTTAACGCATATGAAAAGTTATGAAACGTTTTCTGTATATCCATATATATTATAGTGACCATAACGTTTTCATTTACAATCATAAATTTCAATTTACTATTTAAACCCATTAATTTTTAAGGATCAGAATGAATAATAAATTAGTATTGCGCAATAATATAGATATACGTACATTTATGATAAAATTATCTCAACAATATGTTACATAATGATAATATAAGTTGATCTCACTATCAAGTCCTAATTCCAATTAAATATGAGCTAAAATGGAAGTCCCTTTTTTCTCCTGTTTTCAAAATTGACACAGATATTTTATTAATTATGTGTTAACCAGGATTGATGATAATTGAGTTTAGAGCTAGGAAAGTAGAACTCAATTATAAAATACAATAAAGCAGGGGCTTTAATTACAAATATACCCTCAGAAAAATTTGTTTCTTTAAAGGTAGATTTCAAATCCAAATCATAATTTAAATACAATAAAAAAAACTGTGCAACCGTAGAACGATAAATGGCTGAATAATATTGGTGACACAGTTGTATGCGATGCATCCTAAATACATTTTGGAAGATGTATTGTTTAAGGCTAGGTATATCCAGGTAACCTTGGGCCTAGAGATTTTAGGCTTATAGAAGCTTCATACTTTATAATCAACCTTCAAGAAGCATAGTTCATGTGGCATAATAGGTAATAACAATTTTCTAGTTTGAATAAGGTTAGGCTGCTCCACTGTATTTAGCATGGATAAATACATATTTTTTATCACTGTAACAGTGGTTTACAGCTACACGAGAATCGACGAAATGGTTTGGTAGTGATATTAGCTTCAGTAAAGGTTAACAACATTGTTATAAATTCCTCAGTATTAAATTCCACGTAAAAAAGTTAGATCGGAACTGGGGAAATTATTTTGTAATATTTTGTACGAAGTTAAATGCTTAATAAACATACGGTTTACACTTTCAGGTAGGTTTTATCATTAAATACTTCCTTCTTTTAATAAGAATTTTTATTTTCCACATTAAGAACAAATTAATTGTAATACTTTATGTTGTAAAAACAGCGTTAACAACGAGAAAAACATTTCATGTCCTGGATTAAGTGTCTGAGGAGGTGGTTGGGCTGACATCTCGGACTGACATAAACCACTATTTTGGGACAGCTCTTTACTCTTGGTACATTTTCAAACGTATAAAGATTTAGGTTTTGCAATTATTATAATATTTAATTAATAAAAAAATAAAAATAAACATTCAAATATAATTTTGTAGAACATATTATAAACAATAACTTTAAGTATGAAAATAAACATCTAGTATAATCTTATGCCGTTATTCCACTCATATAAAATTAATACTGTTTTGCAAGAGAATTATAACAATATTCTAATTATATTGGCGTCTTAATACACTTACATTAGAGAAACACCAATACCAGTTTTATTTTAGTATAATTGAACATAAGTAAATTCAATTAAACAAGATTTAATTTAATTGACTTGTTTATTCCTTAAATCATATACCAATTTATTTCCCTGCTGAAAATTAAGTTGATCTAGCCATAAAACTTATACGATCTAATTTATAAATGTATATGAAATGTATAACAATCCTGTGAAATGATATCAGCCAAAAGCAATTTATAACGCATTATTGTGGTTGCAAATAAGACTGCAAAATATAAATCTTTATTGAAAAAATACAACTCAATAAAAAAAAAACATTTAAACAAAATACTGGACCAACTTTTATCATAGATCTAAACATGGCCTACACCGAAAGATTCGTAACTTAAATGCAATTATAATTTGTGATATGAATATAAATACAAGAAAAACTAAACAACCAACATCCTCCCCCTCATCAAGTGAGGAATGCAGTATACCGAACAGGAAAGGAAATCAGCCCTGCTATAATCTCAATACAAAAGCATAATTGTGCGTGCAATTCCAAAATCTATATTATTAATAGTCATTTGCAATTTAGTTAACCCATTCACTAAGTGTTCCCTAACAAATGGACTTTAAGTAGTGTCTGTCCTTTTATTTGGTTCATCCTGAGTACGTAGATTGAATTCAAACAATTTATTTCATTGAACGTAAATGTTTTCAGTACATAATAAAATTAGCATGATTTAATATGAAATGAAGTCATTTCGGGTTGTCAAAATATTTTTAAGGTATATTTGTCAGTCAGTGTTATTATATAAGTGTTTGTGACAATGGTTTGTGTTATTGTGTTATTTAACAGGTGTATACTTGAATAGTTCAGGATAATATAATGCATAATAGTCTTAGTCTCTTTGCAGTTTAGGTCTACTATATCTGTCTACCGTATTAATTATCCTATTCTAAGTTCCCTATATAAATTTGAGAGCAAATAGTGATTCAAAGATATTTATTACATTACTTTTTGTCTGTTTATGTATAACTATTTGACATTGTTATCAGTGACCCACCATAAATATATTTCAATGTAAGTACTAACACAGTTGTTTGTAATTAAAACAATAACATGCATGAATACATTTTCTGTTTTATCTTTTCAATATGGTTTCTCCAACCTATGACTTTGGATATTGTTATTCAAAAATAATTTAATGTTTTATTAGTTCTATAGTTTTACAATCACAATGCATTGTTCTAATTCAAGTTGAGAAATTTTTACGTGAGCAGTTACAGTATTTGATTAGTGGGTTGGTACCAATTATTTCTTTTCTGAGTTGAATATGCTTACGAACTGTCTTGGGTCAGAAACTGTTTATACCACTATCGTATAGTTACTTTTTAACTTAAAAACAAAAGCTTTATTTACTGCTCAATACAATAAATAACCACTTGTGTAAATTAAATTTAATATAATTTCTTGAATAATATGCATAAATATACTATTCAAAACAATATTATTTAACATATACAACCCAACCGTTTAGAAACATCTATGCAATATTATACTTTCGCTTAAAATTTGCTCTCAAATGATTTTTCTATAATATGTAACTTCTCTTAAAAGTTTCCTGTTTTACTCAAAAATATTTCTTAGGAGGCCCATTAAAGTTCATATAGACATTGTGCGGTCAGAAATAAAAAATCTACTTAATATGAAGTAGTAATCATGTTCTAATTTGTTTCTAGTTTTACTTGTGTTTTCGTAATTGAGAATCACTTGCTCTGCCCAGCCTGTGTGTTTTTTTTAGAATTTTAATACTATATTTAATATGGTACTAAGTATAAAATTCTCTCATTCAAAACAATTTATGAAAAAGAATTATTTTACATAATTCGAAAAAAATTATGTAGTACCTAACAACATAGGGAGCAAAGTTTGATTACATTAAATCAATGCATTAGTTAATGAACATAACTAGTTAAACAATATCATGGTAGAGATACGAAGATATCATAGAGAATGTAATAATATACATTTAATAATATTGAGTGTGCGTCATAATGGTAAATATAACTGTTAATAATAACCAGTAAAAGCTCAATAAATAAGGTGTAACATAATGCTATCAAACAGCTTTGATTTGTTTATTCAGTTTGATATATTATTAGACTGAAGTTTTCAATGTTTTATACTGGGTGTCCCAAAAGTCCCACCCCCTTCTACCTTTAGAACGGAATTAAACAAACCAATATCCTTTTGGGGGTATTTATATAATGACAAATGATGATTTTTGCGCTACATGAGAACTTGGCACCTCAATCCAAAATGGGGGGTCAAGTCAAAATTGTTAAATGCAAACCCCCATCAAATGACACTTCATTTTAAAGGTATTTATAAAAGAAGAACAATGCCACAGACTAGAGGTATCTATCTCAATCCAGTACGAAACAACGGCTTGTCAAATTTTTATTGAAAAGTTACGCTAAAAACACTGTTTTTCTTAACTCATCTGTTCAGACTTATTCTTAATACTAAGTAGTTCTAAATTAAACTTAAAATAATTAAAATTCCCATTGAAATCTTACCTCAACCTTTTTTAAGCTCAAAGTAAATGCTCAAAACGGCCCCCATTTACTTCTTGGCAAAAATAAAGTATTGATTCAAATGAATGCCTTACGTTGAATGCTTTGATTTATATGTTTTAAGCATGCCTTATTTCTATTTTTATTCCAAAAATTTGCGAATTGTTTCAATTGAATGAATCATTCATATTTGTATGAATTTTGACAAGTCGTTGTTTTGTATTTAAATTAAGACTGTATTTTTGCCAAGAAGTAAATGGGGACCATTTTGAGCATTTACTTTGAGCTTAAAACAGGTTGAGGTAAGATTTCAACGTTAAGTTCAATTTAGCACTACTTAGTATTAAGAATAAGAGACCTCTAGTCTGTGCCATTGTTCTTCTTTCACAAAGACTTTAAAAATTAAGTGTCATTTGATGGGGGTTTGCATTTAAAAGTTTTGAATTGACCCCCAAACCCCCGATTTTGGATTTAAGGGCTAAGTAAGTTCTCATGTATAGCACAAATCATCATTTGTCATTATATAAATACCCCCCAAAGGATATTGGTTTGTTTTATTCCGTTCAAAAGTTAGAAGGGGAGTTGGGACTTTTGGGACACCTGGTATAATTGATAATTTAAAATAAAGTTTATCAGTTAATACACTGGAAAAATAAATATATGTTTAATTGCTCTCAATTTAGGCGTAGTGGTAAAGTAGTAACACGTGTGCTAGAAGACATAAAACACATCGTAAATCACTATGTGCATACATAATTTTATGTTCTCAGAATATACCGGTTGCAAATTATTGAACGAAGCTCATCGGAAATATATCTCCGTACATTATTTATATGCAAAATAAACATTATGTAGAATTCTGAGATATGACTATTATAAAATTAGCTTTTTACTGAATTAACTATGATTCTGTGAGTAACAAATTTTTTCAATCATGTTCCCGTTTTTTATACACATAAAATTATTAAAATTAACTTTTTTACAAGCCACCGGGGTTAGAAAAGGAGCCTATAGATATATTTACAATCGTATTAAATGACTTTGGTAGAGTAATCTTCATGCAATCGTTAGCAACTTTCTGATTTTTACCCTCACTAGATACAATTCGTAAACCACAAAACAAATGTTTCTTTCTATGAGTTTTGAAAGTTGCTGTAAGTAAATAAAAGTAATAAAAAACCATTTAACGGCAATATTTTGTATATAATCCCTAAAATAAAACATTAATATAGCGAACTTACAAAGATATGGTGTTTGAGTTAATTTTTAAAATGTACATTTTTTGGCTGTCCTGATAAATGCATGCAACCGTGCAGACGCCATTTCCAGTGTCCCAAGTACATCGATATGTTATTTGCAACAGTAATTTAGGTTAGGATGTTAAAATTAATTACTGTAATTTAATGACTGTTAATTTGATGACAGAAATCAAGTAACTAATAGTAATAATCAAAGGAGAAGTAAATCTTTGACTGTGGTTTCTGAGGAAGAATCACTGACCCAATTTTACCTAACGATATCATTACTGTTTTCTGTTCGATATTTCTCACTTTTGCATAAGTTGGTTTCATATATACTTAATATTTTTCCCCTAAAATTTAACGTATATAAAAGAAATACTATAAGTATAAGTTTAGTAATTCCTTCAAAAGAGAAAATAACCGTAATTTTTATTGGTCAGTTGTGACATATGCTGTCCTTACTCTGTTGACTTGAAAAAATTATGTTCTCGTCTGTATGAACTAAGTTCTAACTAAGTTTTAGTGAACTGAGGTTACTTTATGGTTTAAATATAACTAAATAAAATATGAAATCCGTTATACATTAATTTGATAGTATTAAACCAATTATCCCTTATTAATTAGGACTTAATAAAACGATCCAATTTAAGTCTTGAATTATTTTCTCTCAAAGATAAACAAACGTGTCCTCGAAACACAATCTTACGTTATGAAATTAAGCATATAAGTATGTGGTCTTTCCAGGCCTAATTTTAGATATTTTTTTGCTGTCCCTAACCAGGGTAAGGTTTATGCCCTTTATAAAATCACCTTTACACCGAATTGTTATTTTGGGGATATAAAAAGACAGAGTGTATGGCATCTAGGTTGGAAATTATTAAATGTAGGGAAAGCTATATGGAATCGATCTAACAGAAATTCCTCTATCACTAACCAAGATAATCTTTTAGCCCCTCCTAATGCATTCTACATTTTGAATAATAGCTGAAGAACTTAAAGGTTATGATATTTCTATCGCTACGTTTTAAACATTAAAATATCTTTTAATTTTGTTTATGACGAAGAATTATTTACCCTCGTTCTCTAACAAGGGTTAACGATATCGCAACCGTTTCCTGTTCTAAATTTCTTACTTCTGCGTAACGTGGGTTAATATATATTAATGAATTTTCTTTGCATAAATGTAAAGTTTAAATAAGAAACACTACAAATAAAATTCAATAATTTTGTCGTGAGGGAAAATGACCGACTTTAGAGTCAGTGATATGGGCAGATTTTGTTGTCACGCCATTGCCTTTTAACAGTAGTGCGAGGTACTCTAGTGTTCGTTTTACTATGTTTTAATAAACTGAGTTTATGTTATGGTTTAATGGCTTATATTGGTAAAACAATAGATAACTAATAAGTAAGACCACAAGAAATAATACTATAAATCGTAAATTTGTTTTATTTTCTCTCACCTAAATATAGCCCAGATCTATAATCACAGTATTAAGTTACGAAATTTAAGTTATTTTTTCTACTCTAAATTTTGTAACCCTAATCTGGGATATATTTATCGCTGTCGCTAACTAGGATAGACTTTATGCTGCTTGTAAGCTAACTTTCGTATCAAAGTGTTATTTTTAGGATAGAAAATGAAGATTATGCGTCTTGTAGGTTGTAATTGTTAGTTTTGAAATTAAGGACTGTAGTAAATGCTATATGAAACAGGTATCTACGAGTAGTAATAATCTCGTAATAAATATGCCTCTATCACTAACCAAGATAACATTATTTCCCTTCCTAACCTATCCTACGTTTTGAATAGTGGCCGTAGAAGTAAGATTAAAAAGACATCACAACTTAAAAGTTACAAACTATAAGTTTTTAAACAATCAAATTTAAATAAATGTTCTGTGAAACCCATATCAATATGCTACTTGGCAAACAAATTTACTAAATTTCCATTAGTATAGTATATAACTTGAGGACGATGATTAATGATTTAAACTATCGTAACTTTGAAAAAATATGCATAACAAAATATAAGCAAAGACAATACTACATGACCCAGCAATAGATAGTGCAATATTTAACATAAAATCCAGTTTAAGAGGTTTTACATTTCCAGAAATTATCAATAATTATATTAGTACTGCCCCCCCCCATTGTTACCATTGTAACTAAAATGCATTCAGTGTTGATATTTTTTAAGAATAAAATAAAGCATACTTACATACGATACGATAAAAACTTTCTATTATTTGACTAGATACATTTAAATAACAAAATTACAACTTTTATAAATGGGATAGAATTGTTGCTATCATGAAGCAAACTAATTCCTTGGCATTTTATAGTATAAGTACTAAATGTATAATATAAGTATCAAATTCATTGTAGTAAATTAAACAACAATAGTCTATAATAAATTATAATTTTATTGTGACATCTAATTCCAAGAAATAAAAACGATCTCTCAATAACGCATGTGGTTTAACCATTGAAAATATATTAGGTTATATCAAATGCTTTTTATTTTATTGTGATAAACAGCTGAATTATCAGAAAAATATCAACAAGTTCATAAATTAATATATAAATTATGAATTATAATCATAATTTTCAGCTTAATTATAATTCTGCTATTTAAAATCATAATTATAAGTTTATAGCTTATTATCATAAGCTGTTAATTACTGTTATTAATAGATATTATCAGCTTGACAGTTTATATTTCCCTTAGATATATAAGTATATAAAAGAAGACTATTTTAGATCCAAAAGATCAATATTTTGTACCAACGCTATTTCTGGAAGTACGAAAATCATTTTCCTTAATATTTAAAACGAGATGTAATATTTGACAGTATACAAAATTATAAATTAAGGTTCACAATATACCACGAATATTTCCTGCACTAGCTTACACACGGGCTAGTTCATGGTAAATTCAAAGACTGCGGCAAGCGTGAAAAGTGGCAACTTCATTAAAAATTAGCCAGTCAGGATCACCACAGACCCAATAGGGACAATAAGTATTTTATATTGCTAATAAAGTTTCAGAAAAGAAAAAAAATAATGTTTAGTACCGTAATTTTTTTGTACGTATATTAAACTGTAATTTTTTTTTTTTGCCTGTATTCTGCCTGTTTATATGTGTGTCAGCATGATACGTTGAAATTTAATTAATCTATTGAATTAAAAATTTGCTTGAGCAATTATTTTTATATCGGTAACATCAAGATCAAAGGTGGTGTATGTCAGTCAGGATTAAGTTTATCGCTTAAGAATATTTTACATTGGCTTTATGGTACCCATAGTAGTAACAAAAAAATTTTGAAATACAATAACTATTCATTTCAATTTGTAAAATGTTACCTCACTTAAGCTATCACGTTGGAACGGTCGGTATGACTTTCGTCGTTACGACCCTTTTCGGTTTTTTCCATACTTGGTTGTTTGGTTTTACTTGTATATTTTCCATCAGACTTTGCGAAGTATAAGAAACACTGTAGCTGAAAGTAAAATAAAGATAAAGAACTTATCTATAACAAATTCTTTTATATTTTCTTAGGTATCATCAAGAATTATGTAAAATTTCCTCTTACGGACGATTTTTATTTTGTTTGTGCCTCTATGTCTATTTTCCGTTCGATATCTAAAGAAAAAATAAGGTATGGACTTGAAATTTTCAGAAACTTTATATCTACATAGACATGAATTATTTCATTGTTTATGGACAAGAATTGTGCATGCACATATAAGAAACATAGGTAAGCATCTTTGAATTGGGCTGGAGATGACCCATGTACTCGATGGCCTGGAAAGTTATCACGTTTTTGTCCCTGTAGACTAGAAGGAGAATAAATGTCTTTGATTTAAATGTTATCTACGTACTCACTAAATTCATACAATTCAAGAAAATAATTGGGCAGTGGTTGAACTTCATAAAAACGTTCATCATCGGTAGTGGATAGTAGGTTTTATTGCTTTGTTGTGAATTGATAACGAATACGCTATTAATGTATAATAAGTATTATAATTTGCTTCTTTATATATATATATATATATATATATATATGTATATATGAGTACGTTAACTAGTTGGAGGAAGTACAGGTTAAGTGCAGCATTTTTCCATGTTTTAGTTTTAGTATCAAAAAGTCTTAAGCGATGTATTATTACAAAATAAGTTAAAGCAATGCAGTTATTAGCAATATATTAAATGATAAAATGTTATAATATTATATATATGTAATGTTTATTTATTGTTGAAAAATCGAATGTAATTGGAGAAAACCTTTATAAACTACAATTATAAGTCAGTTTCACTGTTATTTTAACACTGGGTTACTTGTGGGATAAATGATATTAGTAACAATATACTAAATAACAATAGTGTGGCTTTATTTTCTGTTTCAAGAACGAATTCTTGTGTAATTGCGTCTTATAACTAAAACCCTCAAATTCTACAAAACTACAATATCAATTAAATTAAAGTTTCCAGTAGAAGGAAATGCATTACATACAACAATTACATGCACATAGTACAGTTAGCATTATTTACAGACCGATTTCAATATAATTGTTGTTTCATAGTAACTATCTCACTGGACAACAGGTTTTGTTGCAGGTATAAGATCTTCCCTAAATTAATTAAATGAGGAGAGATGGAAATGAATTTTCTGGTTATAGGCTACATTTGCTTGACTCGCTTTGCGATACTTTATAACAGATATCATCTGTATTTAACAAAGGGCATGCTGTAGTCACTTATTAAATAACGACCAATGAAAATGCTTTTCCCAGACTGCAGGTTGCATATCTTTGGCAGAAGAAATTTTATGAATATTTTTATTTTTCAATATTCTTGTATCAAAATTATTGCCATAGTTGTTAACCCGTATTGTCAATTAACTTCACTTTCCTCTAGTAAAACTTGTTTTTGTTTCAAAACTTTCTGTGTTTGAACCCTATTTTTTTTATTTGACAAAACACGTGTAATTTTACTAATTCTAACTTTACCACTGTAAGATGTAGGTCTACAAACGTCAGCATACGGTTTTCGAATCACCGTCACCTAAATATTCTAAATAATGGACACCATAATTATGTACTAATCGACTATATTATGTTTAGTGGACCAGTAACTTCCTTTACCACTGCTTCTAGAAAGGTTGGGAAATAACTGTTTAGATAATACTTTTTTTCAGTTTGTCAGTACAAGAGCAGAATTAAAGCCCAACTAAAACATCTAAGACCTGCCCTAGATATAGTGCGGTAAGAAAAACGACTCAATACATGGTTTTGCCCGTTTTTCTTTGCTCTGTCAGGCCAACAGCGAAATCTCTAGAACTTTTATTTATAGCTACAGAAATTTCCACTGCACCCATCATTTACTGTTTAAAAACTGTTTCTGACATAAAATGTAAAAACTCTTCATGCATTAATTATATGGAAGGGGTGGGTGAGATTCATTACAGCATACATCACAGCAGCTGCCGCCCTACGCTTTCGTATGCATCTGAAATTAAGCTAACACTAACATCTTATAGCACATCCTTGTTTGTATGCAATAAAACTTTTATATCTATATGCTCAGGTTTAGGAATAATCCATTAATGGTTGCTTTCAACGCAGTCAAAATCGAATTTTCTAGCAAAACCAAAACGACTGTCTTTAGCTTTATTGGTAAGATTCTATAACATGCCTCACACATGGCTCTTTCCTTTATAGTATTTTGTACCTATTTCAGCAATATAACATTTAAGGTTATCTGTAAAATTGTGTAAAATTCATACCCTAAACTTACTTATTTACCGCAGACGTGGGCTCATTGGGGGGGGGGGGGGGTGGGGGGGGGGGGGGGTGGGGGGGGGGGGGGGTGGGGGGGGGGGGGGGTGGGGGGGGGGGGGGGTGGGGGGGGGGGGGGGTGGGAATACATTATTGAAGCCATAGATTTCTGCAGTAAATTACCAACAGCATTATTTCGAGGTTTACTTGGCTAATGAATTTCGGATATAACATAATTTTAAACATTAAAGATTAATTGAAATTAAAAAAAAATAATTATTATAAACTATTATATAATTTTAGGAGAATATCTTCTTAAAAATATACATAATTATTAAAATCCTGTTTCTATATTTTGAAATCAATACGTTGTGAAGTAATAAAACTAAGTTGTGCGTTGCTGTAACTCCAAATATAGTTTAAAAATAAAAATCAATAATTATTGAAAAGTCTCTAACAGCATAATACTATGTTTATTTTAAGAAAATGTTTCATTATAACATTACGAAATATTCTTCTGTAATTCAGACAGTACAAATACTTAATAGTTCTTTATGTTACAATACCTAATAAATCGGACCATCTTTTATATATATATTTCTTGTGTGCGTGTGTATGGTCCTAAACTCCTCCTAAACGGGTGGACCGATTTTAATGAAACTTTTTGTGTGTCTTCAGTTGGATCCGAGAATGGTTTAGATTCATAATTCGGTCAAGTTTTAATAGTTTATTTAATTAATTTTTTAATAATAAATTGTTGTTGATGGTGGAGTGTTTGACATTGGATCCGCCAGACTGCGCCACGAACGACACGTAATACAAAGTGAACTGATACTTAACAGCTGTGCTGTGAATATTTTCAGCTGAAGTTCATCAAAGAGGCAGAAACATTTGTTCACATTTAAAATTTAGAAAGTTAATATTTTAAATTTGTAAAGTGCTTGATCAGTAGTGTAATGCAGATTGCAAAGATGAAGTTTTCACCAATTGTTCTACGTAAACATTATAGGCCTAATATTACAACACAGCCATAATGTTTTTCTATTTTAATTCCAGGTTTTCCCGACATTTTGTGCTGCTATCATATTTGTGTGTTGTTTTGTAACATTCTGTAATTATTGTGTGAGTGCTAATTGTTATAATACATTAATAGAGATTGAAGATGTTTAAAGTGCATAAAAAACTATACTTATTTATTAAAGTTATTGAACTCATTTTGCACATTGAAGTGAGTATATTGGTCGCATACCTCAAATAACCTAAGTAGCATACAAATCAAAAGGTTATGTTTCTATGTTGCTGAATAATTCAGTTTCTAAAACTGTACAGTTTAGATAATCAAGTTGTTTTAATACTAATTGCTAGAATTTTAAATTAATCTCGTTGTAATTTACTATTTTTTTACATCTGGTCAGGTCAGAATTGGTCACATAAGTTCAAATTAAGTAGCATTACAAAATCAACATGTTGTGAATTAACGTATTGTTAATAGTGTAAGGAATTGAGTTTTTAAATTTAAATTTTGTTGGCCATTTTTCGTTCTCTGAGTACTATTACTTGTAATTTTAAAATAACTAGTATTGAATATTCGAGTAGTATTAGATTAGGGCTAATCAGGAATCATCAATAGAGGTTATCAGAGAATATAAAAATTGGCAGTTATATTTAAGTAAAATCTACACCTTTTAAACATGAAATTCGTAAATATTAGAGTGTGCCCAGCGAATTGCGATCAGATTTAAATTATTTTGTTTATAAATAAAATGTGTTTTTTTATCTTGGTATGTGTTTTAAATTGGATCCAACAGAATCTTGGTGCTGACAGATCGCAGTTTTTCAAATGTTCTTTTTCTAATTTTAATTCCAGGGTTTTTCCCGACCAGTTTGTGCTGCGTGATCAAATTTGTGTGTGCGATGTTTTGAGATATCATCGAGGATAATTATCTGTGTGAAGTGCTAAATTGTAATATTAAATATTAATAGAGAAATCACATGTGTCCAATAACTATTGTTAATAAATAGGTAGGAATTGGAGTTTTAACTTAAATTCTTGTTGGGCCAGTTCCGTGATGTAAAATTTTCCGAAATTATACCTGCGCGTAATTTCTTTAAGTATATTATTTTAAATTTAGCAAACTTAACAATCAGCTTATCGAGTAGATGCTATTAGAGTATGCACACATATTTTTTTGCGTTAATCCTTCAGGAGTGTCACATAAACAAATTAGATGGTTTTCCGATCTAAGGCTGAAGTATAATAAGAATGGCCTCCATCATCAAATCGAATTATTTGAATAATTTCTGAATAAGCCATAATCTAAACTACTATCCGAATTGCGCATTATAGTTATATTTAAAGGCTGAAGTATAATAAGCAGCCACCAATCACAATAGAATTATTGTATATTTCTGAAATAAGCCTAATCCATAAACTAACTTTTTTGGTGAATTTCTTCATTATAGCTTTATTTATTCGGCCTCGAAATCATTTAAATTAAATTTTTTCTTTTTAAATTATAAAATTGTTGTATGTTGGAAGTGCTTTTATATTGGATCCGACATTGACTAGTTGCTACGACACGTAAATACAAAAGTTGCGAAACTGATAACTTAATCAGCTGTGAATGATTTTCCAGCTGAAACAGCATTTCACCCAAAGAGGCAGAAGGGAAACATATCTGTTTGACTATTTAGATTACCGGTTCTATTATGATATGTTGCTTGAATCAGTAGTCTAATGTCAGATTGCAAAGTTTAAATTATTATCAACGCAGTTTGTTCTATGATAGGAACAATTATAATATTAGCAACACAGGCCGAGTACGTATTAATCCAATTAATAGTTCTTGAACAGCATTAGAGTAAGCATAAAACAGTATAAAAAAATAACACTCAACTTTCTTATTTCAATATTATTCTTGTATCTCACTGCGTGGAGGATAGAGATTACATACCAGATAATAAAAATTGGAAGTTGTTTTCACAGCTTTTAATTGTTAGGAAAAATTCCTTATGTAAATTATTAAGGTGTTGGATCTTGGAAGAATGCGCTACGATCGGATGGAGTTATTCAAATGTTTTCTTCTATTTTTAGATTCCCAGGTTTTTCTTTACGACAGTTTGTGCTGCTTAATTCAATGTTGTGATGGTGTGGTTGTTTTGAATAAGGTTCATGTATTCTCAAAAGTAAATACGGGCAAAAATAACAATTTAAAATAATAAGTAGAAATAAAGAAAAAAACACCCATTATAAAAAAGTGTCTACTACGTTGGCGCGAGCCGGTTATAAGTTTCTAATAAACGGCCAGGCCAACAGGCAAAATGGGAGAAAGAAAAATAAACAAATAAAACGATTGTTGTAAATTAAAGTTATATGATGTGAGTTGCATTAATAATTGGTGTTAATCAATGTATACCAGTTAATAGAGGATTATATGGCGTTGGCATTTAGTCCACCCACTTCGAAATAAAACCTAAGTAGCATACAAATCAAAAGGTTTGTGTTTGTTTTTCCTATGTAGTGGAAAATAACTATTGTTGGAACAAAAAATTTTTTTAGATAATCAAGTTTTTAAGACTAATGGATTTTCAGAATAATTCTTGTTTGTAATATTACATTATTGTTTAATCTGGCCAGGTCAAAAATTGGTCAGATAAGAGTTCAAAATTACAAGTGAGCAATACAAATCAACATGTTGTGAATAAACTATTGATTTAATAGATGTAGGAAATTGGTTTTTTAAAGAATCTGAAATTCTTGTATGGGCCCAGTGTCTCTGATACTATTACTGATAATTTTCAAAATAAACTAATAGATGAAATTCGGGTAAGTTTAGATCTTAGGCTAATCCAGGAATATCAATTTAGGAGGTTCTATCCAGATATAAAAATTGGGAAGTTTTAGTAAAAATACCACTTTTAACTGAAATTGGTTAAGAATATTATAGTGTATGCAGTGATTGGACTCGAGTTAATTTTTGCGGTTAATATAATAAATTCTGTTTTTTTATCTTGGTATGTTTTAAATTGGATCCAGCAGAATGCAAGGCTTACTGATCGGCAGTTCATTCAATCGAATGTTGTGTTGCTCTTTTAGTTCCCACACTCCCTGTGTTCTTTGCGTATGGTTGTTCTTTTCTTTTTTACTCGTTTCATAATCCCCTTCTTTCTACTATTTTAAATCTTCCCACGTGGCCTTATTTTCTCCCCCCCCCGACACTTCTGTTTCGCATGCCTGCTGCCTGCAACCAAGCACTCCAAATCAACCAAGCTTTGTAGTAGCGTCGCATGTTTTGTCATTCTCCCCCGATCGTGATACAAAAATTAAATTGGTGTGACGTGCTAATTGTAATATTAACCACATTAAGTAGAGAACCCAGCTGCCCCCTTTTACCCATGTGTCCCAATACACTATTGTTAATAACCTGTAGGGAATTCTGCGCCATTTTTAAATAAATTAAATTACTGTTTGGGCGCAGTAATCCTGATTAACTATACTTGTAATTTTTAAATATCTATACACTCACCATGAATTCAGTAGATCTTAGATAGGCTAATCAGAAATAACAATAATTCGATTGAGATGGTAGGCTCGCGCTCTATCTATACATTTCAGCCTTTTAAAATCAACTATAATTATGGATCGTCCATTTTTAGATATGTTTTAGATAAGGCTATTCAGATAATATCTATAATTTGAATAGATGGATGGTGGCCACGACTTATTGTAGCTTCAGACCCGTTATAGGGGAAATACTTATTTAGTATATCTAGATATATATTATATATATATACTTACCTCCATTTTCAAGCCTGTTTAAAATACACTATAATCTACATTGTCGGATCAATCCATTTTTAGTAGTTTAGATAGGCTATTTCACTAAAATTATCAATTACGATTGGGAAGCATCGGGGCTGGGGCCCCGGCTTAGTTATAACTTACTCCCTTTTTAATAACTATAATCTAATTTGGATCGTCATACTTTTCAGTACGTTTAGCGGAATCTCAGCGACGGGCCTACATCCCTTATGTCATGTTTCCCGGATTACACTAACACCTTCTGGTAGCCGATACGCATTCCAATAAGGCTCTTTCGTAGATTGTGTATGGTGCTTGCCCACTTATTGTTACTCCTTGCAGACACCCTTCTTAGGGTAATACTTTAATCTATATAGATAATAATTTAAATTCTGATATTGTGCCAGTCCTCCGATTACTATACCTTGTACATTTGTTAAATAATTTATAATAGTTAAATTCCGGTTAGGTTTAGATAGAATTAATCAGAAATATCACATACTATTTGATTGTGATAGGTGGCCAACTTCATATGTACTCATCAGACCGTTATAGGGAATAACTTTCTTTAGTATTTTACTCATACCTGGCTAGCTGCTAATGTTTGTTATACCCATTTTATTTTCCTGCCACATAATTCTAGAACGATTACTTAATTAAAATCCCAACATATTTGACGCAGTTAATCCTTATCACACACCACCCATATTTACTTCACCAAGTCAACCCACATCAATATCCACCTTCATACTTCATTGTGATACTATTATACAGAATTATTAATTTTACCAACCCAGAAAACACAATGGCCTCAACGGTCTATCGTGGGAAGCAGGCGCACGAATAGTGTATTACTACAAGTCCATACGTTGAGTTTAGTATCGCTAACTTATACACAAATTTGAAACTTATGTGTACCAAACTGTTGAACAATAGGTTATTCCCACTACATATGAAAAACACACCTATGTCGGATTTTGTATGTCTACTTAGGTTCAATTCATGCGACCAATATACTCCACTTCGTTTCAATTAAATATTCAAAATTAGTTCAATTAACTTCAATGTAAATGACTATACGTGATTTCTTTTTATGTACTTCAAAACATCTTCAATCTCTATTAATGTATTATTACAATTAGCACTCACACAATAATTACACAATGTTACAAAGCAACACACATATTTGATAGCAGCACAAACTGTCAGGAAAACCTGGAATTAAAATAGAAAACATTTGAAACTGTGGATCGTAGCGCATTCTGCTGGATACAATGTAAAACATTCCAAGATGGTCCAGCCAATTAGGAGGAGTTCAGCTCCATACACACGCACACAAGAAATATAAAGATAATGTAAAAATTCGGTAGTTTTAACATAGGCTGATAGGCTAAATTAGAAATATCAATAATTTTGATTGCGATGTTGGCCGCTTATTATAAGTTCAGCCTTTAAATAACTATAATCTAATTCAGTTTGTCATTTTAGTAGTTTAGATAGGCTATTCAGAAATATCTATAATTCGATTGTGATGGTGGCCACTTATTATACTTCAGCCCTATACGGAATACTTATTTAGTATTTTAGATAAATTAAATTCTGTTGGTCAGTTCCGATACTATACTGTAATTTTAATTAAACTATAATTAAATTCTTATAACGTGTTCAGGACAACGTCTGTCGGGTCTGCTAGTATAATATAATCTTGTTGCTTTACTTTCCAGTGGCAAATTCGAGAGGAATGTTTAATAACATGCTAAAAGTACTGTCCTCTAAAAAAGTTCCATGTTGATATAGCAATTTATAAAAAAAATATATATTCAAGGTATATGAAAATGCTTGTCTCAATTTAAACAAACATTGGAATTTTATCTACCATTTAAAACTTTAAGAGGAAATTTATGAAAAATGTTTATTGCAGGAGATTTCTTTAATTATCTGTATATCAGCTGTTTATTTTTTTAATTGATAAGTCTGTATCACTAAACCTATTTTAACGTCATTTCAAAACGAAACAAAAACATTCATAGTAATGAAAGTAAAGATTTTATAGTTTTGAGTAAATTTAAAAGTACAATTGAAATTAAATTGATGTATTTAAATTATAAATCGTCTTTCAATATAAAAACAATTTAATTCCTCTTTACAGAAGTAGGAATATGATTGCTGTGAGGCCATTCCATTGGTGAAAATCCCAAGAGTGATTTCTATGCAAATAGGGGACACAGAAAGCATCCTGGTTGTTTGGAAATATATTCTGTTTTTAACCCCGTATGATAGGTTTCGTGAAAGAATACGCGTATTTGAAATATAATGTGCCTATATGAATTATATTTGTTTGCTGCAAAATAAATATTTGAAATAATTACTATACTACGTAAATAGTCAAAGGTTACCTGTATTGTAATTTTATGAAAGTAAATATTAGGCCATTAATACACTTTAGTTGCCTATATTAAATCATTGGATTCTAAATTTCTCAAAAGTTTCCCCCTGAAAACAAGAAGGTAAATCATTAAAATGTCTCTATTTAAGATAACTATTAAAACTATGATGGAATGAATTGTATTTCGTCAACATAGTATATATAACATGTATATACATAAAATATTATTATCGCACTCAAAATTCATAGTTATATTCTATTAATAACCCTAGAGTATTATGAAAATTACGTATAGAAATCGATATTTTATAATATATTCTTATGAATTCATTATATAGTATTGGCTCATTAATGAAAACCAAAAATCATTGACACTAACGATGCTTTTATTATAACATTGTTTAAACACAACAAATACATTTCATCAACTTTCTTTTGCTACTTTGACACCAACGTATACCATAGTTTATTCTAAGATATAACCGGATATTCTTGCTGTGTGTTGAGATTAAAAATTTTTAATTTATACAATATATACCCAAGTACAAAAATAACTACTATAAACTATGAGTATAGCCAATATTACAAAAAATACTACTCCTGTTGATGTTTTTTTCAGTCGATGCCGATAGTTGGAAACAAGTTGTCATCATTATCTTGTCGTGTGTGTTCATTGTAAATTTCGTATACTGGAGCATCAGTGTACTACTCCCATTCTGAATTTTTCAGTGACTATTGCGTAATCACTAAAAGAGATGTTTTCTTTCATTGTTTTTAAATGTTTGTTGTAAAATCTTTCTTTTCTATTTTAAAGTTTCTCCAGTCGATAGCTACTGAAAACCCTGAAACAATAAAATTTTTATCCTATACAAAGCACACAATAAGAATATTACATGTGCTCTTTGTTATTTAAACTACTTTTGCATAGCGCAACCCGAAAGTGTTATCTAAATATATATCTATGCTGAGTAAACTGTACTAAACTAGAGCTTCTTTTTCAGTCTGTAGGTCATCCCAACTTGCAAATTAATTTGTTTGAAGTTTTTTTGTAATTAGCTAGCTCCTATCACGCAGTAATACGAAGATTACCTTTTCCTTACATCTTTCTAGGAATATTACCTTGAATTTAAAATTATGCCTAGTAAATGTTCGAATAAACTATACGATGATTAAATTTCAGAGATACTAGAAGCTTGAATACAGCTAAAAATCATTTCCAAGGTGCACGTTTTAAGAATTCCACGTCTAAAAAACACAGCCCTCTCATTTGTTTTAATATGATTTAAAAAATCAGTTGTAATTGGTAGTATTTAGGGAAAGTTTCTTAATAAGATTGCCGATTATAAACCCCCAGAACACAAAACTATCTCCCATTCTCAATAAACTATAATATGCAGATTGTAAAAAACCAGGGAAGTTAAAATTTGGCTAAAAATTAACCTTATGAAATATCTTGTTTTAGTTTACATATTTGTATTAGTCATAAGAAAAATAAAAATTGGAGAGAAAGAGTAAATTTTTAAAGTTGTTAACAAATTTTATTTCACCACAATCTTGCTTTTTACTAAACCTCCATTCCTAACTGGATCTATTATTATTTTAATACTAATATGAAACCAAAATCAATAAACACAACTGTATTTACGTGTAGCTATGCATATTGAGGTGACATGTAAGATATTTTAATAAAGATCATGTGCTGACTTAGTCTTAGGGAACTTTAAATATAGACAGGAATATTTTTTATTAGTGGTGTACGTACAACGATACGATTTAATGAGCCTCATTGACCTCTATTACTACTAGGCTGAGACAACCTTTTTTTTTCTTTCTTTTATTAAATGTTTGCTGTCAGTTTTTTGTTACTTTGACCCCTGCATATCTAAAAAAATGAGTACGCAAAATATTACATCCAAAGACTTGCGAAGGCTCTTACACGTTACGTACTTTTACTTTTTTCTATAAATATGAATGGAAAACATAGTAGAAAATCCACGTTAAAATTCTGGGAATAAAACCTTCAAAATAAGGTAATTTCTTGAGTTTTTTATTCCTTCTTATATATTATTATGCTGTGGAACCTAAACTCTTTGGAAAAATAAATGTATCATTATCTCAATTGATCTATAGACTTATAATTTAGATTAAAACTTCATTTTTACATACACAAGAGCTAGTTATATTAGTGCATGCCCATTTTATAGAATTAGGTTGAGTGATGTTTGAAGTCAATAACAAGCTGACGACCTCAATTTCTCTTTTGTCTGCCGAAGGGATGTAAAATTTTCTTTCTGTATAATTTCATCTGGCATGTCTCTATAATTCATTCAAGATAGTCTAGAGAGTTAAAAAAACTGGAGGACTTTTAATGTGTTACCCAAATTCAGCGAAGACTGATACGCACCTTGTTACCTTGTTTTTTTAATAATTAAATAAAGCCAAGATTTACCAAGACTAATACTATAATATTATATTTACTTAAAGGTTTATCAAATTTTGGTCTATGTTTAAACATAAATCGTGTTAAAAATATACAGCTTATTGACTCACCTACTTTCCGTGTTCACAAAAAAAAAATTACTGAAACATAGATGATTATAATTGATAAATTTCTATTGGAAATATATTAGAAGCATATAATGTTATGGTTTGTTGACTTTAGTTCATACATCTTTCTTATGTTTGTTACAGTTCAATAACTTATCAAATATCTTATTATTTTCCTACGGAATTTACTTTTAATAAATCATATTTTTAATTTTTATAGAGATTATTTAATAATCCTCAGAGCTGTTATTGCGGTCCCTCAATAATATAAATTGATACCAATATAATATATTATGAGTAGAATAATATATTTTTAAGTTATTTAATTCGCTATAGTAAAAAGAAATAAACATTAAAAAATAATTATATACAGTGACCCAAAGTGCTTTCATAAATATGTTTACGTGGTAAGATTAAACATATTTTAAAAGTATAATCATATTAACAAAAGCATAAGAAATTACACACAACAAGATTGAAAGATGGCCTAATACAAAGGTGTGGAGGTTGTGGCCAATGCTTTGTAGTCGCTTCTACAAGTTTTAAACGATCATCCAGCACGTTTAAATATGTCGTCAACAACATGTCTTAGCGATCTCTGACGTATAATGCACACGCATAAAGATGCATACAATCTTTGGTTTACCACTGCTGCTAAAAACTATGTTTCTTTTAAAAGTAAGACTTTTTATCTTGAATAGAAAGTATTATTTGCCAAATACTCGCATATATTAAAAAATAAAAGGATTTTTGATAATATTTCATATTAGATCTTTATGTTCTTAATGTGATCGCATTTAATACTACCTAAAATTTTAATAATGCTATTAATATATACAACTTTTACTATTAATATACTGATCAAGGAAAATAAAGTAGAGTTTATAATTTATTACAGTAATTACTATTGTACATTTTATTAAATGATTATACAAGTAATGATAAATACAAATGCAAATTAAATTTCCCTGGTCCCAGTTCCAGTGTTTATAAACTTTTGTATTTACATATATTATTTGTACTATAAGTTTTTTAATTTTGAAATCTAAGACGTGGATATGTCAAAAGATTTATTACATTTTTATTGTTGTTATTACGTTTCGAAGAGTAGGAAATAAACTATAAATTTACGATTTCAAGCAAAGAAAATCTTTCATGGTCAGTGGGAATTATTTTTATTTTAATGTCGTTAGGTAAATCAACAATTCTTTAACTACATATGTCTTTACTATGTAAAGCAGTATATTGCTTATTGTTGTACGGATGATTATTTCTGAGCTATGTTCCATAATTAAGGGATTTAAGTTTTTAGTAAATATGTGTATTTTGAAATCTATACGATATTTAAAATTAGCAGACAAAAGTAAAATAATATTGCAAAACCTCAGAACAACTACAAATCAAATCCATGTTCCTCATCACTTACTCATCATTTTAGTCACCTTGTCTCATTTTCCTCAATGGCAGTCAAGAGGACATAGTAAAAAGTGATTTTCTGATTAGATTGTTATAACATAACATTAAGGTTAAGTTATAATGTTCATGATTTTATGTGAGACCTAATAATAAAATAAAATTAATACCACATGTGTTTCGTATTGACCTACGAATCAACTTGATTGGATGTGTTTAGCAAAGTTACTCTTTGACTGGTATAGACACATTTTTGTAAATTTTACCTGCTACTTTGCACAGGTACGTCATAGACATATCCTTTATAATAACATAATAACCAATCTTAAAATGGTTGATTTCGAATGGAAAGATAAATTGAGAAAACATCATTGAGAGGTTATTGTTCACACTGAAGATGGTTTATACTGAAACCACGTGTCTGAAATAAAATAACTTTCGAAAAGGGTTCCTGATTCATTATTCTATTCATATTAATATAACCCTATAATGAGTAGTTAAAAAGCATAATTCCTTATTTAATATAAATATTTTGGAACAAAACTTTAAAATGAATAGAATATGTTATAATAAAGTCATTGCAGTTTTATAATCATGTACAATGTCATGGAAAATTTAAGTATGGATATAAGTTAATAGAAAAATATCAAGAGATCTCAAGTAACAAATATATCAGTAAGTTAGTTTATGTTAAAATAGTAATAAATTTTAAAGTATTTTCCATATAAACCATTACTGTACTTACAGTGACTCCTTACGTTAAAATAAACACTTATGTTATTAGATTTAAAGGGTTAGAAACAGTATCAATATTAAAGAAACAGACATACAGATATGTATAGTTCAGATTAAAAGAACTATTGGACTACTTTATAGGCACCTTTAATTTTTTTTTTATTTTGAGAAATGGTAAAAGTGTTATATAATCTGATTTACAAAACATCCATATATTTAAACGTATAAATATTTAAAAAAAATCTCTTAATTTACCATATACATTGGATTTAAATACGATTATTTCTTGTTTGCAAATTATCTTGTAAATTCTAAAGTGAATTCGAGGTATTAGTATATATATTAAAAAATTAAGGATCATGGCAAATCCTTTAAACGTTTAAAAAATACCATTAGATAAACATTAAAATTGTATTCGTGTCATATAAAATGCCGAATCTTTCATCACAAAAGAATATGCAATTTAATTTATAAATACATTTTACTTTATAAATAGTTGAATTAGTTATCCTTAAAGACTGAATAATGCAATTCGATTTACCTGTTGAAATCAATAACCAAAAAATGGAAACGAATTGTTGAGACATAATTTTTGGCAAAATAAAAATACAAGCACACACGACAGTAGGCAAGATACGTGTGAGGAAGAACAGTATACAGTCGCGATATGTGGTCTATCGTGGGTTACTCGCCACAAACTGTTAGCGGTTTGTTCTCAGTAGGAATTCCCAGTACTATTGTAAATTCCTTGTACGTCATAAGTTAGTGAAAGAATATATTTATATTGTAAATTATTAATGAATTGAATTTAGTTTTGGATTATTAGTAAATACGAATCATGTATTAGAAACATTAATTTTTATAATTCGTTTAAGTTCCGGGTAACTTATAGATATGTTAGTTATAAGTTTTAGTCATTGTTATTTTACAAAATTGTTATCTGATTGTCTATCCATAAATCCATCCTTAGTCAGAAGAAACATAAATATAATGTAAGGCTCTCCTGACATAACTAATAAAAAAGTATTCTAATATACCATTATATTTGCAAAATATATATACAAACAATTGTTAAATTTCTAATTGATACGTAAATTTTTATTAAAATGTAAGTACGCGAGTACTAGATATACATTTAGATATTTAGTATATGTACCAGTATAGGGCTTTAATTGTTTACAAACCAAACCATAGTGCATAACTGCCAAGTTAAATGAAATAACAAATTTCTTTCAAAGCAACTGAAGATAAAAGATAATAAGTAATCTGCTCTGTTATTTATTCATCAATGTTAGCGACTCTATAATTAAAATTATCTACTACAATGTAATATTCTACCTATGGAATAATATTCGTTGAAAGAAAGCTATTCAAGGTTGAAATCTAAAGTATTAAGGTTAAGAGCTTCATAACATATGTTTTGAATTGTAGGACTAGGGCTAGCCACCGTCAAACCAGTCAACAAAAGAACGTGACACATTGTTTGAAATATGTCACGTACTCGACCTTGTTGGAGATAACGAGGTGACTGCTGTTTGTGGCTGACCACTACTCCGTGATTAGAATCAGGTAGACATTATTTAATTACATTGGTTATAAACTACAATATCATCTGAGAAATTAATCCGTTCTTCATAAAATACATGTGCTAACTATAGATAACCAAGCCTTACCTATCCACTGTACTTGTAAACATGAACACTGTACTTGAACAGAACTAATTAGGAGGGGTTTGAGTTCCATTTAGTTGAACTTAACAAGTTCCATTAATTTTGTTGAACTTAAAAGCGATCTCTACCATTAACGGGCGTCAATTAAATTCTACTATATGAATGTCCATCGCTATTACAACGAATACAAAAGGAATTGCAAGTCTATGTGGCTTATTTTCCAATCCAATCGAAACAGAACGCTGCAGTCATAATTTGCTGGATATTATGACCAATCGCAATATTTGCAAACTTCAAAAAGCTCCATCCAAAGATTTTATCGTGCCTAGCAGATAACGCGATTACTAATTAAGTTGTTACCCCTTTCTATACGTTGTCATGCAAAAGATAATGGGAGTTAATCGAATGAACTGAAGCAATTGCTACGGCTAAACGAAAAGGATGTATTGCTATCAACGCATAGTACTTGTTTCATATTTCACACACCACCACATTACTAAAATTTGGTTAAAAAATTATATCAGTAATTGTTTTGTATTTGTGGAGTCTGGTGTGGGTTAAATTGGTTTACAAATAAGTTGGCACTATGGATGTGTTTCATACATGTTTGAGAACTTAAACTTTTTTTTAAGCATCGGTATATTAACTTTAAACATTTTTTTTTGTTAAAGTAACAATTTGTATTTTGGAACGTAATATGCTTAACGTAATTTATTAATTAATATTTAAATGCAAATTCGGAAACAAAACTGTAATATTAAGTCATTTAAGATTAATTGGCGTGATTTTAATGAGGTTGAGGACTAATGATACAATATATATATTTCTTGTATAATACTAAAGGACATTAATTACAATCATAATTAATAAATTGGAAAACGGTGATTATATATTTTTTCAATTCATATATTGTGCCTCTTTTATATTAAAACGGTCGGGTTAATTTGCTAATATTACCTTCTTAAAATCTAAAGCCAAAAAAAATGTTTATTATATCAAAATTGCACGTGCCAGTTGCCAATCGACAGACCGGTTGATTGTTTAACACACCAGTATAAAAAAAACCTACCTTTTTGACGCTATGTAAGCAGAAACTAAAGTTTAGCACGGTACCGCTTCCATACAAAATCATTATATCTACTATATAAATCGGGGGTTAAAAGTGCTAAACATCAGTGGAAAATAAAATGTGATAATAAAGAAATGACAAAAATGAAATATAGTACAATTAATAAAAAAGACGCAAAAGATAATATTGAATTATTAATAAAATTTTTATGGCGATGAAATAGATAATACCATTCTGAGTTAGAGTCAACCTGGGTTGGCTGTTTCTACTGCGACTACTGATATCAACGGTTGCAATACAGAAACTGGAATGTTGTTAAACTGATCATGTTCTGTGTCTTGTCTGCTTTTGTGCGGTATATATGCATTTTTTTTTTAATTAGCCTTTTTTGTTGTGGAATATGTTTTACATGCTTTAGAAATAATGACGAAGCTATTTTATCATATTTTATACTGTAGTTTAAGAATGGATTTATTCCCAAAACATGTGACTTCTGTAACACCTCTCAATCGTATTTGGATTTTACGGAGGTAAGAATTCCTAATTAGGTGGATACATGGTTTATTGGAAATGGTAAATGCAGTTTCTATTCTTAAAGATACCGATTGCTGTTTAAGATTGCTTTTACCAGTGAGGCAAAGCCTAGGTTGGAAAATGCAATGAAGCCAGTAATATAATTGTAAATTCGACTATTGAACGATATTTGTCATCAAAATCTAAGAAAACATCACACAAACTTTTAATAGACTATCTTATATATAATATTATTACATTTATTCTTCTATATGGAATTATAACACTATTTTATTATTAGCTTAGATTTTAAAATCAGTTTTCGCTGTCCCCTTGTGTATCCATTTAATAATATGGAACAAATCATCTTTAAGTGAACCCTTCTGGGAAACCGGGAGTCAGTTTTAGGAATTCTTATAATAAAATGTAGACAAAAAATAATACCAAAACTCCAGTTATATTACTTAACGAGTTGGTTAAGAGTTGAGTATGAGCAGCAGCCGAAAACTAATATAACATATTTTTGAAAAGTCCATATGATTCATTTATGTTTAAATGTACTCTTACAAGCCAGAAAGTTTTGACAGTGGTAGCGACTAAGTAATAAAAAAATAATTGTTGCATATTTATATCAAAATGGGCATTCCACTAAAAAAATGTTCTTCTGAGAGTTAGTTATTCAATTCAGTTATCATAAGGCATTCGATTTGCTAACTTTTATTTGAAGATGTGTAATAATCTAAGTTTAATTTGGGTTTTTTATTTCGGGTATAATTAATTATAAACCAATAAATTCTTATTATAAATAAAAAAATACGAATGCAATCAGGGTAACATAGTGTAAATTATTGTAATACGTTTCTGCTTTTTCGAAGGTTCTGTCACAAAGTCAGGGGTACTACGAACGGTCGTTACATAAGCCAGTGCAAACCAGTGACGCATGGGTTAAAATACTGGCTGTGAGCTCAGACGCTCTGCATATTTACCTTTATGTTGATCCTTTCGATATTTGTTCCCTGTGTCTCGCTACCGCAGTATTTCTCATATATATGTTGGTACAGTTGTTTGTGCAATCTTTATGATATTTAAAAATAGGTATTGTAAACATTCAAAAGCTAGATGAATATTTAGATAATTCTTTATCATTAGAATTGGAAATTATTGTTTTTATAATTTTTATGAATCGCGCCTTAATTGGATTTACAAGCATAAGTGTAAACAGTTTCCGTTAAGGATGCACAGTGTACGAGTTAAAAAGGGATAACAATGACTAAAAAAAAAAATCCCGAAATTGTAAATCCACTAGAAAAGTACGAAAATATTATTGCTCTATTATGGCAAAACAAGCAATATATGGGTATTTATAATAAATACTAATGCAATCACATTTTTATTAGCATCCTGATTAAACACTCATTGCCAACTCTTGCCTATCATCCTTGAATAAAAGGGCTATGCATCAAGACAGTTTTACCGTAAAATACAGATTTGAACAGTTACCAAATAAAGCTTTAGTATTGTTTATTCAAAGCTTGAAGCAAAGTTGTTAAATGTTTAGCCTCTATATGTTTATAGTGACAGAGCTTTCTAGCTTCGCCTGGTGAATGAGAGTTGGTAATCCTAGTCGCTCCCAATAAATGCAATTTTTGCGATAACTATAAAGGCTGGAATTATGGAGTCAGATAGTGAACCACTTGATTGATCATTTAAAATCTCAATGTTGTAAATAAATTTCATTGCTCGAAGGGATAAAAATTTAATATTTCCTTAGAATATTTAAGAAATACCTCCACACTTTCAAATATCGAAATGTTTGTGAGAGACAGTAACCGGTGTTGATGAGGGGTGTGTAGGGTGTGGTTTTTGGGGTGTATATCAATCTACGCAACATTCCGGTATTTACAGCCCACAGTTCGTACTTGTCTGGCGTTTACATTTTACACTGTAAAAATATAATGCAAGATGTACGTGTATTACTTGTGAAAGTTTTGTTCCTTATGTTTCATATTGGTATCAGAATTTCTTTAGTATCTCAACATAAAAAACACCTTATTAGAGCAGTTATTTTTCTGCTAATTAATAAAATAGTTATGCGTGTGCTTTGTACGAATACTCATTTTATTGGTCTTCCAATATTTCGTTGAAGATATTCCTAATATCTTTTTTGTCTCTAGAAATAATAGCAACGATAGTTAGAAAAACAGTGTATAGTTCACAAAATTATATCGCAAAACCTGCTCAATAGTGTTTATTGAGGTCTTTAAGACGGGTTTGACACAAACTCTATTGGGATATTTTATGGTTGTATAAATTTCTATGCTTAAGTAGTATAAAGATATTATTTTCAGCAAGAAACAGTTTTTCAACGACCAGAGCTTAATATATGGATAAGGAGAATATTTTAATCATAATTTTTAACTGTACCCTTAACGTAATAATACAAAGTTGAGTTTTTCTATATATTAAAGTTTCATTATTATAAAATTATGTTGTATTATTCTACATGAATTAAAGTTAGATCTATAAATTAAACGTATCAAAGTTAGAAAAAGAGCTCATTATGAAGTAAAAGATAATTAATTGCCAGCTGTAGGTCCCGCATTACTTTGCCAATGTGTTGTGTATTATCGAAATAATGTTATGAATTGACATGCATATAAACTATTAAAAATTTTTAACAGAGCCTTTACACGGCAATTGAATCACCTTTCACTAATTTTTATCAAACACTTACTATTACACCGAAGAGCCATATTTTTGTAATTTAACGAATTGTAATTTAGCTGTTTCCATCAGTGACACTTTTAACATTGGCAAACTGGCATGCAAACAGATTAAAAATAAATATGGAACGCCAATATCTCGTTCTCAAATAGTAATATTGTTGTATAAAAAACTGTTTTCGTTAAAATTAAAATCATGAATAATATTCAATGATAAATAATAGTCAAGGACATTCTATTAAAACCCAAATTAAATTCAATATCTCGTACTTCTAATTCTTTACTTTAATTTCCATAATAATTAATCTTAATTCTAATTAATTTAACAACATCAATGTATAATCATATTATCAAATTCAAAAGTATTAAATAACTTGTACCTCAATGATTGGTTTTTATTTTGATAATCCGCATAATATAATACAAACTTTAGTCCTCTTCTACATTGACGAACAATAAACAAAAGTGACTTTTATAAATTAAATTGTCTTAATAAATTACTCTTTACTAGTCAATAATTACTAAGTCTTAATCTCTTCGAAAAATAAAATCAGTCTAAGGGACTAATACAAATCAATCATCTTTAAAACAATTTTCCGCTGTGACGTAATTTTTACTAAATTTTCTGAATTAATGAACATTGCTTATATTTTAAATTTAATGGTACAAAATGTGTTTTAGTAATTTATGTTTAAAAATCATCATAAATATGGATGTCTTACTTTTCATCACAATTAAAATGTAGAATGATATGGCCAAATGAATTTAACTGACCATTCAAATGCTTTTTTTACACAAATATCGTCATACACACATTAGAAACCTCGTAGGATGAACTCTGTAGTTTTAAAATATTATGATACAATAAACTATAGCATTCAATAAAAACAGAGGAAATTATTGGCCTGTAAATATATTCATTCATCACGTCCAGTCTGTACCCGTCTCCAGCTGTGAAAACTAAGTATAAACTAATTTTCAAACTTAAATTGAACCAACTTTGTTTGGTAGCCAATAAAATAAATTAAGGAACCCAACTGTAACATTATCTCATGTAGAGATAATTTTGAGGATTTTCCAGCATTTGTACGGTTTCGTTATTTTTATTGGCCTTGTGCTTTTAGTTGTTTTTACCACAAACTTATCCAACGCATTAGTAGTCAAACTTGCAAAGTTTTTTATATTTACGAGCTATTAGCTATTATTACTAAAAAAATATGGCATCCACTAAAAATATTATTTGTTTATTATGTTATATATATATATATATATATATATATATATATATATATATAAAATATATATATATATATAAAATACGTAAAATTTTGAGTTATTTTAAAATGCACATATTGTTGTTAACCCATTAAAGCCCAAAAACTTTTTTTTCTCAAAATACTTTATTCACTACAAAAAATCCATTATTCCTTATCTATTTTATACTAATATGACAAAAAAAATATTTTTTTTAAACATTTTGGTTCTTTTTTTAACATGGGTCGTTAAACGACCCGTTGGGAGTAAGGCCTTAGTAAAACACAATAATGTGTATATAGTGGAAACTTTATTTACAAATACATTTGAAAGACATGTTTATTACACAAATTTTTTTGGATTAGTCTTTGTGGAAACCTGCAAAACAGGTATCATGCAGTGGGACCACACATTGTTTGCACGCTTTTACAGTTTTGTTTTTACATACAACAAACCTTCTTCTAATTTAACCTGTCACTATAAGATGACCTCCATGGTCACTACGGAGTGGGTTTTTTGATTTGAAGCTCTCTTCAGTGCTCCTGTAGGGCCAGTTGCTTTAGGAGCGCGTCCAAATTTTTTAAGTAAAGCCTGGAACCACACTTCTTCGGAAAACTGAGACTGTCCAAAGTAACTCCTTGAGAGCGAACCAGAAACCAAGAGTTGCTCATCACAACATCAAAAAGCCCGAGAATGATTGGGATATACCACCGTTTTCCACGAACGCCTATTCTGTAGTTCGATATATTATTGTCCATTAGATCGACACCTCCCCATATTCCTGTTGTATTGCGAAATAAGATATGGCTGAGGAATGGAAACTTTCTTTCTTTCTGTCACTGAATATCTGAACATCTCACACTGAAGGGGGTACCTCTCTTCTGAACTCTGTCTCCTTTTTCCCAGTTTCGAACGGGGTTCCTCTTTTTATTGGGTGCAGGCTTTTCCCGGCTTACTCCCCCCTTTTTAAATTTAGACCCTTCATGTGTGGCATTCGAAACGGGTTTCCTCTTTCCAGTAGCTTTAGAATGTGTAGCTATTTGTAAATTATTACCTCTGTCTTCAACGCATACGTCACTAAGATCACCTAAATCATCTGGTGTATCTTCATCGTTTTTCAATTCCTTCGAAATCGAAATCTCTGCCTCGGCTTGGAGCTGACGACGGCACACTCGGTCTGGGTCATTAGAATCTTCCTCTCCAGATTCTTCATCTGTGATATTGTAAGGGTCATCATTGTCGAGGACTTATATAGATATCAACTGCGGTGTATTCTGATGCAGTGTCTTCCAAGGCTTCTAAGATCTCAGCTAGGCGTAAGCGGACTGTCGATCCTGAAATAACCCAAAAGTTAAAAATAAAATAAAACATTTTCTGTTGAAAAAGCAGTTAACATAAATGTTAAATAATGTTTTATGTATAATGTGTATACATTATTGATTTCAATTTACCACCGTGCGCTTATTACTTTACAAACTTGAAAAAAAGATCAATGCTAGGTTTGAGGTTAGGCCCTATTGCTATGGGCTTGGTCCCAACGGATCGTTTTCGACCCACTAATAGTTTGTCATGTAATAGTAAAAAGTCAGTAAGTTTCGTGAATCTCACTAATAAACATTTAGTTTACTACGTATATGATAGTAATATTCACTTATTAGATATATTTTAAAAGGACATGGGTTAATGTATAAAACTAACCTGAGAAGTGGAGAAGACATGATGTATTGTGCAACTCTCAATGTAAGCAGACTGCGATTAGTAGTAAGGGTGGGGGAAGAGGCCCCAAACCTTTTCTCAAGTTCAATAGACTGTACACTCTCAGACGAAAACATCACAGACGGAATAGTATGCTTTACTACAAAATGGTTTTACACGTATTTAGATGGGTCGAAAACGACCATTTGGGCTTTAAGTAAGCTTTAAATGAGAATATAGAGATCTGAGGAAAGAGTGGAAATTTCCTTGACACTCACTGACAAGTCTGGTGAGTTTATTGAACACCAAACCTCCTGTGTAATGAACACCACACAACTCCGGTTTCAAAATATTTATCTTTAAAGTAAACTTTAGTTGATAATACCAAACACGTTACGGCTTACTACATCGTTAAAAAAGCATATTATACATAACATATGAGAGTATCGTAAGAACCCGGTTAATAATAGCAACTGAACAAACATACAGAATCACTTTGGAACCAAACAACTGGGAAGCCTTTTTTGTTTACGAATACTTATGAAGTTCGGTTTGTAATTTTGATAAGATTTAAATGTTAACTATTTAATTCCATTTTTTTGTATTAATATTCCAGTAACTTTAACTATGAAATGTAATTTAAAATAAATCCATTGGTTTACAATCCATTGTTAATCTTTTGGGTTGATTAGGAAATCTATAATTGTATTGAAAAAATAAAATCGATATTACTATCATTATGGTCCACACATGGTATTAGTACTTAATCTCTAAATATAATTCTATCATCAAATTACATTAATTAGTGTGGTCTTGGCTATTTGCAAATATATATGTACATGGGTATTAGTTTAGTGTGTATAACTGAAGGCTCAAGTCGACAAGCTGAGGTGTCAGAGCAAGGTGGGTAAATCCCCTTCGTGTTGGGCTTCACTGGACATGATCCTCCCGGTGATTGGATGGTGGGTGGGGAGTTCCTCTATGTCATACAAGCTATTTTACTGTTGTCTCATATATGTGTTTTCATTACAGGTTTAATTGTGTCAAAAAATATGTTTTACAAGTACGATATTATTATGCTCGATTATTTGTGTATTCTGAAAAACCGTTTTTAACAATAATAATACTAAATATATATAATCATCATAACGAAATATTAAATACTCTTTATAGCCTGATAAATGTAATTTAACTTGTGAGGAGTGGATTAATAAATTCATATTTATCATTCTATAAAACTGTTTATAATATTTTTTATATAAGAGTGAGAGATTTTTGTTACGCTGAGAATAAGTAATTATGTTTATTTCTTTATAATTTCACGATTCCTTGGCGATGTGAAAAATGCTAGTTTCCGTCATCAAAATTCACTGGCGAGTTGGACTTGCAACACACTCCAAATCTAACCGGCTCGGGGATTACTCCATTAAGGGACTTCTTTTTACATTATTTCAAGAGGGTTCCACTAGAGCTCCCCTATATCATTATGCCATCGGTTGTGTAACACCGGAACTGTATTACATTTATTCTAATACATTTTTATTCAGGATCTTTCTCTACACAGCAGGGTCTGTTTTTCCAAGTCTCTCTGTCACAGACCATTTTCCGAATAATGGTGTCCAACGAAATTGACCTTATTAGTAGGTGCTCATTGTACGTGTATATCAATAACTATATGCTTGACTGTATAAACATACACAGCTATTATCATGTTCATCTCAAACACCATTTAAAACAAGTTATGTGCAGTTTAATTCAAATGTATATCTGTTACTGAAGAAAGAAAATTTATGTTAATTTGATATTAAAGTTTTTTAACAATAATTTAAAAATTGCTAATTTAATTTAATACGGAGAATCTTTGAATTTGATATTTTTAGTTTAGACATTACCAAGATTAAGACGGTTTTTAATATGTTTTCCTCTCTCTCACGTACTTTATCTATAACTATGTCCTTTATTTTTAAATCACAATCTCTGTTATTGCAGCAGTTCTCAGGTTTTGTAACTCCACACATAACCGTTTTGTAGTGACATTCTTTCTTGCTCCTTTTCATAATAAAAAGAAACACCCTTCAGATTCTTGGTACTGTCCAGTAGCTATTTAAGTCTTGACATTGGAACTGTTTAGTCCCTTAACAAATCACTTTTTAAAATTTTTTGATCCATCATACTTTACTTTATTTAGATTGTCTATATTTGAAATGCTTTATTTTATAGTAGCCTCGACGTGTGTAAACCTAAAAATCACTACGTCACTAGGATCGTATTGCTCTTATCGTCAGTATCTTAAAGTCACTATCCTTTCTTACCCCACAAAAGTATGAAATAAATAATTTTTAGGAAACTTATCATCCCCTACATTCTTTATAGTTGTCATTTAGGCAATAATTTTACATCTATATCCTACAGGGGTTTCATACCATAAACATATAAAGACGTTACTTTATTATTTAAATTATTTGATAAGCTGTAAATAGGTAAAGGGAAAGACTGCTTCTGTATAGAATTTGTGATACAAAATACTGTAAAACCGTAATATGTAAAAGCTAATTACAGATTTTAGTTAGATATCTGAACAAAACAAAACCAATCCAAGCAAAGCCTGTCACTTTATGAGTTGTAAAGATGTAATTCTGTCTGATCAATCTAATATCTTATACAGGAACTTATTTATAGACTTGACACTTAATTTCTATACATATAATACTGAGTTCAATGATTATGCACATTATTCTCGTATATTTGACTGAGCGTCATTGAAGCCTATTACCCAGTACGCAGAAAAATGTTTCTTTAGCTTACACCAGAAATGCAAAAAAAGCTTTTTATATATACACTTCCTGTCTATCTATATGTCCATAGAACAAACTAGACTATAAATTGTTATTCTTTTTAAATTTGACACAATATATCAGCGAAGTCTTTCACGCGACACGTGTGGTGTACTATTGGTTTTATGATTAATTATAAAAACTACAATGACATTCGTTCTATTCTCTTATTATATTAAGTATCCTATATCGATGCCATAGTGCATAATTTAAACTGTGCAATGGGGAATCCAGCACGAGGTAAAAAGTTTTACATGATTGGTTGTATACATATCGACAATATGATAGATATGACTGCCTTTTACAGCCTCGTGTTATAAATTCCTTCCTAGAGAAGTATTACAAAAAGTGTGATAAAACCTGAAAAACGAATATGTTAAGTTAAACGAATATTCCTAAAATAATCCATTGGCATTGATTATGAACAATTGCTGAGAAGTCATACATGACATAACATGGGCCTCACAGATGTGTGTCTTATGGAAGACATTTACATTAAAGTTTGTAATAAAAGTGTGAATTTACGTTTCAACTATTCTATGTAACTTCATTACCATTTGAATATAATAATAGTTATCCTAATAAAGATGAGGAGGAGACAAATTGTTTTGAAGTTCAATATCCTTGTTATTAATTACCTGTAAAACATATCTTACTTATTATCTTACTTTAAAAAGATTATCTTAATTAAAAGGGCAAATTAATTTTACCTCAAATTTTAGGCGTTGTTCTTTATTGAAAAAATTCACTTATAGGGGAGATTTTGTCATTCATTAAGTTACCTAAGTAGCCACTTTATATTCAGCAGTGACAAACTGTGAGGCAAAACATCTTCAAGCGGAATTAGACTCGATAATTCTTGGAAAGTTTGGTTATTCTAACAATGTAATAAAAACTTTAACCGCTCTTAATATAACCTAAATGTAAAAAGCTAAACACTTTGCATTCATAAATACAATCAAAGTAACGCTAGCTGTAAAAAGTCAGCTTATATTTATTGTAATTGTAAGACATATGCACTTTAAACATATTACAGTGCTAATGCTGTACATACGGTATGTGCGTATTTAAATTCTTAATAGTTTATTTTTCTAATAACAATGCAAATGAAAGGTATGATTATAATTTATCGTAATAGATAGAGTGTGTATGTAGTAATCCTATGCCTAGGTATATTAGTATCACATTGGTTACGACCAAAACTTTAATATAATGTAATATTTAACCATATGCATTTAGTGTTCCATAGAGTGTATAAAACAACAAAAGGCTTGGGTAACTAACTACAGTAACTATGTATTGGTGCCAAAGAGACTTTCGTTTGTCGTGTCTGATGCCTGTCCCTGGGCGCTTCGTAATATTGTTACATGTTACATGACAAAATGGAATACATATACGAGTACGTGTCATCACAAGCTCAAAGGACTATGTTGTAAGCTTAAAGTCCAAATAGTTGTTACGGTCAACACTATCTCGAAAAGTATTTCTACTTTCTTTATTAACAAAATTTAAAAACTCATTCTGGTTTGTTAATTCAGCTGGATGTTAGGTAATACTGTATAGTGTTTATAAATAAAGTCTTTTCTTTTCTCTTATTTAGTATATTATAGCGTTTGGAATGAATTTAGATTAAGACATAAAAAATAATTTAAAATTATCCAAATTTGTTTTAATAATCATTATATGAAACCGGTGGTACATATAAGACTAGGAGTAACAATTTTAAAATTGGTATAAAACATTCAATTTAAAGTCTGACTTTCACAATTTAATTCAAGTAAATAATATTTATTTATTGAAATACATGGATAAAAGCACGCAGAACTTTGAATCAGGGTTCGGGTCTTTAAGTTCATCGTAAAGCCCCAGAACGCTGCGCAGATTAAAAATTCTGCGTTCATTTATCCATGTATGTTAATAAATAAATAAATTTTGAATTTAATTAAATTTAGTCAAACTTGAAAATTAAATATTTTATATAAATTTTTAAAATTTTTACTCCTAGTCTTATATGTAACACCAGTTTTCATACAATAATATTAACAACAAATTTGAATAATGTCACATTTATTTATGTATGTTTTAATCTAAATTTATATATCATACATATTATTTAATAATATATATATATACACATACACACATACATATTTATGTACAAACATTTAATTATTTTGATCCTTAAAAAAATTACATGTTTTACATGAATTTTTAACCTGTTTCTAGCAAATAAAAATCACCATGAAGATAGTAAAAATAGCCCTAAATTAAGAAGAAAAATGAGCTGAGTTCTTTTTGCCTATACAATTCATAACAACCATCTGATTCTTAGGCTGTAGGTTTTGTAAGATTTTATTGGATATGCACAGTTACTTTTAGTCAATATATTTAATTCGTAACTGAGGTTTTTAGCATTATTTTTATGTGCTTGATAGTTGAGAGGTTTGATAATTTAAAAGAAATTAAATATTCATAAATCAAAATCAATTACTGTTTAACAATCTTCTACAGACAATTTCTTGCTATGCACATTTTTGTTTAATAGACTTTATATTTTTATTTTTAAGAATTTAATTATTTGTCTGCATGTGTTCTCATTAAGAAGAAAAGTTCAACAAAAACTAATATATTCAATGTACAATGAGATTTAAATGTTATTGCCATATTTAGTATCCACATTGTAATGTAAATGTCTATAGGAAGTTACACACCCTTAGATAAGTTACTTTTCGTACTGCATGGTCTCACCCTACATGCTTTTTATCGCTCACATTACTATATAGTCTGTTCTTTAAGTGAGAGTCTGTACAACAACAATTGAAACTTAAAAATTGAAATCGCTGTAAATATTGTACGGAAACAGTGTATAGTTTTATCGTTAAATAATTTGTTAAAGTAATCATTACATTTCACATTGAAATATCTCTTAACTATATACAATAGATACGATAGAGTTAGGCTCGCCCTCTCGTTTGTAGTTATAATTAATTCCCAGAAGTGCGTGTTCACTGGCCGGAAGTGATAATGTAATACATTACACTGACCCTTTGTTAATATAATATTACACTTGAGCTATGTGTGCAAACAGTTTCCTTTCAATGTTATATCAAAAATAAACAAAACCTTTGACTGAGTATCAACGACCTTTGATTTTTAACTGATGGATCTGAAACTTTTCCTGATACATTTTCCTAGCATAGAAATGTTTTTGAAGCTAAAAACCCGTAGTTAATGAAGAATTTTTGGTAAATATAGTTTTGGAAAAAAAATTATTTTGTATATAATTGTAAATTATTTTATGGATTAAATACAGGGAACATTAAAAAATAAATTTTGTCATATATACACTCATATTCTGATTAATGACAAACTTTAGTAATGACACTTTCAAGCTCAACTATATAAATGCTTTAATGACGTCCAGCAAGAAAGTGAAGATTGTTTACTTATATACTCGTAATAATACATATTTATATTGGTAATCGTTACAACACAAAAAATATAGTACGATCAATAAATCTAAAAACTAAAGTAAAGTATAAAGCTTTTGTATTTATTATATCCTATAAATAATATAGAAATACATACTATTTATTAAATTTATCGGATAAATGGGGCGATACGTGACAATATCAAGATGAAAGTTCCCAAGATTACAATCAATAATAAAAAAAATGTAATTATAATATAAATATTAAAAACAAATTATGTATTATATTAAATATATGTACTAAAAAATGTATTATAAATGTTTTAAATTGTTTTCCAAAACTGTCATAAATCGAACCTAACTCTGTGGTTAAAACAACAAATTACAGCATCGGACATTAGAAAAAAAATTAATACCTTTCTATTAAATAATTTGGAGTTCTACCGAAACTTATAATTCTTCAGTCTAGACTACACAAAAATAAAATGAAATGGATGTAATTATTAATTTTATATTTCTGTAAACGACTGAATCTTCCTTAGTCAACTATTTGAAAAGTTGTTAGAGGAATATTTTTGACATTATTACACTCCACTACTGTAATATTAAACTAAATACGATTCTACCTATCCTGTTATTAGCATAATGTTAGGTATACATATAGAATGCCTGTTAATGAATTATCCAATACGTCTCCTTGTTCTCTTTATCAGGAACTAAAATTGTTATGTTAGGAATTGAATAAAACAATAAGAGGTGATATTATTGGGAAATTCTTTAATTCATTAAGAACTATTGATTGTGATCATTTATTTATATAAAGTATTTATAAATTTCGTTTTGTTCTTTTTGAAAGTCACAGTAACCAAATCAAATCAAATAACTCGTTACATGTTTCACCGTAACAGCCTTTTTATTACTTCTCAGTAACAATGGCAAAGAACGAAGGTGATAAGGGGTTTGGTTTTTTAATCCAATTTTCAGGGCCTTGTAAATTAAATTAGTTTCTTATTGCATACTATTTTAAAGAACTGCAACTCTATAGTTTGAAACCATTACTTAACTATAATTATGACTGGCTGAGTAAATTAAACGAGTGCACAGGAAGAGTGTTTAATTTATGACAAAGCTAGTGGGTCCTCTAAAGATATTTTAGCTCTTGTAATGATGGCGTGACAGAGGATGCTATCCTAATTGTGTGTCTTTTAATTAAGTAATTTAACTATAAAGAACAGAGTATACCCGTAGTTTTAATCGTGCGAGATTTGGCATAATACTCGCAAGATAGTTTTGATACATGTAAATCACTGAAAAAATGTGCTGTGTTTTAAGTGCTTACCGTGTTCTCTTCTCTAATGTTCAAGGGTAAGTAGATTAAGACAAAATCGTTGAAACTCTATCAATGTATTTGGATATTCTATACAGTCTATAATGTATGGAGGTGGTGTATAAATAGTGGTGGGCTACACGTTTATGAATCTGGCTTGTATATTTATAATAACCACTGTTTCATCCCTAAGGAAAGAGGTAACTAGCTTTATTCTAGTTTGAATTGCAGAATAAATTATCTTTATTTCATATCTTGATGATTTAATTGACATAATTACAATCACTAATCCCCGCAAGACTACTTCCTAAATATAGTAAACAAAAAAAAAAAAAACTAAAAAAAAAAAAAGCAAAAACCTAGTTATTCCTGACACAAGAATAGCCAGTTTTATATCTAAGTATTTGTATAAATAGTGTTTGTTTCTACATAGATTATATACTGTTAATAATTTGTTTCTCTATGTTCAATGTGAATGAACATCAAAATCTGTAAACATTTTTAAGTATAAAAAATGCCTGAATTTAATTATGATTGCAGGTGTATAATAAATGGATCTCACCACGATATTTACAATTAGCGTACGAATTTATTTGTCATAGCAAATCGGCTCTAACACGAAAGTCATGGTTAGTAAGCCTAAATTGATAATATAAATAATGCTTTAAAGTTTAGAAAATCCGGGAAGAATGAATCAATTTTTAGTCCTGTAACTAATAAAACTGCCTAGCAATTACATACACTTAACGAAAAGGTATCACTTCTTTAGAACCATTTTGTTTATTACGTGTTCTAATTTCGCGCTATATGTGCTTTTTAGAATGTTAACGAACATTTCTTTGAAATATGGAGTGCTCTTTCACTTTACCACGATGCCATAAACTATATATATTAGGCAATATGTAGCAGTTAAGTACATTTCACTTAAGTAAAAACGTAAAAAAACGTCAGTTTTCTAATAAATAAATACATAAAATATGGTGTTACGTTCCGTTGTTCTTAAACCATTTATTACTGTAAAATATTAGTATAGTAAAAAAACCTTCCCCACTAAATTTTGATCTATTGACCTATACGTTACCATTAACTTAGGTAATTTTTTTAGTAAAAATCATTATTAATACACACAAATACGTGGAGGGAAAGTTACTTGTACAAAAAATTTTGAATTTAGCATATGCTCATCAGAAAAGCGAACGTTTTTAGTTATCCATAATAATGTTATTTTCATGACATAAAAATATCGAAGTCAACACACAAAAATGGAAGTATCCCATTGAAGTTAAACTTCTGAATCATGGAGTATACTTCCACGAAAAAAATTATTGTCTTAGAGCTCATCAAGGCTATCTTTAAATTTTCTCTTTTTTGGTCTAGGAAGTCCAACATTTTATCTCTAGCTCATGGTTGTAGGCATTTATCATGAGGTCCGTCAACGTATTTTTATAATTCAACTGAAGAGTCAGCATGTGACACTGTCATATAAATATTTAAACAGGCCTTTCATTTGAATAAGAGCGATGAGGGTCATAACCTAACTTTATAAAAATTATTTACATTTGGGGGGGGGGGGGGGGGGGGGAGGGGGGCAGGGGGGGGGGGGGGGGGGGGGGGGGGGGCGGTGAACACTTTTTGGCCAAATAAAATACTTAAAAACATACCACATGTATTCTGATTATTTTTCATACTATTTAAAAAATTTTGGACTAATTAATGTAATTAAATATTAGAGTAAGACTATGTCTGTACAATGGAACGCTTCAAGTTAAAATGAGCTTATTCTCACCCCACCCACATTTAGAGTTATTGATAATAGAAGTATATAAATAAATAAGTAACTTTTACTTAATACTAAAACCCTTTGTAACGAGCACTAAAATTATAATCAACCAAGCGGACGAACTTGGTACATTCATGGTTAAATTTAAATAGTATTAGAGCACTATATCTTTCTTGAAGAATATTGAATATTGATCAACAAACATTACTATGCCTATATTTAAACCATTTTGTCGATCTCATTTGTTATATCTGTTAAATTTACTTGAAATGTTCAAAAACAGATTGGCAGCAATACAAATTCATTTGTGATTGTAAAACAAAAGTAATATCCAATCTTATGAAGAGTCAGACAGTCTGAGTAGCTGACAGACAATTACGTGATGACATTAGGAGGATGTCGAAGAATATTTCAGCAAACAAGGCAGGAGTAAATGAACACCAGAACCTACTTTCGTCGCTGTGGTTATTATGCTTTTGTTCCCTTTTTCGACACTTTTGTATCCAAACGCTATAAAAATATTGTATCCAAAAGATTATAAAAATTGTATTTCGGAAAAACTATTTGTATAAAATATTAACTGATTATATTCCAAATAGTTCTTCATTACAAGAAATAAATTTTTAAATAATTTTATTTGTATATACTATTTTATGAGAACGACAATTGGAGACATAATGGACATTGCAAGCTCCGGTGGCCGAGTGATCTAAGACGTCAGACATTGGATTTGAACAATAGTTGCAGGTTCAAATTAAATCTATAACCGTAGTATCAGTATAATCGATATTGCATTGTGATGATATTTCTCCTTATTCCGTTCATGGGATATTCTCACAGGCCTTTTCTCCATGAGGACGAGCAGAATAGCACTTAAAAGAGAATTAGAAAAAAATCTAGTACTCATATTGTAAAAATTGTGTTTACAAGACGAATAAACAGTTCTTAACCAGAACATTATTTAGTGCTAAAGCCATATTACATTTAGGATTACGCGGCCAGTGTTTTTATTATAATTTATGTTTTTAATTTCACGGATTAGGTTAACCATCTTTTAGTTTAAGATGGATCTCCACAGCGATACTAAAAGATTAAAGAATTAACTTCGTGTGAACTAGATTACTTAAAATTATAATAAAGAATTTCATCAATTATAATATTTACCCGTAAACGAAATATAATTGATCAAGCTTCAAAATGATAAATTTGTTGGATACAAAATATCCGACACGATAATTTGAAAATTAGTTTGAGCTTAAATCTAATAAAACTCTTTAACAGTAAAAATAATTATTTTAAATAGTTCAGAATTGCTGGTATATTGTACCAATCAATTTAATTATTATATACTCTATTATCCTAGAGTCTATAGAAAGATTTATTGGCGTTAGTGCGATTATAAATAATGTTAGTTTGATTCTTCGAGGTATTTAAATTCGAAGATTATACAAATAGCGTCGCACTAATATTTTTAGTAAACCCAAGATAATTTTTAATTATAAGCCTGAAAAAAATTTCTTGAGCGTCAAAATTTAACTATTCTCGAAGTCAATTTACTGGCAATCAAGATGTGTGCATAAAATTAAAAAGTGTTTTATAATAGTAATTCAGTGAGCTTGCCGTTATTTATTAACTAATTTTATACCAGAATTAGTTTTAAATTCTCAGATTACTTGTAAATAAGAATAAATTTCAGTACACTTATACACTAATACGATACTCGATTGTTTTCAAGGTTCTATAATTTTAAGATTGGTAATGCATCAACCTAATTTAGATATTGCAATAACCTCGGGGAACCGATTGATCATAACCCAGTCCACACAACCTGTTCAGATCTCTGTTACTGATCTGCTGGTGCAGCAGCATCATGAGTTAATTAAGGGAGTCGTAAGTCTTTGTTCCAAGTCCTAGGCGAAGTCCTTACAACAACGACGAAAATATTCATATATTTTATTTTGGGGCGACCACCTGATATGTTTTGTGAAGGAGACTCCGTCAGGGACTGTCATACAAGGAACCAGTCCTTTCTAGGCTTCCGGGGCTTCACCAAAGGGTGTAAGCAGCAAGTGTAGGGACCCAAAGATAAATTACCAAAGGTCCGGATTTGAACCAGTTTTTACCAATTAGAACGATAAGTTATTAAACATTTGAGAATCATAGAATATTTTAAAAATTTATTATAGTAAGGCAAAATGTTTGGCTCGTGACTCCGCAACTATATTCAATGTTAACTCTATTATTGCAAGTCCCTTTAGGCTTATTGTTTGGAGCAACTAGTATGAGGTAGCTGTACATAGTAAAAGTATCCATTCGAAACACGTATGGATTAAGCTGTGAAATTTATGAGACGGGAGAGACTCAGAGACTACAGAACTTTACAGACAGATCGGGGTTAATTGCAAATAAATTCCCGTAATAGGCAAAAACTTCTAATGAGTTTATCCTATAATACATTTTATGAACAGTTTACAAGCCATTATTAAATTATGCGTATATTGCCTCTAAATTCTCTGCGTTAAACAGATGAAAACAAATAACATACTCAATATAATTAAGTTCAGTTATTACTGATATTAACCACTCTACATAGAAAATAAACCTAGACTTAAGATTGATAGATAGTCAATTAAGAATAAATTAAACCCTTATAAATCGGGTACAGAATATATAATTAAAACATTCTACCATAAACCGAACTTAACTAAGATAAAGGAGACACACAGTACAAGATGTAATCAGATTGATGTGTGTCAACACTTATTTCTGAAGTCCCAGTACTCGGAAGGCGCTGATATATTCGCTTCGATGAGTTTATATCGAGAGAGGAATGGTCCCCGGTCTCGGAAGTAGCGAATTGTAGTTATGTAACCTGACGAGATCACACCAGAATACATCATTGTAAGTCCACATCACACAGAAGACGACACAAGTCCACTAAAGCCGGTAAACTTCAAGCGAAGTTCGAGCTGCGGACCGAACCGAGAGGGAAGAGAACCACAACGACCCGCGGCGTGAAACCGGAATTGTGCGGTCACGATACAGTGTCGGTCGGTTACGGTGACATTCGGCTGAGAACGAGATAGGGTCGGGTAGCCCGACAACAGCTAATTCAGGCAGAATGTCACGTCCTGCAACAGTGGGGTATATATTTTACCGACTTATATAAAAAATAAGCTAACAGGACTTATCCTTAGTCCACGGGCAGTACCACTGATCCAGATTCCAAAGAGGGAAGATTAAAAATCCACTAGCCAAAAAATGTACAACCACACTCGTCATGATTAGCTCAGCTCTTTAAAATTAACTTCACACTACAACATGTTCTTGCCATTTCAAAATATTACCAATACACTAGAATAATAAATACAAGAACGAAATACAGCACCATAACAGAATACATAATCTCAAGACCAACAGTAAACTGACATATTACAAAAATTTAACTTGTCACACAGCATCTTCACTGAAGGCGATTTCAACACTAATAACAGTTATTTAAACAGGTACTAAAGTAATCCACAGCTCGAAATAGTTATGTGACTAAAATGGGAAGCTGGAACTTTTTCGGGACTATAAATTACTTTTTTTTGTATTCACTACAGCCTAAGTTAGACATTATTACCTCGCCTGCATTAATTCAATTTAATATTTCCAAAGAAGAAACAGTTTGTAATTAACAATAACAATTCATAATCATAATTGCAACATAGTGCTAATGGGCCTAATATCTAGACTTAACTAAAAAGACTATAGTATTACCGGCTACAGTATTAATTTTTAGAGGGAAATTTTCTACTTGTTACTGGAGCGGACCGCTACTTAACATTTCATTTAGTGATCAATGTAGAAAATACAGCCGTTTAAAATTAACCCAGTTCACTAATTTACAAATATTTTTCATTGTGATTACATACGTAGAACATTGTGATAATGAACGAAAATTCGTTTACAAAAGACATACAAAAAGTTTATAAATTGGTTTAAATCAGAATTAGACATTAATAACTTATTTAATTAATATAAGGCCTGAAGATGCAATGTTGTTTCTACCAATTACCAGGCAGACGGGCAGAGATGATGCCTGCGACGTATTAATTCATTTGGCGTTTAATCTGGTATTAAAACGTTTTAACATGAAACTATAACAACCATTAATAATGCGACTTAGCATCTTCAACCAACAAACACTGAATAGCGTATTTCACTAATCGTTCCTGTTATCAATGATCCGATTAAAACTAAGAATTACTTTAATATTATTGTATCTTACAACCCAAGGGATAAACTTAAATGAACATGTTAATCTCTATATATTGAAACACAAGGGGTAGTGAGTACTATATTTCTTACATTTTATTCTGAAGTATATACCTAATGCATATGGACACATCTGTACTGATGAAACATGACTATCACACTTGTTAATATAGTCGTACCACGACCACTGCACTTCATTACACACTATAATTATAGGAAGTTACGTACATGTATACTAACTATAGTTATTTTGAGGATTGAAGATTCGCATGGCTAATGAAACTAAAAATAAAACAAGATTCTAATTGTTTATAGCTTATTTATGTGTAAATTTACTATATACATTAAATTTAGTCGTCTAGTTAAGACAAACATTTTTGTAATTATCATATGACTCGAAATTAATTGTATTTTCATTGATACTTTTATATTCTTCTTAAATAACATATTTGACATTTGGAATTTTATACGTAGAAGTACAAATGAATTATATTACAACGATGGTGAATTACGTTTTTTTTAAGACGTACTGGAAAGTAGAGGCACGTATAAGTTACATGAAGGGAGAACTGAGGAGGAGCCTTCCCAGTATCTAAATAATACATCTTTGTACCGTAAATATAGTTCAATTAAACTGTTACATACAATGTAAAAATTTACAGCAACCCTCAGATCTGCCAGTCATAATAGTACAATTAAATTATTTTTACTACTTCCAAAGGTAGTTCCCCGGAACTACAATATATTTGGGGCGGGAGTAACTAATCTTATAATTGGCACCGCAAGTATGAAATTTTTTTCTTCTATAACCCTTGTGTAGCAGCCCAAACTAACCTGTAACCCATCCAGACCCTCGTTCGGCGCTATTGTCCGTAAGTAAAATAAAAAAATTGTATCTTTTTCAGTATTATTAAATTAGCCCTTATGATGGATCCGAACAATATAAATTAATGACATGATAAACGTAAAGTACTAAAGATTGTGGAATAGTATAGACGTAACTTACCCTTAGAAAATCTTTTTATTGTGCTTGATGGGAGACTACGAATAAAAGGTTGTGGCTGCTCCGTGTCCTAAATGGCGACGAGCAACGTTGTGTATAAATAGTAAATTTTTATATCATTATCTATGGCTATATTAACCGTCGCGGAAATTTGTTGATTGAGGCGTGTTTACGCTAGCTGTATTATGGTAATCTCAACGTGTTGCATTTTGAATTAGCATGGGCTAACCACTATTCCCAACAATCTACTCCGTCTTCTAGAATAGTAACCGTTTCTTAGAACTACAGCTTCACAATGTCTCGTCTGATAGCCCAAGGACGGGCCGCGATACCCCGGGATTGTAGAGTACACCTACCTATTTGTTTGTTAAAGGCCTGAAGGGTGAAATATTGATTGTTTGGTTAAAGTTAAAAACGCTCGTAACAGCCTAATAATATCACAATAAGAAACATTTGGATATTTTATGAGGCCCCACCTAGAAGATATACTTATTTTAGTTTTATTACATTCTACAATTTGGCAGCAAACTGTGGCAAATACATATTTTTGATTTACACATACTCAAAAAATGTGAGTGGCTGTAAGTTATTAGTTAAAATTAAAATTGGAAGACTTATGACCGATAGTAAAAACTTTTGCATTTCTAGGTAATTTATTACTAACGACCCTACAGATAGTCACCAATACCCCCCCATGTCGTTATCAGGTTCATAACGGTGACACATCAATTTATTTGATCCGCGAAGACTCGTGTAACCTAGTGCATGATTCGATAGTGGGCCTAAAAAACCCCATCTGGGGTACATCAACCTGGTGGTTGAAACTGAGTGAAAAAATTAAGCCCATCGGAATGTCCGTTGCCGATTAAAAAATAGACATATTCTTGTCTAAAGAATAGAGTTGGTATGTTAGCAAAACATGATATCTTAGAGAGAGGTATTAAATTAAAACTAGTCTGATACAGTACAGTAACATGAACTCAGAAAGTGCCTTAAGGACAGACTCACGTGTTCTTGAGAAACAATATTTTACACTACTCCCCTAGTAAGCCTATTAAAATATAGCACCACAATCAGGAAGTTGGGAAGTAAAACTTCTCAGTTTGGATAATGGTGATATTTATTATGAACATTAGGGTTTGCTAGTGAAGTTAGAAAACAGTGCTAGTTCATCCTTTAGAAAATCATCCAAATTGGCCAATGGAAAAGTGTGGTAATACATTTATAACTCTTAAAATAGCCGTAATTTATTTCTATTAGACCACTTAACCCAGCTAGAACTGAATGTCTCTTGAGTACATAGGGTGTAATATCTACTTATCAGCTCTATAATCTCGTGTAAGGCCTAGTAAATGGTTGAAACAACAGTTTAGCTAAAAACTTGCACTTACCTATACAGTGAACCTGAGAACAGCTTTTAGAGTGATTAGAAGGCCTCAATTTAAATGTAATCATGTTTAGAACAGGGGAATGGAATGAGGCTACTGGATACAGGCAGTGAAAGAACAAATAGGCACCTATTAGTCTGGTACAAACCACCCAACAAACTAGTCCACAAGTCCTGTACCTGCCAGTACCCTCGTTCCTCAACTTTGCTGATCTATAATGCCTAGTTTTTATTAATATGGGCAAGATTTTAATGATATGTATTAGTCAAGATGCCTAGTGTCCTGGTTTTCAAATCATGTTTAAATAAGTTAACACAATCCCTGGTAGAATGTTACTTTGAACAAAATTCTTACAGTACAACAAATGGCTTAGTAGTACCTGAAGCATAATGAAACTTTATTTGAAAACTTTTTGTTAAAAACACTAAAAATGGTGAAACTAGGCGCTATCCATGGGAACAATGAAATTTTTTAGCATTGTTACCGATGATATCTGCAAAAGGTCCACCTTTTAGGCCAAAATAAATACAGTGATAACGTCTGTCCATGCGCCAAATGTCAACTACTACTAAACACAGGGAGAAAATATAATTAGTGCTTTATCTATCCCTGATTAGGCCTAATTAGAAAGGACTGACGACATAAGGATTTACTCGTTTATAGGCCACAAAGGTTTGATGAGGCGTGTCACGACGTATGCAATAGAATCTCTATAGACATCAAAGTAGCATCAGTCAAAGATTTTAATTGTTGTAATCATAAGTGAAGGCAAGGACATTGGTAACTTGTATAAAAAAGGAGTGTATTAAGCCTACCAGATAGAAATAAGTCTAATTTTTGAAAACAAATCACCATTTGTGTTTTACAGATTATTGTGGAATAAATAGAATGTTGTGTATTAGCTAGTAAACAATAATAACCTATTTAATGAGTAACTTAAGGGGACCAATTTAAGGTAAGAAACATATTACTGTTTAACAACATTGTATGTCACCACACAGCATGAGTTGAGACCTAGGAATAGTAGTAGGCCCTACTAATCAAAAAACCCCGGAAAGTTATGTTTCAATTGTAATAGGCCTAGGTCACTTAGACTAAAACAAGTTGTTTTAGGAATCCAAAAAACTATGTCGAATAGGGTGAGTGGTAATCTATACATCACAACAAACACCTAAAAAATAATCCCTCTCATCCCGGTTTCGTTAAGTTCTAAGAATAAATAATTTATATCAAATTAGTAATTACAGTATAGAAACTACAGAAAAACCCTATTTTTTTCTGAGGCACTAATATGGTAATGTCTCGTAATAATAAAATTTGGAGTAAATTAAACTACAGGAAAACGAGATTTCAGACTTAATGCATTACGTAGAAAGTGTGAACTATATGCCTTTATTTGAAGCTATAGGTAGGTCAAAATGTAAAAACAAACTGCGTATTTAGATACTAGGTGCTACAAGAGATCTAATTAGATTGAAAGAATTCTTATTGATAGCCTAATTGTCTGATTTAACAATGTCTTTCTTAAATTCTGAAGTCCAGATGGACAGTAAATGTTTGGCTGCTAGAATAAACACTGAAAATAAAATTAGTTTTAAGAGTTATCTGTTATGCTAAGATTAAAAATGTTCTCAATTATTATGTGTGGGAAAGTAAAATTTATTCTGTAATTGAATTAATTTTCTCAAAATGGGACCGATTAATTATTGCGGGAACCCATTTATAGTCTAATAGCATAAAATATAATTTATAGATCTATGATCGAGACATCTCATGTCTATTTTAAATTCAAATTCTTAGTAATGAGAAAATAAGTACTATTGTGCAAACAACAGCTCTTTTATTGAGCATGAGAACGTATAGCAGACATTTGCTGTAAAAATACGGTGTGCACTAGAGACCTTAACGGCTGAGATACAAAACCTGATAGGCGGATTTCCAAAATGCTTTTTACATTCCAAAATTTAGGATGAGGGGGCTCGAGGCGGGGGGGGGGAAGGGGGCAGATTAGTCTTCTATAATGACCCCTTAACACTCAATGTAAACTATTCAGCGGTCACTTATCTTATGAGCCCTCTCTACTGTATAATAAGATAAAAACAATAATACAGGCATTGGGTGTTTGGATCCGAAAGGGAATTCGAACATTGAACGCTTGTACTTTCAAGCCATTACTCACAGTTACAGGCCCATTTTCTTAACAACAACAAGGTACAAGACTTATAGGCAAGGAGTCACCAGAATAAATATAAAAAGTTACAGAAAAGTTTGACTATTTATCCCAATAATGGTGATTTTAAAATAATTATTTATCAACATCTAACTTGTGGTGAAAAGCCAAAAGTATTTTGTCAATAATAGGTATTAAAGAAATCAGCTTTATTTTTGAGGGCAATGTCCCAGTATTCACCTGAAATAGTCAAGATCTATTACACGTCAATAATTAAGCATCTATATGTTGTAACTTATAGAATTTTAAAACCAGATGATACACCTTTGGTTATACAGTGTTTGGTAGTAGCTAGTAAATGTGTCCGCCCTAATCGGGATAAAGTCCCTATACAAATATTTAAATTTCAAATATGTAGGATACAATTTTTGATGATGATATTCCTTCAGCGTAATAAACGCAGTCAAAGACTCAATTGATTTGAACGCATATTATGCTATCATGTCGATGAGGAGATTCTTAAAATATCCAACAAAGCAGAACCATGGGCTTAACATGTGAGCAAAACCTTAGAAGACAAGCAAAAGTTTATGTGTTTCTGAAGGAAATCTACCTTTTCGAGGGTAATTTAATTTAATAATAACTACAGTCACACTAATTAGTAGTCCAAATCTCAATCAGAAAACCCCCCGAGGCCGAACACACGAGTATAAAAGTAGAAATTTTATGGCCCGCGTACTGCAATCGCCTAAGAACCGCCAAATCAAATTTTCATTCACAGTTCTTTGAGGTATGTGACCAATTTTTCCTTTCTCAAACATTTATAACTAATTATGGCCGAAGTATATAGTAATCCCTTTAAATACGTTTTTAGCAAGTAGGTGAAAACTTCGCTAAATTTTGTTTGGGAACAGATGAAATGATCAAAGATTCGTTTTGTAAAGTTAAAAGGAAAGCTATAATTGCAATCTTCCTCACTGTACTCCAGGTTAGCCCGATTTTATCAAAGCAATTTATAGCGTATTGAACAAAGTAATGCTTATGTGGAATAGCCCGCAGGATTGGTTTTATGTGTGGGTTTTACAGGAAATCGACCAAAATGATAATTACATGCACAATATGCGCATATTAGCCTAAAGGAAACTTATACTGATAGCCCGAATTAAGAATATACTGCTCTTGAATGAAAAACAGAAGCTTTGAGTTGCGACGAATTTGCAATCAGTATATATCCAAGGCGACACGAACTTTTTAAAGAAGTGAGAGTAACCTTTAAAATTAATCAACTGATAAACCAATGCTAAGCAGCTATATGTTCTCTAGACAATCACAAAAGGAAGGTAGGGAGACTTTGCCCGGTGGACATCGAGAGAGGAGATTTTTGTAATCTAAGCCAGTTGATGAGTGGAATTAAAAAGCTCCTACACCGATAATACAGACTTGGAAGGCACAGATGCCTGATCTACTAGTAGGTTTAGGAGGAGCGGATGTCTGACGGGACAACAGCTGATCCGAGCACACCAGTGACTTGCCAGAAACGAGTCCAGACCTAAGAATAAAAATAGATTTAATAGCCATGATTTCTTTCTTAGCCATTTCAATACTCCCTTTCCCAGACAGGCAAAACGGTTGTAAACGACTACATCTCAATGTAACAGGCCTAAAACTGCAGATAAAGTATAATAAATGTGCAATAACAAGGATACCTTCTTGTGGGTTGTATAATTCTAATTGTATTATTGCCATTAGCGGTTTATAAAGATTCAGAAAAAATATTCAACTTCAAGATTAATAGTGCGAAACTCAGGGCGAATCATTCAATGCTGTATAAAAGCAACTAAGTAAAAATTTTATGTTATCTTTTATAAACATCAGATTTTACTGATGTAACCAAAAAAGTGAATTGTAAAAAGTCAGAGAGGTAACGATAGATTTCGGCCTGTACAGTTTAATGTGATTTAAGTAATATAGAATTCTTTACTTCAACAGTTTCTTTAATAGGTAGGTCACTTTTATCGCAAAATGAGCTAGAATATATCGCACAAGAAAAATTACCTTCCAGTTATTTTCATAGACCTGATATATAAGAGACGGACTGAAAAAAATTGTAAAGTCGCGCACAAAGTGATTAAAGCATGTTAATGTTTGTGGGGAATATAATGCGTTAAAACGTGTGCTCAAGAAAAAATATGCAGACCGCAATTATGTATCAGTTGTGCCATTTAAGAACAATAAGTGATTTGTTTTAATATTCATAGATCTTTTTATGGTCCCTTATCCACAGTGAAGAAACTACGAAACAAGGCAATTTGTAGTATTTACTTATGTAGTTAGTAGTATGGCGCTTAAGCCAATTTGCTATGCGCCTAATAGCCCTTGGAGCAGAATGTAAGAGTGCTGAAATAAAATGTAATAAATTATGAACCGTAGCTATAAATTTTTAAACACCACTTTTCTGTAACCTAAAATAATAGTGGTCAGACGACATGCCGTCATATTTATACATTCACTGTACATTTTGAAAGATAAGTTCTATATTTAAAGAACTTGTTAATTGGAACATCACGTAGACTAGCGCCTTAGAGGGCTAATAGGAAATCAAATCATTAAAGGCATAAATTTCAGAATCATATCCTTACATTTAATTACGTAGTTTTCTATCACACACTTGTCATATGTAATGTGGGATACTAATGACTCCCACTAGGCTTATTATACAATACTGAAAGAGTTTAAAAAACGAAAACCACGCGGCTACATAATGAACCAAGGCACTAAAGGTCTTTCTGCTGGCCTCTATATGTATTCATAATGTTTAAATCAATTAACTCCCTGTAATAATAGCTTTATCTAAATTTTAATTGCGAGAGCTTTATGATCCTATAATTGGTGAGCAATTTGATCAAATGAAACGTGTATTAAACAGATTGTAAGAAGTAGATGGCATGTATGGTGACAATGTGAAAAAGGAGCTAAATAACGGCACATAATCAGTAATAGCAACAAAAGTAATCAGAGGCAAAATGTACAAACATCCCTTTATAGGATTGCATCTTCACTTATATATGTGGATATAAGAACCCCACATCTCTAAGCAATAAAGTAGAAAATGATTTTGGTGCCAAAATTTAGCACCATAATATGTAGTAACATGTTAACTAGAAGTGTTTTTTTATACTTTTTTAAGCATGTAACCTTGGATTGTACCAACCATCAACTTGAAAATGTTATGAAATATGTAAAAAAGGTATCTCATATATGTATGACTTTAATAAAAGTTAAATATAAGTAGCACACTGTTTCGTGTAAAAAAGAAAACAAATAAAAAAAAATATTGTATTGCTATATGCTTGCCACGATATGCTTAACGGATACCGACTTGAGCTCTGCCCAAATTATAAAAATAAGATCAACCAAATGCGCCAGGAAGTTAACATGTTATTGGGTGAATTCATTAACGAACGTGATGGTCCAAATAGATACAATAACAATATCATAAAAACAGTTATGTAAATAGTACTTTAGTACAAATAATGGATAAAGAAAATGAGACAAAGTTGCATCCTGACTAGTGTTATTGGTAATGAAGAGGAAAATCCCCATAAATAATTGACAAAATTTGTCTGTGTTTATGTAATGTATTTGGACCGAAAATGTTGAAATTATGTGAATTGGGTAGACTATAATTATATTCTTGACCGAATAGTAATAGAAATCATAAGATCATAGTATATGATGGTAAAGATGTATTAAGGATGTTGTATGTAAATATATACAATATTAAAGCAGTGAATGCTAGTAATTTTTAATTAGCGAATATGTCGAGATGACTATAGCATATAAGACTCTGATTGACGTGGGACAGGTGAGCAAATTCCAAAGTAATATCGTAGCCATTTAATGGTAAACAGTTGTCCGAACGAATTCTCACCAGGGATACAATTGGCCAAAACAGCTCTTACCCATCAGAACAACTGGTATCTGAAATGCAAAAAAGAAGTATGAATTGTAGTGACGTCCGCTATATATACAAACAACACTATGACACGTAAAGAACACTTAAGTTTAACGAATTAAATAATCGAGCCTTACATCTGCCGTAGTGGACTCATGCAACTGAGCCCAGCAAATTCTTAAAAAACCGGCCTAGCAGAAACGTGACTACTAAATAGACAAATGCAGCTAGTCAGTGAAAAGATAGTATTGCCTAAGAATTGATCTCCTATGTTAATCGAGGTCCCATAATGCGAGGGAAAAACAGTCATAGCAAATTTGGCATTGTCATGCGTATACATATGCGGAGATTTCTAAATAAAAACATTTTGAAACCACTCCTATGCAAGCTAATCGCGTAAATAGTTATCCAGGTTGAAATCTATAGAATTTATGTAATGATCACTGAAAAACATGGGGTTGGTAAGGGGTTGGTTAGAGTTGAGGATCTTAAAGGTAGAAGTCGGCCAAACTAGCTCGGAAGTATCGAATACAAAAACAGGGAATATTCTACGAGTACCGTAATAAAATTTAGCTTAATCGAGTAATAGTTCAATCAACACAAACAATAGGTAAATTTTCGCAACCTATATCTGCCAGTTACAATATATAGATTGATATTATTTTACCATACCTTAACTGTTCCCGGAACATAATATTACTTGCGGGCGGAGTAACCCTATCTGAAATTAGCAACCCGCGTATAATTTTTTTCATTATAAAGCACCGTTTGTTATCAGCCCAAACTATCGTTAACCTCATCAGACACTCGACGGCGCTTGTGATTCCGTAGAGTTAATATCATTTATTCTATGCAGTATTATTGAAATATTTAGGCCCATTTGATTAAGCGAGAACCATATTAAAAATGAATGTAACTGTAAAGTAAAAGTATTGTGAAGAAAGGAAAGTACCTAGCGACTCCTTAGAAAAATCATTTTAATTTGCATTGCGATGGGGGAGAGAATAAAAGGTTAGGTGGCTGTGAGCGATCGTCAATAAAGGGCGACGAGCACTGATACTGTTATCAATAGCTATTTATATCATATTAATATTGGAGTACATAACCCAGATCCGCGAATTTTGTTTTAAGGTGCGAGTTTACGTACTGAGTTCTCACTGTGTTTGTGGTGGGGGGGGGGGGGGGTGGGGGGGGGGGGGGGTGGGGGGGGGGGGGGGTGGGGGGGGGGGGGGGTGGGGGGGGGGGGGGGTGGGGGGGGGGGGGGGTAGGACGGCTGAGAAATTTGCAATCTTTAAATTTCCTTCCAATGCCTCCCTCTTTTTCCCCCTGTTTCCATAGGCGGGGAAAAACAGAAAGTAAAAAACAAAAGAAAATCCAAAACGCTGACTGAAAAATCTGTCAGCTGGGGAGTTTCCCGCAGACTCTAGCAGTAAATTCCTAAATTTTTAAAACAGGCCCCTCAAACTCCCCAAAAGCATTTTTGGATGGTGTCAGAAACCCAGATAAAGAAAAGGGTTACTTTCGCTATATAATTTATCAAAAACGTATGAAATTTGGGTTATTAACATAATTTTAAATTTGGTTTTTCCTTTTCAAAACAATCTAAACATGTTTTTAAAATGTGTTTACTAAAAAATGGTCTTTTTTCTTTGGGTTTCTAAAAATTTAAATCAAAGGTATAGTTAAATTAGAAATGTAATTATAAACAAAATTTTTATGTTTATATTATAATAAATAAAGGGAAATTTAAAGGATTATTAGGGTTCCCCCATGTTTTTGGCAATCTTTATTTATTTTGGAAATAATGCAGCTTTTTTTTTCTTTCCCCGATTTTGGGAAAAAATATCCTATGGGTCACTTTTCGTTTAATTTAAAGGGTTCTTTTATGTTTAGTTTTTAAATATTTTTTTAAAAAAAAATTTTATTTTAAAAATGTGTTTTTTTTTTTACAACTCAAATTCTTAACTTTTTTAATTCCCCTTTTAAACGCACTACCTGGTTTTATTTTTAAAATTATAGATCTAAACAACCTCTTACGGGAAATTTATGCAACGCACGAAAAAAACCAATTTCTTGATGGAACGAAAATTTAAAACGGGCAAGTGTTTAGTATGCTGAAAATTGGAAACCCTGTATAAAAAATTTTAAAAAAAGTACGTATTAATTTTAAAAAATTTTTGCAAAAACCTAATAAATTTTTTTTTTTAATTTTTTTAAATTTAAAAAAGGGGGCATAAGCTTTTCTTTTTTCCCTGAAACAAATCCAATAAAATTTTTAGCACGTGATTTACAAGTATTCCATTTTTATTAATCATTGATTAAACCCAAATCCGGGGATGGGGGGTAGTTTGGGAGCCCCGTTTTTAAGAATTTAATTATTAATGAGATAATTTTTAATCTGAATTGAAAGGTCAAATGCTAATGTTTCCTTCCCCCTCTTTTTAAGGGTTTAAAGCTTTAAAAAAAATTGTATTTTTTATATTTCAAAAAAAAACCTAAATTTTATCTGTCCCCAGTTGTTAAATAGGCCCTTTGTAAGGGCATCCCTACATGTAAAAAACTGTTCAATTTAAAAATTTTTAAATTAAAAAGAATTGGGGTACACAAATAAATTTAGACCAATTACATCCGGTTGGTTTTAAGACTTTAAATTACCAAAATAAGTTTTTTTTAGATTAAAACCCCGGAAATTTGAGTTTATCATATTTAGATTTTCATAAAAAAATCTTTCATTGCTGCTTTTAAAATTATGTTGGGTTTTTTCCAAACCCCTTTTTGAAAAAATCAAACGATAAAAAAGTTTAAATTTTACGTGCTTTAAATGTACGTGTTACATAGGGTTTTTTTAATTTGTCATTTTTATTTTTCCCAAAATCATTTTTCATTAGTTTATTTATTTTTCAAAAATTTTAGTGCAAAAAAAAATTGAAAAATTTTTCAGTAAAAATTTACTCTAAATTTTTTGGAATTTTTCTTGCCAACTTTCTTATTCTACCTTATATCGCCCGTTTTCATCGGGAATCCTCCAAAAAAGGCTTTAAATTATAAATCTTCCCAAAAAACCTTTAAAAAAGACAATGGGTATTTATGGGTATCCGAGATTTACATAATATAAAAGTTTTTTGAAGTTTTTTTTAAAAAGCTATCCCCTTTTATCCTTTGAACCCCTTTTTAAGTATTTTTTGGGTTTTAAAAACAAATTGTTACCCCTTTTTTTAAAAAAAAGTATGATTAAATTTCGGAGTAGGGGACGAATATTTAAAACGTAATGTTTTTCTTTTTTGGGAAATTTTTAAATTTAAGTATTTTTGATTTTTTTTGGGGCTGATGATAAAAACTTGCCCGTCCACCCTAGCCCTGAAAAACCCTTAGAGATATAGAAAACTATTACATTATAGTGTACGAAGTTTTTATATAATTTAGAAAGGGTATTTGTAAAAATATAAAAACAAATAAAAATACAGGGTGTTCCATAAAATATTTTAAATTTGGGCCCCCATTTTGGGCCCAAATAATAGAAAACTTCCAGCCCCCACGTAACTCCTAAACCCAAATAAGAGATATTAAAAATTTTTCTTAAAAGCAAAAATGTATTATTTTTTTGAGTAGAATCTAAAAACAACATAAAATTAAGAGTTTCCATAAGAGATTTTAAAGTTGACCGCCATATTGGAAAATGGGGGGCCCCATCTTAAAAAAAAATTTAAAAGGTTTTATCCCTGATGAAATTTTAAAATTGAGAAAGGTTCCCAAAATTTAAAGTGGGGGTGCTAAGTCGTGAAAATTAAAAAGATAGCTTTTTGGATCCCCTTTAAAAAACCCTCACCCTGTATATATTTAAATTTTAAAATATAATTTTTAAAAATTTATAGATGAAAATTTACTCAATTCATTTTTCATAAATTTAAAAAAAATTGTGTAATAAATTTTGTCAAAAAACCCTTAAAAAAATAATAAAATTTAAAAAATTTAAAATTTGTTTTACAACATTATTTTAAATCCTGAAAATTTTTTTATCAAAAAAAAAATCCCTTTTTATCTCAAAAAAATCTGAGGACTTAATTTAGGTTAAGGGGAAATAATAATGTAATTTACACTTTTATGCTTCCCTTTTTAAACTCTGGGGGAAATCCCCAATGGAAAATCGATTTTCCTATTTTTTTCCCCGTTCGTTGGGGGATTTTATTTCATTTTGTAGTTTGCTTTTAAAAACTTTAAAACTGGTAAGCTAGTTTGCTACATTAATATTTTTTTAAAACGTCTTATATTTTTGCAAAGAAATTAGGTAATTAAAAAAATTGTATTGAAAAAGCTATTTTATTTTTATTTTTATTATACTATTACATTATAGTGTACGAAGTTTTTATAAAATTTGTTGGGAAAGGGAATTTTTCAAGAAATTTGGGAGAAAAATTACGTTTTTGAAAATTGTGAAAAAATTTTTGGGGAATTATTCATAAGAAAAATTTCCCCCGTAAAATTAGGGTAGCCCGACTTAAAAATTAAATTTTACAAGAAAATTTTAAATTTAAAGCATATTTTTTCAAAGGGTTTCTAAATTTATTTTTAAACAATGAAAACTTTGGGTTTTTTAAACAATTTCTCACAATTGAAAAAAATTTTTTAAACGGGATATCCCAAATTTCCAAAATTTATCAAACTATGGCACATATTGTTTTTTCCGCGGGTTTAACAAAAAAAATTGCTCCCTTCACCATTTAAACCAGGGCATTTTTTTCAAAATAAATATTTTTTTAAAAAAACGACTTTCGTTTACAAAAAAACGTGTCCTGAGATCTACCAGAAATAGAATTCCTAGATGCATTAAGCCTCAGAAGTAGAAAAAATCACTCATCGCCATGTTTTAACCCAAAAACCCTTTCCCGCACCAGTAGCGACCATTATAGCGGTAAAAGTATCCATCGTCTATTAAAAATAAAAACCCTTTTTTCTATTTTTAGAAGCCCAAAACCCCCTGAAAATATTTCCCGGGAAAGGGAAAACCCTGACTAATTCTTATATAAGTAACTATAATTTTGACCCGGAATAAAAAATTTAATAAAAAATTTGGGAAAAAATTTTTTGGGAAAAAACCAAAACTTGCAAAACCCTTTTTAAATTTAAAGGGGAATAATTCAAAAGAGTTTTATAAATTTTAAATTTACAGCAAAATTTTAAGTCCCACACTTTATTTACAGCATGCTATTTAATCACGTAGATTCCCTTACCACTATTAGCATGGATAAGTATTTTTATTTTTTTTAATGTAAAATTTATACAACCCTTTTTGCGAAAATTTGCATTGTTTTTTGGGGGGGGGGATGTAGGTCATAATTTTTTAAACCCCACGACGAAAAATTTTTTTTAAAGTTTTCCCTAACTAATTTTTATGGGAAAGCAAAAGGATTTGATAGAGTGTAAGGAAAAATAACCCTGTTTAATTGCACTGTTAAAATCGTTTAAAGGGATTTTTTAAAATGTGAGTAAATAACACCTGGGATTTAGGAAACTTTGCATGCAGACTCAAATTTAAACCTTTTGCGTTACTCCTTTTGGGTTTTATAATCTTTCTTTATAAAAATATAAAACCCCAAAAATCTGCCAAGGGACCCAAAAAATTTCCAAGTAGTAAAAAAATATATATTATTTTTAAAAAAATTTTTTTGATTTTATTATCATTTTATTAATAAAAAAACCAATATGTGAAAATTTTTGGGTAGTTCAAATTTACAAAATTTTGAAAGACAATCATCAGAACATACCGCGGGAGCCCAAATAGGGTTCGTATGACGTGGTGGGAAATTTTGATATAAAAACATGCAAGTGATAAGATAGTGTGTAAAATTAAATTTGCTATATAATTTTACGGTATCTTCCCGATTTTAGTTCAAATTGTTATATGAAAAAAAAAATTTAAATAGGAATGGTTTTTTCCAAAAAAACAACTGACAAAACTTAATGTTCAACAGGATTTTTTTAATTAAGATTTAAAAAGTGTTTTTTGGGCTGTAAACCCCACTGGGGGTTCAACGATCCCCCCGAAAAAAAAAACCCTTTTAGTATTAAATATTTAACTACTGAAAAAAACATACTAAAATTAAAAAAAAAATATAGTAATTTACACTATTGAAAATTCAATATAACACAGTTTGTTTCTTAAATATGAATTACTTAATAAAAATGTTTTAAATTAAGTGTAAAAATTTTTTTATAAAACCAACTTATACTTTAATAAAAATACTCACATTATTACGTCTAAGTTACCTTAACGAATTTTAGGGAAATTCGTAGCTTATTTTTAAAAAACCACAAAACTCATAACCTTTCAATTAAAAACACAGTCAAAAAATATTTTATTCTAGGATTGTCCTTGTGCATGAATAACCTTTAAACATATTTTTTTACTTAAAGTTTTTTAATTTTTACAAATTTTTTTTTTTTCCCCTTATGTTACCATTTTTTATCTGGGGCCCTTTGTGCGCTGGTCTCAGCTTTCTTATCTTTCGTCTCTATTTAACATAGAACTTTTTAGCGGGTTTTTCAGATCATTGAACCCTTTCGCAACATCAACGAAAAACAAAGTAGTAAGCATGACAAATATTTTGTCTTATCAAAGTCTTAATGGATAGCAATTACTTTTTCAGCAAAATCTTTGTTATTTTCATATAAATACTTTTAAAATTGTCTGGATACTTGTACTTTTGGATTTTTATCTGAAAATTTATTTTTTATCAAATCTTTGTAGAACTGGGTTACTTGAACAAATACACTTAAATAACTATATTTAACAACATTGTGAACTAAATTTTATTTCATTAAAGTTAACAGTAAACCCAAAGTAGGTATGGAGTTTTTTTTGATGGGGGGTTATGTGGAATCAAAAGAGCATGTAATTATAAACATGTATAACATTTGATAAGTCTGGTAAAAGAGATGGTAAAAGCACTAGCAAAGCCGCTAGAGTATAAATTATAATATAATGCAACAAGTAACGTTTTATTAAATTTAAAGGTTTGATAACTATTTTAACATTGTCAAAATTTGGTAGAGATTTTTTTTTAAGTTCTATTATGTAGAATATTAGTTTATATACATGTAAAATTTAAAGTGCTTTTTGCTATTTTCTACAAAATTAATACACCAGGGCCCTAAAACCAAAAATTTTATTTTGATCGATTTAAATAATCAAATAGGCAATTATTTTACTTGACTATACGTGACAAATCAAACGCGTTTACTATAGTACCTTAGAGTAAAATCTCAATACTTTTCTCGCGCGATATAAACATGCCGTTTTTGTTTTTTTTTGTATGTGATATTTTTCCACCATATAAATTAGGGGGAACAGATTAAAAATACCGTCAATTTTATAAAACAGGTTTAATCATATGTTACAGATATGCATACGGGACTCTAAACTTTTTTACTAACAATAAATAAAACCCATTACTTTTTTTCTAAAAAAGGTGTTCTATAAAAGTAAAAAATTCAGTTTTTTTATAAACAAAAAAAAACTAATGAGGGGGGGTTAAATTAATAGAAAATCACAACACATTTTATAAATAAAATTTTTTTTTCCCCAGCATATAAAAACTGTAAAAATTTTTATATAATATACAGTAATAAAATAAATTTTTTAAAAATTTGGGGGTTTTTTTAAAATGCTAATAAAATGACATAGTCTATAGTAAATATTAAAAAAAAAACCCAAAACAATCTTAAAAAAAGGGTTTTTTAAAAAAAAAAGGCTGAGTTAACACTAAAAATTATATAACAAATATTAGTTTATTAACTAGTAGTAGGAAAATTTTTAAAAAACCCTTTAAAATTTTTCCTTTCTTAAAATACCCCCCAAAAATTCAACTAGACAGAACTTTAAAAGATCAAAAATAACAAAACAATACGTACGGAATTTTTTACCATTAAAAAAATTTTATACAAATTTTTTGCATTCATTAATTAACTAAGACAAAAATTTCCTTAAAAACCCCCCTTTTCTAATATTTATTAAAATATAAAAAATTAAAAAAAAAATTTATCGTACTAAAACAAAAATTAAATAATCTACACAAAAAAATACTATAAAAAACAAAAAAACAACCATAAAAAAACCCCAAATTAAAATTAAAAAACCCCAAAAAAGTACTCAAAAAAATTTAGTTCCCTTTTTTTGCAAAATTTTTCAAAAAAAGGGTTCAAGAAATTTTAAAAAATTTAATAGGTTACGGGGGAACATTTTTTTTACTGAATCTTTTTAAAAAAAAAAATTTTTCCTTTAAAAAAAAAAAAAAATTAAAAACCCCAAAAATAAAAAACCCCCAAACCTTTTTTGAAACTTTGTTTTTTAAAAGAACTTATATTTTTTGCTTTTTTCCCCCCAAATAATGTTGCGAAAATACCCCCAAATTTTTCACGTCAAAAAATTTAAAAAAAAACTCTATTTGGTGAAAAAAATTTTTCAGATAGAAAACTTTTTTTTTTGTTAATATTAAACTGTATTTTTTTTGTTTTTAATTGTTTTTATTACTTTTTTTATTTATGTCAACAATTTTTTTTAAAACCCCCCCCCAATTTTTTAAAATATACTTAATAATTATACCAATTTACATACAGTTTTTTTTAAAAATAAAAGCAATAAAAAAAAAAAAAAAAATTTAAAAAAAATTAAAAAAATAAATTTTTTTTTAAAAAAAAAATTTTTTAAATAAGGGTTTTAGAATAAAAAACCTTTTCCCCCATCTTACGGATAAAAAAAATTTTCCCCTTTTTAATTTTCCCTTTAATAACAAAACAAACTACTATTTCCAGGGGGGTTTATTGGGTAAAAAAAAGGGGAAAAATAAAAAACAAAAAATACAATATAAGCTAATTAATTAAAAAAAATTTTTCCCCAAGTATCTCGGAAAAAAAAAATGATGAGATCTTGAAAAAAAATAAATTACGGGGGAAAATCTTTTTATGTAAAAAATTGGGTTTTCCTTACATAAATGGTTAAAATTCTGGGGGAATTTTTTTTTTCCATTTTTTAAAATTATTTATAAAATTTTTAAATTTTTGACAAACAGAGGGGTTTTTTCCCGAAGGGGTTTTTTAAAAAAAACCCTTTAAAAATTTCCCTTTTTAAAGGGAAAGGTTTTACCGTTTAATGATTTTACCCTTTTTAAAACTTCCTAAAAAAGGGTTTTTTTCCCCAGAAACCATGGGGGGTTTTTTTAGGGGTTTTCGAAATTTTTTAGTCACTTTACCATACTATTATGTTTTTAAAAAGGGTGAGATGTTTTTTTCCTCAAATTTCCACAGCACCCAAATTTTGGGGGAAAAATGTTTTTTGTATTTTTTCACCGATTGAACCTTCCATAGTAAGAAAGCGCCCCAACAAACCTTTTTGAATTACGCTAGTGGGAAATTAAAGGGTTTTTTTGTTTTGGGGTTTTGTATAAAACCCAAAAAATTTTCAAAAAAAGGGGCCCCAAAAAAATTTTTTTCCTTTCCGGGGGCTTAGTTTAAAATTCCCCCTTGGTGCCAAAAACCGGGGTTTCGCCCCTAAAACCCCGGCTTTTTTTAAAGGGCCGGGGAAAAATTTTCTAAATTTGAAAAAAATTTTTTTAAACCCTAAAGGGGGGTTTAAAACCGGGTCGCAAAAAAAAACTCGTTTGTTTTTGGCCCTTTATATCTTTCCTGCGGGGTAGAAAAAAGGGGCCCATGCACTCTTTCATCTTTTTCATTTTTTTTTTTTGGGGACCCCGGGGTTCATTTTTCCCCTACCAAAAACAAGTTCATCCTAATGTTTTTTTTCTCCTGTTTTTTAAAAGGGAAAGCCAGTATACAAAGAGGGGAAAAAATTAGGTTTTCCCCCTGGCCCGGGGAATAAGGGTACAAAGGGGGCTCGATGGTTTCCACGGGACGTCGTGGGCTAAGATTTTTAATAGAAAATTACCCCTCGCAGGGGTTTTCGTAATTAAACAATTTTTTAAAAATTTTTAAAGGGGGTTTAAATTTTTTTTTTTTTTTCCGTTTTTTAAACCCCAAGGGGGCCTTTTTTATTCATCTTCATTATAATTTTTTTTGGGTTTTAAAAAATTTTTTTTTTTCTCACCTAGAATTTCAAAATTTTTTGGGGAAACCCCAAAAATACGCCACCCCTTTTTTTTTATTTTAAAAAAAATCATCAAATTTTTTTTTTGCCTTCTTTTCCCATCAAATACTTGTTTTCTTTAAATTTTGGGGTTTTTTTAGGCTCCTTCATTTAAAATCCATAAAAGCCGTCTGGCATTCCAAAAAATTTGACTTCACCGTAGTTTATTTAAACCACACATTTCCTTCACAATTCCACCCACTGCACTTTTTTTTAAAGGATGAATGCAATCTTCAAAAAATTTCACCGTACATCCTTTTTTTTAATTTTTTAAAAATACCCCCCCCTTTTTACGAATCTTCCTGGTTATGACGTATTGTCCTTCCCCTTTAAAAAGGGGTTTTTTAAAAATCACTAGAAACCCCCCCTTTAAGGTGGTTTTTCATTGCTATTTTGCCTGCTTATCTTTTTTTAAACATAATATGTCCTTTTTTTCTCTCACATTTTAATTTATGTTTTTAAGTAACCAAAAAATTTTTCGAAAATTTTGGGAAAACATTTTTTTCGTGCTTTTTTTCAAAAATTTTTCGTCATCCTGTTAATTTTTGTCGAACAATTTTCCCTTTTTTTTTTTTTCTTTCTTTTTAAAAATTTTTTAGCTTTTTTTCTAAATAAATTTTTCAAAAAAACCCACACAAATCTAAAAATTTAAAAAATCACTGCTTGAGGATTTTTTAACTGGGGGCCGCCTTAAAGGAAAAGTTTGTAAAAAAAAACCCCTGGTCCATTCATTAATTTTTTATTGTAAAAAAGATTGCCTTTATTCCTCGGGCATCAAAAAGTTTTTTCAAACCCTTTTTTTCATTGTCTTTTCAAGTTTTTAACATAGCAATAATTTGCCAAAAAGTGGTTCACTTTTTATTTCTTAAAAATCCTTTAAAATTTGGAAACACAGTTTTTTCAAAAGGGGCAATAGTTCTTCCCCCCAAGCCCTTCACAGTTTTTTTTGGTAAAGCCGTTTTTCTCCAACTCCACCAATTTTTCCAAACATAAAACCCCAAAAAAAAATTTTTTCTAAAACAAATACAACCCCAACACAACTCAGAAAACTGTAAAAAGGAAAAAAAAAGGGAAACCGTGACTCTAGATTTTAAAAAGATTCAAATCAACCAAAAAAATTTAAAAAAACTAAAATTTTTTTCTTTTTTTTAATTGTTAAAAAGAACTAACATCATGGGTTTAAAATAAAACAGGGGGAAAACCAGCGTTATAATTAAATTTAAAATTTTAATTAAAACTTTTTTTGGGTTTTTGGCCCCAAAAAAACTTAAGCAAACTTCCCCTTAAAAAAATATAGCTTTTTAAATAAAAAAAATAAAATATAAAAAAAAAATTTTTTTAACCGTTGAAATTTTTAAATTTTGAGAAAATTACATTATGGAAACTTGATTAGAAAAATTTTTAAGTCTCATTGCATATAAAATTTTAAAAAAAGCCTTGTACATAACACTGTTAAAAATATCATACAAAAATTTTTAGTGTAAACCCCCCCAACCTCCCAAAAAAGATGAGCCAATCAAGATAATTCTTCACCCTCCTTTTTAAAGTATTTCCGTTAACGTCTTTAAATAAGGGGTTTCAGTATCATATTTCCCCTATTGAACAACTTCATTGGTGTTTTATAAAAAAAGCAAATCCAAGGGGCCTTCCCGTCCCTTTTGGGTTAAAACTCCGGGGTTTTCTTCCCCCAAAAAAGTTCCTCATAATGGGGTTTCGACTATTACAACATGTACTAACCTCCCTTTTTTTTTGTATTCAATTAAATACTTTTACTTTTTTTTTCCCCCAGGGGGATTAGTACATTCTGGGCTCTCTTAAGCATACAACCCCCTGCAAAAAAAAAACAACGAAGGTTGTTGAAATAAGTTTTTAAATTGTTAAAATTTTAAATTTTAAAAAAGACTTTCCGCAAATTTATTTTTAAAAAGTCTTGAAAAATCAAATTACAAGGGGATTCAAATTCCCCCCCCCACTTCCAGCACATTGTAATATTAAAAAAATGAAAAAAGTTAAAAACAAGGCCGAAAACGCTTCGTTAGCGAGTTACAGCTCGAAAATTTCGCCAAAATTTCCGGGGGAAAAATAAAAAAAAAGCCATACTGAACTTTTTAAAGGTTAAAAATTTAATAAGAAAATCGGGAAAATTTTTGTATTTTTACCTGATAAACCCCAAAAAAAAAAGGGGTTAGAACTTAAAACCGAGTTTTTTTGAGGGTTCAGGGTTAAATAAAAAATTGGGGGGCAAAAATGTTTTTTTTTTTTAATTTGATGTACAATAAAAATTTTTAAATTGGTAATAAAAAAATTTTTAAAAAAAAAAACTTAAAATTTGAAATTTTAAAATTTGAAAAAATTGATATAATCAAAAATCTAAAATAAAACAGAAATAAGTCCCAAAAAATTGATTTTATTCATAAAACATTACACTGTAAAGAAATACCGTCGATATTTTTTAAAATAAAAAAAAAAAATAAATGTTTTTCCTTAATGAAGGGAAAAATTGAGAAAACAAGATTTAAAAATTTTTAAAAAATTTTAGTAAATAAAAAACATGTTTTTTACGTTGAAATTTTTTTTTTAAAAAAAATTAACATAAAAAGTTCAAAAAATAAATGAACAAACATTTTCCCATTTTTTTACTAATCATCGAAATGCATTTTTTTTTTTAAAAATTTCTAAGTGGAAAACCCAAAAAACACTGATAAAAAAGGTTTTCTGTACTTACGTTAGAACTGTGTATTAGGGTTTTTTTTGCAACTACAGGGGGAATGGGTTCTGTAAATCTGTTATTAAATCAATTTTCGGGGGTTTAAATTTTCTTTTTGTTTATTCAGGAAAAAAATGCCTTATTTTTTTACATAGGGGAATACACTGATGGGGTTTTTTTTTTGGGTTTTTACTAAAAGGGAAAAGAAAAGAGCTCTGTAGAATATAAACAATTTTACCCTAATAGGGATCCAGACCCCAAAAAAATTTTTCGGAACTTTTCGTACTCTTGGGGGAAAGGGGATCATCCAAAAGTACAAAACAATTATGAACACTTCCAACTTGATATGATATTGTTAATAATGCTCTTCATCGCACCCCGGGTGTAAGTACACGACTATTTCGGGGCATAGATTTCGCATAAAGGGGTGTGGAGGCACTTAATCGAAACAAATTTTATCCTTTTTCATAAACAAAAGGTTCAACATCTACAGCTAGAGATGGCCCTTTCGCTTGGAGTTTTGCAACTTTTTGAATATTAATAACTAAAGGGGTATTTTTTTGGGGATGAGGACTTTCACTCGGGGGTTCAATAACTTGCCAAAACACTCATCAGAAAAAATCCACATGGGTAGGGAAAAAAACTTTCAACACCCGATTTAGCGTCAATGTCGGTTTTGGGGCCTTTGCACAATCGGCTGATTGGCCTTTTTCATTTCCCGGGGACCCTAAATACTGTTTTTCTATTGATTTCCTTCAAGAAGATTGCCGAAATGTTAAGAATGTTCCTTTACATCTCAAAAAAAAATTTTTTGTACCCGCATACAGCACCCCCCCCCCTTTTTTACGTCCCGTTCTGCTCAAAATCATCAATTTCTTGGACAGGGGTTGCTGAGGGCCTCACCCTTTGGGGCCCCAAATCACCAATCTATCCCAGGTTAAATTGAAAACTGGGGAGGGATGAAAGAAATTGTATACAAGACAAAAGTGAATTCCTATAAAATTAATTGCCCCCATTAGGTTCGGCATGCAATACAGGGGAATCCCCAAAAATTAAGAAACGCAACAAAAGCAAAAAACAATCCTGTGCCCCTATAACATTACCTAAAAAAAATTTTTATTTTATTTTTTATTTGGACTTCGTTCAATTACCAAAATTTTTTAAAAAAAAAAAACTACCAAATTTCCTTTTTTTTTTCTTCAATTTTTTTAAAAATTTTTCATGCTTGTTTACAAGTAAAACAAAATTTTAAATTTTCAACGGGCTCTGTCATCAACAACCCCCATAACGATTTAAAATAAAAATTCTGGGGTTTTAATTTGTTTAATTTGTAAATTTTTTTAAAAATATTTAGGGGTTTTTGGAAAAACATTTTTTACATAAAAATGTAACATTACCCCTTCCTTTTCCCCGAAAATTGGGGTGGATTTTAACAAAAACATATTTATATTTCCCTTTTCAAAAAAAGGGGGGTTGATATATTTTACCAAAAGGGGCAATACCAGGGGGTTGGGGTCCGGGGTGAGGGGGCGTATAATAAAAACTCAAATTCGAATTTTTCGTATATTTTTTAAAATTGGCAAATAAACATAAAAAGCCCCCACTTCTAATGGTAAAAAAATTTTAAATTTTTTTGCCACTTTTTCTCCAAATAATATAAAAAGAACAAAAAAAATATACCTGGGGGTGGCCTAAAAAATTCTAAGGGTAAAAATTGACTAGCCCAAAAAAGGGATGATGCCCTTTTTATGAATTTATTTACTTATAAAAAGCCAGCCAAAAATTTTTTTTTAACATAAGCAAAAAAAAATTGGAAATTTTTATAAAAAAATTTTAAGCCTTTAATAAAAACAAGTTTTTTTTTAAAAAAAAACCTTATTTGTTTTCATGATTTAGAACTTTAAAAGTTACTTTAAAAAACATATTTTTTTTTTAAAATTTGGGGAAAAAACCTTAAATTTTGACATGTTTAAAAACCCTGTATCCACAAAAATTTTCAGCCTAAATAGGAAAAATACAAAATTCTAAAATTTTTTTCAACTTAATAGGCCGGGGCACTTAAACAAAATTTTTTTTAAAAAAACCAAAAAATTATTTTTTGGGGGAAATATCAAACAAACAAAAATTTTCCTCCCAATTTTTTAATCAAAAATAATAATTTTTTAAAAAAAGCAGGGGATTAAACAAAAAAACCGGGTACTTTTTAAATTTAGGGAATGTAATAAAAAATTGAAAGACTAAATAATAAAAACCCCCAATCAAAAAAAAACGAAAAAAGATTGTAACAAACCCCCTTTAAATTTTTAAACCCCTAATTAAAAATGTAAAAACAAAAAGCTTATTAGACCCCCGGGGCAAATAGAGATATTTTAATAAAAATTTTTTTTAAAAACCATACTAACAAATGAGTCTCAAATGTAATGAAGTCAAATGATAGGATGTTTTTTGTTAATAACACGAAATTAAATGTTTTGTTTACTGTTATTTAAAAAAAAAATTTCCAAAAATTTTTTTGGGAAAAAAAAAAACCTTTTTGTATTAATGATTAAAAATTTGGGGACATTGTTTTGGGGGAACCCCTTTTTGAAAAAAAAACATTCAACAAATTTTTTGATCTTAGCAGATTCCCTTTTTTTAAAATTTTTTCTCTAATAAAAATGCCTATCATGAGTAAACACCCTTTTTAACAAAATAAATAACATAGATGTAAAAAGGGGTTCCCCACGAGCTGAGGGCGGGGACAATAAAAAATTAATAAAAAAAAATTCCCCCCCAAAAAATTTTTTTACACCAAAATTTTAATAAGGGGCTCTTTTTAAAGAAGTAAAATTAAAAACAAAATTTTAACCCCCCCATCTAAAATATTGGTTTTCTTATTTAAGAGCCCTCCCACAGTAAATAAATTGAACAATAATACAGGATTGCTTACCAGGAATTATCGAACCAAGCCCCTTCAGCTTACTCTATCCAGCCTTTTTAACGAATAAGGATAACTTGTAAAAACCTCCCCCAAAACTAAAAAAAATTTTCAGAAAATGAATTTTTCCCCCATAGTGTTTTAAATAATTTTATCAACATTTAAAAGTGGGATCAAAATATTTTACTGTAAAAAATTTTTTAGAAAAAGTTTTTGGCAATCCCCCACTATCCCTTTTACACCCCAAGGGGCCTTTTTAAAATTTTTCAATTTTTTAAAAAATTAAGGGGCAAATAAAATTTTTAAAAGGGGCCCCTTTTCTGACTTTGGGGAAGTTTTTACTGTCCACCTTTTGGGGACAAATTTTTCCCAAGAAAACCCCCAAAAAAGAATTAATGCCGATAGAAAAAATTTTACTCAAGACAATTCTCTGATGCCGAATTAAATACATTTTTAAAAAAAAAAGAATTTTTAATTCACTAATTTGCATAGAAAAAAGGCTTATTTTTTAGAATTAAGCCTTTTAAAAGCTACTAAACGATAACCAACTTTATCTTAATTTTCAAATTTTACACGCAAAGGGGTAGGGAGACTTGCTCTGGGTCGAGAATTTTGAATTTGCCTTTTGATAATTTTTTAAAATTCTATTGACAATCGCTAGCAAAACCTTTTTCCCCCGGGAAGTTAAAAAGAGACGAAACACTCAAAAAAAAGCTTTTTAAGGGGGACCTTAAAACCCAATAAGAAAAAATTAAAAGGGGTCGCGTTTTTAGCTCAGACTCCCCCTTTTTGGGGAAAAAAACAAAAAAAACTTTTAAATTTTTAACCCCCAAAAAAAAATTTAGCTGTAAGAACATAAAAAGGGTTTTTGAAAGGGGTTTTAAAACAATGTTTAAAACCAAAATTAACCCCTAAAAAAATTAAAAAAAGATAAAAATTTTCAATTTAAAACCCCCAAAAATATTTTCAGCCCCGTCAAAAATAAACGAAAATAATTTATGTTATTTTATCAAAATAATTTCCCCTTTTTACAAAAAGTTGTAAATAAAAAGTAAGATATATTCCTACCAAATTTTTGTTTAAAAGCATAATTTTTCCCCCCATTTTTTAAAAGGTTTAAAAAGGTACACGAAAAACCCCAAAAAAATTTTTTTTTTACGACCCATTGAACGAATTTAAATTTAAAACTAAATTTTAAGGAAAATTTTTAAAAAAAAAAAATGGTGTAAAAAATGTTTTTTGTTACCTATTTTAAAAGAGCAAAGGTCCCCAAAAAAAGCATAAAAATGAACTATGTCATACCATTTGGGGAACCCCAAAAAGGATTGTTTTTTTTATATATAGTTGGGGCCCCTTAGGAGACTAAAACCCCCAAGTATAATGTACTCGTAGTTGAAAAAAACCCCTAAAAAAAATTTTCCCAAAAGTTTAAAAACCCTTTTACGGAGCGTAAAGTGCTGAAATCTGTAATAAATTAAAACTTTCCTTTCCCCCAAAATAATATGTCAAAAATGCCCCTTTTTTAAAATCGTTTTTTTTAAAAAAGGGGTTTTTATTTAAGAATGTTTTATAAAAACCGGGCCCCAGCCCCTTAAAAATTTTGGGAAATAAAACCCCAAAAATTTTGGAAATGTATCTACATTTTTTCGAAAATTTTTTTTCACGATGCTATAAAATTGGGGGCAATACCTGGGGTTTCATACAATTAATTTGAACTTAAAATAGTTTGAAACGCCCCAAAAAAAAGGGGGGAATTTTTTGGGGATTTGATTTAATGTTCAAAAAAGGGGCCGGAAAAAAGCACTTTTTTAATTTTTGGAAACTAAAAAAACCCAAAATTTGGTAAAAATTTTTTTAAAAAAATCTTTTTAAAAAAAACCCCTCAAAAGACTGAAATTAATTAATAAGAAGTATAGCTTTTTTTAAAAGTAAAACCCCCACAAAAAAATAACTGAACAAAATGTAAAACACCTTTTTAAAATTACATTTTTAACTGTGGATAATAAACCACTATTTAATAATAAAGGGAAAAATTTTTAAAAATGCAAAACTAGCACCTAAAAATAAAGGAATTTAAAAAGAATTTTAAAAGGTCCTAAAAACTTGTATAATTTCAACACATTGAAAATGTTTAAGATGAAAAAAGGGGGCATTTTGGGGTAATCTAAAATTACTTCCCCAAAAGTGTATTGCTCAATTTAAAAAATCGAAGCTTTTTTAGTTTAAAAAAACCACTTGCTCCAAAAATTAAAATTAAAAAACCCCCCAGAAGTTAATGTTTGGGGAAAATTTTCTAACAATAATTAAAAAAAGAAAAAAAAAGGGAAAAAAATTTTTTTTAATATTTTTTTAAAAAAAGAAAAAAAAAAAAATAAAATCCTGTCTCTTTGAAAGGAAGGAAACAAACATGAAAATTTTGGGGGGGGTTGGAAAAAAGTGAGTTTTCAAATTTTTAAAAATTTTAAAAAAGATTAATAAAAATCGTTTAAAATAGTTTTTTTAAATTTTTTTGGAAAATATTATATTTTATTGAATGTAGACATATTTTCCCCCAAAATGTAGACTTAGCCCCCCAAATTATTCCGAATCAAGTAGAAAAACCAATTGGATCAATTTTTGGCCCCATGTATCGACTCAAAATTTTAAAAGGGGCTTTTTTTAAAACTAAACTTTTAAAAAAAAATTTAAAGTAAGGGGTATACACTGTAACAAAAAGGTTTTTAAAAACAACACACTTTTACTTTTTTGTCGCTTTTTTCAATACTCTGATTCCAACAAAAAATTTTTCCAACCTTTTTTAAAACAAGGGGGAAACCGTACTAAAGGTTTCCCCGAGTGGTATTTTTTGGAATTTTCCTGAAAAAGGGGGTTTCGATATAAAAAAGAGCTTTCCCCTAAAAATGAATTACCATGGTTTTTATCGTTTTTTTAAAATTTCCCCGGGGGGGAAAAAAATTTTTCCCCTCCCCGAATTATTTTAAATTTTTTAAAAATCGAAAGTTAATTTTTTTTTATTAAAATTTAGTGTTCCAATTCAATTCGCATTTATTTTGTAAAAAAAAAAAAAGATAATTTGGGGAATTAAAAAAATAACTAACTTTCTAATTTAAAATTATTATTACTTTTCAAAAAACTTTTTTTAAAAATTTTCAAATAAACCCTTTTTTTAAGCCCGTCAAAACTAGCGGGGGCCCAAGGGGCAAAACAATCCTAGATTTAAAAATCCCTTGCTTGTATACCAGAACCATTAAATTTTTCCCAAAGAATAATTTAAAACTAAATTTTTTTAAAAAATTTGTGCCTACTTACGAATGCCAAAAAAACTATCAGAAAAGCACACGGGGTTTTTTTAATGCAAATTTTAAAAAAATTATAAGGGGAAAACATTTGAACCCCCTTTTTTAAAGGGGGGGGCAATTTAAAAAAATTTTTTAAAGAAATCAGCAATTAAAATGTTTAATTAAAACTCTAAAACTATTATATTGGGATTCACCCCCGAATTTCCGGGGGAAATTTTTTTGTTTTATGTTTATGGCAATAAATTTAAATAAAATTAATGAACTTTTTTTTAAATTTTTTTTAGTAAAACTAAATTTAAAAAAGTACATCCCCTATAAATGAACAAGCCCTTTTTTTTGGGTACCTTTTAAAAATATCTTTTTTTAAAAAATCATAACCTTACTCTAACTTCTTCAAGGGGTTTAATCATTTTCCCCCTGGGATTATCCAATAGGGGTTTTTCGACATTTTAAAAAATAATTTACGGGTTTAAAATTTTAAAGTTTTTTAGAATATTTTTTTTTGCCCCGCAGTAAAAATTTTTTTTGCAGGGGTATTTTAAAATTTTATGAAAAAATTTTTTAGCGATAAGCTAAAGTTTCCCCTTTTGGCATTAATTTTGGATTTTTAAAAATTTTTAAATTTAAAAATTTTTGTAAAAAAAAAGAAACAAATTTTTTATTAATGCTTGGAAAAGTGACTGCGATTTAGAAAAGAAAACATTATTTTTTTAAAATTAGTTTAAAAAATTAACAAATTTTCTACATAGACACAATAAGAAAACACTTTTTTAAACCCAAGAAAAATTCCAAAAATCCTCTTACCTTTTAAATACGAAATTTTCAAAAGGCCGGATACAAACCCCTAGCTTTCCAAAACCACACTAACGGGGCAAAAGTGTTGCTTTGACTACCCTCTTTTAACCCAAACCGGGGGGGTTTTTCTAGGGGGCGAGAATACCGGTAAACTTTGAAAATTACCCCCAAATTTGGTTTAAAAGGGGATGGCGGGGTAACCCACATAAAAAAAAATGTTTAAAATTTTCCCGGACGAAAAAAACTAGGGGCAATTTTAAAACAGTAATATTACATTTTTTGGGTTTTTCCCCTCTCCTGAAAAATCTTAAAAAATTTTCCCAAAAAATTTGGGTTTTTTAACCCTTTTTTGTTTTGATCCCTTCCCCTCTAAAAATTTTTCTTTTTCATCTTTATCCCGCCCCTTCAAAATATTTATTTTATTAATGAATTTTGTTTTTATTTTAAAAAGGGGGAATTTTTAAAACATCAAACTTTAAAAATTTTAAAAATTTTTTGTAATAAAAAAGGGGAAACAAATTCATCACCACTTTTTTAAAATCAACAAATTCTTTTAAACCTTTTTCTTTTTTTCCAAATCTTTAAAAAGGAAACGTATACAAACTTTTATCACTATTTTTAAATATTTTAGATGATAAAACAATTTTAAAACTCATTTTCCCCCCTTATTATACCACATTCCCCCAAAAAAGAATTTGCAAACCTACAAAAACCCCAAATCATTATTTGAGTGTGTTTTACTATGATTATATGAAAAAATTTTTTTTCCCCTGATAAAAAATTAAAATTTTAAAAATTAAAAATTTTCTCAAAAAAAATTAAAATTAAATTTTTTAAAACACTTAAAAAAAACGCCACACAGGGGATTGAAAAAATTTTTTTCGGGGGTTGCATAAAATTTTTTCAAATCATAGTTTTTTTTTTAAAAATTAAAAAATATGTTAGGGACAGCTAAAAATTTCCCAAAAAATTTTTTAAAAAAGTCGATAAAAAAACCCTAGAACCATTTTGAAATAAAAATTTTTAATCCAAAATTTTTTAATTTTTACTATAAAAATTTTTTGGGGGAGATTTTTTTCCCAAAAAAAAAATTTTTTCAAATATTTTAAAAACTTTGGGGTTTTTCATATGATTTAAAAATTTTAATAAAAGTAAAGAAATAAAAGGCACTATAAAATGGTGTATTTTAGGTATTTAGGCTACCCAAACAAAACAATTACACCCCCCTAATGAAATTTTAAATCTCTATAGCCCCATTGTTTATTCTTTTTTGTTTTTCTGCTATCTTTTTCTTTTTCCCCAATCAGGGGTTACCCATAAGATAAATTAAAAAAATTCGTTTTAACCCCCAACCAAAATTCTATGGTTTTACATGGACCGCCCAAGAAACTCAGTGTTCCTCCAAAAAAATAGGCTTAAAACAAAATTTCAAGCTAAAACATTTAAGTTTGGGGAAAAATCTTTTCGGGAAAGAACAGAGAAGCAGAAATGAGGTTTATGCGCCCCTCGAGTGATACTTTCACTAACTTCAGCCAATAACACTCTTCACAACGTAATAAATATCAAGGGTTTCAAATTTTCAATTTTTTTTAAACTAAATTTTCATTTTAATAAACAATTTTTTTAAAAAACACATTGAATCCGTAACACCCCACAAAAACAATCATGAAATGGTCTTCCCCGCTGATTGGTTTCATTCACTGCGTGTTTTTCCCATAGACACGGTAAACGCTTGGCGGATTAAGGAATAAAAATAATCTTAAAATTTAAAATTAATTGCAAAACACATATTTTTTACTTTGGTTGCTAAGTTTAATAAATTTTTAAACCACCAAACACGTTAAAACCATAGTAAATAAACTACCATGAAGTTAATAATCGTAACACAAATAACTTGACTTTTAATCTTTGTTTTTGGCTTTTAAATTTTTCCCAAAATATTAATTATACAAACCAGTGCCATATTATACACAATTTTTTTAGATTTTTAAAAAACTATTACAGTTATCAAACTGAGATCTGACAAGGAGAAACGGAATATACAACATTTTTGTAAATTTTTTGTACCTTTATTCTTTCCCCACTTCTTAGAAAAAAAAACCTGAACCAAAAAAAAAGCTGGTAACTTTTAGTAAGAAAATTAAACAAAAACCAATGCAACTTGAAAATTTTGGGAAAAGAGTTTTCAATAAAAAGATTAAAAGTTAAACTGTTAAAAATGACATAGACACTAAATTAAAGACTAAACAAACTCACTTATCACTTTGTAAGAAGCTAAATTTGTTTTAATTAAACAAATTTTTTAAATTAATAGACAAAACTTTTAATATCTTATATCTTACAGACCAATTGCCCACTAAAAATTAACAGTATTTAAACAAATAAAAAAATTTTAATTAACGTATAGTAGATTTTGACAAGTGACAACTCTTTTGAGGGCAACTTGGAAAATTACAAAAATATTTCTAATTAATTTTTTCAGGATATAAACGTAGATGGAAAAAAATTTTAAACTCAACGAAATAAACACGCGAACCTGAAAGAAATTTTCTAGTTTTTAAAACACTAACTTACAACTCTCGCTATATTTTAATTAAAGACCCCTTTTATTCCAGTAAACAGTCATCTTAACTATTCAATCTAGATCTTCTGTCATATTATAACTAAATATTTTAATTAATTTATTTCTAAAAAAATCATTTAATTGAATCCAGCTCTCTTGTTTAGAAATACAACTGATTAAATTTGTCTTCCTCATTAAAACAAATGTTTTCTTTACTACCCCTAACCGACTTTTTACAATCCTCGGTACTTTGGGATTAATACCGACCACAAACCCTATAGGAACAGAAACATAAAATTTTATAAACAGACCCAGACATGAACGTTATTTGACTTTTGCTTTTTACTAATTACTAATCACGAGAACAAAATTTCGTCAATATAAAACAGGAATTGTATTATCGCAAACCCCCCCCATCCTCAACAATCCAAAGTCAGCGGTTTTAGTAGATAACGTAAACCCGAGTCTCGCCCCCCCTTCACTGGTCTCCGTTTTGTTGTACTTTCGGCCGCAGGGTCGTTGAGTACGTCGCTTTTTTTACTTCCGTGTTTTAAATGGGGGTGTGTAGGGTTAATATTGGGTGACCTATAGAAGTTTGGGATTTACCCCAGGACAAGAGGGGCCTTCGTTTTTTACAATTTTACTTTTCCTAAATCTCAAATATCCATGACGGTCGGCAGTTGGGCTGAAGGAAAATACACTAAAACTCACTTCTTTCCTTGAAAATTGCTGCATTCGGGCGTCACAGGAAACCCTTTAAAAACAATTGAAAAAAGGGTTGTAATTTTCTAATTAAAAAAGTTGTTTTTTCTTTCTTTCTATAATGTTTGTTTCTATAAATTTTAATCTTTGTGTTCCTCTTACGGTGTGTTTGGTATAATCCCAAAGTCCCCCAATACTGAAACATTTAATGTTTTCCTCAACTGATTTTAAGATTATTAAGGCAAATCCTAATACAAAAAATTTAATTTTTAACCTTGATTTATTAACGCCAATATTATAACCCCAAAGATTATTTTAAATTTGAAAAAATTACATTTCTAATAACTTTTATAAATCTACGTACTTCCCGTACTAGATTTACATTACTTTAAATTTCCATTACCCGAACAACAATATTTCCTTGAAATTAGCAAACTTTTTTGTTCATCTCAATCTTAATTCCATCTAATTTCCTTTTTAAATTTCCTGTCGTTTTCTTTATTTGTTTAAAACAGTACTGTGTTTTTAATAAAATGAGCAAAATATATCTCTCTTTTTCTGATTTAATTAGGGTTTTTCGACGTATTTTATAAGGGAAACCTCAGGGGGCTGATATTGTTTCGTAAAGACTACAATGTTTTTAAAAATTCCAGAAAAAACTTCATAAGGGAAACACAAAAATAATTTAAAAATAAAAAACAATATAGTTTAATTTTTTACTTAGGTCCTAAATTATTTAATCCCCAAAACTAAAAATTATCTAGCGAAAAGGCATTTTACTGCTCCCCATAAATTCTCGAGTTTTTTTGATATGAATTGAACATTTACTTTTTTTTTACATTATCTTGATGTAAACAAATATCTTATCTTAAATCCCCGCCAATATCCTTTTATTAAACGAAGAAAGCTACTGAGGGTTGGTAGGTGTTTCACATTATGTTCGATTGTTTTACGGTTTATTGAAAAAAATTATCTGGCAATTTCTTTCCCTTTTTTCTTAAATTTTAAAGGGGCCCGTTGTGATTTTATTCTTTCCTTCCCATTTGTATAATTCCTAAAGGGGGAAGGGGAAATCTTAGATTTAAAAAAAAAAATTGCATTTTACGTGTTAGAAAATAATTTTGCTTTGTAAAATCCATTTCTGAACATATTTAATTAATCAATTTTAGAGAAATTTGGATAAAAAACTAAACATTTATTTATCTCAAAAAATTTCCCCGTGGAAAACGATTTTTTTAAAATAAATAAACTTTGAATACATCACTAATTTACAAATATTTAAAAAAATGTTACCAATTTTTTAAATTCCTATATTTTAAAAATAATTAGAAATAAAAGTCCCAACAATCTTACCCCGAAAAGCAATGAATCTTCTACAATTTTGCGAACGGATATGACAGGTTATCGTTGAAAAAGTGACATTTGATAAAAAAAACAAGAAAAGTAATCAATTCTTGATTTGCTCATCATTTTTTAAAATTTTTAATGTTCATTTTTTGATTCTTAAACCTTTTTCAGGGTAAAAAATATACATGATTATTAAGCATACATTTCATATAAAATACTACCTAACTGAGCATACAAAAAAAACGAAAGGCCCATCACAAAAAATAATTAGTTACTGCAGCTGCCGTTTTTTTTGCCGTCGGTAAATGCAAAGTTCCCAATCGGCAAGACAATTTAAAAATTGCACATTATATCTAGTAGTTGTATACAAAAGGCGGAAAATGCGGCCTTTGCTTTCGTCTGTTCAGAAAAAATGACCATCAAATGCCCAACTTTGCTAATCATTTGGTCGGCCATAAACTTACCGTCATTAAAATTTGACCAACCCCCCCGCAATTAAATAACAAAAAGGGGTTTTTTGGTTAAGTTTAAAAGGGGGAATTATTTTTCACGAGGTTTCAATGTGATATCAAGCAGCAGAGTACGGTGGCCCACCTAGTTGTAGTGTTAGCGTATTCTTTGCCGGACCTAATACTTCAATTAAAATAATAGCGCAAAATCAATTCCCCTCTATTACCGCTTGGGATCGGGTTTTTTAAATAAAATCATTCTTCTCTTAACCGAATTTCCTCCTTATTTTTGTTTCATAAGATTAGTATTTTGATTATCACCTAAGGAGACGGGGCAATACACTATAAGGGTCTCTTAAAAATACATTTGTATTCCCAAAGGGAAAACTGCAAGGCCCCCCTGGCAAATCTGACTCAATTCTCCAAAACCAACTAGCGTTACTTCTTAAAGCAATGAAGCTTTCTAGATGCAAATATAAATTATGAAAACGAAGCTCTTTAAAAATATTTTTTTCTAAAAGAGGGTTGGGGACCCGATGAAAGCGCCCCCCTTGAAGAAAGTACCACGGTTAAGTTTGGGGCCGCAAATTTTTTTTTCAATAAGACAGTAGATATGTTAAAAATTTTTCCTCCATATTATGAAACATTACATCAATTGAACATAATAACGAAAAGAGGAAGGGTTTGTCCAGTTTAATCCTATTCTATTTTAAATTTTTCGTTCTTGGAATAAATGACTTGAACAAACCCATTTTACATTAACAAACTAAAAAAGGTAAACGGGCGGCATATTTCAAACTTTAGGACATCGGATGAACTCTTTTTGTTAAATTTAGACAACAACGTGGCTGATTACATTACCTTTACATCAATTGATTTACATCAATGGTTTGAATTTTATAGAGTCGTTTTTGGTTATTTTCAACCAAAATGCCAAAGCGCTGATGGTCATTAAAACAGGCCACACGAAAACCGGCCCTTCGGGAAACCGGCGGTGTGGGGCTCCCCTTTGGGTTGATCATTTCAGGGTCGGTGTTTGAGTCCTATTTTAATTAAATCATACTCCGAGCGCAGCGGGACAAAGGCCCTCCCCTCCCACTAAACTGACTTCAAAGATCCCAAGTATCAGGAAGTCCTTCTAGAAAGAAAACACACTAAGGTAAATAATTTGAATTAAGGACAAGCTGAAATTTCAAATATCACAGCAGAACAGATTATAAAAGTATAATTAAATTCCATTCTAACCAATATAAGGTTAAAATTTTCTCCGATATACTTTAATACGAAGGCAATTAAAAAAATTATATATTTACTGTAAATAACAGCTGCACAACTTTTAGGACAAAAAAATCAGTAATTGTATTGTGTTTCCCCGCCGCCTTTGTAGTGAGTGGTTGACCTCCATTGTCTAAGTTTTGTGGTCCACATCAAAGTGTGACACAAACACGTTCCAGCGATAGGGAAATAACCACCATAAAAGTTAATGCCATATACGAATATAAATGGACAAAAATCTATTTAGTTTGTTGACGATTTTTAATTTCAATATTCTAACTATGCCATAGACTCTAATGTCATATTAAGATACTCTTTTTATTTACTATTTTTATACAAACTATTAGTCATCAAAATAAGTATCTGACAATAAGATAGATCTGAGATGATAGTGTATTCCTCCCCAGGCACGGAATATACAAAAGTTTGTAAATCTTTTTCGTAGCAAATTACATTTATTTTTCATTTTCTTAGAAATAAATAATTTGATACGGGCTGAAAATGTAAAGCTGATAGTTTTTAGTAAGAAAACTAACGAAAAAACAATGCATAGTAAATTTTGGAGTAGAGTGTTCTCGATCTATTGATGTTAGATCGTTAGAGAAATCGTTTAATCGTTAAAATGTCTTAAAAACTATTAGAGACTATTTAAACAAACCTAACTTATCAATTTGAAGAATTAATTTTGTTTAATAGTTTTTTTAATTAATAGACAAAAACTTCAAGATACTGTGATCTTACAATTCAATGACCCAATAGAATTAACAGGTTTATCAGTTAAAGAAGTTTTTTAACTAACATAGAGTAGATTTTGACAGGTGGGAACACTTTTGAGTGCAACTTGGAAAATTGTTACTAATTCTAATTATTTAATCTTCGTGACAAAACTGAAATGTTAAGAATTTAAACTCAAATGAATTTTCTCGCACGATCTAAAGAAATTTCTATAGTAAAACTATAATACTAACTTTAATGGACTCCGGCTACATATAATTGAATTACCTTTATTCCAGTACCAATTTCATTTCATTTAATTTATTTGTTTTCCAAAGAATACATACATACATTTGAACTTACAGAAATTGGTAAAAAGAAAATTGTACTGCAATCATTCCTGCAGAGACTCCACGTCTCCAGTAATTTCCAGTTTTTATAATGAGATTTCTTCTATTACCGGAATCAAAAACCTTGGCTTGGGTCTAGGAATGTCACTATAAAACGTTTTTTTATGTATGTGAAATTAACTTAGTAACGTCAATTAAAGCATCGAATGTACTTTTTTTCTTCTCTAAAACCATAATGTTCGTTAGCTACAATTACCTGAAATTTGCTTCAGGTAACTCGGTATTGAATTTTTACACATTTCTCGAGAATCGTATCTATTGATGTCAAAAGTGACATTGGTTTAAAGTTACTGTGTTTGTGATTTTAGACCAGACTTATAGATAAACAGGTCGAGTCTTATAGTAATTCAATTCTTATAGTCCTTTAACTATATAAATACGTTTGAAACAAAACAATCTAAAATTAAAATATATTGAAATATTTGTATAGAAATCAATAAAACTAAATATTAATTTCATATAACTTGATTTTCCCTTAATTTAATTGAATCACAAAAAATACACGTTAAAACTTATAGGTAGCATAACGCTAAAAAAAACTAAATAGTTCATCTCCAAGTTTGTATTATTTGGTAATAAATCCACCTGTCATTAAAATATATTTAGGGTTATAATAAATAAAACGTAGTTTGTTCACGTAAGTCTTCTTTGCAAACCACTGTTTGAGATAAAGCAATATTTGTAACCAAATCCATCCTATGATTTGTTTCATTACCCATAGGAACCTTAAGTTTTTTTTATAGTTGTGGAAGCAAAATTTCCTCTTGCCAATGGCACAGTGAAGCGTTACGGGATCAAGCAACGCCGAGCGTGGCAGCTGCTTGGATGGGTAACCGGCGTTTTAAAATTGTTATAGCAAAAATTTAAAAATATGATTGTGCTCTTATAACCATAATTCAATAGCTAAAAACCGTAGAAAACAAATTAAATAAATTCTTTAGGTAAAATTTGGATTTCCACTGAAAGAAAATGTAAACAGTCAATACGTAACTTAGTAGTTTACAGAGGCGTAAAGAATAAACATATACAAGAACGGCCAGTAAGAAGATATATTTTATATGTTATCATTCAATCACATACATTTACTCTAGATATATTTTAATGAATTTTACTGTTAATAATGAACGTACTTGGGAATTCCGCCCAAAAATCATGATCATTACTTTACCCTTTATAAATCGGGATTACTTTTCCAAGTTTGAATGTAATTGGGAAACTGCCCTCATTAATACTCTGATTTATTAAAAATGAAGCAAGGGAAAAATTAAATAGGCCAAATAAATTTGAAAGAATTAAGACAGAATTTTATCACTGCCTGGAGCCGAGCCGCCCTTCATATCCGTGACAATTTGCTGGGCGTACGGGCCCGTTATAGATTCTAGCCGAAAGTAAGCGTTCACCAGGTACTCAGTATCGTTCGTGACGACCCACGTTAAAAGGAAAGACCGGGCTAGGCTGTCCCCAACGTTCGCGTAATATTTCTTGAATAAATCCTGCTTCATCTTTTACATCGTAGAGTTTTAACCTTTCATTGACCCTTGATTAAAAATGATCAAATAATTGGAATCCCCATGGCTTTTAAAATATTTTCCAACATATTTTCATGTTTCGAGTCATTGATTTTATTACAGTAATTACCTAAATTTTTTGAGGAACTAATTTTTTTGTTGAAACGTCAGGGCCATTTAAAATTGGGTTTTTCAAAGCAGTGTCGTCTTTACAAACAGTTGGTCATCTAAGTTCTGGTCTAGATTGATCTGATCAAACCGGTAAGTATTCAAGGTTATTTCATATGGTTAATTTTGTAGGGAAATTTTGATATATTCGTTCACAATATCATAATACTCTGAAGCTGCTTGACGTAAGTTTTCACAACTTGATTCGAGCAATCTCTACCAGAGATAAGATGGAGCGTCAAGTTAATTGTTCTTATCTTCAAACAAAGTCTGACCTGGAGTTTTGTCCAAACTTGGTTGAAACAAGGCAATGGTAAATAATGATTTGTCATTTATGATTGAATTACTCATTTTACTCAATTACCACAGTAGATTTGACTGAATTTGCGATCTTTATGTTCATAAATATCCGATTGATATCGTTAGAAAAACGCTGAAACAGTAGTAGTACATTGATACAACTTACATTACAGGGTATCAAGTATCTTTGAGAGAGCTTATCTGTTAAAATACAAAAAATTTATGTCTCTAACCATCACTGCGACTCCACCCAACCCGGTGCCTACCGTCGAGATAAAACCCAAAGGGTCGCCCGGACGGACTCATGTACAGTGCAAGCAGCAATACGACAATAAATTAACTCGTTTTCATTTATATTATACCAATGAATTTTTTAAACTGAGAATTGTTAAGGACTTTTCTTAATTCTACAGTCTGATAAAATCTTAAAGGCCCACCTCTTTATTTATGCATGAAATTCATAACTCTATTATTTATCTCATCCAAAACATCATCCTCTGAGCTGTAAAATGTAACTTAACAGCCAACTTTTTTTTGTTCTAATACTTAAACACACAGAAAGTAACCAAGACCTTAAACATTTAAAGTGAGTTATGTGTGGTCCAAATACAAACTGACATTGTATTGTATTTTGACAATTTGTATTGTCTTTGCGGTATTGGTTAGTTCGGTGATAAAAGCACCCTATAATTTCCGATCATCGGTCTAAATATTATACACCTGTTTAAATATTAAAAAGTCACTCAAATGTTTAGCTTATGGTGTGGATTCAATTGTCTATTTATCATCACAAATAAATTTTTTAACATGTACACATGATAAAAGGTTTCTAGCATTTATAAAAATGACATGTAAAGAATATAACAATAGGTGTAAAAGAATAAGGAAACTGAAATAAAAATTACAAGTATATATTTAGTAATTCTGCACTCTTATAGTTGCGAATAGAGTGAATAATAGTTAAAATTAAAATCAGGCGATCAGCATATATGATTTAATGTACCTGAACTCGTTTTCCTACACATGAAAAATGAAAAGTGAAATAACAATCATTGAAATATAATTTGTTAAATCAAAACTAACCTTTAGGCTCTATAAAATGAAACATTTGGAGTCTTCGAATCTGTAAGTATTAATATCCTGCGATAATCAAAGTATACTGTCAAGAAAGTACACACGACGCGGCACTGGCACAGACGGAATTTTGCAAGGTTTTACGTCACAGTTTTGAATTAGTTACTAGAGAACCCCTTTTAAAATTACCGATGCGAATAACGCCTTACAATGAGTTGGATAGTTTATTTCTTTAAGTTTTAGCCCTAAGCCTAGTCGAAAAAATTGCTAGGTTTAAACTTGCAATACAACTGTGCAACTCCGTTTTTGACACAACCACAAGGCGACGAGCCGTATAACAAGAAGTAACTACCACATCTTGTCTACCTGCGTGGCACCAACAGTAGGGTCGCGGCACTTGCAACTCAGTACACATTGGTTCGATTCCCACCGACAGAAGCACCTTTTTGCTGAAGAGAAACTTTTTTATTGTTAATCTTAATAATTTTATTTGTTATTAATTTATTACTTAGATTCTTTTAATAATCGTGACTTCTAATTTTATCTATTTATTTATTTATTCATTAACTTATTATTGACAAAAATATGCAATTTACAATAGAAAAAACAAAAAACCCGGGGAAACCCTGTATTCTTTTTAACAATTTTAAATACAGACAACATAGAATTTTAAAAAATGGGGACATATCTTGGCGATGTCTCGGAAAAAATTTGCAGTGCATCGATAAAAACTGATCCAAATATAACGGCACTGACTGTTTTTGCCATAAAAACACAGCATCACCATGCGTTAGCTTTTGTCACCGCTGCCCCAGGACTCGGTCTGCGACCGACGCTGCTTCACCTACTCCGCCTGCATCTGACTCGCCGCCTGCCTGCTCCACGCCTGGCCCGGACCCTGCGCTGAGCGCCACTCCATCCAGATCCTCCGCATCGATCAGTTCACCGGCGGGCGAGACTACTGCGTTTCACGCGTCTACGGGAGAAAATCCGACCCCTGCCAACTGCAACAAAACCTGACTCCTACAAACTCACTCGAAGTGCCTACGCCTGTCGCCTCGTCGGGAGCCTCTGATGCTGACGAACTTGCGTCAGAAAACTGTAGAATAAAGGAGCAGATAAGGCAGCTCAATGTCGATCTGATGAGGGTGGTCGATCATTCCATTGAATCGGACACAAGGCTTCTTCGGTATACAAATGACATTTTTGTTGCGAGCCCTTCGCTTCCGGAGTATCAGCGGGAGCTTCTGCAAGACACTGCGCTGTTCAGTGCAAGCCACCGGTGACCACCTGCTGTCACTCGCATAGTGCTCCGAGACTCGCGACCTCGTCACCAATCAGAAGACAACTATTTAGTACTCGAGGCAGAGATTGAATGTCTAAGGTCCGAGAGGGAGGTCCAGGGATGTTTCCTGCGGCTACTCTCAGGCGACAGGTAATTGGATTGTCTGTTAAAATAAAAAATATGTTCCTATTACGACCAGCAATAATTTGAACCTCTCGAAAAATACAAACGAGAAACCACCCATTCTCAAAAACCATCGTAACCACTAATGCAGCTCAGCAAAACAATCCCTGTACAATAACCTGCAACAGTAGTAAACCATCCGGCCAACACCCTCCTCCAAAATCTTCTCCTGGTAGAAGGCCAAAATTGAAAGGCAAAATTAAAAGAGAGTTGCTTTCCTTCAGGAATGTGTGTTGAGGGTGACAGTCATACCCGTTTCCTGGCCGGCATGGTGCAGAACCGCGTCTCATCGGCTACCAAAGTGATTGGCATAATGTAAACCCGGGGCCAAACTCCTGAAATTAACGTCCAGCGGGCCGTTGGCCATCCTGTGAACCGCGGACCATTCTCGCCAACTACTACATAGAGAGCTATGCGTAAGACACTCAAACCTCAAGCTCCTCGATATCAATGATATCGGAAGAAACTGGTTCACACGGATGGCATGCATCCTGCGATTGCCAGGTAAAGAGCTGCTGGGCGAAATGATAGTGGAGTGCTTGGTTGCTGCTGTCGGACCGCCTGCTGAGCCTGAGTTGTCTCTAACACTGCCCAGTGCCCCGCTGCCTCACCTGTTGCTGATACCTGTTGTGCGCCCCGCCAGTCCGGCCCAAAACCGTCTCATGCAGCATGACACTTACGACGACGTCATCAAAGCTACTTCGCCTGTAAAACCTGACGAAAACAATATCTGCTTTCCTGTAAAAAAAAAAAAACGAAGAGCCATATGACCAATGTAAAACGAGAGAGGGATATCAGATCCTGTTTTTTAATTCAGAACATCAAAATTCTTAAAAATTGTCAAACACGTTTTCAGAAACCACTCAAAATATTCATAAAATTACGAAATTCAAAATTATTCACCTAAATGCTCAATCTGCTACCAATAATTAGAAGAGTTGGACCTCATTGCGATGAGCGAAAACCTGATATTATTGTAATATCGGAACACTGTTTTACAACCGATCAGCATTTAAAAAAATACAAAATTATAATTGGCACATATTTTCCTTCGTTCCAATTTTAAAGGGAGGTGGTGTGGCAATCTTGTAAAAATCCTCTTGAAATTTGAAAAAAAAAGTCATTCATACTCTTGAATTTGATTTTGAGGCTGCTGGTATTAATATCAATTTAAATTCATCCGAAAAAGTTTAATATTGTTGAAATATACATCGAAATAACAACAAACCGAAGTTTAATTTTCATCCTTTTTTTGGAAAACTAGAGAGCCTGCTAACCAATTTTTGTTTTCAAACAATCAACTATTTCTCTTAACTGGCGATTTAAATATAAACACACTGGACCACCCCGACCCCCCACACCTCGGCGGCTGCGTGATATCCTTCAATCTTTTGGTCTAAATTGGTCAGTGAACTCTCCTACACGAGTATGGTGCCACGACGAGTACAACCATCGACAACGTTATCACCAACATCCCGAAAGTTGAACGTTTGTCGTGTTCAATCCTCCATCTCTGCATCACTTTCGCCCAGGAGATTGTGATTAATGACTTGATCCGGTGACTAGCCTTGCAGAAAATACGGTCCAAAGAGCTCTAAAAACCTCAAAATATTAACGAGTTAATTTATCACCGAGAAAGTTGGAATTTTTTAAATAATATTTAGTGTCCAAATAAAGTGACAAAGCTTTTAATGAACGCTTTCTCTATTATTTAAATATTTCATGTCCTTACAGAAATTTGAAGTACGCAGTAAGCGACATAAGAATACTTGGATTACACAATGTATTCTCACATCCTTTTTATCACTCAATTTTTATTAATACAAACACCGAAAATTTTCAAAGATTTTTCAAAAATTATAGAAGAACATATAAGAAAGTTATGAAAGCTGCTAAAGCCTATGAATTAAACAAAATATTAAAGACCACCGAGAACTTTTTCAAAAACAGCATTGAAAATAATTCATTAATCCGTAAAACGAGAACATCAAACAAAATCAAAACAATGTTTACTGCTCGTTAAAAACCAAATTATAGATGAGCCTCAAAAAATTTATGACGAATTTAACAAGTATTTTGCCTTAGTTGGTTCGTGTGATGCGTGCTTCACTGAAACCCTCTCCCGCATGAAATCGGTATCGTCTATGATCTTGACCCCTGTATATGAGGCTGAGATGGCTGATATTGTGCAAAGATTAAATTGAGAGAAATCTTGTGGCAACAGTGGTATGTTCATGTGGCTAGTCAAAAAATGCTCCAAGCGTTACCTTGACTCCACTAAAAAAGTGGTAAACTCAAGTCAAACTCAAGTAAAACCAACAGTCTTCAATGCAGTTCTTGGTGCTTTTGACACGGTATGTGAGTTCATGGAAAACCACCTGGGAATAGAAAAAAAATCGAGGCTAATAAAGACTGCTTCATATTTTATGCTGTTAAAAGGCAATAAAGACTGATTTGATTTGAGAAAGCACTTTATTCAACGTTCGACAGTATGCCCTGTACAGAAACCCAGCAAAATCTTGGTCCGAGAATGGTGGGGGATTTCCCCTCATTCGAGTATTTAGTTTGTTATACTCACGCTAGGCGAGCTACTGTACAATCAAATGAACTTTACAGGCAAGCAGCACTTCTTAGTCCAGGATGTTACACGCTCTATACAGAGCCTCGTAACTTGCGGGTCCGGACCAACATAATTCAAGGCCCGGACCAGCATGAGGCGCGATGACCAACAAGGTACGCACGATTTACGCTCCTGGACCAGCAAGTGCTGAGGTTCTAAACATATATATATATATATATATATATATATATATATATATATATATTTATTTATTTATTTGTTTATATATGGGGGGGGGTGGGGGGGGGGGGAGACGTGGGCTCAGGTTGTTCTTAAGCTGAGGGTAAATCTGGGGTACAATGAACTAAAACGGGACTAGGTTTCTTTTCACCAATAATCTCTGAGATCCTGGCATCACAGTATAAACACTACAAAAGTAAAATTAGTTATTATAAAAAAGGTAATCTCTTATAAAAAATATGCGTAGCCTTTATATATAATGTACATGTATTGACATTAACAAAAACACCTGTCACCTGTCTATTGGCTGAAATTCAGCTGCAGCAGGTTTACCAACTTACATAAACAAAAACACAAACTTTGACTGATATATGTATAAGGGTGAGCAACAACAGAAAGTTTGAAGCGCAGTATACAGTACGCGCTGAAAAGATTTATTCAGCTACTAAAATCTTTGAAACTAGTCTAACATATTTTTTTATTGAACTTCCAGTAACCATACATAACTTAAGCAAAAATAATCTTAAAGGGGAAGCTCAGGGCTATGATTTAAAACAAAAAACCAAGAATCTACTAAAATTCGTATTAAGGTACAACAGTACAATCTTTTCGTCCTAGCAGTACAATGGGAGAATCTTGTGCATACTTTAAATGAACCTTTCAATGGGATCTCACTTTTAAATATAATTGTGTAAATCCACCCTTTTTATGGTGATTAGGACTAAAATTTAAAGACATCTTGAGGTGCATATACATTGATAACGTAAAATAACCACGCACCATTTATTTCATTCTAATCCAGTGGATAAAATTTGACAACAACGTTTATATGCTACGACAATTTTATGCTATGAACTTCTCTTTCATTTGTACCGATAAAGTGTAAAGTTTAAAGGATTTCCATTTTAACCTAATTATTTTTATATTTAATCATGATTATATTTTAATCAAATTAAAATAAGAAAAACTTAGTATGCATAACAAGCGTAATACTAAAGAATGCTACAATAAATAAATCAGTAATAAAAATGTTTTCTACTAACACGACTAGGTTCTTACCTGTGTGTGCTTATTTTTATACCTTCATTGTACAATTATTACTTATTGGAATGGCACCATTTGCTTATTTTATGATAGTAAAATTAGGAATTTAATTTTTTGTAATCTATTAAAACCATTTAATTTTATTTTAAGTATTCAAAATACGCTCTTTAATTGCTAGAGTGCAAAGTTTCCAAATCAACGAACAAAAAAGTGTTGTCAACAACATATTTACAACTAAACAGCAGGTAAACACTTTACTGTTTCGGCTCTACATATTTTACGGGGAGTTACCGTAACCATTTCTTGGTTACAAACGTCCCCTTACGATCTCAACATTTGCGTTGAATATCGTTTGTCAGTAAAAAGCTACATCATACCGTTTTACCATGACTCATACATTATTATACCGGGTTTATTGATTAAAAAATAAATCAAATTGTAAAGTGTAATTAATGTTTTACTCCAGTTTTTGTGGTTTAACGAAAAGTTTTCAAGACTTAATAGAAAATTCTAAGACATATGTAGTTTAAAGTAAAGCAAATTATGAAAGCTAATTGCAATATTATGGTAATTGCATTATTAATAGATAAACTCTTGGTCGCTTGCTGTGACCTTTTCACTGCGCGTTCCTAGCTGTAGACCTCAGTGGGATTGGTACATTCGTTTTCGAAGAGTCCATTCGTCTATCGATTCGGGTATGTTAATTTTTGATTACTGTTAATAATTTTAGTTTCGCTCTTCATAATCAAAAGATTTTCGATCAATACTTTTACGATAGTTATGCAGCACATAGAATTAGGCAATTGAATTTAAATTAATTACAAAATAATATGTTCTTGATTACTCAGTTAAATTCTAGTTGAGTATCGTACATACTATCAATATTTTATATTAATACAAAATATTATGGGAATCTTTTTCAGTATTTTCGAAGAACATACAAAAGAATACAATGAATAGGTCAAGCCGTTATAGAAATTAGTGTTCCTAATAATAATATTAGTGCTTATATTACGTAAAAAACTAACTAATCTTAAATTATTTTAAAATAGCTAATAAGGTAGTAGTAGATAAAATTAGGGAGACTTACAATAAACATGTAATAAGTGGCGACTCAACGTTTATTTCAAACATATAACGACAGCGTCCACAGAGCTTAATGTCAAACTCAGCTCGTCTCTCCGATATTGGAGTCCGGTCTGCATTCCCTTGGGACTTCCTCTACATTGGCTGTTGACTTTTTGCCTTTGACTGAACTTCTTTGCGACACTGACAAAAATTGTTAGGTTGGAATTCTGTATTTTAGTTCCTCATTATTTCGTAGTTATTTCAACGTAATGTGCCAATTTTTACTGTTTAAAAACAATCAGCAAATACTATGTGTAGCAACCTTTCACTCACGATTAAAGCAACCTAAGAGATACTGGGATTTGTAACGTTTGTCAAATTTATAAAACGACGTTTATAAGATTGAAATCTATCCTTTTCATCAGGTGAAAAATAAAAAATAAAATAAGAAAAAATTGGCAAATCATACCCAAAAGCAGCTTGGAGTATAGACAAGAGAAAATGATCAATGTTATTCTCATTGCACAGGATGCAAGTGCTGAGCACAGGCCATGCGCACGGGAAGTCACAAGTCAAACGAGCCAAAGCCAAAGTTAAATTCAAAAATCTTTATTCCATTGATCAATACATAATTGAAATAGGAATCGTCAATAAATAAAATTAATTTAACACTGAGATAGATTTGAATAATAAGACTAAAACAGTGATTATTTTTGACCAATTTAAGGAACAGACCTGTGATTATTGGTGGCACGTAAGGTATTCAAAACTGGTTAGTTTCCTTGTCCAATTTTTGTTGTTGTACTAGGAAAAAGAAGGGGATAGCACGCACACGTGTCATTCTCTCCCAATCTACATATAAAGAAACAAAACATTCTGTCACGCTAAACATTTTCCAAAATTAGGTTTCTGAGGTCTATAGATACATTTACTAGATCTGGGCATTTGAGTAGTAAACTCAACCGTGGCCTCTTAAATGTTGTATGTATATATATATATATATATATATATATATATATATATATATATATATATATATATATATATATAGCGTTAGTTAAATTACTAGTTTTGTTAGAAATATTTGATAGGGCTCCATATTATTACATCATAGATGCTTACACTAAAAGGTAAACATTTTTAAATTGTGAATTTTCCTTAGATTTTTTAAATTTTGTCTGAAGAAAGTGCAGGAATAATGGAACATTAATACAGTTAGCTTCAGCTAAATTTTAATTGGACTGATAACTCCATATGAACAATATTCTTTTAAACATGTATTATTGAAATAAATTTTGATGAATTATTGTATTGTTTTATTTGATTCTTTGTTCTATACTCTAAACTGACAAACTTCAATCTCCTTAGTATATTTAAGGTAAATTTTTAAGTTAGTGTAAATAAAAAACTTGTTAATGTATAAATTAGCTAACGTAGTACGTTTAATAATTTGTTTGCGGGAAAAAACTTCGGTACTTGAAAAGACTTTTGCTAACGAGACAGCGCTTTGCAGAAATAATTCAAAGGCAATAAAATTTCCCTTTAACGGTAACAATGTTTGTTCTTAGTAGTTCCTGATCAGCACTCACATGTTTTTAAGGATAACTTTCTGACTACACATGAGAATATTGAATCATACAAAAACAAAAGCTTTGACTACTTGTAAGATAACTGAGCCCAAATTATAAAAAACCGTTGGCTGTTTTAGAACACCCACGACGGTTAATTTGCTACGTATTTACATAGGAAATTAAGCATAAAGAGGATACGTATGTTTTTAACACCTGACCTAGCAATCGTGAAAGTTGCAAATGTTTTATAAGATTTAATATTATTATAGAAGTATATATACATATTAATCAATTTTGAAAGTATTCATATGTGTCTAAGCAAGTTTTACCTCTTCAATGTGTCTTAGTGAGCAGTTTATTAGTAGTTTATTTTTATTTCAGTTTAATTTCATAAACTCTAGAGATGCGTTACATTATCGAAATTGTCTTATTATTATTATATTCAATATACTATCGCGATATAAAATATTATTCACGACTTATATTACGTAACAAATTAACCAATTATTAAATTATTTTCAATTATCTAATTATATGTTATATTTCTTGAGAGATCTTACGAAATGCTTATCCTATCTAAATGAATCAAATGTTTCTTTTAATCAAACTAACATAGATCTAAAAGAGGAAGATGGTACATGCATCTGATTTTATATTTGATTTCTGTACGTGTTGTATAAATAAACAGGTTAAGAATAAGCCACATACCGTGTTGTGAAAAAAACCTTTTCTTAGTTTAAATTCTCGGTATACCAAACTGAAATTGTGATCGGCTTCAAATGACGCTCGGAAAAGTCCCATAAATATACAAGCACCACCATTCACTCATTCTCTTCACTGTAATCATATGGTTTCCTGCAAAATATAATGTGTAATGAAGAAATCTTTCTTTATGATAATTATGCTAAATTCCCTTAGTATCAAACACGTTAAAAGTATTATATGGTTCTAGTTTGTACACATTTAAATATTCTGGGATTTTAAAATATTGTAGTTATGTTAAATTCAATTTAAAACATTCCCTAAACTTCAGATAAATCATTCAGATAAACAACAAAACTATTGAACCCGTTTTAAAAATTGCAATTGAAATTGAAACTTCACATAAAGTTTTAATTCTATAGGTTATATTATTTTTGGGACATTGTATGGACAAAGAGGGAGACGAAAAACTAAAATTTCGAGTTATAGGTTTTTCTAATGCACAGCACATAATATAAAAAAATAAAAGTACGCCACACTACATGATGTAAAAAATTTTGTTGATGTAGCATTGAAAACTGAAAATCTAAAGTTAATTCTGTTTACACGAGAATAAAGCATTATGTAACTCTTTCTACAAGAAACTAAAGACTTTCAAATCCAACCTAACAAATCTAACATACATTTCATTTTAATTATGGCAGTTAAAATTTATTTTTTGCAGATGTTTAAATAATAATTTTACACTAAAAGTCTCTATTAAAATTTATCGATGATACATGTTTTATGATAGTTATGTTGCTAGAGGATATGTGTGACATGTTGTAATCTGTCATGTGTGAGTTGAGTGTATTAATACATTTATTTATTCTGCTATATTTTATAGCTGTATTGATATATCATGTCATATAAATACGTTTTAAATTTCCATGTTAAAGAATTTAACAGCAACGTTTAAATAATAAACTTTACAAACTAATTCACTATAAAATGCTTTTGTATGTTTTAGTATAGTTAGCTAAAAGTATGTTTAAACATTTGTTCATTCAGATTTTTCCTCTTTTGACATCAAGGACTGATATTCACTATCATCAAAACCTGTGTCCCTTACAAGTAAACAAGCTTCACGCGAAATTTCAATTTCTAGGTTAGCTAATTTTCGAGATGTTGTGTCTACGGAAATACAAATAAAATTCAAGATTCAAGATCTTCATTCGTAAATGCAAAATACATTTTTACATTACACGTCAAATACTAAAATCTATATCTAACTAACAAATCTCTAACCTAACAAATCTTCCTGCAACCCTACCTATAATAGGCATCACTAAGTCACACCCGGTTATTGTTAATATAGATACATATATATAGACAGACTTTATTTTTTTTTAATCATTTGGTATGTATTAGAGGGAATTGATTCTGAAAGTCGTATTCGCACTTCATGAAACGTTAAAATTTTTAGTATATGAAATTCGTATTAATAGTAGTGTAATAAGATAATTTTTGGATTGTAAATAATTATTATATTCATTATGTATTATTAAATACAAATAGAATAAATTATTATTTAATCTTAATTTGGTTTATAATCACTATAGTAAATGTCAAGTACAATAGTAATCAGTTTCAATGGATCAACATTTATTTTATAAATATATTTTATGTTCTCCCATTACGTAAATTAAGAGCTTTTACATGACTAGAAACTATGACACCACGTTGCCAAAATTCATTTTATTTTATTTTTATATTAACCAGTAACAAAAATAGTTACTTCGAATATAGTAGTTACTTATAGCAGGTAGTTATAGTACCTATTTTAAAGTTTTAATCTAAATGCGTATGGTATTATTGAGTAAGAGATGCAATTTACTAATGGAGGAAGGTCAGGTAACTTTAAATCAATTCGATTTATCAGACTGAGTGCAATACCAATCTTTGGATTGCAGCTTTACCCGTATCTGGTGGCAATGAATCATCACACTATGGTGGAAACGCTTCTGTGGCTTACTCTTCCTGACAATATTTTATATCATACTAAGGTAGGTTTCCAGATAGATTATAAGTACTGTTAAATAAACTAAGGAATTTTTTCTGACTAACATAATTATTTAAACTTATTATAAATGGTTTTACATTTATTTATTAAGTTTGACATAGTAATCTCAAAACTACAAAGTCTCAGAATGTTTCTGAAAAATCAACAGGAATGGATTAAATATTTTATAGAATGATTTTTTATAGGATTATTTCTCCATCCATAAGAGAAGTCAGGTATTAAAGCCTCATAAATAAAATTATGTAATTGTATGTCTATAAAGCCGTACTATATTTTAGTAAGTTATAAAATGAGGCGTAGGCCTACAAAAATACAATCACTATTTAAAAATAGTATTTTGTACCAATTAGATTTTTAGAAAAAATACGTAGCTCTTGAACATACATCTACATATACACACACATATATTTAATTAAAAGCTAGAAAAGTATATTCCTAATTACAATTATTTTTTATAATTAATAATATTTAAACCTGCAAACTAACAGTACTGTTTTTAATTAGATCTAAATATCTGACGGATTGGTAGAATCTGTATATCAATACTCCTTTTTACATTTGGTAAGGAATTAGCATTGATATATATATATATATATATATATATATATATATATATATATATATATATATCTAATTTCAAGAAAGAGGTTGCTTTTTAAATCAGTTTGCTTGGCTGCCCATCAACGACGTTGAATTGTTTTATTGGGAATCTTGTTGTATGTTGGAGCTTGGTCAATTATTACATGGTTTTCTATTTCCCATTCTTAAAATGTTCTGTCTAAATGAGTTTGTAATGATTGCGACATCCCAAACTGAAAATTAATACTTTTATTTTTAAGGTATCTTTAATATTAGATCCCTGCATAAAGCCTTAGTAGATTGTCTAACTGATTGATAACTTAAAAAATTCAACGTTTATTTTTTAATTCAATATTCTGAGATTCAATTAGGCATAGATGCAAATGGCTGCATCTTCAAACCCATATATTTTATGTCTAGTATTAATTTTATCCATACGATTTATAAGTACTGCTTTAGTAAACATGTTTTGGCATCGGCTATAAATTACGACAATTATAGTGTTAAATGTTATTTTTACATAGCTTTGTAAAGTCACTAGAACCCTCACCTTATAGAATAATTAAATCCACGTAAGAACAAATACTGTTGTAAAAAAGAGCAGAATTTCAAAATCCTTTTTGTGTTTTCTTCTACGATGAGTAATAAAATAGAGTGAAACAAATGAATTAGGATCAGTTTCCGGATTTACCATGTAATATATTACAGTTATCTTTGTCAATGATATTCTCACTTTAAGTGTGCAACTTGCCATATCTACCTTTTCTTCAAAATTAGTTATGACAGTCATGCTTCTTATGTAATCATGAAAATGTAAATACTTTATAGCTCTATCGGTTAGTTCTGGTTGTTTTTTAAGTGTTTTGTTCTAAAGAAAAATATAATACCTTAAATAAAGATTAAAATAATTAATGTTTCTTGTTACTGGACGGAAATGGACAGATGCAGTAATATTCACACCGGTACTGCAGTTGGACAAATACATTGTTAGTACTAAATACAGTTATTGTGATATAAACCATTTAAGTAAAGTTTATTATAAACATTTAACATTTGCTGTTAAGAAGAAAATCTCAACAGAAGTTGTAACGGAGAAGTCTAGTGTTTGCTTTTACAGGAAATTTAAAACTTAAACCAGCGTGAAATAGGTTCTCAACAGCTACGAATACATATTTGTGTTTCTGATTTAACTTTAAAATGTTTTCAATAGTTTTGTACGTAAAGAAAACTAATGGGAAATCACAATAGGACTGAGATATTCTAATAGGAAATTAAAAGTATTATGAATTGTTTTGGAAACATGCGGCCACTAACCGTAAATTAATTCGTGCCCGCGCGCCAAAACAATACGATCCGCTAGAACTGAGCTATTCTAATAGGAAACATATTAAACGTTTAATTTAAATTGCTAAACAATATGTGGAATGTACTAATTCCTCTGCTCTTATTCATAATATTAGATTATTAAACCGCTGGACACAGTATCATTGTTACCATAATCTATTAACAACTGTCCGGGAGTGTGATAGAACAGGGTATTTGTTTGGACTTAATTTGAAATTATTCTTCTAACTTTTGTGCTTCGCATGAGATACAAATTGCAGATTACAGTTGTAAAACTGGTTTATAATTAACCTTTACCTGGTTCCGTACACAAAAATACTGTAGATGTTCAGTAAAGGAGTAAGTGATAGAAATTATTATGTTTCCAGAACAATTCATAATACTTTTAATTTGCTATCCAGGACAGCGATCCTGATCCCCGCCTCATCCCCCCCAACCACAGATCGCAACTCAAGGAAAATTTAGAATAAGGATTAAGCAATTGTGGGGATATAATTGAATTAGAACTTGTCAATGATTATTTTAAAAGGTTAATGACTAATTATACTTTTAACATTTAGATATACACACAATTATTAAGTAATTAAAAATATTTTTAAATCCCAATAAAGCCGATAATACTATCTCGAAAGAATAGTAAGTGTTTTGTCTACTATAAAACAATAAACACTTTGTTTCAGAATTTCTGTTCTTCTCCAGTTGGAAGTAAATTTCATATAGTATATGATACCTTAATGTCACTAGTTAAGCATTTGTAAACCTAAATATGAACGTTTTATTGCAAAATGTTTAATTTAAAACTAGAGAATAAAAACTCAATTTAAATGTATGTGTGTAAAATATAAATCTTCCACATCTATAGTATATATCTTTGTTGGAAGTACTGTATTTAAAATCTCTTAAACAAATCTTTTAAATGTAAACAATTAAAGGAATTTCAGCTATATTTGTCACTATATGACCACTAATAATTATTCATATGAAAATAAATGAGGTTGTTAAATATCAGCTACTTAATTAAATTAAACTGAATAAGTAGTACACTAATATCTATTACTGAGAGATGGCACCTGGAAAGAGAATTTATGGAAATATTTAAATAAACTACATTCATGTGTTTGCTATTTAAGATATTATACCATTAAGTATGTATTTTAAAACATTAAATATTGAATATAACAGCCTTCTGTGATGAGATTAAAAGCCGTGATGTTACAAAGAAAATAACTAATGCCATTACTTTTGAAAAATTAACCTATAGGCAACATTCGGGTCACGGGCATTAAGTATATAGGTTAATGATTAACCAATGTTGTGAAATAATATTTGCCTACGTCAATTTAATATATGTTCAAAGTTAAACGTAAGGAACAAGGCAAACTAAATTTATCAAGGAACTTGAAAGAAGTAACAATACATATTGTATTGATCAAGGTTCGTCATCAAAGGACTAGCAGTTTGCTAGCAGAAAGTCAATTTTCGCTGTATAAACCCGCAATCCAGATTTTTTATCGATATATAACTTAATTATAAAAAGACATCAAACCTCACTAGTTTTAGTGGAAGTAGAAATAGAGAGGTATCAAACCAACATACTTTCAATCAAAAATGTAACACGGTAAGAAGTGTGAAATTAGTGCCATATACCTAGGTACAGACCGTTAAAGTAGTGACTACCATTGTTATCTAATCTTCTGATAGGAAAATAACTACTAATTAAGATTCTGTCGTAGAAATTCAATTGGTCTACTATCCTGCAGTATATGAGTATATATGTGCACCTTTAAACAATAGGTTATAAATTGTTACAGATTATTTTCTCAACTATAAAAAAAACTAAAAAACTTTTAATTTTCTATCAAAAATATGTTATAAATTCAGAATTTCACAACTTTCTATGAAGTAAAGGAGAGTAAAAGCCTTAAAATATATCTTTTGGGGCTGTAACGTATATCAGTATCAGTTTAAACTGTAACGTAAATCACGTTTTATTTGTGCAAAATTTTTAATAATCATAATGCAATACTAAAGTTACTTAATCGTAATAAAAAGCCCACTAGAAATTTAAGAAAAGTGACATACTCATTACATACAATGTTGAAACAGCGTTCCAAATTAATAAAATAAAAATCATTTTATGGCACATAAGGTTACCATTAAGTAAACACACGAAATTGTACATTTAATTATTATTATTGAAGTATTAATTGATATATTTGGTATAAAAAATATTAAAGTTAATTTAGTTGGAATACTCATTAAACGATTTGAAATACTGTTTAATGGGCCTTTTTTTACTTAATTATGACTATATGTTTATTTATCTTTATTATCATATAAAAAATAAAATAAAAAATATCTCTAGTTTATTCTAAATTTGATATGTTAATTTAACCACAGCTAAGATCTCACGCACATTTCAGAGTTATAAGACAGAATTATATACATAAAAATGCTACAAAGTAATATATATTATTCTATAAAGCTCTACAAATATTGTAGCGCTTGCTTTTTATCCAATTTCCTCTAATTTCGGGATATATTTTCCTCTTTTAAATTCACATGTTAGGTTTATAATGCAATCCAGTTGGATACAAAGGGGAATGGCACCTTGACAAAATGAAACCGATCTACTAAGGTATGCTGGGTTGTATATTTAAATAATGTGAATAAAATTCAGTTTATGATTTTTCGTCACACGAATTTTAATTAAAAACAATTACATAAAATTGATGCAGATTGGTAGCTAAAAGGTCGAGTATTTCAATGAGAATCTACAGGTTATTACTATGGCCTACATAATTTTTTATTTGACTAATATAATTTTTATTGTTCCTCGTACTCTTATTTTTTGTAAATTTAAGATAAAATTTTTTCGCAACTATTTATTAATATATAAGTTATTTCTAATAATGAACAAATACATAAAACAAATTAATATGTATTAAGAGTAAAACTGGTTTGCACTAACAGTGTTCTACAAAATCCCTCAAATTCACATATTCTTGCAACGCAAAAATAAAAAAGTTTTCAGAAATCACAAAAACATCATGAAATAGGTGCTAAAATTTTTAAAAATGCACCAACTTTTATAGCTTCTCGTTTTAAAGCATACAATAGAATGCATCGAAATAAATGTGATAACTAAAAACTTTAATGTATTTTAGTCCAGTTAATGGCAACGAGCATTACGGGGAGTCCCTGTTTATAATTCCAGAACATTGTGTCTCTGTGGAATACTCTGTGTTTACGATGCACATCAGGCCCAACTTCCAGGCATCTGACTCTGAATAGCAAGAATTATCATCAAAGTTGTAATTTATTGCTCGTGAAACTTCACGTGGCATTTCTCCGAGTTGGAACTTGTACACAAGTTCTGTGAAACCATACGTGATTTGATCTGCATGTTATGTAAATCTGATATTTGTGTGTTTGATACTTTATAAACAGTTGTCATTAAACTTTAGTATGCTGCAATATAAAACTCACGATAACACCCATAACCCGTAGCGAGCACTAAACAAATAGGACTATTTAACATTCGTCCTCGTGTTAATATGTCCAAGGGATTGCTAGTGCCAGTTATTTCCAATTTCCAAGCACTTCACATCAGACGTCCTGCCTAGTTATATAACAGAATTATATTTACCTTGGCCATGAATATGTTCTATCTAACTGACTAACCTATAATAAACACATAAATCAACGTCGTAGGCAATAAAACAAACATATAGTTCCTTCTGAAAACTACACCTGTATAATGTTTGTTCTTTAATCTTTATATTTTTCCCCATAAAAAATCGATTTCCTGTGAAATGTTTTTGTAAAGTTACATTTTACATATTTAATTTTAACCTTATGTAATAATGAGAGCGGAATAATTCACCATACACCTTTACACAAATGGCAGTAGTAATTAATTACTATTTTATTTCATAAGGGAGTGGATAAAATCCATTTAAAATATACAAGACTTTACTTATTTCATTGTGTAAGGGTTCAGCCATCTCGTTCTATCCACACCCTCCGTAATGAAGTAAATTTATTCCCCGTAAACTCAATAGCATGTGACTAAACATGAGATAGATTTTGAATAATAAGACTAAAACAGTGATTATTTTTGACCAATTTAAGGAACAGACCTGTGATTATTGGTGGCACGTAAGGTATTCAAAACTGGTTAGTTTCCTTGTCCAATTTTTGTTGTTGTACTAGGAAAAAGAAGGGGATAGCACGCACACGTGTCATTCTCTCCCAATCTACATATAAAGAAACAAAACATTCTGTCACGCTAAACATGTTCCAAATTAGGTTTCTGAGGTCTATAGATACATTTACTAGATCTGGGCATTTGAGTAGTAAACTCAACCGTGGCCTCTTAAAGGTAATTCATTTAAAGCAGAATTACATGCTCCAGAATTACACGTGCAAAACCTAAGATAATTAGTAAAAGTGTAATTTAACAAATGTATAATAGCTATAGCTATATATATAGCGTTAGTTAAATTACTAGTTTTGTTAGAAATATTTGATAGGGCTCCATATTATTACATCATAGATGCTTACACTAAAAGGTAAACATTTTTAAATTGTGAATTTTCCTTCGATTTTTTAAATTTTGTCTGAAGAAAGTGCAGGAATAATGGAACATTAATACAGTTAGCTTCAGCTAAATTTTAATTGGACTGATAACTCCATATGAACAATATTCTTTTAAACATGTATTATTGAAATAAATTTTGATGAATTATTGTATTTTTTATTTGATTCTTTGTTCTATACTCTAAACTGACAAACTCAATCTCCTTAGTATATTTAAGGTAAATTTTAAGTTAGTGTAAATAAAAAACTTGTTAATGTATAAATTAGCTAACGTAGTACGTTTAATAATTTGTTTGCGGGAAAAAACTTCGGTACTTGAAAAGACTTTTGCTAACGAGACAGCGCTTTGCAGAAATAATTCAAAGGCAATAAAATTTCCCTTTAACGGTAACAATGTTTGTTCTTAGTAGTTCCTGATCAGCACTCACATGTTTTTAAGGATAACTTTCTGACTACACATGAGAATATTGAATCATACAAAAACAAAAGCTTTGACTACTTGTAAGATAACTGAGCCCAAATTATAAAAAACCGTTGGCTGTTTTAGAACACCCACGACGGTTAATTTGCTACGTATTTACATAGGAAATTAAGCATAAAGAGGATACGTATGTTTTTAACACCTGACCTAGCAATCGTGAAAGTTGCAAATGTTTTTATAAGATTTAATATTATTATAGAAGTATATATACATATTAATCAATTTTGAAAGTATTCATATGTGTCTAAGCAAGTTTTACCTCTTCAATGTGTCTTAGTGAGCAGTTTATTAGTAGTTTATTTTTATTTCAGTTTAATTTCATAAACTCTAGAGATGCGTTACATTATCGAAATTTTCTTATTATTATTATATTCAATATACTATCGCGATATAAAATATTATTCACGACTTATATTACGTAACAAATTAACCAATTATTAAATTATTTTCAATTATCTAATTATATGTTATATTTCTTGAGAGATCTTACGAAATGCTTATCCTATCTAAATGAATCAAATGTTTCTTTTAATCAAACTAACATAGATCTAAAAGAGGAAGATGGTACATGCATCTGATTTTATATTTGATTTCTGTACGTGTTGTATAAATAAACAGGTTAAGAATAAGCCACATACCGTGTTGTGAAAAAAAACCTTTTCTTAGTTTAAATTCTCGGTATACCAAACTGAAATTGTGATCGGCTTCAAATGACGCTCGGAAAAGTCCCATAAATATACAAGCACCACCATTCACTCATTCTCTTCACTGTAATCATATGGTTTCCTGCAAAATATAATGTGTAATGAAGAAATCTTTCTTTATGATAATTATGCTAAATTCCCTTAGTATCAAACACGTTAAAAGTATTATATGGTTCTAGTTTGTACACATTTAAATATTCTGGGATTTTAAAATATTGTAGTTATGTTAAATTCAATTTAAAACATTCCCTAAACTTCAGATAAATCATTCAGATAAACAACAAAACTATTGAACCCGTTTTAAAAATTGCAATTGAAATTGAAACTTCACATAAAGTTTTAATTCTATAGGTTATATTATTTTTGGGACATTGTATGGACAAAGAGAGAGACGAAAAACTAAAATTTCGAGTTATAGGTTTTTCTAATGCACAGCACATAATATAAAAAAATAAAAGTACGCCACACTACATGATGTAAAAAATTTTGTTGATGTAGCATTGAAAACTGAAAATCTAAAGTTAATTCTGTTTACACGAGAATAAAGCATTATGTAACTCTTTCTACAAGAAACTAAAGACTTTCAAATCCAACCTAACAAATCTAACATACATTTCATTTTAATTATGGCAGTTAAAATTTATTTTTTGCAGATGTTTAAATAATAACTTTACACTAAAAGTCTCTATTAAAATTTATCGATGATACATGTTTTATGACAGTTATGTTGCTAGAGGATATGTGTGACATGTTGTAATCTGTCATGTGTGAGTTGAGTGTATTAATACATTTATTTATTCTGCTATATTTTATAGCTGTCTTGATATATCATGTCATATAAATACGTTTTAAATTTCCATGTTAAAGAATTTAACAGCAACGTTTAAATAATAAACTTTACAAACTAATTCACTATAAAATGCTTTTGTATGTTTTAGTATAGTTAGCTAAAAGTATGTTTAAACATTTGTTCATTCAGATTTTTTCCTCTTTGACATCAAGGACTGATATTCACTATCATCAAAACCTGTGTCCCTTACAAGTAAACAAGCTTCACGCGAAATTTCAATTTCTAGGTTAGCTAATTTTCGAGATGTTGTGTCTACGGAAATACAAATAAAATTCAAGATTCAAGATCTTCATTCGTAAATGCAAAATACATTTTTACATTACACGTCAAATACTAAAATCTATATCTAACTAACAAATCTCTAACCTAACAAATCTTCCTGCAACCCTACCTATAATAGGCATCACTAAGTCACACCCGGTTATTGTTAATATAGATACATATATATAGACAGACTTTATTTTTTTTAATCATTTGGTATGTATTAGAGGGAATTGATTCTGAAAGTCGTATTCGCACTTCATGAAACGTTAAAATTTTTAGTATATGAAATTCGTATTAATAGTAGTGTAATAAGATAATTTTTGGATTGTAAATAATTATTATATTCATTATGTATTATTAAATACAAATAGAATAAATTTATTATTAAATCTTAATTTGGTTTATAATCACTATAGTAAATGTCAAGTACAATAGTAATCAGTTTCAATGGATCAACATTTATTTTATAAATATATTTTATGTTCTCCCATTACGTAAATTAAGAGCTTTTACATGACTAGAAACTATGACACCACGTTGCCAAAATTCATTTTATTTTATTTTTATATTAACCAGTAACAAAAATAGTTACTTCGAATATAGTAGTAGTTACTTATAGCAGGTAGTTATAGTACCTATTTTAAAGTTTTAATCTAAATGCGTATGGTATTATTGAGTAAGAGATGCAATTTACTAATGGAGGAAGGTCAGGTAACTTTAAATCAATTCGATTTATCAGACTGAGTGCAATACCAATCTTTGGATTGCAGCTTTACCCGTATCTGGTGGCAATGAATCATCACACTATGGTGGAAACGCTTCTGTGGCTTACTCTTCCTGACAATATTTTATATCATACTAAGGTAGGTTTCCAGATAGATTATAAGTACTTTTAAATAAACTAAGGAATTTTTCTGACTAACATAATTATTTACACTTATTATAAATGGTTTTACATTTATTTATTAAGTTTGACATATAATAGTAATCTCAAAACTACAAAGTCTCAGAATGTTTCTGAAAAATCAACAGGAATGGATTAAATATTTTATAGAATGATTTTTTATAGGATTATTTCTCCATCCATAAGAGAATTCAGGTATTAAAGCCTCATAAATAAAATTATGTAATTGTATGTCTATAAAGCCGTACTATATTTTAGTAAGTTATAAAATGAGGCGTAGGCCTACAAAAATACAATCACTATTTAAAAATAGTATTTTGTACCAAATAGATTTTTTAGAAAAAATACGTAGCTCTTGAACATACATGTACATATACACACACATATATTTAATTAAAAGCTACAAAAGTATATTCCTAATTACAATTATTTTCTATAATTAATAATATTTAAACCTGCAAACTAACAGTACTGTTTTCAATTAGATCTAAATATCTGACGGATTGGTAGAATCTGTATATCAATACTCCTTTTTACATTTGGTAAGGAATTAGCATTGATATATATATATATATATATATATATATATATATATATATATATCTAATTTCAAGAAAGAGGTTGCTTTGTAAGTCAGTTTGCTTGGCTGCCCATCAACGACGTTGAATTGTTTTATTGGGAATCTTGTTGTATGTTGGAGCTTGGTCAAGTATTACATGGTTTTCTATTTCCCATTCTTAAAATGTTCTGTCTAAATGAGTTTGTAATGATTGCGACATCCCAAACTGAAAATTAATATTTTTATTTTTAAGGTATCTTTAATATTAGATCCCTGCATAAAGCCTTAGTAGATTGTCTAATTGATTGATAACTTAAAAAATTCAACGTTTATTTTTTAATTCAATATTCTGAGATTCAATTAGGCATAGATGCAAATGGCTGCATCTTCAAACCCATATATTTTAAGTCTAGTATTAATTTTATCCATACGATTTATAAGTACTGCTTTAGTAAACATGTTTTGGCATCGGCTATAAATTACGACAATTATAGTGTTAAATGTTATTTTTACATAGCTTTGTAAAGTCACTAGCTCCCCTCACCTTATAGAATAATTAAATCCACGTAAGAACAAATACTGTTGTAAAAAAGAGCAGAATTTCAAAATCCTTTTTGTGTTTTCTTCTACGATGAGTAATAAAATAGAGTAAAACAAATGAATTAGGATCAGTTTCCGGATTTAACATGTAATATATTAAAGTTATCTTTGTCAATGATATTCTCACTTTAAGTGTGCAACTTGCCATATCTACCTTTTCTTCAAAATTAGTTATGACAGTCATGCTTCTTATGTAATCATGAAAATGTAAATACTTTATAGCTCTATCGGTTAGTTCTGGTTGTTTTTTTAAGTGTTTTGTTCTAAAGAAAAATATAATACCTTAAATAAAGATTAAAATAATTAATGTTTCTTGTTACTGGACGGAAATGGACAGATGCAGTAATATTCACACCGGTACTGCAGTTGGACAAATACATTGTTAGTACTAAATACAATTATTGTGATATAAACCATTTAAGTAAAGTTTATTATAAACATTTCACATTTGCTGTTAAGAAGAAAATCTCAACAGAAGTTGTAACGGTGAAGTCTAGTGTTTGCTTTTACAGGAAATTTAAAACTTAAACCAGCGTGAAATAGGTTCTCAACAGCTACGAATACATATTTGTGTTTCTGATTTAACTTTAAAATGTTTTCAATAGTTTTGTACGTAAAGAAAACTAACAGGAAATCACAATAGGACTGAGATATTCTAATAGGAAATTAAAAGTATTATGAATTGTTTTGGAAACATGCGGCCACTAACCGTAAATTAATTCGTGCCCGCGCGCCAAAACAATACGATCCGCTAGAACTGAGCTATTCTAATAGGAAAAATATTAAACGTTTAATTTAAATTGCTAAACAATATGTGGAATGTACTAATTCCTCTGCTCTTATTCATAATATTAGATTATTAAACCGCTGGACACAGTATCATTGTTACCATAATCTATTAACAACTGTCCGGGAGTGTGATAGAACAGGGTATTTGTTTGGACTTAATTTGAAATTATTCTTCTAACTTTTGTGCTTCGTATGAGATACAAATTGCAGATTACAGTTGTAAAACTGGTTTATAATTAACCTTTACCTGGTTCCGTACACAAAAATACTGTAGATGTTCAGTAAAGGAGTAAGTGATAGAAATTATTATGTTTCCAGAACAATTCATAATACTTTTAATTTGCTATCCAGGACAGCGATCCTGATCCCCGCCTCATCCCCCCCAACCACAGATCGCAACTCAAGGAAAATTTAGAATAAGGATTAAGCAATTGTGGGGATATAATTGAATTAGAACTTGTCAATGATTATTTTAAAAGGTTAATGACTAATTATACTTTTAACATTTAGATATACACACAAATTATTAAGTAATTAAAAATATTTTTAAATCCCAATAAAGCCGATAATACTATCTCGAAAGAATAGTAAGTGTTTTGTCTACTATAAAACAATAAACACTTTGTTTCAGAATTTCTGTTCTTCTCCAGTTGGAAGTAAATTTCATATAGTATATGATACCTTAATGTCACTAGTTAAGCATTTGTAAACCTAAATATGAACGTTTTATTGCAAAATGTTTAATTTAAAACTAGAGAATAAAAACTCATTTTAAATGTATGTGTGTAAAATATAAATCTTCCACATCTATAGTATATATCTTTGTTGGAAGTACTGTATTTAAAATCTCTTAAACAAATCTTTTAAATGTAAACAATTAAAGGAATTTCAGCTATATTTGTCACTATATGACCACTAATAATTATTCATATGAAAATAAATGAGGTTGTTAAATATCAGCTACTTAATTAAATTAAACTGAATAAGTAGTACACTAATATCTATTACTGAGAGATGGCACCTGGAAAGAGAATTTATGGAAATATTTAAATAAACTACATTCATGTGTTTGCTATTTAAGATATTATACCATTAAGTATGTATTTTAAAACATTAAATATTGAATATAACAGCCTTCTGTGATGAGATTAAAAGCCGTGATGTTACAAAGAAAATAACTAATGCCATTACTTTTGAAAAATTAACCTATAGGCAACATTCGGGTCACGGGCATTAAGTATATAGGTTAATGATTAACCAATGTTGTGAAATAATATTTGCCTACGTCAATTTAATATATGTTCAAAGTTAAACGTAAGGAACAAGGCAAACTAAATTTATCAAGGAACTTGAAAGAAGTAACAATACATATTGTATTGATCAAGGTTCGTCATCAAAGGACTAGCAGTTTGCTAGCAGAAAGCCAATTTTCGCTGTATAAACCCGCAATCCAGATTTTTTATCGATATATAACTTAATTATAAAAAGACATCAAACCTCACTAGTTTTAGTGGAAGTAGAAATAGAGAGGTATCAAACCAACATACTTTCAATCAAAAATGTAACACGGTAAGAAGTGTGAAATTAGTGCCATATACCTAGATACAGACCGTTAAAGTAGTGACTACCAATTTTTATCTAATCTTCTGATGGGAAAATAACTACTAATTAAGATTCTGTCGTAGAAATTCAATTGGTCTACTATCCTGCAGTATATGAGTATATATGTGCACCTTTAAACAATAGGTTATAAATTGTTACAGATTATTTTCTCAACTATAAAAAAAACTAAAAAACTTTTAATTTTCTATCAAAAATATGTTATAAATTCAGAATTTCACAACTTTCTATGAAGTAAAGGAGAGTAAAAGCCTTAAAATATATCTTTTGGGGCTGTAACGTATATCAGTATCAGTTTAAAACTGTAACGTAAATCACGTTTTATTTGTGCAAAATTTTAATAATCATAATGCAATACTAAAGTTACTTAATCGTAATAAAAAGCCCACTAGAAATTTAAGAAAAGTGACATACTCATTACATACAATGTTGAAACAGCGTTCCAAATTAATAAAATAAAAATCATTTTATGGCACATAAGGTTACCATTAAGTAAACACACGAAATTGTACATTTAATTATTATTATTGAAGTATTAATTGATATATTTGGTATCAAAAATATTAAAGTTAATTTAGTTGGAATACTCATTAAACGATTTGAAATACTGTTTAATGGGTCTTTTTTACTTAATTATGACTATATGTTTATTTATCTTTATTATCATATAAAAAATAAAATAAAAAATATCTCTAGTTTATTCTCAATTTGATATGTTAATTTAACCACAGCTAAGATCTCACGCACATTTCAGAGTTATAAGACAGAATTATATACATAAAAATGCTACAAAGTAATATATATTATTCTATAAAGCTCTACAAATATTGTAGCGCTTGCTTTTTATCCAATTTCCTCTAATTTCGGGATATATTTTCCTCTTTTAAATCCACATGTTAGGTTTATAATGCAATCCAGTTGGATACAAAGGGGAATGGCACCTTGACAAAATGAAACCGATCTACTAAGGTATGCTGGGTTGTATATTTAAGTAATGTGAATAAAATTCAGTTTATGATTTTTCGTCACACGAATTTGGTACGATTTCTTTCTAATGTGAACCGAGGTGGCAAGTCCTTTAATGGAAGTAGTGAAATAAGTACTTATTTAATTTTAAAAACAATTACATAAAATTGATGCAGATTGGTAGCTGAAAGGTCGAGTATTTCAATGAGAATCTACAGGTTATTACTATGGCCTACATAATTTTTTATTTGACTAATATAATTTTTATTGTTCCTCGTACTCTTATTTTTTGTAAATTTAAGATAAAATTTTTTCGCAACTATTTATTAATATATAAGTTATTTCTAATAATGAACAAATACATAAAACAAATTAATATGTATTAAGAGTAAAACTGGTTTGCACTAACAGTGTTCTACAAAATCCCTCAAATTCACATATTCTTGCAACGCAAAAATAAAAAAGTTTTCAGAAATCACAAAAACATCATGAAATAGGTGCTAAAATTTAAAAAATGCACCAACTTTTATAGCTACTCGTTTTAAAGCATACAATAGAATGCATCGAAAAAACATTTGATAACTAAAAACTTTAATGTATTTTAGTACAGTTAATGGCAACGAGCATTACGGGGAGTCCCTGTTTATAATTCCAGAACATTGTGTCTCTGTGGAATACTCTGTGTTTACGATGCACATCATGCCCAACTTCCAGCCATCTGACTCTGAATAGCAAGAATTATCATCAAAGTTGTAATTTATTGCTCGTGAAACTTCACGTGGCATTTCTCCGAGTTGGAACTTGTACACAAGTTCTGAGAAACCATACGTGATTTGATCTGCATGTTATGTAAATCTGATATTTGTGTGTTTGATACTTTATAAACAGTTGTCATTAAACTTTAGTATGCTGCAATATAAAACTCACGATAACACCCATAACCCGTAGCGAGCACTAAACAAATAGGACTATTTAACATTCGTCCTCGTGTAATCCCTTAATATGTCTAAGGGATTGCTAGTGCCAGTTATTTCCAATTTCCAAGCACTTCACATCAGACGTCCTGCCTAGCTATATAACCGTATTATATTTACCTTGTCCAAGAATATGTTCTATCTAACTGACTAACCTATAATAAACACATAAATCAACGTCGTAGGCAATAAAACAAACATATAGTTCCTTCTGAAAACTACACCTGTATAATGTTTGTTCTTTAATCTTCATATTTTTTCCCCATAAAAAATCGATTTCCTGTGAAATGTTTTTGTAAAGTTACATTTTACATATTTAATTTTAACCTTATGTAATAATGAGAGCGGAATAATTCACCATACACCTTTACACAAATGGCAATAGTAATTAATTACTATTTTATTTCATAAGGGAGTGGATAAAATCCATTTAAAATATACAAGACTTTACTTATTTCATTGTGTAAGGGTTCAGCCATCTCGTTCTATCCACACCCTCCGTAATGAAGTAAATTTATTCCCCGTAAACTCAATAGCATGTGACTAAACATCCTCGTGTAGCTCGTGTGAAGGCTTTTTGATTTTTTTTTTTTTTTTTTTAGTAATTTTTTCCTTTTATTATAACTTTAACTACTCTTTAGTAAACCGATCTATGCATGAGTACGAAATCCTCTTTCTATGCTCGCACCTAGAATGGTAAAGTTTTTATATAGTTTTTCTGTATAAATAAATAAATATATATATATATATATATATATATATATATATATATATATTAACCCGTTTGAAATTAGGTATATTTATACTATCCTTTCATTATAATTAATAATGAACGAGTATTTCCATGCATATGTGACACAATAATAAGGTTTTTAATGCAGATAGTGATGTATGAAGTTGTATATACAACGGAGCATAAAATAGCACTGATGAAAGAGGATTGTTTTTAATTAATTATTTACTAATTGAATATAAATGTTTTAGTTTTAAAACTATTTATCTTCTTATATAAAGGGCGACTTTTTTAAAGAATTATTATCCAATGATTTAGTATATTAAACTATAGTATGTAAATAGCCTGAGATTTATTATATGAAAATTTCAACACAGATATCTAATATTTAGTTACGTAATGTAGTAAGTATTTTATGGATTTATGTCGAGGTAAAATAAATTATGCATACACTTTTTATTTCAAAACCTCGTAATAATTGAATTCTGTAACTAAACCCATTATATGAGGTGACAAAATCAGAACATCTCTCCAACAATCTGGATGCTTTCTGTTTCCCCTATTTGCATAGAAATCACTCTTGGGATTTTTCCGATGGAATGGTCTCACAGCAATCATGTATATACAGAAGACGGTTTAAATTGCTTTACATTAAAGAAGAATATAAAGTGATGTTAAATAGTTCCAAACTTCTATTGTTTGTTAAAAGCAGAGCATGCATTTCTCAAATACTTTTATTTAGCGCTTTTCTGTTTATCATCCACGTTCATAACAGTATTCTTACGCGTTATTAGACAAAGTTTGCCTCTGGAAGGTAAACTCATATTATGTGGCCAAAGTTATTAAATATTTAAATATAATGAACAATTAGAAGTGTATATAAACTACATACAAAAGAACAATTATAGAAGTAATTATAAATCTTGTTGTATGATTTTTTTAACCTGTAGTTTACAATAATATAAATAACGTATAAGTAATAACTTATTAGAATAATTTTAATTAAGTTTTAATTAATTTTAGACTAACTCATTGAAAACATTTAATCGCAAAACCTATATCGTACAGGTATAACAAGTACAATATTATAAGTAACGTATTTATATACTATGTTAATAACAGATTTACATAACATACAACCTGTTATAAGAATAAGTTTAATAAGTAATTCAGTTTTGATTCTTAGTACATCTTAGTAATGAATACATCACGATATTAACTTCACGGCAAGGGTAAGGTACAACATTTCAACTATAAATAAATTACCTGAAAGGTACAAATGATATCGAAAAGATACGTCCGTTAAAATATTTAATAAATCACTAGAAACATAGTCAATCCCACAGTTATAGATTCCAAATTTTTAAAGTATAGCGGTTGTCTCAATTTTTTCAATATAAATATAACATTTTGTTACAGAAAACCAGTTATGTTTTGAATACTTTTAACTCCTTGTTTATTTAACAGCATTTTACTTACAATTATGAGTGTTCTTAGTATTTTTAATAATATATTCAACCACGTGTGACATAAATAACAAAGTTGTGGCTTCAGTTACTTGATATATACCGTCAGAAAATTTATTTAAAGAAAATATAGTTAAAACCTTAGGCTGGTGTGTAAATAGTGTAAAGACATGCTATTATATATATATATATATATATATATATATATATATATATATATATATATATATATATATATATATATAGTAAGAGTCCCGCCGATCCGAACCCCGCCAATCCGAAAATCCGCCTAATCCGAACACGGCTAGGAGAAAATATAAAATTGCTAAAAAGGCAGGAAAATTAATTAAAACCAGTCATTATAGTAAAACGTAAGTTTTATTTCTCAAAGCATTTACTTACTGACATATAGAAACTGAAATTACATTTGAAACGTTAGATGATACATACATTGTAACGGAATTTATACTGTTAATAAATGAAACATAGTACTGTACTGTACTGTATTTATAATGTACAAACCCCTACGCAAGGCTTAGCAAATAATTTGTAACTTTAACTTGGACACAATAAGGGATAAAAACGTAAAACAAAACACTGCAAAACCCAACACTTTCTTAAGACCTAAAGTCAGTGATCTTCTTTTGACGCAACACACTAAAACGACTGGACGATGCAATGTTTCGCCAACGCCGAATGAACATTACGTCATTGGGGAGTAGCAGCGGCATGTTGCTCGACGTAGCGTAGAGCGAGGTCAAAGGCACTTGCAGCTGCGCTGTGTGGAACAATATTTGGTAGTTTGGGCGTCTCCCTCATCCTCACTGCTACATGAGTCATCAGCTGGGACTCCTTGCACCTGTGCCACGATGTCTTCGTCTGTGTACTCCTCGAAGCCTTTTGTCATCTACAGCCGTCCACTCATCAACACACTCCTTCTCTACATTTTCGCATCCCGGTATTTTTTTTACAAGAGGAAGAAGTTCGCATTCATTTACCGTGTAACTACCTCTTCAACAAACTGCAGATCAGGCCAAAGATTTTTCCAAGATTTCTGCAGAGCTCCTACGCTTGTGTTCTCCCAAGCCTCTGCCACCCAGAAAATTACATCTTTGAATCGTGATTTTCTTAAGCTTTTGGAGAATTGTAAGGTCTTCATTTTCCTCAAGCAGGCTTTGGAGCAGCTTTTTCCGATAATTTTGCTTCAACGCTTGTAGAACTCCTTGGTCCATTGGTTTGTATGATCGAAGTAACGTTCGGTGGTAAGAAAAATGGCTTTTATATCACCAATAACCAGCTGTAAGTCATCCGGATGGGACGGAGCGTTATCTATGAGTAACAACGCTCTATCAGGCAGTCCATTTTCTTCATTGTAGGCTCTCACGTTGGGCACAAATTGTTTCTCAAACCATTCTTGAAACAAAGCACGATCCATCCAAGCTTTCTTTTGGTTTTTATAGTAAACCGGCAGAGCGTTCATATCATGTTTTTAAAACATCGAGGTTTTTTGGATTTACCGATAACCATCAAAGGTATCTTATTGGTGGCGGAAGCGTTGCTGCATGCTAATACGGTTAGTCGTTGCTTATCCATTTTAAATCCTGGAGCGGACTTTTCTCTCTGAAGCTAGGCTCTTTGTTGGCAACGCTTTGAAATTTAGCCCCGTTTCATCAGCGTTGTACACTTGCTGGGGTGAGTAGGAGGATGTAATTTTCTTTTGAACTCCTGAAGATACTCTGCGGCTGCGTTGCTGTCTGCAGACATCTTTTCGCCAGTTTACAGTCAGTTGCCTGATACCGTGCCTTTTTTTCCACCGATCTAAAAAACCGCAACTAGCCGAAAATGACGGATCGCCTCCCATAAGGATGTTTAGTAGAAGCGCCTTTTCTTTAATAAGAGGGCCGGTAATGGGAATGCCTTTTTGTCTCTCTTGAGAAAACCACAAGTAAAGTGCTTCATATCGAGTTTGTCATACGAGGACACAGTAGTAGTTTGACGTTTTTCTAGAGTGTTTTCACTTGTAACAGAGCAAAATTGTTCGGTTTTTGCCCGCTTCTTTTTCCCAGTCACTGATCGTCGCTTTACCGACACCAAATTCAATTGAAAGTTGAGTAGCACTTTCACCATTGTCTAGTCTTTTGAGAACTTCGAGTTTTTCTTTTAACGTACACGAGTTGTGTTTACGTTTACTAGCCATAATGATATCGGATATACGCACAGAGCAAGAGCAAAGAACAAACAAAACTGCAAACCACAAACTACAGAATACACAGTAAGAGCACGTGCTGCGCGTATGGAAGATTGCACTAAACTGTCGTCTCGCCACTCGTCACCGGGGTGGGTGGTGGAGGGGATAGGGGTGAGTAGTGGCAGTCCAATAGTTTTTGTGCGCGCCACACTGTTTCAAGGTCACCGACCAACTCGCCCCGCCCACCACAGACAGGTGTCTTCTACTAGATTCATTACGCACAAACAATGGCACTCAGTTTCGACCACGCGATGTTACCGTACAAAGACAGGAAGCTGTAATATTATTATTACGTTTAATAACGTACTTACTATTGTTTATTGCATTGCATTTGATTATTGTATGCCTTTAATTGTTTTAAAACCACGTAAATTGCACTTGAAAGTTGATAAATGGTACTATTTAACAAAAATCCGCCTAGTCCGAATTTCCCGTCAATCCGAACAAGGTTCGGTCCCAATTAGTTTTCGGATTGGCGGGACTCTACTATATATATATATATATATATGCCACCCCCTGCCTACTTTGACTGGAGAGGCTGGTTCAGAGCTGGCCTCCCCTTCTCCCGGTGAGACATGACTTTGAGATGTAGTGCCCTTATTCTTCCTTACCCATCCTGAATATACTTTCACTCCAGAAGCAGCCCAAAGGTCCTTATAGGACTAAGTGCAATCTATAAGCTTCTAAGAGAACCAAAAAATTGTACTTTTAAGCAGACAGCCATCTGGAAAACAGCCTAAGCTTACGGAAACGAGATAATTGTGAAGTTATATAATAATTTTTGTTCGTTGTGATCCATTTCACATTTCACAAAAGGATAATATACTAGATTGGAAACACACTTTATTCATCGTCAATATACAATGAAAAACATCGTTATATATATATAATCCTCAATATACTAGTATAAATCTCTTTATTTGTGTATGATATTTTTTTTAATTACATTTTTATATTACTAGTATAAATCTCTTTATTAGTATTTAATATTTTTTTATTATATTTTGATATTAATTATTAAAGCCACTTGGTATTAGTATTTATCAATAACTCTGATTATATGTTTTATTTCGATAGTAATATTAATGTACAAACAAATGTAAAAGTAAAAACGGAAAGGAAGTACAAAGAAATGTATTAGTAACTACGAAAAAGAAATTATTCCAGTAACAGTCCAATAAAGTGATATATAAATATCGTAACTAATACCTTTATGGACAAATTATTCTACGTTAAAATCATCAAACACTCAGTTGTATTTTCATAAATACGAGTACGATTATAATTACTGGTTTAGCCCTGACGTTACGGGCTAATATTTTAACTTGATATATGATATACATACGTCTTGACTATGTCGGTAAACCCTTGGGTAATCTCTTATCTAATGCGTTGTGTGTTTGTGTCCCTTCCATAATCCGCAAATCAATTCAAACCTTATTCGTCAAATCCAATTTACCCTGAACTGAACTGAAATATGAAGATCAGTAACCTTTGTGTAACGTTGTGTATTAAATTTATTTATCCACTATTGTCAATAACTACATACAATAGATAAGAATTGTATTGTTATGTCGCAATAAGATTTGACAGGACATTAAAAAAAGGCACCAATCAAGTTTTAAACCTAATTACATAAATATTTTAGGGAATAATAACTTATTTGCAAAAGCAGATGCTATATTATAGTACTAATAAGAAAATCCAATTTATTCACTATAAAAGTAATTGTCGTATTGTCTATACATTATAATAGTCCATAATCACAGGTACGTGGAAAATTCTTCTTTCGATGTTTTAAGGTACAAGCAGTTACAATTAAAAGTTTATATGGAGTACGTTACGCAAATAATACGACTCTATTTCAATGCTAAGACTCACGGAGCTATCACACCAATCTTATAAACCAGAATAAATTATTTTATATTTGTATACTACTTTCAGAATACTGTAATTTAAACACATATAATGTGGAAAATATACATCTAATTCTCATAGAAAACCAATTATTTAAAGCATAGAAAATGACTTAAATCGAGAGATAGTTAAAAATGGAATTTTTCAAGAAACACGTGACGATATAGGTTTTTTTATATTCACGTAAATTAATTAAATCCCTTTTAATCATTTAAATTTTAAAATAGTCAACAAGTTTAACTTATGTTACAAAAACCAACCTTAACTTTGACTTTAATATTGTTTAAGACTATGTTACTTAAGTTTAAATTATATTTTGTGAATGTATCTTTTGTTAATGCCCTTTAAAAATAAAAAAAAACAAACATGTTGCGATATTTTCTGTACTGCAGCTTTCCTACAAAATACGTTTTTTCGCTTTACAGTAAGTTGAGGAATTGTTGAATTTGATTATTGATATATTTTAATTGCGTGGGAAATGTTTCAACGATGAAAACAAAAACTTAAATAATAATAACGTTGACTGCTATAGAATATTAAATAAAATGTAATCGCAATGGTAAACATTATCGGAAAGCAAATGTTTACTAATAAAAATTTTTTATAGAAAAAATTTATAGGAGTTACATTTTTGTACTTAGTTTCTTGGATTTAGAAGTAGGCACAAGAAGTTCTAACGTTATTTCATAAAAATTTCCAAATATCAGTATTTTGCCGTATCAGACGTAAAATGCCCATTTTTGAGTAACTTAGAGAACATCCAATTCCATATAAGAAGAAAAAGGCAGCAGCAGAGTATAATATTTAATATATTCTTAAGTGATACCCTGAAAAATTTTATTTGACAGTTTATATGTACCAAAAATCAAATTTAAGTATAAATAAAACTTGGGTGCTTCCCTAGATGGGCACATCTAAATGTTAAAGCAACACAGAGTTTGTTTCCAGTACTCTAAGACTACATGAAACTCCATGGAGAAATGCACCCTTGTAGACTGACATCGTAAAAGTCCTTCAAGACATCGATTTGTCGTGTTTAAAGTTTTAAGCCTAGTTTTCCTTGAACAGCAGTTTATATTTTTATTCATACAATGCTGAAAAATGCATTCACATAAAAAAATATAATTTTAATAATAACAAATATTTTTATGGATTACCCTCAGGTACTGTGAGAACATATACAATTAGAAACACACCAGTAATTACATTTAAATTTCAATTAGTTAGTACATATAATATAAAGTTTCTCACCTTGCCTCTTTTAGCATGATACTACTTTCCTAAATTGAAACTATTTTTGATGTTAGTAGAATAGATTTATACTAAAACATATGATTTAATAGACTAAGTAAAAGTTTACTACTTGAAATAAACACTGTTTCATGCACAAAAATTTGAGCATATAATTTATAATAGAGAAATGAATGTTGTAATTTTAATTTACCGTATACCTGCTTTTATATCTTATTTCAATGGTAAGTGTATCTCTAAAATTGAGTATGTCGCTTTGTGTACGTTATAAAGGATGGTTTCTAGCAAGATAAACTACACAAAATTTCAAAACTTACTGATAAATCTATTATATATTTGGTTCATGTGTATTGAATTTTACTAATAACTGTACTTAAATTATATTTATTAGCAATTTATTTGTGAAAAACATGGTTTTACACAGCACTAAGTGAACTATATTTGTTCTTGGTGTAAACTTATGGACATACAGTTAAATATAGTGATAAAGAAATAAAATCCAATTTTCTACAGTTTCTACATGTTACAGTTCTACATGTTATAAGTTACTTTTAAAACTAACTAGTAAATTAATATTAATATATGTAATATACAGTCACTTATCATTATTTGAGTCGACCAATTCCAAAACTCACTAACTCCAAAATTTTTGAAATTGAGGTTTTTATAGTATTTGGCAGTATTTGGGGAGTTTTATAAGGTAGCAAAAGATCTTGTTCCAAAACTCCTCTAATTCTTATGGAAATATCAATGTAAAAAAACTGCAACTGCAACAAAACTCTCTAAATCCAATCCCTTTACTGAAATAAAACTCGCTAATTCATCTTCCTCCATTACTGTTTCAAAACTCTCTAACTCCAGGCTTCAACTAGCACACTTCAAGGCAGTACTGCAACAAAACCTGACTAATTCCTAATCATATGATAGTCATTGGCAACATATTCTTCAAACAGAAAGTGGGCAGTTCCTTCAAAATAGTTATTATTTTGTGTTTATATATTGGCTACACTGTACAGCAGTGCATCTTGGGAAATTGTTTTGTTTACTTCATTAGTTATTTCTGTTTTGTACAATATGGCTGATCCAGAGGTAACCTTATTACAAAGCGGTAATGTTTGAACCAATGCCTGACAATTCCACGAGAAAAGAGAAAAAGAAGAGTAGATAACTGGAAGAAAACCAAGGACAAAAGGAAGAGGTAAGCTAAAACTATATTTATTACAGGACAACATAATTAAATTTGTATGTTTATCCAATGATGACATAACCCTAAAACCCTTTAACTGTACACTAACATTTTCACAGCATTGATTGTTTTTATGATATCGGCTTGTATTTTATTTCTGTTTTAAATACTGGTTATTTAATTTAGCTTACGGAATATGATTTGTTTCAGACACTCCGCTCAAGGATTCCCAAATATTCCAACTTGTGGACATCGTGAAAGAGCTAACGGATCCAAGCACTGTTATGACTGTTCCCGTCTTAATATGGCAGGACATAAGACGTTTTCATCAGGGGTTCTACAAATCTTGCAATAAAATTGACCAAGATCAATTTATACTGAGGTACGCCAAAGGAAAAGTTCCAAAAAAGACATCGGCTTCAAGGTCCTCATTCTTCTGAAAGAGGTATGGCTATTGAATATTTCATACCATCATACCGCAATGAAGGAGGAAGTGAATTGGTAAAAGTTTGCCAAAAGGCTTTTTTAGATATTTTAAATAATTTCAAAATTTAGAGTACAAAGATTGTGCCGTCTTGTGTTTCAAACTGGCGAATCGCCAAAAGAACTTCGAGGTGGAGACCATCGTTCTAAAAAAGTCTGAGGAAAACTATCCAAAGTAAAAAACCTTTATTGAGGCTCTACAACCTGTAGAGTCACACATTATTGCCGAGGGAAATCCAGACGGCAGTACCTAGCAAGTCATTTAAGTATCTCTAGTCTGTGGAAATCGTACAACAACACTACTGAAAATGAGTTTAAAGTCAAGTATGAGTACTTTAGGAAAATATTTGTAGAGAATTATAATGTAGGGTTTGGGTCACACCAGCAACAGAACCAGTGTTCTCTCAATGTCTTAAGCTGAAAGAGAAGATTCTATCTGTGGTAGATTTTGAAGAAAAGGGGAAACTGAAAATAGAATTACAAGTTCACAAAAAAAGAGGTAAGATGTTTTTTGAGCTATTGCAAATCTGAAGAGGGCTGGGACAATCACGTTTTCATTCGACTGCCAAAAAAAAATCTAATTTTTTCCTAAGTTGACTGATCAAGCTGCTTATTTCTTACGACAGTTTTATGTATATAATTTTACAATGTGTCTCGGTTCTTCTCTGTCAAGCAGACAGTTGAAAACACTTTCATTTATGCTTGGACTGAAATGGAAGGTGCGAAAGGTTCAAGCGAAATAGCTTCTTGTGTTCGCCCATCGATTATCAGAAACAGTCTATCCAGAAAATGTACATACAATTAGATTGTTTGCAGATGGTGCTGGGAGGACAAAATAAAAATACCATTCTTATTACAGCTTTACTAAACTGGTTATTGACTAAAGCACCTCAGCACATTAAGACAATTGTAATTCACTATCCGGTTCCAGGACATTCTTACATCCCACCCGATAGAGTTTTTGGGGTAATAGAGAGAAAAGTCAGAAAAGTTGAAAGCATCACCCATCCAAAACACATACTTTGACATTTTTTAGAGAAAGTGGAACGGTCAATAGATTAGGTTTGGACTTTGATGTTGAAAAACTGGATGGAAGTATGCAGATCAACAGTAAAGAAGCCAGGTCAATGGCACTTTAAGTTTTTCCACTTGTAAACGATTCATATTAACAAGAGGCAAAAAAGGAAATGGATTAGTAAGGGGTGAGGTAGCCTATAAAAAACGGATATAGGAGCGTCCAGGAGGAATAGCCAAGAAAGGCTGTAGTCTGAGAAACATAAACCCCCAGATGAAACCAAATTCTGTTCAGGTTAATCCTGCAAAAGTTAAGGATGTAAAAACACTACTTACGAAAACATTATTATGGGGAACAATGGGATCAACTGGAGTTTCTTAGGTACTACGCTGATCTATTTACTACCAATGATGGGGAAAACCAGGAACTTAATCAAGATTGATCCTAATGAACATGAAGATCCAATGGAGGATGAAGTTTTAATCTTAGAGGGCAACTTTGCATTGTAAAAAATGAATTTAAAACAACAAAATGTATTTAAAGTTTAATTGCATACAAAATTGTTTAATTTAAATACATATTTTTTTCATTATTACAAGTTTTATAATATTTACCCAACCTTGTTGCCCTAAAACACAATGTTGCAACAAAACTACCCTAAATCAAAACCGTACTGCAACAAAAACTGTCTAATACCAATCTCCATTTCCAAAACTCTCTAACTCCAATATTTAACTGTTGTTTTTCTAGTTCAACAAAAGAAATACATTTAATTTCTTACTGTTTAACCAATTAGTAGTAGGATTTATTATTCATAACAATAAAATAATTACTTTGTTTGAGTGTTATACTTTAACCACTATAGTTTTTTGCTCATCCTGTAAAATTTAGGAAAGTGGAGTTAGTGAGTTTTGGAATTGGTCGACTCATTTAAGAACTGACTTAGTGCTCCAGCTCAGATAACATCAGTCGAAGCTACTTATTGCAACCGACATCGTGTTCTATCAACTTTACATTGCTTCCTCAGGGGTTTCCAGTCATGGCACCCGGTATTGCCCCTTATATATACATTATATTTTCCATTTTGAGTTTTTCATCAATGAATCAATGCAAGAGATTTAAAATTGAAAAAGTTAAGAAGTGCAATTATTTTTCGGTAGGAGGGGGAAGAGATATATTTAGAATTTTGTATTAAAACTTTTCCATTCAGGTTTCCACCAATATATTTAGTCCATATAATTAAGAAAAGCACATTTTCCACAGAATTCTATTCTATTATACAACAGTTTAGAAGGAAATGCTTGTTCCAAAGTGATGTTTTAGAGAAGGAGCGAAACCAATAGCCACAACTATAATTTTATATAATCAATTATTTAAACAATTAAAAAATATAAAATCAATTATCGCTCAGAAACGAATCTAGACTATGCAACACGCAGGTAAAGAGTATTATCCGTCGTCCTTAAAGAAAAATAAATTGTTTATAAATATAGTTCTAATTTACTTTTCGAATGAATAGTATTTATTTTTTTACAAATACTGTGTTTATCCTAACAACAAAATGAGATTTACTGAGTTGGTAAGTAAAATCTACTACACAATTTAACTTTCTTTCCGTAACAATACAATCTATATGAACTACTATGGAACCTATATGGCTACTATATTATTACAGTAAAACATTTTCAATAGGATAAAGAGCTTAGAAAATTGCAGCTATTTATATAATGACCTTTGCGCTGATTCCGAAATGACTGGATATCTTGCTTTAATCACGTTTTACATTTAACCCGGTCAGCGCACTTTTAAAGCGAGTTTGGAAAGCAGTGACGGCCACAGACGAATTAAACTGTCAGAGCAGTTCAGTCAAACGTCAAAGCGATGGTGGTTACAGAGGGAGATGGTCGATACCAACAGAGACCAAGCGTTGATTCTATTTATCTTTACAAAAAGTAACACTGTACCTTATACTGTTGACTTGATTGTTTAATGTGACAAAATGTCTAAACATGTTCTGTTTTACGATAACTTTATTACATTTTCTACAGTTTATTTTAAATTCAGTAATATAAGTAGTGAGTTCCGTGTGAGTTTTAACTTAACTTCTATACGAATTAATGAATAATGATTTGAGTGCCTCAAGGTTGCAAAATGAAATGGCAAGGAATATATGTCGGCAAGAGATGCACTGAATTCTACAGGCAGGTATAAATCTTTTCGTCAGTGGCTGGCGGTTAAGGTTTTAGTATTTTCTCTGCGTTTCCGTTATTATCGCTCCTGGAAAACTCTTTGCAAAAATATGTTGACAACCGTTTTAAGAATAGCTATTTCAAATATAATCACTTTGCTACATAATTTAACAGATAATTGACATCGATGTTTATTACATTCCTAGTAAACTTTGCAATATGCTAAATTTGAATAGGATACTGGAATTCACTGCTATAGATAGTCTTTATATACGGCAATTAAACCTATTTGGTTATATGGCTAAGATGTTGGTAAAGATAGAGAAATAGCTACATTCATAAAACACGATAATGGATGTTAATACTACTATTGGAGATCTTGTAGTAAAAACGAGTAAAAGAAGAGTTATTTTGCAACAATTAATATAGTATACTTTCAATAGTGATATAGCTTAATATACTTTATCTAGTATTTCTAATCAATGTTCATGAAAGAAGGAGATTTATATAAACATATATTATTAAAGGTGCAGGATTTGAATTTGTAATATATTACACGATTTATAAAATTGTCTATTATTACAGTAATTATGAAACTGCAGACAAAAATATATGCATATAAATATTAAAAGTAACCTAAATTATAATGCACAAATAAAACGTTGCAAAAAACAGGCTTTACTATAAAAACAGGTAAAACATTTTAAGCTTTTACATCAATATCAAACGAAACTAAACTATCAAATACATGTCAATTTGTACATGTTTCAGTGTGTGTGTTCTTTGTAATTTAACTTTAACATAACATTTTTATATATCAATAAGAACCTCGTATTCCTACAATATCAATAGCTCGCATGCAGTCAACAGCAATAGCAATTAACAATCAAGGCACGTAGAAAACTACTAAATGTACAGTTGTCACATAACGCAGTTGTGGTCGGAAAAGGCTGATTCAATGCGAATGGTGAGTTTAGCTCCATTTCACCCCCTCAAGTGCAACATCCTAAGTCTGATGCTGTTGCAGACTTGAGTTCTGGAATCTGGAGCTATGCTCGTCTTAAGGGATCCAAAAATAGTCGGTGACGAAGAAAGATGAAGCTCGAAACAGTCTCCTTACATAGTTTCAACATCAGAGACACCCGGGCTACCAAATATTTAGCAATTTTAGGTGAAGAGGTATTAAATTCTCTCATCAGGTGCTCAATTGAGTGCACTATGATGTTGATTTACGCGATCGCAAAGCACTGTGGAGCAACAGAATCTTCTATACATAACGCAGCTATGGTTGAAAGGGCTGGTTCAATGCTAATGTTCATTTAAGCTTTAGTGTTTAGTTAATGCATTAATAATATTTAGAAAGTTGTTGAATATTTGAAAATTGGACTCTTGGGTAACGATAATGGCAATTAGAAGAATAAATAAATTTGTTAACATACCTACAGCATATTGGAGTTTAATTAGTGTTAGTTATATTCGAAGAGTAAAAAGAATGATTTAAAGAAAATCAATGCTAAAATAAGATGAAAAAATGTATTAACAGCGCACTTTCATGTTATGAAGCTTTCCCTAGCTTACAGGAATCTTTATTATAAAATCTAACTTAAAGGCCCTGTTCGTCATTGCTCTCTGAGGTTAAATAGCTGGGTTGCAGACTATTTTAATTTTTTTTCTGTATTTGTGACTTAAAATCATTATTAAGTTTGTTCGCTTAAACGTGAATGGATTTAACCCCAATATATGCTTATTTTTATACTTGGTCACTTTTGCACTATTTTGTCTAATTCAATGTCACAGTGGCATAATTTGCTTATTTCTTATAATGATATAACAATTTACCTTTTGTGCTCATGAAAAGCTTTTAGCGAAACTTTCGTCTTCGTTAGTTCTAAAATGAGCTTTGTCTATGATACAGTGAAACGTTCACGGAATAAATCCAAAATGATTTGATAAACATCACATCTACAAGTCGTAATGTTTATAAGTTTTTCTTTTTGTCACCGTTGTTGTATATGGTAAGCATTATCAAACCAACAGATCATCAGACACACAAGAATGAGAAGACATGTTTGTGTCCGAAAAAGTACTGGAATCATTTCTCCCACGCACCATAAGAGCCTATCTTAAAATTTAACAGTTCACATCAAAGAAACAAACAAACTTAATAGCTCTTCGAATATTCTTAACGCTATGGACAAGAGTGCATTTTAAACATAAGCTATATGCTCTCCAACGAACTCAATTCCGGATACTGTTTTTAAATGGCCATACTCGATATTTCAGACTTGTACTATCCAATTATTGATAGACAGAATAGTTTATGTGCTCCCAAATGTGCTTGGCTATTTGAAATTCATGACAGCCTGACGGTTGAACAAAGAACCAGAATAAAACGTTCAACATTCTATTCTTACAACTTGTTGTGCAGAAAAACATGACATTTTGGAATGTAAGCAAGGTTATTTTTTTAGAAGATTTATATTTAAGTTCAAAACTTCACAGTTATTTTAAATTAAATGCAGTAGTATCACTAACAAACATTATTGAGAGAAATAAAAATGCCCGATAAAGTTACTATGAAATTGGAAATTATTCAGGATTTTATTTCACAGAATTTCCACTTTTTAATTTTTGATTGAGCTTGTTTATTTAGTTGTGTGAGATAATGTTATTACTTCTATTGTCTGAAGATTGTTACGATTTAACATTCAACATGCAATGAATTATTTTAAATTTTATAGTATGACTGTAAATCCTGAAATGCAGGATATTTTACATACCAGAGAGAGAGGTTTTAATAAATAAAAATACATAAATTTGATTTGACTCATGTTTAACAACTTATACATTTTACTAGAAATTCAAATTCCTTTTACATTACGTTTAAAGTATGTAATAAATTACATCCGTACCCGAAGTGCATTTTTTGCATTGTGCCTTAACTTTTATTAACATTGAGGTATTCCTTTATGCTCTTCGTTTAATCTTTATCCTTAAATCAACTAATATTTGTAAAAAATATGTATCTGCCCAATTTCTAAAAAAGAACATTATCATTTTATAGTAATACAGTTTTTCCTTTTTATCTTTCTTGAACTTTGTTACTACCTTATTAGATTTTTTTTGCTGGTTTTCCATTTTATATAAATATGCTTATAATTTATTGTTCAAATACTCGGCGTAACAAATTACCCGATCGTGTTTATATCATACTTTTCAAATGAATCAAAAAATCGAAATCAAAATCAAAAATCGAAAATCGAAAATCGAAAATCAAAAATCGAAAATCAAAAATCAAAAATCAAAAATCAAAATCAAATCAAATCAAAATCATTTATTTCTTATTGACATTAACATGTATCGAGAATGGTCAATATGTCATAAATAAATACTAAAAGTATTCTTGTCAAAGTTATTTTTATATCTGGTAAAACTACAAATCAAGAAATATATTGAAAAACAGTACTACTGATATTTTTACTTGTAAGTTTGGGTGGGGCACAACAATTCAGAGAGTGACTAAAAACAGTTTTTTACAAGAAAGTCTTTTAGCTTGTTTTTGAAAGATGCAAGTGATGTACTGGCTTTTAAAAAAATCTGGCAATCTATTATAAATTGTAGGTCCTAAATATTCTATTGATCTTCGGAACATATTACGAGTATTACTATGGTAAGGTACTGTTAAACTATTTTTATTTCTGGGGGGATATATATGATTGTGGGTATGAAAATCTGTAATGTGTTTAAAAGTGTAAATTGAAACGGAATAAATAAAAATGGAGCGGAGGGTTAGTATACGTTCTTGGTGAAACACTTGCCTACAGCTCTCCAGGCCCCTCAACGCAAACACTAAACGAATAGCCCTCTTTTGCAATACTCTTTGTAACAGAGAAGATGAAGCAGTTCCCCATGACATTATGCCATATGACATCACAGAGGAAAAGCAACCATCATATACCAGTTTCAGTGCACTAATTTTCAGGAAATTGGAAAGACACCTTAAGGAAAACAATACAGAGTTGAGCTTAGAGGAAAGGGCCTCTACATGCTGACGCCAAGAAAAGCCAGCATCCAGATGATCGCCCTAGAAACATACTGAATTAACCTCAATGATGCCAACCTCGTCTAAAGCAACAAAACCCTTACAAACTGTCTGAGATCGAAAGTTAAGAATGGATGTTTTGTCAACATTGAGGAATAAACTGTTGCGAATGAACCAACAGTTCATTTTTTCGATTGTAGCGTTTAATTGAAGAATTAACGCTATTGAAGAGTCTGCCCAAACAATGACTGAGGTGCCATCAGCATATTGAAAGACGCGAGCTTCAGGGACACAAGAGCTTAAGTCGTTTACATACAAGGCAAAGATAATAGGTCCCAAGATAGAACCTTGAGGAACACCCATTGAGACCTCACCGAAACCTGACTGTGCCGTACCAAAGGAGTTGGTAACCTGAACACTCTGGTAACGATTTGAAAGGTAGGACCTGAACCACAGCAGGGGACAACCTCTGATACCGTAGAGTTCAAGCTTATTAAGGAGTTTCAGATGGTTAACTGTATCGAACGCTCTCGTGAGGTCGCAAAAAGCACCAGCTACGTGATTCTGATTGTTAAGATGATTAAATACATATTTGGAAAATTGCGCAATAGCATCGGTGGTGGATTTGGAAGGAACAAATCCAAATTAAGTGTCACTCAGAATGGAATTTCTGATTAGAAGTCTGTTAGTCTAACATGAATGAGACGTTCGAAGACGTTGCTGATGGTGGGTAAAATTGATATGGGACGATACTGTTGAGGCGAATACCTACTGCCTTTCTTGAAAACCGGAATGACCTTAGAGAGCTTCATATCCAACGGAAACTTCCCCTGAAGAACTGAGTTGTTGAACGATTGAGTTAAAAGAGGGCTTTAGGGTGAAGCAACCCATCTAATTATTGAATGACTCATTCCAAAAACGTCAGGTGTTGAACTTGCTTTCAAAGATGAAGTAGTATTGTACATTTCAAGGAGCGTTGTTGGGGCTATGAAGAAATTTGATGTACAGTTGTTTATTTTAGAAGAGCTGTTAGTGCAACTATTTGAACTATTTCCTAGAATTTCTTTGTGATTTAAAAAAATTAAAGTTCATCCTTTAAAGTTAAAACTTATAAATATGTAAACAGATTGCCCATGAAAACAATTACAGTACGGTAACTATGATGAACTTTTTAAAAGTTCAAACATCACCACTAAGAACACAAGACACTGTTATTACCACAAAAGTTACAGGGACATGTCGGTGGAATGCTGTGAACTAGAGGCCCAATATGAAGCCGACATAGCTAGGTTTAGCACTCAGTATGGCGAGTTGCAGGGAAGGCAGTTTACGAGAGTCACTTCATATAGCCTGAACGAGGACTCTGAAAGCATCTCCTTGAATTAAGAGAAAAGACCCTCAGAACAACAGTGGAAGCAGTGACTTTACCCATGTTCTGTTGATAGGTGACTTCCACATGAGATATGAAGTAAGGAATATGTCTCTCGGGGATTCCATCTTGAATACTGTCCTGGAGGGAAAATTTTAGACATAAAGTATCGTTTATTAAGTTATGTAGGTCTAGATTTTAAGAGTAATTTATATTTATTTAGTTGGTAATAATCTTAGACGGGGCTATCTGAGTGGTCCGGGTCACAAGCGTGAGGTCCTCCATAGTATGGTGGATCTACTATACACTGTCAAGAATAAGTTTCCAAATTTTAAAATTTTCTTAGACAATGATTAGATTCGGCAAGACATTGGTTATAAGGCTCTCCAATTCAACACCCAATTGCAGCTCATGTGCAACAACCTGTGTTGAGTTCGTGGAGGCCAATACCTGTGTAGACAAGCGAGAACTTGCTCGGGATGGCGTTCACTTCAACAGAAGAGGTGTCGCCCGCTAAGGTTCCCTATTTGTGACGGCCATCTCGGCGGCTCTGCGATTCCTCGGTGCGGCAACAACCTCTCCCCCAAGTATTTGGGATGAAGCCGTCTCTAGTCTCAGTCGGGATCCTGATCCTGTGCTGATTGTGGATGATAACCTCGGTCCCCGTGAGTCGTGACACTTCGCAGGTGTCGGGACTAGCTGAGCTGGAGGGTTAAAGGGCGTCTCAAGATCGTGCATCTGAACATGAGATCTCTTAACACAGGTCTTTATGAGATGAGCTCTCTCGTGCGCAATTTGTATTTCGATGTCTTTGGGGTTTCTGAGACTCGGCTTCATCCTGAAACTTCATCTGCTGACTAAATGATACCGGGGTACACTCTGCTGCGTTGTGACCGCCGTGAAGCCACGGGTGGAGGGGTGGCCCTGTATGTTAAGGAGGGTATTGCCTATCAGCAGTACACACTGGCAGATGATGTGGACACTGGTATTGAAACTCTATGTGTTGTGGTCAAAGTGGAGGGGTTTAGGTTTGGCATATGTGAGGTTTACAGGCCGTCACGCGTGATGTACACTTCGATGTCAGCTTTTTTACAGTCTCTCTTTGTTGGCTTGGTAATGGAAGTAAACACTGTTATGTTGATAGGGGACTTAAATATTGATATACTGTCAAAGACTTGTAATGAATCTAAATTTTTTCAAATGCAAATCAACTTATGAATGAGCCAACAAGAGTGACTGCAACATCAGCCACCTTGTTAGACCACGTAATAGTGAACAGGTCGGCTGAGGTCGAGAGGACTGGCGTCATCGATGCACCAAGTTTATTGGACTATAGAGGAGTAAAGATAACCGACCATAGATTGATTTACTGCATCGTTAAATTTGTTAAGAAAATGAAAAGGGCTCCTAAAATGATTACTTATGGAGACTGTTTAAAGTTTAATGAAGAAAGTGCTGTAGCTGATATTGCTGGTATTGATTGGGACAATGCAATGAATATAGTGGGCTTCGATAATATTGAGCAATTTATCACAATGAATATTCGAAAGGCGTTTGATGAGCAGGCCCCTCTAGTTTGCAATAGAGTGGCAAGGGAAAAGGCACCCTGGAGAAATGATGCTATAATTAACTAAAAAGACTAAGAGTAAAAATACATTGCATAGAAAATATTATAAAACAAAGATTGGGAATTGTATAGAACAGCACGTCATCCTCAAGTAACTCCGAAGATTTGTGGACCTGCCTTAAGAAGTGTAATGTTGATAATAATAATAATAATAATAATAATAATATTCTTTATTGCATCAAAAATCAACAATTTCACCAATTGCATTGCATGGCGTCAACATTTGAGGTATTAAACACACAATACTTAAATGTGAGAGTCAATAAACAAGGCAGTTAACAAGTATTTGGAATTTCATGGTAACTGGACATCAGGACTGGGAAAATTGTTTGTTGATAATTTCAAGGATTTTCATCCCAGCGGCCCATCATGAACTCTTCAACGGAGTAAAATGCCTTTAACACCAAGAGGCGTTTTAGTCGAGATTTGAATGTTTTGGGCTCTTCGAGATGTTTAATTTCCTCAGGGAGCCTGTTGATGATTGTGACACCAACCTGGGATGGCAAATGTCCGAATGCTGTTGTCCTGTGTTGCTCGGTTCGAAAGTTTGTCCCTGCCTCTTGTTTCATAGTGATGGACGTCCCTGCCCTGCACCAACTGGCATTTTAGTCGACAATACAGGGCGACCTCGAGAATATAGACAGGGTAAAGTCAGCAATCCAAGCTCCCTGAAGGATCCTTTACACGACTCTCTAGGATTCAGTTTTGAAAGAATTCTGATGGCTTTCTTTTGTGTTCTAAATACTCTTTCGAATTTGTATTTAGAACAACTTCCCCACAGCCTAAGGCCGTAAGATAAATGTGGATGTATGAGACCAAAAATAAGCCGTTTTCAATACATCCATGGAACAAAATTTTGAAAGGTTGCGTAAAACATAAATGCCTGAAGCAACCTTTGAGCAGACTCTATCAATGTGATCATCCCATGTCAGTCCTCGATCAAGGTACATTCCAAGGAATTTGATGGATTCTGCTTCTTCCAAGAGTACGTCATCCACCATCACTGCGGGTCGTTGCCCATGCTCTTGTTGCCGAAGGCAAAAATTCATCCCATTTGATTTCGAACTGTTTGTTTTCAAATTGAGTTTTGAGAAATGTTCAATGCATGAATTCACCTCAATGAATGATTTCACCTCGAGATCTTGTTTTGATTTTGATCTGATGCAGAGAGTCGTGTCGTCAGCATACTGAACCACTTTTTCCATTCTGGATTGAAGAATTCAGTCTGTTGACGTATAATATGAAAAGGACTGGCCCTAATATTGATCCTTGAGGGACACCATAGGGCATTTTTACTTTGTCTGACAGAGCATTCGCAATCTGCACGCCACTGCTCTCTGGTCCGCGAGGTAAGACGAGAGCCAACCGGTGCGGCAGACCCCGAATACCACTTGTCCCACAACTGGCGCAACAGTGTCGCATGATGCACACAGTCAAAAGCTTTGGAGAGGTCGAGAAATATGCTGAGCACATGTTCTCTCTCCTCTCCAGGCCATCGACAACGTTGTTGATGAGATCCGTCACAGCATCAATGGTTGACTGTTTTTCCTGAACCCAAACTGTTTTCAGGACAGATGATTTCAAAATGATTGAGGAACTTTTCAAGTTGTTTGAGAAATGTTTTTTCGAAAATTTTGCTGAAGGTGGGAAGAATTGAAATCGGACGATAGTTTGCTGGATATGCAAGGATCGTCCCTTTTTGAAAATTGGAATCACTTTTGCTGTCTTCAGTGCAGACGGAAAAATGCCTTGTGCAAAAGAGAGATTGATCAATTTTGTGAGCGGTGTCAAATATGCTTGAAGCACTTTTTGATTAACCACATAGACGTACCATTGAATGTCACTAGATTTTTTCGGTCTGAGATCCTGTATGACACGAGCACCTCTCCCTCGGACACAGGAAAAAGGACCATGGACGAAACCGGTCCCGCATTGGCTCTTGAACTTTGGTTGCCGATATTTAACAAAATGTCTGATGCAGCCACAGTTGAAAAGAAATTGTTGAAATTGCTTGCCACTTCGAAATGATCATGAATCAGTCCAATTTCAGATTTGAGTTTTGGAATGGTGAATTTTGAATCATTTTTTGAATTTGTGTTCTTTTTTTATAATGTTCCAAGCACTCTTTGAAATATTGTTGGACTGTTGTAGTTGATTTTCAACGTCTCTTGCTTTGGCATTTTTTTATTTCTTTGCGGTAATTTTTTTTAAATTGTCGATAAAAGATTTTGAATTCTTCGTTTTCGGATTTGACATAAATTGAGTGGTAAAATTTGAGTCTTTCTCTTAAATTGAGGATATCCTGAGTAATCCAGGATTTTTTCTTCGCTTGAGTAGACTCTTTAAATTTTTTGAATGGGCAAGCTATGTTTAGATAAAAAATGAAGCGGTTCGAAAACGCGTCGAAAGCCTCATTCCACTCGTTCGAAAGACTCTAAGAAAGACCAAGATTCCTTGCTGAGCGACCTTATAAATTGCTCGACATTTCCGGGTTTTTGATCTCGTTTCATTTTCACGGGGGGCGGTTCAAATTTTGGGTTGTGGCGTGCAATTACGGCTTCCTGCACGCATTAGTAGATGAAAAATCTACTAATAAGAATATACCACACAACTTGGATTTGAACGAGTTGTCAATAGAAATGTTAATGAAATGGGCAGTGCTAGCGATGGAATAATTGATTACTTTTATGTGAATGAAATGAATGATGCGACAGCTGTCTTTAACTTTAATGCAGTCACTCTTGATGATGTAAAATCAGCAATGAACGAAATAAAGTCAAGAGCAGCAGGAATTGATTAAATATCCATACAGATGATTAAAGCAGTGAGCCGTTATGCTTTAGGTGCCATTACGTATCTAATAATTGAGTCCCTGACTAAAGAATTGTTTCCTCAGAGATAGAAAGAAAGTGTAGTTTACCCTCAATCTGGTTTCAAACACAACCACGGTGCTTACACTGTATTGAGAAATCTGTTTTGTGATTTTTTTGATGCTAAAGACAGCGGAAAGTAGAGTTCAGTTGTTATGCTGGATTATTTGCAGGCATTCGACTCAATAAGTCATAGGATATTGCTGACTAAAATGCACTTTTATTGTTATGGTGTAAATGCTATTGAGTGGGTGAAGTCTTATATAAGTCTGGTAACAAAGATTGAGAATGAGACATCTGCCTCTCTAGTCAGAAGGCGAGTTGTACCTCAGGGAAGTTGTCTTGGTTCTGTACTGTTTAATCTGTACACTTCTGACTACGTGTATCAGGCACGTTGTACGGAACATTTGTACTTATTTAAGCTATTAGTATGGAAGAATAACAAATTGTACAGTTTTTATCACTGCATTATTTTAAACTAGCCACTAGATTTTATTGTACCTGTTTAATGATTGTATTATTATAAATTAAGTTTAGTTTAGTTTTTGTTATCTAGTTTTTAAGAGCATTCAGTGACTTGAGTCGTTCTAAAAAACTGTAACTGTACTGAGAAACACTTGTAAATAAAGTCATTTTCATTCATTTATTTATGATTTAACATCCAATTTAAGACAAACAATTATTTCATTTATCGAAGTTTTGCTAAAAAAAGACATTTATTTATTACGTTTGCCCTGAAATAAATCACGATAGCGTTAGAACATATAGAGGAAAGCCAAGTGGCGGCTAGGCATCCCGATATTCACCGTATTACTGAAGATTTATGGAGGAAAGCTTTCACAATGATGATCCTTATTTCACCCATGGACTTAGAATCTCTCACTTCCGTCACAATCTAGACATATTTTTAATTTATAGTGTATTCAATATTCAGGAATGGAAAATATACATATATTGTGTATTTTAATATACATAAATATATGCTGAAATTTCATTGAAGAAAACTATTAAACTTATAGTAAAAATGTTTATAGCTTAAAATAAACATTAAGTTTTGCCTTAGTGTGATAAAAACTGTGATTAGGGGACTCTTCATTATTTAGTAGGGTAAAAAATAACTTTGAATGTATGTAATGGTATTAATAATAGTACTTGACTGATAATGTATAGTTAATGATAAACACCAACATATCAGTAGATGTAAACCCATATAGTAGCGTTTAACAAGAGAAAAGAACCATTTTAAATAATGGTATATAATTAATTTCCAAATAATGAACCATTATATGAAATCCAAAAGGAAGATTTAACTTATAAAAAGCTATTGTGACATGTTTCAGAGGCATTGAACACATTTGATTCTGTATGTGTGCAATTGGTGTAAATAGAATTTCTTAAGGGGTATATCCTCACCTATAGGCCTACTAAGAAATGAACGGCTGAAATACATTCAATTGGTATTTTAATTCTTCTTTTCAACGTCGAATTATATATTCTGTAGAATTTAAATGGACTATTTTAATCTTAAAATTTTAGAATTCTTTTACTCTGGTTATAGTAATATTTGCAAGATTAAGTATTATTGATATAGTACTCAGAGAATTCCATTTATGACGTTTGAAATGGTTGTTGAGCTATAAAAATTTTATTAAATATGAAAGGTATATGGTGTATGTCCCCACTTTAACAGCGGTAAAACAAACAAAATTATAGACGTTTGAGTTTTAGTTATATGGGAAATTTTCGTCGAATATTTGAAAATATTTGATAAAAAGATGAATTAAAAATATTAGACTGTTAACGTATTTCTTTTAGTACATGTGGCTTAGAAAATTGCACCTACTCCTATAAGGACCTTGTGCTATTTCCAGAGTGACGGGATATATGGGATGGATCCTGTCGAGATCTATGAGGAAGAAGTTATGTTACTAATCTCAAGTCATGTTCCCTAAGAAGAAGAGGAAGCCAGCTCTGAACCAGCCTCCCCAGTCAAAGGAGGCAGGGGTGGCACATTAAATCTAGGATAGCAAGTACCTTTGACTCTTAGGAAATGAACCCCAAGTACAGCAGTCATATCCTGTAGTAGATTAGACCTAACGAATTAACCTTGCACCTGAGATTCTCGGCACTTACGGTTATTTATATTGATCGGTTTCGGCTGTGCCCAGTGTTGGTTCAACTGGAAGGTACAAACCAGCCAGAAGTGAATCCTCCGAAGAGATTGAATGATCCTTGATATACGTGAAAAATGTATGAAACTATAAAAGAAGTGATTGAATATGCAGTTATATTAGCAAAATTTTTTAAGTGATAATAACAATTAAAATAGTTACCAAGCTTTAGATATAAGTACTTTCCTAGTTTTCCACGTTATTTTTATAGTGATAAGAGTAACGAAAATTGTTAACAAGCTATCTTTATAAGTACTTTCACTAGTTTTACAAGCCATCTGATGTTAAAGTTGTTAATGCAACAAGATGTACAATTTTGTAGCTAAATGGTTTATCAGTTATACAATATTATTTTATCAGCTTTTCTATTGGAAGTTTATTCTCGTTTACCTAGTTATATTTTTACGAATGGAATCCTTTTATCAGCATCGTAATTAATATTTTAACATTTGTTTCACAAGTTACTCTGAAGGGTCTTGATTCTTACAGCATATTTATTAGAATCATAATTCACTACGTGACCAGATTAATCAGTCAGGAAGGTCTCTTTTCAAGTTTAGGTAGTGGGTCAGGTGCAAGTGAGCTGTCCAGTATACGAAAACTATATGATAGCATTGACTAGAGTTACTGTTCTTACTCATTTAACATGTAAGGTAATGAATGATAACATTTATCACAATGTGTTCTAAAGATGTTACATTTACATAATATTAATAGCCTTTACTTGATATATAAAAATCAATATTCTGTATCGATATTGATATACATTGCATGATCGAAGATTGTATATATTGTTCTTGTAAATCAATTTGATTGATTTAATTGGTAAAAAGACTGCAATGCTTGAAATTTGGAGTTGTTCAGTTTTATTTACAACTTATTATGCTTGTAAAGAAAAAATAAAAATTAGTGTAAAAACCGAACATTAAAATTTCTAACAGCCTATGTAAAGGAAGTATCAATGAAGTTGAGCCCGGACTGCAGTATCAAAAACTGAGGTACATTTAACTATATCCATATATCCAAGTGCTGAATGTTGAGTTTAGCTCCAATTCATCTTCCTCTTAATGCAGAGTCTGGAATCTGATGCTGTTACATATATTATTCCTGTAATCTGGAGTCACATTCTTCTGAAGTGATTGAAAAAAGTCGACTATTAAAAACTTAACACGAAGAAATTACATCGTTTCGAATTCAGCGTGTTTCCCGCTTACATTGAATTCAAGCATTGAAAGCACAATTAACATCTTATGGTATTTGGTTTACGCTGTGAGAAGCTATTTTCAGTCTACAAATGCTAACCAGAAATAACCAAGGGAATGCATCAATTCATATAATAGAACTGTAGGGATAAGTTAAAAGGTACAAGTTTTTTTGTGACTAGCTGAACCTTAACTAACCAACGATTAATACGACCCACATTGATCAATGGGTCAACCACATATCTCATATTGAAATGTACTCTTGGCTGACTGAGGGGTTTAAAGTATCGCTGCAGGTATTTACCAATATTATGCTTGTTCTTTCTGCAGTCTATTTCTCCTATCCGACGTATGGGGACAGCAACTCGGTGGGTGACGCTGTTCGAATCCAGAAAATTGCAATATTCTAACACATGGTATTTTTTATCTATATCTTTCTAAACCCGTGTCCCTTGCTTTATGCTGGCAATATGCTCTCTATGGAAGTGGTGCACATAACTCATATTCTGAAAGAAATAATTATTTCTTGGAAAAATGTGTCATTGTATCCTATGTTAGGATAGAGAGCTTCAATTTATTACAGTTGGACTTTAAATGCGAATTAAGAAATGGTCATACTTAGATGCCAAGCTATTTAATGACCTGCTATTTCAGTTTTAAAATAATTTTTTTGTTGATATTTTTGTTGATTTTTGTTGATAAGAAAACTGAAAGATTTATTCCTCCTTTTATAAGTAGTTTGCTCAATTAATAATGAGTATAAACTTACAATAACTGTGTAAAGGAATTGTTAAAATTTAGTAAATGCAAAACTCATAATGGAGATTTCATTATTCATTTATAAGACAGGAAATAATCATCTGTATTGAAAATAAGCACCACTTTTCACGTAACAGGTATTTTTTAGGTTCAATATAAAAGTCTAGAGCTCATTTTATTATTGACAGATGGTACGACAAAAAATAATTCGAGAAAGAAATTCTACCATTGCCTGGAAATCAAAAGATAATTTATGGCAGTCTACTGAGTTGGACGATAAGGCATGCAACATAACAAGACTCGTTTTTTTACGTGGAAATAAAGTTTTACAAAGAATCTAATTTTTTTGTGATATTTAACTCACGACTCACATTTTTAAATGAAACCAGGTCACTTATAATTTATTTAAATAATAAATGTCTACATAATGAGGCAACAACATAATTCTCCTCATGTTTGGATAATCAGGATACATGTGTTAATATATCTAGCTTTCACTTTAAAATATATTATGCTTACTCTGAAAATATTTACAAATCACTTGTTTTGCTTTTTTTAATGCTAGCATGGTTACCCTTAATAAAAAAAAATTGTGGTTGCCTGTAATGTCGGTTTTACGGGCGAATATTTTACGTGACAACGTCTTTTTCTCGGTAGAATATTTATTGATATGAATATTATTAAATTGCACAATAGGAACAAGGAATTGAATGAAAATAAGATTTGCACAAATTTTAACTATAGAAATATATTTTGTTTACTAAAACATTGTACATAATTTGAAATTAATTAAAATTTGTTATTGTAAATGGTAAAGTTGAAAAAACATTTACTAAAATTGGAATTTGAAATTCTTGCTAAACACAGTTAAATTTTAACTCCGCGCGTGGTGATTGGTCGGTTTAGTTCGTTTGTTTGGTCGCACTGTTATGACAGGTTAGAGGTTATAATTTGTTATTTTAAATGTTTGACTAGCAATACGCGCTGTTTCTTCTCAATCGACTGAATTACGATTGATTGCAGAGTGATTTAAACTAATAATTTACTTAACACTATCAACATTTGTCAATAGTATGACATAACCTATAAACTCAGTTTCTCAACTTTTGTGTCAATCTAACAATTAATCAATCAATCATAGTTTACGATAATGAAATATCAGTGTACAATTATTTACCTTTATTGTTGTAGTTGTTGTAAATGACGAATCTAAGCACTCCACATTTTCACGAATAAACATAGTTATCTGCTTTATCCCGTGCGGCGGACCCACAGTTATCTGCTTTATCCCGTGCGGATCCCGTGCGGCGGACCCACTGGACGGGCATCGTAACGTTACACTTTTTCATGAGTGACTCCGAGCCGCAACCTAATTTAAGACGTTGTCACGTCAAAAGAAAAAGTGATATCACTCTCAGGAATGGATCGACATGCGCCGTAAGTGATTATGGAGTCACTATAGGTCAGTTGATATAGCAGATATCGTGGACACAGACTGACATATAGAAATTAAATATATGCAAGCCCTCTTCTCCAGTCTTCAGCCAATATTATTATTATTTCCATAACAATCTTCCAAACTATCTGTAATTTAAAGCTATCTTCATAATTTGTTTTTGTTTGTTTGTTATAATATCTAAGTTTATTTATTACGTGTGGATAATAATTGGGATTTTTCTGGAAATTGTATCCATCGCAATCAGTTTTACTTTTGGTATTAAAAATTGTAATCCAGTAAAGCTCCTATTTTCGTACTCTGTCATCGGTCTGTGTTGAAAAATCCGGCCTGTTTGCTTCCACAGTTTTTTTTGTGTGCATATATTGCTAATTAACTAATATATCATATTCATGAGAGCCCGCCAAAAATATTACGTAAAGAGTTTACGCAAAAGAATTAACTTTCTTTATCCTTGTAAATTTCAGTTTGAAATACCCATATTTTTTATTAATGAAAGTAATTATGAGGTCTTTTGAAGCGCTTAGACTATTCATTTTGTAATTCAAAAAGGGCGGCCATTGAAATTCCTCTTTCTAAATTACTTCCTGTTTCATCCAACATTACTAACTTGTACAGTTGTTTGTCAGTGAAGGAAAGCGACAGTTTTTTATTCCTTAACTTCCGTTAAATTGCTACGACAGAATATCATTTTAATAATATTAGTATAATTTTTCTCAGACAGTAAGGTTTACCGTAACCTGGCCTTTAGAGCTTGATAAAAAGTATCTTATTATTGTGCGAATGTAGTATTTCCTCTTTAAAATAAACACCATCGATGAACAGTAAACATATATAGCTGAAAATATGTAATACAAATACTATTGTTATAATTATAATATTTTTGCCGTTATATGGCAAGGTACATAATTATAAATGAATAAATACTATTTTAATAATTGAGACCTATGGTTTCGTTTAAAAGTCTTTCAATATACTAATAATTAAAAGTTATTATAAGTAACGTTATCTATGTCTACACTTTCAAATGTATTAGTATTTAAGTTTCATGTTTTGAGATCTGAGACAAACATATTTTGAACCTGATAGTATTTAGCTAACCCTAGATAGTATAAAATTCATTCAATATACTAATAATTAAAATCTACGCAAATGGCATATGTATACCTGAAAGTTATTTTAAGTGACATTATCTATGTCTTCACTTTCAAATATTTTTGGATTTAAGTTTCATGTTTTGAGATCTGAGACAAACAATTTTTGAAGTTTATGGTATTTAGCTGAATACTTTAAGGGATTGTAATATTTTTTATTACGTAATTTTAGACCTCAATTGTGAATTTCTGAAGTTCTCATATGTTATGTAAAGATTATAAATCTGTTCGTGCAATATCTTAAATTAAGTAGTGCTTAACATCTCGCAATAATAGAAGGCCAGGCATAACAACTTTTTGAATAACGATATGTAAGGTCTATAAATATATAAGAAATGTCCTGAATGAATGGCATCCTCAATGACTAGGTAATTCCTTAACTTCTAGTGAAAACAATAAATTATAGAGATATGAAATTTGTATCTTACTTATTTCTTGTGCGCTGGCCTCATTCTGAGCAAGGACAGGCCTCCAAATCCTAGTACTACCGAAAAGTTTACATAAGAAAAACGTTACATGTATATAATTTGTGGGGCATATGAACATTTAAACAACTGTTCTTTTTCAAAATTATATTACGACAACATCAGAGTACGTATAATTAACTTAATTATTATTTTCTATTTCTTTACATTCATAACTTGGAAGAATAACTAGAAGTAAACTGAAAAAACTTAGCACTTTTTATTTTAAATTGGTTTTAATCATTTTTGAGCATTGAGGATATGCAGATAATAAAATTTGACTTTGTAGTTAAAATACATTTTAACTGTTACTTGAGAATATATTAAATTTACAGTGATTGCTAAGTATTACAATGCAGATATCATAAACATAACTTAAATATTACTTTTGTCTCACATTAAAAATTGGTATAAAACCAATATTGTTATTACTAAGGTGTATGGTTCTCAGTCGTGCGAAGATCAATAAGAAATTTTAATATTCTTGATACATATTTTTTAGTATTAAGAGAAAATTTTTTTATTTTAATAACTATATAACTAGGCTCCTGAAATATCTTAGAATTAGCTAGTCAATAAGTAGTAAAATATCCATAATTATATTTTTGTGTTAGTTTTTCTTGATCGGTTCAATAAGGCAAACTCAACCTTGCTGAGCGACAGGTATAATTAATTCAAACCAGAAGTGCTTATACAAGTGGAAAGCCTAAAATAATATCCATTAGTAAGTTTGGTTAAAATTTGAAGCTCTGAACAAATACAAAACTGACATAAATCTAAATTATATACATATATATACGTACGTTTCTGAGCGGCACGTCTCACCATTTATAACATTGTAAGTGCGTTGACTGAAAAGCTATGAATGCGGCGTTAAAAGTCACCCACACCGATTTAAAAATATAAAGTTAAAGCGTGTAAAGCAGCAAGTAACGCTAGTAATTCTAAAAAAAAACCGGCACACTGATGATTCTTCAAACGAAAAAATAGAACCCCTGTAATAGCTTGTAACCTCGAATTTAGTTTTTGGAAAGTTTAAAAAGGTAGATGAAATTACATTAACAAACTTGCTACAATATATTGTATCTCTTTCTTACCATTAACGACATTTGCACTATAGTGTTATATATTCCGGTTATCAATTAATCGCTGATAAGTATCGTATTCTCATCATAATATCTCTGTTTTTCTTTGCAAATATAGGATTGCTGCACTTCATAGTTTCATTGCTTATATAAGTTTCAAACCTGTTTAACGTTATTTATTTTAATTTTATCAAAGGTTTTAAAACAGAGGGCTAGGTTTCCTGGGCATGGTAATTGCATCCCAGCCATTCGGATTATTATACACCCTCTTCCAGGTTTAAGCTATGATAAATCCAAGGTCTTTACAAGACCTTCAGATCTTCTGAGCAATGTTTGCCTATTCAAACCAATCTTCAGTAAGAAAATCTAAGACTCATAAACGTTTGCTTTGTAATACCGGAAACTCAAATATGACATGTTAAGCTCTTTCATTAGCCTGGCCATAATTCCTGCACAGTGTTTCCTGAACCGCAATACTCATTCTGTTCGTGTAGCTTCGGAATATCCAATGACCTGTAATAAACTAGTCGTCTTACTGATATCCGTTCTACTCTGTCTAAGGGCAACTGCTGTAATGTTCCTTGATGGCCCGGTGAGCAACCTCTTTGCTTGTAACTTTGTCTCGGTTCTCGTTTTTAGTGTTTGTTTAAACTACCTCTGGGGAACTGATCTCCGTGCTTAAGTTACAGAAAACCGCACACATTGCTTTATTACTAGTAAGACAATTGCCTCCTAACTTAGCACAACTGTCTGGCTATTCATTACCTATCATTCCTTTATGCCCACGCTCCAATGTTAGAATACACCCTGAAATATAATGCAGGGATAATAAAATATTATTGGTGTTACATTAAATAACACTTCATTTATACTGGTAAATCCCTTTTTGAAATCTTAATATGTATTGAAACCTAACCTGATAACATATTTAATACGTACTGACTGGACTTTTTACGCCAACCTGACAATTCAGTTTATTATATACATTTTGCGACGTCTAAGTAAAGCTTCAGAAATGTAACGCTTTGGAATGGTTGTGTTACAATGTATATTTTTATTTGTACAGATTGATAGAATAAATTCTATTTAAAAAAGTTTACTTATGGAAACATACATTTTTATAAAATATGAATTCGTTAAACATTGGAACTTTCTCATGTTCCTGTTGGTTTTACACAGCGATACCAAATAAACACTTTAAACGTACACAATTGTTTGTTACAATATGAAATATTTTAGCAAAATAATTCAGTCATTAAAATATACATTTGTTGTTTGCGAGTATATTTAAATTAATAAATATATCATTAAAGGTTTTGAATGAGTGATTATTGAAACTGGCATTATATTCTCTCCTTACGATAATGCAATTTATTAAACCATATTGAAACTATAACGTTGTGTAGCCTCGAATCATATGTTTTCATCATATCTTGTTTTCCAACACTTGTATTAAAATTTGTTTCTATAATATTTGGCCAAATAATTTATCATAATATTGCACATAACATGCAAGAAATGTACTATATTAAAGGAAAAAGGTCAGGTAAGTTCAAATCAATAAGATTTATCGAACTGAGCGCAAGAGCAATCTTTGGATCTCGGCTGTACTCGCGTCTGGTGGTAATGAATCACACTGTGGTGCAAACGTTTCGGTTCATTACTCTTCTAAACCTTACCTAATGTCATATTAAGTTAGGATTCTAAATCGAATATAAGGTTTATAAATTAGATGAAGAAACCTTTCTTAGTAACATAATTATTTACACATACATTTAGGATACATTTGCTTACAAACTCAGCCTTTCTGAAGAAAGAGTTTTTGTAATGATTTATTTTACCACGCTCACGCGTGAGAGTGTATACTTAATACCTGCAAGAACTATACATGTAATGGTATACAACAGTTAAAAAGTTGATTCTTCAGTATTATTATAAATTTAAATATCGTAACAAAGATATCCTTATTAATACTAGTACAAAATTTTAATGTATATAGCCAACGTAAATTTCGCGAATATTGAAATACTGAATCGTAAGCTAATGCAAAATAATAATATAATTAAATAAATAACCTAGGCCTACTTATATGGATGCTTACTATCCATAAGCATGAGATTACTTAGTGTACTGCTTAGTGTACTGTAAGATTTAAAAACCCAAATCCCAATCTTTATACAAATCTGAAATCGCAAAAGATTATTTATATAGAATGATTAATTAACTTATATTGTGCATTTCTTTGGTACATTATTGTTTTCTTTGCTTTATTAAAAAAATGTTATAACCTTAAGTAAACAAATATGTTCTAGTTAGATAAATAACTGGAATATATAAGCGCATTTTTATCTATTGTGAAAATAAAATTGGAATTTCCGATTTAAGAATACTGCCAATGTCGCCTAGAAGTTGTGTCAAAGGTAAAACGTAAAACACCAATGTTGGGGAAAACTCAAGAGAGGCTAGCCTAGGACTGCAATATTGGAAACCTGAGTTAAAGTTAACATCACATTTTATGTACACTGTCATAGGATGTTTTTGTTACACTTGTTAGTTTACACTTTATGAATTAAACAATTGTATAAGGAATTCATTATCTCATCAATAGTTATATTTTATGTGTATAAGATTCATATAATATATAGCCAATAATTACCTAATTATTAGTTTATCATTCAATATTATATAAAATATTTATTGAACATAATCGTAAAAAGTGATTCACTAGACTGAACTTATAAACAAATTAAGTATAAATTATATAAGTAAATATGAATTTTCAATTTATGAAACACACACGCGCGCGCTTGCGTTTTCACATTTAATTATTGAATTTATACTCTATTTCATTATAAGTGCAATATAGTAAGTTACTATTTATGTTTATGTTTAACAAACATGTTTATGTACGTATACATATATATATATATATATATATATATATATATATATATACGTGTGTGTGTGTGTGTGTGTGTGTGTGTGTGTTGTTTTGTGTGTTTGTGCTTGTATATTAATCATTTTTTCGTTAAAGATCACCTGAATTCATCCAGGAAGTCAATCTTTGACTATATATATATATATATATATATATATATATATATATATATATATATATATATATATATATATATATTAGTCAATTAATAAATAATTTTTATATTATACTTTACATATTTGAGTTATATTTATTTAGAATATATATCATTTTGTATTATGTATTTGTTTTCATTTCAAATGTACAAAACAATAATTTAATATACCCCCTTTAAAACACCAGCAATAATATTGTGTGTCAGTTTTGTATATATATATATATATATATATATATATATAATGCTTCATTTGTATTCCAAATTTTGAATAAGACCTGAGTACAAAGATTATTTGTTGCAAATCTTTTTGATATTTTATTTTACACCATAATGTTACATATACTATGATATACTTTTCTTTATAATTTGGAATTATTTCTATCACACTGTAACTTTAAAAAGCGATAATATTTAGAAGCTTTGTGAATTAATTGAAGTATTTTTATGTTTTTATTACAAACCAAGTTTTAACGTAAGAATATATGAATTCAGAAAAGATCAATTTGATTGTAAATGCCCAAAGCTAAAGAGTGCGTGACAGTTGAGAAAATCGCTACAAAACCCAGTGTGATTCATTACTCCTTGATAGCTTGAGACCCGAGCCTCGATGTGTACTGAAGTTGATATATGGTGTTTTGCTATAACATACTTCATTCTCTCTTCTTTGCTGACTCATTCTTTTCTCTTCCTTAGCCCAGTACTTCACAATAAATACATAAAAATTGCAATTCAATAGATTCAATTTAATTTATGCACACAATATCCTCTGTACACATAACTAAGTTTAAATAAACCTATTAATTACTAATTTTTTCGTGTTATACACGAATAACAACCAGTTTGCCATTAAGTCGTCATTCTAAAAACAAGACGTTACGTATTGTGGACTAGAAATAAGTTGTAAATATGTTATGCACCAATATTTTTTATACTAATGAACATTTTATGAAACCTAATACATTTTATAAAACAAATTTATTTAAATTATCTTGGAAAGCCAAAACCATTTACATTGTTAAGCTTATTTTTCCATGGTAAGATATTGTTTAGAATGTTAAATCTAACAAACTACGTATTTTAAAAAATTAACCAAATGTTTTATTTCATCAACAGTTATTTTTTTCGTGAAATGTATTACGTGTAGTAATGCTGATGTTTGTGAAGACGTAATCAATAATTTATGAGACGCAATAGACCTAACCACCGCGTTCTACTCCTTGTCTTGTAAACGTGATTATATAACAGCATAGATGGATATGAGAGTGTTATACACTATGCTTTACATTAGAATATAGATAAAGTACTAGATGTTATACAAAAACAGAGAGAGAAAACATAGATGAAAATCACATGACGAATGGTGTCATCACTCATTCTCATACCTAGATATTTCCAATATGGATTAATATTGAGATACATTAAGGAAGTACACAGAGAATCATAAACGGACAACCAGATGACGCACGGTATCAGCCTTCCTCGTGATTCCAAGATAATTTTAATACTGAAAACATTGAGATACTTTCGATAAATAAAGAGAAAAACACATATACTAACAACTAGATGACGCAAGGTGTCAGCTATCTTCGTAATTCGAAGATAATTTGAATATAGAAAATATCGATGTATTTAAGGCAAATAGCCTACACAGAGAGACACATAAACCGACCACCAGATGACGAATGGTGTCAGCCCGCCTAGTGTAACCTATATAAGGTAATATGAAGATAAAAATGCTAGAGAATGACAGAGAAATACACAGAGGAACAACCAGAGTACGAATTGTGACAGCCCTCCTTGAGATAGCTAGATAATTTAAATATGGATGAATAATCTATGAAATATACAGAGATACATATAGACTTCAACTGGATGATGAATAGTGTCATCCCTCCTCGTGATACCTAAATAATTTAAACTTAGAAAAGTATCTTGATATTCCAAAAAAATATACAGAGAGACACAAAACTGAAAACTATATGATGAATGTTAACAGCACTCATCGTTATACCTAGATATTCAAAAATTTAGTCTTTCTAGTTAATACAAAGTTTCTTATGGAAGGTTTGTATAATAAATTAATTTAACACCTTTCTAGCTCATCTTTCCTGATAGACAAGTGTGTGTAAATATATTTTTTACTATGACCACGAGGGAGAGTGCGCGCGTAATGTTTGTAAGAATTATAATTTAACTGACAACATGCTCGCAAAAATATATTTCATTAATCCTAATAATGACATATATATGTGAAATTGCCTTTGCTTTTTTCTCTCCTTTCATGTGTAAACTATTCAATTCAAATTAGGCTGAAATTTTACAGTACCTGGGATAAAGTAAGGCCTATTCTTATTTCAAAAGTACCTCCTGGCTATGCTCCACTGGTCTTTAAGGAAGCAAAAAATCCCATCTAGGTGTCCAAAATTGTAACATATTAATTAAAATAATACATTTAACATAATAAACTCTTCTGTCTAAACATAGTTTATTATTTTCAGTATTTTAAAATTTATAGTCAGTACATTATTCATGGAATAACCATTATTTTTTAAGCCTTTTTAAATTCCGGCAATTAGCTTAGTACCCATATACATTAGAACATTCCCTAAAATATAAAATGGTTAGAATTTGACTCTTAAACTCCCCTTTAAAGCGTTCAGAAAGAACTAAGCTTGATGAATGTTCGCTGGACTGCGATTTTGAACTAGTCTACCGATTCCAACTCTAAATGTTACAAAATCAGAACAATATTTATTAGTGTACTTTCAACTGTAAACGTTTTGAAAATATTAAATATTACATAGAATCGACAATGTTACTCCCTAACTTCTACTACAAATTTAAACAGTAATATAAAACCTATCTTAGTTAACTTTTGATAGAAGTAGGCTTCTCTGATCTGTGATTTACATTTTATTTCAGTAAACAAGGTAAAATGTTGCATGTAACAAAACGTGCTAAGAACAAAGTAAACAACAATGGTCATAAATATACACTTATAAATATTTTTTTATATTGAAAACAAGGCAAACTCTACGTTGGTTTCGGAAATATATTTCACTCGATCCAGCAGTGATTATACATGTGCAACGCCTAAATTGGGTTACAACCAGCAAGTTACTGCTAGCAGTGTATATACAAGGAACAATATAGTCTAAATTCGTCTACTTTGCATTTAAAGACTTTTATGAAAACTAAATTAGATTTATTTTGTACAAAATTATGCTTTCCAGGGCTTCGTATGTATATATTTTCTCTTCATCAGGAAACAAGGAAAACTCAAGTAAGTAACAAAACATACTAAGAAGAAATTAAGTAAGAAGTAAAGTAAGAAGAATTACAATGGCTAAAAATATAAACTTTTTAACATAATTACTTAAAAGGAAATTTATTTAATAAAAAGGAAATTTTTTTGGCTGTCGTCTGGTGGTCAAAATCATAGGTCAGGATGGCGGTAACTAATCTGACTATCATCAAAAGGTAGACTGCTGTCTTAACCTCGTTCTCCTAGTATTTTTTGTTCGAGCTGGAAGCATAAATTCGTAAGCCAATCTTGTGCAATAGATTTTAGTATACAATTGGTTTATTACATATTTTTCATTTCTGTAGCTACGACCTTCGTTACGACTTGTAACCATATCGGAGTGAACCTATTGTTGTTCGATAAAAATAGCGACAGAAACTAAATCCCAAGATGACATGTTTGCAGAGTTTTAAAATGTATATACGGTTTGTGTAATTAGTGAAACATTTAACTGATAAGCTAAAAATATACCCAAGAGCTGGTGTGAATATTTCATATTAAAATATCTAATAAAATCTAACGTTGCTTTACTATTGGCAAAAATTAAGGAAAGAATATTTTCCTGTACTGTTGACGCTATAAAATATAGTTTAAAATATATTAGTAGGCTGAAAGAATATTGTGAATAATACGATACGCTACCATACTGAATGCAAATATACTCTTATAAAATAATGATAAGAAATCATTGATTATATATTTCCTGTTACTAATTAATATTACTATTAATAATTTTTATAAATAAAAATAAACTTCATGTTTATGGATGTCTTCTAGGAGGAAATTAGAATAAATAATTACGTAATTATTATCTTGCAACTCTTACGATACGCACTGGACGTTGTTCTAATACAGGTAATAATCTAATACTGAAAAAAATACGAAGTGAAATAAGAATAGAATTATTATCTCTCAAGCTCTCTGGATTATTTTTGTGTCACTAATTTACATTAAAAACGCTATTGGAAAGATTGTACCGATAGAAAGGCCTCACAGTAATTATATTTCTGAAAGCGAGAGTTTCAATCAGTTTAAATTGAAAGTTTACAAAAAATAAAATAATTGTTTGCGATTATTTGTTATGACATTTTACTGGAATAAGGGAATACTTAAATTTATGTAGTTTTTATTGTTGTATTTGTATTTTCATTCTAATTAAAACTTTCACAAAAGTATTATTTATAGTATTTAGTGCATTTATAACGTAGGCCACTATGTTTCAATTTTTAGTTAATAGAATATACGTAAAATTTTAAATTACTTAAATAGAATTTAAAAAGGAATAACAATTTGCTAGTTTAAAGAATATGAGACTGCCTCACTGTGTTTAGCATGGATAAATACATATTTTTGTTTTCTACAACAAACTTTGCAGCTACTTAAGAATAATCTTGAAGGTTAGGTAGTGATATTAGCTTTAGTAATAACAAATAAAAAAAAACTGGTGTCGAATTTGGGAAATAATTCATTAATATTCTGTGTAAAGGAAAGGCTAAACATATATACGTTGTACCACTATTATAAGTATAATTTTACAACTTCTTAATTTGAATAAAACTGTTTAGCTTCTCAATTAGGAAGAATAAATTTTAATACTTTGTTGTTGCCACTTTGACGTAAACAACGAGGAAAACATTTTATGTGCTGGAATAACTGTCTGAGGAGGCCGTCTGACTGGCAAAGCGGACTGACAGAAACCACATTTACGGGACAGCTTTTCCTTATTAGGACAGGTTCAAGATTATACAAATTTTGTTTTTCTAATTTTTATATTATTTAAGTCATTAAAGAATCAAAATAAAAATGGTAAGATGATAAAGTGGCACTCTTTATAAAGATATTTTGAGTCGTAAATTATTTTTACGATATCATTTTATTTTATTCAATATTATTTATTGAAAATAAACATGGAGCATATTTTTTTTATTATTCTCATTGCAATGTTATTAAACTAATAATTTTTTGTAACTATCAATTATATTCTAATTTTATTTTATTGTAATTAAATCTATAATAATGAAATTACAATACCATTTTTATCATATAAGAAATATCAAAAAATGGCATGTAGTGTGGCAAAATCCTAAATTGTGAAAGGTAGGAATACCCCACACCATGCGTCGCGTAAGAAACAGGGAAAAAGAATTAATTGCTTCATTCATTCTTGAGGTGTCCTGCAAACAACAAATTTGCATTTCCCCATTAGGTTACATAAATTATTCCAGCCAACTGACAGATAGGCTATAGTAATGCTCTATCAAATTCCATGTTTGAAAATATACCATGTATAAAATATTAAAGTTGGCAATCATTACATTTGTAAAATGGAGTTTTTTTATTTAATAAACTTTATGATAATATGTGGAAAGATCTAAGTGAGATTGTAATTCACACAAACAATCGAGTACTTAACAGCATTGGCAGCAAATTTTAATTACATTAAGTCAATGGTACAGATAATCAGTATAGTTAATTATTTATGCAATATCGTGAGTAGATATGTTGATATTATACAGAATTAATGACGTAAATTTAATAATTCCGTGAGTAAACGTCATCATGAGAAATAGAAACTTTAATATCAGCCAGCAAACGCCGCAAGAGAGAGGAGTGTGATATTATGCAATGCAGCTATTAATTTGTTAATACTGTTTGATGTATCAGTTTAAACTGTTCTATATTTGATATACTGGCAGTTGATGATTAAAACTATCACAGGTTTATTTGTTAACTTACTTGTAAATTAATGCATGTTTTATTGCTCTCGGTTTAGGCATAGTCGTAAAGTAGTAAAACGTGTGGAAGCAGAAATAAAACTCATCGTAAACCACTAGATAATTGTATGTTCTCAAACTATACTGGTGTGCATTATTGAACGAAGTTCTTGCAAAACAGATAATTCAATATATACAGGGTGTTTACAAAAGGGTATCACAAGCTTCTGTGAATGATAGTACTCATTATTTAAAATAAACAATTTTATATAACCGTAAGCCAATAATGTCTCGTTTAACTTCTAACCACAATCATGTATATTTTATAAACACTTATTATATTCAAAACTATTTAAAGTAAAGAAAAAAGAATTGGTGCGTAGGTTTAAATAGATAGTAGAAATATAATAACAAAATATTTAAGTTAAATAACAAAACCTTCAGAAAAAAATACTGGATACCAAATATTATATATTAATACAATAAATGTAAAAATTTCATTAAAATTCCAACAGTATTTGTTTTAACGAGATTCGTTCATGCGTAAACGAGAGCGAACACTTACAGAAGTCGGGAATAGCAAATATTTTTCCAGGGACTCGAACCCTTGTACGGCGGAGCAAGTACTTTTTGTGATTAAATGTTTATTGATAAATTAAATAAGGCTATTGCCATTTGTACACATTTGATTATTGTAAACAAAAGTCGTTTGACAGGTATTTGGTCTCCCGATCATATGGTATTTATGTTTAGTTATTTAAAAACGCATATGTGACAGATACAAACAAATAAAATATAATTGAATCGTAAAAAGTGAGTGCTCTGTGGTTTAATGGTAGCACATTCACCCAGCAAGTGAGAGATCCGTGTTCGACTCCCGTCGGAGCAAGTACTTTTTGTGATTCAATGTTAATTGAAAAATTAAATTTCTATATTATATATATGAAATATATAAATAAAAACGTTTCCTTCCATCAATTTTTAAAGTTGTAACTTTAAATAAAAAATACCAGGACCGTCAAATAAATATAGTTCGAATAGAATCTAAAAAAACTAACACGAATATAGCTTAGTAATTCCGTTATAAGAGAAAACAACGGCTATTTCGATCGGTAAGATGTCACATATTCTTTTCTTACTCTTGAAACAATAATGTTCTGGTATACGTGGTAGCCTAGTGTTATTTGAACTAAATTAACTATTAAGTAAACTGAGGTTACTTAATAGTTTATAATACCTAAATAAAATATGCAAATTTGATAGTGTTAAACCAATTTCATTATGTAAGACTTTAAAAAACGATCCAATGTAAGGCTCGATTTATGTTCTCTGAAATATAAAGAACTATGTCCTCAAAGCACAATCTTACAATATAAAATTTAAATATATGGAATACAACTATGTGGTTTTTCCAAGCCTAATCTGGAATATACGCAATGCTGTCACTGACCAGGATAACCTTTTTGACGCTTCGAAACTTATCTCCACATTAAGGTATTATTTTTAGGATATGAGTATACGGCCTTTAGGCTGTACTTATGTGTTTGGATATTAGGAAATGTAGAAAAATCTATATGAAATCTGTATCTAATATCAATTCCTCTATCACTAACCAAGATAATTTTCTAGCCCCTCGTAACATATCCTACGTTTAGAATAGTAGTTGAAGAAGTAGGATACAAGTCATCGCAACTTAAGGGTTCCAAATTATATGTTTTCAACATAGGAGAGTTAGTGTTATCTGTTTATCCTATATCAATATACTATTTAGAAAACGAGTTCATACATTTTTTATTAGTATAGTAGATAACCAGTAGATGATTTTATGCGAGGTCATTTAAATTATCGTGACTTTGAAAAACCTTTTCTTAACAAAATTAATAGAAAGGTAAATTTTAATGACACCGGCAATATAAAGTGTGGTATGTAACATAAAATCTAGTTTGAAAGACTGTAGAGCTCCAGATTTAACTATGAATATATTAGTACTAAACAAACAAACAAACAACCCCAAACCAAACCCCAAAACCCCAAAGAACCCCAAAGAATTTCTTGTTTGGTTTGTTGTATTGTTACAATAGGAACTAAAATACGTATAATATTAATATTCTTCTTAAACTAAAAAGAGCATACTAACATATAGTACGGTTTTATATATTTATATATATATATATATATATATATGTGTGTGTGTGTGTGTGTGTGTGTGTGTGTGTGTGTGTGTGTGTGTGTGCGTGTGTGTGTGTGCGCGCGTTATTTGAAATAGTTACATTTAAATAACCAAGCAAAACCTTTCTGCTGTGATATTAAATAAGTTCAGCTATCCCAAAGCCAATGAATATTTTAGCATTAAGAGTTACCTATTGTAGCTTAAGCATTACTAGTACTATAGAAGTGTAGGCACTTTTTCAGGAGTCTAAATATTATTACTGCATTCATGTTCAAAGACACTATTCATTAATCATAAGTTAAACAAAAATATTGTTTAAAAGAGTATACTTTTACTGTGAGATCTAATTAAAAGAGATAGAAATTATCACCCTTGAGGATAACCTATGTGCTATAGCAAGAGAATATAAATTAGGTTATATGAACCACTTTTTTATGTTGCTATGCTAAAAAGGACTATTTATTACTAGTAAAATGAACAGTAAATTCATAAATTAACAGATAATTTAGCAAATTAAAATCCTTAATGGTAGAAAATAACAGTTTAACGCTCATATTTCCCTTACATATAAAGGGTAATACTAGAAGTTGTCTTTCTTTAAATAATAAAAGATCAACGTTCTGTAACAAAACTGTTATTTATTGACGTATAGATCTAATGTTGTTTTTTTATTTACAACGAGATTTTATATTATGACAGTATGTAACATTATAAACTCAGGTTCACGCTAGCACAATTAATATTTCCTGCACTAGCTTACACACTGGCTAGTTCATGGTAAATTCAAAGACTGCGGCAAGCGTGAAAAGTGGCGGGTCAACTTCATTAATGATTTCCCAGCCTGGCTCACCACAGACTCAATTGCGTCTACAAGTAGTTTATATTTCTAATAAAGTTTTAAAACAGTGAAAAGTTATATGTTTACTAACTGTATTTATAGTATTGAGATTTTATGGTTTTGCAAAAAAAAGAAGCAATTTATAATTACTTAATTATTTATTTAGCTGAGTGTCAGAAAGCCTGTCAGTCGTATTTCTGCCATTATATACTATTATAAAACACTACCAAATCATAAAGCATTTTAATTTTGAAGTAGATCATAAATATTAAAATTATAACTCTGTGTTTGTTTTTATTATTCGTAAGAAAACTTTATCGACATGGAGGTAATATTTATAAAATACAATTAGAAATGAATATAAATTAAATTTATCATTTTAATTGCAGTAAGTAATGAATGAAAAGAGAAATAGTAGTATAAATATAGTAAGTAATGACAGTGTGTATTTATTTTTTTATGTTAGAAACTAATAATTAATTGTGTAAAACTTTAAAACTCAAAACCACAAATTGATCAAAATTGGAGTCTGCAAGTCTCAATGACACCGTAATTTTGAGTAAAAGTAAATGAAACGCATACAGCACATCCATTGAAATAATAATTTTTATCACAATTTACAGACTGTTGTCGATATATTTGTTGTTCAATGGTGTTTAATTTGCTATACATTAAAATGGGTTTGGTTGCCGATATGAGATTTTCCTTAAATCATTTAGGGAAGAAATAATATTTGTGTTTACAGGCCACATATACTTGAATCGCTTTGCGATCCTTACATCAGGTATCAACTGTATTTGGGCAAAGAGAAAGTTGTAGTCATTTATTAGACGACGATAAATGAAAATACTGCAGCTTGCATTTCTTTTTTAAAAGATAAGTTTCTGAATATTTCTAGATAGTAATATTCTTATATCAGAATGATTAGTGTTTTTCTTTTTACGTGTTTTCAGATAAAGTTACCGCCATCTAGTAACGGTTAATTTTGTTGTAAACCTTTCTTTGTTAATCACATTGTTTTCTTAATGTAATGGACACATTTATTTTACTTCTTTCAATATCATTACCATAAGGCCAGGCTACAAAAGTCATTATACGTTTTCTAATCACCGTTAAATAAATATTATAAGTAAAAGACATCTTAGTAGTTCTACTAAACATGTTCACTGCACTAGAAACTTTCATCATACCACTGTTTCAACAGCAGGTTGTCATACAACTGTTTTGATTTTTTTAGTATATCAGGAGTCTAGCATGTCAATTTATGTTTTAACAGTCTAGTAACTGTAACCGAATAACTACAAACCATGTTAAGGAGAAGAACCATGTTCTGGCCTATAAATCAAATTAAAAACCGGAAATCGAACATTTTCATATGCTTAAGAGGCCTACTCAAATGTTTCAACATTTCCGACCAAGTACGTTGTAGGTTTATGCTTATGTGAAATAAACCGTTTAATGGAATCTGGCACTAAAATATAATTGTTTAAACCTGCCTATTTTATCGCAATTAAAAGAACTATTAAAAAATCATAAGATAATCTTTGTATCATGTCAAATAACGCACGCACTGTTAATTTCATTCAAATCCAGTGGATGAGAGTTGAAAACAACGTTTTTAGGAAACTCTCTTTCATCTGCGCCGATAGAGTGTGAAGTGTAAAGTATTCAGCATTTCAGCTAACTCTACTCTCAAACTCGATCATTGCCATTGAGGTATCCAGTAAACTTTAGTAATAAATGTATAACATATGAGTTGTATTGGTAACGTATAAAAATTTTTATACGTTCAATGTTTCTGTGTGACAATATTAATACTTATAATAAATACTCAAGTTTTTGTAAGAAATCCTCATTAACATTGTAAACTTAAAGTATGCAGGATTGTGGAAAGGAAAACAAAATCTATGTACATTTTCTGATAAAACATTGTAATTTCTGTAGTTTTGTGCAGTTAACACAATTATAAAATTATGAGTGTTTTAAATTAAAAAAATGAAATTGTATTATAGATAAATAGTGCAATACCATTAAATACTGGATTCTTTATATGTTATGAAATGTCGACTTGTGGTAAAATAGGAGATCACAGATCTCTCTAAATGCTTACAACACCAGCATGCCAGCATCCCTGGTAGTCCAAAATATATCTTGTAATTGAGATGAACATTTTGTTGTTTACTAAAACGACTAGATTCAGATATTTGTTTGCTTATTTTCATACTTCTCATCATTCTTTAATTTAATTGTTAGAATGGAACTACTTGCTTATTTTCTGGTACTATAATACATAACTTTTGTTTTTATGGTTTTATAAACCTTTTAGAACTAATTCCCTGCTCAGTGATGTCACAAGACAAACTTTCTAAAATTAAGAAACAAAAACATGTTGTAAACGGTATACCTATTTATGAGTTTTTTTGTCTGAACGTTTTGTAGCAACTTCGGTATACTAGCGTAGCTATGAGAAGCCCAGTTAGAGCATAAGTTCATATTGCCATCAGAAATGTAAGTGACGTGCTTCTTATAGGAGGAATAGTATAAGAGTTGTTTCTTTCATGCAACATACCGAGTTAAACTAAAATGATAGTATGTCGAATAAATACAATACAGTCCAAAATAACACAAAATAATACAGTAAAATTATTTTTTTATCATTAAAATTTATAATTAATCTCGATAACTTGTGTTATATTATCATAATTCATAAGTTTGCTACTATACTGGTCAGCTTCCTTCAGCTAACCCATTCCCCATAGGTCAGTTGTCACGCTATCTTTAGCATGGACTCTGCTGCCAAGACTATGTTCTCTCTTACTCTAGATAAGAGTTTCGAACGTGTCAGTTATGAAGACTCGTTCCTTTTATTGAGGCCTTACATGGTTTACTGCATAATCCCAGTTGTATTTATCGCCTTGGGAGACACAAAATTCTGTTTTATCCTTCATTTACGTTGCTTCTAAATCTAAGTTTAGTGAACTTGTTTTTATTGCATTATTCTTTAATTTATTTTTTTATATGTTGTATTCACAGGCATTGCGTAAACTCAGTGACAAGGGGGGGTTGGAAATTGAAATTGTAGCGCTATTTTGTGTGGAAAATGAAAACAAATTTAGGGATTTGGCAGTCCTCGTTTCATATGTAAACTCAGTACCTCTCTCCTGTGTTCAATCCCTCTCCTTCTATAAACAAGTAGCTTTTAAATTAGTCCACTCTTATTAACTGTATAAACGAAATTTCATGGTCTACTCTATCAACGATATCTTAATTCTATCTCGCACTGGTTAATTTTCCTGATACACTGTCTTGTACATTTTGTTCTATACAAGACAGATTATCCTCAATTCCATCTACATAGAGATATCATTAAATTTTTATATACTCTTAAGAATCTATCAGCTCTCATCATATCAGATATTTTATAATTTTTCCTCCTTACAGTAAAATATGGCTTCCATAAACCATACTTTATTATCGCCGCGCCGGGGGAGAAATAGTTACTACACTCCACTTTGATTGGCTTGCAACAAGCATTTTTTAAATTGCAGTAACATAACCAGGTTTGTATAAATGGTATAGGTTTGTTTCATTGGATTAAATTTGGTCTATCATTGTAAAACAGGAGCTTTTAGTGCACAGTTCCTTCAGCTGTTCAGCCGCACACTGTAAACTTCACGGGTTCTCAGAAGCATCTGAAAGTACTCGTAGTTACCCAGCCGCGATGTATTTGGGTTGCACGAACGACGTTAGTGAAGTGCGCTTGAGTCAGGTTATAGCAAAAACTCGTGATGTCCCTCTCAAGTATTTTTCACTACCAAGACTTGATCTGTGTGCAGCTCACCACGTAGTCCGGCCTTTAAGTAATTGCGCTAAACATTAGGTAACTTTACTACTAAACAACACTATACTATCGGCATTATATATGTTTGGTGTGGCTCTGCTTTAACCATTTCTTGGTTACAAACGCCCCCATACAGCTTCAAGATTGATATGGAAAATATTTTATCTTAAACACTGAAACGTGCATATAAAAGGTTACATACTATTAATCTAAGAATAACCAAATCGTAGTGTTATCAATGTTTTACTCTAGCATTTACAGTTTAAACGAAATTTTGAAAAACCGAATAAAATATTTTAGCTTTTATTTAGGAAAAAGATTAAATCTTTATTATATTAGAAATTTTATATTATAGTAACTGCATGATTATTAGATAAGCTCACTTTCCGTTCCTACTTTCCTATCCAATCCTGATTGTGGACCTCATTGGACATGTCACAAGTATTCGACAAATCCATTGATAGTAGATATTGGGTATTTAAAGTTTTGATAACTTTTACTCCTAATAGTAAGCTTTTTGATATTGCTAATCCTAAAATCGTACAATGAGTAGTTTAACGATTGTTCAATAACCATCATAAGAAATTATTATATGGATGTAGAAACTAGTATTTCATATAAATTCAAAATAAGGTGTAGTTAAGCAAGATAATAATTTATAATCACGGACCACCAGAGTGTTTATAAACTGATTCATTATGACGTTTGCCTGATTATATTTAATAAATCTATAAGATTAAATAAAAAAATTGTAATTTAATTAAAAACAGTTACTAAGAAAACAAATTATAATTTAATATAATCTCATTTTAATTTTGTTACAGTAATTAGCTTGACCTTTAATACACATCACTGTCTTTATATGAATTATTTTGTTACTCTTTTTAGTAATTAAATAATATTTTTCTTAAAGATTCGTCATAACAAATCTAAACAATATAGTTTATTGCACGCGTTAAGAAAAAAATGCTCAATAAAATTGTATTTATTACGATTATCTCAGACTGAGTGTTTAATAGCATTCAATTCTTTTATCATTTTTAATATACCTTTTCATAGTGATTAATACGAGAATGTATTTGTACGAATTTCTTAGCACAAAAATCTGAGAAACCCCTCATTGAACTTAGTCCTTAAAGAGCCGTAGCGCTTCATTTCGGAGTGGCAGTATATTCAGAAATCATACAGTTGGGGGTAGAAGACGCCTTCTGTCGATATCCCATTAGAAGGAATGCTGGGCACTGTGTCTCATTCATGCCACCTTGGAAGAAGGATCGCAAACTCTGTTCCAGCCTCTCAAGCCAAAGCGGACAGGGGAAAGTCCTCCCTCATGTACAGGCTTGAAACAACCTTTAACATAAGTGAGCTTGACCCACTTAAACAGTAATCTATTTCATTTCAAATACTAGTTGCGCTGTTATAAAAATACCTTAATAAACGAACTAATAAATTTTTGCACATAAGGTACTCAAAACTGGTGAGCTTCCTTGCCATTGTGTATAAAATTTGTACTGTGTCACAAGAAAATATAAAGTGAAGGACACACACACATGCCATATTTTCCCAATTTACATTTCGAAAGATAAAACCTTTAATCACGCAAAACATATTATACAACATTATTTTAAAATAGTGAACAAAACTAATTTCTGGGAATTTCACTTTCTCCTAATATCGGAAGACAAGCAAAAGAAATACGTAGTTTGATGCTTTTGACCAAAGTATGTTGAGAAGATCAAAATCAAATATAGCGCCAGAAATTTCCTAGACAGACGGTTTTTAAGGTTTCTAAAACCTTAATTTCATATGCACGTAATTTCTCGGTTGAGACAACAACGCAAACTCAACTATGGATCCTAACAATTATAACAAAAGTGAATTTAAACGGTCGGAAAATGTCGCTTTTTATCGGAATTAGTTTTTGAGACCTTTATATATAAACAATTACTTGATGGAAGGATCAGATTAGTTGGGGTCTTAAATGTAATTGCTTCAAAACAGAATTACATGTTTCAGAATTATGTCTGGGAGCGTCGTTTCACCGTTGACAGTTAATAACTGGCTTGTGCAACCTGTTTCTCCTGGCTTGTCCAAGCGTATTTTTTAAGTGGTCGTGCTCGTTCTCACACTAAATGATTTCTTTGAAACAAGTACCGTTGAAATTGTAATAAAATTGTTCAAGTAGTTGATGTCTAATCTAATAAAACATTCTTATTTTATTTACCTTTCATCCATTCATATTTATTTGTCAATTTTGGTTTCTTTAGCTAAAGTTTTTGTAGTTGGTAATCTTTTTATATAAAATACAAAATAGCAGCTAGCAAATAAACGAGACATTTCTTGATCAATAAATATATGACAAATATTGATTTAAACTAATAATACTATCATCCACATATGTGTATAATGTTTATATGGAATAGGGCCCCATAGTATTACATCATAGATGTTTCAACTAAAAAGTTTACGCCCTTAGATTTTTAAAATTACGTACGAAGTCATGAGTAATTGCTAGTTCAAGAATAATATAACATTATTGGTATTAAGTTTAGTTGCTTCTAACTCTTTGGTAAATAAAACATTCGTTGATGAAGTCAATATTGATAAATATTGTATTTTTATTTATTAGATTTTTCTTTCTTTACGCTAAGTAGACAAGTTCAATTTCCTGTATAGATTTAACGTAAATTCTAAGTAAGTGTAAAAAAGATATAGTTTACTGTATAAAAGCTAAGGAAGTTGAATACTTTTTTGCGCAGCAATCAGTTCAGCACTTAAGCAGGTTTCTGCTAACGAGACAGTCCTGAATATTTTATGAAATAATTAAAAGCTAATAAAATGTTCTCGTTACCTATGTTAGTTATTCTTAGTTTTTGAAAAGTACTTCAATGTATTTGTACTGGTAACCTTCTGTATGTGCATAGGGTTAAAATATTGAATCATACAGAAACAAACGCTTGAATTATTTGTATGATTAAATAGAATAAATAAATAACGTCTTTATTTGAAGCGATTTTCAACATAACATTGTTGTTTTTTTTTTTTCAAAATAACTCGTCATACATTTTCAATCAAGGTACATACAAATCTATATATCATCATCCAAGAAATACAAAATTAAACTAATCAATCCTATAATACATTACATTAAACAGCTATTTAGAGGTGAAACACTCCTCCTCCTCCAAAGCCAGTCTGAGATTGTTTTAAAAAGAGGAATATCCATAAGCCTTTAGACTATGAGGGACGCTGTTGTATATCTGGGGGCCAAAGTATCTAAATCCATTCCTCCCCATCTCTAGCCTGACCCTGGGCATCTTCAGCATGGCGTCCTGCCGAGTGTGACAGTCCCTAATCTCATCCCGGGTCTTTAGCATCCCCCTGAGTTAAGAGGGGTTTCCCGTCAGCAACACCTTGTGAACAAGGCAAGCCACCTGAAGTTTGAAAATGCACTTTATCGGAAGGATCCTTGTTGTACGGTGATACTGGCTAACGTGATCAAATTGTCTCAGACCGTACACAAATCTTACAACAGAGTTCTGTAACCTATCAATTAGGACCGTACCCTCAAGGGTCAATCTTCCCATAAATACAGGAAGAGCATAAACAATAACTGGGAAAACCACAGCTTTGACAATCTTAAGTTTCACTTCCTCCTGGAGTAATCCCTTAAACCTAAAAAATACTCTTAACCTATTCATTACACCACGATTGATATTTTGAACATGGTTCAAGAAGGTTAACTGCCTGTCAAAAGTAACGCCAAGGATTTTTTCTGTGTCCGAAACCTGCAAAGGAACACCTCCCAAGGAAACTCCCAAGGGTCCATTACTAAGAAAGACTGCATTTGAAGAGGGGTAAAAATTAACACGTGAACACTTTCTTGGATTCAACTGAAGCCCGTGATCGTCAGCCCAGAGCCTGACCCTCAACAAATCAGCATTAATCTGCTGCATTGCCAAGGAAGACTGTAATGGAGGATATGAAAACACAAGCTGAGTGTCATCAACGTAGGAGTAAATGTACTACTATTTCTAAAACTAATAATAATCGACTGCTGCTTTTAGAACGTGTGCTACAGATACTTCGTATCTGAGTACGGTAATATGACAGAAAGAGTATCTATAAATTTTAACGGGTGACCTAACCACTGTGACATTTAATTATGTATTGTTAGATTTAATAATTGCAATAGTTAATATGGAATGAATTCACGTTGAAAGCATTGGAATGTGTCTTAGCAAGTTTTAGTCCACGTTACAAATAGTGATTAATTTTATTTTAACTTAATATGGCATAGGTAATCTAGAGACACATACATCTTATCTAATGGATTTAATATATTTTTGTGATATAAAATATTATTCGCGGCTTAAATTAAGTACCAAATTCACCAATAAATAAAATATTGTCAGCTATTGCATAATATAATAGATTAAATAACAGAGCATAAAAAATACTTTGTCGAAATTTACTCAAAGTTTGTCATTAACATAGATCTAACTGGAAGTGTTGTGTATGAAGCTGATTTTACCTTTGATTTCATTATGTATTAGTATTGTATTACCCTTAGAAAGTTAGGAGAGCGCCATGTATCCTGTCACGAAACACTTGAATGTTAAAACGTTCGCTTAACATCAGCCAAATCCTACAGATAGACTGTACCGAATGACGATAACACATGGTGGTGGTGACTTCTGAGGTCGTAGTAATAAATACTCGAATTGCAAAGTTTACTCATAAGTTCAATTTAATCAGAGAAACTTACAAGCACCACTTTTAGTTGGTAAATTAAATGTATACCTTGCCACGTTGCTGCCAATTAGAGTACAAGAACTAAAAATGTATATCTGATAGGTGGGCCTAAAATATCCAATGTTCTATGGAATCATGCCTACGATGTTTTACTTTATAAAGCATTAAGATTTCACTTCCCTTCGCAATGTGTAGGACTCACAACCCGGGCGTCGGCGTCTTGGCACGAGACATTGAAGCTGTAGTCTAAGAACGGTTATTTCTAGTCGGTAATTACTAGAAGAGAAGTCCAAGTTATGAAAGTGGTAGCCATCTACTCAAATAATACGTGAGATACGTGAGCTCGCCTAAAACAATTTCGCGACGGTATTAGCCATTTAATGATACAAATTACTTATTACAACAACGTGCTCGCCTGAAGGACGACGCCACAACTTTTATCTATTTCAATCAAGCAAATAAAAGATCTTCATGGGTAAGTTACTTTACTATTTACAACTTTACTTTATGTTACATTCATTTTTATACGTTTAGCATCAAAGGGCTAATTTAATAATACGAAAAGATAAATTTTACTTACGGACAAAGCGCGCGAGATCTGATCGGTCACGTAGTTGGGCTGCTACAAAGGGTTAGAAGAAAATATTCATACGCGTGCCAATTAGGTAGTTACTCCGCCAATAATTTAGTTCCGGAACATTGGATAAAAAAAATAATACTAAATTATACTGACTGACTAGGTTGTGAAATTTACATTATATAAAATATAATGAACTAATTAACGGTACAAGACATCACAATCATTGAACACCATATTGCCTATTTAAGATGAAGCTTTACGTAAAATTTTAAGCGTATAGGAATCATACAGGCAGCAAGACTAAAATAAACTGATCTAATGCAAAATTTTATGAGCCATAGGCTTTGCTAATGCACAGGCTATAATACAAAAAAGGAGGAGGTACACGACATTACCTGTCGTAACAGGCTTTGCTGTGTTGACATTTAAAATTTGAAATCTAAAACTGTACTGTATTTTCTCAAGATGTCCTGTGGGTATTAGACAGGCAGAGAATCAAATAAATAAGAATTTGAGATGAGAATGAAGCATTACGTAACTCATTCTTCTAGAAAGTAACATTCATCCAAAATTTAAGTTTGCTTGTAAATTTGATATAGCTATATATTTTGCCTTTTCAGTTGTTTCCAAGACAAATATTAGATGTTTTACATGCAAAGCAAAATTAACCATTACAAAATATATTATTAGCAATTAATAACCTATTGACGCTAAAATATTATAAACATGCAGAAAACGGGTATTCGTTCGAAATTTAACCTAATAAATACAAAAAACGTAAGAATAAATAGAGTAAATACTAGTCAACAGATAAAATATTATAACAGTTTAACAACAGTTATCGGTTGAGGGTGGTCCAGTTGGCGGAGCCCCATGCACCGAGAAAACTCACTACGAAGGCATTCACAGAGATTCCATAACCCCCATCCGACATCAGTCCCGCCACAGGAGCATATTTCTCCATCTTCTTCTCCCTGACCAGTGTTACCGACGGCTAGCCGTCCCCATAGAAGGCTATGACGTCAACTTTGCGCACCATGTTGCTAGTCCGGTCAGTCGTCACTACGTCCGGTCGGCAGCTTGCCACCTCCTCTGGACTTCTATTTCATCCATAAATCTCCTAGAACGGCACCCTCTTGTCCAGCCTTACTTATAGAAGGTGCCCACGGATCTCTGACGGATGGCATGGTGCCTCTTCGTTATTGCGGACATCAAGGGCAAGAACAGTCTTCGTTATCCCACCGCCGACTCCCGTTCAGTGGCAGAAGGTTTCAGACTCTCCCGGTGCATAAACATACAATTAGCGAAACGGGTGTGTCTACCTCCTCGGAGCATATGATTGGAGGTAGGGCATGTCGTCACGACCTAAGCTACTATGCTTTGGTCCGGCTTCGCGGAATGAGCAGCTTGGCTTTGAAGCTGCAGTCCTCGTCTTAGAGCGGATGACAGCGACTTCCAGCCTCAACCCGTCCACGATGATAGGCCACCCCGCACGAGGCACCACCAGCTGGAAAGTCAGCCGCCCCTCACGCCACCCCCACCGAATCGTAGGTAGTCGCTTGGAGAGAGGCAGTTCCTCTACCCGGGCAGCAGAGCGATTCCCTGCGGAGACAGATATGCCCACAGGACAAGATGACGTGTCTTGGATCGGGATATATGAGCAGCCGGAACGCATTCCTTGCTGCGGCTAAACCGGCCTGATCGGAAATGGGGAGGAGTCCCATCCCACCCTACAATGGTAGGAGCTCTGCACTCACCCCCGAGGGGAAACCGAGGGTTTTCTTGCCATCCGCCCTCATCACTGAGCCCAATGCATTAAGGGAGGTCTTCTTTGTTCTCGCCGTCCTGAGGTTGAAGTCCGCCTGGGGGACTATAAAAGTCCTGACCGTATCCAACTTCTTCCAGGGAGCCAGCTCACTCGCAAAGATATTAGCGGTATCCCGCTGCAGACTGGCAGTGGTAGCCACTGGTCACCTCTCATACCATTGGGCACCTCAAGATGATTTCTCCATCCCCGAAGACTCGGAGGGAAGAGCCATATATGGTGAATAGGGTCGGCCTCACGGTCCTGGCAGTGACATGGAGAGTCGCACATTTATAGGGCTCGAACCTGAAGTGTATATTACATTTTAAGTTACGTCAATAAATTGAATTTCCTTGCAATATTTAAATAATAAATTATAGACAGGTAGTCACTTTAAAATGCTTTAGTATATGTTAGCATAGTGAGGCTGCAAGTGTTATTATGTAAAATGTATACATACAATGTAATATGTTTACAAATCAATAAATTTGATTTATATATATATATATATATATGATATAATATATATATATATATATATATATATATATATATATATTATAAATATATTTATATATATATATATATATATTTATATTAATAAAATATATTAAGGACAACACTTCTTTAAACCCATTAATATTTCGACAGAATTATCGTTGTCAAAAATGATATAACATATAAATATAATATGTATATAAACAAGAAATAAAAAATTTTACACGTAATTTTTTGAATCTACTGAATTATCCTAATACTAAATTAAATAATGAGAATCCTCTTTTGAATTACTAGTATATACAGGGTGTAACACGATTAAACCGACAAATTTCTGAGGTAGTTTATTCTCATCCAAATAATGAAAAGTTTTCATATAAACATATAACCGGTAACACTATGTTCGGCTAGCTACAGATTTTACCCAATTTTCTGGAAAAGAACGGAAATGAAGCGAAACTTTTTTCACAAAATTTTGTTATTGTGTAAAGCTTGGTGTTCAATTTATCGAAATGTATATCAAATTAACTAAACATTTTTATAAAATACATGCAAGACCTGTAAACGACCCATCTATGAGATATAAGATCAAATAGCTATAATCAGTTACAAACAGATGCTTTGTTTATATTTGAAGTAAATTAAAAGAAATGTTATTAGAAATAAATGTTGTGTAATATAGACCAATAATAAACAAACATTATGTTTTAATAGAACGTGTCATTAATTCCACACATACATATAATATGACTGATAATGTTATATCGGTTTATTAAATGGAAATTATTTGTAAAAAATTGATTAATTAAAAATATTTCAGAGATAAACATTGTGTACAGATCCAAATGGCTGCTGCATTGACTGTTGTTGTTTATTATTGCTTTTATTCTCACAATGTATATGTACTGTTTAAGTACCAAATTTATTTTTAATCGAATATAAATTAAGGAAATTTTACTTCACCGGTTTTATCCAAAGCTTTGCTTGGACAAAATACACATAAGAACAGACATTGTTGTAAATTTCCAACACTTCTAAGCCCTTTATGCTTTTTTTATAATGATTAATACCGTATATAAAAACCAACTACTACTACGAGTATATTACTTCTGAGAGGATGTTTTTATCTATTGTGATAACATTGATATTGTAATTGGTTTCTCAACATTGACCGGCTGCCAGATTGATACATTAAGTTATATAGCAAAGCTGAATAATATAACTATTTAATGTAACAGAACAACATTTGTCATTATAATATTCTAAATTATGAATATTCAAATTAATAACCTTTCATATATTTGAATGGCCGCTATGCTGAAAATTTTATTGAACTAGTAACGATCTCAACCTAGCAAAATACATATTCCATAAGTAGAATACTTCTTCCCAAATATTATTGCTATATAACATCTGTATATGTAAATACGTTGTAAATGTTTAATGAAGCAGTTTGTATATAAACCTCCATCATGTCTTCTTACCATAGTATAATAACAATAGTTTGACAGATATTTCAAAATGAAAATTCTAACATTTAGTTTAAAACTGTTCCACAGCGCTTTCACCTAATTGGCTTTTTTCCGTAGAGTTTTACAAATCAGAACGACCAATTATAAATACTTGAATAGACAAAATTACGAAACTTTCTAAAAAATACTTTTCTTTCTATAAATTTCTGATAAAATATTCCAACCCGTTCAATCACGACAAGTCAACATCCAATATTGAGAAACTCCCCAGGGAGTAGACTCAAGATTGCATGGTTGGCCAGACATCGTTTAGCACGCAATTGCTGTGTAATTGTCTCAGTACTGCACTTTAATGGCTATATTCAGATATTATTCTTAGGCAAGTCAACATCAGACTCACCATTAATTAGGAGTTTTTTTGTTTTTGCCTTCACTCCCAACATTTAATCTCGCAACTAGATAATTTCCAAATGAAAAAATCGATAATTTATTCTGCATATCACGTAATGACGTTGGTCATGTTTTGAATTAATGATTTTCGTAACTTTATGTTTTTTAATTTGACAAAAATACATATTTGTTATAGATTAATTACTTTCTTGATTAAATGTTTGAGGTTATCTTAGTTATATCTGATGATTATATAGTTTTTCATGATTTAGCAAGAATATATTTTCGGAATTTTCTTAAAGTGAAAAAATATAAAATTTTTTACCTCCTGGATTACCTGTATGGCTAGAAATATAGCGATTGAAACATTATAGCTATGTAATACAAAACAATATAATAAAGTCGTCTAAAACGTGACCGAACGCAAGTATTTACTTATACCACAATATAAACTCTTCCATGTGTTATCACTCATGATAAAATTTAATATTTTGTATTTAATTTGTTCAAGAACTTCAATTCAGAGACTTTTCACTTTGCCTTCCCTGTTCATCACAAGACCGTTGTTGTATTGTTAGAATGTAATTTAGTAGTACTTAAAATGTGATGTTAATTCCATCTCATCTCACATAATATATTGCAGTCCCAAAGTTGCAGTTTCCGTTGAGATTTCCTATTCAATTATTGTTTAACTGTTTCGTTTGATAGCACTCCTACGCGACATTGGTAATATCGTTAAGGCGTAAATTACAAGTTTACTTCCACAACAACAGATAGAGATGTTCTTGCCGACTGAGAACACCAAGAAAGAGGTACCAGAGAATCAAACAAAACCTGTTGATCGTCTAAATAATCGTGTCTTAACTTCATATTTTTCGAAATAAAATTAATATAGGAACAATACAGAGTACGGGACATATGATGGTCTAGTTAGGGAGTGTGGAAAGCTAATGCTCAGGTTTCCATGGATTCACCCAAGGATGGACCGTCCAAGCGACACCCCGCAATCACGACTGGCTTTCACTATTGTTACTTTATTACCTGTTCAATATTTTTACTTATTTACTCGTTACTCACATATATCTTTCATACTATATTATAGTACACAGTGTTAATTACTAATTAACTCTAACTAACAATGACTTATATGCCCAAGTCGTAAATCGGTGGTGCCTTCGGTATTACCTGCCATGCCCGATACAATTAGGTATAGTAAGATATTAAATAAAGTAAAATAACCATTGACACGCAATTGAAAGTTTAGGTCCGTATTGCATGAATATAGGGTTAGTAAGATAGTAAATTGTAAAAGAATTGAAACTACCATACAATATTTTTGGGTATAGGTTTGCATAAATCGAACATAGTTAAGTAAGACAGTATATAAAGCAAAATTAGAAGTTAGGTCTGTATTACACTAAAATTGGTTAATTAAAATAGTAAATAAAGTAAATAACTCCAAAAACGTAATTTCAAAGTTGGATTATTATCACAAGAACACTGACTGAGTGATATTAAATCAAATAAAGATATAAGGTACCTAATTTAGTGGTTATGCCCGTAATGAATGAACATAGGTTAAATAATACAGTAAATAAAGAAACAAAGTATCGAGAAAAATATGTTGTGAGTCCGTAATGCTGGAGCATATTAAAAACTATACAAAATATGAACGATAGGTTAACTAAAGTAATATAAATCCAAGAACAATATTTTATACATTAGGTTCATATTTGAAGATTAATTGGTTATCACTTACCAGTGGCAGTTGGGGTTATGATATCACCGCACCTTACGTCTAAACGTCATAATCGTAACTCGTAGACTGAACTCTTAGCTAGTCGGTCCGTCTGACTTGTTTGCGCTGGAGAGCATGCACGAGTGGTGTTACTTGCCTCAACATGTCAAGCGCATAACATGTCTTGGCCTGATATTTAAAGCAAACTGGTCATGTCTTGATCACGTTAAGTATTGTCGACAAAAAAACTAATCTTTGAAAAATTTTTTAATTTATTATTAATAATTACAAAAAATAAACTTAATTTTACGGTACCTCACAGAATTAATCAATAACATGACTGTATTTTTGCAAGAAATTACATGCAACTCTTTTTTAAATTATTATTTTTTAAATTTCAAATCTAGGTAAAACATAAATTTTATACAAATCTTTATAAACGTTACTAATAATATAAAATGTCTGATTGTAAATAGATAATTTTTTTTATTCCAATTATTAAATAAAATCTAGGTATAACACTGCAAATCTTGGATGAGATTAAAAACCTAATTTTTAATGTATCGGATTTAATAATATATACTTTTTATTATTAATACGAACCACTTCACGCCATGTAAAAACGACAGTCCTTTCGAAAATTAGTTCATAAGATTAGTAAAGAAATATTTTTACTTTAAAACCAGTTTTACAGAAAGCATAACGTCCTGGTGTAGTAAACTCCCTAAATAGTAGAACATTTCAATTTAATTGTAAATGTCCTAAGCTAAAGAGTAAGTGACAGTTTATAAAATCGCTCCAAACTCAGCGTGATTCATTACCCCTTGATAGCTTGAGACCTGAGCCTCGATGTGTACTGAAGTTGATAAATCGTGTTTAGCTATAAACATACTTTATTATCTCTCGTTTACTGACTTTGCTCTCTATTTCTTTATCTGAGAATTATATTTGCATTCATATAAATAGTACAACATGGTAATAAACGTTTTACAATTAAGAAAACATGACATTGAGAAATTATTAATTTAGATTACTATTGAGATCAATCGTTCACATTATTATGTGTCAAGTAAATACAAATTTTCGTAAAAATAATTAAGTTAATACATTTAATATTTGCTTCATTGTAAGATTCATTAAGTGTAATACAACTGTTATTAATTTGTGAAAAATATTTACTGAGGTACAGGAAACCAAACCATGAGTTCTGCCTCCTTTCTTGTATATGTGATTATGAAAAAAGACGGCCTGAGTATAAATAGCACGTTATATGCAAAATTTGAGGAATCAATGATCATTTTTGAGTTTTATCATTAAATATTTTACAATTAAATCCGTCACATTCTTTTCTAGTGTTGAAATACAAAGATATGATGCATTTTCTACTCCAAACTATAAAAATATTACTTTATAATTTTTTTACAAATCCTTAAATGTTACATATCAGACTAATATATAAAGCATCCAGGAGAACTTACCTAGATAGTTATATAGAACTTAGACCATTATATTATTGAACTGTGTTATTATTATAAACTTTATACAATAACTTCCATTTTGAACCATGATATTTTTGTAAAACCAAATGTTTATATTCTGAAACCCAAATTTAGGTTTAACTGTAAAATATGTTTAATATAGTGTCAATGTTTAAGTTTTACTATATGTTGTATTCATCACTTTTAAATAAATATTTATGTTAATTAATTATTTAAATAAACGATTTTATACATTTAGTCTAGTCATTGTTAAAGTAATGTAGAAGATTCGACTTGTGATATATTAAGACTCTTATATTTGTTTTGTGTTAAAATAAGAAAATAAGTTATTTCTTCTTTCTGTTTTTCTGTCATTCTGAGAGATTAGTCACCATTTAAAATATCTATGTTTTTAATTTTAAACCAGCATACATAAAATAATTACACAATCGTAATAGATTGCAAAATAATTCATATTTGCGTAGGGTATAAATAGTCTTAAGTCTATACTTCTTTGAGAAAAACACCCGGACTCTCTATTAGTAATAAGAAACATGGGGCTTGATGTCTATAAATTGTATAAATAAAGTTCCATGCAAATTATGAAGTACGTAGCCCAGGTAAATCTCGAGATAACCTGTGGAAAACAGAGATAGTCAAACTGAAGAAGAATGGTGTCGGATATTGTGGTAATATCAATATATACAACATTATATTCCCTAGATAATAAACTCTATACGTTATAATAAGAGAATTTATACTGAATATAAATATCATAAAATCTTAGTATAAATAAACGTGTTTTAAAATAAAAATTAAATATTGAGGTACTAAAAATAAATTCCTGAAGGTAAATATGAATGCGATTTGAGATGAGCCTATACTATAAACATTGTTTTATACCCCCTGGGTAAAAGAGCTCTAAATGTGTGACCGATAGCTAAAGAAAGCTACTATGATTATATTTAGTTATAACCATAGGTTGTATGCTAATAAATGAATCTTAGACTTTTGGGGCTAATAAATATAAGAATGTGACATCTGATGCTGACCCATTACCTGGAACGTAAAATTTATTAGTTTAAGCAGATGCATAAATTAATATTTAAAAATTGCTTAACCAAAAAATTTTTGTTGCTCATTATCTACGCTGAAAAATCATAAAAATTTATTAAATTTTTACCCCTATATAACCATAACAAATTCTCCATAGTAAGATAAGGAGAGAAGCAAAAGAAGTTTGTTTGATAATTTGATCGTGCAGCAATCAGTTCGCTTACTTGTGCAGGCGTTTGTTAACGAGATGGGTTCTGTTCTGAATCCTTCTATAATATTTTACTGTAATAACTTATTCTCATAGTGTTTTTAACTAGTAAACTAGTCTTCCGAGACATAAAAATTTTATATTTTGATGACGGTGAATCACACTTGTTACCATAGTCCAGAGATAAGCATAAATATAAACACACTCTGCCCAATTATGTTGTTAAACATAGTCAGGATTAAAGTTATAACAATCGTGTACATTTTAGGTCGTAATCTTGTAGCAGAGAGGTATATTTGTATATATTATATACATATATATATATATATATATATATACATATATACAATGTTATTTATATATATATATATATATATATATATATATATATATATATATATATATATATATATATAAAACATTCTTACATTTGCATACAACCTTAACATTGGACTCTTCTTATCTCATAAACGATCAAATTTACCATAAAGTTCAATATTGAAGGATTAAAATTAAATTAGTTTCAAAATTGATCATGTATAACTTCGTATTTTCTTTAAATGTTTGATATAAAATAATATTTCGTCTAAAATATAATAGTAACAACAAATAAAATTAGTTTAATTAATCTATGTAATGACAGTATAAATGTAATTATTAACGACCAAAACATATTTTTCCTTTATTTTATAGAGGCTAATATTTGCTGATCATTGAAGCATTCTTTATTCTTGTATGTGACATGAGAAAATCACTAAGGTATTATTACTGGCTTTAGGCAGTCATTATTCAATAAAAAATAAGGCCTTTGGACCTTACCTGCGTAAGAAACTATTTAAATTTTAGTCCTTAGACCAAAACTTCAATACTGCAAGAACAATAATTAAACACCATAAAATTATGATTTTTCAAATTATTGAGGGTAAACAGGCATTTAAAACAACAAAAATCATCATAATAGGTGTGAGAAAAAGAAAATTTATACTTATCCGGTTAGTAATGTTCGGTATATTTTTTATTTCCCATATTATTTTCAATTAATAATTACAGGTGTATGAAGTCCCCTATTATAATTTTATTTTAAAATTACTCGTTTTGAGATTGGAAATACAGTTGATAGAGGAAATGTGCAAACAAATTTTAAAAATTTGTCTTCATAATTGTTTTATTTGTTTATCTGCGTTTATATTTTCAGTGTAAATAGTAATTAATTACATTTGTTTGGGAATATTGACCAAAGAATTCCTCATGGTTCGAATAGTATGTCTAGGAGGAGTAAAAAAAGGTTCGTTAAAACATGAATTTCAAAATTGGCGTTAAAAATAAAAGATTCATTATCTAACGAGATAACAAATCGTTTAATTTTAATAATAATAAAAATTAGTATTTAGATTTAATCACCAAATACTTACACGACCAGTTTGTAAAGGCTTTATGATTTTAAATCGAAAATTGAACTAAATTAAAATCTAACCAAATATAAAATGTATAGGTTGTATTAAAAAAGAAGCTAAACGCTTAACGAAAGCCTCGTTTAAGAGTCTTCGTATCACGCATGTCACTTCCTGATACTTTTGGTACAGGTTTAAAGTGAAAACTGTTATTATGCCAAATTATAAAAAAAAAATATTTCCTAAAAACTTAATTTCTCGATGTATTAATATTATTCTGATTGTTAGATGTTAAATTTCAGTTGTAAGTAACCTTGAAATAATATGAAAATTTAGAACTGTATTTGAACAAGTCTTTGCAACTTCTTGTATTATTTTGCAAAGTGGGGTTAATTATTGAATGTTCTCCCAATCTTGATATTTCCCTTTATGTATCAAAATAATACAATAATCCAGAACATCCGACGTAGATTGTTGCATGGAAAAAGAACAACCAGAAACACTACAAAACAAAACCGCTGAACACTCAAAAAGTCGCCGAGATGCGCGTGTAACGTAAAAACTGTATTCTGATGACCTTTTCCTAACCAAAACTACCTCATTACCGACGTACTTGATTGGCCTTTGACTATCCAATTATAAGGCTGGAGAAATAAAATGTCCAACCCCTATTGTAACAAGCTATCAAATTCGACCTCCAGATAAACCGCTGTCTTGCTATAACATTCCTACCTTCACGGACTATTCTTGAGAAATTACAATTTAATTCTTACCTACCTTTTGACTAATCTACTTATATTCTAAAATACATTCTTCTATTTTATATTATTATTTATTAATTAAATCGTAATTTGCCTGTGCAGCAAATGCTACAGAAACACTGTGTATTCAACGGTTACTAAAATTAACATCAATATCGTAATTATAACCTGAGTAAACAGTTGATAGATTATTACTTAGTAACGTACCTGACAGAGTAACACATTACTCATCCAATACGGGTAAAAAATTGCACCTCTTTTAATATAATTAACTAGAGTTTAAATAAAGAATGTCAATTTTTTGACATACAATGCTCAACGATTATTTATTATTCATTCAACATCGGAGCTTTATAGACTTTTTGGTGGATCGCTTCATGATACAATTATAATAACACAACACAAATACAAATAAATAAATATCGTATATATGTTATTGTTTTTAGATTATGTAAAGAAGATGAAGCGCAATATTGCATGTAGAAGGCGACATGTTGGAAACTATATTTATTCAACACTTACCTCCAGTTGTCATCGAATTTTGGTGTTACAATTACATTAGGCTGTTCAGTCTGGGGAAGAAGATTCCATTCTAATTTTTATAGACATTTTAAGGATCAAATTTCACTGGGCACAACATCAAACATATAAACTGAACAATATCTTCAAGAGAATGACCTATTTATACTATATCTCTTAAGTCTTGAGTCCATTTTTGGCGTCGTTGCTTTATTTTATCTGGAACCGTCATTTTAAGTTGTACGATTTTGCTAGCAACGTGAGTTGCTCCTAATTTTCTACACTGTGGAAAAAGATTCGATTTATATGTTAAAAACTATTAGTTAACATTGATTACCTTGTTATTACTTTAACATTGCCAATGCTTATTAAAAATATTTAAGTTATATTCTTCTTTTAGTTTACTAAGAAATTAGTTAAAATGCAAAGCTATTTTTAAAAGCATCAAATTTTAATATGTTATACTAAATAAACGAAAATAATAACATTAAAAGAAGGCCGGGTAACATTGAACCCAATACTATGTATCAGACAGAGCGCACATCGAATCTTTGATTCGGGACGTTATGTGGTGGTAATGAATCACGCTGCGGTGGAAACAGATTGTGTGGCTCTCTGGTTTAACCTCTTACCATTCTCTGATTTTAGAATGATGAATAAACCTGGTAGATTTTTACAAAAGCTTTTTTCTATTGATAGCATTATTCAGGATATTATATAGCAAATGTATCTAGTATTCATCGTGATTTAAAAAATATTAGCAATAGAAAGTTTCTTACTAATATGAATAAATACAATATATTGTAATTACATTAAAATCAGCGTTGGTCAGGACCCATAAGAAGATTTATTAACTGTCCAAAAAGGTTTAAATGTACTTCTCAAATATGTAGCTGACCTTTTTTGGTGGAAAGGTACTAAGTTAAATATACGTTCTGAAGCACACTCTCTATTCTAAATCAAGTTTGATGTTACATTAAAGGTAATTACAAGAGATCGCCTTGTATGTAGTACTAACTTTATCAGTTTATTATTGTTGTTATTTTTATATTTCTCAATGCTCAGAACGAGTTTTACAAGGACCCGAACAATTTTCTCATAGATTTATTGAATATCACATGATATTTTTTGTGGCAGGTTATGGCCAGAATTTTTCTATAAACTTTAATATTTACGTTAGCTGTACAATTCTAGAGGCCTCCATGGTAAGAAGTAAATTTTCAAAGAAAACAATTCTATTATTTAAAATAAATGTATATTTTAACAGATACTTTATTTAATTATAAAATAAATATAAAATTGTAAATATAAAATAGTATTAATTATTATTCAAGGTAAGACTTGAGGTACAATTATTTTACTTTATAATTATTACGTCCCAACTACGAGTCATGCTTAATAGTTGTAATGTGACAACTCTTAAGTTTCATTCCATATTAGGAATTAAAAGGAATATTATATGAAATATGTCGTACTTTTTTATAATATATTGTGATATGTAATGAAATTTCCATGTTTTTTAATCAATACAGTTTTTAATATCAGTTTGTGGGAAAACGCTTTTACATACGACAGGTATTTCTAAGTAAAATATAACTTTATAGGTAGATAATACAAGGATTTTACATGCTGCAATTAACAGGATGGTTAAACGGAGCTTATATCAACATTCAAAAGACTGTGTTTTTTATAAATAAAAATGTAATTCACAAGTTTAATTAATAAAAATCTGACGCTGTCACAGACTTTCAGTTTAGCTGTGTTATGAGTAAATATGAAAAACTATTATTAATTACGTATTGCTAAATTTGTCTAGCAAGACAGTTTTATAACAAACACACGTCTGATTCATACGTTAACAGGTACAGTGTATCCACAGTTTTAACTAATACAGTGATCTATAATGCTATATAGACTATATGTATATATATATATATATATATATATATACATCATATATTATATGAGCTATGTATATAATATGCTCCCGGCGGAGCAAGTACTTTTTGCGATTCAACTCTTTTATTGAACACATTATATATATATATTCACTTATATATATATATTCAGAACCAATAGCATGTTTTCTGTTATATTACTACTTTTCATAATATAAAACCAGTATTCATAAAGTTGATATCGAGATATGTTTAAAATGATGATAGTCAACTTGACTATTCTCTTGCTACTGATTTTAAGGTGTTATTTAACATTTTTCAACTGTATTATAACTTAACATAAGTATAATATAACAGAAAACATGTACTTGGTTCTGAAATCCAACCTTCAAGTGAATCCATCCATCTGGAGAATGTGTTCAATAAAAGAGTTAAGAATCCCTGCATCTAGAATTTCTTTACAAGTGAATTATAGTTATAATATCATTTATGGTATGCCTGGAAATCATATCATGGGAGTTGATAAAAAGTCCCATTCTCAGACGATATCCTTTGTGTTGCACTAGCCTCTTAACTGAGTCACCTCCCTTAGTATTGGGTTTACTTCTCCTTGTATTATGTACCTCTATAGTAAAAGAAATTTGTATGTAATGTCTAGTGAAATAGACGCTACATTTAAAAATTCTTTAGTTAGGTTTATTTCCACACATTTATTAATTTAATAAGAATTTTAAATAAAAATATTAATTAATATAATTTTGATGATAAACTATTTTTTCAATAAATTTATGGTTTAGCACCCAACGATAGTACCAAACAATATACCTTTAACTTGACGAATATTTATTATGATATACCTATATATATGATTGTCTACATTGCATTGACTTACTTAAAACTGTGATACAGTGTACCTGTTACTTAACAATAAATAAAAAAAAAACGTATTAAACAAACTTGTGTTGCTCCATATTGCTATAAAACTGTTGATGCAAAAAATTGAGCAATACGCTTCTATTAAAAGTTTTTCATGTTTAAACATAACGCAGCTATAGTTAAATTCTGTGACATTCTTAGATTTTTAGTAGCTAAACTTTTCATTTACATTTTTGAATTTATCAAAACAATGGTCGTGTAAATGATAAGTTCAGCTCCATTTCACCATTCTGTTAATTGCAGCATCTGAAATCTGTGGCTTTCGCATACGTAACTCCTGAAATCTGGAGCCATATTCAGTAGTAGGCAAAGAAGAAGTCCAAAAGTGACTATTTACATCGCTTCTACTTCAGACCACTCTAGATTACAAGATGTAATGCAATCCTGGATAAGAAGCATTCTCATTGTCTCTTTGAGAGTGCAATTGTGCACTACTATATTACCTTACACGATCCCAAAATACGGTTGACTAACTGAGTTTTAACACATAACATACTCAATACATGGAATACACTACAACTTGTAGTCTACGTAGCTGTCATGTCGAAATTATGCAAAGAGTTCGTGTTGAGCTTCTTCTTCGCCGACTAGGTTTTGATTCATTCAGAAGAATATGGTTCCATATTTCAGGTGTTAAGTCTGCGACAATATTAGATTTTAGATGCTACACTTGAGAGGAAGATGATATAGAGCTGAATTTAACATTTACATCTAATCAACTATTCCCAGCAGAGCTACGGTATTTGTAGAAGACACAGTCTTGGTACTATTTTAAATATCTTAAGAGTGCAATTGATTAACACTGACAGTAAGTTAAATAGTACAAACATATTTTTTTATACATAAACTATCATTCAGCAGTCGTTGTGTAAATAACAGATCTCTTGGAATATACATAGTGTCGTCCAAGTTAATTTAAAATTCTACTATTATCTGTTAAAACACGTTTTGTTTGTCGTTTAAGTATATTTATTATTATTCTTCTTCATGTTCTTCAACTTTATATTCTTACCTAAAGTTTTATTAAAAATACAAACGCATTTTTCTGAGATAACTAGTTTACAGAATAGTTAAAGAAAATCGCCTAGTAATTTTTATGGTAAGATCAATATATATTTATTATTAATTAGTAATTTAAATATGACACAAGAGAAATTAAAATAAATAAAAATATGTTATGATTCTAGTAACATCTGTAATATTGGTTTTTATAATCTATGAAAAAACATAAACACATTTCATTAGTTCAGAGAGAGCTGAGGTAATATGAGTCTCACACCAAGTGACCTATATTTCTGTTTACCAAGCAGTAACTACACCCTCTTTCGATGATTAAAACTTGACAGGATTAAATTTCTTGTTACTTTAAAGGATAGCTCACCAGGTATATAAATAGTTCTTCTATAGTGTAAAAACTTGATAAATTATCCGATTTACACTCATACATTTGAACTTATAGAAATCACTTCAACATTAATTTATTTTTTAACAAAAACATGTAATTAATAATAAATTTTGCTAATTATAAAATATTTCTTGGTTATCTGATATTCAGACTTTACACACACCTAGTAATTGATTGCAATATAGAGTTACTTTTCTGAAAGTTTATGATATTAAAATTAACTAAACATACGTATTTTCACATTGATTTTTTCTAAAATAAATGATAAATTTAAATTAAAAACCAACAGTGTGATAAAAAAATATTGTCTCGGTTGTTTTTAAAAATGTATGTCCGTCTGTGACATTTATTTACCTCGTAGTATTCAAGTATCGTATTATTCGTATTTTAATTCAACCCACATTCGGCCACCTGAGCATGTGTCATTCTGCCTAAATCGTTATTACAGATCACTAAAAATGTTTCAAAAAGGCTAACGGATACGCTTATATGATTATTAAAATGTTTTAATAATGCCAAAGTGTATTGAACCAAGAAGTGTAATCGCTTATTTTAAAATAATATGTTTTGTTTAAGATATAACTCTCACACACGATACTTACCTTGTATGGAATACATGAAATTTATTGACAAAACTTGCATTAGGTTTTAAATACATATAATTCAATATAACTAGATTCTCTTACAGTTCCTCTCACTGAATTACTTGTAACGAACCGAACTAAATAACTTAGTTAGTTATATGGCCCTAAAGTGAATCCATAATGTTATATAAATTCGTATTCATCAGAATATTGTGAATATATTGGTTAAACGCCATGAAAATGAAACGGTTTCAGGGGAAATTTTAAGGAAATAGGAAACATTTAGTCGAAAGTGTAATACAAAATGTTTTTAAAGTCTCTGTTTGAATTTTTTTGTTACAACTTTTTATTTATTGTCGTATTGAAATATATGCTATATTATTGAAATTATTTTCACCAATTAAAACTACAGTGTATAAAACAATCAGAAAACACAAAGTTAATCTAGAAAAAAAGCTGTTCAACATAATGAATAAGAAACTATTTCTATCTGTATACATCAGGGACACCACAGAGAAACAAAGAAAATTCACTCAAAAAATATTTATTTTTATTTCCAATGCCATAACTTGAACTTACTCATACACGAATATTTGTTGAGTATTACACAATGATTTACGTACTCGTAGAACGAAATTAAAACAATTACACAGATTTCATATTACTAGTGTATTTTATCAATAACTACATTTATAAATGTAAACTATAAATATAATTCACAGCCGGTTGAGCACAGGTTCTTCTGTAGAAGTGCGAGTGCTGTTTAATAGCCATTATAGTTTAGGCTTATATAATAATAGTAATATAATAATAATAACAAATCTATGATATATTATATAATGGTTTCATTAGATTTTAGGATTTACGATCTTTATATTTGTAGTAGTTATATTCATCTGTAGCATTAATAACGTAACTTTCATTTTTATAGATTCTACAATCAGCACAGCTCTTATTTCTTGATTTAAGTTAAGAATTTTAGTGTTAGTTTATTTGTTTATATTTTTATGGCGTTATAATTGCTTTATCACTTTGAATCATTTTAACAAATTAGAAGAGTTTATTAATCTAAAACATTTGACTGAATTGAAATTGTCAAGACAATTGAAAAAGAAGAAATTTAAAGAAATTGAACACTTTCATAAAATAATGTTTTCAAATTATTAGATAAATTTGTCTGAAAACGTATATTTTCAAGTCAACAATAAGCTTGAAAGAAAAGTGATAAGAAATGACTGATATTATTTACAAAAACCATTATACACAATACATATATTGATTATATACTTGAAATGCCCTGTTCTATTCCTTCTTTTTAATGTTACATTCCTTCAGAAATCGATATCTCAACTAAAGTAAGAAAATAGTCTGTGGTATTCATAGTTTTATTCACACTTAAACAGTATATAAACATCTAGCCGCACCCCATACCGCGAGGTAAAGCCTTGCGTGACCCTGATTCATCGAGGGGACAATGACAAAAATCTATAACGAGTATATACACATGTTGGCAAGGGCGTAGAGGATGGTGGGGGGCATGAGGGTTTGTGACATACTCCGCACCCTTGTGTTTGACAGGATCGGGTGCAGCTTGCCCTTGCTCTTGCGAGTGCTTGAGTAGATCGCCGTGGTCTTGTTGGTGGGTACCGTCACATTACAGTACATCTCGTCACAACATGACACACACACCTGAAACATACATAGAGTATGATAACTATTATTTCACTTAAAAAATTAAACATAAGTATATCAGTGCATTAATTAACAAATAGTTCACATGCCATATTCACTGAATAGATAAAATAAATAACTTTAATTATGGTTAATTAGGATCTTCAATGGTTTTACCTTACAACCTATAGGATTTATATTGGACTACAATAAATATAATGCCTACATTGTAGTTATTCAAGAAAGATATATTTGTTACACTGCTCTGAACTATAGCGTTTTCAGATAAATTAAATTCATGAGTTGTAGTCAATTTGCTACTAATGTTAGATTATAACAGTTGGAAGTAAATGCTTTTTAATCTAAGTAATCTTTGAGAATTACATTCGTATATAATTTGTAATCGGGATAACAAGTGCGGCTAGACTGGAAACTGGAAATAAAAACTAGACTGAAAGTGAGTTTAAACCAAAATAGAAACCTATTTAACTATAGTAACTTTCCAAATCCTATGAATATACATGCATAACCTTGAACGGAGCAAACAAGAATAATTTAATTGTGACGTTAGACATTTAAATGATTTGAAACAGACTCGATGTTTTTCAAAATATCCCAGCAAACTCCATCTCACGACATAACAAGTGATTGCGCTAAGAAAGCTAAAGATTTAGGCTTGGAAAAAGCAATTGTCAGTGCTAGTGTATTTAATGTTTCAAACCGCAAACATTTAGTCTATTCCACGTATTATCATTATTAAGCATTGGTTTTGAAAACGAAATACTTGCAAATCAAAGCAGACCAATATAATTTACGTATTTATCACTGAAACGTATGTTTACTGCTTGAAGACACGTAAATAAAAAATTAAATCAAGTGTGCTTATTTCTGATGATAATTAACAATTTATTCTTAAACGAGTTGTTATTTTTAACTGTTTATACATGGAAAGGTAAATGTTTTACTAATACAGAAAAGGTTGCTTATGTTCTCAGCTCACCAATTACCTATTAATTTGGATAAATGTGCATAAATATAGTACGATTGGCAAGCGATTCAAGAAACATATGATCTGCTTGCTTCGTAAAAGCTTAAAACTTACAAAATTTTGAGATTTTAAACAGTTATTGATTTGAAAGTAGGAGAACACACTTTCATTACTTAAGGTTTTATTAGAAAAAAACATAGGCCAGTAAACGCGATACATGACTATATAAACCACTAGCTTTAACTTTTGAGGCAATTTTAGGAACACGAATTGATTACACTAATAATAGCTAAATATAATGGTAGAGTTTTAATGTATACACAAAATATCTGAAGCTTTAGTGTAAAAGTAGGCTTGATAAAATTCACTCCACCTCTTAATAATTTGTAAAATGAAGACTAATGCAACGCACGTTCAGGTTACATAATTTCTTCATACATAAATTAATAAAGTTATAAGATGATTTTCATACATAGTAAAATAAAAATGAGCTCTTGAATTCTGCTTGAAAAAGCATAAATGGATTTAGGAGGTTAGAAAATGGGATGTCATGAACAAGGTGTTGACGCCTTTGACCTTAAATGAGAAGCCGATAAACCGTTAAACGTAAACGTTGTTCTTGCGCCGTTCCACGAATTCAATTAACTTAAGCTTCAACTTATAGCATAGTCTTGGCGTTAGCCGGAATACCTGTATTCTCTCACTTTTTTTAATGTCAAAACAATTTCCCTAATATCTCGTTTTAAAATGATCTGGCAACGCAAGTGTCCGAGCATTTTTAAATGCAATATTTATATATGTAACAAACATATTTTTCTGTCTGTAAGTCCACATTATTTTGCGAAAACAAATTTATAAACCTATATAGTTTTCTCAAAACTTTCTAAAAACTGAAACGCATAAAGGGAACATTGAGTTAGCGTTAATTTTATATATAAGAAGTCAGAAAGATGAAAACGAGAAAATGTAAAAGGAAATTAATTTGTAACTTTACTGAGTATAATCATAAAAAATTTTCAACGTGTGACATAGTAATAGATATACACACAAACACATACATACTATCTCAAGGATATAACAAGAAAGATATCGTATTCACATTATGTATAAACCTCCATTTTCACATTGAGAGGAAAAAACTCTTTAACCGTGCATGTTCATCAATTGGCATTTGCTGGCTTTTATTAAAGCCTCTCTTTCACTTACTTTAGACTAGTAAATTCTTTGGTATATTATTTTCTGATTGTCTGTGTGACCGAAGAACATCTCAAGAACAAAATAAGCAATAAATTGGGAATTTTACATTTTACTTCAGTGAAGCCTTTTATGCGAGAAATTACTGAGGTATACACATTGTGTTTAAGGTATAAATATTTTGATTTACTTGTTTTCTTAGTCTAAAATTTGTGTTGTTACAAAAGAAGACACAACAAAACTAAATATACGATATACGAAATTTCAAGTTATTTAGTAATTCATAGATATAATCAGTGATAGGTATCTTATAAAATATCAAGGTTATGTATTCAGGCCATAATATTCGTAATTTTGGTTGGTGTGTTCGATTCTGAGCCAAATTAACTTTACAAACACTTAATTATAAAATTATACAAAATATTTCAAATCGGCATTGTTAAAACGCATGAATGTGTAAACTATAAATACATAAACTGTGTGGCTATTTGAAGTTAAATTATTTAATCAAAGTAATAATGATTTTAAAAAACCACCACATGTGATGTATCTATATTTTATTAATAGTTTTTGAGGTATTTTAAAAACTCACTTACAATTTATAGCTTACAAAATAAAGTTATAAAACTTGTTTTATTAAAAACTCAACTAGAACTTATAGCTTACAAATGAAAAGTATAAAACTATATTCGTGGGTAAAGACAGAACGTGACATACAATGTATGACTAGGTCTGACAGAGAGACGAGTGGGAAGCCGTTAACCTTTTAATCAAAAAATCAGTAGGGTTCTTCTTATAAACAAAATGAGGATATGCACCCAGTTCCGTGAGACCTTTCTTTAAAAATGAACTGAACAGATAAACGGATTGACAAACGGACGGGGAGACAGACAACGCCACTATTTCGTAAAGGCCTTGTAAGGTTCTTAATAAGGAATCACAGCCGCATCTACAGAACTTTTTTTCAGAGTGGCAAATCCAGAAATTTCCTTACTCTCGTCACGAATTCCATTCTGTGAATTTAAAAATTTAATTTTATACTGCATCCTAATAAGCTTGTAAATGATACAAGAGTAATTATTATTTTTTTTATATTCGTAGTATTTTGTACCAATGATATAATGAAGTTTATAACTTTTTTATTAGAAATATTTTAACTAAATGTGTGTATAATTATTAACTTATAAGGTAATATATTTTAATATCATTTGTAAAAATATTAGTAAATATTGTACTGAATTAAGAGTATGTTTAAATCTTTAATGCATCTACCCTCGTACGTGTATTGTGGAAGATACGTACTGTCTGCGAGTCGATGGAGACGCAGCCGACACCCTGCGGCAAACATTCTCTACTGTCAGCGCACTTTTTGTTGACGACGACACTGGCGCCCGTCGAGTCCATTATGTGTAATGTGTGGCAGAAGTTCTCCCCTGAAACATTCATAGACACTAAAGTTAAATGAGCTGAGAATTACCATTGTTTGTATTAGTTATACAAGAGATAATTCATTCAATGCTATAAATAAACACACGGAAAAGAGAGCACTCGCTTTCTGAGGAGTGAAAGGCTCAAGTACTAAATATTTGAATATAATTCTAACAATCAAATTTGAGTCAAGAAGTCCTAGCGTTTGACATTTTAACTTAATGGAATAATCATGAAAGCCACATACATCGTCAATTTCAATGATATTATCTCCTCTCTAACAAACACATTTTGTGAGTTGAATATTCAATTTTTCATTTAGATTTTTGAATAGTGCACTGAGTTCTGAACTTATTTTATTTTATCGTTATAATTAACTTTTATTTGCTTTTTCTTTGTAATTGGTATTAGCCAAACTTATAATTAATATTTTAGATTTATTTTGAATATAGATTAGTGAATGGCAACTTTGAATATTATATTGTACATGTAGCCAATGTATACTGTATTTATGTGGGTATATATGTATGTGTGTGTGTACCGTTTTTCATTATATGCGTCTGGACGCTTTAGTCAGATGCAGACGTCATAGAGAGCATCTTTTTGGCTGGGATATTGTTTTTATTAGGAAAGAACTCATTTTATTTTGTGTTTGTAAATTGTTTTGTTTTCATTAAGAAGACCAGCTACTGGTTTTAGGTCAGTGAATTTCCAGAGAATGTAAATATTTTTATTTGTTTTTAAATGGTGGAAATTAAAAGTATTATTATTACTATTAATTAATAATAACAAATTTTTTCACAGTTTTCAGATTTGAGGTATAAATATAACAAAACATTTATGAATTAGTTACTACAAAAAAACAAGAATGATTTATGTACTTCCATTAAGTCCATTTAAAGGTTCAAAGTGGATTTTATAAATTGTATTAACATTTATTATCACATATTTATCACCTTTCGGACAAGGGTGGTCAATAGCGAACTCGTTGCACATGGAGTTATCAGAAACGTTGACACAAGTATAGCAGGTAACTCCGGCTGAAACGTACAGGATAATTATTAAATACATTTCATGATTTACAAGTAAACCATTTATAACACCTAATTAAAATTATGTATATGGAATGAAATTGTAAATTGGACCAAACTATTAAATTTCATTACCATTTCTTTAAACCAAACTTGACCAGACTTATTACAAAATTCTAGTAAATTAAGATGATCCAGTCGGTTTTTAAAGACTATAATAAAAGAAAATCAATATAAATGTGATATATTTGATAAAATTTAAGAATGATTTACAAAAATATTCATTTATATAAATAAAAACTCACTTTCAGAATCGTCTATAGCCTCGTTTTCCTGAGTGATCTCTTTGCTCGCTGCACTCGAGTGTCTGAAGAGCCCTGCCAAGATAATCACTCTAATAAAGGGGCCATTCACCATCACGCACACTCCGCATTACCTGTAACAGACAAGGAAGACATTATACAAACAATGTTCAATGTTAAATTTTCAATGTTTCGTTGGCTGAGCATTATTGAGATCTATTTTGTCTATGTTTGTTTATCAGTCTGCAGGATATCTTGCAAACACTAAAATGAAACTTAACTTCTATATAATCAACACTGAGATCGAAGATAACCGTGCATCTCACTCAATTATATTTTTATGAGCATTAAAAATGTTTTTAAAATTATAATTATAAATAGCCGTGAGGGAAACGAAAAATTTTACAGTAAATAATAAATTTTTAAACAAGTTAGTTACAATAACAGGAAATTTTTACTTTTCACAAACCATTACACGAATTTTAACTATGCAAAGATATAAGTAGACATTTCTACATTAGTTCTTATTTCTAGATGGATAATTCTTAGTTATATTATTATAGCGCATGTTCAACCATGCAGTTTTGCTGTAGGGCATTCAAGCTAGTTACCTCGTAGGAAAAGATACTTTCTCTTTTGAATACTAGGATGTAAAAATGTCTTTTATGTTCTGGTTTTTTTATGTCTAATTGTCTGCCGAACATACCAAAAATAAAGTGAGGTTTATATGTTATAATTTGCATTCAACCTCATTGAAGCCTGTTATGTTACACGTGGTATTGTGAACTCCTACTTAGCAGTATATGAAATGAGGTAAAAATTCAAATATTTTGTACAACTAATAAAGTATAAAAAAATAAAACATTGCAGAGAAGTAAATTGTTCAAAAGGTAATCAATGTGGTAAACCAAAATTTCGTTATTTTAATATTTATTAAATAATAAAATATTAAGTTGTCTCCATTCATCAGACATGTGTTTAGTAAAATAATTAGAATAATTTTATTCCTTCATGAAAAGCTACGATGATGTTAATCAATAAAATTTACATATTTTCGTGAAAAAATTAAAGAGCTGAAGTTAAAATAATAAAATTAAAATTATGAATAAATGTAAATTTTACAAGTACAGAGAATAGCATATTTAAAATTATGTATAATTCAATAAAATTACGCTATTTATAATAAAATATTATTTATGAGAATGAAACGATTATTAAATTATTTATAACCATGTTTTATACACAAGGTTTCCCCCAATGGAATAATATAATCACAATTATCTACAGTTTGCGGTATAATTTTACTATAGGTACTTCTTACTTCGTAAAATTATCATGTCATCACAATGATTTTGTGTTATTCCTTTCTTTAGATTTCTTGTATTGTATATTTTGATCGGTAATTAGACAACCTCATAAAAAATACATAAACTCAAACTTCTTTCAACCGTTCGGCCACATTGTTTTTGCTGTTAAATCGTGACAGTTCTTGTATAACAACGGGAGTGAAATTATTCAAAATATTTTAGGGCTTTTGTAGATTGTTTACAAAATCAGTGTAAAAGGGATTTTTTGAAAGAACATTGGCTACACGATTCTCAGCATTTAAAATTATATTATTGAGAAGTAAATGCTACAATAAATTAAAAATTACTAAATAAAACAGATTAACAATTATCAAATAAGTATAAACTTTACTTATAAAGGTTTTTCCCCATAATATAACTTAAGACAATTCTGATCACGTTGAAAACCTACTAATACATATGATGCTCCGATTTCGTGCGAAAACTAATTAATCAGACTTCCACATTGTCGAGTTTCCTAACTTAATTACAAATTTAGAAGGCTCTACTATTTATTTGAAGCTAACCGCATTAAGTGAAGCTCTCTCTGCTGATTAAAGTAATTTCTAATTTGATTTGGCAGTCCAGTCAATGCAATAAGAAGATAATGATAGAATACCACATATAACATAATCCGTTAATGACTACATGATTGGGTGCACGATATGCGACTAATTATATCAATATAGATCTAATACTATTGTAATGATAGCTTGCATTTCAATATCATAGTAGCAAGTAAAATTGTACAGGTATGCTTAGAATATGGATTGAATGCACAATTCAATATATAATAAAGCTACTCCTTGCATTCTAAAGTCATCAAAGTATGAGAAAGAGCCTTTGATGTATATATGACGATTTGAGAGCAAGTTTGAATGTAGAAAGACGTGATTGATCTGCAGCGTAGTGTTTTATCTTTATTCGTGAAAATTCACATAATAAACAGGTTTATTTGTACAATAGGTATTAGAAAATATGAAGTAAAATAGTGTTTCCTTTTTTAAGAAATAAGCACAATTTTCAATTAATGACATATATAAAAAAATATCAATTTAAATAATTTTTCAAACTCATTAAATGTGAATCTTTCAATTAAAGAAATACAATGAAATTATTAATAATCAAAATGGAAATGGTAAATGAAAAGCATTTCATAAATATAAACTTCATTCATTAACTGTTCATTTGTTTGTTGAAAGCAGGAAATAAGGGCCCTTTTGTGCCTTCTACATTTAAATTATAAAAGACACTTGGAAAAATGACTAATGAAGCTCTCTTCCCACCGCCTAACTGAGCCTCTTGTACCTCCAAAGGGCATATTCTTTTCTACAATAAGGAAACAAATTTTTAGCGCTGTTATTTTATACACTATGTTTCTTTCCCCTAGGAAATGTAGTAATGACTATGTTTGCAAGTAAATATCTCTGTCCGCTATTAATAAGCAGTCAAAAACAGTAAAACCACTGCTTTTAATTGACTATATTTAACTACTTTATTATAGTGAAACCGGTTTGGAGGCTTAAAAGTATGAATCTATAGCTTTGCACAAAAACTAAAATTTTATCTAAACAAGATTCCTGAAATGAATGTAATGAAAACATTACTTGGATTTTCGTACATGTATTAATTCCAACCATTAAACCTAAAAAATCAATTTAATTAAAACTTATTAGTATAATTTATTCTTTCTTAATTATCTCTTTCTTGCTTTAAGCACCTCAGATAGTAAGAAACAGTAATGGATATTACGTCATTACGTCAAAACACTGATAAACACAGAAAATGTATAAACAAAGAACCATAGAATAACTGGTGACGGAGAATCGTCAGTGGAGCAATTGTTAATTGTGTGTAAACGTGACAAATGTTTAAGTTTTAAATTTTCTCAAATTCATTTTCTAGTGTACGTTATAATAATGGTAAAAACATTCAAGAATCTCGCTTTCTTTTACTTAAACCTTACGCTACTAGTTCACTTCAAGTAGACAGGAGTTTTCCCGGATATTTGCCATCGTTCAGGCATACAATAAAATCCCTTCAAGGGTTAAAATTTAATGAAATGCTACATAAATAAAGTTGAAAATCGTTACACTCGTACTTTTACTCCTATATATAGATAGATATACGACCCATATTTTGTATGATATAACTATTAAAACCTGTGACCAAGCAAGACCATTTATAGGCCCATTTGGTTATTGATTATAATACAATCTGCCCATTACAGTTGCTTCTTTGTTTCCTTTATTACATCTCACCTCTAAATATAATACAATACCTATAATACGTGTATTTATATACTGCTTTTCATAACCCTATAATAGTTGTTTTCGAGATTTTAAAATATATATGTACATAAATACGATATATGTATTTTACATGTATAGTACTTGTATTGTATGTATTATCTATGGACTAAAATTTTAATATAATCCATTACATATGCAGCATTGGAGTTTGAACCTAACCTCTGAAAGATCCTGAGCGAACATGTTAGGTTGCTTATTTTAATACAAAATTTGAATAAGGACAACATAATAGAATTTTAAATGGTACGGAGTACAGGTACGGGAATGAAAGCAATATAGAAATTTTGAGTTGGTTGTCTATTATATTATAAAAATAAATGGGGAGATTTGAAAAAGAAAGGTTTACGTATAAAGATGGTACATATAGGTATATGTAAATGTGTAGAGGGCAATCTCTACTTAACACTTCAACGTTAAACACGTTTTCTGACAATGTTTATGAAAATGCCATTTTAATGCCAGCTTTGCTACTAAGTGTATGATATGAATTTACAAAAACTTTTAGAACAATAAATTTCCCTCTATTTTCTGGAAGTTTCTCTCTTGAATATCAGATCTAGGCATAACTGGTATTTTTAAGTTCCATTATTATAATTCGGTGAATAAATTGTTACTAAATTTGAAACTGAATTCGTGGATCTACCAGCAATCTTAGACAGCGTTTTGAGACTACTCCATTCAGTGAAATTGGATGACTCGATACAGTTTATAACCTCACTCGTATCTCATTTTAATATGTCATTATAACCTTCACGTAGAGAGATATTTTGGTTCAGATTTATCTTGGATGACGATAACGAGTAGGTAGTAAGCAGAGGGACATCATTGTGGAATTTTCCAGGGTTTGGTCCTTGCACCTATTCTTATTAATGTTTATACAACATACAACAACAAAAATAAAATCCAATTCATATACTATTATTGCGTCAAAATAGGAAGTAATGTATACAATTGTACATCCACCTACTCAGTGTAGGTGATATATTGACTTTTCGATGTTAGTAATAGAAATAGAATTTTGTCAATAACTCACTGTATACATTCCTAAATAAAAATCTTTATAACAAACCGTTTAGTTTTTCTGAGAGTGTTGTTTTTACAAGGAGCATCGGGAGCAACACCCATCATTGTCAGTTGAGAGGTATCAGCTGTTTTGACATGCTTGTTGCTCCTTGCTTGTACAAGCATGAATTTAATATGGACGTGCTCACTTATTAACTGATGGAAGTCCTTGAAAAAAGAGTTACAGTTGTGATAAAAAATAAAAAATAGACCTTATCTTGTAAATTTGTTTTACTGATGCAAAACATCTGATACCTCTCAACTGACAATATTTGTTGTTGCTTCCTGGCTGTAAAAGCTTTTAAACAGTGGTCGAGCTCGCTATGCGTACATGGACTTCGTTGAAAAAAATATTTCAACAGTTTTAAAATAGTTTTTATCACATCTATTAATTTGTGTTTCTTATAAAGTTTTTGTAAATTTACCTAATAACACAATAATTTTGTATTGATCTCTTATTTTCATAACTTGTGTGCTCAAAGTTTGGTCAATATTGTTTTTTAGTTCTAGAGATGATAAGGAATTAAACATAAACATGGCCGATACTAGGCTAAACGTCAGACTTTCGACCTATTAATGTGATATTTTGTTTTGGAATCGTGCGTTCCAACAGCCACAGAAGTTTGTTACACCCTTTTATGAACACACCCTTATATAAGTCTATATGCTTAAGTGGAAGCTAAAGAGAATTAAATACAGAATTAGGCGAAGAAGAAATATCTTATAAATAAATAATCATATATGTATATATGTAACTATTCATTTATAAGATTTATTTATTTAAATGTATTCCTCAGAAATAGCAGTAATGTACACAACTGATTTTAAGAAAATTAAGTAAACTTATTACCTTCGAATTTTGGATATTTCTCGTGACTTATGTGTTTAAGAGCACGGAGAATTCAAGAGCGACACTTAATTAAGCACAAAAAAGAATAATACGATCCGAGTTACGAATAATATCTTCATTATATTCGAAATTGTAATTCAACACAAGTTTATTTTTAGTTAAATAACATTTTAATTTCTATCTTTGTACAAGTTAAAAACAAAATAGTGTGCTATTACTAAACAAACCTATAACATTCCCAAGATTTTCAGATAAATTTATATAGTTAAAAACTCTCTGTTAGTGTGTCTATGCTATAGAAAACATATTTGTTTAATTTAGTAATTCAATTGCATATACCATGAGTTGAATGGATTTAAATTATTTTATTTAAAGGCATTATAAAAATCCATTAAATTATACGCTCTCCAGATTACAAATATTCCAAAATGGATAGGCTCACTTACAACACACCTCTAAGGAATGATTTTATAACATTGAAGATTGCTAGTTTTGTAGGATAGTATGTAAGTATAACACACAACACTGTGGTGAGACATACATTGTACGTACTGATTATACAGTTCTAAAAATTATATATTTAAATGAAATCTATGTTACTGTCCTGTATTGTGCTTGCATTTTACTGACAAGAAGGTAAAATTTGAAAGTAAGAATGTACTTGCAGAGAAGGAAAGTAGATGTGTAACGTTAAAGTGCAAGAGGAAGTGACAGGTTTGCCGATAATTTATCACTCACCCTTAAGCTTCAGGTTGGCGAAACCTCCCGTTATTGAACGCTCTTCCATGTAATGGTGAATAATGTAAGACAAAAAAGTACTTTGCTACTCTAACTTTGTATAGAATGATATTTGTAGAACATCGTGTGGTACAGCACCCTTCAAGTTATAGTTAGGAGTGCAATGTTCTTATTACTGCATGTTGTAATCGTTAATGAGATTAATTTATACAATTTTTAACTATTTGTGCCTAAACTATTGTTTAAATATTTTAAGGAGATTCGTTCTGTAAAGATCAATCAACTGTTTTATAAATATCATCAAAATATGTATTTATAACCAAACATTTCAATTAGGGCTGTTTCAGTATTTCTAATTTTTAATAGCTACATAATATATAAAATCTAGCAACATTATTTTACAGATTCAATACCCTTAGTATTTGATTATAAAAATAACTATTATTTAGGAAGTATAATGACAATGCCATAGAGTATCCTCCACTATGAAATCTTACAGCACTTCGTAGTTTCCACTCAAATATAAATGATGACCTAATTACTTATTCAAGAACAGAAAAGTCGTTACTCGGAACGTGTCACAAACAAACCACTTTAATCACTTAATTCCATTAAAACATTTTCTTTCAACGGTAAATTAACAAAACCTTTCCAACTCTGTAATTTATTTACATTGCATGTAAATTTCATTTAAAAGATTTGCTTTATAATGGCTGCACATTTAAAAAATAAAATGAAAATTATATTTGAATATCCTCATTATTTACTTTAATCCCTAAGATATGCAAATAAAAAATGTAATTTACTGTTTCAAAAATATGTTTTATCCTTTAAAATAAATTAAATGTTGTTAAAAATCAATTTTTCTGTTAAATACCTGTTTGTATTATCAACTAATAAAGCTTGATGCCCTATTTATTGTAATAAATAATATTCATGCGAAACATTGTGAATATACCTATATTAAATATTATATAAATTCAACCCAAAATATTTACTAACACGTTAGTTAACATATTGTGATGTATTTTTAGTAACTTCTCAATTTTAAATTAAATTATCATTCAATTGTTTACATAATTCGTATAACGTATGTCTAAGTATTTATTTGATATTCTTCAACTTTCTATTGTTTTCGTATCAAAGATGGAAGTTATTTTAATGATAATGTTACAAAGTACAAAACACAATATTTTGTATTATTAATTTCATTTTATAAAGTAATAATTTAAGCAGGATTATAGAGTTTTTTAAAAATTATATTACAAGTATCATAAGAAACTTCAGTGAATAAAGTGAGAACTTTTATTTTATATTGTAATATTAAAACCGTCACTTACGAATCTTTATGGTATCCAGACTCGACATGTGACTAGTCCGCGTGATCTCACCCAACTGACTGAACCCGTGTTCTGTCAGCCCCTGGCAATACCACCACCCGAGCGGTGGCGAATGCATCCGACAACTGCCGAGCGTGTAAAGCAGCCTGCTTCCGTGTTATTGGCATTCCTCACAACGGATATCTTCTACTTCAGCTCTGATCCTGTGATCAAAGCTCTCCAGGAACTGGAGCGAGAATGAACATCAATCTCCAGTCCCCTTGAATCTTGACAAGTCACAAAGCGACGTCACGCGCAGCCACATCAGCCTTCACAGCTTGACAAGCCGTTCTGTTGCTCCTGGAAAATGGTATCTTTGACTGATATTAGACTTTCATTTTGCAAAGCAACATTGGCATTGTAACAAGTTTATTAGTATAAGCGGCAGGTGGAATTACACGGCGATTTTTTACCCTGTATTACTTGGGATTGCAGATAAACTATTAATCTAAATTTAACTGATGCTTTATTTTAATCATAGGGGTGCATGAATTCCTCCTATAATAGACGGTGAACCAATCAAGAAAAATATTCTAACAATAAAAAAGGGACAAATTATTTTTATGAGTACATATTAATACAATTTACACTTTAATTTTTATAAAAAAACATAAAAATGTCTAATCGAGGAAATAATTTTAGCATGGAAGACTTCTTTTTTATTTTAAAAATGTATTGTTACAAAAGCGCTTTCATCTGTTAGGGCATGATAACCTACTAATTATATACAGAAAACATGTTTTATATATCTAGAAAAATTTAAGATAAGGCAGATGACTGAATTGAAAATAATGGTAAAGATTCCAAATTGAAAACTTATAAAGTAATGGATTTGCAAATATGGTTAAAAATGTATAACTCTTTTACTGGATTCCATCTTTTACTATATTTAGAAAAAATTACTAATATTCACGGAATGTTAAAAAGACCATTTATCTTTTTCAAACGTTGCACATGAAATTGCCTGTGCTTATTCTTTTGCTCCATGAAGATTATTGAAAATACTATACTGACTTAAAGATTCTTTGATGATTTTAGTTTATAGGATGTTCCAGTACTTTATATTGTTCAAAGTATTCTCTTTCACAAATTAAAATATGCTCTTTTATTCTCGTTTCACTTACGAGCTAATCAACAACCTCCAACATTGTCGTAGACGTTTTATGCGTTAGGTACCTGGTTCTGAATATCCTGGAAATCCTATTTCGTTCCCACTCAAGTCATTATTGTTTCCTTTTGTTACGTGATCGTAATAATACCTTTAAACGGTTAATATCAGTAGGGAGGTTATAGTATAATAAGCTACATTTTAGTTAAAATAAGCAAAACTTTAAAATAAATATTATACCTAAATTACAAGATTTTTATTAGCAATAATGATAAGGGTAACTTAATATTTTTACTGTTAATGATATTATATTAAAAAACTAAATTTTTAAAAGCTTTCTGAAATTTTAAATAAATAGTAGTAACACATTATTCGTCTCATTTCTCAACTGCAAGTCCACTTACACCTGAATATTACGACTGGGTTGATAGCAGTTAAAGTTCTCATATACATATTTGTTGTAAAGAGATCGAAGATTCTCCTACAAATTAAGCAACACAACTGTTATTTATTAAAAGTTTTGCACATCTAAAGTTATATAGGTACGATAAGTATTATTACATTTTTGGCACAATATTAGCGAATTACAATTATATCCGCTACGAAATAGCTTTGGACTAATGAAGAGAAAATATGAGAAACATTTCTTCTATGAACCGTCATAACACCTACAGTCACCCCGGGAATGCTGGTGTTAAAGGCTTCTGCATATTAGGGAAACTGCATTCTAGATTAACCAGCTAATCTTGAAGGGTGAAATTGCTTTCTTAATCTTTGTCATATATTTTAACATTATATAATAACTCTTGGGATTATACTCGGACGATAAAAGTTATTATAAATGTTCTATATACTAACTGTACGCATGGTATAACGTTATATTATATAAAAATGAAACTGTTCGTGTGTAACAGCATCACTCACAAACGGCTGGACGGATTCGCCTAATTTTTTTTTTAATTTGTTCGTCTTGATCTGTAGAAGGTTATAGGATACTTTTTATCCCTTTCCCGATTCAGGATTCCGCCCCACTGGTTACAGAAATACCCGTAAGAAATGCATTGCAGCAAACATATGTTATTAAGTGAAAGAGTCTTTTAAAATTTTTAATCAGCTGTTCTTTGTAAACATATATAATGCGACAAAAAATATATTTATATATAATTTAATTACTACACTTATAGTTTTAAAGCATAGAGTAAGCTTAAGAGAAACGACAAATTTTGTTTAAACTGTTTCTGCAATCACTGTTAAACATAGACTTTACTATCCAGATAATACAATTCAAATTTGACGTAAAAAATTCACCTTTAACTGCAATATTTATTTAATATAAACCATGCTCATGCTTGATCAGAAGAGCAATGCAGATATCATAATTACTATCTTACGTTGGCTACAAATATAAAGAATGTTATAAAATCAACCTTAGTTGTTTTTTTTTGACAGAAGTATCAGGAATGTGGTACATACCTTCATAATGCGCCCAAGAAGCTCACGAAGGAACGACTATCAATTATCTCAGCAATGTTTAGAATGTGATAGAAAATGAATAAGTGAATATAGTGTACTGTTTTCAACGGGAAATTGCGTGCGAAGCCGCGGGAAACTTATTGAAATGCGCAGCGAAGCGCGCCGGGTCCGCTAGTTTTAATATAAATTACGTGTTAGAAGAAAATCAGACATATGAGCTAGCAAAAATAAAATTATTCTTATCTCTAGATGTTCAAGTATATGCATATAAGTATAAGAAGGAAAACTAAACTCAATAGGTTGATAATAAAAGCAGAAGACAAATTGTTATTGACTGTCTTGATATTTTATGAAAACCGACCTTCGACGACTCAGGAAGATAAAACTGGCTGTTTAAAACTTTTCCTCTTGAACGAAAGTGTCTTATAAGTTTTTTACAGTAACCAGAATAAATCTCACCGTTTATCAAAAAAGTGTGTTTATTTCTCCATGTCTATTCATTGACTACCGAATTCCCAGTAATTCTAAAATACAACATGGTGGCTGTTGCTTTACCCGGTGATTCGTAACTGTGATGCAGGAACAGTTCTGTGAAGGTGATGAAGGACGTAGTAAACTTTACTTGTACTCTGAAAAAGATTTAAACTTCTATACCAGTAACGTTTTGGTTGTAAGTGAAAAACCTGAGTTGAGTCGTTCACAAAACTCTGAGTAACCAAATACAGAGATATATTATGGCTGTAATATTTTAAAATAAAATAGTATGAAATTGTTTACAATGTCTTTAATTCAATATGATAAATTGTTTTTGACTATTTAAGAAATACAATAGTGTTAGGCAAAGATTTAATTTTATCCTTATAAAACCAGGACAAAAAGAAAGCTATTAATTTCTCACCTGCAAAGCTTGAGATGACATATAGATCCAGAAGGAAAACTTAAGGCTGAAAGCACATAAACTTTTTCCGTGTCACTCCCATCTAATATCATATATTCCTATTTAGTTTTATTATTTTCTTAATGAACCAATGCCAATAATAATTTGCTGCCCAAATCGTTAAATATAGTTCATTGAAGATGGATCCCTTCTTATTGGAAAATAAATTATTTTCTCTAAAGAAAATACACAGTTTTCTAACAATTTTAATTTATTCCCCAATGCTTTTCAACATAGCATAGCATTTTTAGATTTTATAAACAACGAAAAAAGTACTTACATCTCTCTGTGATATTACAATTTTTGACCTCGGCACGTTTAGCAAAAGTCTTAATTAAACAAGGTAGCAGTACGCCACCACACATATCGCGTAACAGGATTCCTTTTTACGATTAAGTTCATTGGGGGTTGCCTCATCTTCTTTTCTTAGATCAAGAACAGTAAATACATAGATTATATCAATTATCAGAAATCAGGTAGTATTATTTGTGCAGTGTTCATGAGATTACTAGTCGAAAAAATGAGAGATCAATGGACGGCTTTAGAATGATGGCAGTCCTTAGAAGATTGTAACGAATAAACCAGATGAAGTATATTCGCTAGGAGTTTTACTAACTACGGAATTGTACATTTAGGACGGGTTATAAAAATAACAAGATTTGTTCTTTTCGATTCATATTTCATGTACATAGTTGTTTACATAACATGTCAAGAATAATATTTCAGTATTTATAACCACAAAACATAGATATAGTAATTAGTATTAATTCAAAGGTCAATGTAGTAAAGGAAATTACACAAAAGTTTAATTCATGAACTATACTATTATTATGAGAGATACATTGTTTAATTCAATCTACAGGGAAATACGTTAATTCAATTACACTGTTTGTTCTGTAACACGGAAACAGCAACACTCTACGTCGATGACCTAAACATGTCGTTTCAAGTTAGCCAATGACTGGAAATGAATTGCATCACCTTCCTTCGTTGGAAAATTAAAAATTAATTAATTAAAAATGTACTTGGAATAAATAAAAGACTAATACATTTCACTGCAATCTTCCAGTCCTGCAAATATTGACTCCACGTTTAAATATAACAAACTTTTCAGACGATTTTAATAAGGTTTTATTGCATACAAAGTAGATTTACACTTTCAAAATCATACATAAATTTTCATAAATTTTCTTCAATTATAAATCTTATAATTGCACAACACGCATATACAATTTTGTTTTTTTGATTTTCATAATCTAGTTGAAAGAAATTTAGATATCACATGTCTTTAAATTATAAATGAGATGTTTATTATTATGAGCATTATTAGTTTAGATGCTTAGTTCGAAAATAATAACGGTACAATAATTCTCAATATTGCCATGTTAATATAATCGTAAAACTTTAAAAACGAATAAACTCTATAATTTTAAAACCTTAGAGAATTAAAATGTTATATGCATATAAACTTATTTATGTTAAATGTAGATATATGGTTAAAATTAAATCGAAACTGTGTTTAAAAATAATCAGTAAAAACTTTTCAGTTATAAAATTATTTACCATTAACCTACCACTCTCTTTAAAACTTCATAATTTACTAAAAATAAGTTATAGTAAATGTTGCTAGAAAAGGCTTGTTGATTTTGAATTTAGTTATTAAATGTCGAAGATAAATATTTCCCATATATTGATGGTCATATTGAAATTATTTATTAGATAAAACTGGCCATTAAAGTCAACTAAGCAACAGTGTATAAAAATACTAACTGGTTTGTTCTCAATCTACTCAAAACTATGGTACTTATCATGTTTACGATTACTCCTGTAATGTTACATTACTTATAACACTAAACGCCCGCTATGTGAATACCTTAACAGATTAAAAAAAAACTACGCGAGAGAGATCGTTATTGTAAATAACCTGATAATTGTAAAACAATATTTTATTTAGCGTTTTAATGCACTGATAAATAAATCATTCTTTTGATAAAGTTTCAATGGCAACTTTTAACAAACATTTAGAGGTAATGAATAAAGTGTGAGAAAAAAGTTACCTAGTATATGTAGAAAACCTAATAATATTTTTTGTGTAAGTTATGAATTAGACGAATTAATGACTTCTGTTAGAATGAAAATTGCAGTCATTTTGAAACATTTAAGTTAACTGGTAAAGACTGATTAATAAACTGACTAAAATTATGTATAACTACGAACTTTGAACCAAGTTGATTCCAGATATTTCAACAATTACGGCAGTTAACGTTTTCCAAAGCTCGTATTAATTGCATCAGCCCAAATATGTGTGTTTTTTATGATCTGATGCTAAATTTTTCGAAAATGTATTTTTTCTTTTATTTATTACTTATATCTAGGTAAATATTTAAGGTTAATTGGTTAATCAAATTAATAGAATCGTTTAAGTAAACATAACGTTCACTTTGTTGAGTTTTATTGCGTATCCGGTGTTATAAGTGTATTTGAGAAATTATAAATTCGTCACAACAATTTAAAACTTCTGGTACCCTCAAGGATTCTAGCAGCTAAGGGTTAAATACAAATGCTCAATGGTGTCTTATATTCTAATTCTAGAAGACCTATATTTTGTTAAAAGAATACTAATGTAGTAAACGTTAGTTCAAAACAAGTAGAGAATATTATTTATAATAGCAGTGTTTCTTCTAGATGTAATGTGTAACTTAATTCATACTTATTTCTACAATAAAATAATATTCTCGTTCCAGTTGATTAACTCACTGCTTAAAAAATATTAACTTACTAAGTATTACAACATTTCTTTATGTATTTTATCAATTTTATATTTATTAAAAGTAGTTTTGTTTGGTTTTTACTCTATAAGAAAATTAGCCATGCATGAGTAATACTTATAAAGCGTCATTAGGTAAGGATATGCTATTAATTCCGGGGAAAACATATTTGATAAGAACAGAGATTAAATGTATCCGATTCTCACTGTTCTTCGAGTGACATTTCAGCTCCATTAAGTCTGATACAAATTGAGGCCTAAAGCAACCGCAATGTGTAGGATGATCCCTTGTGCGTAATGGGAGCCCTCTAATCAGCCTTTGATGTTGGCTTCTCTCGTACTGTGTATTAATAGCATATCTTTAAATATAAAAATGATATTATTTCAATGCTTTTCCGGGTTCTTATGCAATTAATAATAATTTAATAATGTAAATTATAGTATATTTAAAATCTTTATTTACACATAAATTTTTGTTTCATGATGTTTTGCATTCAATTTACTGCAACGTGTAATTGTATTTATGTAACTATATATCTTCACAATTACACCAGAAACTTATTTCGAAACTTGGTGTAGTATTTAAATCCTTTTTTTTAAGTTACAATAGTCCCAAAGACAATATATTTTTTTAAATTTATTACTTTAGGATTCTTGAAGTTGCACATACTTAAAAATAGAGTAATGTCCATTACATGTAAAGTATACTGACTAGGAATTTTTGATCAATTATGAGAACAGGTGGTGGAGCATTACGCTCAATTTAATTACAAACAGTTAGTCTATACACGTTGGGTTTAGACGAATATTAATCTTATATTGCAACGAACGTTCTTTTTAGGGGTAGTCCAACTTACAAATCATTAAATTTTCCACATAATCATTTCTGCTGGTTAATTTTTGTAAAGGTTTTCTCTTTCCAATGATTTACTACACTTAATATAATTTTATTCATGAACCCGCATTAAAAAATTAATAATCGGTGCTTAAAAAAGCTATTAAAAATTGTTTTTAATTAATGTTTGAGTATTAAATTGAAAAATTGTATTTTTATAACTAGCCAAGAATTTAAAATACAAAACACAAAATAAAAATTTAAACTCTATCTTGTTGCAATCCAGAGATACATGTACTTACCTTTGCCTTATTATGGAATTCGGACTGCCCTTAATAAATGTTAACACAGAATGTTAGTCTGGAGTACCAAGGCAGGGGATATCCAAGGAAAAATATTGTTTCCAAACAATTAGTTTACATTTCCTGTGAATGAAATAATTTGACCAAGAAATAAAGCTTTTTCCATAGCTCTTATAACCACCGCCTTAATGACACAAAACTCACTGAATTTAAGATGTAAAAATTGGCAGAATTTGTATTAAGCAGTCTAAGAAGAAGGAAATTTTGACATTCCAGTGTGAATCAGCATCTGAATACAGAGGCTACAAACTGGCAAAAAGAAAATTAACCTAATGCGATAAAATATTTTGTTTAGATTATCAACTCTGAACTCTCGCTATGCCATCATTGTTGATATAGTCCATTTGGTTTATGAACGAAAATAATTACAGTAAAAGTTTTACTCTAAACAAAAATTCTAGAGAAACAGAGTATAAATAGATAAGATATTAGGTAATTTTATTAATTATACTGACATGTTCTCTTCTCTCAGATCCAAAGCTTTGTCGTTATAACGTTAAAACATCATAAACTGTTATTAGGACGTCCAATTCTATTCGTTATTTCTAATAAAAAAGTAATACAATACTCGCCTTTTCAAGTACTTTCTTTGAAAAATATCAGTTATGTAGAATCTTAAATCTCTCTTTGTAGGCTATTCTTAGATTATATCAAACTTTATATTTCCTCGATTTGTTACTGTTTGAGTGATCAACAAACAATGAAATTTGAAGAGCATAACATATTAACATATCCTTAGAATTAATATTAATGTTAAACAACATCATTTTGAGAGAAAGCTAAGATTAACTTCTTTATTGCAATTGAATGTTGGGAAATCTTGAAGTGAAATGCAAAAAAACTAGATAACAAGTTAAAGTTTACGCTTGAAGGTTCAAAATACTGAGGAATTTATAATCCATTAAAGTATTAGGCTCATCCCATTTATCATGGATGAATAAATTTATAAGCTTTGGTGAAGCATGTCACTTGTTCAGCTGGAATCATTTCATTTATGACGGTCTGTCTACAGATACCTTCAAAACGGAATTTAAATTGTGGATGAAGATTCACTTCTATTTTGGAAACAAGGAGTTTTATTATAGTGCATTAAAATTTATTAACTCGAGCATTATCAAATATTTTTGCACTGCCTATAGGACCATATAGTACCATTAGTGCAACTATAAAATAACAAAATAATTATTTGTAAGCGAACAATATAGGAGATTTTAACTTGTGACATATCAACACATGAAGTCTAATTATCTCAATGTATGTACACGACAATGTTAAACACTAATATAAACATTTATTTAATTAATAAAAATTATAAATTGTGTTATGAAAGGCGAAAAAACGAGCGGTCTACAAGTCCAAATTTTTCATCTAAGCTAGACACGGAGTAGGCTCAAATTTTGTATGTGACCGTTGCATTTTTATCGATACCGTTGACCTTGTACTGTATCGACTACTGTACCCCCCTTATTCCGTTTGACCCTCACACAAGTGAACGGTTCATAAGAAGCAAAATCGCATTTCATTAAAATCAATATCTACAAATCCCTATCTTTTAGACCTAATTATAACATTTCCAAGATTATTCTTTAAATTCGTAGGACTACTATATTAATAACGATAAATTATTCTTCTTTGTTTTCCGTTTTCATATATAATCTTTTGTAGGTCCGAGATTAGACATTTCTTTTAAAATGAAAAAAGTTACTCTGGAAAATGAAATGGACAACTCACAATAATACATAAATATTTAAAGAAAAATATAAAAATAATCTTAAATCTAAGACTGTTAACAAAGGTTTCAAATAAAAGATGAACGGTGGGGTATTTTACTACCATTTAAATTAACTTCTACAGTTTCTCATTAGCAAAGGTGTTCAGTTTCTTTAACATAGCTGTTTTTATGTATGTATCAATTAACATACTATCATACTTACTTACTGGTTCACTGATTGAGTAATGTCAAATACTAGTTAGAACAGTTTTTTGAAAGATGAACTCTTACCACTAACACGGAGTTAAAAGTAAATGCCATTTTCGATGTAAAAATAAAACTATATATCCAGTAACTTAAGAGGTATTAGCAGCATTAGTGGTACTTTTAAATACATAAGTATTCTTTGATAAATTGTACAATACCTTTTTAATGCTGTTCACCAAAGAAACACCTATGTTAAGGTAGAATGGGTTGAATTACATCAAAATACATCACGGTCACTACTCTGGGTAAATAACCTGCTTGCAAAAAAGGTACACATTCACCATTGATGCTTTATAAGCTTATTTATTAAAAATAACATTAAATTGGTATTAGTGATTAATAAAATAATTCCCTGCAGTAAAAGAAATGTATTGTAATTTCTAACATTGTACAATTGTTGTAAGACACGGCATTTATTTAAGTACACATTATGTGAAGTTCTTTAAGTTTATGTAATAGTATATTATGAGTACTTTATATATTAAGAGTGACTTTAATATAATATATTTATAACCATGTTAAATTATTTGACATTTCTCAATCTGTCAGAATACATACGTACATTTAAAGGCACGTTGCCGAGTACGTGCACTGATTCGTTCTCTAAACATCAAAGGGTACTAACTAACCGCAAGGGATCAAGCCTTCCTACTCGTGCAGTTGCTACAGGGCTTGGCCGGGTGTACTGGTTTATTTTTATATTTTGATTTTATCACCATAAAACAATCCGTTGCCACAAATATTTTTCCTTTATTTTTGCTATAATGGAGGTGGAATATTTTAAATGCACACGTTTCAGTTAGTCTGATTCCGTTATTGTTTATCAATTTAAACATCAATCTTTCGTTTAAAGCTTATCGTTTTTAATTTAATTAATAAACTCTCCATACTATTATAATAAAACACATGAAAAATCTCAAAACGTATACATTTCAGAAGAATAAACCTAATATAATAACAAATGTTTGTCATATTTTTAAGCTCAAGAACTACAATCACATACTTCAGGACGTATAGTTTTCAAATAAATAATATATAAAAAACAAGTATAAGATTTCCTTTTATATCAACTACAACAAAAATAGATTTAATTTAATTTATGCTACACATTTCTCTTATTAGATAGATGAAAACTTCACTGCTTGCCAGCATTGCCGCCTATTAATGTAAGGATTAAATAATTAAACTGAAGATATTGGGTAAACAATTAGTCTACGTCACCATTGATGTTTCAAAAAGTGTCAAATTCAAAGGAAAGTTCAAATGGAAGATATCGACTCCTTTTTACCGACGGTTAAAAATATGACTTTAAATTTTCGAGATTTTGTAAAATTTACATGTCGTGCCACTAGGCTGCATATATAATAAACTCATCATAACGTTTTAATACATAATAAATTTACAAAACTATCTAACAGGATAAAATTTTTATAAATCATTATGTTTTACATTGTTATTTACAAAATTACACTTCATGTACTGGGTTTTTTGTTTTCTTGAAATCTGTGAGGATGACGAGAAGAAATATATTAAATGAAGTTTTTAAACTATCTTATAAAATCTGACCGTAATACTCGTGTCTGTATTCACATTTTCAATATTCGTTACATTTACAAACTACTTAGTATTTGAGTCACAGAATAATTTTTCATTTTTGTGAAGTTTAAAACGTGTCTTAATTATTAGCTGAGCATTAGAGAAGAAGCTGTGAAAGTAAATTTAGTGTGTCTGTTCACACGATATATCGAGAAAAGTGGCCAAGCGTTAGGGAAATGACTGCAAAGATATCGTCTGTCTAAGTATCTGTTTTTAATGCGTAAGGTATATAAAAAATAAAATTTTGCATGAAGCTTCATTTAAGCACTATCTAGTTCCTTGATTGAGAATTTGGCTCCAAGGTATATGGCTGACAGTTACTAAAAATGTAGAGTTAAAATTAAAAAATTGGTAGGTGGGAATCAGAATTAGGTGGGACTAAGTAATCAGAATAAACTTTCGAAAAGAGGATAGATTAAATAGTACATTAATTGAAAAGTTTTTATAAACATATTTCAATCTCAAGACAATGCCGCAAATTTTACCTCATTAATATCAATCATTATAAAATTACAGAGATTTTAATTTTAAATACTCTAGAAAAGTATATTAATAAAAACTGTAATTTGTACAGATTGAATGTACATTAAGTAAATATAATATATTGTATCATAAAGTCTATTGTATGACCTAATCGAAACATACCGTAAACTTTTCATTAACAAGGCACTACAAGATAACTAGGAAAAGTATCTTACTGCTACTAGGGAAAGTTATCTTATTGTATAATTATATCATACGAATTATACAATAGATTTGCTCTGGAGTATTTAAAGACTACGTAGTCAGTGGTGTATAGTGTACCATATTAAGTTAGATATTATTTATGTCAGCTTATTATTTCGTGCTTAAGCAGTTGAAACCTAATGAAAAACTTAGGACAGTATTGGAACAGTATTTGCTTCCAATGTTTTAGCCTCACCTTATTTCTAAAAGGCTGAAAGGGGTTCAACTTTCTAACTAGTATTAAGCTCTCAACCATTTTCCAAAACGTAATGTAGATATTAGTAGGTCTGGTATTTTGACTAAAACTCAGAAAATTATTGTATTTAAAAAATTTAAACCAAATTTTGATCAGCATTTCATGTATATTTAATTAGTTGTGAATGTTGAGTTACGCTTCTTAGACAATTGGACCTTAAATAATCGAGAATAATTTTTGCCATAAATTACGGCAAACATTTAGTTTTGAACTTTGCACTATAACGTATAACATTACATCAGGTAAGTTAAAAACTAAACTTTCAAGTAAATCTTTTAGTAAAATTTACACCACATCTTAACTCACGCAACGCGGAATGATAAAAAGAAGTGAGGTAAAATTGGAGTAAATATCGAAAACGTTTACAAAGCGGACTGCAAAGAGATGAAAGTTGAGAATAAGTCAGCTGATCTCACGGGGCCGTACAAATAAATCTGTCAAAACTTCGCTCCTCCGCCTCTAAATCCAATATGTTCGTCTAGACTTTCTAAAACTTCTTTCTTAATATAAGCATACTTTTAAGATTTTAGGATATTGAAGATATTTTTAACATATTACTGTTAAGCATTGATGTAGACATTTCCTTTCACTTAAAGACATAAGCATTGTTTACATATTTCTATTGATCTCTAATCTTCTATTCATAAATATTAGTGTAAGAAATGGATAAGAATAGTATATGATTACAGTTTAGTATTTATATATTATAAATTAAAGGCTTTAGCCTGCGTACAGTTTATATTTCATACTTTTAAGCCTTTGTAGATTAAATTAAAGAATTAATTTAAAATACGCCTTACTTTGTTAAACAGTAACATAACTATCGTTATCCTCACGATTGTGTTTATTGACTGATTTAAATATTGTAACAATACATTATTTTATAATTTTCCATGCTTCTTCACGATAGTCCATCAAAACCTTTCAATCATAATACGGCTAACACGGCTGGTGTTATTTCATCAGTTCATTTTGCATCATTATGCCTGTCTTAATTGGTTACTTGTGATTTCCAGTTAACTGCTTCAAATTGTATTAACCAATATAAGCTACACGTGTTAGATTATAAATTATAGTAGTGAGTCTCAATCCAACAGTGGCTGTAACTTTATTTTATTTTTAATTACATTATGCCAATATTATGAGTTAAACCATTCATTCTTACAGATTCGAAAGAGTAATTGCTTATAACGTATTTAAAAATGAAAGATTGAATTGGTAGTGAATAAAATAAATAACGCGTTTTAAAAGCGGCAATACCACGTAAAAATTTAACTAACATAAGTTATTGAAGTCCTGACGGCATACACAATCAGCAAGCCACTCAAGTACGCAAACAGCTACCCGTAGCAGGCATACCACTTTGTCAACAGATTGAATTGTCATTTCAGACTTAATGGAAGCCAAGAGGTTTGTGTGTCATCAAAGAATCTTAAAAGCATGTGTAAGCTGTGTAAATGGAGTCCATACACTACATTTTATACGAGATTACTGAAACATTCTAAATATGTATATTTATTTCACGTACATAGAAGAAGGAAATATTTTGTAATTTTTTCGATAAACAGCCCTAATGTAAATCTTTCCAAATCAGGTAAAGACTAAATGGAAGTTTTCGGGGACTAAACTGAACATTTGGGAAAAATTACATTAAACAAGTAGATTACTCAAAAGTGTATTATTGTACATCAATTAAAATAAATTTTCAGAACCTTTTTCAGTGAAATAAATAATCTAAATGATGTTATGTATACATCCTTTTTTACCACATTATACAATAAACTAAGTTTAAGAACGGATGTTTTGCGACATCCATTTCCGAAATAACTATTTTGCACCACTTTACCTTTATGAAGAATATAAATATTCACACGTCTAAGATTTCTTCTTACAAATACATACATGTTTTGTTTATTATTTGTATGATCAAAGGATTTTGATTACTGTATTTCTGTACTCCTATATTATTACAGTACGTAGAGTAAAATAAATAAAACTGAAATTCTATGTGAGACAATGCAATCTGTTCAGTTAGTTAATAAAACTTTATAAGAACTCATATTTAAAGTTCCTATGAATTTACAATAAAAACCCATAGAAATAAAATAAGTAATATGAACTTAATAAATAAAAAATTAAATATTTGGTTATGTCGTTACACAGAAAATAAGTAGTATGAATAATGATATTATTTGGCCGTAAATAGTTATAACTATCTTTATATTAAGATGATTCTCTTTCTTGAAACAATAATTTAGGTTACAAAGAAACATAAACTGCAGGACAAATATTCATATTATCTATTATCATATAACTAGTTTAATGTGTTAAGATTAACAAATGTTTGGAATTTTAGGATCGATTGGAAGAATAAATGTAGAGAGGATTAGCCTTACTAGCTTGTATGTTGGTTGCTAATAAAATAAAAGCTAACTTACTAATAAATAAAGATAAATAAATAAAATTATTCCTTTTATAGTGTTTTAGTGGATTACACAATCCATCATAAAAAATCTACGTATTTGCCTCATTATCATATTGTTGTCGTTAAAATATATTAAACCCTCATATACAGGTATCCCATAGCTTTACATTTGATTTTGCAAAATACGATAAAAGACACTACTACATAATAAATGTTATATAATTTGTATGTACTAAATATATTTCAAATTTAAATGAAACTAGGCTGTGGAGGAAATGAGACTTCCGATTCTCTTCGTTTTCCGCCTTCTTCTTCTTCTCGTACAGCTGTTTTCTTTTAAGTTTAATTTAATGTTCTATTTTTTACCATTGAGTTGAAGGATGGCTAACTTTGTACTAATTACAATACTAGCATCTTGTAATGCATGCGTGGTTAGTGTTCCATGAAATATATAAAAATATATTATAGAGTCAAAAACATTGCACACGTCAAAAATAGTCAAAAAAATCTGACGAATAATTTTGAACTCTTTGGGCTTTGGGCTCCTGTCGAGATCGGCGTTGTTTTGTTTTTCTTTTAATTTAGCAATACCTATAACATTTATTGGCCAATATATAACAATTTATTAAGATTTTTATTTTGTAGCATCTCACTGGACATAGCCTCTGCGGTAAGGAGGTAATTGTATACTAAAACTCACCTTTAACTATTTGGCCCGTAAATCATCTTTCAGTAGTTCCAGTCCCTGAGCCTCCTCATAATAATGTTTTACGAGATAATTTATTGAAACTAATGTAGGTATATCTGTGATGAGTTGCATTCCATACAGCGTTAATGTATATACGTTATACCGTAAGAGCTCAGGTTAACATTCTTTGGAAGCTAAATTATATTGATCTAGGGTAAACATTTCTCAAAAAGAGATTTAAAAAATCTTTATATTTTGTTATAGGGTGAGTTTAGAGATGGCAGATATAACCTAAGTAATTCCTTCTCATTCATTTTGAGTTGAAATTTTGCAGATTTTATTTTCGAAAAAGAGAGACCGATCCCCTTTTAAGCCTTATTTTGTCCGTATTCGTGGGCCACTGGACTGTACGAGGATCTTATCCAACAGAATAAGGGGGAGAGTCGAAACAGTACAAGGTCGATGGTACTGATAAAAAGTGCAATATATTATCTGCCCTGGTGATAATAATTTGAGTCCAGATTTTTAAGTTGAACTTAGACAATAATGTCTTAGAAGGATAATATTACGGAAGTGGTCTCAGCAGGATATAAAAGTGGTTAAGTAACAATTCCTGAGGCTGTGAAATGCAAAACTGACGATTTAATTACATACCTTGAAACAATAAAATGAAATTGTTTTAACTCCTCAAGAAATATAAAATAGAAGAATAAAAAAGTTTACATAATTCTTTAAGATATGATATTATTTGAACCACGGTTTAAATAATATGTAATATTTACAAAGATGCAGTACCCAGTACGTTCAACACAATTACTTAATGTGCAACTAAACCGTAATAAATTCGCTTCTTAAAAGGATTCGGCATTCAAGAAGTCCGTAATTAATTTTATATGGAATATTTTGAATAATATTATTCCCAGTTTTGTTCTAAACAAGAATACTGTAACAAAAAGAAATTATTTTCAAACACATTCCATTACGTTATTGGTCATTTTATTAAGGGGAGTCTGACTCCCATAAGAATGCAATGTTAACTATATGTTGCATAACTTGAAAAACTATTTAAGATAGCTTACTGCTTTTGGTTTTATTTTTGAAGATAATGTATTTTTCTAGTGCCCTAGGACAAGTTTTGACGTGACAACGTCTTAAATTAGGTTGCGGCTCGGAGTCACTCATGAAAAAGTGTAACGCCCTGGGTAACGTTACGATGCCCGTCCAGTGGGTCCGCCGCACGGGATCCGCACGGGATATAAAGCAGATAACTGTGGGTCCGCCGCACGGGATAAAGCAGATAACTATGTTTATTCGTGAAAATGTGGAGTGCTTAGATTCGTCATTTTACAACAACTACAACAATAAAGGTAAATAATTGTACACTGATATTTCATTATCGTAAACTATGATTGAATTGATTAATTGTTAGATTGACACAAAAGTTGAGAAACTGAGTTTTATAGGTTATGTCATACTATTGACAAATGTTGATAGTGTTAAGTAAATTATTAGTTTAAATCACTCTGCAATCAATCGTAATTCAGTCGATTGAGAAGAAACAGCGCGTATTGCTAGTCAAAAATTTTAAAATAACAAATTATAACCTCTAACCTGTCATAACAGTGCGACCAAACAAACGAACTAAACCGACCAATCACCACGCGCGAAGTTAGAATTTAACTGTGTTTAGCAATAATTTCAAATTCCAATTTTAGTAAATGTTTTATTCAATAACATTACCAATAACAAATTTTAATTAATTTCAAATTATGTACAATGTTTTAGTAAACAAAATATATTTCTATAGTTAAAATTTGTGCAATTCTTATTTTCATTCAATTCCTTGTTCCTATTGTGCAATTTATAATATTCATATCAATAAAATATCTACCGAGAAAAAGACGTTGTCACGTAAAATCTTCGCCCGTTAAAACCGACTTTACAGGCAACCATAATTTTTTTAGTTTTTTCTTTTAATAAATAAATTATGAATTTTTATAATTTTTTCTGTTTAAAAATTTTAAAATTTAAATATATAAATATTTTAAAATCAAATTAGGATAATTATATCCCAAAACCCTCTCCTAGGGCACTAGTATTTTATCCAAGGAATGTGTGATAAACATTTCATTAAGATATATCAATCGGTGTAGGTTTTATTCAACATACAGTTTTTTAAAAATTTAAGTTTCGGTAAACTGCAAAAAACAAAAAAAAATATATGTAATAAATACATTTTCTTCCTTTTAATAATGTCCAGCACAGTAACTAGGATTGTCTGGATCAGCTTCTGCCTCATACAAGTCCTCTAACTTCCTTTTGGCTACATTTCTTGACTGTAAAAATTTTTTTCCATATCGGAAACAGCTTTTTCACCTTTGGAAACACGGTCGAAATCGGGACGTCTTGCAGTTTGAAGTAAATTCCTTCCTATTTGTAGGCCTAAGTGTTCCATTAATTTTACTTTAGCTAAGTGTCCACTGTTGAATGTCAAAACAGCTTCACATACACCAAATTTCAGGGTTTCAAGATTTACAAATGTTCTTTTAGGTATTTTTACTCCAGATAACATTGTTCAAAGATTCATTGGGGTTTTGGGATTTACCTCTGAGACATTTTTGCAACAGTTCTGGCTTGGCAAGATCCCTGAATATAAGTTTGATCTCTTGAAGTATCACCTCAGGCAAATGGAAGTGATTGGTGTGGTCATAGGTATCATTTCACGGGTTGCTTTTACAAACTTGCACCAAGTGTCATCGGTTTTAGGGCAGAGTTCGTGTCTAGGAGTTTCATTGCTGGACGAAAGATGAAAATAAGTTGCCCATACATCTTGCTTCATGGCAACCAAGTTGTTACTGTTCCTGCGAATAGCCAAACCATAAAATATTTGTATTTTTTGTATAGCAGCATCTGTCAGTCTGTTTTTGCCAGAAAAGTGGTTTTCCATAGCGTTTTCTTCGATCTTTCATTTAGTTTACGCAACCTTGTTCCCATTCTTTTTTGGACATGACCCACACACTCTAATTTACTAATATTTGTAAGTGGGCCCATAGGGTTGGCTTTCAGAAACAGCTTTGAATGCATTTGTGTCCCCGTCGCCAAGATATTATGTGTACTTTACATCATACAAAGACACAGAACGCGCAAAAATATCAATCGCTCCTTTAACCTCCATCCCTCCGCTAAGTGCCTAAATATTTCGCAGTACACGAATCAATATGTATATTTTGGGTCCTGTCTGGGCATTGCCAATGTCTTACTTTTCAATGTCTATCACTTTTCCTGTATCAACTGCAGTTACGGAAACTATTCCATTTAGGTAAGTATGGCCCCGTTTCTGCCAGGATCCGTCTATTGCCACACATAAATGTCTGTCATTAGGTCTCCTCACACTCAGCAACTGCCTCATCTACAGCCAATATCATAGACTCTTTACACAAAAATTTAATGTGATGGCTAATAAACATTTCATGTTTTCTATAGGTAGTTGGTGGAGAAGGGATATTCAAGATGCCGCATAAACTCTGAGCGGAAGTATATCCTTTTCCGATTTACCCTCATGCCATAGGATAACCTAATATTTAGATCAAAAAATTTTGGGTAGTTTTCAGGCCTAACTTGATGTTTGTTTCCTGTCTACAAATATCTTTACAATTGGTAAAAGTTTTATTGTTATCACAATTACTACATGCAATGCTGATTTCAATTGCTAGGCCTACAATGGGTTTCCTTGTAATGTTTAGAACTCCTTTGCATATATTACAGGCTGCTATATCCTTCAATGTATTGTTTAAGAACACTCAGATCAATGACATCATACTGCATATTTTTCAGTTTTTACTATCATAGTAGTCAAAGTTGGATTGTAACTTTACCTTAGAGCTAGAAGTTGTTATAGGTTTATCTACAGCTTCTGGAGTGTGGGTAGGCCTAGGTTTATTTGTTTTATTTGAGCAGTAGTCTTCTTCCTATAAACACTGTATCTTCCTTGTTTCTTTTTGTTTCCCATAATGTAGGCTAAACCAAATCTGTACTAAACACAGCTTTGAATGCATTTGTGTCCCCGTCGCCAAGATATTCTGTGTACTTTGTTGCACGTAACTATTGAAACAAAACTTTATAAAACAAAGCAATCACAAAGAACACAGCAGATTGAAGCAGAAGCTACAGACACTGACAGTGAATACAACTGTCAAGCAGGAATAGCCAACTACATAAAACTAAATCAGCTGATAATTGTATCAGTGTACTCTATAAAGTTAGTCTGACTATAGTAGCGGGGCTGTATCGACTTTTTGGTGTGCAAGGTTATTTTAATTATTTTTTTTTCATTTATTTAGAATTGTCTGTACCATATGTGTTATATATCGTTAGAAAGAGGAGATTCCGAAGAAAAATAAAGTGTTATAAACTAAAAATCACACTCACACAAATTTCTTCGGTCAGATCTAATCCATATTTATGTTATGCCTAGCTTTAATCGTGGTAATCTGCTAAGCGAATCGTTCTTTATATGTTTTCTAGTGCACAATTATATATGTAGAGAGATTCAGAGAAAATAATATGATGGCAATATTTGTTGGTCATCCTAATAAGTATTCTTTTCTTTTTAACCTGTTTTGACTGAAAAAAATTGTATGAGTATTTTTCAATTAAATATAAAATTTCCAAAAAACTTTAAAATATAAAGCTTTTTAATATTATAAAAAACTAAATATTAATCTCAATCTTTTTTACGTTTGCACTATAGTTTAACACAAGCGAGGATAATTACAACGGGAATTCAGGCAAAACTAGAGTAAACATTGTAAAAGTGTGCAAAGCTGAGTATTGTCAAGAGAGCAAAGTTGAGTAAAGGTTAGCTGATCTCACGGCGACGTATAAATAAATGTGTCAAAACTTTGCTCCTCTGCATTTAAATCCGAAATGTTCGTCTAGACTTTGTAAAAAAAACAATTCTTTAAGGTCAAGTATACTTTTAAATTTTCAAGGTATTGGCGATATTTGTTTGGCCTTTAAGCAATTTTTACAAACACGTAAAAATGGGTTTTGTAAGTTTTATACCGTTAGTAGCGACATGTAAATATTTATTAAAGTATTATAGAATCGAGAAACAATTATTAAGAATGTTTAAAAGTAGTCTTGTATTTTCATGAAGCATGTTCAGTTAAAGTCATATGCGTTGTTCAGATATGGTTATCTATTTTTATTTATTTATTATTCATTAATTTTATTCTAGAACAATTTGTATCAAGGACTCGTATATTGTTTAATAACAATTCTAAAATATGGTAATTTTTATTATATATCAGTACGAATTTGACTATCGACTGATAAATATAAAGAGTATTTATATCTATAAATAGTACATTATTTAATTTTTTTAATATGTAAAAACATATCATACCCTAACGTATAGTTCATGTTTCATACATATAAGGCTATCATTGTAATTTAAATTATATAAAAGATTAAAATTATTGTATTTTTTAAAACCTGCTTATAACATTTTTACTTTGTATCTATAGTTACCGTAATTCTCACGATTGTCTCTATTTACTAAAATATCTAAATAAGCTAACAAAAACTATATAATTTTCCATGCATTTACAATAGGGTACCAATAATTACTTTCAATCATAACACGGCCTACTCACCCTGTGTTGTATCATGTAAGTTTTCCTGTTCAGACTTCGGTAAAAATAGCCAACTCATAAAAATAAGTTAGTTCAAATAAGTTGATGCTGAAAGATTAAATAAATAAGAGGGTTAAATATTTTAAAATTTTATATGCGTAAAACTTTTAGAACTCGATAAAGAAAATATAGGCAAATATAAATAATTTTAAAATCAGAAGAAAAATGTAATATAACTCTAAAACTTTTCTATTTCTATTTTTCTGTTTTCTTTTTAAGTGAAATTTATAAACTTAAATTCTAATGTAAGCCTTATTTTCTAAATTATAAATTATAGTAATAACCATCAATCCCAAAGTAGCTATAAATTGAATTAACTTAATTATTTCATGTCAACAATTTAATTAAGTTAATGCCGTTTTTAATCCTTCAGGAATTAAAACAGACTAAGTTTTCAAGATATTTTAAAACTGAAAAACGAAATCGTCATTAATAACATTAATAATATTAATAAAACATTTACAAGGTAGCAATAATTTGCTGATAATTTAACTCAGATACGCTATTGGAAGTCCTACGAGCAAATATTAACTGCATACCACTCTAGTAGGCAAACAGCCACCCGTAGCAGGCATACTAATGTGTCAACAGATTGAATTGTCTCTTCAGACTTAATGGAAGCCAAGAAGCTTGTGGGTCATCAAAGACCCTTCAAAGCATGTGTACACTACTTAAACAAAATCAATTCACAAAATTGTATACGGGATCGCTTAAACATTCTTAAAATTCATCTTTATTTCATAAAGATATACTGTTAACCAAACTATGAAAGCTTTCAAAATCATACAAAGATTAAATGGGGGTTTTAATCGTACATTTGGAATACAAATTTATAATTTCATGGAGCTTTATTATTAGTGAATTATTGTGCCTTAATGCAATAAACATTTCTCAGTACTGTCTTGTGCAATGGTCTATATACGCTATATATATTAACAAGAGTATTTCCTTTGTTGTAAATGAAACAAAGAATCATGCCTAAAGATGGATGTTTTGTGTCATCCATAACACAAAAATAGTATGACCAATAATATGATTAGCCTGGAAGTAGTTTTTAAATACCGTTCATTAAAATGATTTCTCTCTTCAAATAATACTTGGAATATTTAGGTGAGGGAGGAATATAAATAATATAACGATCTATTTATTGCCATATAATATGCAACACAATAAATGTTATTAATATCAAATATTGTACATGTTTTGATTAGAAAAATTATAATATTTTTGGTTAAATCATAAAATAATAATAAATCGTTGTGTATCCCTTAACTTTACATGTAATCATGCAAAATACTATAAAATAAATGTATATAATATTACACATATGATCTAATATGTGTGTACTACACGTATGGTAAATCTAAATACAAGTGGGATGTGGTGGTAAATGACACTTCTTTTTCCACCTTTTTCGTCTTCGCGTACGGCTGCTTTAATTCAGTTAACTTAAATTCAATTTTCAATTTTCACTCTATGTTTGTTTATTTTTCTGCATTTCAAAACACGTTATAACATCTAAAACATGGCATAACCTTAAGTATAACTTTGAATTCTCATCACACTTTAGCTAACAAACTTGGTGGGCTGTTTTTTGTTTTTCTTTAAACCTTCCGTGCAACACCCATAACATTTACATATCTAAGTTGTGCATCAACAATATTTAGGAACTACATAGCAAGGTATATTAAAATATTTTTAGTATTTTCATATAGTACTTTGTACGTTTACATAATTAATTTTTGGGTTACCTTCAACTAGTCTGAAATTCTTTGGGGTATTATTAGAACTTAATTGAAATTGCTGTAATTTCCAAACAAAAATATTGACAAAGTTACCAATATGTTAGGTCTTGTGTGATTAGAAAGTTAAACATTCTATCAGGCTAAATATAACTTGGTGTATTAAGAGGAAAACGTTTTTTGTACAATCGGCTTTGTTACGTGAAAAAAACGAGAAATTTTATTAGAACAATTTATTAGTTTGTAATGAACGTGTTTGGTTATTAATGTTCCTTATGAGGAAATCAGTTTGCATATAAAAAAGTAGTAATATAGTTATTTTTTTGCGACTGTAAATAACTGAAAATCGTTACGTAAATCTCCTATCGAACTTTACAACGTATAAAACAACATTTAATAGAGCTACATTCCAACGAAAAATGGTGATGAAAGAATAAATATTTTAATACGTTTTAAATATTCTGTTGAGCTGTAAAATATTACAGTATGCATGTTTGAAAGTCTCTCCAATACCATCATAATTTTGGAGAAGTTATTGCCTGGATATTGTTATAGCCTGTTCATAAACCCTAAATAAAAATGAACTTATTTATACTATTTTAAATTATTGAAATAAGTTCTGCAATATAAAAATTGCATACATATAATGTGTGGGGGTTTCCTGCGGCTAACAATTCAAGCCGTATTTTTCAAGCTGCCTTCAACAAACGCCATGTTGGCACCAGCAGTGACTCTGCAGTTTACAGCTCTATTTGTATCCGTGATGGAGCAGAGTGTATAAACAAAGAACTCTGGTTGGCAACGTTGTTTTATTGTGTTTTACAAAGTGGAGGTATTTATCCAGCCACTTTAGTATATCGACGGCAGAAAACTGACATGTCTGGTTTTATTTATATTGAAGTTAAAAGATACTAATTTTGCACAGGATATTTACGTTGTACTCCGCCTTTTCAGGATTCAAATACGGATTGTGATTCAAATTAACTCATCATTTTCATAACGTTGAATGCAATTGCTTATTTTTTCTTTTTATAAGAACTACTTCTGTGTTTTATAATATAACGAGCGTAGCATAATATTTAAATATACAAAAATTACGAAAGACAAAAACCGTACGGGTGTTACATGTAATTTCTTTTAATAAATATTATTTTGCTTCTAAAAGGTATTGCTTACGGTTTTCTCATCTTCGTTTAAAATATGGAAATTTAAAACATTTGAGAACGGACAGCAAATATACTTCTAGAGATTCCATATTTTGAATTAAATTAAAAAACCCGATGAATCTGAACATTAATGCCTTCAACAATCACTGTGGCCTGAAGATGCACCAAAGTGTCCGTTTAACATGCTGGCAATTTGCGAAAAACATATATCGATATAGTACTTGGCTTGTTAGGTAACATATGAAAATTCAGAGGCCTTGCTCATTAATCCCTAAAACTAAACAACAGCTCATTATGTCTAAGATAGTTGTACTTAAATGTGGTAATATTTACTTATTACTGATATACAGGCTCTTTGTTAACCTGTATTATAATTTTTAGACTGTATGTATTTTGTTTACAACTTGATTGTGATTAATACTCGCAACAAAATTACTGAAACTCGTTTATTTTACGGTTTTTAAACCATAAAGCCACCAATATAGCCTTGATTGGTGAATTAAAAGAAACCAATCACCCGCCCTACTCTGTCAATGAATCCAAGATTAGTTCTCTGGTTTCAATACGTCTATGTAGAAGTGGAGTTCTATTAGATTTTTTACTACTAGATATTTCTTTTTCATTTCTTATATCCAATAACTATTCAGATAAACTAAAGTTCTAGGATATTTGATATTTTTAATTCACCACAGTCAATTTAATTTAACATTGAAGAAGAGGTGACATAATTAGATCTCCAATTCTGCAATAAATTTCACTCACAGCGATAGCTTTTGGCATTCGTGTCCTGACACTTTTGAATTTTAATTGAATACAAAATAAGCTCCATGTAGAAGGGTTATTGAAATGGTGGAATATTGTAGTTGCTAATGCTTTATACTTTAATCTAATCTTGCCAATACAGGATAATATGGAAGAAATGCATTGTTTTATTCCAGGATTCAATTCTGTTTTGCTTTTAATACTACAATATTTTAGTATATCTCTATCTAAATTTAACTTATTTGTGTTTATATATTTGATTATCCAAATTCCTATTTGAAAGGCCTAAACATTTTTATATTTCCAACACGAGTAAATATTAAGTATGGCCATTATGGCAAATCGAATTTTAAGAAATACACTCATGGGGGCATTATTCGCTGATCGAGTGCCACATACAAGGCGCTTTACATCGCTTCAATTCTTGTGAACTCCTCATTTATAATCAAAAAGCTATGTAGATTGGACAAAATCCTTAGGGATTAAGACTGCTTTATTTACAGATAAATGTATAATTGAAAATATATATACTATAAATACATGCAAATCGTATAACATTACATTTTACTAAAGCTATAATATATATCTATAATAAGTCTAAGGGAAGAATAATATTATTTCATTTGAAATATGCTGTGTGTTTTATATAGCATGAACATTAACTGTTCGCGTGTTAGTCTAGTATGTATTTAAAATTTAAAATAAATGTTTGAACATTAATTTTATGTGCACATGCTACGATTATTGTTAATCTTTAATGGAGTAAATTAAATCAGTTATATCTGAACCTTATTTCCGTTGATGGTGTAAGAGTTTAATGGTAAATTTACTGTTGTATTTGTAAATTTAAGATTAAGGTTTATTGAGGACGCTACGATATATATTATCTTATCCACCCCGTTTCACTCGCATAGTACTTTTTATTGCAGTTGGACCTTTTTACATGTTTCACATGACATTTGAAAGCAATATTTGACTTCGTTAAATAAATACGACTAGAAGGCATTGAATTGCTATATAAAGATCTAATTACGTTATTTAAAAGAACCCTTACTTGCAGACCCTTAATTAGGAGCTCTATTGAGGACGTGCTTACCTGAGTCCTTCATCCACCACGTTTCTCCTACACTGTATAAATAAAGTTAGTCTTCATTTTAACTGTACTCTTTTACTAGTTTTCCCCAATAGCGATAGAGTGTCATTTTTGAAACATTTATAGTTTTAAGCAAATGTTTAGTTACTTTTACGACCACGAGTATACGCAAAATACAATAATACATTTCTTAAGGTCTTAAACTTAGGGACTTCAGATTAGGGACCGAATTTGCAAAATTTTGTATATACATATATATATGTAACTTGTGTTTATGTATACATGTATGTATAAATGTCGTTCCTTAATTATCCACTGAAAGTTTCTACATGTAGATTAATCAGGTGGATGTTTATTTAGTTAATTGAATCACAGATTTCTATTTTAGTGAACAGCAAAATGTTTCTAAATATTTTATTATATTTGTTATAATAATGGGTATCTGTATATAATTTGTTTAAAGTTGTGAGGTTTATGAAATTTAAATTTTTTGAAAAGCCAAACAAAGTATTATTTTTAATTACATTGTAATCGCATACGCGGTGTAGTGACAATAATACTGCACAAAAGCACAATAAAAAAATGGCAATTAAAATTTAAAAATTTTGGAACACATTAGGAATAGTTATAATTAATAGTTAAATATACACTTTTAATTCTTTCGTTAAGAAAAAGGACAAATCACAAAATACCCATTCAGACGCACTGCACAGTACATGCTATACTCGCCAGAGTCGGTGAGAGACTGACGCTGTAAAAACTAAACTTACAAACATATAAACTTAGTGTTCTATTCCATGAAATATAAAGATGAAAAATGTCGGAAATTATCCTGTACTAAATAGTGCATAGTCAGTAGTGCAATTCGATTCAAAGATATTGAACTACAATGATCCGAGAGTTTGACTTGCACAACACTGTTTGACGGAACTGTAAAATCATTAACCGGAAAAGCCAGTATCCTAATTCGGTATATGTTTTTGAGACAAAAAGAATTGAATTGATATCCAAAGAATTAATTCTAGGAAATAGTATATTATTGTCGGTTTACAATTGTTAATACAACGTGAGAGTACTATTAGTGAGTCCGTAGTGTAATGTCACACTCTTTATTAAAAATATAAATGGCTCAAAAATATATTAACATATTATACATAAATAGTAATTTCACCAGTTTTTCGTCAGTTTATCTAAACTCAACATGTGCACCATAAATCGTTCTGTAGACGTCTAAGTGAACCTTGATCTCCTCCCATATTTTGATCAGGACTTTTGGGGTGACTGGTTGAACCGCAATTCTCATTGGTTTGTGTTTATGTTTTCAATATGCAATCGTTATGATACATATTTCTAGACAGGTAAAGGTAGCCTCAACATTAAAATCATGTTCATTAAATGTTGATTTACTCCATTTTCATATTCAAATATTAACAAAAGCAATGTTATGCCTCTTTAATTTGTCATCGGTATGACATTCTTCCAATATATTAGGTCTATAAACAATGAGTTTAAGTCTTTTCTTAAATACTTTGTGAACTGTATACTTAGGGACATTGAATTCATGTTCAAGATGTCACTCAGAATTTTCTGTACTACTTACAAAATGGTTTGGGATGTATTTCGACGGGTTTAACTGTTTTTGGCTTTCCTGTCCGCGTTTTGTCCAGAAAGCTATCTGTTTCTTAAATTGCATATCACATCAATGAATAGTGCGTCTGTCCGAGGGATTTTCATGAAACACGCTGCATTGAAATTACAGTATAAACTTGCTAGCCACTGAATATACTGAAATATTCTTTAAACAGTTGTCATCATAGCTGTAATAAAATCGCTTGCCACAAATGAGAACAGAGGGTAACTCAGTTAATTAAACCAACTTTTTTAACAGCTGTTTTCATTTGTATCTTTTTCATAGACCTGCGACCAGTAATAGAGGAACTATTACAATAAATTAAATAAATGCGTGACACGAGCTGTGGACACACTGTACTATGGTAAGTTACTAACAGACAATTTAAACCTAACTTTTACGTGAATGACGAATTTTAAGATACTTTACTATGAATATAATACAAGGTGCTACGAATTACAAAAAAAAACATGTTTTCTAAAATAGTACCCGAGAATCTGAGAAAAAATATACATTCAGTAACTGTGATCCCCCATACTGTACACAGAAATACAAAAGCATTGATGATTAAACTGTCTACACACAATACCCACGGGAAATTAATTGCTTTGCGTCAGAAATAGGAATGAAGGCCAGGAAGCAGGAATTCATCTACCATACGGTAACAATGTATTGCATATTAGTATCCTTTCGTTAATCAAAGTGAAAAATGTCATTCAGTAGGGATTATTTATGTTCTTTTTGTCATAGCTTCAATTACATTTATAGTAAATTTTTTCTGAATTATCTTTCAATAAATTATAATGCAACGTTTTTATTAATTTTACTATAGTTGTTTAATAAGGAAGCCTCGTTTTAAGACTTCAGGCTTTGTAGTTTAACTTGAGGTTCATTGAAACAAAGTTCATAATAAAGACTATGCTTAAACCATAGGAATTATTTTTAATTATACATACATTTACACTTGTTCGTATAACATTAGATTCCAAATTAAATATAACACGTGTTGTATACATATTTGGAAGATAAATTGTATCTTAAAAACACATAAAAATATACTATGCACTATATTGCCTGTATTAAAAAAAATTCTTGGGGTTTGGGAAAAAATTTCACACATAAAATACATATATGTTTTGGCCTCTACACAATGCCCAACTAGACCAAGCTATATTATTTAATTCTGTTTCTTAAGTAAAAGTTTTTAGTATGTCACATTAAAAACAAAAGAAAAAGTAGTTGGTGGAATATAAAAAATGTTTTTCAAGATAAATTATAACAATAAAAAATATGCACTTGTTGGTAATTTTTTCTATAATATTTAAACTTAAAAATTAAAAACACTTACAAATAATTAGCACAACTAAATGTAAAGCGCTAAACCAGACTTAATTAATTAGGTGCAATTAAGACTTGCACTTAATTAATTTTCACTTTGAAGTAAATCTAGTTTTAGTAAACAATTACGCACTCATACGCCGTGAAAGCTCTGTTACGTAGTACTTATGTTTATAACAATGCAGCAATTTGTATTTGAATTCTGAATTAGACAAGCTGAAGGTAAAATTTCTAGTAAATGTGTTGTAAAAACGTTATGTAGCTATTCTTTAATAACATTTTGTAAAATATTTTGATATTCTGTTAAATATATTAGAGTTCAAATAAAAGGCATTCACTAGTTTTAAAAATATTTTACGAATTTAATATATTTACAGAATTCCCTACTGTGATGAAATTAGATATCCTTTGTAATTTATTAAATATAAGACTGGAAAAATAACCTACGTTAACATATATTGGATATTGTTAAAGTAAAGTAACCATTAATATGTATGTATCGATTATTACGAGTAGCTATAAATAATATCAATATTTAATATATGTAACTCTAAATAGGTGATGGACCTTAAATATTTTTTTGTACAATGTATCTTAAAATTTCGTAATACCAGGTTTAATCCCACAATGGAAACCACACATTTTCGTGGTTTAATATCTTAAATCTTTATCTCTGAGTCATACTCCCAATCCTTTATAGTTAAACGACAGCGGTGCCATTTTTCGATATACGTTCGATAAATTATTTACGTTTCAATTGATTCACTATCAATATCATGTTAAAGATTATTAAACAGATTTGCCTTTACCATATGTTCACAATTTTAAATGTATCGTGTGGTTTTAATTCCATACGAATTTAGCCATACACGGGTAATTATTATAGAACTTTCATAAATAAGGATATAATATTACTTTTAGGCAAACCATCATATGTGATACGAACAGAGATTAAACTCATCCATTTCTCACTGTACCTCGACAGACATTTCAGCTCCATTAAGTTTTATGTAGATTGAGGCCTGAAGCTACCGCAGTGTGTAGGATGATCTCTTATGGGCCATGAGAGCCTCAGAGTCAGACTTTGATGTTTGGGTTTTTCTCTGAATGTGTATATAATCTCTGTCAATATACAAATGCTCGTATCTAAATGCGTTACTTTGATCGTAAATATTCAACTTATTTAAATAAACAGTTATCTTTAAATTCAGTACTTATATATTATTTAACTAATTTTATGTTCTACGTATTGCAATATGTATTTACACCCATCGAAATATGAGATAAATATAATAATTGCTATAGAAGGCTTGCTGTTATATGTGTTTAGGGAGTATTAGATGCATTTACAAATATCATGTACCGAAACAGGCAAGAAAGTTTAGTATTATAAATAGGAAGCAGACATGAAACTTTTGGCACCTTATGTTGGAAACACAATCAGTTGGATAACGTCTATACAATTACTTTAAATGCTTCGTTGTCACATATATATTTTAACAGAAATAGAAAGTGACAATTTATGAAAATATAATATCAAGAATCATATGTCATTACGTATGAAAACAGATGGCGAAGATCTTGGATCAAAATTCTTATTGATAGTTCATCTACACGCGTTGAGATTTAAGCATTCAGAGGCTAGAAAGAGTGTAAAGAATGCTTTCTCTTATGATTGCCCGTCGATCTATCTGTTAATAATGAAATGAGGTTGGTACTTGAACTGTTTGCATTGCACTCCAGCGACGCCTGTCATGACACGTATGGTGTACTTGCCATATTTTAATAAATTCTTATAACTTTACATGTTGAAACAGTAAAAACTTTGCACAGGTAGAAATTCTCACTCAGTGACAGTGTATTAAGAAACTTTAAAAATTATGATGATTTTCCAAAATTATTTACCCTTCGACTTTTAAGTATTGAGCATCCAAGTATTAAGTTAGTCCTTTTTTATATAATTTTTCTGACAAACCTAGAACATAATAGCAATTATTAAATGTAAATTTTATAACTAATGCCAAACCATGGTACATGGTGTAAGAAGTGTTGGGAATGCCCGTAGGTGAGCTGTAGATACGTAAATATCTACCATACATTAATGGTAGCCTTCAGGGTAACTCACAGCACAGTTTAAGTTGAGCCAGTGATTAAAAACTTATATATCCAATTCGAAGTATTTATATAAATTATATTGAATAAAAAAAACATATATTAAACATGATAATAAAAGATTTATGATATATAAAATGATTTATTTAACATCCTTAAGGATGTGGAATCTCATTTATGTTATGTAGACATAGAAGTAGAATATATTTTATAATTATTTCCTCAAAATAAAATAAATATTTAAATTTAATTCATTTTTCACAGAAAAAGATTAAAACTATTAACTTAAAACTGGTACATAAGTCCTTCTTAAGAATAAACTTAAATCTACATACGTACACACACACACACACACACACACACACACACACACACACATACACAAATACCAACATATATATAGATATAATAGTAAGATTAAATAATAATACAGTCATTACGAATATAATAATATATGAAATCAAAATTAATTAACAATACCATGCTCCGATTTATGCTACCACAACTTTAATTTACTTCATCCAGAGGATCTCTAGCAGTGTTTCAATCTCTTTTATACTATATAACCAATGTCTAAGTCTTTTTACGAACATATTTACATTTTAAGATTTTTTTAATACGGTCTGGTAATATATTATAAATCCTAGATTCAACAAGAATATAGTGTTTTGTAAAAAAGGTTGTACAATATTTTGGAACGAAAATACATTTCCATTACTAAGTCTATGCTTGTATGCATTATTATCACGAGCCATGTTATCATTCTTATCATAGACCATTCTCATTACACTTTAGACAACCATATAATGTAATGGAAGTATTGTTAAGTGTTCAAAAAGAAGACGTGAAAACTCAGTTTTATTTTTAAAAGATATTAATCTTATGAAATGTTTTGCTGAATGTATAATGTTAATGTTTGTATTGACCTTCCTCAAAAAACTCTTCCATATTCTAATTTACTTTGGATCAAAGCCAAATATAACATTCGTAACAGTGTCTCACTACACATTTCTCGTAAAAAATAAAAGGATCTCAAAATAATATTTAAATTGTTTTTTTTAATTTATTAATATGAATTTTCCAGATGATTCTTTCTTCAAGATGAATTCCTAAATATTTATTATATTTTGCTCTTTCTACAACAGCAAATTTACCGGTCCCATAAACTCCCTGATAAATAAGGCAGTTAGCACTCTTATATTCCAGATTAATATAAAAAATAATGTTCTTCTTCAGTTCTAAATTTATGTACATGGTTTTATCTGCACTTAAAAGCATATTATTATTGGTGAACCACCATTTAATTGCTTTAAGATCGTTTTGCACTGATGATTGAACCAGATCCCAACTTCTACCAACATAGCAAAAGGCAGTGTCATCGGCAAATTATGCAACTTTTACTTGATATCTAGCACTACATAGATAATTGTTATAAATTATGAAAAGGTTTGCTCCCAGCACAGAACCCTGAGAGACTTATTATACCCATTTCACTGATGTGCGAATTTACTTTTACACACTATTTTATTTCTAGTAAATAACTCCTAAACCATTTATGACTAATACCCCTTATTCCATTTTAATATAATTTTTCCAACAGAATAGCATGATCAACGGTGTCGAAAGCCTTTCTTATATCTAAAAATAACTCACTGAGATATTTGTTTTCATTGATTCCATTATAGATATATGTTATAACACTTGTCCCAGCAATTTCAGCATTCATCCCTGGAACCAAATTGATTCATGCTAAAAAAACTTGTAGTTTTCTAAAATCTTAACTAATTTTTGTTTCATAATCTTTTTGTATACTTTAGATAAACATGAAAGCAAAGATATATGCCTGAAGTTGCTGTATTTTGTATTCGAGCCAGTTTTGTATATGGGTATTACTACTGCTGTTTTCAGATGCTCAGGTAAAACCTCAATCTGAAAACTTAAATTAATTTAAAAAAGTGATAACTTGTAATATATTACAAGAAACCTGTTTAAATAGAAAAGAACCCCATCAAGTCCTGGAGCAGTAATTATTTTTAGTGATATTATGACACTTTCAACATTCTGTGATAATACGTAATAGATACAAATTTAACGTCGATGATTGTTTACTAGAAAATATCAGCAAAGAGAACCCAAGAGGTGTATTGCCTAAATCGAGATTCTCTACTATGTTTAGAAAATAAAAATAATTCGTTTGCCACTATTCTAGAGTCTTGTTTATTCCTATCGCTCACTTACAAACACACTATCCTATTATTTTCTATCTTTTTCCCAGTTATTTCATTAACAGTATTTCAAGTAACTCTAGAATTGCGCTTGCATTTATCAAATTCCTTAAAATAAAATTTGTTTTTTACATGTCTAATTTCCTTTTGCAATTAATATTCCTAAATTTTAACTAATTTGTTTTTAATTATTCGTTATTCAGATGTCTTTTTTGAATTGTAAAAAGTAAATTTCTTTTTTTATTTTTAAGCAAAGTGATTCCTCTATTCGGACTTAAAATTCTTATTTTATTTCGATTCTGCATAGGTATGTTTTAGTGTAACATTTGCGTAACAATGCGTACAGCATTCCTAAAGAACTGATGTAACATTATAATTTCTTTACACAATCAATAACTACGTTAAGTAGGTTGAGTTGCGTAATATTTAAATATATCACAATTTATGGTCGGGTAGATAGCCTACTTGCATGAAAAAGATAGAGATCTATTCATAACTGATGCTTTATTACGGTCATTTAATTGAAACTCACATAATATTCTTCTAAATGCTATTACCGATCTTGAAATATTTGAAATAATCAAAAGATAATTCAGGTAAGTATTTACAGTATAAATTTTATCATAAATCTTCAAATCGAGTTAAGTACGCATTGTTCTTCGTACTTCAATAAGTTTTTTTTTTCTTTAAATTAACTGGAGCTAAACATAAGAGTAAAATTTATGGCACAAATTGTTATGTACATTTAACTTTTAAACGTTGCTGTAAAAGGTATCACATTGTATCGGTTTATTAAAAATGAAACTTTCACATAAATATTTGTTTTCAAGTTTACGCAACATTCTGATACAAAACCATCCCTTAATGATAACAAGAAGTAAGGCAAAACTAGAGAGCATCGAAAAAGTTCGCAAAGCGGATTGTAAAGAGAGCAAAGTTGAGAGTAAGTCAAGTATGAGATCAGCTTCATGAGGCCGTACGAATAAATATCTCAAACTTCATTCCTCCGCTTTTAAATTTAACATGTTCGTCTAGAATTTCTAAAACTTCATTCTTAAAATAAAGTAAACTTTTACATTTTTAAATTATTGATGATAGTTTTGACATCATTCTTAATAAATTCTACCAGCTTTTCTTCTTATTGGAATATACACTCCAAAAAATTATTATATTTATTTTTGTGAAGCTTTTCGTGTTCAAAGAACACATCATCAGTCTCACTTAACTTTAATCAAAGTCGTTATATTAATAATACATTATATTAATAATACAAACAATATAGTACTTAAATAAAACACATGGCATTAAAAATAATAGGAGATAAAATCTGAAAGTCCATGAAATATGTATACTGTATATTTAAAAATTAATATTTATTTTGGTCAAACGCAGTAACGGTGAATTTTTAAATGGGCCAGGTTCATTATATACCAAATAGTTTGAGTTGTTTCTGTATAAACATCGTTTCATAAGCATCAAGGATTTTTTTATTTTTTATTTCTTTTCATAATTGTATTATTTGTAAAAAGCAGTGTCCCTTATGAAGTGCATTTTGCCATGATAGACCTTTCCTCGTGTTGATAATTAAGACACGCTTTATGTTTCTTGGCAATTTTGATCTTCCTGTTTATTTGTACAATATAAATTCTAAATTATAGTTAATTGTTACAATAATTAATTTTATACATTTCAGATTTTTCATCATCATCTATTTTTTTATTTCCTAATACATTTCTTAGTTTAATTTTGTAACTGAGGGATACATTATTATTGGCATGATAATAGTTTCTGTAGTTAAGTTGTTGTAAGGAACAGAAATCCATTTTTTCAGGTTCTTTGCATTTAGTCTGATAGAGTTGTTCTAAAATTCCTTTCATTATTGCTTTTCTTTTTTATTATGGTGTCAATTATGTTGTTTTGTATTATTATTTTAACCAATTTTATTTCAGTTATATGAGCCGATGGTGAGTTCCTTGAAAACGAAAAATATTTAAAACAAACAAAACTTACCATACTAGTTTCGCTTGAGGTAAACAGCATCTTTTTTGTTCAGCCACGAACTCTAATAAACGCCATTCACACTTTATTCTTGGATATCTGACTACTAAATGAGACAGTATATCAACTTTGAGGGTATCCCTTTCCATCTTACTCTATTCGAAGTTTGTTTTCATCTAGGGCATTATAAACAGCTTTCATCCCCTAGGCGCAATTTCAATTTAATTAGTGGCAGCATTCTAGCAGCAAATTCATAAACTGATAATAGTTAAAACAAATTACTCACCCCCATGATAGTGTTGGCTGTAAGTGCTACAAATTAACCTTTTGGTGTTTTCAAAACAATTTTAAAATCCATCATATATTTTTATATTTTAAATGTGCTATTGCGGATTTGAAATAAATCTGGCTGTAGAGCGTATAGTATAAAATAAACAACTCAAGATTGGAAAGTTGTTTTAAAAAACCACTGTCCAGATTTCATTTCAGTGCACTCTTGAATTTTGGAAACCCTTCTATTTCAGAGCATTAGGATGTTCTGTTTTCCGAGTTATATTTATTGTGGCAATTTCAAATTAATATAATTATTATTAATAATTAACATAATATATATTGATATATTATATTGATCCTATCTACAGCTAATTGTTTACTTACTTTTTGTTTATATGTTTAGCGCCAATGATGAGTAATTACTAGGACTGCGTTAAAATTTGTAATTGTTCGTGTTGGTTTTAAGTGCATTGTAACTAAGTGAATCACATTTTTATTAAATTCTAGGCCCTGAAACTAAATAGATCTTCATCGAAAGCTAATGATAATACATAAATATTTGATAAATAATTTAACTCTTTAACTTATAATTGCATAATGAAATCGTTTTATGGATTAATAATTTAAAAAATAAATACTTAACGTGTAATTACGAGGTTTATTAATATAATTTAAATTGTACATGAAAATATGGAACGGTTGATATTAATTATAATTTTGCATAAACTAACAATTCTTGAAATCTATCGTCAAGTATCTTCATTGTTTTAGAATTATTCATATAAATAATATGCATGGTTTATTTGTTACAATATTCGGTTAGTACAACATTAACTTCATCGTCGTAGAAAATTCACTAAATACACTTATATATATGATGGCTGATATCTTAAAAGAGAGTGTAAAATCTTTTAAAATGGCATTACTTTTTTTAAATAAACTTTTATATTTTTAAAACTTTCCTCCATAAATGGGTAGTGTTTAACGTTGTATTTAAAAGAAAATTATAGAAAGTATTAGCTAAATAACTTTACGTAGCCCTAATTATATTGGTCAGTCCAAATTGAATTGAATACTATAATTGCAGACAATTGCAGGCTTAAATTGCGGACGTTCTTATAAGGCATTTAATCTCATTCGATACTAAATTTAGTGTAATTTATCTCAATAATTTGTACTTAAAATGTCATCAATGACTTGTCATTATAGTATAATTTAAAAAAGATTAATAAAAAGAACCCCTCATAAATTTAAATATATATTTAAGCAATAATTTATAAATATAGGTATGTGCTTTTTCATAATAAAGGGTTGGGTCAAATTAAACTAAATCTGAATTTTATGTTGTGCTATTAGAGTCCGACTGTAATTCCTGTAGTTTAAAGCATTGCAAATTACCATTTTTACTAGGTTACAAGTGCATTAGGTCCTGTCTGATTATAGTGTTAAGCCTTCCATTAGCCAAAGGATAATTTTACATATTAAGTAGGCATTTTTTTCATAATTTAATTCGTTAATTGAAACAAAAAAAACGTTTAGTTTCAGAATGTTTAATATGATCTATTCGTATAGTTCTATTTATATAATAATAATAATTATTCTATCTGTATAATAGCTATCAAACTAAAGAAGAAATCAGGTTACAGATAAAGAAACGTGGTATTAGTGTTTTTTTCACTTATAGATTATAAAAATATCTTTCTGGTCACGAACCTCCCATAGTATAAAAATCCGTAAACGTGAATAAATTAGTTTAAAAACAAAAATATTTGTTGAAAGATTAAATAATTATATTTGAGTTTTACTGTTATACTGGTTTACAAAATCTTGTGTTGTGCGGTAAAACTAAACTTTTGAGTCTGTATGATTTGAAAGTCACTCCTATTGCGTCATCACTTCGTAGAATTTAACGTTTAAATCATATTATAATCATTCATAAACGGTCTTTTATAAAAGAACTCATTCAAAGTTTGAAATAATAAACGTGAATTCTACAATAGAAATGTTGCTGACACGTTTCTAAATGTGTGGCGGTTACCTGCGGCCATTCAAGCACAATTCAAGCAGTATTTTTCAAGCTCGCTAAAAAAGCACCGTGTTAGCACGAGCAGCGATTCTGCAGTTTACAGCTCCAATTGTATCCTAGATGTAGCAGAGTGTGTAAACAACGCTGGCAACGTTGTTTTATTTAGTTTTATAAACTGGCGGTATTTATTTAGCCACTAATATACTAAGTAACATAACAAAATATTGATTGTGTGAAGGCGAAATGTCTGGCTTTAATTATATGCATTGGTTATAAGCTCTTTCAATTTACTCAACAATTATTTGCCTTAATATTTTGGTTTTGGTTCTGTTTTAGAGGTTTGATATTGTAACATTATGTTTCATACAAATATGATAGATCTTTAAAATGTTGGCATAAGCAATTAATATATGTTATGTTAGGTAGAAGTTTGCTAGCAAATTCCATATAAGAAATAATGTAATTACAAACTTGGGTATTCTTTAGGTGAACAGTGAATTTCATTACGTAAACATATAAAATAATACTTTATGTTATGCACCTAGTGCTCATTATAATTGTCAAGTATTACTCATGTTAGCTTAATCTAGCATACTCTACTTGCATATTTAATTTGCTTTATAATCTAGATATTAATAATATACCCACAGTACCTTTGTGTATAGTACCGATATTTTTACGGATTCGCTTAACCAAATATTGCGCGAAAATTAAATCCACTAATTATTTACGTTTTTTATACATGAGTCTAAATGTAATATCTTAAATCTAAATAAATAAATTAATTGGTAATTCATACCGTCACAAAACCAATATGAAATATAATGTCTATTTATTTACACATGAATCAATATAACACTGAAACAGTCAGTAATATTTAACACAATTCCAGCTGTCACGAGTATTAACACAGATTCTGTCAACTCATTTCTGGAGCTCAACTCTCTCGCTGCGTTGCTAAATTTCCTTTTATGGTTACTGGAGCTTGGAGAACGTAAAAATTCCATAACTTACTAGACGAGTGGGTGAATTTCACATTTCTCACCCATCGCTCACGTAGGAAGTGTGGAGACGGGCAGATCAAAGGAACTGACTTACCCACTGTGTATTCTCTCTCTAACGGCGCTTTTAATCTATTATCCCTTTTGGTATTGTCAAAGATCAATGTTCTTCACATTCCCTTGTATCGGAAAGACCTGTTTCTCTGGAATAGTTTCCCACATTCTCGTTTCCTACTATCATCCATCATGGAATTATTTTATTAGTATGAGTCGGAAAATACAAAAACACGGCCAGAGAAAGTGCACATTTACATTATTTAAGCAATAAAAATTGTAAATAAATTATTGAAATAAATTTGTAATATGTGTATGGCTTTATAAAAAAATGATTTAAGATGCATAAATACAGTTATATTGTATTAAGGTGAAACGTAAATATGTTATGTAATGCTTTTCTTTCTATTGCTGCCTCAATAACAATTGTTTTATATACTGAGCAAGTACAGAAATTGCATTATAATTTATACAATTATTTCTTTTAGATTGTGTTAAAGTTGAAAAACTGTTTCGTCTGAATTGTTATTAGGCCACGTAAAAGGTTATTGTTGAAGGAAATGATTTTTTAAATATCATCACCTGATATCAGGCTCTGACAATACTTTCATAATACGCAGCATTTCAATTAGTAAATTTTATTTTATTGCAATGATATAAATATATATATATATATATATATATATATATATATATATATATATACACACACACACACTCAAATTAATATATATTAATTTTAAAGATAAAGACTCAAGCTTTGCTTATCAGACTTTACATGCATAGTGATGTACGTGACAGCTGTTGCAGACTCCGACTGACACAACATACATCAAATCCGAGTTTACATTTAATCTGTATTAGCTAGATTCATAAGTTGTCTTATAACTATCACATTTAGTTTATGTTTACTATATATTAACAAATAACAAAGCCTTAATGAAATCGCTTCTTTTTCTGGGCATCATTTTCTCCGCTTGCGTAACAAATCTGATAGACAGGTCAAAAGATTAAAGGACAGATGGTCTGCCTTTCTGTCTGTCCGTCTACGTGTGGTAATTGACAGTAACATCCATATTGTTAAACAAGTAAAGTTAATTCCACCTATGATCTTGTGGCCCAAGGCAGTATCAATAATTTTAAATCCCTCGGAAACAAAATAGAAGTTTACCACTCGACTGAGTGATGGATAGGCATCAATATTATACTCAGTAAATTTCATAATTAAAGATATAACGCCATAGAACTGAATATTTTGTATGTAAAACTCAAGTTTAATAAAAAATACCTGGTGTATACATGAAGCATGTCTCAAGGTATCTTGCCACATGATATAATTCACATTTTTGTTCTGTAAATTGTGTATCATATCATTGTATAAATAATGAAGTTCTACACACCAAACATTGTGTACGTGTTTAGATATTGTGGCTATAATTGTGTTATTATATCACATGTTATAATCTATTTAAAGTATAATGAAATATGTATATAAAATTGACGGGCAAAAACACACCTTGAAATTAATTTACCTATAGACTTGAGATATTCCATGACATTGTGCAACTTTTGTCTTTTATTCTTGAAGACATGTAAAAAATCCTTTTTGGCACTTTTCATAAAAGAAAAAAAAACGAACCAATTCTTAACCAAAAAAGGTATGTTTTCTTCGGTACAATTTCAAAAAGTGAAGCTGTCTTCTGAAAACAAAGAATTGACTGTGAGCAAAATCGGAAGTATCAAGTCCAGTTTACTTCATAATTATTGTGATAAAGGACAGTCATAGTGACATATCTATAGAGGAGACCTCCCTAATGTTTAGCCAATAACTAATCACAGTATATAAAATTTAAATGATATACTTGTCGAGATAGTTTTCATAGCCACCTGAAAACAATTAATTGTACTTACAAAAGGTATTTCTTTTGTAATGTAAGATTCAGAAACAATGCAGATTCATCCCAATAATTGAATAAAATTGAAATGAAAAAGACATTTATTTTTTTCTTTATTTACCACTATTAGCAAATGTTAACATAACTTTAAGTTTCATAAGCTCATTCGTCCAGATTCATCATAACTAAAAAATTTGAATGTTTATATAATTATTATATAAAATTATCTCGCTATATTATTGTAAACGATTACTTTAACTATTTCATTTTTAATTGAGAACATTTCTAGTGTTAGGTATTTGCAAAGTTTTCATGCGACTGAATAATTAGAATAAAAATCCTTAGTTTTATTATACTCTGAAATACTTGGAAACTTTCACTAACTTTGCTTTGGAGTAAAATGGAAAGTTTTAGGTTCTTGCATATCATCATTAATTTTAATTCCTTTGATAAAGTTATTGAAATCATATCTACTGCACTTGTGGATAATATGTGCAAATTGCTTTTATAAAGACTCTTGATTTCCTTTTAATGCTGAATATTATTTGAAATGTACTGAGATCCTTCTATTGTTAGTATTACAGCGGAAAAATGTAGGATTAACGAACAATGCTCTAGTATAAAAGAACCAACCAGCTGCCCCACTTTATCAAAGAGTCTAACACTGATTAGTTCTTTTGTTTCAATCCTCGTAGCTCTATTTGATCTTTTTTCATTTTACTAGAGGTTTTTCTTTTATAAATTTAGGTATCTATCAAAATTATATAATGAACAAAAATAAAATAATAAGGCTTAAATAAATATTATAACGATTTCCCTTTTCAACTTTGTTTGTAACTTCTCATAGTTTAATATCTATATCATACAAAATAAGACAACTTGTAAAGAAATATAAATATTATGTATTAAAACCATTTGCTATAATTCCTAGACTATAACTACAGGATAAAAGAACAAAATAAATCAAATTGCCAACTATTCTAGATCTTCATCTGACACTAATCATAGTAAATACTTTAGCGCCCTAACCTATGCTATACCGTGTATAATATGGTTAATCGAGTAGTTTATTCCTGTATTTTCCTGCATAAATTCTTTTGTACGTTTGATTTGTAATAATGATTTCCTAAACCCTACTAAATATAAAAAAAAACTGTAAGTATCCTTACATACAATGTACTAATCGGCTCAAAATTATAGGAGCTAACGTAATGCTAATAATATGATAAGGTATTATAACTACTATAAATAATAGTTTTTGCATGTTGCAGTACGACCTGTGGAAAAGAATGGTGAGAAAAATCTTCCATACTCTTAAACCTTTTAACAAGTAACAAAATTAGATACTAAAGCTGTACCAAAGCGTTCCAGACGTGGAACCGTTGCCAGGTGTTCGCAACAGAAGTGGAGCTGTTCCGGCTAACAGGCCCGTTACAATGAAACGCCGTATTCGTTCGCTCCCTCTTGTTACGTCGTGTAATATCAGACATGTTTAATTGAAACCTGGCTAATAGACGTGGTTAAATACGCATCAGTTAATAACCAGATATTGAAATTCTAAACATTTTTAGTATAATATTAGATTATAAAATTGTAAAAGATTATAAAATGATCATTATAACATTTATTAATTTTTTATTGGTTTAAAATTTTAAAATACATCTATTACGGTATATTGAATAAAAAATATCAATTTATAGGTTCATTAAAATAAAATACAATTTTGATAATAACGTATAAGGGGAGAATATTTTTGTTCTGGCGATAAAAACTGTGCTGGTCTACAAAAACTATAAAACATTGTTGCAACATAGAACAAAGCAACAGTCCCGGTGGAATCATCTAAATTTTCAATGAAATGCCACGCTGTCATGTCAGGCAGGTACTCGCAACGGTTACTAAAGTGCAACCGTCCATGTTGTCGATGGTTATGTAACCGTTCCAGTTATGGAACGTTGCGACAAGGCAGATCTGGTTGCAACGATTCCTTTTTAATAGATACAATTATATTTATATACAAATTGGTAATATTAGGTATTAATTTTTCATTGTCTCTAATACCATCTTATTTTTACATAATAAAAGTATGTATAAGCAGTATGTTTGAAAATTTTCAATTTATTAAGTTTAAAAAAAGTTCAAAATATATATTGTTCGGAATTAAAATTAATTTACTTTATAAAACACATCAGGTTAACATTTTAAATACAAAGAATGTCGACGTAAAAATCCAATGTCTGAAAAAAAATTATTTTAAAATAATTCATGAACGAAGAGTTTATTACAAAATATTCATTACATCTTGCCATCACTATTTGGGTTATTTTTAATTGTTTATAGTTTCTTATTAGTTTATAAAATTACCATTTTGGCGTAATTTTCTAAATACGTGAAAAGGAATACTATGTTACTTATTTTCTTTATAGAACTATCCAATATATTATGACACTAGAGTAAAGATTACTAACACAATTTAACTTTACTTCCGTACACGACTAACATTATCTATTATATATTATAATATGCAGTAGATTTATTCTACAGTTAAAACCAAACCATGTGGTGGCTAGGGAGAGATTACTGCCGGCACAACGTTTATTATTATTGTATGTTTATAATACAGTCGTAAGGTTAGAAGGTTAGAGTTACAGCTACCATTCATTTGGTGAAATGCATTACTATTTTTAAGAATTTCTTCTAACAACAGCTTTTAAAAAAATTAAAAGGCCTTAAACCTTTTATTAATAACCAGGTGTATGGTTAAATTCTGAATTTACTTCATGATACTCTTTAAGTCAGTACTTAAAGAGTGTCGTATACTAGGAATATTAAGATACATTTTCATTGCCTTGTATTTAATTAAGTATGAGTACAAAAAATACGTCAATAAATAAATAGTTTAGGTAATTCATCTAAAATCATTAACATCACCCATGAAGATAGATAATTACGTAAAATTTGGTATTTGAAACACGATAACAATAAAATAATTTATTATGCATTTTATACACACTAAAACGGAACATTTCACAAAACCATTTCTTGATTCATAAAGTATGCACTAATTAGTGGTGGTAATAATATACATTATTAATAAATTATCCAATTTAAAGCCTAAAGTAACTTATTAAAATTAATTAGCTTTAACACTGTAAGTGATTAGCCCATGTGTGTGGGTTTTCCATACAATGCGTCGTTAGATATCTGAGATTAAATAACAAACCAGTTACTTCCGTTTGAAGTGAACAGCAGTTAAATATAAAGTTGAATGTTTGACATATTAATTCCAAATTCCATAAAACTATTAGATGTTTCATTTCTAATTTAGACTAAATGAAGATTTTGAATACTTAATTACTTGAATAGTGTCCTAAAAGTAAATCCATAAAAGCAAATGGTTTTTATTTTGATAAATGAATATTTCGTTAGTGAAATAAAAACCAGTAGGTATGGCATGAAATGTATATTTTCTTCAAAAGATATATTTCTGAATTGTGTAATAATTCGTAATGTTAATGAATCATCATATTGACTTGCAACAAAAAAGTATAAATACAAATTTAAGAGAAAGATAGCCAAAATGTAATATATTATAATTATTTACTTTTTACATAAATCTTTGGTAGGTAATAAAATGTTTTAGATGTTACAACTCGTATTTTATGAAACACAGTAAAATAGCACTTTCTTTACTAATAGTAGATTTTCTAGATTTCAGAGAACCGAATAAGAGGAATCACTTCATCAGCTGTCAGCAACAAATCATGATAAAATTGACTCATCAGTTCCAGAGTCTGTCGCAGCTAAGCGAGATCTGATGCGACCACTTACTTTACTTTTATAATTCTCGTGGTCTTAATAAAGGTGAAATAATTAAGTTTAAAGATTCAAATAATTGTATTTAACTGCTAATAATACTCAGTAAGATTATACGTTACTTTGACATCGGTGATTTTTTATAGAAATTACAAATAAGGGACTGATTATTTGTAATAGATGAAACATAAAAGATGAAATTCTGAATAAGTGAAGAGTAGTTAATAGTTGCCTTATATATTAATATTAATATATGGGACAATATCATTATATTAATATTAATTTTTAATTCCATTACTGTATTTAGCAAATGTAATACAAAAAAAACTTAAAATTTTATTTAGAATTCAAGTTAATTTGCAATTTAATTTAAATGTTCACTATGTTATGGAACTATGTTTCTGATTATGTACACCAGTGTCTCCTTAACACAAAAATAAAAATTTTTATCCGTAGTTTTGAATCTTTAGTATTTGGAAATAACCCTCAATACAGACAAAAATCTTGTTATAACCGATGTTTCGGTTTTACACAACGTAACACTAGATAATAAACCATGTCTTCTGTCTTGCCTCATTAAACACCGTCGACACATTATAATGCCACAAAAAGTCTGTCGATTAATTTTGAGTCATATGTGTCACTCAAGATACCTACAAAACCTTTAAAAGTATAATTAACTTAATACGGTCGATGTCAAATCGACAGTGGTATAATTACCTTACTTCCGTCTCAGTGAAGTGTTCGATCAAGGCTATATGGAAATCCTGATTACTACCGACACGATGATAAAGAATCGATATTAACCTTGCTGTACAGAAACGTCCGTTGTTATTTTACTTATTGTCCTTCTCATCTTTAGAATGTTAGAAGTCTCTGAAGTAGGTAAAATATTTGTGACATTTTTTATAATGATGAATCGATATTAGCCTGACTCTATTGTACTGGAGATGGATATATGACCACAAATAAAAGAAAATCTTTAGATGATTGTGACACTTAGCATTTTATTCTGATTATTTACTATATGCCGTTTTAAAGAACCATAGATGCATGGCTTCGTCGAGCTTCGCCACACACACACACACACACACACACACACACACACACACACACACACACACACACACACACACACACACACACACACACACACACACACACACACACACACACACACACACACACACACACACACACACACACACACACACACACACACACACACACACACACACACACACACACACACACACACACACACACACACACACACACACACACACACACACACACACACACACACACACACACACACACACACACACACACACACACACAATAATAATAATAATTGGTATTGCAACTATAAAATTTGACTTAAATGAATATGCTCTGATAATCAATAAAAAATATAATATAGTGTATAGTGAACTTAAAAATAAAAGTTTTATAATATACAAAATTCATGGAATCACTTTTTTTAAATTTACGTACCACATACAATAAGAAAAGTTGAAAGATTCGGTGGTCAAACTGAAACATTTAAATGTCACCTCTGTTCTGCTAAATGGTAATCTATTACCAAGTCGAATAAGTGACTTCGTTTACCTACGGTTTGAGGGGTTTAGAAAATAAACACTAAGGGTAACACAATGCTGTAAATCGAATGGAAAATGGATCATCTCAACTGCTCTTCTGTAAGCGCTCCGTTTTTGTTTCAAGAGCTTTCATTTTGCCACAGATTGTTTTTTACGATTTCAACCGTGCTCTAAGTAATGATACCATACTAATTATTCCAACTATAATTAGCGCAAATAAAAGGAAGAAACATAAACTCGAATTACCAGACATAATCAATTGTGTTTTCTTTACGTTTACCTATTTCATGCAATTTCCACTTCTTGCTTTCACGAACATAGGTTATATAACTAGGTGTCTTTAGTTTTGTTCTTAAAATTTTCATCTTAAATTAATTATGTGTACATGGTATATTGGTATTTTAGAAGGGATATCTTTCTATACAGAAAAGATTTATTAACCAATAAGAAAATTAGGGGAACATGTGGATCTTAGAATCAAGAAAGTAATCCTTGGTATGACTTGTGGTAGTTAAATTGTTCATAACTTAGGAAAGCAGTTTCGTCAGACCAATAAATTTAATAAATCGTAGAAAACATTTATTTTTTCTGTAGCATTTTCTTAGCCTAGGTACATAGATTATTTCCATAAAATAGACTTCTGCCTTATGTTTCTAGTAAAGTGGCATAAGGTAGGGATGAAAATTATGATATTTAAGTATTCTCCATACTCTCATGTAGCCAATCCCAAAATCCGAGGCATCCCTTCTAGTGGTTTAGTTGAGGTTCAAATGCACAAAATCGAAATAATTAGGATCTTGTTAATCTGGAACAGGTATTTTAAGCAGTTTTTTTTTTATTTTATCTACTTGATCATTTGGACGAACACTTTATCTTATAGTTCTTTTAGAATATATGTATGCTTTACGCTTATGTATAATATAACTTATTTTTTAATAAATTTAACAATGTATCAAACGTGTTCTCCTTTATAAAGTATTGAAATGTATTTTATAAGTTTAAATTTTATGGTAGCATTTGAGAAGACAATATTTACATTGAAATATACTAATAGTAATTAATACCGAAGAGGTGGTTTTTTACCCTTGAATTACTTAAAACCGTCATTATTTCTTCCAATAAAACGTCAAACAAATTTGTGTAAATGTAATATATTCTAAAACTCTTTGAAAAAGCGATCACGCCAAGTGAATTGGTAATTTTCATATAAACAAGAACACAAAACATTTGCTCAAAAATTAAGATATATTTAAAACATTGACTAAACATGTAGTAAAAATGTCGTACTGATATGGTATTATATAACATTTACTGCGTTGTAAAGTAACCCACCGTTGTAATAAAATGTTCTCAGGACAACAGCCAACCTTTCTCTGTTATTTCTCACCCCAGTTACAATTTTGGCCAGTTGTGTCGCCCTCACCCTACTGCTCTAGTGCTTCTCACTCGGAAAGCGGTCCCGGGAGTATTTCAATGCAGCCAGTGGGTTTTTATTGGGTCAGAACCCCTCTGACAATGTAACGTGATAATTTATATTATTTTTATCGTTCACTTTGGACATACAAAGTATTAGCTACTTATTGCAGTAAGACTTTAATGTGAAATTCTCAATAGAAAACATGGAATAAAACGCTGATGTGATTATTTTCAGATAACTGTCACATCAATCACTGTCGGTCTTCCACAATTAATCTAACCTTGATTACTGCGAGTTGCACCTAACCCTCATTAGGCCTTACACCCTGACGTCGGTATTATGTCCTACAGTGGTAGTAAATACATTGACTCTGTGTTTATTATGACATTGAATAAACAATTAGGCTGGTTCTAACCTGATGATATACATTAACAAGATCCACGTGACCACGGCTTTAATACAAATTTAAAGTCTTATGAAATACATGAACATATTTTAATTTCGTAAATGGTAGCCAATATCGATTATGTTAATTATATTAGAAACGTAGTCAGTCGTCCAACGTTAAGGAGAGTGAAATTCCATCAACTTTATATAACTGCTCATGAAGTAATTCACTACTAAGTATACCGCATAATGTAAAATTTTCAGTTCTAATATTTTACGATTATTTTCGAAATTTTAAATCAAACACTAATAAATTTCAAGCTATGAAAACATTTACAAAAAAAGTTCGGTCTAGAATACTACATAGAGTCATAACGGTTCATTTGGTTATAGTTGTAATTAAATGTTTAATATCGTAGGTCTACTCTGATATCATATTAAATATATATATTTTTAAATATATATACATACAAAAAATTATGATTAAAAATATAATAATTTTTTTAAATTAGAATTCGATAGACGAACATTTTAACATTAGAAAATTGATGATTGAAACAAGTACTGGAAGGAATAATAACTCGAACCTTTAATTTGAAATTATTTTATTGTTTATTAGTTAGCTTTTTTTAATAGATTCATTAAAATATTAATGAAATACGAGTTTGAATATTGCGTTTTTTTTATTATTAACTTAGGCTAGGTTTACGTATTTTTAGTTACTTGATTCTTTGAATCTTGGTATTGAGTAAAATTTGCATACCTTACAGAGGAATATGTTCGTACTGTTATAGTTGAAATTAAATCTATCTTGAGCTAAGTAAAGCAGTGAAAAAATCTGTACCACGGTTAACAGAAATATCTTAAGTGAAAATTACATTTACAAAATACAGTAAGATAATTAATATACAAAATGTTTGGTAACAGTAATTATATGGAAAATCTGCTATTAAGCTAGTATCACATTATTAGCCTTTAGTTCGGATATTAATATTGCTGGTTAACCAAAACAGTGCAAGGATTATCAATACTCATTAATATAATTTATCATAATGTAAATAAGATTTTACTATAAAGTTTTGAATTTTTAGTAAGCTTTATTTAGATATTCCATATGTTGTCCATTATACAATTTTCATAATCTATGTAAATATCATAATTCAGAAGACTAAGTATGTAATGAATAAAATGTATTAGGTAATGAAATTTCTCGGTTGTAATGAAAAATAAGTAATACAGTATAATATAAACTATACTATTATATTTATTAATTCATAGTAATACTATTATGCAATTCCAAATAATAGACTTTTGTTAAAGTATACTAAGTAATGGCTTCATTCCAAAGCTTACTAATTTCGACAGATAATAATATCATCACATAGTCACCAAAAAGTAACTGTTGTTATCTACATCATCAAGAAAACATCCTAGAGGCATTAGTTTTTTACTAAAATTTACATTAAAATAATTATACTATTTATAAATAAAACCAAACCTCACTATAATTTACATCACGCTTTCATGTTTTCTTATAGGTTGCGATTTAAAACGTTAAGGTTGGCACTTGGGCTCACACTGCGATTCAGACTATTTATTATTTTGTAATTTGTGTCTATTATTAAAGGTATTATTATGCAGTAAAATCTTATAAAGAACTCCTCACCTTAATTAACACTAATCAACAAAATATTTCGTCCATGCAAATTTTGAGCTCCGTATTAATGTTACACCTCACAGTCACATACACAGCGATGTTCAGGCCGCTGCTACCCGGCCTCTGGTACTTATTACATATGCATTACTTGTGTGGGTGGGATACATTGTTATTCATGTATAATGCTTCCATGTCCGAAATGAATATAAATAAATTACTAAACAGTTGCCTCTTTGTTCGGTTTTAGCATGAAATAAAACTAAGATCAACAAATCATTATCAACATTTTGTAACATTTAAATATTTAGTATCAATTGTAGGATTACATGTCTGTTATTTGTCTCAATCAACAATTAAACATGGAATTTGTGTAACAAACGAAAAATACACTTTTTTTGAATAATATTATAGAACTTGGTTATCCTATTCTAAAACGGCCAAATAAGAAACATATTATTTACCACTCTACATATAACAGCATGAATAAAATGAACATAAGAGGAAATGATTCATCTTATAAACCAAGAAATGAGGTTTACTAAAATCATCAGCTTTGATGATGACAAACCTGGGAGAAATAATTATTACTCAATAGGATTCTTTTATTACTGCGTTTAGTAAACCTATTTATTATAATCTCCTACGTTTCGAAGTAAAACTGATTGACAAATTATTCATTTCTTCAATTCTTGTACACGTACATTATGATGAGTATTTAAAATTCACTTAAAGCTGAAGGCAGTTTCATACTAATTTTCAGACATATTACGTTTTACTAATTACTAAATAATAAATTAACAATATTCTTGACATATGTATATGTATATGTACTCATTTTTGTCTGAATATGGTGCTTTCGTTTTGTACTTATGTTATTGATATTTTTTTGTGTAATAATTCTTAAGCTACATACAAGTCACATGTCTGTACTTGAGAAACTAAGCGAATATGTATGAAAATTCTACAGTTTTTGTAATTTTATATTCATGTTGTGATTACGAGTTGAAGAAAATTACAAACTTACTCGATTTAATTTATTAAAGGTTAAAAAACAACTTGATGCTAACCAAAGTATTTCTTTTATTTTTCCTTGTATTTGAGATCCTCAACCACAAATAAAAGTATTGTTTTAATTAGGACAATAGAATACTAACAGAATATCTGACACCCACCACAGAGTGCAGTGGTGTGGTAAGCACTCAGTGTGCAAAACCGCAGGTAACTGTTATTGTATAGTATATAACATGGGATTAAAGTAATAAATTTTACCAGAATATAGTGTGGGCTTTTTGTAGTAATATATCTAGTTGTGGTATTTTTGGAACGTTATATTATTATTTAGTATAATATTTCCAGTTTTATTTGTTTTAATGTTGTCCTAGCTGAAATGCAACTTACTAGTATGAAAATAGATGAAAGTGGAGAGACATTATTATTCAGCAGGTGAATGAAACCGTAAGCAGCCTGCTGCTGTGAATGTTGACAAATAGTGTGGTAATTTATGGTACTATAGCATAAAAATGTTATTGCCTCGTTCATCATGCAATACCACTTTTGTGGGTATACTAGAGCGGGATATTTCAATCATACAGAACAATATCTCAGTCACTACCAGGAATAACGCATTTTCTAGGGGAACATAAAAAAGTAAGTATATGAAATTATATGGCAAGTATACCGATAGAAGTGAAAGCACAATTTATATTTTTTAAATAGAATATATGTTAATTTTATTAAAATTATTGTTAAAATACCATATGGTGGAAATATGCAAATAAAAAGTTTTTGGAAATGTTTCAGCCAGTATGGAAATTGAGATATTACTACAGTTTAATTTTTGAATAACTGAAGAGGAAAGAATACGGGAATTTTTAACAGGCTTCTTCATTGTTTATGAGTTTTTCATTATTTCTGTTTATGTAGTGTTTCCAAAGCATTTATGTTCATTGGTTTTCTTACTTATTTAATTGATTATAGATTTTTAGTTGTTTTACTGTGTCCTGATTCACTGCAGTGCTTGGCTACAGCATATTTTTCAATTCTTCCATATTTTGTGTGTGATAAATGCTCTTTAAATTGTGATTTTATTGTTCTTTTGATTTATCACAATAATATATATATATATATATATATATATATATATATATATATATATATATATATAGTATTTATATAAATAATATAATTTAATTTATATAAATATAAATATGATATAAATTTTTTCACAGTAAACACATTCAATTTCATAAATGTCTGGTTTATTGTCATTTAATTTTTTTGTCTCTAGGTGTTTCTAAAATTTGTTATAGTTTGTTGCTTGTTCTGTGAGTGACCGTTTTATTTGTGCTTTTTAAAAGTATTGCATATTTGGTTATTTAAAGTATATTCTCAAAATAAATTCTTGTTTTCTGTGTTAAGGTGGCCCTAATGTTATCTCTTCTTTTCTATTTCTTCATTGCAGTTTTCTATTGAAAGTTGTGTATTTAAAAGTCAGTAAACCATTGAATTAAATGTTGCTCTTTTTTGTGCAGGTGGATGGTTAGATTCATTGATGATAAGTCTATTTGTATAAAATGGTTTCCTGTAGATATTGAACTCAAATTTTGTTTCATTCCTAATCTCCAATACGTCTAAAAATGAGATACTATATGTTGTTCAATTTCTTATGTAAATTTTATTAATGTAAAACGAATTTAGAGTTGTGACAAAATCTTGTAGGTTTTCATTTTTATTAGATATTGTAAATACATCATCCACGTATCATACTCATTTTCTTGGGATACATGTCATTTATATTCGGCTTAAGTTTCAATATGATTCATAAAATATTAGGAATAAGACATAATGAGGATTTCCAGGATATAATTGATTGTTAGTTAAATTTTACAGTTTTTTTAAGTTTTTGATACTGATTTTGTCACTATTGGGTTGGATTTTTCTGAAATATATTGTATTGTCCAGTGTTTACAATTTGTTTAACTTCTTTATGATATTTTTCTATCTACATAATGACAATAGTATTACTTTTTCCAGGCTTCAAATAAAATACATTCTTCTGTTTAAGACTTCTTATTTTATTGTCTTGTATTTCATTTTATGTAAATGTGAGGAACGTTTTCCTTTTAGATTCTTGGAAAAGTTAGAGGATATGTCAGACTGGTTAATACAATGTCCTTCAAAAATCCAATCTAAAAGTATACTAAATCGGTATAAAACATTTTTAAAAACCTTATAATTAAGTAACAACCAATTATATACAAAACCTATAGTTCCTAATCCTACCTTCCGAAACTATACTGTCTCCTATAAATACGAAAATCTGGGAATGGAATTCGACCAATAGTGTCATGTATACTTCCCAACATATTTTCTGTCTCAATGTTTGTCGAAAAGTATACAAACTTTAGAAGGATTTCCTTCATTTTCCATCAAGAACAGACACTATTTTATAGAATAAATTAAAGACGTTACTCTAGATGAAGATAAATATTTTGTTTCTTTTGATGTAACATCACTTTATACTAATGTTTCAATTAAGGATAAAATAAAAATAATTACAGATTGGTTAACTTCCAAAGATTTACAAAAGAAATAATTGCTGAATAATCCCCTATAGTAAATTTATGTATGAATCAGAGCACATCCCAATATAGAGAATCTTACTACACCCAAATTGATGGAACGGCTATGAGTAGCCTTCTTTAATGTTTTATTGCCTATATTGTTATGAGCCATATTTAAATTACAGCCATTCCTAAAATGACATATTTCCCAAGAAAGTTTATACAATACTCATCCAAAACATAAACTATTTGTAAAAGTATTGTTTTTAATAATATTTAGTAATATTTATAGCTTATGATTATTTATATAACAGTTTAAACTTAAATTCTTGAAAGGCTTGAAATTCTTGAAAGTTGTAAAAGAAAATATATAATATATATATATTGAAATAATCTTCATGTCTATGAATTAATGTAGGTATACCTATTTATTTACATTACATAATATTCTGTCTCAGTGTATTCTATTATATTGCAATTATATTTGTAAAGATAGAGGTAGAATAACAAGTGAGAACTGTGAGTAGAACTTGATGAACTAAATGGGCTACGTGACAAAAGCAAAATTAGTATGAATACATGTTAACACTTATTGACTGGTATGAGTTGGTAATGTCATGATTTTAAATCAGTTGACATATTTCATCTGCTTCCGTTATTTTCCTTGATAATAGCTAAATAGGAATAGTGAATATAATGATAACTTCTACTCCAAATTTCAATGTAAGTATGATTTTTTAAAAGTATTTTAATAGAACGTATCACGTTATATCAGCGCATTAAAAAAGTTAATTTTTTTCACGTTTACACCACATTTAACACAACCAATGCCTAATGATAACATGAAATGAATTAAAGCTGGAATGAACATTTAAAACTTTTTTAATGCGGATTGTAATGTTAAGAGCAAAGTTGATTATGCGTCAGCTGAACTCATGGGGCAGTACAAATAGATTTGTCAAATTTTTTCTCCGCCTTTAAATCAAATTTGTTGGTCTAGAATTTATGTAACTTCTTTCTTATAATCAAGTATACTTTCACATTTTAAAGGTATTATAGAGATATTAAACAACTTAAAGAAAACAATTAATTATAAATTTTAAAATTTCAGTATCTATACGTATCAATTTAAAAAATAGTGTTAGAAGCGAGAGGAATTTATTTGGAATATTTTACTTGCAATTTTGTAATTTCATGAAGCATTTTCAAATAAACTAATTGCTATTTTAGATATGTTATTGTTTTGTAATTTATTATGCTTCTAAGTTAGTTTATAAGCATGTACCCCTATGAAATGTATATTATTTATTAATTATTTTAAAACGGATTAAATTCAACTATATAACTTACGTACAGTTTATGTTTTTGATACATATAGGCTTATATTTGTAATTGTATTCTAATGAAAGAATGGAATTGAAATGCGACCATGTAATTAAAATAAAAGGTTTTATTACAGTTTTACTTATTATTTATAACAGCTATTTATCTGAAGAATATGTCTACTGACTGATACATCTAATCTGTCCAACAATAACTTTATACTATTACATCTCTCTTTGCAATAATGTATCAACAACTTTCTATTATAATCGGATTACATGGGCGGTAGCATACAATCATGTAAGTTTTCCAGTTCAGACCACGTAAAAAATTGCTAATACAGATACTGTTACTGAAAAATACTTTGATATAAGTTTGGGTTGATAATATTTAAAATCTAAGAATAGGTTTATATAAATATATAATGTTCATTGAATTTAAATTGTAATGTTTATTAAAAGTCTTGAAAAAACAAACAGGAATAGACTGCACGTAACTTAAAATGTGAAACAACTTGCTAAGACCTTTCGCCAGGTCTATTATATAAATTATTGCTTATAATTTAAGATTATAAATTAAGTGATATCTACAAACTGAATGACCGATACGAGCTCAATTGTTTAGATTGTTAATTATTGAAGGTCGCTTGTTACCTTACGGTAGCTATAGTTTTGGTTGAGTTCGTTATTTTATGTCAGTAATATGAGTTTAACTATTCATTCTTGAGATTTTCCAAGAGCAAATCCTGGAAAGATATATTAGAAATTTGAAGATTAAAATGTTGTTTTAAATCAGATAATCTATCGTACGTCCTCATTGGAAAATATTAGAAACATGCCACTCTAGTAGCCAAAAAAGCTAGCAGTAGCAGGCATACAAAAGTGTCCCCAGATTGAATTGTCACTTCACACTTAATGGAAGCCTAGATGTGTGTAGGTTATTAAACACCCTTCAAAGCATGTGTACTCTGCTTCAACAGGTTTCGTCTATTACATTTTCTACCGGATTTTTTAAATATGTATTTATTTACAGGGAACGTTAGAAATTGTTTAGTAGTTTTCCCACAATTAGCCCAAATATAAATTTTTCTAACTCATACAAAGTATAAAATATGAGTATTTAAATCTTAATTTTACAAAACAGATTCATAAAAATTCGTTTATTATTATATAAATGTTTACTATGTATAAATTATTGCAATAGTGATAATTAATGCGAATAAAACTAGAACTCTATATAAGTACGTTTGTAATTACCATTAAAACTACTTTAATCTGTTATAAAATGTACAATATTAGTGTAAACAGGGGAAGCTAATCTATGTAGCACGAGTTTCAATAGATTTTCTGACTTTCCATGTGACGATAACCTTTAAATGTAAATTATGTACCTTAGGAATTACCAAATTAAAAATACAGTTATGCCGCTAAACAAATATAAGTAGTATTAACAATAATCTTAGTATTCTGTAAACAGTTTATAAATACTATTCCATTAACAAAGCGTCATAAACTAAAGTAAACAAAACAGGAAGGCATTGTAGATAAAATCTTTGTCGTGTTTATATTAACCTTTATTGACAGAATGTAATTTTATTAACTACGCAACCTAAAATTTCCAGAGTCCTTCATCTCACAAAAATCTTTTCATTTAATCTTTGATTGTTTACAAGATTCCAAAATCCCTTCAGTGTGCGTAATATTTGGAACACAGTGTATACCTGCACAATGTTTATGTAGTAGTTTCTGCTTTTGCTAATTTCAACCTTAAACCTTCCATCAGTTGAAAGAAAATTTAATACTCAAATTGGACAAATTTCTTATGTAATCGACTTCGTTACGTTAACAAAAATCAAAACACATATTGAATGTGCGTATCGAATAATTATAATGATTTGAGATTACCTCGGTTGGTTAGCTATTTAACAAACGAAGGAATTAAATTTCTAATAAATAAACGTATTATTATTCCTCTTTTTTGTTTCACCTATAGAATAACTACCAGTATCTAAAATTCATACAGTATAATAATTAATCTCACAAATGTACCATTGTACAACACAAAAGATACAAATGAAATAAATAACATGAAAATGAATATTTTTAAAACAAACATGGTGTTGAAAGAGTACATATTTAATAATTGCATATAAAAACTTATGTTGAGCTGAAAATTTAAAAAAGAAAATCAATCTCCATATTTTAAAAGTTATTCTACTTACGTAATAGTTTCGGAGACTTTGACGTTTGGTTATTGTTATAATATGGATTATACATGGTCATTACATCTCTCTTTAATTAAATGAACACGTCATAACATTTAAAATTATTGAAAACGAGTTCTTCAATAGAAATGTTGTTGACATAGTTCTAAATGTGTGGCGGTTCCTGCGGCTAACAATGTGAGCATTATTTTTCAAACTGCCTTCAACAAACACAATGTTGGCAGCAGCAGCGACTCTGCAGTTTACAGCTCTATTTGTATCCGTGATGTAGTGGAGTGTATAAACAAGAACTCCGGCTGGCAACGTTGTTTTATTGTGTTTTACAAAGTGGCGGTATTTATCCAGCCACTTTAGTATATCGACGGCGTAAAATCTGACATATCGCATTTTATTTATAGCGATATTGTTCCTGTAAAAGGTAGTGCGATAAAAGAATGTTAATTTTTGTTGTTTCTGCTGAAAAATTTGCTGCCTTTATACGATTCATTTATATATACAAGGGCGTTTTATAAAAGTAGATGTACAACTATAGATATTAAATGAGCGCAATTAATAAAAACTACTCAGTAGGGTAACAAACTTCACTTTTGTCCGTCGGAGAATGCAAAAATTTTTCTGTGACGTTCGTCTGTGTGTCTATCCACAGACGAGCCGTATATCTTAAGAATGATATGTGCTATAAAATTAATATTTCCCATGTAACCTTTGCGAAAGCTTTTACGCGACACGAGGCGATGCGTACTCCAACCTTTACATATGAGCATTAATAGCTATTTCGTATGTTCCGTTGAGTCTTTTCTAATGATTAATTTAACATTATAATATTTAAGATTTTATCTAAATAAAAATATATCAGGTTCATGAATTAGGTAAATAGTAGCTAGTTGGACAAAACCATTATTTATTATAATATAATAACATATAAGAAAGTGGAGAGATATTTCATTATTTCAAGTTTCAATATTCTGAGTGATCCATATGACATATTAAAAAATACACAATATTGTAATCCATTAGAGTCTAGAACAATGTGAATCTCTCATTATGAATTTTTTATATACATGTAGAAACAATGGCATTAGTCTATATAATATTAACAAACTTCAATCAAAGCTTGTGAGATTTACATATAACTTATTCTATAAAATGTCAATTAACTTTTTTAATAAATAATTAAATAAAAATTCTTTTTTTTTAAGAGTGTCTTATATACATCTGTTTTTTCAGAACAACTTTCTTCACTAGCCTAAACTATTACAACAACTATTACTACTATACACTAGCCTAAATTATAACGAAAATTATACTACAAATTACAAATAATAACAATAATCCTAAAAATAACAATGAAAGATTACAAATGTTTTTACCAGGTTCTGCAAACGTATTATTTTACTCTGGCTTGAAATGTTGTAAATTTAAATTACATGGGAGGACAAATTATATAGTTTTTGTGCAAATTGAAAAAAAAACTTTCCCCAACCAATCCTTTTATACAGATAGTGTTTCAAAAAAGTCATATAAAACTTTTATTGTATTTTGCTGTCAATTACTAATTGCAGTTCTATGAAACATATGTAAATTCTTACTTTTTCTTACGACATGTATACATTAGTTACGTTCCCTTTGTTGTGAAAATGTTTAATAATGTATAAGTAATTTTTTTAATTTAGCAATATACATAGCATAATTATATTAAGAACATCAGTGTATTTTGTGTTAAAGTTTACGAGGTTGTGCACCCCGTCGGTTACACGCCACCTTTCACAACTGCCACCGGGTACCCGATTGTGTTAATTGCGTCCCTATGTGTACACGTTGCTATGCATTTCCTTATTGTATTTTTATAGTTGTGTTGTATTGCAATGAATTTTCTCTTTGTAGTTTACTAAATTTGATCCTGAGCTTAAAAAATGTATACTCAAGACTATCCTGTACCCCGTTGATTGTTCCATGATTGCTTAATTTTTTAGCTAAGTTAAATTTGTAGGTACCCCTTAGTTACAGGGAGAAACACTGAACAGCATTTTAAAGTATTTTTCGTGCAAATATCGAATATCATATACATTTATGATTATATTGAAAAGTTTGATGTAAGCAAATTTTGGTTTTTGACAATGTTATATAAAATTTAAACAACATATAAAACATTTCTGGCTGTCATGAATGTGTAAAATTCTGCTTTTTAGCTAAATTCAAAGTTTTAGGTTTAGTCTACCACCATTAGAATGTATTCAGAAATTTATTACAAATATATTTCCTGTACTAGCGTATAATATTTAGGTTTTATTTTATAAATATAATTGATTTCCTTTAAAAATTTTGAATTTCTGGTAATTGTTTATTTTAATTATAAACATTACTTAAATTATAACTCTTCTATCTATTACATTTTATTATAAACATGTAGGATTAACGTAGGTACTGAAAGCTCTAAAAGAACAAACCAATTACCCCATTTTATCAGTGTATCTAAAATATTTTGTTTCAAAGCTTGTAATTCTATTGAATCTTTATTATTTTATATTTCTTTTTGTGTCTCACTTCCAGTAAGTATTTAAAATGAAATTAATATTTTTGAATATTTTCCTTTTTAATTTTTGTTCTATTATAACACCTTATAATAACAAGAAATAAAAGCCTATTATAGAAATTAACATCTAATGCAGATAAATGTCCTCAGAGTAATATGGAGAAATCCTTTGTTCTATTACAATAAAACACATATTGTAATATTGCATACGTCTGTATAACGGGTGAGAAAATTAGTCATATATTAAGATTTTGCCAATTACAGGGTTAACTTACATTAATACTTTATATTATTATAATTCTTTTATATCAACTTAAAAATGCTTAACCTAGAACATTAACCTTTTTCCTACCCAATATTGCACGAAATAATTAATTAAAATAATGGACGAAAGGCACATAAAATAATGTTTATTGTACATGCTAAGGGCTTTTTATTGTCAATATTTTATTGTTAATATTATAAGTAATATGAAGTGCTTATATAAATTAACCCTAGAACATGCAAATTCATAATTTGTGATTAATTTTTCCCGCCTTAAATTCGACGTATTCATATTAAAAATTTTTTGTTGTTCTATAAATGGGTTTTTAACTCTTAAAAGCTATTATTAAGATGAGGATTCAATAATAAACGCCTCGTAGAAAATGCAATAAACTTAAATCAAGTGGTTATTTCACAGTGAAGAATAAAATACAAAACGGGTGTTTTGGGCCGTGTACGCTAACCTAAGAAAATCAATGATACCTTCAATTTCCGCACAAGCCAATGACCGTAGCTTTAAGGTGGATCCTTCCACCGGGTTTACCCTACTCAAAGAGTATGTGAAATAATTAGATTTAAAATACTGTACGGGTGAAAAATTAAAGTAGTTTTACACGCTAAGCCTTTTTTAACGATCATATAAAGTCTCTAAAAGGAAATAAAGTTTCATGTATAATAATAAAATGTATATCTTCTCCAAAATTAAATTTTAATGGGTTACTTTTATCTACTGTTCATCATTAATACTATATACTATAATAAATAGCAATGCAAGAATAAGGAATCTAAATTGTAATATATTATACTTATTTACTATTTGTATTCATTTTTCGTAAGAAATTCAATTTATATTATATATATATATATATATATATATATATATATATATATATATTAATGTAATGAAAATAACTAAAAACCCTTTAAATTAAAACTTTTTATTACATACACGTGTTTCGGTTTTTAACACATCTTCAGTGTACATTAACCTCTAAATAAATAAATAAATAATAAACAATTAGATATACACATGTGGACCTTTTAAACATATGTTAAATTTAAATGACACAGTTGTAATTTTCTTATTAGTAATCTGTATTTAATATTTTAATTTTTTCAAAATTTGGATTTGTCTTATTTTTCAGATTACTATTTAAAATGTTATGAGGATCTTTATTATAATTTTAGATAAATGTGTAATTCTTCTTTTTGTGTTTAATTTCTCTCCTTTCCTTTCGATATCTAAAAATTTCCATGTTCTTTTCAATATTTGTGTAGTTATGGTCAGTCTCCAATAGGTGTTCAGCAAAATTTGATTTTATTGTAGACATGTTATTTGTTTTTAAAGCTTGTATGTGTTCTTTAAACCTTTTATTAAAATTTCTTCCAGTTTGTCCAATATAATAGCTTTCACAGTCATTACAGTTAATTTTGTATACTCCAGATTGTTTGTATAATTCCTGTTTGTCATCATTTTGGTTGACTTTGTTTTCAATAAGTTTAAATTTATTATTTCTTGTTTGGTGACTGATGGAGAATTTTGAATTTTGAAAGGTTTTTCGAACTGCTTTGTTTAATTTAGTATTGGAATGGTTACACATATATATTTTTGAATTTCTGTAGTATTATGATTAGGTAGTATTTTGTTGGTTTTATTAATTTTTCTTGTTTTCTTCTTAATCATTTTGTCTACAATTTGGGGTTGATATCCATTTTTCACACAGCTAGGTATTTTTATTATTTTTATTTCTTTATTTTTATTTTCATCACTCATTGGTATATTTAACATTCTGTTTACCATTGAGTTGAAATGCTGCTAATTTGTATTTCCAAGGATGGTTAGAGGATGATGGTATTATAGAAGATCTGTTTTGGGTTGTTTTTCTATAAATTTCAAATGAGTGCTTTCCATTAAGATTAGAAATACTTATATCAAGAAAGTTAATTTTGATTTTTTGGATTTCTTTAGAAAACTTAATTGTTGGTGATTTAGAATTGAGAAATGTTAATAAGTGTTCTGCCTGGTTTCTCATCTCCATTGAAAAGACATAATATATCATCCACATATCTAAACCAATAAATTATTTTGTCTTTACCTAGCTGTCAAAAATGGATATCAACCCCAAATTGTAGACAAAATGATTAAGAAGGAAAACAAGAAAATATTAATTAAAAACCAACAAAATACTACCTAATCATAATACTACAGAAATTCAAAAATATATATGTGTACCATTCAATACTAAATTAAACAAAGCTGTTCGAAAACCTTTCAAAATTCAAAATTCTCCATCAGTCACCAAACAAGAAATAATACATTTAAACTTATTGAAAACAAAGTCAACCAAAATGATGACAAACAGGAATTATACAAACAATCTGGAGTATACAAAATTAACTGTAATGACTGTGAAAGCTATTATATTGGACAAACTGGAAGAAATTTTAATAAAAGGTTTAAAGAACACATACAAGCTTTAAAAAACAAATAACATGTCTACAATAAAATCAAATTTTGCTGAACACTATTGGAGACTGACCATAACTACACAAATATTGAAAAGAACATGGAAATTTTTAGATATCGAAAGGAAAGTAGAGAAATTAAACACAAAAGAAGAATTACACATTTATCTAAATTATAATAAAGATCCTCATAACATTTTAAATAGTAATCTGAAAAAATAAGACAAATCCAATTTTTGAAAAAAATTAAAATATTTAAATACAGATTACTAATAAGAAAATTACAACTGTGTCATTTAAATTTAACATATGTTTAAAAGGTCCACATGTGTATATCTAATTGTTTATTATTTATTTATTTATTTAGAGGTTAATGTACACTGAAGATGGTTAAAAACCGAAACACGTGTATGTAATAAAAAAGTTTTTAATTTAAAGGGTTTTAGTTATTTTCATTACATTAATATAAATAGATAACCCTATAAGTGGAGTAAATAACATAACAAATATGACTAACAACCAATCCATTGTCCACAAATACAAATACCTCTCACTTAAGTGGCAAAGGTAAGAGAAGATATACAGTTTAATAAGTTATGCCTGAGTGAAAATATTATTCCAAATTACGTTCAATTAAAAACTAAATCTACATCAAGAGCTGCGCTAAAAGCATTAAAAAGAGGGAAAATTAATATGGATAAAAAGAAGAAATTAACAGTTTTATATGCAAAAAATGAATATAATAGTCAGATCAATTAAAGATATTAGAACAGAAATCAAATTAACATTTCACCAAGAGACCATTGAAGAAATTGATATTAATACACAGCAATGGATCAAACCTATTATTTTAAAGAAAAAACAGGTTCATATTAATAAGATTAATAAATTGATTAACTCACAGGAAGACAATAATTCAAAAAAACTATACATTTGATGATAATGAAGATTTCTACCCTAGAATAAAAAACTTATCATCTATCCAATTTAATGCTGAGGAGTTGGCCCTATTGGACAAATCACTCAAATATAATATAAATCTGGACCATAAAAATTCAAACAATCAAAGATGATCTAATCAGTTTAGAAACAGCCATAAAGAAAACAGACACAGAAACTCCAGAACCTTTCCGATACAATCTTATCCATGAACTAAACAAAAGTAATTTAAAAGTACAAAATCCTAAATCAATAAAAACGTCAAACAATGATATGAAGTTAGTTAACATCCATATCAAGAAAACTAAAAGAAAATAATTTGTATAATATCAAAGGCTGACAAAGGGAATACTGTAGTAGTTATCGACAGTCAAACATATCAAGAAAAAGTTGAAACATTCATTGACAGCAACAAAATTAAAAATTTAAAAAAGGATCCAACTCAAGAATACACAAAACTTATAAATGCCACAATAAGTAAATGCAAAAGTTTATCAAAAGCAGAACAATACCAACTCAAAATCACAAATCCAAAAGCTCCTACTCTAAAAGGTCAACCAAAGACACATAAACCAGATATTCCAATTAGACCAGTAGTAAACTTTCGTAACTCTCCTACTTACAAGGTATGTAAATTTTTAAATAACAAAATAAAAACCCACATACATTTTGAAAATAATTACAGTATATCAAATTCAAGTAATCTGGCAAATCAAATTCGAGATATTCAAATTCCATTAAACTCTTTCTTCATTTCTTTTGATATTAACAACATGTACTCAAACATTCCAAAACAAGAAAACAATTCAAAATCCTAAAAGATAATCTAATAAAATACAGTAAAACTAGATATGAATGAAATTGACGATATCTTATCATTGACAAAAGCAACTGTTAATCAAAATTATTTTCAATACAATAAGGACTTTTACAAACAAGAAGAAGGGTTGGCAATGGGATCTCCTCTTTCAGGCCTTCTTGCAAATTTATATATATATGCAACATTTAGAAAAGAACAAAATAATGAGTGGACACTAATCCATTATTAAAAGACAAAATAATTTATTGGTTTAGATATGTGGATGATATATTATGTCTTTTCAATGGAGATGAGAACCAGGCAGAACACTTATTAACATTTCTCAATTCTATATCACCAACAATTAAGTTTTCTAAAGAAATCCAAAAAGTCAAAATTAACTTTCTTGATATAAGTATTTCTAATCTTATGGAAAGCACTCATTTGAAATTTATAGAAAAACAACAACCCAAACAGATCTTCTAATTCCATCATCCTCTAACCATCCTTGGAAATACAAATTAGCAGCATTTCACTCATTGGTAAACAGAATGTTAAATATACCAATGAGTGATGAAAATTAAAATAAAGAAATAAAAATAATAAAATACCTAGCTGTCAAAAAATGGATATCAACCCCAAATTGTAGACAAATGATTAAGAAAGAAAACAAGAAAAATTAATAAAACCAACAAAAATACTACCTAAATCATAATACTACAGAAATTCAAAAATATATATGTGTACCATATTCAATACTAAATTAAACAAAGCTGTTCGAAAAACCTTTCAAAATTCAAAATTCTCCATCAGTCTCAACCAAACAAGAAATAATACATTTAAACTTATTGAAAACAAAGTCAACCAAAATGATGACAAACAGGAATTATACAAACAATCTGTAGTATAAAAAATTAACTGTAATGACTGTGAAAGCTATTATATTGGACAAACTGGAAAGAAATTTTAATAAAAGGTTTAAAGAACACATACAAGCTTTAAAAACAAATAACATGTCTACAATAAAATCAAATTTTTGGCTGAACACCTATTGGAAGACTGACCATAACTACACAAATATTGAAAAGAAACATGGAAATTTTAGATATCGAAAGGAAAGGAGAGAAAATTAAACACAAAGAAGAATTACACATTTATCTAAATTATAATAAAGATCCTCATAACATTTTAAATAGTAATCTGAAAAAATAAGACAAATCCAATTTTTGAAAAAATTAAAATATTAAATACAGATTACTAATAAGAAAATTACAACTGTTGTCATTTAAATTTAACATATGTTTAAAAGGTCCACATGTGTATATCTAATTGTTTATTATTTATTTATTTATTTAGAGGTTAATGTACACTGAAGATGGTTAAAAACCGAAAACACGTGTATGTAATTAAAAAGTTTTTAATTTAAAGGGTTTTAGTTATTTTCATTACATTAATATATATATATATATATTTATATATATATATATATATATATATAATATAATTTGAATTTCCTACGAAAGATAAATGCAAATAGTAAATAAGTATAATATATTACAATTTAGATTCCTTATTCTTGCATTGCTATTTATTATAGTATATAGTATTAATGATGAACAGTTAGATAAAAGTAACCCATTAAAATTTACTTTTGGAGAAGATATACATTTTATTATTATACATTAAACTTTATTTCCTTTTAGAGACTTTATATGATCGTTTTAAAAAAGGCTTAGTGTGTAAAACTTCTTTAATTTTTCACCCGTACAGTATTTTAAATCTAATTATTTCACATACTCTTTGGGTAGGGTAAACCCGGTGGAAGGATCCACCTTAAAGCTACGGTCATTGGCTTGTGCGGAAATTGAAGGTATCATTGATTTTCTTAGGTTAGCGTACACGGCCCAAAACACCCGTTTTTTGTATTTTATTCTTCACTATGAAAATAACCACTTGATTTAAGTTTATTGCATTTTCTACGAGGCGTTTATTATTGAATCCTGATCTTAATAATAGCTTTTAAGAGTTAAAAAACCCATTTATAGAACAACAAAAAATTTTTTAATATGAATACGTCGAATTTAAGGCGGGAAAAAATTAATCACAAATTATGAATTTGCATGTTCTAGGGTATATATTATGTAATAGATAACCCTATAAGTGGAGTAAATAACATTAATATATATATATATATATATATATATATATATATATATATATATATATATATACATATTATATATTAGAACTCGTTTCGAATAAAGATAAGTAATATAGCACTTTATTTACTGATGGTAATTCTATAAACTTCAGAAAAAAAAAATATTAGTAATCACTCCACAAGCTATGAGCCACAATCATGATGAAATTGACTCATCAGTTCTCGAGTCTCGCAGTTCAGCGAGATCTGAACTATCGTTCACATAATTTTTTGTATCCCTTGGTAACATATTTTTAATACGATCACGGACTGAACTATTTTTAATCAAGTGGCCTGAACTAATTATGACACTACTTTTAGATACTAAAATAATCGCATTTAAGTGATAACAATGTTTAATAAGATGACGGTTATAGTTTTATATGGATAATTTGTTGATAGAATTGGGAATAAGCTTTGAATATATAATATAATAAATAAAAAATACTACATTTACTATATATATAAATGTATATATGTACATGGGTGTGTGTGTGTTTAGGTCAAAATAAATATTTTACGACTAATATTCAAATCCATAAATTATTAATTGAAAATAACACAAAAGTTACTTTTAAAATTTTATGAGTTATTTAACTCAGTTTACATGTAATTAAGTTAACTGGCTTTTTTAATTTGGTATCTAATTAAGTAAGTCAGTTGACACAAAGATAAAATAGTTGTAAAGGATACAAATAGAAACTATTTGTTGTGCTGTTTTGCAAAGAATAACAGTCAAGTAATTTTGAATGAGATTACGATGTATATATTCACATACGGTGTTTTTAAAATTAAACGTAAATATTGTAGTATTTGGAAATAAGTCTCAATACAATAACAAATCAGATTATGACGGATTTTTTAAAGTATACACATCATAACACTAAATAATAAACCAATGAATTTTGGTTTGAATCCTTAACACTGTCTCCATCGTAGAAGAGCAAAACATTCTGTCACCTACTCCAGAACGCAATGTGTCACTTATGATACCTTCAAACCCTTAGCAATGGCTTGACAAATTCTTGAGTAAAAATGTATCGTCAAACTGGTGGAAATGCTACGCATTTCTTGGAACAAAACTTAAGTCTGTAATCATCTTAGCACATTTCATTCGCTTCATTCCGTCTCCTTGAAGTGTTCGGCGAAGGCCATATGAGAAATCTCAAACGGTAAGAAAATACAATACATAGATACATTGATGATAATCGATAATGACCTGTCTGATCTAAGTGTCCTTTTAATACATTAATTATTGTACTGTTAGACAAAAGAATATTAGTAAAGCAACGAACGAATGACAATAAACCATGACAAATATAATAAATATAAATCAATATTACCTGACATTATTGCGCTAAGATAATTTATAATAATGAAAAATAATAAATACGAAATTTGGAAAAAAAAGATAATAAATTTATTTTTAATTACTCCATTAAAGAGTTAAAAATATAAATATATTGTTTGTTGGACCAGACATTTTAACTGTTAATTTTTAAAACATATGAAAATATTGAAATTATTTTGTTACAAAAATTCACCTATCAAATACAGTACATTAAGAAGATTCGGTCGATTGTATGATTCAATTAATTGTATAACTTAAACATGAATACATCTCCGTTCCATCTGAAACTGTACCGGGTTGGTGATCTATTAGCAAGTCAAATACGTGGCCCCATTTAGCAGCGGTTTTAACGGGGTTTAGACACTTGGTCGCTAAGGGTAACAAAATGTTATAAATGGAATGGGAAATGGGTTATCTCAACTGTTCTTTTGGAAACGTTCCGTTTGTGTTTTAAGAGCTTCGTTTCGCTAGAGTTTATTTATTGCAGATTTCAATCTTACTTTAAGTAACGATACCATTATTATTTGTGCCAACTACTGTTAGCTCAAATAATGGCAAGAAACATTAACTTGAATTACCAAGCATAATGAGTTGCATTTTCCTTGCATTTATTTATTTGCACCATATAACACTTCTTGCTTTCACGCAGATTGGTTACTTAACCACGCGCCTTTAGTTTTTTCTTCTTTTTAAATTGACGGCGATATAATAAAGGGAGTTATAAACTTTTTTAAATTTTGTCTTTTATATAGAAAGGATTTCTTAGCTAATTTAAATTGTATGAAAACGGCATGTGGACTTTTTCTATAACACAAATCTAAACACACTGTAGTTATATATTTATTCAAATAAATATTAATAATATAAAAATATGGATAAACATACTACAACATAAAATAAATAGAGATTATGATTCTAGCCATTGAGTCTTTTAAAATGCAGTAAAAGCTAATAATGCCACTAGAAACATTTTAGTATCATCAGTGACATATATTATTATCATCATCCACATTTAGTGGGCGAAAACCGTTTAAATAATATCTAAACTGGTAAACGTTTAATACAATGCGTTGTTCAGGCTATAAAATTGTATGGTTTATTAAAGGTTAACTGTATAAAGTATTAATTAGTTGATGTATGTCGAAGCATATCACTCTAAAGCTGAATAAATTCAATTTCTTTCTGTATCTATCTGTGCAGATGATAAGTCGAAAACAAAGTGATCCATGGGCTTTCAATTTTGAATGCAGCTTTATTTATACATTATGATATCGATGATGGTCACTCCATTTAATTTGGTTGAACGTTTGTTAATATTTATGCATTGGACTTATGCGTAACAATAATGGTAACGAGAAAAAGTAGAATAATAAATTCGTAGGCAGACTGAATCAAAGGATTTGATATTTCAACATGTTACTTTTATTTATAGATTAAAATGGAGAAAAAGGGGGCAAGTCAACTTTTTGACATGAATTGGTTTTAGAGCATTCTTGCGTTAAAGTCCTCTCTTTAGCTCACCGGAACATTTCATACATTTACACAAATTCGAAACCCAATATTAAGAACAAAAATTGGAATGCATTCTATGAAAAGGTAGCTTAAGATATATTTAATCTTTTGACTATAATACTGTGGAAAAATTTATTTATACATAACCAAAAATGTGTTCTATTATGGTGCGTGTCTAAATATGGAATTTAGTAGTGCATCACTGTAGCCTCAGTTATTTTCTCTTTTCCTACCGGAGGGGATTTAAAAATTCTTTATGATTTTCCGTATTTTATCTACCAAAAAAATATATCAAGAATAGAATTAGCTATTTTTTTTAAATATTTCACGCAACTTTAGAGATGCCTGTTACTCGGTAATTAATCTAGCGTATTCCTACTTTCTAGACGAAGGGAAGAATACATTAAATGAAAATTGTTAAAGGTTTTACCGAAATTGTATTTATGTCACAAACGTTGATAATTTTGTAATAAAACAGTTACACGCGTGAAATAATAGCATTAAGAAGTCAGTTTTAATGCCAAACAATTTGGACCGCAAATCAATATATACGAGTATAGTAGTTTATAAGAGGAATTTCTGGTTTATATTCACTGCTCCTTTTACTCCCACACGAACACACGATAATAATAATCTCAATAGGTCTTGTGATTACACCAAGTAATATATTTAAAATAGAGTATTAATAAAAATGTATCATTGTTGTAGAGTAATGCATCTTCAACTAAACGTGTGACTAAAATGCAGACTGTTTATAAACCAAAACATTTCTTACCGAGATTTTTTTAAATAAGTTGGCCATAGGGGCGGAGTGCTGGAGATTTTTGTGATATACGGTTTTTTTCAAGGCACTACGGGAAACTTTAAAATGAATATCGTAAGGCTACCCTTATTTATTCATAGTTCGAGAAGATTCTTACGGAAGTACGGCTTACTACAACAGTAGTTTTGCTAATAATCTGTTTTAAATATATAGCCTGGTATGTACTAAATTGTGTCTAGTGAACTAAACTAAAAAATGTAGCATATTATTGTTTATTAATTCTAGTTTTTTTTTTAATGTTCATATCATGTGTTCGTGTGAGAGTTAAAGGAACAGTGTGAAAAACTAGCAATTCTTCTTTACAAAGCCTAATCAAATAAATTCGTACTTACAGTTCATAAATTGCAGTTAAAATTTCCCCTGAATGTACGTTATGTTTTAATTAACTAGCTATTTTTAAAAACATAGTATTTTTCATAATGTAGTTGAAGCATAGAAAATATTTTTTTTTTTTTACTAATAGCATTTATGAACGCCACTTGATAAAACACACATAAATATTGTCTACAAACGGTAATAATAAAGTTTATATATTATTATTAAATGTGGCTGTGTATGTGTGAATGTTTGAAATTAAAGACACATATAAATATTACCTAAATACGGTAAAGAGAGAGAATAGAAATGTAATCATTATTTGTGACTGTGCTTGTGTGAAAAAGCACACTTACATAACCTTTAACAACGGTAATGATGCACAGTAGAAATATTCGCATTAGTTAAAATGACTATGTATGTATGAATGAAAAATAACATATATAAATAAACTTGGAATACTTTCCTTAATATATATTTACAGTCCGTCTAAATTGGTCGCATTAAAATATATTACAGTTCAACTTAATATTTATAACTAGGTTTAAATGAAATTAAACTGTTGATATGTACAAGCAAATAATATATTTAGGTAGATTTCATTAAATAAAGAAAGTTCTTTTCGGGTAATGAACTAATTAGTAACTCGTGTAAAGGCGTAACTGAGACATCCAGTAATGTTCTACCATAAACATTAAATACAGGTGGTTTTATTTATATTATGTCCATATACATTAAATCCCCACAAAACTATGATAAATTATATTTTACTTCATGTCTTGATATTCTTGACAAAAGAGTGTTTGCTAATTTCATAAACTGTGTGATTACGTATTTAATATTTTAAAATTTACTTATAAATCATACTCCTTTAGGACAAATATTTAGGTATTTACTAGGTATTTATGAATTTAAACACTATTAGGCTAATATTTAGATGTTTTATTTAACAAAAACGACATTGATAAGGACAAGTGTTAATACAAACAATATTTCGACCTTACAAAATAATATTAAAAGTGGGATCTTTACAGAGCCCTACTATATAAAAAATATATGTTTATTTATACATTTGTTCCTGATTTAGTATATTTTTATTAGCCCTATACCACTCAACATATATGTTTTCAAACCAAACTCAATATAATAATTTCGCCATGATACCGATATAATATAATATCCACTAACTATTATGTGAGTTGCACAAACATTTATAATTGATCATGAGTTTATCAAAACAATTACTTCAATATTGAAGCATAATGGATACACACTTTTCAGATTTGTGTTTCTGTTAAATTGCAGTAAAGGTATTTAATTAAATTATTGAATAAGTTTTACAATATCAATTATTATAATGCCGCAACAAAATAAGGCAGAAAAAAATTTAAAGCATTGCTGCAGGGGTTCCAAATTAATTGATTTAAAAGAACCCTTACCCACTGTCCCTTTATTAGCAGCTGTATTGAGGACGTGCTTACTTGTGTTATTCATCCTCCACGTTTCCCCTGCACTATGGCAACGATAGTAGTTTGTATTTTAACTGCTCTTTTGTTTTATTCTGCCCTAAAATCAAGTAGTTTTAAGAGTATTTTCAATGGTGTTAGAGACAGTTCTATATATTTCTATATCCTATGACAGTTATTTAAAGGAATATTATATTACTATACGTTTTATATTAAGAAGACTGAAAGTATATAATTATTATACATACCATTTCTAACTTTAAGGAAAGTTGATCAATAATTGCAATTAAAAATATAAATTATGTAATAGAATGGAAACATATGTATACTTTCAAATCATTATTATTTGAAAGTTTGATAGTAAATATTGTTTCCCTTTAGTAGCATTAAGTATTCAATATTTGTTAGCAGTATACTAAAGTGATCTGTAGCCAGGTACTGGAGTACTTGAATTCAGGTATCCCGTAATTTAAAACCACTCTAGCCGTATTCTCGCTAAATAAACATACTTTTCTTCATAAATAATTACTATATTTTCTATGCTGAAGCAAGTTCTTTTGTTTTCGAATAAGTCTATGTTACCTTTTTTTAATGTTTATTAAAAATTGCAAATTACCCTGAAATTATATTATAAAACAACAAAAAGGAGAGTACCAGTGACTACGATTAAGTTAGGGGTTCTGTGCTGAAGTCCGAAAGATGTTCATAATAAAAGCTCTTCTGGAGGATTGCAACTATCTACCCAGATTTAAGCTAACTGTTTATAGAAGCAAATGCAAATCATCTAGATTAACGTCTTCAACTTTTAATTAATGGTTCCATCATATCTTTTAAGAGTTTTAAAGTTTTGGAATTGTTTCAAATATATTAATCGATTGTAAAATTTGCAAAAATAATTATTTATTTCAAATTTCGTTAAAAAAGTAACATGAATTTAAGATGGTGAATATTTTAAATTTATGTGATGTGCATAGGATGTTCTTAGGTTTAAGTGATAAATGTTTAATATTTATTGGTATATACACCATTAAAACCTCTTTTATAAATAATAGTCTAAATATATAAATTATTTCCTTAAATACAGTATTAATGATTGTTTCATTACATCGCTACAATGTCTTGTATTTATTCTTTTGAAAATTGGATTTTGGCTTAGCCTGGCGTTAACTGGCACTATTTATTCCATTAGAATAGTAATTGTTTTAAAGGTAGCTTTTTACAGTAATAATGAGAACGATTATATGTGTTTAGCATACGGCGTTGCTTGGGAATACAGTGCTGAAACAATCACCTGAAGTCTACATTAATAATAATAATTGTTCTGATTAAAATGATATACAGGGTGTACATGCATTTACGGATCCGAAATAATATAAAAATAATATTTTACAAACATGTTCACACCTATGCCAGACGACCAAACACTAGTTCTTTCATATAGTGCTACCTTTATTACAAACCATTGTTGATTTTGTGTTACAATGTTGGCTAACCTAATTTTGTCTTTTATATAGAAAGGATTTCTTAGCTAATTTAAATTGTATGAAAACGGCATGTGGACTTTTTCTATAACACAAATCTAAACACACTGTAGTTGTATATTTATTCAAATAAATATTATAATATAAAAATATGGATAAACATACTACAACATAAAGTAAATAGAGATTATGATTCTAGCCATTGAGTCTTTTAAAATGCATTAAAAGCTAATAATGCCAATAGAAACATTTTAGTATCATCAGTGACATATATTATTATCATCATCCACATTTAGTGGGCGAAAACCGTTTAAATAATATCTAAACTGGTAAACGTTTAATACAATGCGTTGTTCAGTTAAATTAAAATAAAGTATTAATTAGTTGATGTATGTCGAAGCATATCACTCTAAAGCTGAATAAATTCAATTTCTTTCTGTATCTATCTGTGCAGATGATAAGTCGAAAACAAAGTGATCCATGGGCTTTCAATTTTGAATGCAGCTTTATTTATACATTATGATATCGATGATGGTCACTCCATTTAATTTGGTTGAACGTTTGTTAATATTTATGCATTGGACTTATGCGTAACAATAATGGTAACGAGAAAAAGTAGAATAATAAATTCGTAGGCAGACTGAATCAAAGGATTTGATATTTCAACATGTTACTTGTATTTATAAATTAAAATGGAGAAAAAGGGGGCAAGTCAACTTTTTGACATGAATTGGTTTTAGAGCATTCTTGCGTTAAAGTCCTCTCTAAAGAGGACTTTAAGAGGACAGCTAAAGCTCACCGGAACATTTCATACAATTACACAAATTCGAAACCCAATATTAAGAACAAAAATGGAATGCATTCTATGAAAAGGTAGCTTAAGATATATTTAATCTTTTGACTATAATACTGTGGAAAGATTTATTTATACATAACCAAAAATGTGTTCTATTATGGTGCGTGTCTAAATATGGAATTTAGTAGTGCATCACTGTAGCCTCAGTTATTTTCTCTTTTCCTACCGGAGGGGATTTACAAATTCTTTATGATTTTCCGATATTTATTGGTTTTTTATTCACTGCTCCTTTTACTCCCACACGAACACACGATCTGATAATCTCAATAGGTCTTGTGATTACACCAAGTAATATATTTAAAATAGAGTATTAATAAAAATGTATCATCGTTGTAGAGTAATGCATCTTCAACTAAATGCAGACTGTTTATAAACCAAAAAATTTCTTACCGAGATTTTTTTAAATAAGTTGGCCATAGGGGCGGAGTGCTGGAGATTTTTGTGATATACGGTTTTTTTTAAAGGCACTACGGAAACTTTAAAATGAATATCGTAAGGCTACCCTTATTTATTCATAGTTCGAGAAGATTCTTACGGAAGTACGGCTTACTACAACAGTAGTCCTACAACCTAATTTTGTCTTTTATATAGAAAGGATTTCTTAGCTAATTTAAATTGTATGAAAACGGCATGTGGACTTTTTCTATAACACAAATCTAAACACACTGTAGTTGTATATTTATTCAAATAAATATTATAATATAAAAATATGGATAAACATACTACAACATAAAGTAAATAGAGATTATGATTCTAGCCATTGAGTCTTTTAAAATGCATTAAAAGCTAATAATGCCAATAGAAACATTTTAGTATCATCAGTGACATATATTATTATCATCATCCACATTTAGTGGGCGAAAACCGTTTAAATAATATCTAAACTGGTAAACGTTTAATACAATGCGTTGTTCAGTTAAATTAAAATAAAGTATTAATTAGTTGATGTATGTCGAAGCATATCACTCTAAAGCTGAATAAATTCAATTTCTTTCTGTATCTATCTGTGCAGATGATAAGTCGAAAACAAAGTGATCCATGGGCTTTCAATTTTGAATGCAGCTTTATTTATACATTATGATATCGATGATGGTCACTCCATTTAATTTGGTTGAACGTTTGTTAATATAGGGGCGGAGTGCTGGAGATTTTTGTGATATACGGTTTTTTTTAAAGGCACTACGGGAAACTTTAAAATGAATATCGTAAGGCTACCCTTATTTATTCATAGTTCGAGAAGATTCTTACGGAAGTACGGCTTACTACAACAGTAGTTTTGCTAATAATCTGTTTTAAATATATAGCCTGATATGTACTAAATTGTGTCTAGTGAACTAAACTAAAAAATGTAGCATATTATTGTTTATTAATTCTAGTTTTTTTTTTTAATGTTCATATCATGTGTTCGTGTGAGAGTTAAAGGAACAGTGTAAAAAACTAGCAATTCTTCTTTACAAAGCCTAATCAAATAAATTCGTACTTACAGTTCATAAATTGCAGTTAAAATTTCCCCTGAATGTACGTTATGTTTTTAATTAACTAGCTATTTTTAAAAACATAGTATTTTTCATAATGTAGTTGAAGCGTAGAAAATATTTTTTTTTTTACTAATAGCATTTATGAACGCCACTTGATAAAACACACATAAATATTGTCTACAAACGGTAATAATATAGTTTATATATTATTATTAAATGTGGCTGTGTATGTGTGAATGTTTGAAATTAAAGACACATATAAATATTACCTAAATACGGTAAAGAGAGAGAATAGAAATGTAATCATTATTTGTGACTGTGTTTGTGTGAAAAAGCACACTTACATAACCTTTAACAACGGTAATGATGCACAGTAGAAATAATCGCATTAGTTAAAATGACTATGTATGTATGAATGAAAAACAACATATATAAATAAACTTGGAATACTTTCCTTAATATATATTTACAGTCCGTCTAAATTGGCCGCATTAAAATATATTACAGTTCAACTTAATATTTATAACTGGGTTTAAATGAAATTAAACTGTTGATATGTACAAGCAAATAATATATTTAGGTAGATTTCATTAAATAAAGAAAGTTCTTTTCGGGTAATGAACTAATTAGTAACTCGTGTAAAGGCGTAACTGAGACATCCAGTAATGTTCTACCATAAACATTAAATACAGGTGGTTTTATTTATATTATGTCCATATACATTAAATCGCCACAAAACTATGATAAATTATATTTTACTTCACGTCTTGATATTCTTGACAAAAGAGTGTTTGCTAATTTCATAAACTGTGTGATTACGTATTTAATATTTTAAAATTTACTTATAAATCATACTCTTTAGGACAAATATTTAGGTATTTACTAGGTATTTATGAATTTAAACACTATTAGGCTAATATTTAGATGTTTTATTTAACAAAAACGACATTGATAAGGACAAGTGTTAATACAAACAATATTTCGACCTTACAAAATAATATTAAAAGTGGGATCTTTACAGAGCCCTACTATATAAAAATATATGTTTATTTATACATTTGTTCCTGATTTAGTATATTTTTATTAGCCCTATACCACTCAACATATATGTTTTCAAACCAAACTCAATATAATAATTTCGCCATGATACCGATATAATATAATATCCACTAACTATTATGTGAGTTGCACAAACATTTATAATTGATCATGAGTTTATCAAAACAATTATTACTTCAATATTGAAGCATAATGGGTACACACTTTTCAGATTTGTGTTTCTGTTAAATTGCAGTAAAGGTATTTAATTAAATTATTGAATAAGTTTTACAATATCAATTATTATCATGCCACAACAAAATAAGGCAGAAAAAAATTTAAAGCATTGCTGCAGGGGTTCCAAATTACTTGATTTAAAAGAACCCTTACCCACTGTCCCTTAATTAGCAGCTGTATTGAGGACGTGCTTACTTGTGTTATTCATCCTCCACGTTTCCCCTGCACTATGGCAACGATAGTAGTTTGTATTTTAACTGCTCTTTTGTTTTATTCTGCCCTAAAATCAAGTAGTTTTAAGAGTATTTTCAATGGTGTTAGAGACAGTTCTATATATTTCTATATCCTATGACAGTTATTTAAAGGAATATTATATTACTATACGTTTTATATTAAGAAGACTGAAAGTATATAATTATTATACATACCATTTCTAACTTTAAGGAAAGTTGATCAATAATTGCAATTAATAATACAAATTATGTAATAGAATGGAAACATATGTATACTTTCAAATCATTATTATTTGAAAGTTTGATAGTAAATATTGTTTCCCTTTAGTAGCATTAAGTATTCAATATTTGTTAGCAGTATACTAAAGTGATCTGTAGCCAGGTACTGGAGTACTTGAATTCAGGTATCCCGTAATTTAAAACCACTCTAGCCGTATTCTCGCTAAATAAACATACTTTTCTTCATAAATAATTACTATATTTTCTATGCTGAAGCAAGTTCTTTTGTTTTCGAATAAGTCTATGTTACCTTTTTTTAATGTTTATTATAAAATGCAAATTACCCTGAAATTATATTATAAAACAACAAAAAGGAGAGTACCAGTGACTACGATTAAGTTAGGGGTTCTGTGCTGAAGTCCGAAAGATGTTCATAATAAAAGCTCTTCTGGAGGATTACAACTATCTACCCAGATTTAAGCTAACTGTTTATAGAGGCAAATGCAAATCATCTAGATTAACGTCTTCAACTTTTAATTAATGGTTCCATCATATCTTTTAATAGTTTTGAAGTTTTGGAATTGTTTCAAATATATTAATCGATTGTAAAATTTGCAAAAATAATTATTTATTTCAAATTCCGTTAAAAAAGTAACATGAATTTAAGATGGTGAATATTTTAAATTTATGCGATGTGCATAGGATGTTCTTAGGTTTAAGTGATAAATGTTTAATATTTATTGGTATATACACCATTAAAAGCTCTTTTATAAATAATAGTCTAAATATATAAATTATTTCTTTAAATACAGTATTAATGATTGTTTCATTACATCGCTACAATGTCTTGTATTTATTCTTTTGAAAATTGGATTTTGGCTTAGCCTGGCGTTAACTAGCACTATTTATTACATTAGAATAGTAATTGTTTTAAAGGTAGCTTTTTACAGTAATAATGAGAACGATTATATGTGTTTAGCATACGGCGTTGCTTGGGAATACAGTGCTGAAACAATCACCTGAAGTCTACATTAATAATAATAATTGTTCTCATTAAAATGATATACAGGGTGTACATGCATATACGGATCCGAAATAATATAAAAATAATATTTTACAAACATGTTCACACCTATGCCAGACGACCAAACACTAGTTCTTTCATATAGTGCTACCTTTATTACAAACCATTGTTGATTTTGTGTTACAATGTTGGCTAACCTGCTGTCTATTTACTTATGTGAACTGTCAGTTGATTGTTATTTTGATTGCTAAGTTACTGAATGCTATTATTGTTTATATTTTTAAGTGGTGTAGGAAAGTTTTTATTTTGCAAATGCAAAAGTTAGTTTCGTTTGTGTATGTGTTTTGTGAGTGAGTTTTTCTTTTTCAGTGAAACATGACAAAATCCAAGAAATTGTGGAAGAAAAGAAACTTTGGAGGAAACAAATATGTAGGAAAAAATAGTTTTGTAGCAAATGAATCTATGCCTGTAAATAACCAAAACCCTTCTGAACCAAGTTTTGAAAGTAAGCCTACTCCTAAATCTGCTTAGTCAAGAAAGATTGGTACAGTGTCCAATACATATGATAGTTTTATTTCAAGTTATAATAATGTAATAATAAATATTGATATTCTGTCCCAAGCATTGTTATGTGCCACTGTTTGTAAGCAATGTAAATCTGAAAACTCTCTAAGATTGACAAAAGACGAGTAGAAGGCCAATTCATTTCAAATTTTTACAGGTTATTAAAAATGTCTGTTTACACATCCCCTACTAGATTTAGACTTCTAGCTCAACAATAAAAAATTATTTTAAAATATTAATCCAAAATTATAAGCAATTTTTGGAAATTTACAAATATTTAAAAAATAAAAATAATGCCAAAAAATTAATGGAATTCAATGAAATTAGTAGGGTGTCTTTAGAATACTATGTTTATTTTAGGGTAAAAATTTCAATTTTATAACTCTGATCATTCTGAGATAATGGGTTATATATAAGCATATGTTTGACATTACGGGCTTATGGGCGTACATCTCCCCTTAATAATAATAATTCTTTATTGCATTCTACAATTAAAAAATAGTGCAAACGTCATGTATAAGAGTTTTTTTTTAACTATGCTACCTTAATAGTTATATACAAAAAAAGAGTACAATGTTTTTGATAGCAAGAATAGCTCAGACAGTTGCAAGGAGGATGCAACAGTATCAGGGCTACTCCCGATTAATTTGATCCTTACACCGCCTATTGCAAGCGTGATCCTTAAAGCGTGCATTGCTGAAACAGGGTATTTCTTGAGCAGCATTTATAACTTCAAATTGAAATGCAAATTTTATGTAAAAGCAATTTTTTTTAAGGAGAAGCCGATCTCCTTTTGTGCCTTATTCATGTGCCACTGGCCTGTGCGAGGATCTTATCAAACAGAATAAGGGGGAGAGTCGATACAGTACAAGGTCGATGGTACTGATAAAAAGTGCAACGGTCACAGACAGGATTTGAACCTGCGCTATCTCTAACTCAGACTCAAAGTCCAACGTCTTTGACTACTCGGCCATCGGCACTCCTTTCTTATTCATATATATATATATATATATATATATATATATATATATATATATATATGTGTGTGTGTGTGTTTTATTTCATTTGAAAAACAGCCGTTAATAATGCAAATACCAATAAATAAATAACAAAATTGGAACAGACTTTCCACATCTATGAAAGCTTAAATTCTCACTCACAAACTAAGATTTGAGTTATACTTATTTTATTTTTTTTAGTGGATTGAAACAATTTTGTATACTTCCTTTTGAAATAAACAATTAAACTTGTACATGTTATGTATAATAAAATATTCTGGGATATAAAAGTTTTAAATCTATTATGTGACAAGTTTTATATCGAAATTGATAATTGGGATTATTTATTTGTATTTTCTATTTAATTAGATAACGGATATACTAAGTTTAAGTTTATTTACTACAAAGAATTCTATAACATCAATCTATTCTATGAATTCATAGACAGTCACTAAACGAAGTTATATAAGATATATGAATATGTTCATATAAATCTGTTTTGTCTGTTTTACTGTCTAATATAATATTCTGAAGTTTTGCCAACCTATTTAGAAACACACTGTTAATTGGATTGCTAAATTCTGTATACTTTCATAGAGTACGTAAATATTATTATGGTTTTTAAAGATTTATAGAAATATAATATAATTTGTACTCTTCCTTACTAGCGTTAAGTGCCTTTTGTTATCTCTTATTTATATGAAACGATTATTATTTTCTATCACTATTTCTTCAACATATGTTTTCGGAAGGCTAACAGAAGGTTTTGGCCAGTAACTTTATATAATTTCCCTACCATTTGTAGTCTAAGTGAACGTAACCTAGTAACACAAAAGTAAAATATTGCTATAGTTTAAACAGGTAAATCACAAAGGAACTGACAATATTTTACAGAATATCTTATGTAAATATCGAGCAGTCGTCTCAAGAATGGGAGATAGGAATACAAAACACTTGTGTTAGCATTAGAGAACTACGCTCCTCCCTTACATGGGAATTTCAGCCAAGATATTTCTTTGTAATGTGTCGTTCATGTGGTATTCATATTTCATGTATATTTTCGTTCTGCTATAATCATACAAACTAGAATATATATATATATATATATATATATATATATATATATATATATATACATATATATATATAGTTACCCCCTTTAGCTTTTGAACTGAATATATAAACCAATATTAAGCGGGTATAGCTATAAGATAAAAATTTTTTGTTTTTATGTGTAAATACCGATGAATATACTCAATAAGGGAGTTGTACATTTTAGATTCATTTTATATGGGAAATAGTAGAGAGCTTATGGAAAACACTGGTAAACACCATTTCCATCGAATTCTATGCGTATACCATAAAAAATTTCGTAAAATAAACGTTGGGATTATATTTAGAAAAAATTATATTTATCTCAAGATATTATTAGATTATTAACAAAATTTGCGTGTATTACATTATAAAATGTAAGAATTCACCATATATTTTATTGACAAAAACATATTTTATCAATTGAAAGATTAAATGTGATTTTTTTATTTATTTGAGCCTAGAATGTGTGTAAAAAGGTAAAATTCGGTTGATTAGAATTATAATATAGGTAGTATTGATTATCCTCTTCTACAATATATCATAAATAAGTCATTTTCTTTACCATTACACACCAACATAACAGCAGTGCATGTGCCAAGAAAATATCCTTCTTATAAACCATGATAGGAGTTTTACTAACACCGGATAAAGTTTAAGTAAAAACTTTGATGTGGATGGATCCGAGGGAATCAATTTTCATTCTTAAGAGGGATCTTGTTCAACGCGTTAAGGTAGACCTATTTCTCATATCTTTTGTTTACGAGTAAACTTTATTAACCATTCACTCCTTACTTTGAATCGTCAAACATACATGATAGTAATTATTTAAAAGTCACTTAAAGTAAAACGTCACTTCTAAAAACTGTTTAGACAAATTACATTTTACTACTAACTAATTTTATTAAATACTCCATATTCTACACATACATATTTTAATGGTCTCTATTAATATATGCTATGTATTTTCTATGTATATACTTAATATTTGTATTTTAATGTATTCAATTGTAAACTGTATTAGAATTATTATTTTACTTTAACAACTATATGTATCGTAATTCAATGTTTTTTACAAATTTTATAATTGCGATATGTATGAGATTAAAATTTGAATCGATTGTTGTTTGTTAAAGGCTAGCCAAGTACTTCCATATATTTAAAATTACAAACTTCAGCTAAAACCATTTTAATACGGATTACAATCAATTACTAATTGGTAAGCTGATATCCTCTACAGAATGTAGTGGGGAGGTGAATACTCGATGGAACGGAAATCAATACCTTTGGGTTAACTTTACATTGTTTACAATTATTGTATATACGTATAGAACCATTATATCCATACTTAGATTACTTTTGTAGTTGCTAAGTTTCTTCTGAGACCTAAATTATTTAAAAGTTAAAAATTTTATAAGAATGATTGCAATGGGTAACGTTTAAGTTATGGAAAGTGGATATACATTAATATAAAATCACTTGATATTTAAAGATGCATATATTTGTTGTAATACACTTCTTCATATTATTTGTGGCTAAGTTTATCAATGTTATTTGACAATATTAACTATAAACAAAATGTGTTTTAATGATTCGATAGAACAGACTTACCCTTAAAAAGAATTTACTATAACTATATTAATTGTATTCAAAATAAAACTTTACTCTGACATAATATTTTTCACAAACATGATTTAATAATGGTAACAGTAATTGTCATGCAAAGTTATGGTATTTGTAGTAAAAAAATTATTTGAATAGGAATGACTAAGGGATTAAGAGGAATAAAGGCACTCAGGTCCTTTATTATTTTTACTCGATATAAATAAATGTTATTACATACATTTAAATATAAATATTGTATAGTAATAATAAAAATGTAACTACCTCGCTTCGCAAGAACTGAATTAGAAGTTCTTTTTATAAAATATTTAACTTCAAAATTTATATTAGCCTGTCATGTTTAGACTATTACTCTTGCAGTAACATCTAACTGACTGAGAAGTTTGAGTACTTCTTCCGCAAATTGGACTTTTTGAGATTCAAGCCTTTGGCCTTTGGCAGGCCCCTAACGCCAGCATAACCAAGCTGTCGGCAGTCAACGGCCCCATCATCTGACGGTTACATGCCTCAGTATGCCCCATCCTCTGATAGTAACCAGTCTATAGTATGCCCCAGCCACTATCAGGCACCTATCTATCATGCCTAGCCGCTGGCAGGCCCAGCCTTTGGCAGACACGTGTCTCTAGCTTGCCCGGGCTCTGGCAAGCACCTTTCTCTATCATGCGCTAGCCTTTGGAGATACCTGTCTCCAGCTTTCCAGGGCTCTTGCAGGCACCTGCTTCTATCATGCGCTAGCCTTTGGAGACACCTGTCTCTAGCTTTCCTGGGCTCTGGCAGGCACCTGTCTCTAGTATGCCCGGCCTCGGGTAGGCCTTTTCGTCTGGTAAATTCCCATATTATACTACATAAAAGTATTTGAAACCGCTTAGCGAGAACTGAATTAATTCCTTAAATCCTCAATGTAATTTTCACTGGGAATGTTAATATAAGAAAATGTTTAACCATCGCACAACACGTAATGAGGAAGCATCTCGTAGGATTAGTTCAATGACCTATGTGTAATTACTGATTTAAAATTCAGAAAGAGTCACATGTTAATAATTATGTAAATTCTATGTAAAAAATATATTTATATGCTCCGTCGATTAGGCAAAACTCTACATTTTATTCAATTGAAACCAATCTCTTCACCTGTGTACAATTCTTTACAATTTATGGTTTTATTACTGATCGCCTTACAAAAATAATAAGAATCTTTGAGTGTTATTGAAATCAATATGCAAAAGTATAATTCATATATCCTGCAATTGATGGAGATGTTATCAAACTCACAATTACTTTATTGGTCTGCACCTGTGTGTCACGGACATGGTATTCTTCTACTTTTTCAGATGCAATTCTAATGTACACCATGTAAGTTTCCCAATCAGAAACACTGTGGGATATACAATTTCCATAACATCCTTACTTGAATATACCATTAAATATACATATATAAAATTATTCTTGTATATAATTTTTAAATGTATTTACAAACTATAATGGTTTTTTAATCTTTTATATGTATTTTATAAAGGGTTTGTAATTTTAATATTATAACAATTCTTTAACCTTTTACATTGGGACTGGATACAATGAACAAGTTATGATCAATGAGGTATAAATATTTATACTTTATGCATGTAAAAAACCTGTAATGGTGGGAACAAAACTAAATTTGTTTACATTAAAATTTTGCATTAACTTCTATGATTAATAGATCAATTTATTTTATAAATTAATTTATAAACTCCAAGGATAGTCAATAGATATCCAATCCAATATCCAATTATTTTAATTTTTTTCACATGAGACATTTCAACATCATAGATGCCATCGTCAAGTGTCAATCAACATTTTGAAATAGTATAAATATTTTACTATTTAAAACAACGAGAAATAAACTCGAGTTTCTTCTGTAAGGAAGTGACCAATAGCGCACATTAACTATTGACATAGAGGAGTTACTAGCTCAATTTGTCTAATTAAGGATTTCTGTCCATTGCAGACTGAATAATTCTCTTTCTAATAGACCGAGTTTTCTGGGAAGTTATTATTATGTTATTAACGTTCAAACATTTGAAATGAAATCGAGCAGGAACTTATTATCTAGATCTATTATTCGAAGCCATAATGAATCACCCCTGAAAGATGAAGTCATTTCAATATTCCTTATTTTATAAAATATAATTTTCTTATGTTTCAACTGCTCCAATTTTGATATACATTAAAAAACTTGATATACTTTGTACCTTGGCGATTTCTGATGGATATTGTGTAAAGGTTGATAAAGGCAACCACAAAAAGGATTAAAACTAATAAGAGATACCCCTATTTGTTTTAAAATGGTTTGTTTAAAGTGTTTCGTTTATCCCATGAGTGACCAACAATTTGCACAAAACATCGATTTATCAAAGGACTTTTACAATTTTTGAATGTACCGATTAGTCCGCAATTAATACACTATGGTCAACCCGATTTCGTACTATGAATTGGTTTTTATATTCGTTTATTAATGTTTAGTTTTTTATGCGCTTCTGCCTCTCATCCTTATAATATTTTACAGTTACATTTATCAATCTTGAATACAAATTATAACAATTAAATATAACTTAAGACGCAACAAATGCGGAGTCACAATATGGTTTTAAGAGGTTCATGTAGCATGAACCAATAATAACAAAAAAGGGCCTATTCCTGTTCCCCTTTCTTTTTATTTCCACCTTCTTTTTTTTCTGCCGTTGGCTAGTGCTCTGTGGTCAGTCGTCGGTTGTTGGGAGACGAATGCAGACGTATTGTGAGCTGTATTCTGTAGTTCAGTTTTAATAATTAGTGTTGTTTATAGTTTTTTTATTAGGTGCATGTTTTTACAAACAACATGGTCGTTGTGATTCCTGACTTAGCCGTGCCACAACGCTTTGGTATGATTTGCTTATTTTAACCTAGTTTTTAATTATGCAGTAGGTTATTTATAATCTGAAGAAGAGTTCAGATTGCAGAGCTCGAAACGTAGTGTTACTGATTTCTTGTTTCACTGAACGATGGCAAATGTCCGGAAACATCCTGTTTCCTTCACAATTAAAAATACGTTCACATTTACCTTATATACAACGGTATTTAGTAACTAATAATATTTACTTAAATTTCAAGCAATTTTAAAGATATTTTAAAAGTGAAATACTAATTCAACTCAGTTAACTAAAAGCATCCATATTTTAAAGTACTAAATATAATAAATAAAGATCTTTTTTAAGGTTACTTTCAAAGTAACATTAATATAACATTGATGTTACTATGTACCAATTAAATAGTTAACTTATTTTTTCGCATTTATGCAAGCTTCAATAACAAAGAAGAATGTATGCTTTCCTCATGTATAATTCATACACAATAAATGTCAAGGACCGAGTCAGCTTCTCCTCTGTACATATCACTGGAACATGTATCATTAATGTCAAGCTAGAGATATCTACAGCCATGTTTTTCAAGAAAATTTTTATCATATACTCTTTGTTTTTGATGAAATACTGTTAACCACGATTGGTATGCAATTTATAAGTCAATAAAAAGATAAAACCATCATTAAACTACCCCATTTTTTTCCTTTTTAGTTAGAGCAAATTTTACTGCCTGTATAAAGTACCATCTTTTCATAGGCGTTTCTTCTCAAAATGTATAGACATATAAGAAAAGATGACTAAATATAATATATCCTGCATGTCACATTAAGTTAACAAAAGCTATCAAAAAGCAGTTTAATTAAACACTTCTAATATTGACCATCATCAAATGTATGCAGTGTTTACCATTCCTCCGGTTATATTACTCGGGATCTGTTCTTCGGGCCAAGAAGGCATAAATTTAATTAAAACATTGGTTAGATATGGTTAGTTTATCTGTCTGTATATGTTTACATTTTATTTCAGAAAAATCAAAATAGAACACATGTAAAAAAAATTTTTCAAATGACAATTCTTCACCAGAATGTAGATTTATTAGCAAACAAGGTAAATAGATTGAGTCACATGCTTGAGAACACAAATCCTGGTCTGGTAATTCTTACTGAACACGGATTAAAAAATGAACATCTTGAAAATACCAGAATCCCAAATTATGATCTCATTGCAGGTTTTCCCAGGGACACACATAAGAAAGGAGGAGTTGCCATTTATAAGAACAATATATTTGGATATAAAATAGAACCAATCATTGCAAACCATCAATATAAATGGTGTGTGAAACGCAACTAGTTGCTATCTCTGAGGGACAGAAATGCACTTATGTCTTGGGAATCTACAGGCCACCTGGAGGAGATCTTGACGTAGCCCTTGACCATGTATATGAGATTTTGGACACTGTACCTGTATGGAAGTCACGTATTATAATCATGGGGGATATAAATATCGATTGTCTAAAACAAGATAGGGACAACGCAAAGCTAACTAATACTTTGACAGCATACAATATTCACCGTTTACAACTCCCACCTACCTGAGAGACAAATACTACATCTTCATCCATAGACTGTGTATGTAGTAATATCACTCCTCAAGAAATCAATGTCTCTACATTCACTACTGGGATTTCAGATCATAAAGCACAGCTAAGCTCAATCTACAAGTGTTCAGCTCCTCTGCCCATCATAAATTCAGAAAGAAGGCACTTAAACAAGAAAAATTTGGACCACCTAAAAGAAATTCTCCGCGATCAGGAATGGGATGAAATCATAAATACAGAAAATTTAAACACAGCGTACAAAAGACTTAGTGGCATCCTCACCTCAGCAATGAACACAGCCTGCCCTTACAAAAAATCTAGATCCAAACAGAGGCATAAATTTAGAAGCATGTCAGACCCTGTTGCTAGCAGACTTCAAAAGACTTTCTTGAGGCTCTTGAGCAAGAAAAATTAAGACCTGGGGTTGAGGCAAAAAGATTAACAGCAGAAAGGAAACAAGCATGCGATTTGAGATTGAAATTTTGTAGAAGACAAGCAACTGCCGACTTTATTAACAATGCTGATAACAAGCCTAAAGCGATCTGGGACACCAAAAACATTGAACGACAAAAAAAATGCACGGAATCAGCAAATTGAACTGGAAGTTGACGGAAAGAAAACTCAGAATCCACTCCAAATAGCAGAACACCTAAATACTTATTTCACAACTGTAGCGGAGAAAACACTGAAAGAAGCCGGTCAAAATCTTGACCTCTCTGACAACCAAATGGACATAATCAACAATATTTCTGATTTTAAGTTCGAAATGACAAATCTAACCGAGGTTGAAAAAACTATTCTTTCACTGAAATCAAAACCCTCAGCTGGAATTGACAATATATCATCCACTTTATTGAAATAATATAGTCGAAGAAATAAGGCTTCCATTGACAAACATAATTAACAAGTCTCTCTTACAAGGCATTTTTCCAGACGATCTTAAAGTAGCTAAGGTTATCCCGATAGATAAACAAAAGACATGCAAAGTTGCAAGTGATTGTAGACGTATATCTCTTATTCCTACGATTTCTAAAATAATTGAAAACATTGTTTTAACAAGATTGATGAGACACCTCTCTGCTAACAATCTCTTATCTGAACACCAACACGGCTTCCTACCTAGAAGATCTACCACTACAGCCATCATAAGTTTTGTTGAAGGTGTAATAGACCAGTTGGAAGAAGGAAACTTGACCACAACTTTGTTCTTAGATTTTTCTAAAGCATTTGACAGTCTGGGACATAACTTACTCATTAAAAAGCTTAAAACATTGAGAATTAACAATACAGAAGAAAGCTGGTTTTCAAGCTACTTGAAAAATAGAACTCAATTGGTTGAGATCAAATATACAGTGAACAACACACAACTTACCATGCAAGATCTGATCAACTTCCTATCAGTAGAGGGGTTCCTCAAGGATCCGTCCTTGGACCAGTACTCTATATACTGTTCACTAATGGCTTACCCAATCACCTCAGTGAGTATGCCTCTTCTACAATGTATGCAGACGATACTGCTTTGATGTTGGCAGAAAAGCAACCTGATAATTTAGACTGTAAGGCCTTCATTGCTTTAAATGTAGCCAAACAATACTGTCATGTTAACAACTTGGCACTAAACGAAGGAAAAACAAAGCAAGTACTGTTTAGTAGAGCACAAAATGAAAATGTTGGACTCCCGATGTTAGAGTTGGAGGAAGAAACTAAGTACTTGGGAATTATTGTAGACAGTGCTCTATCTTGGACACCTCATGTTGATTTGGTCTGCAGAAAATTGAGTACTGCCCTGTATGTGCTCAAAAGAGTCAGAGCTGTCACAGGTCTCGCAACAGCTAAAGTTGCTTATTTCTCACATTTGAATCCCACATAAGATATGGACTGCTTGTTTGGGGTGGATCAACTGCAGGAAATCTGAATAGAGTCCTAATAATGCAGAAAAAGGCTGTGAGAGTACTAGCAAAGCTTGGGACCAAGAGACACTTGTAAGAGTGCCTTTAAAGACCTTGGTATCAAAACTGTTACTGCCTTGTTTATCTTTCAGTCCATCATTCACATTCTCACAAGCAATGCTGAACGATTCATCGACATCCATACCCACAACACCAGAAACGCAGTAAATTTCAACCTTCAATCTCACAGACTTGCAATGTTTGCCAAAAAAACCTTCCTATGCAGGAGCAAAATTTTTCAATCTACTGCCAAGACATCTCAAAGAAGAGAAGAGACTCTTGCCATTCAGGACACGTCTCACAACCTGGCTGGCCGACAAGATATTCTACTCCATTGAAGAATTTTCAAACTGGAGAGATTTGTCAACCTAATTTATAATTACTTTTATGTATTGACACATATTCTGTACTCTACGTTCACGAATAAAGTTTGCTTTGACTTTGACTTTGATTTCAATACTCCATAAAGATAAAGTCTATAACTCTAAGTAATATATTGTAAAGTATACAATAAAAACATAAATTAACACTATTAACATAAATAATTTTAATATTATTAATTAAAATTATGTTTAAGGCAGCCTCATGTTTAAGTTTTAAATATAATAACACGACGACTAAAAATAATATGAAAAAATCCTGCCCCCTCAAGTTTGTTAAATTTACTCGCATAAAAAGGTTTTACAAGTGTTTTACATTAGTTACAGTGAATTCATTTGTATAAAAATAAAGTATCATGTATAAAGTTCACTAGAAATAATGAGTTAGTAAAGAAATATTGGAGTTAAGACAAAATTTTTTTAAATTTTCTTTACATTCAGTTAAGAAAACCAACTGAACACTTGGTATATATACTGGTTGTGTGTGTGTAAAATCAGTTTAGTCTATAAAACACCTTATGTAAACTAATAAATGTCTTTATTTTATCGTATAATGTGGTCTCCTCTCGAGCTCAATCACAGCATGACGCCCTGACGGCTGAACAGCGATTACGATGGGAGGGGAACATTTTGCACACTTACTTTGATCACAGGTACTTAAAAATTGGTTTTTACTTGTAATACTTAATAATTTACATTGTTGAATTGTTTTAAAATCCAAATAGCTATAACTACTGAATAAATCCACCTTTTGAAGCCCGGTTTGCGGCATTGTACTTTGCTAAGTAAGACCTTTAATTTGATATCAAACTTGATCTTTGCTGCTATTTAAGAATTTTGTCTGACCCCTTGTGGACCGTCCCCCAAAGGGATTATCTGGTCGGTAATTGGGCAGATGTGTGCGTTACTACCACCAGTAAGCACTTGTGAACTTTGGTATTTCTTTCTATTGTGGTTCAAAAATTAAGAAAGAGGTTCCAGACTTAATGGTCACCCTGTATAAAAACAATACCTTTTGTTTAATTAATCTGTCGGTTCCGCTGGTTTTGTTGTTTAGCCAGCAGGTATTTTTTTTTTATTCTATGGAGAACTCTTCACTTATTCGTTATAATAAAAATCCAGTTTTTACTTTAATATACTTACTTTTTATGTAAATGAGAGAAGTTAGCACCGATAGTCAAGGAGAATATACATATTCCGTTAATTATTTTTGGGAAAAAATGGTTAAAAATGAAATAAAATTCCGAAATAATGTATCAAACTTATTAAATGTGTTAAACCGTAATTATTGGAAACGTAACAGCAAAATTACTAATTTCAGTGGTTAAAGGTAATATTCATAATTTAATATTTACATTTTCTGCAACTTTAAAAGCTATGATGTTTATATTAGCTATAATACGTAATTATTCAATATAAACACATTGTTGTTTCAGAGCTATAGAACTATTTGGAAACCATTTAATCTTAATACCGAAAAACTATTGTATCCGAAGTAAAGCTAGTTTTTAGTAAGAAGTGTTACAATTTAATATATATTCTAGTGTAAAATAACGATCTTTTTACCATGGAACCATTAATATTTTAACATACTTTTTGAGGGAATTTATTAAGCCTAGTAATAATAAAACATAAATTTGCACAAACTTACTTTCCGAAACAACAACTTTTTAGTAATTATCATGAATACAGTAAATAATGCTTTATATTAAATTTCATGGGTAAATATATTAAATATTTCACTTTGAAAGTACTTTGTAGTATGAATTCTGAAAGATTTGCAAGAATAGATGTCATAAGAATCAGCAGCCTATAGCGTATTACAGTTTCCCAGATTTTGCAGGAGTATAATGACACAGCCCTGGGGAAATCAGCTGAGCGTATCGGGCTTTTTATTTTTATCGTTACTTCACGCAATACGGATCTTATTGTTTCTAGTTCTATATCGTCGCTGAAATTTTTACAGTTTATTTATTAATCAAACAATTTTAAAATATTATTAGCCTTAAGTAATTTATTTACTAATTATAAAAACATTTCACAGTTCATTCACACACTGTCATGACTTACACCGATATATATATACTCGTATATATACATATATGTATATATATATAATATATATATATATATATATATATCTGTTGAGTATTGGACTATGAGGTACATACATGGCTTTTGATAGTAGCTTTTGTAAATTTCATTGGTTAAACCAATCGAGTGAATATGTGAATACTCTCTATTGATATAACAAACTCATACCTACAATTTTACATTGTTTTGAACCGGATTCATGAAAAAACGAATAATTTAATTTATTAATTTATAAAAACTAAATTGATTGTGTAATTTTAATAAGTTTCATTCAGATGTGTTACCAAAGTATGTACACCACCAGATGTCACGTAACAGGTTTCGCTAATTTCTGACGCTAAATGCGTTATCTCAATGACATCTTCGTTCAATATGTTTAATTCGATGAATCTTTTACTACGCTGCCTTTATGTAACTGCCACAGAAAAGAATTAAAAGTTACCTCACAGTATAACAGAGACTGATTTTCCTCTGTACGTGTGTACGGATATTACAAAAATTTAATATTAACTTTACGTATACATTACCTTATCGTTGAAACATTTTGCTGGATTAACAAGTATATCAGTTATGTTAATTTACACAGTTTTGTTTGTAAAAAAAAGCAAGGGATACTGTCAACTTAAATAGATAGATATATATTGGTCACTAAGAAAATTGGTCTCTACAGCAATTATATTTCAAGAAAATCACAAAATTAAATCTTATTTGCGGTATTTTAAACCGTATTATCTTAAAGTCATTGATGACAGGGGTTATTGAATATGAACTAAATTGAAAGAACTCCACTTCTCTTTACGATTGGATGCACATGATCCATATTAATTAATGACATATTGACTCGATTGAATAATTAAAATTTAAAAACTTTAAATACTAAATTTCTGTTATAAAATTGATAATATTGGGAGTTAAGGCAAAGTAGCAGTAAGTCATTTTAATTGTAGTTGAAGAGGTTTCATATAAGACTACAACTCGTCTCTCTTTATTACGTCATATGCTAAAATCGCATATTATTGCACTTAGTTTGTTCAGAAATAGATTTATTCTGGTTTTCTTATCGTAGCTATCATGGTCACCCAATTCAAATTGTGAGCTGACCGTCAGCCACGTTTTAGTACATAATCAAAATATGTTGCTTAAATAAAAATAAGTTTCCTGCAATATTTCCAGTCTATAGGTCAATTTGTTCTTTAGATATCGTGCGGACTGAAATTAAGATGAATTGAAAGAAAGAAATATTCTTCAGCCCCTCAAGTAATAGGCTTCGCCATCATCTTTATGTCAATAGGCCTAAAACCCTATCGCTAATAAAACCACATTCATTGTCCGTTTTCATCGATATTTAAAAATTGTATCAGTAAAATGGTAGCAATATTCAATATATTGTTACCCTCAATGCACAATTCTACTTTATAGCCTAATTTTTATTAGTCAAACCATACATTTTTCCCTCAATTTAATATTGAATTTAAAAACTATTATTAATGCATAATTCAAATTAATGATAATACTAAGTTATTAAAGTCCACTTATACTAAAACTCACCAATACAGACGGAAGAAATTACAATGAAGTATATTACTTTTATTAAGAGATCTTGATTATTTTGACAACATACGTATCTTAATGTTTTCATCCAAAGGTTTTAGAGAGCCTTATGCTCAACTAATACAAGAGTTGAGATACAGGATGTTTTTGGTTATTCGTCACCAATCTATCACTGGGCTGGAAAGTTTAAATTATTTTTGTCTGTCTATTCAAATATCTGTCTGCTTTATACCTGATATCCCTAGACTTACGATTTTGTATGAGTTATCATTTACATATAAGTAACATCGTGCAAAATAATAAAGCACATTATAATTTCGGATTTAGCTGAGCGTTAAGGAATATTTATACATTTTCTTATATATGCACATCATGGTACGTGAATATATCACAATAAATAAATACATTACTCAGTAATATCATATTAAATTATGACACGTGATATAGTAACACATGTACTAATGTAGGCTTGAAATTCTGCATGCTAAATCAGTTACGGCAACTTTTAAGATTCTACATATCTCAATAATTTGTTCTAATTGACTTAGTGAGATACAACCGTAATTGTAGTAACTGTAACCTGACACCAAGTAACAATGAGAGCTTATTTCTCATGTTAATACTTCAAAGGAACTTTTCGCACATATTACTTGACAAAACTTTTTCATTTCCAAAGAGAAGTTGTGCATTAAAAATCTATATTCTGTGGTTGGTGTCAGCTTATCTAATTCACGAGTAATAATAGGTAACTCTGCATATAGATAAGGAGAAATCATGATTGCGCAAAATTCAATTGTTGTATTAAACATTAGTTCGCTATATCTTAAAATTTTTCTATTGAGGGAACTCATTTTTCATGTGAAGTTTACATTTAGTTTTGAAAACAATTGATAATCGCTATCATAGTTTTAAAGAAAAAATGATGACTTCGTAGGAAAATTAATAGCATAAGCAAACCTTACTGAATTATAGTTTATGATTCCCATAACAAGAGGGGACAAATATTTGACTAAGCGTAAACGTTTTTCCGAGGGTATAAGAATTTTATCTAATTTTGAGATTAGGCCATACAGTCTTCAGTGTTTAATGATTCAATGAAATTTGCCTTGAAGCTTTTGAAATAATCCTAGAGGAAAATGTAATTTTATTCTAGCTTTGTGTGTGTGTGTGTGTGTGTGTGTGTGTGTGTGTGTGTGTGTGTGTGTGTGTGTGTGTGTAGCAGTATATAATATGTAATTAATATAACTATCATAATTTAAATCCGATCATGTGTGTGTGTAGCAGTATATAATATGTAATTAATATAACTATCATAATTTAAATCCGATCAGTGGAATCACAAAGGGCGGCATTCACAGACTTCAATAAACTGTGACATACTCTAGAACTGATGCCTCGCTTGCAAATCGATTTATGGCTGACAGCTGATTGAGCAAGTGATTCATTCTGTTCCACAGTCTAGAGGGAATTCAGCCATCGACAAATACGGGAACTTATTTGTCGCTTACAACATGATTTGTGGCAGACAAGCGATTTATTTTCACCCACAGTCTAGAAGGAATTCAGCCGAAGACAAACTCGAGAAATTATTCATCACTTACCACACGACTTTGTAGAGGACAGCTTATTGAATGAGTGATTCATTTTATTCCGCAGTTTAGAGAGAATTCAGTTTGCAACAAACTCGAAAACTTATTAGTCGCTTACAACACTATTCCCCATCAAAGATGAGGGAAATTCAAACGGATATAAGAACAATTATTTCCATAACAATGTCTTGTAAAACCTACTAATAGGTCTTCCGAACGAAATTAGGCCACAATTGTGGTTGCAGAAAAATTACGCCACTCCTCATTATGCTATCACTTATCACAATACACTTAATTTCCTTATAAATGTACAGGGCGGGTTGCAAAAGTCGGTTATCCTGCCCTTTCTCCAGATCTTGTATGTTTGGACTACTACCGGGGGGCGGAATTTAAGTGTATGCTATAAGACTAGCTACTAGATAGGGTATAATGCAAAAAATAAGAAATATAATATCTTCCAATTCTCTAGAAGAAATCCAGCGTTCAGTAAACAGCTTATGAGGGCGGGTGGAGCTTGACATTACAAAAATGAGGATTGTATTAAGCACATGTAAGGTATTGGTAGGTTAGATGAAGTACGTTAAAAATTATTTGTAATGTTTAACTCTCCTATCGCATGTTTACAATTTATTGCATGAGTAATGACCTTTTAATTATTTTAAATGTAGTTTTTGCCTCCAGAGCTGAATCCTTGTAGAATACATTCAAAGGTTTATGCAGTAAATTTTTACATAATTTAATTTTTTGTAATGCTAAACATACGGTTGTATTTAGTATATTTAGCTATAAACATTTATAAATTTAGAAAATATATGTAATTTTTAAACATCGAAATTTTTTTATTTACTTACCTAGTTTTTTTATGAATAGGACGTCCTAAACTACTTTTTATAAAACATTTAGATTTGTATAACGTTCTCCATAAAGTAACAATAAAAATGTCTGTCTAAGATGATTTTTAAATTTTGTACCATTCTGTCCATTTACAACAATAAAATTTCAAAACAATGATTGTTTTTGAAAAAATATATGACAAGTTAATTTCACCATTTATAATTTCCAAAAAAACAACCTACGCCCCCACACATATACCTTACGGATATCTTAGGAGATTCAAAATAATTTTATCGAATTCTTTGGTCATAAAATAGTTGAGGTTCAGTTGAAACGTAGTTTTTATCTTCACTCGTTATACTGTTAAAACTAAGTGGGCCAGATGGTAAGGTTTACTCTGTATAACATTAGCCTAAACTATGAGTGTCTTATGTAATAGGACTAACAGTTATTTCGCATTCCTTAGGCTGCCAGAAATTATATATTTATTGGCACATCATCGCGTACGTTCCCTTTATATGTTCTCTAAACATCAAAGATGATCTAAAGATCAAAAATTAACTATCCACAAGGGACCAAGCTATCCTACTCGCTGTGTTGGTACAGAGCTTATCTAGCTAATCTGGCTTATTTTTATTTTATCCCTATAAAACAATTTTTCCCTTCAAAATATCTATCCTGATCGGAGGTTGGAATATTTTTAATTAACACGTTTCACTTAGTCTAATGTTTCTTTTGTTTTAATTAATCATAATTAACACAGGAACTAGAAAATTATTAAACAGCTACTTAATACCTCTCGAAGAATTCATTTTAGAATAATTGGCCTAATTCCAACATTTTTGTTGCTTATCAATCTTTTTTTGTCAGCATTAAATTTATAAGTTTAGAAATATAAACAGATAATGCTGAATTACGTGTCACTTTAAATAAAATACAATGTTTAAAAAAAAGTGTAAGATTTATTTTGTTACTAGCAATAACCAAAAAGAGGCGTAAACTTCAATTATGATTAACAATGTTCTCATTTTATAGGTGAAAATTAATAGCAAATCGCTATACCCGCCTTTTAATGTAAATTATGCGTGATATTAACGAATATCAGTTTAAATTTGGTCTGTATCATCGTTGGTGTTTGACGAATGACTTAATAAGGGAATTTTAAAGGGGAGATATAACTTTTTGTTTTAGTAACAATTAATATTATGAACTTGTATTTTAAAGATTTTTTTTTGAATTGTGGCTAAATGTGAGCCCCAGTCCATATGCTACCAAACTCATCATGAATTTTATTTCATAAGAAATGTACAAGTTTGTAATGTAAGTTTTCAAACAATATACAATTTGAATAACACAATCATTCTTTAAATTCATATTTTACATAACTATATCTTAGGTGCTGATCATGATACTTTAAATTCAGTGTGAATGATACGATAAAAGTTTTTAAATTGAATCTTTATGCAATCTCAAAAGAGCTGAGAGTAAGACTGTTGCATGAATTCATATTCTTGCGATATAGCATTTCTATAAAAACAGAAGTATATAGAAACCAATACTTTGTAACAGTGGTCAATAGTAATGAAATAGAAGTGTTTGTTTGGCAAGATTTGGTTGAAGATATATGAGAGGAAGTAAAACAACTGTCTAAATAAAGAGGTTATCGTTCAGTTTACTAAACATTAAGGTTTCTAAAATAACTGTTTCTTAGCTTCTATTGTTCTCCGTAACGATATTCCACGTACGTGAAAACGACCACATATCAGGACCGTGAACTATATCTGAATACAAATTTTTTTTTAAAGAAAATGCGTTGACATGAACATAAGTACAATAAGTAACATATATTACATCAGCTTAGACTATGGTGTTAACTTTTGAGTACCCTCCATTATAGCGCGAATAATACGATTAATGAAAAATAAATATATATATGCACTATATCAGACTTTCATTAATCGTATATATATATATATATATATATATATATATATATATATATACATAATTACCATTTTGGATGGCCTACATACATACATATATATATATATATATATATATATATATATATATATATATATATATATATATATATATATATATATGCACTGTTTGCAAAAATAACTAGAATATACATTAACTGATTGTTTTTTGTAGTTGGCTTATTGAAGAGGCAGAAAACATTTTACTACGGTAAGTTTGTTTGTCCGTAAAATATCTCGAAAAAACGAAATGACAAAGTCAAAATATTTTCTCTTAAAGCAACATTTCTATGTGCGTATCCCTGATATCAGTTACAGTGTATGTTACTCCATGTGAATTGGCTACCGCTAGCAAATTCCAGGTGTCCCACGAAGAGATTTAAACATTTCATTTTATATTACTTGCCCATTTATTCACCGAACATTTTCAAACTCTACATAATTCATTAAATAAGTTAAAAATACTCTGTGAAAACTTCAGCTCTCTACCAATTATTAAAACAAAATGATGACAGTTTTAAAAACTATAATTTGAAAACAGAAAAAACTGTATTTTTGGTTTTTTAAAATTATTTATTGTCATATTCTAGAGAAATGAAGCCACTAAATTAGAACACGGCCTATTAAAAACCCTAAATTACAGTCCACAATTATTTGAACTGTAATCCATCGACAGCGACTCACTGATAACAGCGGTAAACAAATGATTCATAATCTCTTGCAAACAAATTCTGCGGTATCCGGAGTAGTTACGGATTAAATTGATTGATTTCATTCTTCATCATTTTGAAGCTACGAGTATAAAATTGTTCCTTTAAGTAACCCCATAGAAAGAAAACACACACAGTTAAATCTGGAGATCGGGGTGGCCAATCTAAAAAAATTAATTTCACGACCAATCCAACGGCCATGAAGGTTGTCGTTTAATAATCGCTTAACAGGATTTTAGAAATGAGGAGGAGCACCATCTTATTCTAAGATTGCTTCATCCATTTTTGTAACCGTAAAATGAGACAAGGCGTTTTTATTTAAAACCTGTTCATACCTATTCCCAGTCATTGTGCACTCTGAAATGTCGTAGAATAGTACCCCATTACCACTGACAGCTGCCCAAACAGTAATTTTTTTTATTTAAGTGGAGTCTGTTCAAGAATGTGTGGATTACCAGTGTTTTAATAATTACAGTTATACCCATTTACTGCACCATTGTGAAAAACCAATTTAAGTATGCCACTTACAATCTAGCTCATGGAACTCAATGATATGTGAACAAAAGTCCACTCTCCTGTCTTTATCATCTTCAAGAAGATTATGGACTAAGTGAATATTGTAAAATTTAATTTAGTTCTTTTTTTAATTTTTTCTGTACTGAAGACTTTGTAACGCCAGCTTTAAGTATAACATTCATTAGTGATTTCGATTTACCTGGAGAGCGGAGAATTGATGCGCATACTAGTACCTCCCTTTCCTCATTTGATTCTCTAGGGTACTTTTTTCCACAACTTTCGAACAAAAGATGTTTCAAATTAGTGGATTGCTAAGCGGTTCAACTCTTGGTTAGGCATCCTGAAATTTTCTAATTGCTTCTGTAATGTTGCCATTAACAATAGCCCACGCACAAAAACTTCACTTTTTGTTCTATATAAAAAACCATTTATTTCTCAAACTTCAATATCAGTAACAGTGTAATGGGGAAGGTTAGGTTATGTTTTTATAGCACAAGCGTATTCTTTAATCAAACAGCTGTTTTCAACAATAAGATTTATTAATCGGCAATTCTAGATAGCTTTAATTCTTACAGAATATTTTTAAAACCTAATTTATAGTTAATTGTGTAGTTTTGAAATGTTCGGTGCGTAATGGCTAGATAATATAAAATGAAACGTTTAAACCTGTACGTGAAACACTCTGTATTTTTCCAATGGTCTATTAGTAACGGAATCGACAACGAGATTGTAGCTGAATAAATAAATATGTTAACAAAAAGCGTAAAATTATACATAATTTAAAAATTTCATGGAGTACATTTGAAAACATCCCAGATTGGTAAGTCAATAACAAGGATTTATTTCAGCATGCTCTTGTGTCTTAGTGTCTTGCCGTTTCTTATTATTATTTAAAATTAGACTAAACTGAAGTGAATACATTAAATTTGTAGGAACCTTCTTTTCTAATAGCAAACATCGAGTTCGAGGATCGTTGTTCACTGAGTAGGATTTCAATAATGTTGCCATATAAAACACTCATTCATATTGAGGGGAACTACCGTTTCTTATTGTTGGGTGCAAATTCGCGTGCACCGAACTAAAATATACTGAATAAGTCTGTCACGTACAATTCACAAAAATGACAATACGCTACATTCTCTCATCATTTAAACCGCAACTGATTTTCATAGCCACAGAAAATGTCAGTATTACATTCCAGTCTACCGACCACACAACATTGTAATCCTCAAATATATTGATACGTTTAGTATAGTTAAATGATATTTATAATAAATCAACCGCAATATTTATGTACGGAGTATTCCAGTGGAGACATGTTAATAATTTTTTATGTGGCTTTCAAAATAAATTCATGTTAATTTTTAGATTATATATGTGGATTTACAAAGTACAAAGAAAGATTTTCAAACGAGTTGAACTATTCAGTATTATGCAATAAAAATTTGAATTTTTTTATGATTTGATTTGATTTTTGAATTATTACATATTTATTGATATTAAAATGCATAAAGTTCGGACAAGGACTGCGGCGAGGTACCTGGATGTGTTACTCGACTGCCGTCTTCGGTATTGGGAGCACATTCAGGCGGTGTGCGACAAAGCCTCTAAGGGGTTTATGTCTCTCGGCAGGCTGATGGCTAACATAGGAACTCGACCCTTCTGTATGGAGCAGAGGTTTGGGCGGGTGTCATGAGGATAAGGCGATACAGTCAAAGGCTGTTATCAGTACAGAGAAGAGCAGCACTTAGGGTTGCCTGCGCCTACCACACCGTTTCCGGTTCAGTCGTGGTGGTCGTGGCTGGGGTGATTTCTATTGATCTGCTGGCCATCGGGAGACAGACCGTCTTTCAGGAGGCTGCTGAGTGGGGAAAAAAGAGGATGCCTTGGCTGCTGCCAGGGGGGAGCCCTGCATGTTTGTCAGCGGAGGTGGACGGAAGGATCGGACGGTCGCTGGACCTTCCGTCTCATTCGAGAGCTTCAAACCTGGATAGATCGTTGCCACGGGGAGATATGTTTCTACCTGCGTCAATTCCTGACGGGGCACGGTTACATTAGGAAGAACCTCTACAGGATGGAAAAAGTCAGATCGCCTCGGTGTGCTTATTGCCCGGAGGAAGATGATGATGTTCATCACACCTTCTTCGCTTGCGGGCGCTTCACCGAGGCCAGGCGAACGCTTGCCACCACAGTTGGCGATGTTTCGGTAGACACCATTGTGGAGCTGATGCTGCAGAGCGAGGATGCATGGAATGCAGTCACCACTCATGTACATGCGATCCTTCATCAGAAGTGTGAAGACGGATGCCTGACTGACCCCTAGTTTCCGACAAATGTAGTTTTTTCCTGGATGGGACATAAGACACGCGGACCAGGCAAGATGTCATCCGTAAGGGGTTCCGGCCTGGGACCTCCGTGGTCCGTAGGGGGTTAAGTGGGTGGTCCGGAAGGGAGTCTCACACTCCGTGCGCAAATGCATTCCCCCTACGTAAAAAAATGCATATAATTTTATCAGTTTTAAATCATTCGGTTTATAATCTTGCCAACATACATTTACATAGTTTTATAATAACACGAATTAGAGAAATAAACAAATACGAAAAGAATTATTCATAACTAGGAAGGGATCTGGTAAGGAGTGTAGTGGAAACATGCTCACCCGGAATCATAGAAATTTAGGTTTAAGTCTAAGGGCAAATATAGCTCTTATAACAATATTAGGCTTCCCATTTTTTGGAGATCAGCCATTTTTTGAGATATTTAAAGGTCACAGAAGTATGCAATTTATTAATCAAGCTGTAAAAACATTATCAACGTAGTAATTACATATTTTATAAAATGGTTTAAAAAAACGCAGAAATTTGAAATATTTACCTTTAACAATTTTAAATTTACAAATACTTAAATTTTATTTACTCTTAACGATATATATAAATTTTTCTTTGACGTCCTTTAATTTTGTCAACCTCTGAAATTTTTTAATTTTGCAATATCCGATTAAATGTTACAGCCGTGCAATAATTTTTGGTGGAGATTTAGTTTTAATATTTTAAGATTTATATTATATTTTTATTTTTGTTTAACGTATGCAATATAAAAACACTGTTATGTATCTTTATATTATAATAATTAAATATATTCCTTTTTGTAGGTATTCTTCAGACATAAAATAAAAAAGCAGCTGAGAGCGTATTTGTGGAAAATATTATATTTCTACCAAACCAAATATAAATATAATTAATAAATAATTAAGTCTATACTTTCTAAAATATGGAGTTTAACTTGCCATTATGATATTACACAATGTTAACTGAAAACCTTGTAATGACCAATACAAATATGAACAATATTGTATTGGTATGAAGCGTATAAATAATGGAGTGAAAGGCCGAATCGTTAGTACGTGATAAAATAAATGACAATATTTTGTGTCTTTATACATTATTGTAACACATTGTTTGTACAGTTGAGTTTTATTTGTTACTATAATACATTTGTAAATGCCAAACACTATTTCGCTGTGGATATATTGCTTTGTACTATAACTAGAAACATTTGTCTTCACTACCCTTAGTCATCAAGCACATAAGCCAGTTCATCTTTGGGTTCTTTCTGTGTTTTTATTGGCAACCCTACTGTATTTCTTGTTCTATTCTCTCAAGGGCTCTCATTTAACAGTCGGTTCTGTTGTATCGTAATAACGGATGTATAAATAAATAATGTATAGCCGATTCATCACAGAGAATTACATTCCTGTAAGAAAATTGTTTCTCTTCCTAACTAACCTAAAGCGAACCTGATTTATTACGTCCCATACCTCGCATAAGTTTATGTGTGTAAAGTGTGCAAGAACGTTTAAGAATTGGCTGAATTGATTGTGGTATTTATTATGAGGAAAACACAAATTATGTGAATGAATACATTCTGCTCTCACCTAACATTCTGACGATACCGTGACGTGAGATCGTAAAAAAAAACTTAAAATCTTTGTACATATAGTGGTTTCTTATTTGGATTTTAATAACCATCTTCTAGAGGTTGCTTCAACCAGTTCTCTTCATGTAATCATGTATGACCGATTTACTGTACGGTAAAATTCGTGGTATTACACACTTGAGGCAAATTGTGATGTTTTCTACTGACGTGGGTTGTCTACCATCCTCGTGGTATTTGACATTTTCATTTGCACAGTGTTCATCATACCTGAAATCTCCGCCAGTTTTGTATTAATAAAAACTTCCTTAATCTGTTGGTAGATTATTAGTGCCAATATATTGACCTAACCAGGGGGAAATATTTATTATCTATTATCTAAAAGTCAGCGGAAATCATTGCAGATTGTGATAGGTGAATTTTCCCTACACAAAATGCAGCCAATGAAGTGAATCTTTTATTTTTCTGCCGATAACACGCACATTTTTATCATATAAAGCTATTTTTCTGTGATACCTAATATTCCATTTGTTTAAGCTGAAAATGTAGTCTTATAATTTTGTCTCATACATTCGTCGTAAATGTAACCTATTGTCAACAAAAGTAACAAATATAGCCGGAGTGATCCACAAATGTCACAACAAGTTTCATAACATTACTTAACAATCCAAAAACTAATTGTTATGAACATGCTTATATTTCAGTTAGTATGATAAAAACTGTCATAATATGTATGTGTTTCATTCTTATATTTAATTTTTGTAACCAGAAAGATGTAGCATGAGTTTCTTTCAACAAAAAATATTTATTAAAGAAAACAACCATATACAATTGACGATCGTTGAATGGTAATTTCCCTTCATTATTTTATAGATTATTTATTATTGTTGAAAGTGATATAACTTATATAATAAAAATTTTACTAATCTCAGACTGTTTGAGAAACCTGCATTTTATAGTTAGAAAACAAATAAATATAATTAATTTGGTGTAATTTTTCTAAACAATACTACACGTAAATATTTTTACAAGTTTTTATATTCTCCATTTTGTGAATGGGAACACTTTTTGTTCACACTTAATAAAACATATTAAGAAGCGATGATTTAAAAATATCATCGTCGTAATCCGGTATCAGTCAAATATTAAAGTTGCCTTGTGATTAACCCAACCTTAAAAGAAGTGCAGGAGAGTAGGTATTACCCTGATTGTGTAAGCCACGTAACCTCAATAGACATAAATACCAAAGAGGTACTATTATATCCCTACCGCGTACCACAGCTGATTTTATCTCACATTTTGTTATTCATGCATGAAATATGAACATACCAGTATTATCACCCGTAAAAACGTATAAACGAACATCTGTAAAATACTTGTATCATAATATCCCACAATGACTTTAAAATGTACAAAAAAACTGTTAAAGAATCCCAAAGTATCCGTTTTTATTACCAAATTGAGGGCTTGTGAAAATGATTAAATTTTAGTATTATTTACTTGCTATAAACTCAAACATACACAATATAAGAGTTAGAAAATATAATGTTTCATATATACTATATAAAAAGACTGTATCACTTATTTCGAACTCTGTTATTTAATGCATATAGCTAAAATAATTAAAAAGTGGAGCAGTATTCCAAATGTATTACCACCATCAGATAGACACATGCAAAACTTCATTATCTACGCAATAACTATCAACAATGGAGATTTGCTCCGTTAGGGATATTACTGGGCAGATTCTGTATTAAATAGAAGGGACACTAGCCTTATATAATGATGCCATTGATTTCCCTTGCGGATACCAGCGCATTACACTTAGTGGTGGGTGTCAACTCATCTGATAGCTATCGAGTACTATGTGGCAAAAGTACTTTTCTTAGTGGTTTGGAATCCTGAATAAATAGAGAAAACTAATTGTCAGTCACTGTTTACCTTAATACCTGAACTTAAAATCATAATAATGGAAAAATAACGAACTATCATTACTTTGAAACAATATAAGCATATAATTATTAAACTTAGTAGGTAGTATTTATTGTAGCATTAAAAACTACCCACCTTCAAATACACATATAAAATTAAAATATTTATTTTTATAATCTTATAAAAATTTAATAATATGAAACTTTAAACTTCAATTGGTTTATGAACTTTATTACAGAATCAAATATTGCATTGCGTCTATGTTGACTAATTTTGCAGCAACCTAATCAGTTTATATAATCCGACGAAATGGATCAAAATATTTGTAAAAATGTTATTGTAAAACACTTGAATAATTTGAGTAATTACTATTTCGTTTTTTAAATTTAAATCAGATTCACCTGTAACAATAAGCATTATAATTTTGTACAGACTTTATCGAGCCGTTAACCCTATTTATAGGATGACTATTTTCCTACTACACTATTATTCTCCTGAAAGATGATAATTGTTCCTTCATAAGATGACAATACATAGTAATATGTGTAAAAATAAATAAAATTTAGTTGATTACTGTTTTAAATTCTTTTAATTTAATCAATAACTTTCCTAAAAAGGTAAACTTCTAAATGTCTGTGCTATTTCTTTTCTTCAAAGTTGTTTAAACATTTAGCCTGAAGCTATCGAGTTGACTTACAAAAGAAGCCTTTTCGTAATTCCATCATTCTTTTATTTTATAAATACTATTAAAATAGAGATTCTTTATCGTTACCTAAAAACATCAATCTACGTCATTGTTCAGAAAAAGTTACTATACAAACATAAGTAATTAAACACTTCAATGCTTATACAAATTGAGAGATAACTCTAAATTTACATTTTAAACTATTCCTTTTTTATCAAACTGCATTAATATGACCAAATTACGATCAAGTTTTATATAATAAAACTTAAGTAGAATGTAAGAATTATGTGACATTATGCACATCCTCAAAAAAATTTAACTTTTGAAAAGTTTTATGAACCAGTAATGCATCTTTATGATGTTAAAATCAGTTACCAATATATTTAAATATATTTATATTTAAAACAATAAGATTTTATGAAATTCTGGTACAGAAATTAGCTTTGTCTGCAGCATATTTGATTACGTCTACAGTCATAACTGACTCATTAACATAGAAAGACGTTTACCTATAATAAAAATTTAAAGTACATTTATAACATGTTGTGATATTTAGTAAATAATCTTTCATTGAGATCACTGGTACCTGATAGCACTGATTAAAATTATTAAGAAATTTTTAAATGCCTACTCTATTAATTCCCTTTAATTTAATTAAACAAAACATGCATTATTAAAGGCATCATACCTTAACCTGTTTGTAATGGAAATATTCAATAAAAATACTGTTTGCATCTGTAAGGAAAACCTTTATCAGTACACAAAAAAATCACATTCACTTGAAATGTACAGCTTGCAAGAAGTCCTCCTAGATGTTATAATAGTTTAAAAGCAAACTTTATCGCTACTAAGTAATTATCTAAATAAATACACCGTACAGTATTTATTACCACTATAGTGAACTTTACACTTATAATCAATAAACATTTACTCCGCTGGGGATATTGCTGTACAGATATTGTATTAAATAGAAGGGACACACAACGAAATAACGTACTGTACACTGGTATATTTAGGTACTTGGTGTTGTTAAACCAAGTATCTTAGATTTTAGTTTCCTACACATCTAATTTACTTCTTCGTGAAAAATTATTTGGCTTTGTTACGTAAAATAAAAAGCCATATTGAAAAGAACCTTCTATTCAATTGAATTTTATTATTTTGACAAGAGTTCTTTTCCTTCCATTATAATCTATATGTTTTTTTTTTTAACGGAGCGTTATTAGATGCCCCTAGTAAGGCGTCTGGAATTCTAAAAACATCATTGATTAACATTTACACAAGTGTAGTTTAATATTAGAGTTGTATTTTACATTGACTTCGAGGTAATTAGAAGGGAATGATATATGAGAGAACTGTCCAGTTTGATGATAGTATGTGACAAAGTAGAGCAGGTGATTGAGGCACTGGGGATGCTACAATAAAGCACTTGCATAGGATAGTAGCATAGTTGAATAAATTGTAAGCGTTAATTTATATAATTTATAAATAATATTAATAATAATTTATAATTTATATATTATATTTACTGTCTTAACCGATGCGTAAGACAGTAAAGCACATGGATAAGTCTTGAAACCTGCTGTATTATTTGATACAGCACATAATTGAAACAGCACTTGGATGAAAAAGTAAGTCATTTACATTATACCTGCATTAAAGCAGATGGATCTAACAGAATAACAGTTACATAAAACAACAAAGCAGTTAAATGGTATATGGAATTAGTCCCAAATAAATTTTTGCAGTTGAATGTAAATGTATATAAGATGAGACAATAAAACAGTTGCAACATAAAATCGTGCAGTCATGTGGAACAATAGAGCGTTTTGTGAGATAGTTGATAATATTGGTAGGATTACATGGAAGTTATATGAGATTTTAGACTAAATTGATGATACAGTAAAGCATTGCAATGGATTAGTATTAAACAAAAGAGCAATTGAATTAGATTAGATAATTTGTCAAGGACAATATTGCAGTTTCACGAGGTAATTGACCTTTGACATGAGTCAGTATTTGTGCAGTGAAGCAATTGGGGGAGCTTTGCTAGACAGTATGCTAATATTTGATTAATGGTGATATATTTTTATTACTTCATTCTCCATCTCAAGAGCTCATGCGGACGATTTTAGCATATAAAATATATCTCAGGCCCTAGGATCACTATTTCTTAGGAACACTTCCAGGTGTGAGACAATAGATCAGTGACCGAGGGCCCCACAACTTGCAATATAAATGGGGAGAAGATCTCGGCGGTGTGGCTTCTGGTCCGGCCACACTTTATTGTGTGGGTTAATTTGTCACGTAGTTGTTGTTAACACGATGACCAATTTGAGTAAATCCTTCGAACCATTCAAATATTTATTGAATTACAATATTTTGTTGAAATTAACGCATTTTCATAGGCGTGTATTTTGATATACATGGGTGTATATGTATTAATGGTAGTATTTTGTGGTTAGAATAAAATGATAACTATAATTTCTTCATTAATGAATGATGGTATATTTTATGTTTCTATGAGTAAATAAAATTAATGTATTAAGGTTTTAAAAGTACAAAATTAAAATAAACGTATATGAATACTGATGCTATGTTGTAAGGTATAACAAATTAAGTATAACAATGAATGAGTTCGTTTAAAAAATTTACATTTTAAATTAAATTAACAAAATTATCTTCAAATTAAACAACGGTGATTGACACCCAAGTGACTCCCAACATCATACTTCAATATTTTTATATATCTGGTACTTCATAACTGTACTTTACACACAGCTATCTTCCTCTTTTGTGACTCAGATGTATAGATTACATTTATGTACTCTGGCACTATAGTTCAGTGGAAAATTTCTATGAAAATGTCAAAGCATTTTTTCTAAATAATGAATATCGATCAAAAGTCGTCACACTTTTTTCCCTCGGAAATATCATAAGCAAAGTACAATCAAAACTAAAACATGGATACTTTACACTACAATATTTACCGATATAAAAATTTTTTCCAAACACTTTTATCTCAAAAATATTAGGAAATAAAATGTTTTCTTCACGAAACAGAAGTTGCCATAGTTGATATTAAATATAACAAATAAAGACAATATAACAGGGCTTTACAAATAATGTAAATTATATATTTGAATAATATATTTATTTATTTATAGTTTATTTGTATTAAAAATTAATGCTATTGTTGTTACTATTTCCATAGTAATTAATGTTAGTGCTAAATTATAAACATTAATCAAAAGCAATATCATCGAGTCTATGGTCCACACCAATAAGGAAGCATTCTACTACAAAATCAGTGCCGTGAGTTAAATTAAATAAGTACCATTTTATTACACATCATTAATTAGTATTTTTTACGATAATCATTTTGATTTTTTTATGGTTTTGTATAAGTACTGTAATACTACTGAAGGCGAGTAAGCTTAATTTATTGAATTAAGAAATATAGTAACCTTTTATTGACAGTTTCTGTAGACTGAAGATGGCTTTCCACAGTATAATCGTAATATTTATAAAATATTAGTGTCCAAGCAATATTCGACGCAGTATAGACCAGAGTACACTTATTTCTGGTAAGGAAATGTAAACAATGCTGTTTATATTTAATAATACTTGTTGTACCCATATATTATTAAGAAACTGTTAAGGACGGAGAGTTACTAACGAAAAATTAGCGATTCATTTTTTTGCGGTTTTGAAAGGAAGATCTTAGATTTGGAGAATGAGAAGAATAACAGAATATTCCCAACAAGGAAATTTTTACTGGCCAGTATATCCTCTGCTATACAATATCTTTAGAAATATCAGCCCCTCACTCCGCTCCTCGTATTGGTTTTATAATTATCAGTAGGAAAAGCAAACGTGGACTCCTTTCCACTTCAAGAATATTCTTGTTAGCTGCAGTAATGTTCCGCTCAGTGAAACCTACTTCTAGGTCTGTTGCTCCTCTGCTAAAAATGAAGGCACTTCAAGGCCAGATGATTAGAGATCACGTGACGTATCTAAGTAACACTTTCAAATTTTGATATTTGCTTATTTATCCTTTATAAAATTACATGCATTAACATTATTAGGTTATCCAATAATATTTATGTAGACTCTTAGTAGATATTTCAGAAAAAGAAAAGGTTAATCAGAAAAAAAAATCTTCATTTTAATTAGTCACTTGATATTCCACTTAGCAATTTAGTATGTAATATATGATATTTTTTACATTTGTAACAAATATAAAGTGGTGTAAATCTTTAATATATTTTTTATTAACGTTCGGAAAAATCCTTTTAATAGTTTTAACATTCACTATGCCTTTTGTCTCTGACTATGTTTTCTAGAAAAGTTTACTTTGTTTAACCAACACAGACCAAAATAATGGAAAATATTGTTAAATATTGAATATAACTCTAACTTTAAATATTTATACACAACTTTATCATGTAGAATCTTGGAGCATTGGAAAAACTAGTTATTGTAGTATCACTAGATAAAGGAATACGACATTTTCCAATATATAATTTTTTTTTTTTTTTGTGCAAGGCCTTTCTGAATCAAAGATTCCATCATCAGGCACTTCACAAATTATCAAATGTTTACATATATATATTGTATATACAAATACAAATTATATATTGGAAAAATGTCGTATTCCTTTATCTAGTGATACTACAACAACTTTATCAGTTTTAATTATATATGAAACTACCTATAGAACAATACAAGGTTTAAGAACGATATATGAATAGAAGAGCAAACATTTATACAAATCCGAATTTGAGGGTATTTTAACTATAGGGTACACGATCTCAAAATTTTACGGGGCCATTACCGATACTTTTTTTCAATACGTGTTGATGGTCCGTGAAAACAATACCTATCAAGGAATCTTTACGATATAGGAATTGTGTGACAATACGGTTTATGTTTTTGAATAAGAGCCCCTCTATTGTTAGTACCTGCGGTGTTTCAGTTAGGCGGTTATCGCGCGATAACCGAATCAAGCATCAACCGTGGCTGCTGCTTGGATTGATGACCACTGAGCGATCCTGTCCTTTCAAACAGTCTACCTACCCGGTAATTGGTTAGAGTTTGGAAGTCACCTTTAAGTCGTTAGTCCTAAGGTTAAGTGAGCTTCACATTTCTAACTTTGCCTCTTAAAATAAAATATTACGTACTTTAATTTGCTTTACTTTTACCTCGAAGTACAAGACTCTGATCAGATGAACCTGATCAGATCTATAGAATCTATCGGATAGCCGATCTATAGAATTTGAAAGATCTCGGCTTCGTGACCGTAGAAGCAAATACTGAATTATAAAACATGCTAGTGAAAATATCCATCTTATAAAATACAATAATTAAATAAAAATTGAACGTGACCAAAAAATTCGGACATAAATTATTTTAAATAGTATATAATCTGAATTCAACCCGTAACTAGGTAAATAATAAATAATTTTATAATTGAAAAAGTAACGTGATCAGTAATTTGTATTGAACTAAGTCTCTTTAAATTTATTATTATTTTGATATGTAATTTCGCCGATATTCAGCACATTTAAATATAATATATAAATAAAAATGTTTTAAACTAAAATTAATAAGGGCATAATTGTCATTTACTAGCTTATTTTTAATTATTTTTAAGACATTACCAGTTTGCAAATAAGGAAACCAAGTAATTTTTCGTATGGTTTAAATTCTTATATACGGAAATATAAATTTAAAAAGCTGAAACTCTATGCTTATTTAACAATAACCATCCTTGAACTGTATATTTTAACAAACAGAACTTGATGGCTGATTTATGGAGCAAAGTCTGGAGGGATACAATTAAAAGATCGGTAAAAAAATCGGAGGGCGCCTTCAGTTATAATATTTTTCCATATCTAAGTCATCGTGTGTATAAGAACTGTATCGGCTGATATTTCTTTATTGTTGCACTTTAGTTCAGTTTATTTCACCAAATGTTTGGTGATATATCTACTGTAAAAATATCACATTTTGACATTCTGTAGCGTAATGCGATACTAGTACGACATCACTATTACAGAGATATGACAGTGATTGTTTAATCTGACACTAATCTGCTCTATGACATATTCTTGTATGATCCGTTATCTCACGTCCCTTATCTCATGTGGGCTCACGTAACTGCCACGTTATGTTATTGGTTACAGTATAATTGTAATGTATAGTAATTAGTATATGAGATGAATTAGTATTCGTTTGGTAGATATTTATAAATTTATAATTTAAATTTTAAAATTTGCTATTTATTCTACTTTATTTCAGCATAAGTAAAATACATATTCAATGCTCTGTTTGATGGTCTCCTAAAAATTTGGAAACGTAATTTTAAAATATTTCCCTAATACTTTTACATTATTGGATATTACTCATACCATCAAAGTACTCTAATGGCTACTACTAATAACTAGTGTTGGAGAAACGTGTACAGTTTTACTCATTTACCGAACAGACAACGTTTATTTGCCACTTTATTGTCCGTGGAAGGTTATTATTACTGCAGGGGTATGCGATACGGTAGAGTATAACTGTTCCAAAAGTGTTATACAGTATGGCTTTTTATAGTTTTAGCCAATTGAAGATTGAATTGCTTTCTAATTTAAGGATGTATGTATTTTATGAATGATGTCATAAAAGTGTTATGAACTAAATGTCGGTTAGCTCATAACTCGGCGAAAACCTAAGTTGCACTACAATAATATTTATGTTACTGCTTTATTAGATTTATGAGAGCGTGTAATCAAGTACTCAAGAAAATTCGTAGTTAACAAAGAGTATTATTCATTTTTACCATCAATTATTAATAATACATTAATCTTCAATAAGAATTCTTCAAATATATTAAACAGTTTCTATATTTCGGCTTAAGCCGTCTTCAGGAAATTACAAAAATATAAATAGGGCTATAAGAACAGAATAAACATAAAACATCAACACAGAAAATAAAAATTAAGAATGAATTATGTACAATGGTAAACATATGATTTAATTTTATAAATTCACTTTGTTGACTAAGTCACCTTAAATTTAATCCACTTGGAAATTGTGATTTAGTGACGAGTTGATGGGCTGTTCCATGGTTCTAAGGCTGTGTGTACTTAAATTTTCTGATATTTTTCTAATTGGTTTTACTGAATATATTTCTTCAAAATTTAAATAATGTATTAAGCCATGTGCCACTACAGGTTGCTCTGTCTTTTTATGTTTATATGCATACCTGTGCCCTGTCATCCTTGTTCTGAGAGAATTTATCGTTGAGCCAATATAATCTTTAGGGCATAACTTGCACTGAATTTGGTAAACAATATTAATAATACATTAATAGTAAAATTAAAGAACCACAAAATATGTACTGTTAATTAAATATTTATGTTTAGTAAAGAACCCCACACTACGCAGTCAATTTAAATAATTGAGTAGTCTAATAGAAAAAAATATTATTGCATCAATCATACAATTTAATAGATTTTCATTTGTACATGTTTAAATAGCAAGTCTGTTTAGGAATGATGACTTTTTATATAAAGATTTAAGACTTCTATGAGATCTATTGTGGAAATATTACTCCAATAACATTTTTATTTGTCACCTACTTGTGCTTATTTTTTTATATATAACTTTAATAATATTGCAAGTGATGTAATCCTGTTTAAACAGGATTCTCTTACGGCTTCGAGTATGATTGACTACTACAACTTGTTATTGGGGCAGTACAAAAAATTACACGAGAAGGAACATATAGGTATCTGCTGTAGTATTCAAAATTAATACACCTAAAAATTTTATCTTACAACATTCATATGTGATTTATAAGTATAGATCATAACAGTAAAAATATCAAAATAGCAGTATAATTCTATATTCAAAAGGTTAAATGGTTTGTTTGCATTAACTTACTTTTATTTATAAATGTAGCATTAGAAAACCGTAATTTAAATTTTTAAGATATTAAACAGGATTTACTGAAGAAATCGCAAAGTATTACACCACTTTATCGTGGGGTTCATTTCATAACCTAAAATTTTATTCTAGTTCATCATACCCACTCCAATGTCAGGAATAAAACTAAATGTTTCTGATCACTCCATTACGAAATTTAGTAAATTAAAGTAGTTTTGAAAGCATTTTGCAGTAAGGATCACAAGAACGGAATATGAGATTAAGAAATAATTATCGAAGTCACGTTATCATCACAACACATCAGATGACAAAGTTAAATTCGTAGTCTAAAACAACTTTAAGTTCTAGGATACAAGTTAAAATTTAAAATACAATTACTTTTAGCTGTTTATTTGAGTCAAGATACTAAACTAAAACACAAAATCCTTATAAGTCTTACTGTATTTTAAAATATTCCGTCTTGTTCAGAAGAGCTATCTTAAAATGTTATCACCTTAAGTCAGTGGCCTATGCTTAGGGTTCTGTAGAGTTGATTTTGGAGCTAATTTTGTTATAGGAGGAACATTTCAATAATTTGAACCGTAATAAAGAAGTCAGTTGCTGCCTTTTTGAGAATTTAAACATTAAATATGATAGTTAGCAATTATGAATTGTTAATTCCATTAAATTTGGTTTAGTCAGAAAATATGATATCTAACCATATTTTCACAATTATTAAAAATATTTAAAAAGAACCAAATGCATATTGTTTAATTAAAATATTCTAACGTGCATTTTGATACAAAGAAAAGATTTATATATATATATATATATATATATATATATATATATATATATATAATATATATATATATTAATGATTATTTCTCCGCAGGTTTTATTTAATTTTTTTAAAATGTTTTCTTAAAAAATATGTGTGTGTGTGGTGTGTGTGGATTAGTTGGGTTACTTTTTTATTTTAGGACAACGTTTTCCAGAGCTGGTTCAAAACAATTCAATAAAAAAATATTAATATCTACACGTAGAATACATGAAAAATACAGTTAATTGGCTAATTATCATTATTATTCTATAATAAACTAATTATAAGTGCATTCTTCTGTTCTGTAGTTCTCATATAGGCATTTTATTTATTGCTATAATGTTTTTATAATTACTATTATTCATGCTCCGATTGAACATAAAGTCAAATTACAATTCTACCGTAACCCATAGACAGCAGCTGATGCAGAGGCAACCGCTCCATGTCAAGATATTGTATTTTTTAAACCGATAGACACACAGTAAACACCCGACACAGGTTCAGAAAGTAGTGAACTAATTTCCTCAGTCGCATTTTAAATACTGGACTTGAGAGAACCAACTAGGTTTGTGATCTATAATAACTCCTAAATACCTATAGAGCGGTACATACATTCAATTATACTGCAACCACAGGTAACAGTCCCAGCATATGTGTGTAATATACGATTTGTGAACCATGGATCAATACGTTTGCAATATTGGATCCCGGTGTGGCAGGCTACTATATTTCAAGCTAATAATCTTAATAATGTGTTTGCATATTTATTCTTGGAAAAGTTGGATACATATCTTAAATTAATTATGAGTATATTCCTATAACTTATATATTTTTTCAACAAACTATAATAAACATTGAAACATCAAATAACCTATTATCTAATATTGGACTTCATTGAGTAGCGTGTTACTTCTCAAGTATAGGTCTACTTCTTTTTAACAGCATTACTTTTGATTCTGTGATTCAGACAAATCTAGTACCTAATTCGTATATCTTTTTAATTTCCTTTCTTAAGGAATCGTTTTTATAGCTTTAAAAGAGGCTCTCACTTTGTTTTTGGGTTACATAATAACATAGATAGTATAAGACAGGAGATTTTTTATCTGTGACAATATTCTTATGATGGATAATTTCAATACATACATATATACAGCATTTTCCCTACAATAATGACCTCATTTTAAATATGTTTATGTATTAGCAAGAAAGGCTTACCACCAAACGATTGGCATACTAAAAAAACAAAAAACTATTGAAATTTATGAAAATGGAACTATTGCACTTTTAATATGTCCTCCTTTGGCTGCACGTACGACATCTAGCTGATAGCCGAATTCATCCCAACTTGTTAAGGTGTCTTCTGTCACTGATAGGTACTTCAGCAGCTGATGTTCTGTTTTTTTTCGGTTTATCAATGTCACGAGGTAAGTAAGGAATGTAAAACACGTTCTTTAACTTACCCCCCCCCCCCACAGGGAGAAATCACAAGGTGTTAAGACTGGAGACCTAAAGGGCCAAGATTGTAAAGCCAGGTCTCACGCGGTCCTGCATGCCCTATCCAACATCGAGGCAAGTTGTCACTAAGGAAATTGCGCACGTTGTTGTGCGAGTTCGGTGGTGCTATATCTTGGCTGATAGATGAAATTGTCACCGAGTCAACAGTAAGTTTTGGGAACAAACCAGTTCCGTAGCATTGCAAGATATCATTGTCTTGTTAACCTTGCAGGTAATATGGAACCGTCATAATGTGCGTATATAGGGGCTAGAAAATTCTCACGAAACCGTAGTAGAACATGAACGTAATTCACCATAAAGTGAATGATTTTTGTGCTTTTTCTCAAACCAAGATTTATGGAACCTACTTTTTGAGGAACCAACCGACACAGGCCGAGTCATATCTTGCAATGCTACGGAACTGAAAAATTTCTGAAAACTAGCATTCAAAATAAAATTGTGTCGGCCTACCTAATTGATTGATTGGCTTCTATGATGTTCCGAAAAATTAAATGTTTGATCATGCACTATCTTACAACCCTGATTTACATATCTTGCCACATGTATACTTTGGGTTAGTTATTCATTAAAGTTTTTTTATATCAGCGTTTAAAATAATAAAAGTCTTAGATATGGATTTAACATAAAATTGTGTTAGTAGCTGATAGATGTTTAGGCTATATGTGTGTGTGTATTAAGTTTGTATACAAATTTTCTCATTCTTATACTTTCCCTTTGCCAAAAAAACCATTTGCCAAGAAAGTAAATAGAATCGTTAACACTCATCCAAATCCCATGGAGTGACATCCAATATAATTAATCTTAGTATTCCTAATACATAACGTACATAATGACAACATAAATGTACATTTTGACAAAGTGGCATGAAGTCTTGTCAAAATTGAACATTATTTCACTCTTATAATTAATAAAAAAATGTCTAATGAATCACAATGTCTATTTTATACAACAACGTCGGAAAAAGTTAAATTGTAGGTGATAACACTAACTACCTTTGACCGTTCATAAAAATACACTATGTAATTACATCGCAACGTTTAGCCTAACAATTAAAAGAGATGCGACATTGGAAATATAATTATATAAAAAATACAAATAAACATTAAAATGAATTCTGAAGAATATAAATACCATTAATTAATTCTTTAAACTATTTTCTCATCGATTCATCGCAGTTAACTAATGTAAAATCAGTGATTTCCATTGTTTTTAGTGACATTATGGAATAATATTTCTCAAGTGTCATTATAAAAGGGATTATAAGGCTATGATTCTGCAGGTAACTGTTTCAGAAGTTGAAGGGTTACGTTGTGCTCGATGACAAGTTGCATAACGAGTTACCTGACACCAAGTACTCGACGAGTTCCACATACTTGATTGACGGAGTATCACTCCTCGACATTATTCTCAATTATTTAGTCTTCTCTTTCTAACTGTAAAATGGATTTGTGAATTAATTACTAGTCTCCGCTATGTTTGGTTTAGTTGAGGCTGAGGAAATAAAATCTTATTGAAGCAACTAAGCTGAGTTTATTAGCTTTATTAGCAAATAAACTCACATTGGATTTAAAAAATTACCCTAATTGTCATTAGTGTTAGTTTTTTCGCAACAATATTTAATACTAAATATAACATATGTCATATATTAAATAAGGTTATACGTCATAATTTATATTTTTTATAAAATCCTTGCATTTGTTTAAAATTTTATCTGCTTTAAATAATGAACATTTCGTTTGTTTATACTCAAAATACGTCAAAATGGTTTAAAAAATAAGTCATACTTCTACAAATTTTGTTCTTACCTATGTTATTCATATTTTAAATCTTTTCTATAGATTGATATTAGTTTTATTACCATAACAACTTAACCATTATTGGGCATGTATTGTTGTTTATTGTCATTTTTAAGGGATTTTTATTACACTGAGTGATTTTTACATTGCATAGCACTAATATTTAATTTTAAACCTTCACTTAGTTTAATAACTTACTGGTGCGTAGAGTAATATAATACCGATTACTTTTTTACGTGATTAGAGGACCTCCTTGAACAAAAATGGATTATATATGAGTTTTTAACAATTATTTTAAATTTTAAACATGATATAAATTGTAATAAGATTTAGCTCTAGAAATTTTAAAATAGTATTCAAAATTAACCAAAATATTCTTTAAAACTTTAAATTACATAACATACCTAAAGAATCGAAAAATTAACTTTTAGCTGTTACGTAATGTTTTAAGTCGTTGTTAAATTGCCAGAAATTGTAATTGAATTCATTAGGGAAATTAACGATACCAGTCGCACTGCAGATAACTGCAAGATGAAGTCTCCAGCTTGTGCTTCCCTAAAACTATTTTGCATGACTGAGGTATTTAATGGTTATAGGTTATTTATGATAAGGAATAAGTGAAGAATAGCTCCGAATAAGATACGATCATTAGTTACACGCAGCTTATAGATACTGAAAACTTTTTTCTTTATACCACGTTAATTTAATGAACATGGACGTACTGTAGGCAATATTTTTTAAATTTCACTTCCTATCATTTTTTTTAAACAATTATTTGGTAGCAATCGTATATCTCTAATAATTTATAATAACTGATGTTGCTGCTTAGCCAATTTTCTTATATTTCTTATCTTGGCAAAATAAAACGCCAGACACATTTTTGATTTGTCTACAATTACAATTTAAATTGTTTTGCCTATAAAAGGTGTTTTTTGAAAATTCATATTTTCTTTAAGGACTCAAAAAATATCTTACACTTAGCCTGTTAAGTTATTTTTTTCTGTTCTCTTAGAACAAAAAGCTTATAAATTACACTAAGTCCTATAAGTGCGTTAGCGCTGCTTCTGGAGTGAAAGGATGATCAGTATGGGCAAGGTTAGGGGTAGGGGTCACCTCCTATCGGGATCCACGAGGAAGACTTAGGGCACTAATTTCAAAGTCATGTCCCCCCGGAAGAGGGGAAGGGCAACTCTAAACCAGCCTCTCCAGTCAAAGCGGGCAGGGGGTGTCACACCCTTATTGAGGATAGCTCTGAAACTTAGGGAACGAACCCCGCCAACTTCTACAGTCATCTTTTCTAATAGACTGGACCTATCGAATTACCCTTGCAATCCAGAATCTCAACATTTATGGTTAGTGATTATCCGCTCCTTGATACCTATAAGATTGCCCAGATTTAAGTAACACATCGGTTTTAGGTATGTCCAGTGGTACGTTGAACTGGGAGGTATAAACCAGCCTGAAGTTATTGCTGCTGGGTGCTGTTAAGTTCTTACCACCACTACATTTTATATTGTAACAATGTACACGTATATAAAAAATTTGCTCTTTTTTAACACTTTGCGCACAAAAAGTATCAAAACTCGTAATAGCTAATTTTTAAAGTAATGATAAATTTAAAAATACATGTTCGTAATAGATAGACATCAATATTTGGATGTCTATTTGTATTTATATTTGTAGCATGAATTAGTTTTCTAAATTTGTTCTAAAAGATATATTACACATAAAACGTTAAAATGTACATGGATATTTCAAAAGGTGGGATTGGTCAACATTCTAAAGATAATAAATACAGGAGGGAATGCTTTTGCCTATTTATGCAACCATAGTAGTTTGTAAGCTTTGGTTTCAATTTAAAACAGGAGGTGCTGCTATTGGATAGAATAGTAGCTTTCAGCCCCAAATATATTGGTAAAAAATTTAAATAATTACAATCTCAGCCACTAAAATCTTTTCTCTCATAATTCTAATAGTTAAAATAATAATTTATTTTTTATTTTATGAAAGATCATGGGTTAAGGTATAATTTCATCTATTATTCTTAAAATTAATCAATCTTAGAATAAATTATATTTAATAATCCAACTGATAGCGGTGGAATTCTGGACTGTAATATTAGTAGAATAGTCAGTTGGCCATGAAATTTCCTCATGCAATCTATTCCATGTAATTAGCAAGAACAAACACAAACGTTCCCACTTTGTTACTAATCTAATATATATTTACTAATATTTTAGTTGAGAAACCGCTTAAAGAAATTTGAAACTCAACAGTTTTTACATTTGAACTTAGAACAAAACAATAAAAGAAATAATTTATTTTTAGTGGGCCTTAAGCATAAGATCCAGAGTAATCTGAAAACATTTCAAATAATAAAACATGTTTTTTTTATTTTATTCATTTAGGTTCAATGGATTGATACAACTAAGGAGCGTCAGTGATTTTTTACATGGTCAAACTTCAGGTAAAAGCTTGGCTTTCCGCCAGCCATGATGAAGTACTTTTATGTTACTTTATTACATGTATAGCTTGAGAGGCCGAGCTAATCGTTAAAACTTCAACTTTCATTATTGCGTCAGTTTTACAGTTTGAATTCCTTAAATTAATGATTTTGTTTTTATACTGTATATATATATTTATTTATTTATGCTATGTTGATAATAGATTGTGCTTTGTATCTTGCCTATACAAGACTATATTTTTTTTCTTTATTGTGGTATTTTTATATAATAATTCAATATTTTTTTCAATATAATCAGTCGTAAAACAAATAATCAAATATACCCCTTAAAATGCTGTACATTGTTTTAAATATTTTAAAATTTGATTCATTTAAAATTTTTATTGCTTAACACATTGAAATAGTTTTTATTATATATAGCAGTTGTATATAAATTTAATGTAAACTTGCAATATTTCAGTTACTGTATAGTCAATAATTTTTATGATTAATAAAATGTTTCTCTGAATAACAATTAGTTATTCTGGTCATGGTAAATTAACTATGATATACTCTCTCCTTAAAAAATACATTTTATATAAAATATTCCTTTAAGATAAAATTGTTTGCTGTTTAAAACTTAAACCTGTATCCGAAGAGAAAAACTGTACAAAATGTTATCCATGTAAGAGTTAGTCACAACCTTCATAGTGAATTCTGGTAAGTATTTAAAATGCTATCTAAACCAGTTAAGAATATATGCAACATAATATACTAGTATCGTGTTAAAACAGGTTTTTATATCCTTGTTTACTTGTAAATGTATGCAATGTACAAATATAATTTCTTGTATATTTATCATGAGATGTTTTTTAACCCCTTATTTAAAAACCTCTCTTGGTATTATACTTAAATTCAAATTAAATAGAATTCCTATTGTAAAAGGAGGATACAGTTGAAGATAGATCATGTTAATTACCATGACAAGAAAGTTGTCAAAAGGACCTTATTACCAACGCCGATCACTCCATTGTAGCAGCGATCCTGCCCTACCCATTGTACTCAGGCATACTATGAAATCAATATACATTATGCAGTCCTTTTATCCACGATGATTTAATTTTTTTTATGTGTATGATGAATTTGTGTATAAACAGGTTTATAGGAAGAATTTTCATTTTTTAAGCATTGTCTCTACACTATGATCTATGAGTACTACAAGGCAATCTAAAGGCATCTTTTAAGCTAGCATAAGTGATTATTTTTGCATTTAATCTCTGAAAAATGCAAATTTAACATTTTAAATATTAAAATACTGTTAAGAAAATTGATTAAGAACAGTTTGTGCTACTAACGTATATTTAATATTACTATTATTCAGACTCCTTTGTACAAGCCTGGTCATCTGTATTATGGAAGAAAATAACAAATTTAAAATGCCCATTAATGGTACTCCGATCCCTATACTAAATAATTGTCTCTAAAATTCATTTATACCCAGCGCATCGAGCTCTTGATATTGGTTTAAGGCTAAAATTTAAATTTTACAAATCAATCTCAGTGAAGCTACACTAGAGGTTGTTTATTTTATAATCTTACATCTTAATAAGTAGAACAAAACGCTTCGAAAACGGAAAGTAATCCTCTTCTTCAGATTTTAAAACCCAGTGGCATACAATGCAATTAATTATAATCAAGGTAAGTTTATGAACAAGCTCAAGTTAAATTTGGCAACATTAAAGTTTGCATTAAGAACAGTTGTAAGTATTTGGACTTCTATGGACGGTGGTATATACATACTTGATTTACTTTTTAAAGAAGAACTATTCATTGCATTTGGATATAGTAGGATATAATTAAAATCCACAAAATACACTTCAAACTACCGAGATAATAAGATATTTTAATTAATAAATTTGTATACGAATGAATAGTTTTACTTATCTAATCCCGGCACGGAATTCTAAGTTATGTCAATTAAATAAATGATTATTTTACATAACCAATTCGTGATAAAAATTATAATATAATGTTTATATTATACAGTATATAATATGTGTAAAGTCAGACATAATTTTGAATTTATTTGACTACGATATAACAAAACGTTAATAATACTTTACACCTGTAATTTCTTAAACCAATTTTAGTTTATTATAATAGTAATAATTTATAGTGATTTAAGAACGAAGTAGACGAAGTTTGAGTTTGAAAATGTGCCGATATATTAGGATTCAAATCAGGAGTACGTTCATAATTGTCTATATTATAATTGCATGTGCTTTGTTTGACGATGGAAGGATTGTGAAGGAAACAGGATGTTTCCTTACATTTACCATCATTCAGTGAAACAAGAAATGAGTGCCACTACGTTTCGAGATCTGCAATCTGATTTCTTCTTCGTAGTGTTACTCATTTCTTGTTTCACTGAACGATGGGAAATGTCCTGAAATAATCCTGTTTCCTTCAATTACATTTGGTTTTTCAGCTTGAGGGTAATAAGGTTTTGAGCATATCCAATATCACTTTTTGAATAACACAATTTTAAGCACTAAGCACTACATCAGGTATGTGAAGTAGGGGTGGTGACGCAAATTGGTTCTGTTCATCATTATGACAAGTAGGCTGTCTCAGTGGCCTTATTAGTAAGCACAATGAGCGTTGTATATCATCTGTTGAGCATCTATTTTAACGTTAACTCTGAATCTCCTCTGTCTGGTTTAGCTTTAAATTTTCCTTCACCTTTTAGTAGCGCTAGCCAGTAATATCCGTGTTTCGAAATTAATGAACCAGAGTCCAAACATTCTGAGTTGAGTTCCCTCCCCAACTCAGATAACTAATTATTATAAAACTATTTATTATATGGATCGTCCTCTCCTAGGTTTCTTGGTGTAATACACTAATCTATAGTCCATACTATAGACAAGATATCATAATATATTTGTTTATTTGTAGAAATATTTTATGTAAATAATCTGTCAATTTAATCTCGATTTTATATGTTATATGTAATTAGTAATAATATATAAATAAAAAATATATATTACAAATAATATACATTATTTATTTAAATATATATATATATATATATATATATATATATATATATATATATATATATATTTTCTGTTAGTAAATCATCATATCACTCAGCATTCATAATTCGTTTATTTTTGCTCAAAATTAGTTCTATGCAGCTAGCCTATTTAATGTCCAACGATTTCCAGGATTTGGATTATTCATTTGTTTTAGATGCGATAATTTACTGAACTGATTAGTGTAAAATTATCAATACTGTATATTTCGTTGGATGTGATATTCATATTGGACAAGTTTGAGGTTCTTCATTTGCTAAAGGTGTTTTATATTCGAACTTTAAAGAGAGATACCCTGTTACTGTTTTTACATTTTTAAACAAAGTTTTTTATCTCAGATTGCATTAAAGATAGATATTTGTAAACGGGCAAGTTTATGCTAGAATTTTTAAAATGTATTTCCTAACGGACCTGATCTTGTTACATCAGCAGTTGCAATAGATAATTTATCAGATTGATTGAATTTATTGATAATTAAATAAATTTGGGTATTTCTTATTTTCTTATTTTCCTTACTACCAGTTTCATTGAATGACCAGATATTTAATTGGTTTTACGAAAATATTCATTAATTTTTAAACAGCGATTCCCAAATTGTGTTTAAAAATATTTACCAAAATTAAATAAAACCGCTTTAAAAGGAACAGCTGAGTCAGTAATTTTGACAAAAAATTTATACAGTACTGTTTTATGGCCCTTTGTACAGTATTTTACGTAGATTTATTGTTGACTCCAAAAGTGGGCTAGAGTAGTCATATACATATATTATAAATGGGTCTGGAATATTAGGCATGTACAACACTTTCGGGGTTAGAACAAATTCAAATACTATTAATAATTCTGTATTGCACTAAAACAATTTTAAAAAGTAATATGTCCAATTTGAGTTGTTATTTGCTGCAAAATGTTTTTACAGTAATGGCAGTACCTAATCATGTTGAAGTAGAACCAAACATTTGAAAGCAAGTAATTTAAATTTCATTACATTTAAAACCTTTTGCTAATTGTTTTATATGAACATTTCTGTGAATGAATTCCTACTTAAGATGTATATAGTATATATTGTGAGATATTTATTAATTTACATTATTATCATAAGTGATTATATTGTAATTTACATTAATATGTCACTACTGTTGAACTGAGAAGTACAAATTTGTGTCACAAAGGAATATATAATTTTTTTTATCTTATTACTACGGATTCTAAAGGTCTGATATCGTTGGATGTATTAAATTTTTGCCTAAAGAAATCGTATTGTCTTTAAAAACTGTTTTTAAGTTAGATGTTCGTCACGAGATAAAACACGTCAAAGTTTCTAAAATGACTTAAGCATGATCTGGGTTTCAGAATTATATTATCTATATAATTTTAAGAAGTGCGTAATAACCGTTTATAATATAATACGTAGCCATAATTCACCACTACTTATTTATAGTATACTAATTTTAGTATATCTTGAGGGTATAACATTTCATCATATCATATCACTATCCTTCCTTTCTTATAGTCTTCCTTTATTTATGGTTTAAATATAAATACATAAATATTTCTCGGAACGAAACGTTAGCAATGCAAATGTTAAGGGATAATAATACATCTGATAAGTTTAAAACGAGAGTCCACAACTGATTTATGCCGTTTTCATAACAAATACACTGATAAAATTGAAAGAAAATCCAAGGATTACTGAAAGCCTTTCATATCAATCAAGGAAAGTATTTATATCTTAAATAATCTTTACCTTAACGTGTAACACAAAAAGAATAGGCATATAGGTTTTTCTTAGACCATATGTATTAAACCTTAAGCCTCGAGGACTTCTCTTTTAAGAGTTTTAGTAGTACAGAAGGATAACAAGACAATTAAGGGTAGTCAATGACATAATTTTTAAGATGTATCACGGCCCTATATATTTATTTAAAGTTAACTCAAATATGGTCTTAAATTACAGACCCAGAAAAAACAAAACATCTGTTAAGTTTTTTATTATTTTTAGTCACTAGCAGACACCCTCAGTTTCCAACGAAATTTTATATTGATAAAAAAAACATAGCACCGAGATTATAATCGTTTTTTATCGCGTTCCAAACAATCCTCAGAAAAATTTTAGTTACTGACAGATATTCCAATATCTTGATCCATTTCATTTTTAAGTTAAAATGGAGCTCTTAAGTAAGAGAGGAAGACTATTTTTTATAAGTAACAAAAAATAAACTTTTTAAAACTTTTTCAGATACAAGTAAAATATAAAAAGTGTTAAAAGGTTTACTAACGAATACTTTGAAGCTGTATTTCTAATATGATATAGTACCTCTGAAATATCTCGGATTTCTCTCTAATATTGCACAATATTTCATTTTACGTTTTCAGTAACAGATGAAATATTGTATATCAGTATGTAGAAATCCTAATTTAAAAAGTCCTTAGTTTCTCATTTAGTGGATTTACGATGTAGTACATTTTCACGTTTTAATGTATTCAATTAAATCCAAACAACAATACACAGACAAAGATATGTTTCTGCACGTTACATGATATTGGTAAATTTTAATTGACTTTCACAGTAAAATTAAAGGTAATCTTTACTATCAATCTTTGATTGTATAAATTAATGTAACAATTACTCTCAGCTGTAACTAGTAGTTACACACACATTTTATACTTTACCATAATACCACGTACATCAATATATCGTTTAACTGGCTTTTAAAGACCAGTAATGCGTAGCCTACTTGCATTTTTGAAATACAATCGATCCAGTGGTAGATTCTTATGTAATATTACTATACATTATAGATTTATTCTACGTATTAATATTTAAGGAACAATACTTTCATCCTTCGTGTCTGCGTATGTATAGTATCTAACCTTTAACTTTGTGAACCTAAGCTGAGTGATGTTAATAGTTCATATTGCATTAATGATTCTTAGTCTCATATCATTATGGCTCTGAACTTGTGCACACTTGTAAAACAAACACATACACGGGATCCATTATTTTTGTGTTAAGTGTACGGGGTGGCATTACAACAAGCTCAATCCTTGCTGATATATGTTGTGTCAAGGTAACATAACATAATCATTTATACCACAGTGCTGTATTCCATCATTTTTAAGCTCACGGGGGATATATTCCATGTAGCTGTAGATTAGCTTACATCATTAATACATCTAGCAGACATTCATCGTAATAGTCCTCTAAGCAAAGAAGTAATCAAACTATGCTATTACATAATTATGCATAGCCGCGCGGTAATACCGTATAGGCACTCACCGTATTATGAAGTAGTACAGTCTTATTTTCTCTCTTCTAAGGGTAATGAAACCCCTTGTATAATTCGTAGACTGTAGCAGTGCCGTCCTGGGTCCCAACTCCCTTTACTAACTCGTATTCAATCTCGGTATACTTACTCGTGAGGCTCTTAATCTCGTTTAATATATGTTCGGTTGGTGCACAAATCCGAGACTAGCGACTTCTTTTTGAACCAACTGCTTCAACATCCCTTGCTGCCAGAGACCGTCTTAAGAACAAGAGAGGGAGAAGATGCAAATATCCTATTTCTCTGTAGACACCAGTCGACCCTCTGGAGGCCCTGAACGAGCTGGTAGTGCTGCCCCTGTAAGCCAGGCACAAAGCTACAAGAACGTCGGTAAGTCGGCATCATTTTACCTTTCTTCCTGCTCGATATTCTCTAAATCATGTAAAAGAAACCGAGCGGATATCTTTGGTTAGATTCCCTTAAACCTAAAAATCTGTGGGTCATTATAACTAAATTGATTATGAAAATATATTTTTACCGTCGCCAGATTTGCAGATTTATGGAACCGTTTCTAGACAAACGTTGTTTACCTAAATTTAAACTAACTTACATTTTTAAACCTTCCTTAATATGTACAGATATTTTGACTTTATACACGAGTGATATAATGTTCTAAACAAGATCTCTCGATTGGAAAAGAAAATCCTACGACCGTTGTAGCAAGATGCTATTATTGAGATCCATTTCCATTGAAATGCATACACTTCTTCATTTTTAAAAAAGTAAAAAGGAGGCAGAATAAATGGACAAACTACGAGTAATAAATGAAGCTGCAAGCCTAACGGGCTACAATTATGGTGCTTAAAATAGCACGTAACGGTGTGAAGTGGTTAAAGAATGAATTAGCAATTATATCGTTTATGGTCTGTTCGACAGCAGTACAGTTCGCTAAATGACGCATAATATTGTTAGCTCCTTAAATTAGGTCCACACCCATTCCACAAAACACAAAGAGCATTGACAAAGACAAAAGAGAAAGCAAGAACGTGATATAGGTATTGTTGTGTTTCAGTATCTCCCTTATTGTATTGTTCTGACAAAGTTTTCTGTCTGTCACAGTATCTCAATAGTGATAATGGTGGTTCAGTTTTATTTCGTGTTAAATAACAGTTTATTCAGGTGGTTAAAAGATATAACTATTGGCACAAAATGCTACGAAAGGTAGCGAGCGTATGGATCTCTGTAAAGTATTTTAATGTAAAAAGAAACATTTTTGTAAGTGTGCGTTAGAAAATTTTAAGGTTAGTAGCTTTAAACATTAAATGGTGTACGAATTATTAACACTCATATAGAACTCTTAACTATAATTACCATAAGTCCTGTAACAGAGTGAGTTATAGGTTTAAATCTTATCTATATTAATAACTTAATATAATAACTTAATAATAACTTTTATCTTCCGATAAGTGAAAATTCTCCATTTAATACACCACAGATTGTAAGATCTGATGTAACAAAGAAAACTATACTATATATCAGAACTGCATATTACTTAGACTTATCACTACTGGATCAATAAATGCATGCGCTAAGTAATTATAATAATACAATTTGGCTGACTAAAAGCAATACCGCTACAGCAATAATAGTGGTTATATTATATTAAATATTAAACACTATAAATGAATACTTTTAAAATAGGAAATAACTAGTATTTAAACATTTCATTGATCGGAACAGTTTCTTTTCTTTTGTATAATTTATCATAATATAAAATATAAAAGCACCGTGTTACATATATGTATGATCAGACGTAAGTAACATTTTGATACATAATCTACCTTATATAAATCTTTTTTAAGTAAGTAAAAGTACAAAAATCATTTGCCTAATTGGATGTAATTAATATGTATAACTTTTGGTTTTATACGTGAATTTACCAAAATAATACGTGATTTTAGTTTAGTTGGCATGAAAGAATTCATCTACTGATTTGCATTACTGTTCGTTTTTACCAAATATATTCACTTGAATGACGTAAAATTAATTGTGTAACCAAATGTTCGTCAACAATAAACGTTAAAAAGCTTTATGGTACTGTTACCTCTTTATAATGAAACTTTTAAAGTTTTGATGATGACGTCAAAGGAGTTTCCTTAATGAGCTCTTTAAACGCAAATTTGAATGATAAAGAAGCGTTGTATAGATTAATACTATACTCTCAATATTTGTACATGCAAATTCACCTCATAAATAATAATGAGATAATGAAATATCTTTGACAATACTTTGGATTCTGCCTCTAGTAAATCCTGACATGAATAATAATGAATGCAAGGTATTAAACTCATTAAATAAGCTCTTTAAACGAGATTTAAAATACGAATGAACAACTTTTTTAGTATTTTTATAAGTTCAGAAGGAATAAATCTTTTTACTAAAGATTGTTTTTTTTTTTTTATAACAACATGTCTTTATGTATACAACTTTTTATACACTTATAATTTATTATTGTATTCAGATCTACATATTTTTGTATAGATTTTTGTAATATAATTACTGGTTAGTGGTTTAATATCAAATTAAATTTTAAATGTATTTTTACAAAAATAATTATACTTTAAAGAAATGCCGTTTTCTCACTGCATATGTGTTTAAATATAGCTTCAATTTAATATCTTACATGGTTTATTGACTTAGATTTATTACCATGTATGTTAATAATGTATGTTGGTATGTTGCAATAAGATACGTGTTTTACAACGTGGCATAGGACTTCATACACTCTAATCTTTCTAGGTGCTTCACTCTTTAATCTCATGTATTTCAACAAGAATATCATCAGAAAATGCTATCTGGAAAGTATTAATGATGATTATGGGGAATTTCCCCTCGCTTCAACATCCCTGATAGTTCGACTCTTCTTTTGGCAGGAGGCCATCCTTCCTTGGACTTAGGATCTTTAGTCAATCATAAATGAACTTTTCACTATGTTACAAAATCTTGTATCGCTAAAAGAGGTGGGGTTTGTGTTCTTCATCAAAAATAACATTAGAATTCTTATATTGGAAAATTGCAATAGTGAGTACTGAAAATAGTATTTTAAATTTGAAAAGTTGTAGGTTAAATGTTCAAAGAACACATTATAGTTATTTTGTAAGTAAAAATGAAAATAAATAGATTAAGCAAACAAAGTTAATGTCACGTGGCCCATTGCTTACGTTTAATCTAAACCATCAATAAATTGATGTATCAATAAAACATTCTATAGTAAAAAATAAACTCTTTAGATAACGTGTAAAACATATTTAAATAAATTTAGTATGCAAAATATTGCATTCAATAACACGGAAAAACTTACTGAACGGGTGCTGAGATGGAAATAGTTTTTGTGTTATGATTTAATGTTAGTTCTTTTATTTTAAAACATTCGACTGAATATAATGCATCGTGATGTGGTGTTCCCAACTCATACAGTAGTCGTTACGTAAATATGGTGTACTTAGGTGTTTGGGTAGGTCGTATAACCAAGTAACACAACAAAGTTCAGCAAATGATTATACCCTTCAGTTTAGTTGCTTGACCGATATTAAAGGCTGTCACTCTTGACGCTGGAAATATTTCATTGCTGTATGTCCTTCTGACTATATGTCTCCATTTCTGTCTATATGTATACCTCTCCGTCTTTTCACATACATATATAAAAAACGCGTTGACATGCAGACTATAAATGTGCTTCAATCTCTATTCATATATAAGGAATACTGACTTAGATTATAATGCATAACACTTTGCGGAATGTGGCTGAGTGTTAGCGAATATTTTTACATTGGCATAAAGAGACCATATATGTGTAACCATGATGGCAACAAGAAAATAGCAGAATATGTAAATTTGTAATCAAACTCAATATAGTCATAAGAAATTGTAAGCTGAGGCATATTTATAATTCATTTATTTAAACATTATTTGATAGTGACTTAATGTGTAAACCTTTATAATTTAAGTACCGATATAAAAACTTAATTTAATTAAAAAAAAATTAAATATATTATGTTGCAGGATATCATAAGAAACATTTTATATACAGTCAAAACTTTTCCTCAATATTAATTTTTGTTCTGTGAGTTCTGTTATGTTTCATGCACAACCATGGAATTTGGTTAAGCATAATTCAAATCACTCAATAGGCTGACACAATATATTGTTTGTTACCGGGGAGTGTTACAAGTTTTTTGTCATATGATGGTGATGTTAATATGTTAATAATGAAACGAGTTACAGATTTTGAATATTGCATTGAAACCTCAGCCAAACCTGTTACGCGATAAATGAAATGGCATCCTCCTTCCTAGTTTTAAAATGCATATCTGTGAAATAATCGTATTTAAATAACTACCGATTACTATGTATACCGGGCTAATAAAATAGCCAAGCAAACAAAAGAATTTAGCGAGATAGGTTTAAAATAAAATGCGGCTATTGCATAGCTGGAGGATTTATTTAATTGAGTTTCTTTTATACATTTCTTTGTGATTGTATTTTGGCATTAATCACACACACAATATATATATATATATATATATATATATATATATATATATATATATATAGTTCAGGATCATGTACTTCAAACCTTTTACGTTATGATACCCAATCTTTAGCTAATTACAATACAATTTAAGTAGTATCTGTCAAAGACTTTAATTAACCACAAACTCTAAATTTAAACCATTTATTATTTTACCACATTTAACAACTATACAAACACAATATACTATTACTTTCTTATTAAAAATTCTATTTATAAATATGAGTCTTGGTATATAAAATATTATGTTAGGAATCATGCATACCAAACGATGCAGAATATTTTAGATTGCAATATTATGATGCTAAAGGTTCAAAATAAGCTCTTATTAATTTAAATTATGCAATGCATTTTATGAGCATTAAAATACAGTTGTAGGAATTTGAATTTGCAAAATTGTTATTCTATATTAGCTTCAGAGAAGGTAATTTACATTTTGACTCGTCCTTGTAAATGAAGTGATTTAAGAGAAAAAACTCTGCTCGTTTGTAACAGAAAATAAATAAACATTTCACGTTGATGAAGGGCCGGGTTACTTTTACTTTGTCAGGTTGTTGAGCTCTATCAAAGTTTTAAAGTGGCTAACGATGCCTTTTATATCCTTTTGGGGCGTCCTTTTTACACCACGATTTTAACGTTTGTGCGTTTATTTTGCATTCATTAATATTCAAGATAAGGAAATTACGTAATACTTCTTGATAGAACATATATTTTAATATTAATTTTTGGACTCTTTTAATAATGTATATCGAATTGCATATAAAATTAAAACACCAAAATATCCAATAATAATTTTGTGATTTTATAATTCATACTGTTAGTTTATGAGATTTAGTAACAAAATTACAAAAGTAATGTAACTAGTGCTAATGATATATAACGGGATAGTATTTTATTGTCAGATGAGTCTAAGCATTTAGCATTAGAGAACTGATTACCATAAAAGTGCCCGACGTTATTTAGTAAGTAAGAAACGTACCAAAGAAGGTTTTGGTTACGACGTCATATCATTAAATTGAATATAACCGACATAATACTACACCCTATAACAACCATCTCTGTCACTCCTAATAATGATAAAAATTGTAAAATTAAATACATCTACTATGTTTGAAATGATTAATTTTGTAACCCAACATGCAGAGAACGGGTTACAGGATTTCTTAGCAGACAAACATGCTCAAAATTCCATAGATTTGTTCGATGAGCGGAGAATGGAAATGAAAAAATAAGGTACATGGAAAGCATTTAAATCTATTCTAAACATCAAACTCTTGGTCAGCAGTACAATAAGGTTTATTGGGTGCTTTGATTGCACAGTCTTGTATTTCAGGTTATTACATTTTAATGGTTAAGGTTGACTAACAAAGTCACTAAGTATATACAAATGATGCCTGTGCCAAGTTTCGTCTCAATCTATTTGGAACTGTGGTAGTTGTTATGTTCACAATTGTTCCCTCAATGTTGCGCATAACTCAAAATTTCTGTTAAGGCTATCTGGAAAACAAGTGGGAACAAATAATATTATTACAAATGATCACATAATTTTGACATTTTTTGCGTTATAAAGCATAATAACTTATATATAACCATTCATTTTTCAAACTTTGAATGGCTGCCTTCTTGAAACTTTAGAAAAAAACAAAGGAATAAAAGTTATTTATAACTGCCAAGAATATTAAAAAAAATTTTATATCCACGTTAAGTTATACATATTGTTTACAATACCTTAATATAATTATAAAATGTATTGTTTTGGTCTACGTTGTGAGATGGTGAAGTTATAATTAGTATTCGAATGAGAATGTCCACCATCATGAAACATTTTATTGCTAAAAACTGATTATGAAACTCAACCAAGCTATGCTTAAATACTGTCTCTGTGACAGGTGTAGTCTGAATATAAAAACAACCAAGGTAGTTATGGTGTTCACAATTATTCCTGCAGTTTTGTAAGATACTAAAATGTTTTATGCGCTATCTAGACATTTTAAAAGATATGAAACATTATTGGAAATTATTTGAAAATTCTAAAACACTTTTGCGCCTTAATGAATAATAACTATTCAAGACAACGACAAAACTTTAAAAAATTTTAGTTGTTAATATTACCTATATAGCTTTAAAGATGTTTAAAACTGATTTGTTTTATGTTGAGACATATTTTTGAGTAAAAGGTTTTGCTTGAAATCAGATGCCTGGCACCTTTTAAATAATTATTGGTTTTTATTTTGGAAGAAGAGAAAACTAATTATTGATGGTTGGCAAATGTAATTTGATTTCACATGGAGGGCTTATTTGCAGTAGTAGAGAAAGTTCCATCTTGTTAAACGAACAACGTTTACAGTGCACTTGAACCATCGTTCAAGTGAATGTCCTTCGCGGAAATTTGTAAATGAGTTAACTAGATATAAGTGGTATAGAAACATTTACGTTACCGGTAGTAGCAAAAACCGCAATATCATTCTAGAGAATTGATACTTCATGCAGAGATATAACCATAGTATAAAGATCTTGTTAGTAATTATTTTTTCCTCTCACGTAATATATTAAATGCAAATATGGTGCGTATATTTACGGTAAAAACTTGTACACAAATTTCCTTACTGCTTTTATATTGAACTAAACCTTAGTGGGTTTAACTATCCATATGATCGTACTATAACTGCTACATAAATGCTCAATTTTAAAACCTGCAATAAGCAAAACTTAGGCCGGCGATTTTCTAACCCGCATTCAAATTGGTGACAGTTACCGTGGTCTTTTTAAGAAGGCACGCTAGGCAAGTGCCGACCGCGCCTTCTCATTGTGTTTTTTAAATGGGCTGAAGTTGAGACTGCTTTATAAATATGAATTCACCTCAAATCCATAAATTTTTCAAAGTAGATTTAGTTTTCTCCTTAACAATGACTGCTGAAAATTCGATTATTTGTTATTAGTATTCGTTTATAGTTTATATTGAACATACAGTTTCTTATAGGAAAGTAATATCGTTTATAGCTAATATGAAAAATAATATTATAAATACTCTTTTAGAACCACTGAATTGAAAACAATTGTATCAGTGAGAAATAATAACGTATTTGAAGGTATTAACAAGGAACTATACAATGTAGTTAGTATAATAAAACGGCAATCCGTGTCAAGTTCTTTTTATTCGTTCAATATATTTGTTACTTATTCATAAGTAATTTTGTTTGTAGTTAAATTCTAGGCAATAGTACTTAATAGCGATCTATTTCCTTTCAGTTTCTACTGCTGTATTTATTGTCCTAGAAAAATATTTTCCTCATCACTTGAATTCTCGCAGTTGTTGTTTTGTTTTAAAAATATTAGTTTTTATGCTACATACCTTAGTTTTTTCTAAAAGAGGTTCATTTTTTATTGTTATTCTACATTTTCTAATGAGCCACTGCTTTAAGATACGATCTTATGAAAGAGAATAACAAGAGAAATTGCTTAAGTAAAAGGTTAATGTGACGGAATTGGTAAACAGACAAACAGTGAAACGGATTAGAGACAAGGTTGTAATTCAGAGACAAGATTTGAACTTACGCTATCACTAATTCAGATTCAAAGTCCGGCGCCTTTAACGGCTACCGGCTCTTGAAATATAAACTCTACTTAGCTTATAGAATTCTGCTTGAAAAATAATTCCTCGTTATTATATCTTGAATGCAGGAGTGCACATAGTATTGGATTAAACCACCAGGTGGTCGTATAAGGAAAAAATGACACATTATATGACACTCTAAAGACCGATCAATAACATACACTGTTACAGGTTATAAAAGTGTTGAAAAGATGTGAGCCGTTCCAAAAACAAATTTGAAACTGTTTTCAAAAATTGTATTTGGTATTTAGTACGAACATTATATATATATATATATAATATATATATTATATATATATATATATATATAAAATTTGTATAAGTGACAATAGCCTAATTTAATTTCAATAAATATTGAATCGAAAAACACTTTTTGCAAAAAATATATATACTTATATACCTATAGCAAATATCTGAAATCATTTCTCCTTTCAAACCATACACTGACATTTAATTAAAAATACACAACGAACTGTTTTGAAATTTTGTTAATATGAACCCTATTTTTTATTTGTTATTATTGGGCGAAAGGCTCACACATCTTAACTACCAAAGAAGATAATTTATTTACAGGTTAAAGTATTGGAGGATATTTTTGACGAGCCAGCAGAATTCCCGGCGTGGACAATTGAGTACTCGCGTAAAAGAAACAAAGAAATACTCTGATATTCTATTTCAGTGCTATAAACAGTGTAATCCACCGATAGTAGCAAACATAGACATGCTCTGATGTTTTACTTTTAGAAACGGTGTAATCTACCGATAGTTACAGAGCAATCCTCTGATGGTTTAATACTAAGAACGGTGGAAATCCACCGATAGTTGCAAACAGAGACATCTTCTGATAGTTTACTACTAAGAACGGTGTAATCCACCGATAGTTGCGAACAGAGTAATCCTCTGATAGGTTAGTACTAAGAACGGTGGATATCCACCGATAGTTGCAAACAGAGACATCTTCTGATAGTTTACTACTAAGAACGGTGTAATCCACCGATAGTTGCAAACAGAGTAATCCTCTGATAGGTTAGTACTAAGAACGTTGTAATCCACCGATGGAAACAGAATAGTAATCTGAATTCTACAAGTTCTTTACTTGATTAGCAGTCCCAAATTAGCCACAGGCGGTCACAAAAAGTAAGGGTTAGGCCCTGGAAACTGAAGGTGATATTTACGATTTCCAGTTGTTAGCATATATAAATAGGCTACGATACACAGATATAGCACACGAACCGGGCTAAATTGGACAAGTAGGTAACAAAATAAGTCCTCAACCATTTAGGTGAGTGGCTATGATGAACTGAAGGCCTTTTTAATACTTTCTGTTTGACAGAGTGATTCTGAGTCCCAACCTACAAATAGTTGTACATCGAAATCGAAAGACAGAGTTAAGCGGTAAGTGCACAGAGTTATTTTATTTTGAACTCTGTAAATACTCCAGGCTTAGAGCGACTGCGCAAACAGGTTTTAACCGGCTGTAGATTTAATTTCAGTCCTAAAAACCCCTTACAGTCAATCTTAGGCTTTGAACATAGAAATTTGAAAACGTTGAATATAGAAAGCAATATGCTCAAGAATTATTATAATGAAATATAAACTAGATTTAAATTATATTGGAAAATCATTTTTTGTACAGGGAAGTAGATTACTGACAAAGAAAGCTGGCATAGATGATGCGGTCAGTTGAATCAGCTTCGATTCCCCAATCATCTGTTGCTACTGTTCAGTCATTTTATTTACCAGGATGGTAAAATATAGTCATATTCCGCTGTTATAACAATTATTTTGCAGAAAAATAAATAAGTACAATGATTAACTAATACCTTACCAGTTGGAATCTGCAGTTACAGTCAGTCACGTGAAAAAGCATGGTCTAAATGTTTTTGAAGAAGTGAGGTCTTACATATTGTTTTACAAAACTTATAGACGGGGTTGACATAGAGCTAGTTTCTATGTTGTTGTTCTATAAAATTTAGTATGTTGTGGTAAATAACTTTAGTGACATCTGAATTTTTTTGACTAAAACTTCACTCCAGGATGCATATGTCCAGTTATGAGCGATGAATAAATGTTACGAGAGATATTTCAAATTCTCTGGCTGAATAATTTATCAAAGTAGGACGTCGGTGTCCTTGGTGTGTATAATAGAGTTTCAATTCATTTAGGTGAAAATCCGTCATTATCCTTATAGTGCAATCATTAGTCAGTTCTATAATGTATGGGGGGGGGTGGGGGGGGGGGGGGGTGGGGGGGGGGGGGGGTGGGGGGGGGGGGGGGTGGGGGGGGGGGGGGGTGGGGGGGGGGGGGGGTGGGGGGGGGAAGCCAGAATCAGTAGTTAGCCTACAAGGTCTCACTAATTAGCCACGAAACTCGAAAATTCATGAGTCACTTACAACAACTATTTGTTGCTGACAGCTTATAAAGTGTGTCCCTCTTGTTCTCTAACTTACTAGAGTTAATAACATAAGCAAGAAACTTTCATGAGCGGAACAAGGATAACTGTACAGTAAGTGTGACACTAGGGAGATGTTAGTTTTGAGTTAACCACTAATAAATCCTATACTTTCAATAGCATATAGAAATTTTACAGTTTATGTACTATATAATATATTTTTAAAAATATATATATATAATTAATGATATATAATATTTATATTACTATATAAAAAGATATGATACGTCCAAAAATATATATATTAATATATATATATATAAATATATAAAACGTTGTTTTAATTCAAATCACGAATTATATTTATAAAATAATCCTATAAATATAGTTAATATTGTATATGTATATATACATTTATAAATTTTATTTTCATAAATTGGTGTCCAATTCAATTAGCTATTAGCAAAATGTGTTATTTTTTCAGAATTCTCAAACGGAATATTAAATTGAAAATAATATACAAAACGCCCTATTTGAAATGGTAATCAATAAGAGATTAATCATATTTTTTATAACCCTTTTTGAATACATGTTATAATTACGTACAACACGGTCCTCGAGGTTAAAATAATATATACGATGATTTTACTAGTTCATACCTCGTATTATCGTTTTCATACTATTCAGTAAAATGTTTTTATACATTTTTTCCAGAACTGTTAAAATCTATAACCTCAAAATGCAAGAAATCTGACATTCGTCGAGGAGACTGCAAAAAACACAGTCTAACAACGTAACAACTACATTAACTCATCACTATAATTTCATTAAGCTATATTAATCAAAATAAATTATTGTACCAATATTTTTACGGTTTTTTTTTCTTGGAAATGTCGTCTATTTCCAGGTCAGTGTTCAATAAATTCCTTGGTGTGTATCAGGAAGATGTCTGCTATTAAATGCGCTCAATATTTTGTCTGTCTAAAGTAACATTTATAGATTGAAACATTAAATTTAATATAAATATTCATCATAATTATTATTATTATAAAAGAGTCTTCGATTATTACCAACTAAATTCCATTTTTTTTTTTGGAAGTTTATATTTTTTTAGTATCTATTTCTTCGGTCTTTATTACAAATTTTATAGTTAACCCCTAAATCACAATTACTTTATCCATAGAAAACTTATATAATATCTTATATTTTTGTATTATAGGGATATTATATTAAATTGAAATATACGGCAAATTCGGTATTAAGATGCATTGTGATTTACAGCTCCCATTCTGAATCTAAATGAGGCGCCTATCATAGCGCACTGAACAAAGAAATACGAACAAGACGAAATTATCACAGGAAAGCCGCCAATTATTATTAGTGGCCAATTCTACAATCGTCATCAACTTGGTGTTTATCAGGTAACAATTAACCGTAATAATATAATAGTGTTTTAATTAGGTAATGTAAGTTTAAAATAAAAATTAGTTAACTTACATTTATTCCACAATATAATAAAAACAATATTCGTTACGCCATGTATTAATATACTATTAAACTTTTGAAGCATTTTTGTGTTAACAGATTTTTCAACGTGTTACTTTATCTAGTCTTTTTTTGGGATAGAATGCGAGTATAAGCCGTTTGTTAAGAAAATTTTTTGAATAGTAGGCATTATAACCGAACGGATGATATTAAATTGGTTTGTGGTATATACGTATATATATATTTATAAATAAATATATATATATATAAATATATATATATATATATATATATACACACACACACACACACTCACACACACACACACACACTACACACGCACACACCACACACACACACACACACGTCATGTGCTATATACGTCATATGTATGTATGACTTGCGTACTCAAACTAATGAATATAGAATTTTTTTTCTTTTAGTAATGAGATACTCTCAGCCACAGTATTTTTGTGACCTGCACCTTCTATGAGTCATCCCATCCTGCATTTTATAAATATCTTTGTGCGTGCGCGCGCGCGCAGCGCGTGGTGTGTGTCTGGTGTGTTGTGTGGGGTTGCGCGCGTGGTGCGTGTGTGTTTATAACATATTTTGAATATGTTATTCTTCGGATTTGCTGGAGATCATTATTGAAGAAAACTAAAAATTATAAATCCTGTGTAATTACACTATTATAGGCATATTTCTATGAGATTTACCTAATTTGACATCTTTCAGAAATATTTTAGTAAGGTTAAAACATTCTGAAAAAAAATATTTGTGAATGAGATGTATTAGAATTTTTTTAATAGATATTAGCGTTTGCTATTTTCTCAACGTTTTTTTCTTGGATTACGTCCTTTTACAATTAACGTCTAGTGCAAATAAAGTTTTTAAGCATTTCACTATGCATATCTAATAAAGACATTATTTGCTGTTGAAATGAAATATAAGGCTGGCAACATCCATATTCGTCCTAAAACCTGAGACGGTATAAAAAATTATACCATTGGATCTGAACCATTGAACCATGGAATTGAACCATGCGATTCTTCAATTTACGAGCGAGCATGTTTGTTTTTAGACTATCACTCTTAGCACATAGCTATCACAACAGTAATAACATAATACGTTTTATTTGGAAATAAATAAAAAAATAACATTTGAAGTTTCAATACTATGTAAACGACATTTAACCATTTATAAAATTTGTTTAAAGGCTTCAAGTAGCCCTACTTTAATATTAATATGCCATTTTATTAAGTACGAAAGATTTTAAAATTAATATTACAATTTTGCAAACAATGGATATTAACATTATTAACATGTTTTGGTAACCGTCCACCTTTAAGCCACAAATAACACATTGTGGTTCACTATATAGAAATTGAGTATTTCAGTATGTGTGTGGTTTATACCATGGAATGTAATACCGGACATAGCAGTAAGTGTTACTATGGAAAGTTAATCGTGGTTAAAGTGATGAGAATAGTAAACGGTATATCAATGTTTATGTAACAACAACTACAAATATACCCCTGGTATTCAGTATTTTTTAGGTCAAATGCAGGCGTATGTGCTCTGAAAGATGAGCTGGGCTGTTAATTTCCCCTGAGTTTGAATAAAAGACGTTTATCCGGCCAATAATAATCGCATTGAATAATATTTTATTGACATTTACCCAGTTAAATAGTAGGGCTATTGAAAAGGTTATTATTATTCACATTGGTGTTATGCTGAAATAGGTACTTAATATTATAGGATTTAAAGTTGAGATGGGGCAATTCCCAGCATTCGATATAAGATAAATCATGAAAGTGAAATATACGTTATAAAAAAAAATTTAATACATCTTGAAGTCTACTACTATTAAAATTATGGGTTGAAATTAAAAATTTGCGTTTTTATAACGGCCCACCCACATAAAATTTAACTTTTTTTCATTAGAGTTGTAGGCGATATTTTAAATGTCCCTAATTTATTAAGATTTTAGATTGGGGATTATGTAAACTTTACAATATTTTCAATAACAATTCACATTATTACTTACATATTTTTGGATATGCATTTCGCAACATTAATAAATCTAGATCAAGTGAAAAAACTATTTTAAAGGCTGAGTACATTAGAAATTCAATGGGATTAAATAAAATGTCATAAGGATATTCAACAGCTCACAGCGTTTTCCCCAGACTTTTGGCGGTGGCCTTTTCTTGACACAAACCTGTTGGAAAATCAGCTGAGAGTTGCGAGGAATTAGAAACTTTAATCTCAGATTACTTCTCGGGGTAAATCTTATAATATGTGGTTAATCAGTGTAAAAAAACAACAGGTAATATTAGCTATGTAAAATTGTAAAGCCAAATAATGTTTAATTTTAAAACCGATTCCACCCACTGGGACACGTGTTGGAGGCTTTAAAATCTTATGTTAAATATTAAAAATAACCTATCAAGGTTAACGTCGAAAAAAGAGTTGATTTACATTTTAATAATTTTTACATATTTAGATTAGTATTTAATCAGAATTGTATTCATAGTATGCTTGTTTAGTGAATTTTAAAATACCTTATATTTAGTTACAAATCATATATCATTTCAAATAAATATGGTAATAAATAAAACTTATCAACAAAATCATGCAATATAATGGATATAATAATAATATTATTACAAAATGAAAAGAGCGAGTTTTTTGTTTGTTTTATATGTCACACGTAAAGCTATTCAACCGACTTGCACTGGAAATATTAACATGGCGATTCTTAGGATTCCTGGTCTATTAATATGTTCCTACCACCACCAGGAAAGGCAAATTCATTCATAAAATACCGCTGGATAACGTCCCCCTTTAGTCCTATCTAAAAGTAGTTTAAAACCCCCATTTTGGTCTCTAAGGGGGTTTTTTTGAGGACGTGAATTTTTAAAAATTTAATAGCTTATATAGACTATACAAAAGCATGTAGAATTTATTATTAAAAAATACAGTTACGTAGAAGAGTCCGGGATGTAATTCAGGGTTGCCTCCAACCCGAAAAACTTCCAGGAGACCTAGCATACCCAGCAAGGTGATCTAGTAGGATATCGATAAACTACCGGGAACAGCAGTGGACCCAAATACTGCCCATCCCACACCGATTACAGTTAAGTATTAGTCTTCCTTAACTTGCCCTACTACACAAAAACGATAAACTGTATAAGGTAGGAGTAGTAGTTAAACAATTGATTCTCAGAGAACTTTCCAAAGAGAGTATTAAAGATGGAGCCTTTCGTATGAAAACATAGCTTCTGCTACATATAACCTGTGAAATCTCTACATATTTCTTACAAAATCTAATGCCACAGCCGTTTTTTTTATGATTACAATAAGCAAACCAATGTTACAAGAATTAATTATATTACATTTTAGTAAGTTTGTCTACTTATGTACAGACCCAAAAAATTACCACTTTAACATTAAATATATATTCTGGATAAATCCAAAATACGTTTTATAGTTCAATCTTGAGTCTTTAAATTTTTTATCGCATTCATCTTTCCGAATAATTAGGATATGGACGAATTGCTTCAGAAGTTTATCACTATCATTCGGATTATGGACCAGTAACATTTCATCATTGTAGGAAAACTACACCAAATAATTTATAAGCAAGAAACAATATTATGAAAATAACAGTTGCTTGCGTTCATATAGCCCTATTGATTTCACTTTTGGATTGTCCACCAGACCCCACACTCAACGCTTGGTTGTCATTTATTAGCAAATCCGATTTACTGGGTTGTGCACAGTACTTATTATTTGTGTTTTTGAAATATTGATATGAATAGATAAAACATTAGTTGTTTTGTTAATCAATTTCACACTTTGCAATCGTTTCTAATTTAATTTATAAAATATTAATTTTTCTTGATTATTATAATAATAAAATTTGAAATACATTATTTGAAAATTAGTCTTCAATTAACCTTCAAAGCCACAATATTTACAATTACTTATATTTCTTATTATATAAAAAGTCTACCAAAACTTGACACTAATTACATATAAAAAAAGCATTATTAGACACCTTTATTATTTATTACGTTAGTCCTTATGGGTACACCATACAGTAAGGCAGTGAGAAATAGCAAAACAAATAATTTTCTAAACAAACTGTTATTAAATGCAAAGAAATTTTTAATACTTGAAATTCAGTTTATAATTTTGGTGTTTTGTATTAATTATTAAGTGAATGTTTTTAGGATGCTAACACTATATGGATTTGGACCACATAAGGACGTTTGGTAAGATTATCTGACTTTTTCAAAGTTTATAACGTTCTAGAATGATTAAATATTAATTTTTAAACAAGATTTTAGTCACCGTTTTCAAGTTAATTATCTAAAATCAAAATCAGTGACTTCAGATGATCAAAACGTAGTCGGCGCAGTATGTTTACAACATATTTTCTTTTTCGTTAATCAATTGCAACGATGGATAGATGTACTAAAAAAATCGCTAGTTTCCTTTAATATGATTTTAATGGTTTATTTCGTTTCCATGTTAAAAAGTGGCCAGCTCATTTATTTGGAACCCAACTTTGCCATGGAGTGTTCTTCATACCACGAAACGATACCTGACATGTTGTTTTGCTGATTATCACTTTAAAGTATGCATGTTTCAGGAAAGCTGAAAGTGATTGAATTAAAATAATGTAATATCTTAAACTCATGAATTTTCAAAATATATTGATTTTATATAAAGTCAGTTTTTAAAAATAGTTTCACACCTTTTTCTACCTTCTTTATAGATATCTAATTATTTTGCACGTATAGTACATAACATGTAATTTCATTTGAATATCAATTTTCTTATTTGTTACCTGTAAAAAAGGATAGTAAAAATTATAAATACCTCTTTTTACCATTATACCAACCTGCAAAAGACCAATAAATTATATCTTGAGCTCGAGAAATAGTGATAACTTGATTTTAAAAAGCCATATTTTTTATTGCATACTCTTTCAGTTCTCAATCGTTAATATGATGTTGTATATTAAGGCTATATACTGGAAATGTAGTCAACTATTATAAAAGACCCATTTGGGGGCTAAACAACTATAAATCTAAATCTTGTATATGTTTAGTAAAGTCTGCAATAAAGATAAAAGATGTCCTCATAAACCACTTAACGTTTATTAAGTGGTTTGCTTCCCTAAATTAAAATATTTTAATCTAATTAAATTTAGAAACATATTTTTCTACAGCAAATCCTATTTTTTAAATAGAAAAATATTTTTAACAGTCAAGAATACACAGTGTGATATTATTTTTGAATATATTAACATAAAAATAAAACTTAACCTAATAGTTTATTTAGTATGCCAATGAATTAAGTACTAGAAATGGACGAATAAAAATACCAATTTGTTACACTATGTCAGGGTGCCTACTCTTTGTTTTTCTATAATGCTTAAAGTGCCTTAAAGTTGCATGAGTACTGTCGAAATAATAGACCCAATTTTCTGTCCCTTTAATTAGTAATTATGACTACCCATACAACTTAGTGCCCAATAAACTTAGTGTCAATACAACTTACTAAAGATAACAATATTAGAAGAAAAAGTTAAATTTTTATAATTTTACTTATTGAAATAAATATGAAATGAAATGAATGATTGAATTGATTTTTTTATTTTCCCAATAAAATATGTACAATATTATAATAACCTTATCTGTAACAGTTAATATTCTAGATTGCCTACATTACCGACACAATTTTGAAATGTGTAAGAAAGAAATAAGAAATAATCCATCATAGAATAAACAACATAAAATAAAACATCATACTGAAAATAGCCATCATGTATAAAAAACATTGTCACTCGGGAAATGGAGCCTGCGATGGGCTATGATGCCTGTGCGCAGTCTCGAGTTGTTTCACACGGCCTGAAGAAATTAACGGGAACTGGATATAATAAAAAAAAATGATAATATAAATATAGTACCAAAAATAATAACACCATTTACACACTACACACACACACCCATACATACACACACACATACATATATACATAATGCATGCACTATACACATTGCGGAATATGCAATGAACTATATTAAAAAGGAAAAAATACCGCGTAATGTTTGCCTTTGTTACCTGTTTTTAAAAGCATTAAATTATTATTAATTTTAAAAACTATTATACATAGTTAGCAAAAGATGAGTAAATTATAGCATGGGTTCCCGCAGATTATAATAGGATTATTGATAATGAATGATGATGGGATAGGAGTGGGTGGGCTGTTTACATGTCAAAACTGTCCGTCCTGTAGTTCGTAAGGACAGCACTACCTTCCGGCCATCCTCAATAGACCAAATGGGATTTAAATAGACCACTGGTTAAACGCTTCCTTTTAAAAAATAATTGTAGAAATGTTCATTCCACAGGAAATAAACTAAAATTTGGAAACCTGTAATTAACTTCATTAATTTATAAAAAAAAGCACGGTGAGCAAGGATAGTGATGAGTATTGGTGTTAGAATAAAGGATTTAGTTAATTGCAATGGTAAGAATTCCAATTCCTGTTGGAATGCTAGATATAACGTTGTTGTTTAATGGGTGTGTTGAAGTTCTTACAAATAAAATCATCCTAAATTTTTTTTATACATGTGGGTATTAAAAGAGAATTTTATAAAAAAGTTGTTCTTATTGTAAAACATTTTAGTTTCTTGAAATAAAATGGAATGTTTGAAAACACTATGACATTTTTTAAAAGCTACTTTTCCAAAATTATTTTCTGAACTCGTAGAAAAAAGAGGAATCAAGATTTGATATTATAATGCTGCCCCCTCAAGAAATTATCCCCAAAATGCAAAAAGAAGATTGCACGTAATGCATAATAATACCCATGTTTCATTTCTTGAACAGTAAGGAATATCCCTAAGAGTTTCTTTTAAAGGCAAAGATATTAACTTTTTCGGGGTCTTTTGTTTGAGATAGTTCAAATATGGTCTGACCCATTTTTCAAACGGAAATCTAAAATAAACGCCAAGGATATTTATACGAGTTTTATTTTTTCGACTTGCTTCACAAATACATGGGTAACTGTTACTGATGATGTTCCACACATTAATGTATGATCAGATTTTCCTAAAGACATAAATCGCGACTGAGGATTCAAAGGGGAAATTGGCAGATAAATTTTGTTTTAGTTATATTTAGGGAAATAGGGACAGTTCTGATCAAACCACTTTTTCAATAACATTAAATCAGCTTATGCTTCTCGTCTCACATCCGCCCAATGTATTTCCTTCCAGAAAAATAAAGTGTGTCGTCGGCCAAATCATATGTTATTTTTCCGTTTAAGATTTAGCTTGGCAACTATTATTTATATATAATAAGAACAGCGAATTGGCCACCAAAGTGGTACTCCCTTGAACTACACCGTACGTAGTCTACATCTAATTGCAGTCGCTACTAATCATTACAAATTGGGAGACATGATTGTTTTCCTGATTGGTTAAAATAACTTTGAAACCAGGTAAGAGCATTGCCCCTAACACCATAATTGTTCTAATTTATTCCATTAAACTTATTTCTATCAACAGAGTCTAAGGCTTTTTTGAGGTCTAAAAAGATTAGCTTTGATTTTTTGTTTTCTGATATTGCACTATTTTAGATTCTTAATTTAAATCAAACAATGCACTCCGAAATACTCCTGTCGTCCCTAAACCCATACTGACACTGAGAAAGTAACATTATTTTACCTGGAGGAAAATGTACATGCTGTTCCTTAACTACCTTCTCCATGACCGTAGCAAAGACACTCTAAGAGGGATATCGTACGGAAGTTGTTTTTGTGCAGGAAAGCTGTTTGACTAGTGCAAAGGGTACACTTTAGCCAACTTAAAAAATGTCAGGGAGTAATTCCCTGGGTTATACTTAAATTGATCCAATAGAGCTTGGTTTCTATAAAAGAGCTTAAATTGTCCCTTGAGGACCCGTGCAGAAACGGCCATCATGACCCGGGGCAGAGCCTCCACTGAAATTTGTCATCTGCCGTATTATGTCCAGTTCTGTCACCGTACGTAACGTAAATGTCGCATCCAGTCCTATGGTCCGCTGATCGCTCACCACTGCTGGAGTCCCCTACCGGGTTAATTGTAGTCGGCAAAAAAGTTTTCCCAACCGACGCAAAATAATTATTGGAAATCATTTGCTCACTTCGAGTAATTTTATCGTTAGTAATGTTATGAATTTGTCGGCAGAAACTTTCGTATTGGAAATGTATCCCTGGTTTGCACCCTACCCGCCAATTCGTTTACTATTCCCCAAAACATTTTAGGGTCTTTTCTGTTTTCAGTAATTTTAGAACGATAATATTCTCTCTTAGCGTGTTTTAATGATGTGCTTAGAGTTTGTCTATAGTTGTGGTAATAATGTTTTAATGACACATTAAAAGGTTGTTTTTTAATTATTTTACTTAACTTATCCCTCGCTCTTATTGAACAAATCAATCCCGCAGATATCCATGGCTTAAGTTTCTTAGATCTAGTAGATATTTTATTACTTAACTTTGTGGCATTCTCGATTGATTTCTGTACTATATCGTTAAATAGTGTGGAACAAGTATTGGCCTCCAAGGACTCAAGTACGGGTTCCCAGTGGGCGCGTGTCAGGTTGTCAGCAAGTAACATTCGGTCTACGTACGTAGCTGTATCAGTCTGTGTCTTGTTAGTGGCCGTAGGTCCGGTTATTGTCAAAACAGTGCTGTAATGATCTGTGAGGCTTGTCTCGACCACAGCTGCTCTAACTCTACTCATATCTCTATATCGTACAAAAATGTGATCGAGACAAGACTGAGTGTTTTCAGTTACTCTAGTAGGTTTGTCTACACATTTCACAAGTCCCGTTCCAAGTAAACAATTCATGTATTTATCCGTCAGCACTTCGTTCTTAAGCAAGTCTATGTTTATGTCTCCTATCAATACACACATTTTGTTTCTAAACGTTCTCGAATAATAATTTTCTAACTCATCTATAAATAAGTGTAAATTGCTATCAACAGTTCTGTAAAGTGCAAGTAAGTTGAACTGTTCTCCTAAATAAATAAAATCTAAACTAATTCCAAACACCTCCCCCAACGTAATCTGCGTGGCAGTGGCAGTCAATCGCTTGTTTACATAAAGTATCGTCCCGTCATTCCGGTTCCGTTCCTTATCTGTAAAGTAAATGTCAAAGCCATCAATGCTCATCCCCTCCACCCCATCACTCAGCCAACACTCAGTCATAACTAATATATCCAGATTAAAGTTCAAATGGCTTAACTAAATCATCAGTTCATCTATGTTTTTTGAATAACTCCTAATATTACAGTGATATATTTTTAGTTTGTCGTGACTATTGTTGCTACTACAAAAAATTATTGAGAAGTGAAAAATCTGGGATTTGTATGCATGAGTTAATTTCAATTAGATCATTATCGCTGCCCTCTATCGGATCCATAGCCCACGACGCCCACCTGCCCAGTGAACAGTACTAAATTAATTTAATAGTCATGTTTATGTTTTAAGTTATACCACTATAATATGAAAAAGATCTAAGTTGGCATGGGGGGTGGGGGGGGGGGGGGGTGGGGGGGGGGGGGGGTGGGGGGGGGGGGGGGTGGGGGGGGGGGGGGGTGGGGGGGGGGGGGGGTGGGGGGGGGGGGGCATAAATCTGACAACTAATATATTTATTTTTTGGCTACAAACTTAAAAAAAGGTTAGATCCAACAAGTGTGAGATATGCTTTTTAAAATTATTGAAGAACACAATTTTGGAGCACATTTAAACTTAAAAGAGAACTGTTAGTGAATCTTCTGTTACTTTGCTGGCCTAATATATATTTGATGCCAAATTAAGGAAGAAATATCCATAAAATTTTTTTCAGATTCTGATAATGCATCTATTGCTGAAAAGATAAAAACTAATTCAAGATAATTTAAATCTTTGAATTTAAAATGCACCTTAAGGACTTCAACTTGAACTGGTTGAAATTGATGCAAATGAGAACTTGATGTGATTACTATAAAAAATACAACATGAATAAAAAGGCTTCTTATATTTTACAGGATACTATAAGATGTATTTCGATGGCTAGGTTTATTCATTAGTTGTAGTGATTAATAATATGTAACAGTTAATCCAAAAATTTGACACATGGTCGTTTTAAAATATTTAGTTTCAGGTAACGAATTAATGATGGGAACAAACTATTTAGCGATTGAATGCTTTCTTTTTTATTTCCGTTCGCAAACCTCTTAAAATAACTATTTTAAATTTAATAGTACAACAAAACTTTGTGATAAACACTTAAAATCTATTTTGACGATATTGGTATTAAAGTACGAGACAAAATGGACTGGCAATTTTTACTAAAACAAGTAAACACATCTCTCAAACACACGAGAATTACAAGGATGACTCAACATGTATATATTATTTATATTTTGTCAAAAAAAGTCTAAAGAATATTAATATTAGTAAATAAATGTTTGTGTTGTAAAAGGACATCTTTTAAATTTATTTCAGAAGCATAATAAATGGCATAATTCCTAGTAGTTAATATTCATATCTACTTATTTTTCTTTTCAATAAAATACATGTGAATGTACTTGGCCCACCTACCAGTAATCAATTTGTCCTCAGACGAAACATTTTGGTCACCTTGTTGTAAAATTGTACTGGATATTTTGAAACTCTATACATTAGGACCAATAGACAGGATTCACTCCATGCTTTATATGAAGTCGAATTTAATGTTTACACTTCCATATGGAAGGCTGAGATGAGAACTTGCTAAATCTTGACTAAATATCCAGTTTACTAGTATTAAAAATAATATTTCATAATTGTGATTAAATCAGACCACTCTTTTATGTCAAATTGATTATTATAAGTAATATTAAATACTGTGCTGTAAATAAAAAGTTTTCATCATCTGGAAAGTGCTGTAAATATCTTATAGTCCTTACGAATGAAGAAATGAACACGATCGTCAGTATTAAAGCGATAAGGTATGTACAGTTTGCATTCAATTCTGCTGTGAAAACATTAATCATAGAGTACAATGAACGTCACCCTTACATGTAATGTATACACAATCAGTGTCAGAGGCTGGGTCATACAGCCCTGAACATTGCTCTACATGTGACTGTGTCGTGTCCAATTAATAAAGAGCCAAGAATGTGTACATACCGTGAATTTATTGCTGAACAATTGTATCATATAATATTCTTTATTTAAAAAGATTCAAAGACCGTTTCTGAGTTAAATTTAAATTCAAATACATTGAGAAAATTCAATCGTTTCGGTACATACACAACGCTAACGAGTTCTACCAAGCCAAAATTGAATGCAATTTACATACCTTGCTTTTATTTTCAATTTAAATGCATTAAACATCCATATCAGTTTTAGTCTGCAGTTAAAAGTCTTTCTGTAAATAAAATAAAAACACTAATAATGTACAAAAATTATGGTATCATTATTATTAACAAGAGGATTTATCTTTTATATACTCGTATCACATGGTATATTACAACAAAGTTCTCTACAACTTGTGGCGACTATTTTAAAAAGAACAATTTTATTAGTTCTACTGACTTGAAATTTTAGATTTGTCTGTAACATAGGTACTACGATTATACTAATACAGACTATTTTGACTTGATATTTTTTATAGTTTTTATTACATATATTAAATAATAATGGAACATAAATAAACGTGTTGTGTTATAATTTGTCATAAAGAAAAACTAACATATCACAATATTATATGGTTGACACTAACAATATATTGCAGAGGGACCATGTAGTCTTTAAGTGCATAGGTTTACTAGCTTATTAGAATGTTTACCTTATAAGGAAATAAAATTTCGGTAAATCCAGTATTAGTGCAAACGAAAAATGCTCTACTACTACAGTTAAATCCATCAAAATTGTAACCCTCATGATCTTTTGAATATTGTTTTGCTCTATATCTATTTTTTACTATCATCTTTTACTTTCATTTCTGCATTTTTTACTGATTCTGTCGATGTCCAATAATCCTTTGATTGTAAATCGCCCGGCTTTTTACTATGTAAATGGCCCCTAAAGAAATATTTGTTAAATAATTTGATTAATCCAAAGCATTATTTTCCGATAATAAAATGATGCATTGTACTCTTTTACAGGCTTTTTGCTAACAAACTCCCATACTAACAGGTTACTGTCACAAAAACCCATATGGAGTACCGGGTTAAAAATAGTATTTTATTTTACTGTGCAAATAACTGCTGTTTTAATACTTAAGTTGTTTATAATTTGATATTTTTTCGTTACGATGTAACAGAGATCTAAAACAACAATTGGCTCCAGTGTAAAGCTTTTTCAGTACGCTAACTTCAAGTCATGCACATCAAATAATCATTAGCTCTTTTTGATATATGAACTTGGAATTACTAATATGATGCGTAGTGACATAATAGTGATAAATATTACGTCATAGAAATTACATAGCAAGTGTAAGTTTTAATTTGAGTCCTCTTATCATAGAAAATGTTGTTATTACACCAATAAAAGCGTATATAGGTGCTTAATCATACTTTCGCCCAAGGCTTTGCATCGTTAGTAAAACTTGATTACGCACCGAAACAATTTAGGTCATAATGAGGGAAGCTACTATTACATCAACCGTTAATCGGGAACTATAGAACTCACTGTATACGATTTTATGCCACCACGTATGTCAACTGTACACTAATGGAATACATATGTGTTTATTTGTAATTTGTTTTACTTAAGTTTGACGATAGACGAAGTGCCCAAGGCAAGACGTAACACTATCAGACTGAAAATCTGCGATCTAATTTATAACAGAATTCAGTCCAGATAAAGGTTACGCTTACATTGCTTTCATCGCTTTTTGATATCCATTAATGAGCTTAGGCATATTAAATTTCAGCAAGAGTAGGGTCTCACTAGTCCTGAAAAACTCAAAATGGAAGCAACCAGGATGTATTCATTAAGCTACAAACCTCACTTAAATTGCTTGCCTTGACATTCAAACAAACCTCAGAATTTTTAACTTTGAAATAATTTTCTTTTCTACCAAAGATGATTAAACATACGTGACTTCTGCTGGGGGCTTAATTTTGACTTAAACTATTCATGTTTATAAATTTTCAGAGAAAGTTCTATTTCATGTCAAGATTTTTTCGAAATTTCCTTCCTTACAAGTTTTTTGAACCATCAATAAATCGAGGTGGAAAATATTAATTTGTTGGGTAAGCTTATTGAACATTTTCAGATACTCAAATCATCATTAATTTGAGAAATTTCCAAGCATAACACACTTATAAAATTTTAATGCACCCTTATCTCTAACATTTACATTATTAAAATTGTCCTAGGCTCTTTATTTATAAAACGTTTTTACTTTTTTCTCTGTTAGTGTGCCTACTCCACATTTTGGCTTTGTAGGCAGACCTTATTCGGTTCATCAAAAGTACCGGTAATCGAATTTTTTCATAAGCACTAGTCAGTTCCTAGTTTCAGGTTTAAGCCAAGTTTAAGTCAGTTCACAATATTTCTTAGATATGTAACAACTAGTAACAGGTTATCAAATTCCCTGATATGAAGTTACATAATTTTTTAAAGACTCATGCAATTTGTGTGGATAAGTGAAATGGTTATAATGGTTATATTTTTAATTTATCTCTATGCGAGTAACGGATGAAAGCTCTTAACAAAGTTTCATGAATTACAGTAGTACTCACATACTGGCCTTTGATTTCCAACATTTTTGCTAATAAGGGATTCTTGGCAATATGCTTATAAAATTGCAACTATTTCATTGATAATAAATTGCGTTTCCTTTTTATTTTAATAATTAAAATAATTATTAAGTCATCAAAATGAAGTTCGAGCTTATTTTATCCATCAGTTATCTTCAACAAGCGGTGAGCGGTATGCCATCTTTGTAATTTGGACATACATGGTAAATTTTCCCATGAGGACCAGACAGATTGTTTTTCGGTTTATTGTGGAACTGCTGAAATCTTAGACTTGTAGGCCTCACGGTGTGCTTCTGGAGTGCGCAAAAGGCCCTAGAGCCTTAAGTGCATGAAAACACCTCCCGCAAATAATTTAAACAGATGCCGAGATGCACGTGTCGGATGTTTTTACACCGACCCCTTCCCTAATCGAACTACGTTATCACCGACAATGTTGATTGGATTTCTATTATCAAATCACATGGCTAGAGAAATTAATTTTCAACTGAACAACCCCGATTGTATCTCTTATCAAATTTGACTTCCACATAAACCGCTGTTTTACTACCATACAATTCCTACATTCCCGGACCCTTTCTTAAGAAATTACATTATTAACTTTACCTATGTTTTGCCAAAACTACTTAAATTTTAAAATATTTTCGTATATATTTTCCCTCGTTGCATTAATACGTTGTGCTGTCAGACAGGCAGGAATTAAATTTTTTCAGCCCCTAAAAGTGACAAGCTTTGCTTACGTGAAGTCAATGTGAAGCTAAAATTTGGTCTAGATATCTAGCTTTTTTAATTTTCTCGTGTGACAAAATATTAAAAACTTTATTTTAAATAAGGTTACCGTTTAGGAAAATTAGTTAGTTTTCTTTGATGAATATATGCACTTGTATGTCCAACCGTAGTGCTTTGTTTCTGTTTGATTTTTATAGTCGAAAAAATAATCCTAACACACTAGTATTTAGGTTACAGTTTTATACATTGATAATTTATTTTACAAAACTGTTACAAAATTATGGCTAGCATCAAAATAAAATAAATCCCTTAATTGAGCGGCTTGAAAATGTATAAACTATAAAATATTAAAATATGATGCCAACGTTTTGACTGCAAACAAATAGGATATCGGATTGGTTGTATAAAACAAAATACCCTGCTCTTTGGAAACTGAAACTTTTTAAAAAGTGGAATACAAACAAATAAATTTAATAATAGCCAAAAATTGTGAAACAAGAATAAAAATCTATAGAATAGATGTTTAACAAATTGTAATTAATCTGTTATAGTAACTTCATTATAAAACTCTGTAATTTAATTTATAATCGTTATATCTTCTAAGGCGAATCAATGAATTGAATTACATAATAAGTGCTTTAATTTAAAAATTTAAATAGACTCATCTCCTTAAGTTTTCTCTTATATGCAAAAGTTATACCTTACGATATGAAATGAAAATATATGAAAAAGATACAAAAGGGCAATTGGTTTTTAAAGCTTTTGTTAAAATATAGATATAGTTTTGCGATAAAAGTAATATAAATTTGTTCCTATTTTAAACTCGCTGTTTCAATATATGTATCACAATAAATGAAAATAAAACAGTTGCGTTTGAATTTGTCTTTCCCAGTTATTATATTGAGTCATGATCTGTTTATAAAACTGTAGTAAATTATTTTGGGTTAGGAATAGGGAACGTGTGATTCGAAATACAAACCAAAACTGATTTAGCAATGCATTTCCCCATTCTCATCGATTGCATAAGGTGAACCACTTCACACTACACCAGAGCAGAATCTTCTGACCTTACACAACAAGCTTACCTCACTGTAAGTTATTTTAATAAACAATTGATGTACACGCATGTAGTAATGAAGGTTCTTGATGTAACTGAACAATCTTATAATATTTAACAATAACCATCAGCAATAGTTTTACCAATTATATATAGTTTTAATATTATATTTATATTGTATTTCCAAAAAATCAAATGCTTTTAATGGCCAAGATAAGAAAAAAATCTACGATTTAAAAAATAATAATTGTTAAAAGGAAGTATATTTTACACAAATTCTCTCGTTTATGCTTTAAAGAGAATAACAAGTTATTGGGAAGATGAAGGATGAAATGGGAGGATTAAAGTATAAAACAATGGTTCTTGTATACTCAGATAGTATTTCTCTCGGCCTGACTCATTCAAACCAAACTGTAAATATAATCTTAAATCAGTGTTAGCTAATTATATATTGAATCTTGAAGTGGCGATGATTGGTATTTTTAACTATGTATCTGATAGTGATATAGTCACTATTTATATGTGTAGCAATCGGTTTTAAATGAAGAGGAAGGTAAAAATGTTTTTGACATAATACTGTATATGATTTTTATATTTTTAGCCCATTACGGTATTATTACCTCCATAAAAAAGAGAATGACTTTCGATTTCTTACTCGTAAATTTAATATTGTATCTATTGATTTCAAGAAACACCAGGCCTTTACTTAAACCATATACAAATTTATTACAGCCATCATTATGTGTAGGCCTACATGATCTGAGCAATTTGGCCACTACAAAAATTATATTGTAAGAAGCCATAATTTAAATCAGATTTGTCGTTTTTTTAAACTGACAAATTCCTTAAGTTTTATATCATAGTTCCTGTACGATAGATACTCTATTTACAGTGAAGATTATAATATTTCTAGTAAGATTTGGCGAATGTATTTAATAAAAACAAATTACTGGTGCTAAAGGCAAATCTTCGTTTGAAGTCTTATTTTCAGCTATTTAAGGTTTAACTCAGAAAATTAGTATCGAACTTTGCAAAATAAATACTGGGCTAGAGAAGACATCTTTCAAGCAAAATATCATCATTTGAAGATCAATGATGACAGGTATTGCCAATTCAAAAGTAATGTAATGTAGGATAACTCCTCTCTTTTTCAAGACTAGATGCACATAAGCTATGGTAGATTGACATATTGACTCGATTGAAATACAAAAGCAATGAAAGGCTTAATTTGGGAATATTTACAATCATAATGGAAGTTAAGACAAACTAGGAATACGCCACACTTATGATCATGTAACAGGTTTTCATGCGAGTTTATAACTCGTTTCATTATGCTATAAGTGTTAATACCTTACATTTTTAATGTCATATGATTAACATCAGTTTGCTTGGAAATCAGATTATACCATTTTTATCGTAGCCAACATAGTAAACCCTAAAGATCAATTTTAAAATGCGCAATACACTTAATCGTGATGCTTAATATTGATGCTCAATCACTTAATTTTGATGCTGCTTAAATACAAATAAAGTTTCTTGCAACATTTCAAACCTATAAAAATATTTTTTCGTCACGTATAGTGCTGACAACTTTCAGTCCTTAGAGTGCTAAGCTTTGCAAACTCTCAGCGGATAAAACCGAGTGCATTGTCTGATTTTATCGATATTTATTACTCGTATTAAAAAGGGTATTTATTACTCGTACTAAAATATTTCTGATTCATAGGCCTTATTGCTGTTACACAATTAATGCAGTGATTAACCTTGGGAACAGTCAATTCACTGGTTGACTATTTATGATTGTGTAATGTATATGTACAGAATGCATATGCAATGTGTGAAATTAAAGTTCGCTATGATTTCCCCTAGGAACTCAACAAGTTCACAGACAGAGGTTGGAAAAATGTAAGTTTGAAAACATAGTATAAATAAACGATAATATTTAGTAATATTTTAGGTTTATAAGACCGATAGCCCATAAAATGTCAATGGAACCCTTTATTTTTATTCAAAGTCCCTAGAAGGGCTACTTATTTTATTGTTTTCATAGAATACAATTTTTATTAAATAAAATTTTTCTCAACTAACATTTTGTGATGCTTATCACATATAACAAGCACACTCGAGAATCTTCTTTAAGTAGGACCAGACAAAGTAATGCATCATATAGATTTGTGATGTTGGGAGTGATCGATTTTTTCCCTAAAAATACGAGGTCATGTGAGGATCATGTGAGGTTACTAAGAAAAAAGGTAAATTACAAGTAACGCTACGAAGTCAGACATATGATATTTCTTCATGAAAACAATAAAGTCTAAAGGTAGTGACTAATGTTACGTGAAATGAGTACTTTTTAATAAAATTATGTTTGTTATATTTTTATCCAAGCAATATAAAAGAAGATTTTTGTAAATCTGTCCTCTAGAATTTGTGTGATTAACTATCAAAGACCGTAATTTATCCAATATCAGCCTTATAAAACTTAGAAATTTGCAATATGATAAGAACAAATAGTATGCAACGTAATATTAAAACTTTCATATTGGATAAAATTGTTTATCTTAACTAAATCATGAAAAGGAATACAGATCGCAAACACATGTTTGAGGGGAAAACTGATGAAATAGAAGAAAAAAATAGAAGCAACAAAAATATTGTATTGGCTTACATGTGTATTATTAAATTTCAATTCGCTTGCAAGATAAATATTCATAAATATCAATACTAGGCTGCAACAGCTGTAATGCAAGGACAATTTGTGTGAAATTCCGGTTCACCAAGCTTTGAACATCGCTATATATGTGACTGGCCTATTGGGAAATTTTGATAGGAAAACGTGATCTGCGTTTCTAAATTGTACACAAATTGGAAAAGATCGTATATATTTGTTTTACATATTTCATCGGAAGTATTCTATTCTTGTTTCTTTTTTATTTCTTTTATTTAAACTTTTGGTACAAATAAACATTTCTGAAACACTGCATTAAATTTTAACATAACCGTAAACATAAACTTATTAAGCATAAAATAAAAGTAAAAAAATAATATAAAATATCCAGCTATATAAATAATCTACGACCTCAATAATTACTTCATTATATTGCCGTACGTGTGGTGGATAGACTACCTCTACAGGACAGTTCTTGAACTTTAAGATCTCTTATACAATATCATCTTATTGAGAGTCCCCTAAGAAGCCGAAACGTGTAATTACACTTCTTATTACGAAAGCGTACCTTTATACTACTAGGTTCCAAGTGCACTCAAAAACGAAGGGAATGGCGTTTCAAATGGTGCTGTTTTCATGATATTGTCATTCTCAATGACACATTGTTCAAAATGGTCAAATACTTTTAATACGTACAGTTTGCTGTACTGAAGCCCTCCGTTAACTACCCATCAAAATAAAATTAGTCACTGTTTGCTTAATATATCGGGTGCACGTTGGAATTATTCTCTTATCATCAGCACTAAAACTAACTCTTGCATACCTATTAGGAGTCATAAAAATTCACGAAGGGAATCATCAAAAGTTCCTTTGATCATAAAAATGCACTTAATTTGTACTTAAAATTCAATTTATGCTTAATATTGTATTTTATTTTGGCTATTTCAATCACATGAGGTAGATATTTCAGTGGGGATGAAAAAAAAACTTCCACTACCGTATATGAAGATCTCAATAACGATTAAATACGTCAAAATCATAGAAAATATTAAAAAATCTGTGTTTATATTTATAATTTTTTGGTTCGCAGAATCTTTTACAAATAAAATAACTTAAACTAATAAATATCTTAACCAAAAAATAATTATAACAAATAAATGCCAGAAACAACAAGGTTCAAAAGAGTTGGAAGTAAAATATTGTAAATTTTAACAAATAATTGAATTTTAATTTCAAAGAGGGAAAAGAGAATAATTTTAGCTTTAACCCGTACGGTTGCCTTGATTTTAAAATATATTGTTGTGCAATTCAACATTACTTACAATAAGCATATTAGTAATGTTGTTATTCGGGCCTAAATGGTAAATACCTTTTAATTTGAAGCTATTTCATTTTGATTCTTTTGAATCGCATGTTCATATAATGGTCTCTCACAATTTTAATAAACAACACCATGCCTATGATTGGTCAATCTTACTCTTAATGGAGTTTTATATATATATATATATATATATATATATATATATATATATATATATATATAGATAGTTAGATATATAGATAGATAGATAGAAATAGATATACGTAAGCATAAATACTTTACATCACAGACTACCATTTTCCGGAGCAGAATACATTACATACTGTTATTTATCGTACAAATTGTTACTTCGGACAGACCAATAATACGATGCGGGGTCTATAACATATCCGTACATGAATGGATACTAATTTTTGATACCATTACTAAAAGGAATGATTATACTCAATATAAACTTCTTTTATTCTGAGCATTTCAACATTTAATCTATTTTGAGACAATTCATAGAGTCTTCAAAGCCCAAAGTATTTCAAAGCCCAATAAAATTTTATATTGCGGCTTTTTTGCAGATTCTAAAGAGGAAAATATACTTTTTTAAATTTATTTAACTATTTGTTACTTAGATAATACTAAACGTGTTTCAAAATTAAATGAATATATTAAGGTTATATAATTTATATATATGAATATCTCCATATATGTAGAAACTTATTGAATCCCGCTTAGGGACATCAATACAGACAACATTCTCAAGATCGCATTAAACTGCGACAAACTCAAGAACTGATGCGACGCTAACAACACGATTTGTGGCTGACAGCTGATAGAGTGAGTGATTCATTTTGTTTCTCAGTCTAGACGGAATTCACCCTGCGACAAACTGGAGAACTGTTGCGTTGCTTACAACACGATTTGTGACATACATCTAATGGAGTGATGTTTTTTGTTTTGTTTACAAAATGTTTATTAAAACTAAAGAACTTATGGTAGTTTGAAATAACAAATAGGCATTTAAATTTACAGGTATATCATTTTAATTCAAATGAATAATATAAACTTAAATTTATTATGTATTTTTAATACTCTAAAATTAAATATACTATAAATGTAACAAATTACCCCCCAAAATAAATTCCTTTCAGGCAAGATATTACATGGAGAGAATATCACGAATACTTCTACATTACTGTCCAGAAACAGTAATATGTGTTCAATATAATTCTTAATTTCTGGTCAGATTAAACCGAAAACTTGATTATTCACAACTTTCACAGGATACTTTGCTCTATTGACTTAAATCATTTCATATAAAATATGATGTAGTTATAGTATAAAATGATTATATTTGAATTTTTTTCTCGGTAATGTCTTAATATTTTCCACAAATTATGTTATGCGTTATCATTTTCTGGTTTAGCATGTCTTGGCAATTAATCAAATTACTAGTATAATTTTGATAATACCAATTAAAAACTATAATAAACATTATTATAAATGTTATAAAGCACGATATTATTTGGCATCCCAAATACATACAATGATCTGTAAAAACTTAATATCTAGTATATAACTAGTTCTATGTTCCTTTACTCAGCCTCTTTATATGTTTAATAAAATATTATAATCAAAATTAAAACATTTTTTTATTTAGCTATTCATTATACTAATATAAAGAAACCCCTGTAATGTGGAGTTAATAACATTTAATATATTATATACTAAATCTGGAGCTCAACAACTATCCTCTAACTGACTTAGGTAATCCAATTTTAACTTTTCTCTTCTTCAGTGTACTAACTCATTTTATTGTAAATTATATACGGTATGTCGATATTCATTATAATATCCACTAAATTCAGAATACCAATAATAAAAGTATTCGTAACATATCAACAACAAAAATGATAATAGTAACTTTAATAATAAAAACTAAATACAAATTTAACACGGGTAACTCATAAATAATAAAATATCAAAGATATTATGTATATGGTGCAAAAATAAAAATTCAAATTAAACATTATAAACTACTTTTTATCTGAGAACAGAATTTAAAAAAACTGTCTGAAATTGCAAGTCATATATAAAATGGTAGTTGATTAAAATGTTTTTATGAATGCCTAAACCTTTCTCTGTTCTGTTCACTTATAGAATCCGTATTGTAACATGTTGCAAGTTATGGGTAAAGTAAAATAAGACTTGGTTCCCATTACTTTCAATTCGAATAAAGAAATTTCTTAACAACTTATAAACAAAAATATGTTTATTCGGCAATTTTTTCCCTGTGTTGAGAGTTTACAAGGAGTGTGAGACATTGATTTCCGGCTTGAACATCGCTCTGTATGTGACTGTGTGGTGTAGCATTAATACGGAGCTCGAAATCTGCATAGGCCTGTCTTCATAAACATAACATAAACATAAACTCTGTTTCTCATTTCTGGTTGTAATTTTTATAGGTAGTTCTATAGCATATTTTAATAATATTGATGTTTTTAATATTACAGATGTTTCAAAATTATAAATAACATGAACCATAGAGAGTGGGAAATCCAAGTCTTGTTTACCATAACATTTCTTCATACAATTCGAATGTATATTACAGTATGTTTGGTTTTTTCACATTGTTATCTGCGCAAATTATAGTGGTATATGATTTAGAATATACTAAGGTTTCTATATAGGCCATCGCCTACTATACTTAGACAAAATTCAACGATTTGGAATTTTAAATTAATATTGAGTTATTCGATACTAAAATAAACTCTTAAGTTATAATATAGTTTTTTATTATATTTATAAATACAAGGCTGAAAGTTTTTCGTATACGGTTATTTCGTTTCCAAGCTTTCATACGTAATAGTAAAATTCTAGAACCACAAATTTTAATAAACCAGAAATGAAATGCGCAGTTATTTCATTTTCATATCCTAAAGGAAAATGTATCAATAAGATTAACAAAACAGATTTTAGATATTATTTTTTTAAATTTAATATTTAAAAAATTAAGGCCATGTTGCTGTGAAATATCTTGGCAGCAATTCTCATGTAAGGGAGGAACATTGTTCCCGAATGCTAACTCAGCTATTTTGTATTCTTTTGTATTCCTATCTTCCAGCCTAAAGACGACTGTTCGATATTTACATACGTTGTTCTGTAATATATTCTCGTTTTTCTGTGGTATAAAGTTTTTAATCGATATCGATATCTACGTTATTCTATTTCGCTAGGTTGACTTCACTTACACAACATAAGGTAGGAAAATTATATAAAGGAAGTAGATCAAGCTTCCTGTCAATCTGTTTTCGACAATTTGTGCTAGCAACATAATAATAAAGAATAATCATTGTTTCATATACACTATGTGGACTCAAGTACGTGGTGGTAAAACGGTAGGGAAGAGTGCAAATTTTACGTTTTATCTTTTATAAAAATCTTGTTATAAAAAGGAAGTCAATATTTTTAGCTACATTCTTAAGTTATACTTATTATGATTACCTAACTCAATACGACTCATCAAAGGTTTTATTTATAATAATTATATTTTCTTAAATAAATTCTGTACAGAAAGGGAAAATATTGATAATGTATAATATTTGTTCACTCTTGATCATGGTATTGCTAAATATAATAAAATAAACGGCTCTTTACTACGAACATATAATACTACGTCACACTACGTGTTGTGTTACAAGATATTCTGAGGTAGCGTGAACAATTTCTATATTTAGGGTCAATAGTTAATTTTAAGCTCGAGATAATGTGTACACACTTAGATCATCTTAAAAAAGATGTTCCTTCCTCCGGCAGACAAAGGAGAAATGTTTGTCAGTATTACGAGCAATAGGCTTCATTATTGATCAGAAAAATTAAATTTTTTGACATGCATCATTTTAGAACTCATTTGTATAAATTGAATTTTATGTCTATAGATGAAATTTCATAAAATATCTTGCTACATGATATATTCATATTAAAAATATGGATTACATTTATTAAGAGAGTGTTTAAATCATATAATTTCCTGTGACCTAAGGTAGGTCCTGCAATATGTACGTGTCATGAAATAAAATCTTGTCAACGATATTTAGCTCTGTATTTCCTTTATGATATACATTTTCTTTTTACCTATCAATTAAATCAAATGTTAATATTTCATATGTTTTTATTTATTTTCTTTCCAATGTTATTTGTTATGCTTTCTCGTTTTTACGATGGTTACTCATAGTTCTCGTGTAAAAGTATTTGCTAACACTTAGGGAAATCATACAGAGTGACATGCACCTCAGTGCTAACTGTATACAACAAAACCTCATGCAAATTCCAAGCCTGAAGGTCATTTTATTTTATCTTTAAAACAGTCCGGCAGACCGACAGTCACACAAAAAAAATTTCTTTTATTACATAATTTCAAGTAATTAGTGGAATAAGGCTTCTATTGTAGGTTCTCCTTTGTTTAGAATTATCACATAACGGCAGGGTTATTTATGTTATATGAAAAAATACGGCACTAATAAAGGTAATATACTGTATATGTTACATATTACTAGACATTTAATGTCTTCCAGGCAGGAAAAAATAAGACTAATTTGGAGGGAGGGTAGCAGATATGTATGTATTTTATGTCTTGTTCTTTTGCTTATTTGCAAATAATAGTAGATTTCCATTTAATATAGCGTCGGGTATATCGACAAGAATGGCAACCTAAAAACTTTTTATCAGCATCTGAACTTGGAATTTGGTTAGGCTATAATTTAGATCTGACCAGAAGGTTCTTCAGATTAGGGGCATTACTTAAAATAATTCTCGGGGGTTTTGAAAACAAACTATTTGTCAAGGGGGTTGATTCTAAAATGTTGTAGGCCGTTGTTAATATATTATTAGTTTTATGTAGCCCCGGGAAATATTGTGTAATTAATTTAGGATCATCTGTATAATTTTTCTTGTTCCTGCTGCTGCTGTTATTTTTTTCTATTTGTGAATTTGATTTCTAATAATCTTGGTAGGGTAGTTCCTAGCAGTAAAAGCTTTAGATAATGTTTTTATATAATGATGGTAATCCGAGTTGTTTGAACACAAATGTTTTGCTCGATTTGATAGGATTTTTGGTATGGACTTTTGAAAGTGAACAGGATGGCAACTGTTATAGTGTAGGTAATGCATGGTATTAGTTTCCTAACTAATTCCTAGTAACTAACTAAGTCAAAATTACCTTTTGGATTAAATAAGAAATGATCTGTTAAAAATATTCTAAATTAATCTAGCAAATCTAAAACAATGTATTGTGTATATTTAAAAACTAGCGTATATGAAGATCTCAATAACGATTACATAGGTCAAAATTATAGAAATTATAGAAAATATAAAAAATCTGTATTTTTAATTATAAGTTTTTGATTCGCAGAATCTTTCACTAATAAAATAACTTAAACTAATAAATATCATAACAGAAAAAATAATTATAACAAATAAATGCCAGAAAGAACAAGGTTCAAAAGAACTCTAAGTAAAATATTGTAAATTTTAACATATAATTGAATTAAATTTTAAAGAGGGAAAAGAGAATAATATATGTATATATATATATATAAAATATAATATATATTAATATATAACCTAAATATACTTATTTCATTTTGAAATACTTTTAGTACTTATTAAGTAACAAATAGTTTAATAAATTTAAAAAAGTTTATTTTCCACTTTAGAATTTGCAAAAGAGCCGCAAAATAAAATTTTATTGGGCTTTGAAATACTTTGGGCTTTGAATACTCTATGAATTGTCTCAAAAAAGATTACATGTTTAAATGACTTTACAATTATAAGCTTCTTTTATTCTGAGAATTTAAACATTTAATCTTTTTTGAGACGATTAATAGGGTCTTCAAAGCCCAAAGTATTTTAAAGGCCAATAAAATTGTATTTTGCGGCTTTTTTGCAGATTCTATTATATATATATAAAGCGGAGCAAGTACTTTTTGCGATTCAATGTTTATTCAAATAAATTAAATTCGGCTATTACCATTTATACAAATTTAATGAATGTAAATAGAAGTCATTTGACACGTATTTGGTCTTCCGATCATATGTTAGTTTGGTTATTTAAACAAATATGTGAAAGAAACGGCCAAATACAAAATAATTGAATCGTAAAAAGTGAGGGCTCTGTGGTGTAATGGTAGCACATTCACACGGCAAGTGAGAGATCCGAGTTCGAGTCCCGGCGGAGCAAGTAATTTTTCCGATTTATTGTTATTGAAATATATATATATATATATATATATATATATATATATATATATATATATATATATAGATAGATAGATAGATAGATAGATAGATAGATAGATAGATAGATACACAGATGTATACGTAAGCATAAATACTTTACATGATACCATTTTCCGGAGCAGAGCATTTTGTACATTATATACTGTTATTTATGGTACAAATTCTGTTACTTTGGACCGACCAACAATAAGATGAGGGCTCTATAGTATATTTATACACGAATGGATTCTAATTCTTTATACAATTACTAAAAGGAATTATTATACTTATTATAACCTTCTTTTATTCTGAGCATTTAAACATTTAATCTTTTTTGAGACGATTAATAGAGTCTTCAAAGTCCAAAGTATTTCAAAGCCCAATAAAATTATCTTGTGCGGCTTTTTTGCAGATTATAAAGTGGAAAATATACTTTTTTAAATTTATTTAACTATTTGTTACTTAGACAGTACTAAAAGTGTTTCAAAATTAAATTAATATATTAAGGTTATATAAGGGATATATGAATTTCTCCATATATGTAGTTATACTTATGGAATCCTGCTTAAGGAAATCAATACAGACAGCTTTCTCAAGATCGCATTAAACTGCGACAAACTCAAGAACTGATGCGACGCTAACAACACGATTTGTGGATGACAGCTGATATAGTGAGTGATTCATTTTGTTTCTCAGTCTAGACGGAATTCACCATGCGACAAACTGGAGAACTGTTGCGTTGCTTACAACACGATCTGTGACATAAATCTAATGGAGTGATACTTTTTGTTTTGTTTACAAAATTGTTATTAGAACTAAAGAACTTATGGTGGTTTGAAATAACAAATAGGCATTTAAGTTTACAAGTGTATCACTGTAATTCGAATGAATTATATACAGAAACAGTAATATGTGTTGAATATAATTCATAATTTCCGGTCAGATTAAACCTAAAACTTGATTATTCACAACTTTCACAGGATACTTTGCTCTATTGAATTAAATCATTCCATATAAAATATGGTGTAGTTATATTATAAAATGATTATATTTAAAATTTATTTTTTCGGTAATATTTTCCACAAATTATGTTATGTGTTAACATGTTTTGGTTTAGCATGTCTTGGCAATTAATCAAATTACTAGTATAATTTTGATAATACCAATTAGAAACTATAATAAACATTATTATAAATGTTATAAAGCACGATATTATTTGGCATCCCAAATACATACAATGATCTGTAAAAACTTAATATCTAGTATATAACTAGTTCTATGTTGCTTTACTCAGCCTCTTTATATGTTTAATAAAATAGTATAATTTAAAGTTAATATTGATTTGCAAGATGTAATAAATTATTCTACTGTTTATTTAGATGTTGGAAATTAATTGCACTACCTGCCTAGATTTTACGGCAAAATTAAATCTAAATTATGCGTAAATACAAGCTATTTTCTTTGACAAGTTGTAGGATTAACGTGCTGTGTAGGAATGAAGGGATCAAGTAATCAGGTCCTCAATATAGTTGCTAATTAAGGCTCCAAGAGTAAAAGTTGGTTTAAGTAAATTAATAGATAACCCCGTAATTTATAATTCTTTCGTTGTATATCATTAAGAGAAACTACTGGAGAATTTTCAATGTCATGTATAATTAATTCTACTCTAAACGAAATACAAGACTGAATAGTGTACATTTATAAAGTACATAATACTGAAAAAGTTTACAACTGTAAAATTATTGTTATTTATAAATTTATTTCCTAGCTACAATTATTCATTAATTTATAATCTAGTAAATAATGTCTGTGTATACATTATATTGAGTTCTTGAAACATTAAGATTGAGTGATAGAGAGAAAATAAAAATTATCATATCATCGTAAAAATATTATTTAATATTATTTTGTATGTAGTAGCATATAACAACTCTACTTGTTCCATTTCATGTTTATCTAATAAACCGTCCTAATATAAGCCTAATAATGTTTAATTTGTCACGATACAAAACTATTTCATACATATTTGTCACAACGGAGTTTTTTTAATATTACATACGGAAGCACGTAAATGAAGAGATTACCAGACATTCTTTTGTCAAGAATATATTAAAAGCTATAAGTTATTTAAGAATTTTGAGTTATATAATACATGTTTACGTAATGTATGCACAGCTATCTCTATCTTTAAGTATTAACCCATTAATTTCGCTTTATTTCCATTACTAGGTGGTTCTAAATATTAGTTTAAATTACGCTTTTACATGAGTTGAATTTAAATTACTCAAACTAAGTCATTTGAAAGAATATTCTTTATTTAGTTTACGGAACTGGAAAATATCATTTGCGTGAAATAGTAACAAATCAATAAAATTTCAGGAATTTTTCCAATCAGTATAATCTTACGTTCAACTTATATATCTTTTATAGTTCAATTAATGTTGTTGCCTGCTGCCATCCGTGTAATAAATAGCTATTGTGTAAGTTTTTTTCAAATATTGAATGCATATTCTAATGTACTTTGTACTTGCATGTAATGCTTTTCCGTTAATCAAATAAAATAATCTTTATTTTAAGATAGACAATCATAAGCTAGCATCGTAATCACTACCGATTTTCTGCAGTTTAATGTTTTTACAATTTTGCTTTAATAGTAATATCTGTTTCAATAAATAAGTGCCTATAATATAGCAAGATTTCTGTTTCTCGAATCCAAATAATCAGCAAAGATGCCTCTTTCACAAATTTATAATTATAAGGAAAAATATGTAAAGGTTATATTCCTTAAAAGATTTTTATTTTCTGTTCTTTCAATCCCTGTGAAATAAAGATAACTAACAAAATTATTGGTGATTCATTATGTAAGTAGTGTTCGTGACAGCAAGCAAGAAGTATTAAATGCATTGAATATATAAACATAAGGAATGCTAATGATTATACCTGGTAGTTCGAGTTGATGTTTCTTGCCATTAGTTCTACAAACTATAGTTAGCACAAATAGCAAAGGTATCATACTTAAAGATCTTTCGTTACTCAAAGATTGAAATCTACAAATAAATAAACTGTGGATTAACAAAGCTCATGATACAAAAAGGATAGTTTACAGAAGAACACATGAGATAACCCATTTTCAATCACATTTATAACTTTGTTTACCTTTATCGTTCGAATCTCTAAACCGCTGTTGAATGAGGCAACGTATTTGACTTGCAAATAGATCAATATTCCGGGACAAATTCAGATGGAACAGGGGTGACATTTAAATGTATAAGCTGGACCATTTAAGCTTTCACTCAACAAACTACTATGCTAAGGAAACAGAATTTTTCCGGACATTTGTCATTGTTCAGTGAAACAAAAATCACTATTAGAGATGTAGTCTCGAAAAGTGACAATTTGGTTTTAATTATTTATTTTCATAATTTAACTTAACTTTAGTACCTGAAGATGAATTCCCAGAATTCGAATTGTGCATTGTACGAAAATAAAATAGTTTAAAAACTGTTAAAAAGGTTTATTATTATATACATAAAAAATCAGTAACACTACGTTTCGAGATCTCCAAATTTTATATTTTCTTCAGATAAATAACTAACCTAATACATAACTACAAACTAGGTTAAAATAAACAAATCATAACAAAGCGTTGTAGCACGCCTATGTCAGGAAACACAACCACCATGTGTGTTAACTTCACTAACTCTAAAACATGCACTTATTAAAAACTATACAAAACACTAATCATTAAGACTGAACTACGGAGTACAGGTCACTATACGTCTGTATTCGTCTACCAGCCACCTAAGACTGACCAGAAGCCAATAGCGAATGGTAATCGTTAAAGCAACAAGATGTTGGAAATGTCCGGAAAAATCCTGTTTCCTTCACAATCCTTCCATCGTCAAAAATAAACTTCAAACAAACTATTCGCATTGTATGGGGTGGGTGAACTCTTTTACAAAATTATTCCAACAATTATAAATACGTGTTGAGGCGATGAACATTGTCAGCTTGTATAAGATATGGGAGTGAACGTGTTACGAGTATATTTCAAATGTTTATTTCATATCCAATATTCAATATATTTGTATTTTTAATTCACATTAAACTAAAATCACTTATATATAATTTCACTGCTTTAAAGTACAGTATGATAAAATTTCGTTACAATACCTTACCCTCGACGAAGCCATTCCTCAATTGTCCTGCACAACATTACTTCTTAAAATCTTGATTGTAAAACGCTAAGTAGAATTCATAATCAACTATAAAGATTATTTTTCTAGTGGTAATATTCATCTGCAGTATAATAATATCAGACTGATATCATTATTTAATATCGACAATGTAACTGTGATTCCTTCTTTAGTGATTGTCTAATGACTAACATTCTTATGACTAGTAGGACAGTGATTAATATAACAAAAGAGCGTTTTTGTTCAGACATCGTAATATCTACTCATCATCATCTTGTTGCTTTCATATGGCCTTGGCCGAATACTTCATGGAGACGGAAGCAAGGTCATACCATTGTCACTTTGACATAATGACATAAGCTGTGCTAAAGTATTACAGTTTTGATTGTTTTTATTCAAATTTCGATATAGATTTTCTCTAAGCTGCACGTTTGATTTTCACCAAATCTTTTAACTTTCACCAGAGGTAAGGTTTTGGAGAAATCATGTTGCGTATTGCGTTCTTGAGTAGGAGACAGACTGCTTGAGTGGCGTTCTAAGTTATTGATGTAAGTAGTTAGGTACAAAGTTCCATCAACTGGTAAACCTACCCAAGAAATAGTTTTTTTATACCTTAATGTGAATGAAATATTTAATTCTCCTTAAGATGTAAAGCATTATTTTTTTATTTATTTTTAGTTAATCAATTTATGGAATTAGACATTAGGAGTATAATAAGATTATATTGTATTAAATATTCTGGTATAAATTATTTATTAATCAATTATAACTTTTAAATAATATTTTGCATACATTACACCTAATCCAAAGCGTGTTCTTAATTTGAATCATAAAACTATCCAAAAATGAAAACTATAATCTTACTAGCAGTTGCATGTGATTTGTTCAGTGAAGGCAATTTTATCATTAGTTCAGGTCACCTAATTATTTACGGAGAAGTCAATACCCATATTAAAAATATGGTACCCAGGGAATAAGAGAGAATATGAGAACGGCAGAACGCTGAACTGCGACCGACTCTAGAACTGATGAGTCACTTTCATCACGATTTGTGACTGACAGCTGATAGATTGATTCCTCTTATTCGGTTCTCTAAAGCCCATAAAATCTAACATTACTAAATAAAGTGTTATTTCAGTCTGTTTTATTCAATATGAGTTGTAATACAATTAAAAGTGTATATTGTAGTAAATAATTATACGAATATTATATAATTATAATATACTACACTTTGACTTCCTTCGTCTTTCATTATCACGTGAAATTTTGTATTCTAAAGTTGATGTGATTGATTAACAACATGTACATACAAGTAAAGGAAACAATAAATTTAAGGGTATTTGAAGAAGAAATGTATTATTTAATTTCACCACATAATGTATTAAGTGACAAATTTAATATTTTGATTCATACAGTAGATGATTTGCTTTCATGATTTGACTTTTCGGACACTCTTCTAAGCCTATACGAAAGTAAATTGTTACTAACCTTTATGTAGTCTTAGAAAATAGAAAATAATTCGAACCTATTATATTAAGCTTTCACGTCACAGCCCCTCTCTTATTACCTGGTTCACTAGTTTGTGTGAGATACTTCATTAAAATTGTCCTAACCTAACCAAAGGGTCGGTAAATTTTCTTTGCGGGCAAGCTGCATACATTAAATAATGGGAGTATAAAACTAAAGTTTTTTAAATTTCTATACAAATTTTAATAAATAAATTTGTGTAATAATAAAATAATTATTTTATGTTTGAATAAAATTCGCGGGCTCCATGGTGTTTAAATCCATCATTAACAATGATATTAAATGCATTACTAATATCTAATTTTCAATTATTTTCCAAAATTTTTAATAATTTTTTTTCGGAACATTTAATAATATATTTAATCTTCTCCATTATTTATTTTTATATCTTATCTTATTTATATTTTATCTACGTAAACTGTAATACGGTATGTTTTTACAATATCAACATTTAATTAGTTAATTTGTGCGTTTAAACGTAGTAATATTTGAAATAGTATTGATTTAATATGATTTATTGCCCAATTTCTGTATACTTAAATATTTTTTGTATCATTAAGGTCTTAAAGACAGTAAATTTTGTGTTTTCATAAAATAACAAAAACTTTGATACTACATTGGACCATTGAATTCTCTTTTCCAAGGTAAAATAATTCTACTTGTGTATTACTCTGAGTCTAACTAATGTATTCTTAGTTTATATTTTTTCGTAAGTATATTTAAGATAAGTACAGGTCAAAATTTTTGTTGTGATATTGGACTTTGACAACTTCATTACAATGAACTCGTATTTATGTTTGCTTCATTACATTAGAGTTTGCTCAATGGTTGCCTGAGGCATTTATGTCTTACGCAATCTAGCAAAATTCTGCTCGTTTGATGTACTGAAAACAGCCTAATTTTTTAATTTGACAGAGTATTTAGAACACAAAAGAAAGCGGTTCGAATAATTTAGAAATTAAAACCCAGAGAGTCGTGTAAAATTGCCCTCAGGGAGCTTGGATTTCTAACCTCACCCAGGCTCTATATTCTCGACGTCACCCTGTACTGCCGATTCAAATGTGAACTGGTTTAGGGCAGGGACGTCCATCAGTACGAGACCAGAGGCAGGAACAACTTCAGAACTGAACAGCATAGAACGGCTATGCTGGAACACTTGCCATCTCAAATGGGCGTCAAGATAATCAATAAGCTCCCTGGAGACCTGAAACGAATTAATGAACCCAAACAATTCAAATTTCGATTAAGACACTTTTTGTTGTCAAACGCATTATTCTCCGTTGATGAGTTTACGATGGGCCGCTGGGTGAAAATTAGCATTTTATTATTATTATTCTTTTTATCCTTTTCTGATATCCAAAACATGAAAATACAATATATTGTTAGGTTCACACGTTAGTATGTTGAATTGACTATGCCTACGAAAAGATAGGTTTTATTTTATAGATTTTTTAATCAATACGTTGAAATAACGCTTGCAATGTAATTTTGTTAATTGTTTTACTGCAATAAAGAATTATTATTATTATTATTATTTAATTTGACTCTACATGCAGAAATTCTTTACAATCATTAAATTAGGAAGTTGTGTAGTAAATCAATATTTTCTAGTACGGATTTGTCAAGGAATAACTAATTATATTTAATTTAACATTTAAAAAATAATTATATTATAATAAAAGAATGACGTGACACGTGAGTGAAACGTGGTATAATATCGAATAAACTCTATAGCACCTTTTGTAAATTCTTATATGAAATCGTCAAGATACATATTTAAATGAACTCTGAATTTCTTAGACCCTTAACATTTCTAAAAATAATCGTAAGATATTACTGACTTAATATTCCAAATAAGACGTGAACAATAATTGGCACCTGTTCGCCCATGTGCACATAATTTTCGAAAATTTGTTTAAAAATTAAAAATACGTAGTATATGATCACACAGACAGTTTAAACATTTAAACAATTAACATCATGCCAAATATTTTTTACTAAATTCTTAATTTAGGAATTAAATTCAAATTTAGAAGGAAGCTGTCAGTCACATATTGTACAAAATGCTTTGCCTTCGTTTATGTACTTTCGTTTACCTGTATTTAAAGTAGTTTTATTTTCTAGGTATGGTCTAACCTACAATAGCTTTTCCGTTTATGAAAGAGGATCGCGCAAGAAGTTAAGTGCTCTAAAGTGCCTTGTAACGGTCTGCATGTGGCCATCGATCATCGAGTAATGTCCCCATGAGTGTATTTCTTGAAATTTGAACTGACATAATGGTTATACTTACCATTCACACGTTTGGAGAATAATTACACTTTTGGGAATTTTAGTCGTAATAAAATGAAATTAACAGAAGTAAGTGCAATTTAGGTAACAAAAAAACCTTAATATTGCAGTATCAAAAGTAAAACAAGAATTTATTCTGAATTACTTGAACGTATTGCCTTAATATTTTCATTTATTGTCAGGATTTTTTAAGTCTCAAGCATTTAAAATTAAAATATTTCACAACTTTTTTATTGTCCCCAAGACTCTTTTGACTCTTTATTAGTTAATAGCAAGTATATAAATAATTAAAAATACTATTTGGAATATAATACGTATTAATTCAACTTTGTTATATAATAAAATATGCATATTAAGTTTTTTTAATAATTGTTTTTATAATGAGAATTAGAATGAAAATGGATACATCAATTGTTGTTATCAATGATCAATGTGATAAAATAAATGCAACAGTAATAGTAGTACTAAAAAGCTATATATTTTCATAACACCGTATCTATCCTACCTTTGAGTCTTCGCAGCAACAAATTATATATATATATATATATATATATATATATATATATATATATATATATATAATTCATTAAAATACACAACAAAATCTTTAAAATTAATTAATTAATTCTATATTTCAATTTTTCTATATTAAAAAATTTGGTCTCCTCTTACTTTCAGCGATGCGTGTTACAGGTTGTCTCAGTTATTGCTTGGTCTGTAGATGTGTATCAAATTTGATGATAATGTCTTTATTGACTGGTCTTATAAAGTAAAACACTATTACTGTGTACACAAATATAACTGTGTATTGTTATTAGCGATATAATAAAGTGAAGTGGACGTATCAAGATTTTCAGAGTTTCTGTTTATAAATTTTAAAGAAATTATAACGATAAGAAGAGTTGCTTAAACCTTCAAATTTGAAATGATAGTGATAGTTGTAACTAAAAATTTGATTACAACGTGAAATAAGTTTTAATATAATAGAGGAATTCGAGTTCTTTTACATTTACATACCTGAGCTTAGTTTCCAAAATTCAAAAAGGTAAATCTGAATTGTGTTTTATAACTGATTTAGAAGGTAAATAAATATCATTAAACCAGTGTCTTCAATAGATAAAAGAAGCAAGAAAACAACTTCATTGCTCCTAAGGATAATATTGAGGTTCACTCAAATGGAAATTGATATTGCTGTTCCCTGGTCTTACCTTACACGAAATACTTTTAATTCTGGTTATACGCCTCCAATTCTTGTTTCTCCAAAAAAAATATTATAACAACAAAAGTAACCTCAATGAATTTCAGCGATTGCCTAAGGAATGATAACGTTGCTGATACATATGAGTTACAGACTTTCTACTCTAACGCTGCTTTATCAGATAGATTTTTCTATCATCTGTAAATTTCTTACATGCCAGTCAAAATACCTGCAAAAAGTAACTTACTTATATGTTAGGTTAAATGGTAACACTTACACGAGTAACATGTAAACCAGCTACATATAGAAATGTAAAATGATTATATTATAAAAACTAGTAATAAGTTTAAATTAAATGTTTATAGTCGCGCGTTAATTTTTTATATTAATTTGTTTATTTTCCTTATCAGAATTGTCGGATTTTAAAGTATCAAGTCTAGTGCATATTCTTACAACTTGATATGTTTTAGTTATAGTTTTCCTATTAAAATAATGAAAGTTAAAATTTTCAGTAATAACCTACATTTATGTCTGTTCTATAGTTTTTATAACTGTTAAATTATATTTCATTGATCAGATTATAATATAACATTGCGATTTTTCGCTAAAATACAAATTTAAGTTAACTTTAACGTTACTTTAAGCGGTAATACATACATTTTTATATTTTAAAAAACCACGAGACTAAATATAAATGAAAATAATGTTAAACTAGAATAAAATAAACTAAAGCCGCGAGTCAATCGAAATTTTAAGCATTAATTGAATAGATGTGTATGGCTATTTTCACTTACATACGTCCAATGCCTGAGTAATTCACTCCCTGTTTATAATATTTGTTCAAAATTATGATAAATGAATGTAATTGACTCTATGAATTATTAGTTTAACTGTAAAAAGGCCATTAATAAATAGTTTTAGTTACCCTTTTATATTGTTTGGAACCTATATAAATAATATTTCTGTTAACCGTTAAAGAAAAAATTCCTATGAGTTAATAATAATCTTAAATGAACATCACTCAAACATGGTAAATAATAAATGAGAACAAAGTAGGTCCTCGATATATCAGTAGATAAGGACAGACGAAAACACTATTTCCTCCGCCGCCTGGGCAATCAGCGTCTATTGTGCTCAAACATCAGCACAGATAGTGAAGTCCATTCTCAATTTAGTTTTAGATAGCTGATTGCTAAATGAGGCAGTGAGTAAATGAAGATAGTTTCCATCTTCATTTCACTCTGTTAGCGTCTTACACAATCATCCGCTCCACTTTATCAAGGAAACTAACACTGATTACTTCTTTTGTTTCAAACGTTGTACTTGCATTGATTATATTTTTCTAATTTTACACGAGGTACTTTTAGTTACTAACTTAAAGAAACTATAACATTGACGATTTGTACTTGTTTATTTTTTGTATTTCAGTCACTTTATATTAACATTTAAAAAGGCTTATCATGTAAAATATAAAAAATTTTAATATAAAATGTATGTTATAGGTAATATTAATGGTTAATATAAAATAACAGAATTATTTTTTTGTTTTCATTATTTAGGTTATATTATTCTTGATAGTATCCTTTTAAGGATATTTGATTTTCCATCAACAATTAAGCATGGATTTATATATTAGACCGTAAGTCTGTCTGTAAAAATAGGCTTTAATATAATTGACTGATGTGAACAAATCTAAATATAACACTAACATTTTATTTAATACTATTAATGATTTTCTAAATTAGTATACTGGGAGTAAACTGAATCTACATATATTTTCATGAGTAGTGAAATGACGTTAATTATTGGGGTTATATATGGATTTTGGTAGGAGTACACCACAATACACGTCGCGTAACAGTCTTCGCCGAGATTCAATACAAAATTTCAGTTCTATAACCCATTTAATATTTACAGATAAAACAGCAAATGATCTTTATGGAATGTATTATATCAGTATTCTAAATGTTAGGCATCAAAGATGCTTAGCCAATTCCCATAATTGAACATGCTCCTACATAGAACTCAGTCTACCTTAAGTAGAAATTAATTTGTCCTGCAAAATTAAAAGTTTACAAATTAAATCCTTCTTGAGATATTTTTTCCACTTGATATGCTCTTTTTTGCTCTTTATGTTAATTTTTATAGTAATTTTCATATAATGAAGGTTAATGTGTGCTAGAGAGGGTACTGCAAAGCAAAAGTGCGCTGATATCAAATCGTGTCACTGATTAACATTTAACATTGATTTTAGACACTTTTTTCTTTTAATTCTACGAATAAAAATGTCCCATTTGAAATCTCGTTGGTTTTACACCGTTTTATTAAGCACTAACTTAATCTACTATTTTTCCGTTACCATCATGGTTACTCGTAAGATCATCTAATTTCTATGGCTGCTCATGGACTTTTATAAAAAATAGTTGTATATGTATAATTTAAGTATAATGATTATATTGAAGTCTAGAGGTCAATTCATATTCGAGATATCGTTTGATCAAGCAAATATAACTCATTACAATTATAAAAGATTGTATCGTGATATACTAACACATATAGCCTAAATATCCCAATACATATACATCTTTGTTTGTGGGAGACTTTCGTTGTATAAAATATGATGTGATACCCAGTTTAGTGAAAACATATGAACGTATCATGTGACAGGATATCTTGAGACATATTTCGTCTATGGATTTGAAAGTTTGCATGAAATTAATTTCTACATTGAATAGAGGGAGTTCTATGATGATGCATGTCCAATCATGGAATCTGACTTTGTCGTTGAAGCCAATGACTCAGGAGAAGGATCTTAACTGGAATATAATACTCTAGTTCAATACCGGATGTTACTATAATTGACGGATGGATTGTAAGGAATACTATCTGCCCTTGAACTGTTGACTTAAAAATAAATATGGGTTTTCCTTTAACGTAGAGGAACCTATTTACTAAATTGCAAGTACCGAAGCATTTTCTTTCAGACTTTTTTCCGGAAGTGGACAAACTAAAAGACAGATGGATCGATAAAGAAAAAAAATTAATTTCGGCAATGTCCTGTCATGTCCTTAATAAATAGTGAACAAAACATAATCTGACAGTTATAAGATAAGTTATGGATGTGAATAATTCAGAGGAAATGTGAACGAAGATGTACAGGTTTATATAATCTTTTATAAATAAACTACCGAGTGAAAGAGAAATGACTTTAATGTCTTAAGTCTTTTTTACGTACACTTTGTTTATTTTAATCAATAAAGATTAAGACTGCGCAGTAATGTATAGATTTTATTAGTGGTTATAAACTAAAAATATTAAATAAAACTTACTGTTACGCAACAATACAAACACCATGCTATAAATAAAATACTATCTCTGACATACGTTTGCTACTAGCAAAGACAATATTGTCAGAGGGAAATAAGAATAAGTGAAACCAGTGAAGAGACTCAATATTATTATATCGTGTTTTATTAGAAAATCTTGTACTTTTCGTTTTCTCTGTGGATGTTCTTTCTGTTGGTGGCTTTATCCACTGTCATATACATCAACATATGAATGTTGAAGTAGAGTAGTTTGAATCTTTCTTTTTGTTAACTTGTAAATGCCATTACAATAAAGTAATATTTGCTAGTTTAATTTCTGAATAATGTGAAAGTATTTTCGGAGTCACATATGCGGAGTAAAGCATAACCTAACATACCCTTCTTACATAACCCAAACTTTAGGCACTAAATGTTCAGTTGATACAGTTTTAACAGCAGCAAATCAATGAAAACGTAAACAGGTTTTGCTTAAAGCTTCAATAGAATCCAGAAAAAAACAGTTTCATAAATTGCAAGTTTATGACTGTATTTGCTCCAATATATACATAAATAACTCGTTATTGGGCAATAATGGAAGGAAAAGCATTAACTTACAAATTTTCGTGTCATACAAATACCCTTAATAGAATTTTTGTTTGTTTTAACTAATTTTTTCTACAGTTTTTATTAAATGTTTTTATTTATTGAAAAAGTGTATTTAAATTATATATGGAATAACGACTGTAAATGTGTATTTTATATGGCTGTGTTTTATTTAACTTTTCATCTCATAGTAATAATACAAATACGCTTAGCCAATGGCGCAGTGTAGTGGGTACGGCGGTTATCGCAAGATAACCAGATCAAGCAACGCCGAGCGTGGCTGCTGCTTGGACAGGTGACCGCTGAGCGATCCTGTCCTTGCAAGCGGCCCGCCTGCCCGGCCATTGGTGGTGGTTCGGAAGTCACCTTTAAGTCGTTGGTCCCCAGGTTAAGTGTTAGAGAGGGCTTCTTAGCCCTAACTTCGCCTGGTAAAATAAGACATTATTTACTTTACTTTACTTTTAATAATTGCATTATGATATTGTTACCACACACTACGGTACTGATTTACATGGGTAATTATATGTAACCTACATAACAATTTAAATACGAAAATTCAATATAATAGATTAAGATGAATAATATTTTTAAAAGATAATGAGCACTGTATACATAGTAATAAATGTTCTTGCAGTAAAACTCACTGTTTGCTCGCAGTATGACCTAGTTTGAAATGTATATTACGTAAATGGAATGTCCTAGCAAACCTACCCAACAAAAATGAATGATATTACTTCGAGCTGCTAGATATTCACCATATTATTTTGAAATATAGTTTTAAAATATCAATCCGATACAAACAGGACCCAAACAAATTTATCAAAGTTGATAAATAACTGTTTAGTTGAACCGAAGAGGAATCAAACATGTTTTAGGCAGACATGTCAGCTTAACGCCATCGATATACTAAAGTGGCTGGATGGAAAACTGCCACTTTCTAAAACACAATGCCAGTGCTCTTTTTATACACTCTACTCCATCACGGATACAAATAGAGCTGTAAACCGCAGGGTCGCTGCTGTTTCTAAACATGGTGTTTGTTAAAAGCAGCTTGAAAAATACTGCTTGAATTGTTAGCCGCAGGAAACCGCCACACATTTAGAACCACGTAACAACATTTCTATGGAAGAACTCTTTACAACGCTTTGATATATTAGAATGAATTCATTTAAAAACTGAGTTTGTGAATACAATAGAATAATATTTCAATGTTAAGGGCTCCAAAACAATAAAGTAATTGGAATGACCTTTAAACATTTAGACGGAAACGTTTTACAGAACAACACAAGATTTTTAATACAGCTATGAAATATTTACTGTTTAACACCAATTTAGGTTTGAAAATATCATATTCATGTTTTTTTTCACCGTTTGTTTTATAAGATGGATGATTCATTAGTATATACGTTTTTTAGATGTTTATAATCTATAAGTGAACAATTTATTTTTTTGCAATCTGATTTCTGTATCATTTAGGTAGCTAACCAAACACGTTGATTATACTAATCAGACACACACATTGTACATGTGTTCCTGATTTTTTTTCACTCACTTAATGAAGTCGTTTATAAAAAAAGAACTGCACTTAATTTATCAAGTTATTCATTGAATGATAGAAGGTGAAACGTTAAAACCAGACAGAACGTTATACAGTTTAACATGGTGCAAATAGTAATTGTTTGCGATTTTAAAATTACAGGATTTAAAATTTGATTGTAATAAGGCCTAAAAGAATATTCAATTCCAATTTTATTTGAACTAAACATGTATCATGAAAAATCACAAACTTCTACTAAAGTACTGCTGATATACAGTGTGTTCCAAATTTTATTCCGACTGTAGGAACATTAGAAAAACTGGTGCGTGACAACAAGACCAAAGAATCAATTCGGTTAGTTTAACTACTGTTTGCGTCATTCATCAGCTAAGCTCAAAAACCAGTTTTGGTCAAAATAATAAAACTGTTACAGCTCTCATATTAGTAATTATAATAAAATGTTTTTACACGAAGTCAAAAAAACCTTTTTACATAAAACACATAGTATATTTTTTTGAATGATTAACTTAATAGCATGTCAGTTTAAATCTTTATAATATTTTAAAATCTTTCAGTTCAATTCAGACTCTTTCATATTTTTGACCTATCATCTTCAATAGGGCTATTTTATTAATAAATTCATTAATTAGTAGGATAATAGGAGAACATCTATAAAATAATAAAATAAACTGTTTATAGTATCCGAATAATTCAATGAGATGAATCGGTGAATCTTATTTATAAAATTTAATCTATTTAAGTCGTACCCATAAATATTAACACATAATAGTTTTTAAGAACTAGAACAACTAAAAGCCTTCAATCTGAAATATATGACGCCATTATTGTTATTTATTATAAGTATTTTCAACTCATTACAATAATTTCAGAAATACTGGATTAATGAGTTTTGTCATAAATTTTAAGATTTTAAGGAAGCAATACTTAGAAAGAAGTTACAAAATACTTTGTAGAATCACCTTGTTACAGGCCAAGGGCTTTGTCGTATGATGTAATGAGTTAGGATGAGCTCGTATCTTATCCTCAATATAATTATTTCTTACCTTGGAGATCCCAAGGCACACCTTATCATAAAATTATTAACTGCTATATATTTATTATAATTTTTATAAATAGATGGATTTTTATTAAACATTGGGTGGTTAGTCATTTATATTATTACGTTGACCAAAATCTAATATTAATATAAGTAATCCGTCTGCTTGGAACCGTTTAAGTAGGCACAGGTCTCTGAGTGTGTTTCTGCCAAGTCTAAGACAAATAACTACAAGAATGTTTTGATTTTGAGCCCGGTAGTATCAATATTGGTACACCGAATTCACTGTGCTTCCTAAATTTAATTTGTATTACAATTATAGGATGTAGAGGTAAAATGTAGTTTTAATACAACACTAATGATAAAGCTTTGATACCAGATATAATGAATACAGGTGCCAATTTTACTAACGTTGACTATAATAAAAAATTAATATTTATGTCAGTTAGTATGTTGATCAGCCTGCATCTCCCTAACTGAACAAGATAACATGCCCATATAGTTTATTTACAAATAAAAGGGAACTGAAATTTATTTTATTTATAGAAATGCTACGTAATATGTTGCAGGTAAGTCATGTTTTATATTCCCAATGCAACACATATTTTGGGTCGCACTGGTGAACTTCAACTAAAACATCAAAGAAGTTTTAAAGAGTCAGGAGCCATTTAATGTTAGTTTTATAAAACACAAATATTATCATTATTTTTACAAATTCTGTGTTTGGAGAAAAGTTTTCACCTTGGAATTGATGGAATATTTCAAAAACATAATTAGCCAAATTGGTCCAGTCTTTCTCGACATTATTTTTTGTTTTCAAAACCGTAAGTTAACCGAAGCTTTGCACACAATTATCAAATAGGAAGCCTTTATACTTCAAATTACAAGCACTTATGATGTACAATTATTAAGGCCAATAAAATTTTTCAGTAAGTATGCGTACATTAAATATATATTATTTACACGTTCATAATTAGGAATATCGGTATTTCACGTAATACACATGTGATTTTATACTCACGAAGGAACATTTCTGGTTCTAATTAATTATATATCAACATAACAGCTCAGTCTCCCTTGTGAATGTTTACTTTAGCTCCAATTTACCCTCCACTTCATGCACCGTCTGATTTCAGACGCTTTCACAGACTTCACTCTCGGAATCGGGAATTACTCTAGTTGGAATAGATAAAAAAATGTCAGAGACGACGAATATGAGAACGAACTCTTGGCCCTGTTTTAACATCAGAGACGCATAATACCAATTATACCCTATGCGTAGAAGTATTCTTATTGTCTGATGTAGTGCACAATTGTATCTTGATAAACCCCTATCACTATATAAACGTTATTTTTATAACACTCAATTTCTATACCATATTAATACATCGTGTAAAACACCGCAGTGAACTCAGCTATGCATCTGGTGAGAATGAGAATATGCCTTCACGTAAAGTACATTACATTTTGTAGTCTCTGAACTCAAAACGATGCAAAGGGTTCATACTGAGCTTCTTCGCTTCTAAATGTTTTGGATATATTCTATACAACATTGCTTTACATGCCAGGAATCAAATCCTGGATAGGGTCCGATTTCAAATGCTGCCCTAAGAGGAAGGTTGGCTGGAGCTAATCTCAACATTTCCATTTAATTAACTCCTTACACCACGCCTGAGTTATGTACTGAGTCTTCCTTTTAATTACAATTAAAAGAAAACAAATACCCAGGTCTCGAAAACCTACATCGATCCGAAAGCGTTTCATTTCAGCCCTTGTCTACAATTCTGGTATAAGATGTTTCCAGTACGTGTTTTCAGACGAATAAACTCCATTTTATATATATATATATATATATATATATATATATATATATATATATATATATATATATATATACAGGAAATTTGAGGTCTTCTTTGGTTAAAAGTTGCAGTTTTTCGGCTGTTTCACCATGGTAATACCGTTTTCACCTATGGTATTACAGTTAAGTTTACCTTATTGTCCCGATAACAAAACTATATAGCCTACAAATTTAGTTCTCGGAAATACACTACGGTCAATATAAAGGTCAAAATACGTCTCTTGTAATCTACTTTTGGTCTAACATATTTGCAGTCCCATAGTTAAGTTTGCCTTATCGCCCCATGAAGAAAGTTTAAATACATAATTAGGACTGAGAGTAATACTACGGCTGAGATAAAATCCTACTTTCTACATATCTATTAGGGAAATCCATATTATGTTCATACATCGTTCCAAAATAATATAAATAACAAAATTTTGTGTTATAGAAGTGTTGTTAATTTCCGTACTGTAAGAATGGATCGTTGAAGCAGTGTTTTTGCTCTGTTGTGCATGAGGCATTATGTTTAAATATTATACCACCATTCAAGGAAAGCCACCAGTTTGGTGAACCTTGCATGATAATATTCACATATTTGTTATTATTAGTGTCAGGTTACTACAGTGTTTACAATTCATGATATGCTTTTAGTTCGTCAACGGCACAATAAAGAATACAAATTGTATACATTGTTAACCTTTTATTTTCTATCTGCATTACAATAGTGATCTAGTACCGATACCTATTATTTTAAGAACACATTTTTCTGCTTATTTGTGGAAACTTAGCTGAAATTGTCAACAGCTCTTGACTATGAAACATAACTTACACCTTTTTTCTGAATAAAAAATATTCAAGATAACTTTTATTGAATTTGTCTGCTTATAAATCTTCCTTGCAATTCAATGCGTATTATATACACTTTATAAGTTGAATTGGTCCAACCTTTCTCAAGATTACCGATTTGCATTACATTTGGGAATCATCTATATTTATAAGATTAAATATTTATCTGGCTATTAGTAATATTTTCTACACTTTATAATCTTTCTTAATCTTAATTTTCTCTGTATTTTTAAGAAAGGGAATATTTATAATGGAATGCTATTTAAAAATTTTCATCGCCTACTAATATTCCTATTAATAATACTTATAAATTATGTAGCGGCAAAAATACTTACTTATTTTTTTAATATAAAATGTTGATATTACTTAATTTTATACCATCGGTTGTCGTCAGATATAATGTCAGAAACTATACATAACTAGTGCTAAATTGCTTTATTTAACTTCTTTCTCATTGATATTGTCAATTTGATGGTAAATGTCAATACGAGTTTTCGCACATTTTATTGTGCCAACTCATCTCATTAAAACTGACTCATTTGAGTTTCAGCTTTATTTACTTTAACCCTAGTTGTATAGGAATATAAGAATAAAAGCATAGTTGTACACTTCTTTAATTTATGAAAATGTATAATGGGTGAATAAATACAATCTTAAAAATAGTACGATACTGGCTTTTAGTAATTGACGTCGCAAACCATATTACGGTAAGGCATGGTTTATTATATCACGCACAAAAACTAAATACACATAACATGATATAGGCTATACAGATTTCTATACAAAAATGTATTGAACATGTTTTTCTAACATTTTAATTAACAATAATCGAGTATATGTAGTGATTGATATAGATTCTATATTTATGTATCTCCGTATTATATAGAAATGTATATACATACATATATATATATATTTATATATATTTATATTATGTGTGTGTGTAATTAGAAACAAACTATTTACAAACGTAAGATATGAACACTTCCATGTAGGTGTTGGCAAAATTTGTTAGGTCTGAATACGAATAGACTACTAAACTATCTTTAACGTACTCCCTTGTATAATAAATATAAACTTTACTTGAGCGAACTAGTAGAAAACGTAATGGATAGAACGCGTTTAAGCAGTGAACACATGAGGGTGTTTGATGACCCACAAACCTCTTAGCTTCCATTAAGCCTGAAGTGACAATTCAATCTGGCGACACTTTGGTATACCTGCTACGGGTAGCAGTTTGCCTACTAGAGTGAAATGCAGGAAACATTTACTCATATATAAAAGTTTTTATATTATTTTAAGTTAAACTATATTTATTGTCATTATATTATATAATACTAAATAGATCTTATGTGATTATAACGCACATGAAATTGTTAACAATTTAAGCCTGTCGTTTGATTGAATTATTTTCAACCGAAACTTATTTTAAAAAAATTTAACTAACCGCACCTATGTCAGCAGTTGCTGCCGCAGCCCAAACTGGAAAACTTGACACCGGCCGTGTAAGCCGTATTATGGTTGACATTTATTGATGCTCTGTTAAAAAGAGTCATGTAAAAGTAAATAGTTACTGTTAGACTATTAATATATATCAGTCAATAGAAAAATTCGATAAGAACAGGGGAACAGTAGATTAAAAGTATAAAATTTAATAAAAAAGGTAATTGTTTTAAATAAAATGGGGCCAAATTATGTTTTATAACATTAAAATTGCAAATATGGCCTTATTAGTAAAAAATTAAATAAGCATTATGTAGGCTATAACATTGAACTAACAATCGTACAGTAATAAATAAATAATGACAATTCACAGATATAAATTCTTATAGAATAACATTGAAGAAGAATAAATTGAAAAAAAAACAATATCAATATATAAGCAACACACGTGAATGTAATAAAAATAGCATCGTTGAATTTAAAATTTTCTTCAACATTCCGATTAAGTACATGTTGTTACCAACATCATTTTATATATTCACACGTATGGCTACTATCAGTTTAAAATGATTTATATATAATTGTATTTTTATTTTAAAAATAAAACTACTTAAATATTATTATTAGGAAGTTTCAGAATATTTTTAATGTAAAATATTTAAAATGAATATTGTAAAATTATACCTTCTTACATATAGGTGTTGAAAGAATCTAAACTAATATATTGTATTTAAATGCGGAGTAGTGAAGTTTCTACAGATGTATTCTTATGGCCCCATGAGATCAGCTGACTTATACTCAAATTTGCTCTCCTGACAATCCGCTTTGCAGACTTTTTCGATGTTAACTTTAGTTTACCTCACTTCTTGTTATCGTTAGGCGTTGCTTGTGTTCAAAAATGAAGTGTAAATTTAAAAAAATGTATGTTTACCTGGAGGTTTATTTTCAATTAAACTTATATTACGTAGTACATTCCTGTGGAAACTGGGTTTTTTATAACAATAATTATCTTATGCTATTTCTAGTCTGGTTACTTTAAAAGGCAAACCCGGCAAATAATCAAACTTATATTAAACAATATTCAAAATTTTAATTGAAATGTTTCATATATAATTGGATTCTGAGTTGGTAACATTTCTAGCCTAGTAATATGTCTATACGTATCCATACAAAGTTTTAGAAAAATCTTTTGTTCTCGATACTAATTACAAACTTTAGACCATACAAGCACAGATAATGACGCCAGTAATACACTCGCTAGTAAATACTACATAACCCTGTAGTAATACTACATTCAGGTGTCTACATGGCACCAACAGGCTCTTAAGTGTTAGCACTAAAATCTAAATCAGCCTTACCTAGTATCGCTAGTATCACCTTACTTATTAGCCAACACAAACATGATGTCACTTACCAAAGTCAGGCATACAAAAAATATACCTATTACGATATATTTCAACCAGTTGACAATTCACAGGGAACTTCTGTGTAAATAACTGTACCAGTCCCCATTCATATTACTCTATTTCAACCAAACAAAACAAACAGAGAGACATATATGTATCAAGTGAACAGATTATAAAACTTTCCCTAGCCTTTCCCTCTCAGTCCATTAGTGTTGACAAAAATATAACAACCATCTTGCTTTTTTAGCATAATTATTGGTTGTATATTTTTTTTTAATTAAACCAACATTCAAGACTTTAAATTTAAACTGTCATATTGATGAATTTTGTATAAAAGATTTAGGCGATAAATACATAATTAAGGTTAAATTCTTATTTGCATTGGAAATTTTTTAAAAATCACCAATTGTACACTTGCATCTATAGGAATAGTTTTAATACAAACTCAAATTCGTATTGAGTTCAAAATAACAAAGAGACCGGATTCTGCACTTGCATGCATGGGTAAATATATATGTACCTATATATCATGCATGGTGAACGAGGCAATACCATTTAAATGGTGTAATACTAAAATAGAGCCATAGTACTAGTGCAGACATATACATCAATAACTACTGGTGGCACGGAACTTGTCCAACTTCACTCTGCATATCACTTCACTCACCAGCGGAATATGAATGCTATATAAGCCATCTATGGTGACTATACAGATCAGAACTCACTGATAATTCACAATAAAACAGTTCAAATTAAATATTCATAAATTACTAAATTTCCAAAATTCAATCAAAGTTAAATTTTAATTCACTTTTCTTGCAAGTTTGAACCAAATGTAATTTGTTTGATTCTATTGTGCTTTATTGTTCATCAAGAATCTGTTATGCAGATTGCTCTGTAGTTTCTATAAATTTAATTTTTCTTATAAAAAAGACAACAAAATTAATTTAATATCAGATCTGGAAGACTATTTCAATATAACGTACAATAAATTTGGTGCTTACCTCAAAATCCCTCGCGGAAAAACATTTAGAAACAAGGCGCACTGTCATCAACTTAATTCACGATAGTTGCCAAAGAAGGGCGAAAATTATGTGCTGGCAGTTTTTATAGTTCCCTTTCCCCCCAATTCTGATGGACATCCGCGGCGTTCTCTCATTGGCCCAGCCGTATCCAACTTAAGAACAATACCCCTCTCAGATCTGACGTAACTGCAGTACACAAGACAAGTTCTGATCAATTCAAGCCAGTGAACCACCTTTCTAATAATTGAAAGTAACCAGCACTAACTTGCTAAAGGATTACATCTTCTTTTTTGCCCTAACTTCTCACAATCTAATTAAAATTAAATCCCAATACTTCTTTCCCAAAATTTCTATTTAATTTAAGTTTTAATTAAAAAATCAACCAATTACTCCCCCTCCTTTACTTCTAAATACGACCCAGCAGTTGACGTTTTTAAAAGTTTTTTAAAACGCACATCATTTAGTTACCCACCAATGTTTTTGGAACAGACAGAACAGTTAAACAAATACAGATTGACCCGCTATAAAAGTAATGATGGTCAATGACTCGAGATAGTGAAGCCTAATACCCACACAATTCTAAATTTACTATTTCTACAGTAGGTCAGTCGTCCCCAGTCTAAGGTATTTTGTTCCTTCCGGTCTCCTCGTGTCGACGTATATGTTTGGAAGACAGCTGCCCTCAGTTGGCTATTGCGCGCCTCCACGGTCATGTCGTACTTCGAGTCTGTCGCTTTTGGAACCGCCGCGCCGTCCGCGGGACGTGACAAGTGTTCTCGAGTGTTGTTCCACATCTCACATCCACAGCGTTCCACACATAAACAGAACATTCTCTCTTACTATGACATAAGTCCCCTTTGTTACCATTTATGTCGGAACTTCAGAGCTTGTCTCGTTTCGTTTTCAAAAAATTTAATTTTATAAGATTGGTCATTCCTTCTTTTGTAAACTTTATTAAACTATTTAAGACCCTTTATTTTATTACTAACAAGTTACTTACATTGGACAACAGGGGGGGGGGTTGAAATAATTTTTTTTCTCTCATTCATTTACAATAAATAAATAAAAACATGAGAATGGACACACAAGAAAGAATGTTACTACATCAATAATATAATGTCTTTATACTATTATCAGACAGTATAATGGTTGTAGACACTATTATTAAATACTAAATTTCTATATATTTAAACTCCTGAGGCCATGTTATTCTCCTCTTCGTGTAATATTTATTTATACATATTAAAAATCCCCTTTTTCCTTTAATACCTGAAAGAAAACATGAAAAACCTTAACTTGGCCTATGGTTACTTAATTATGGCATTTTACTATGGGTTTTTTTTAATTTTTTGGCGAAAGCAAAGATTTTCCAATTGTTCTTGAATTAATTTTCACTTAAGCGGGTCTAAAATCTTGTAGATGCACTCTTTTAAATTTTTAAGTCCTTAGTGTGCTGAATGATATAACTGTTCTCTGAGATAATAATCACAATCCTATATGGTCCGTCAAATTTCCTATCCAATTTATTTCTGTGTCCAGGAATTTTACAAAACACTTCATCATTAATTTTAAACTTTCGGTGGTTTCTATTTTAGGGCCTTAACATCGAATTTCTAATAAACTGTTCATTTAAATTTTCTAACGCCTCGGCATATTTTTGAAATTTTTGGTTTCCAGCACTAACACATTGTACCTTATTTTCTAACAATTTGTTAACTAAGTTCGCTTCCCTTAAATAATTATAAAGTTTCGCACTGATTAAACTTAGTGTACTTCCAGTGTCTAACAAAAATATCACATTAACTTTGTTTTCTATATTTACTAGTACACTTGGCAAGGTACTTAGGCTTTCCTCGTGGCGTTTCTGCCACATGTGATTATATGTCCGGATTTTTGTTAGGGACTATATTTAAAATCATTTTTAATGTCCAGTTTACGGGAAGGGTTAGAATCTAAGCTACTTTTTTCTAAGCTCTCCCCCTTTACAAGTTTTTTGGAATATTGGAGAAACGGGGTGGCCTTTCAACAGGCAATTTAGGTTAATTACTAACCTCGTCACCATGCCAAGTCCTACAGTCTCTAGAGTAATGTCCTATATTTTTACATTTAAAACGTTAATAAACGATAGTAATAATTCTATGTCATAGCGTGAGTCAAAAAACGTTAGTCAAAACAAGAACTTTGTCTCACCAGGTTAGTTTTATTGGTCAGGTACTCAGGTAGTAATCTTTATCTTTAGATGTTCAGGAACTCTACGAATTCGTATGTCTTGACTTCAGGGAGGTCAATTGCAATTACGAGTGGGTTTATGGTGATATAAAGATACATAAATAAGAGTTATTTTTATTAACAAATTAAAAAATTTTTAAATGTATCTTCGTGAAACATAAATTAATATGTAAGTACTTATTAAAATTAGAAATATTCATTACATATGATACAAGAGATTCATTGAAATACGAGCATTATGGTATTCTCACACATGAGATACGCAGTGCGAGAGAAGCCGAACATCAAAGGCTGATTAGAAGGCTTTCATTACCCACAGGGGATCGTCCTACACATTGCGGTTGCTTCAGGCCTCAATTTATATCAGAATTAATGGAGCTGAAATGTCAGTTGAGGAACAGTGAGAAATGGATATATTTAATCTCTGTTCGTATCAGATATGACGTTTTTCCTGCATGTTATAATAATTCCTTATATATATAACTAGCAGAATACCCGTGCTTCGCTACGGAAAATTATTGATGAATTTTACTGCATTGTTTCAGGAGTTCTATAAATGCAAATTAATTAAATGAGTTTTCATATTATTAACTCGCCATTTTTCTCATTACTTTTGCTTCAATGTTTTCAACTCCTCCTTTTTAAATTTTCTTGAACTGATTTTACCTAACTCAATACTTTAACAGTCTCTGGATTATATCACAACAGTTATTAAATCATAAGCTGGATTGCTTTACGGAACTTACAATACTTCTTTGTAGACAACATTCTTTGTTTTTCCACGAGGCTGAAGGATAGTTAAACTATCAGCAGAGCTAACTCGTGAGCAAGCGACATATAACTGGCCATGAGAGAAGCAGTCTTCCCTTAGATCAACATCGGCCATTTTCAAGGACTGCCCTTGCGATTTATTTATCGTCATAGGAAAGCAGAGTTTGGCAGGGAACTGTAGTCTTTTAAACTGAAAATGGTAATCCGATGGAATTAAGGGACTGCGTAAGATAAAAACCTCTTCCCACTGGCCACATCCAGTGTATATCACGGCTTGTATAACGTGTCTGCGCAACGCTTTGATTTGTAGCCTAGTTACGTTGCAGAGCTTAGGTGGAACCAGGTTCCTAAGCAACATTATTGGAGCTCCAACTTTGAGGTAAAGATGATGTGGTGGAATGCCTGGAGGATTAAGCGTGTGCAAGAACTCTAATGGGTAGTGTACCGCATCTTCTATTTCCACCACAGAGTCCACCGACTGGTAATGGACAATCTCAGATGGCAGTTTTTTCCAATAATAGGTTATTAATACTGTCAGCAGTGTCATTTTTAGGTTATTAACAGAGTCGAGCAGCACGGAGAGGCTCTTCCATGAATGAGTTGTCAACTGAGCCATCCTGTCTTACCTCCACCCCCCCCCTTCCAGACCACTGATTGTGTTCAAAATTCACCTTTGATTTGGTCCGCTCTGTTAACATGAGACTCCCTTGCCATTTAATTTGGTACCTTTATGAAAACCAGGTTTATTAAGCGTTTATAGTATTTATAGATTATAGAAAGGTAAATTTCAATAGTAAAATGTGTAAAGATCGTGAATGAGAGCATTGTTATTGGACGGCTTTTTTAAGCAAATAGTCATAACTATGACTTATTTCTTAGTACTTTATATATTATCGAATGAATATAATTTATTCCAATAGAGATGTCAATTTCATAATGCAATGACCCCAGACACATTTATTTTCAGAGGGTATAAAGTACCGTATTTTAACAGAGCGTATCGGGCGAACATGTTTATTTTGCCACACTTATCGATATTTTACAAAATAATTAAAATCCAAGAACCCTGATGAGCTTACTTTCAGAGGGCAAAAAGTACAACATTCAAACAGAGCGTATTCAAGTAACGTTTTATTTGGCAGCATTCAGTGATCTACGTCAACATAAATAGCATTCTTATTAACATATTTTCTAAAATTTCCCATGGATTCCTATTTATTCTAGTAGATTTTAAAGTTGCATGGTAAAAAAAAGCCACACCAATACTATCCAACTAACGTTTATTTGGCTACTTTTAGCGATGTTTTACAACACTAATATTGCCTTTCCTAAGTAGGCTATTCCTTTAACTTTTACTGTAGTATACTGTTTATGTTAGTAGGTTTTACAGTTCCAAACTCTAGAAATAACTATAAAAGTACTTTGGGAGTGCTCAAAGTAGCTAAATTGTGTCCAAAAGTTCGTTTGCAAACTATCCACGTTTAAACCACTTAAAACACGAATTTTTGAAAACCCAGCCTTATTGTACATCTACATTATAAGTACGACCACCATGCCAAATTTCAGGATTCTGGGTTTTGTCGTTGTTGAGATAGAGCGATGAGTGAGTGAGTGAATGAGTGAGTGAGTGGATCAGTCAGTGGTATTTGGATTTTATAGGTATCTATAGATACACATAATATATTAATAATAAACCTGCCGCTATTCAAGGTGTAAGATGGGTGATTTTAGGGTAAGATGCCAGTTAAAAATCACTTATATTCCTTTTGCTACTAGAATAGATTTACCTTAACATGTTATAAAAAACCTTCAGCATATTGGAAAATGAACTATATGCAATTATTGTACTTAAAAATTTCTATTGGTATCCAATTTTTCTTAGATTATAAAGGGTTGTCACCTTACATCGTCAAGACTGTGTTAACTTATTTTCTAACTAACTGTCTTTAAAGGGACGTTAAACAAGATTGTACAAAATTTTTTTAACCCAAATAATATTTTTTTCAATATCTTTTAGTATATTATGTGGAAAATGTATTAGTTAGCTATAGCAATAAAGTAATCAAGAATAGGATATAAGGCTAAAATTTTACCAAGATAATACATGGTAACTAACATATCATTCATTAAATTTTGGTGGTTATAACTACAATATGACCTATATTTTAACGATATTAGTAAACTGAAAGGAAGCACTTAAACAATACATAAAAGTCTTTATTCAAGCTCTTAATAACACTAGTAGAAACAAAAAGCGTTTCTCTAAAATTACAGAGGTAACATTTATTATCAAATTAATGTGGTATAAAATTAATTACAAACTAAATATTTTCAAATGGTTGAATATTTCTCTGAATAATATCCTGCTAATAATAACTCTAGTTGCATTTTGTTTTTACTTTATTATAGACTTATACTGTAAGTGAATACAATGAAACCTTTTATAGTATTAGCGAAAGTAAAATTAATGGTATAAAATTTAGCCAAATATAAAATATATAACGATTTAAAGGATTTCATATCTGCTAAAAGATGTAAGGGCATTATATGTTATTGCTTTAATACAAGTTTACGTCTTAAACACATATCTATATAAGAAATTCTATCGATAAGGTAGGAATTTCTTACACTCATGAAAATAGGAAAATTCATGAAAAATTTCATATAAAACTCATTTCATTAGACTAATTGTGTTACATGATTAGAAATACCCTAGTCTTTGAGACGGTTGCCAGACATTTATACACCGAATATTTAAGTATAGCCAAACATTAATTGTAACTGCAATTAATTATTATTAATTATTAGGATAACCGTCAACCTCTTTCTGTGTTTCTCTCAGAAGAGGACGGGAAAACTCAATGCTGCAGGATCCGTTAACCATAAAGGGCGAATTTCTATTAAGAAATCCACATGGGCCATGGATATTGGTTGACTTGACAATTGTATGGAGGGCAGGGTCTAGTTCTGGGTCATCTATGTATGCACAAATAACTTTATCATTAATGTTTGATTTTAATTTTTTTAATTGATTTAATATACAAAGTCAAAGAAGACTATGTATATGGAGAAGGTCTCTTATTGCCATTCTATGGACAACATATGACATCTACATGACATAATATAGGCCATTTTGTAAGGAGCTTCATCAAATTCTTCACTTTGAAGTAGAAACCCCGGGCTACCGTCATGTCTGTGGTGACCCTCTGACCTTCCTTGAACAATTCATATATTTTCGCCCTTTTTTGTTGCGCATTAAACTACAAACAGATCTGGATGACCAAAATGGTGAACATAGGTCATAGCATCTTAGGTACGCTCGAGCATGTAGCGAGGTCCTTCAGAGAAGCTTCGTGTCAACCATACCGTCTTAGCCAGCTGCCATACCTAACGTTTTCTCGTGGCATCCTTCAAGCGAATATAGACTTCACTTCTTCCAGTTTTGTGTTGTTTTGAAAACTTTTACTCTTTCTCCCTCTACTTTGCGTAAATATCAACCATACATTGCTTGAGAAGATTATGAAACAAAAGTAAAAAATGGTCTTCGCCTTCTCGATCCATCAACATACAACCATAAGCATAAGGTGCAGACACAGTGTTCCCATGTGGTGTATTGGTCTTTGGGTCATGCTGAGGGTTTTTCTTCGACGTAATTTTAAACTATACACTCTAAATGCATTAAAATGATAATTATCGACTTTTAAACGTTGTACGATTATGTTTTGTTTACTAAAGCTATTTCTGGCGACTAAGAAAAACATCCCTTTACAGGAACTATCAGGTAAAATATCGATACTTTAAAAGAGTCTGATCATAAAAGTCTGAAATGTGGCAGCTATGATCGATAACAGATTAAAATTCCAGACAGATTAAATCAGTGATGCCTCTCTAACCTGCAGCAGCGTTGGTATAATATTGATTACATTTTTTGTTTGAAGTTTATTTTTGACGATGGAGGAATAGTGAAAGAAACTTTTTCCGGACTTTTGCCATCGTTCATGGAAACAAAAAATCAGTAAAACTAAATTGATTACATTCTTTTTAAGTTTACGTGGCAGTTAACATCGATGTTTATAGAGCCTTCATTTCACAATTCCCTTACCTGCAGATTGTTTGTAACAAACTCAAAATGAACCGTCACATGTGAATCCGTCGTTGTAAAACTTCGACTGTAAGTAGGTTTTCTATGTTTAATTTTAAGTCGGAGTAAAATATAATGTTTTATATAGCGAAATGAAATAAATCAGATAACAACTCATTTCAATATTCCAAATTTTCATCAAGATCAAAGACTTATTAAGTTTGATTCTTTATATTATCAGTTGTAACACAGGCTGGTCGTTTACTGCTAAAGAAATATGCTTTGAACTTTATATAACAGCAAATTAAAAATTCCTTATATTTACTTAACAACAACTACAACTGATGTAATTCAGTACTAAGTTAATATTCATTCTCACAGTAGTAAAATTGATAAAACTTCATATAAGAAAACACGATTGAAATTTTTTATCTTTCAATAATTAAGTGGTGTGTATGGTACTCTAAGGTACAAGGCTAGATATAGATTTTTAACACAAGTACAAAGTGTTACATAAATATCATATATTATTTAATTTCCATTCACTTACCTATCGGAGATGATTGAGTTACTTTCTTACAGTATTCATTCTTTTCTTACAGAACGTTTCTACATAAAATAGGTTCCCAATTTTAAATGCGGAGTTCCCAAGAAGTTAGGTCATGCAAAGTGGCATTTAACAGTCTACAACAAGAACACCGTTGATCATCGAATAATGTCTCCATGAGTGTATTTATTAATATTCAAACTAATCTAACAGCTATACTGTCAACCATAAAGTACTATATACTATATAGTAGTATATATAAATACAATATATATATATATATATATATATAAATCAAAATTGCACAGCTAACAAACGGTTTAGTTGATATTTCAGAATCGATTTCAATAAAAACCACGTTACGTACTGATAAAAAGCAAGTTGGCTCTAGGATCCCGCGTTATACTATATCAAACCTACAGTTTATTGGAGATTATAATTCTGAACTGATTGAGTCTAATGGATGTAAGTCATTGTAGGCAAGATATAACATGGTGATAATATCAAAAACTAGTTACTGCCCAGACACACTAATACTAATATGTCTCCATGAGAATTCAGAAATTCCGGTATACCAGAATAAATGTCTAACTTCATTATTTAACGCTTTCACAGGATGACTTGCTCTATTGACGTAAAACATTTAAAATTCTGTATCAGGTGATAAAATTATAAATGTTGTATAGTTAAAATAACTTTTGAATATAAATGTTTAAAATATGTTACACTAAAACATTATATTTAAAGGTAAGATGTATGACATTCATTTCATACTGCGTGTAAATCGAATGGGTTGAATTTGTTTTATGCGAAGAAAAGTTAGGCATGCATTGGCAATCAATGAAATATAAAATTTGAAAAAAAATTTTACGCTGAGAGACTGCCCACGCCAAACTAAAATAATGTAACCCAACATTACTTTCGATTTAAAATTGATCATTGGTATAGCTTTGTCATTATATTTAAAAGTGTTAACATTATAAAATTGTACTTTTAATTGATACCAAGACATTAAAATTTTGGTTTACATTAACATTTACGTCAAATATATATATATATATATATATATGTAAGTTTTCTGCATGTTCTGTGAAGGCCTTGCTTAATATTGCTTAAGTATGTAATAAAACTGTATTAACATTTGCTTAATATTAATTAAGTATGTAATAAAATATGTATTAACATTTTATACATAATTCTACTAAAAGCCCCATTAAGCGGTGATACACAATAAACAACTTCAGCTCTTTAACAATGATTGTTCCTAATACCCTAAAAAGTTAAAGGATAGCGGTGCTATTTCCGGACAGTATTTCACTGTAAAGAATCTCTTCATCAGCTGTCAGCCAGGAAGTGCCTCATCAATCTTCGTGTCCTGCCTAATTTATTTAATCTTGACGTTACAATGTTTTCAATAAACGAATTATTGTTACCACCAATTTGTCATTGTTAGCATTCCATTCGATATTCCAGAGGTTTTAAATTGTTTGGAATATACGAAATCTCAAAGAAAAAGTGGTGATTTCCTGATTATACTCAACTTCTTAAATTAAAAAGTTTAATTGTTTCAATATCAGAGTAACATATTTCGGAAATATTATGAACGATTTATAAATGATTTATCATTCAATTTGGAATCATTGAATTTTTTATATCATATAAGATTTAATATAAAATTATTAAAGTCAAACATTTTATATTTTTCTTAAACTTTTTTAACATTATATTCATGCTACAGTATATATTTTCTATATTTTGACAATTTGGTATTTATTTACAATAGCGTGACCGTGGAAAATGGACTTTTTTTCATGGGTTGGGCATTTATAGCCAAGTATTAATTATCACAGGTGCATATAAACTGGGGGAAAGTAAATTATTGTATTATATTGATGCCTTTCGGGCATTATTGCGTTAAGGAGCAGGGGCATCACGTGATCTGGGATTTGACTTTTGCAAGCTCGAGTTAATTTCTTTTTTCTAAAAGAGCAAGCAGTACGCAGCACTGCGCAGCGGGCAGGCATCGTTGACAGGATTAACGTACTAGTCAGCTATCATTTCAGTAACTTATCACTTACCTTAATGTTCAACTTGATTTTCTTTCGTTTCGGTGCAGGCGTATAGTACTTTCCACACCGAAAATGGAAGTCCCCAAATTCGTTTACAACGATTTCGTTGCCACACTTTCTATTACCACAACGCCTAGTCCGGTTATAAGCCCCGTGGTTTACATACAATTGTAAAACTCCATACTCGTCTTTACGAATTGCTTCCACGTAAGATAACAAACATCCAACACAGAGGTGTGCCATTACCACTACTGAACTAGGAGGTTAAGAATAGACACGGAGGAACAAAATAGTTCAAAATGGCGTCCCTTCTTTATTTGAGAGAGCCGCGGAGTAATACCAAACTGTCAAATATGGATAGTGTTGCCAGAGGTACTGTCAAAAACAGAGTTTTCAGAGGATTTCAAAAAATCATAACTCCTTTGATTTTCGTTGCCGACGAATTTTTTCTTCGCTATTGTTTTCAGGAAAAATTGTAGTTTTCAGGAAAAAAATGAACATACCTTTCCATGGTCACGTTATTGTAAATTGATACCGACAATTTTCTTTATTGTCAAACACAAATGTCAATTACCATTACGAAAATTATACTATTAGTTAATATTTATTCTTTAAAACTTCATACAAAAGATTTAACGTTGAGGTAATGTGTAATCAAGGTTAACGGTAATTTTTTGTATACACCACTCATACGCGTATCTGATGGGGTGGGGGGGGGGGGGGGTGGGGGGGGGGGGGGGTGGGGGGGGGGGGGGGTGGGGGGGGGGGGGGGTGGGGGGGGGGGGGGGTGGGGGGGGGGGGGGGCCCCTCTCTCGATGTAGCTGTTGTTTTTACAGAGAGAATGGAGGTTATTATTCCACGTTTTTAAGATAACATTCCATTTACTTGCTACTGTTCTCACATAGTGATGCATATACATGCTTTATACGAATCGACAGAGAATTTTGTGATATGTGGATTGACAGATTACTAAAACCAAATAGAAGAGTAAAAGGAAAATGGTTCGCTCTATCATTACCATTGGTTTTTGTTTCCATTGTGTAGAAACAAAAACTTTCTAAAATTTTGGTTTCACCAGCTGGTAAGTTTTTCATAATGCAATTAATTTTCATAAACCACCATTTATCACAGGAACCCCTCAACATTAGAACTAGATAAAATAATTAAAACCAAGTATGTAAATCAATTTACAGTAAAATAAAAAAACCGCAATTTAAGTCAGTGTTCGCATTTGATTTTTCGAACAATTAACAAAGCTCAAATATTAATTCCTTCCTTTAACACATTTTTGTTTAACCAGCTTGTAATTACTGCAGAATGCAATTAATTTTTATAAACAACTATTTATCACATGTAGCCATCAATGTTTGAGCTTTGTTAATAGTTCGAAGAATCAAATGCGAACCTGACTTATATTACGGTTTTTTATTTTACTGTAAATTGATTTATATACATTCTTTTGATTTTATTCATTTTATCTATCAGTATTAACAATTTTAGTGTTTAAAAAAATAACTATATTTTTGAAAACCTGAAGGCTATGTTTTAGTTATTTTTAATTACGTTTATAACAAACTGAATGTATTAATTTAAGCAAGACATCAGACAAAATATCAATATTGCTTAACACAGATAGATAGAGTATATGAAAAATATTAGAAAACAAATTAATTGGAATTGATTGATGTTGAAAGTTTGATGCTTACACATCAGAATATTTTTAAGAAATCTATTTTGGTACTGTGTAAATAGAAAAGCATACTTCTGCAGTTCCATATTTAGTCTAACTATTGGAATCGTACTCAGAATGTTACAAATCCACATCATAATAACTTACATAAAAATATAATAAAATAAAAGAGATAAAATTGTACAATAATATGATAATTAGTCTGGAACTATATGCAATCACGCACAAGTGAATCCAAAATATTCAAGACAAGAAGATTGAATATGAGTTTATTGAACTTGGTTTAACAGTCAGCACATTTAAGACTTAAAATACATATAATATTTCATATATTTAGAAATTATTCAGAACTGAAAACGTACTTTCAATGTCACAAAAGTCTTTGACTCTGCAGAACATTGCAGTACAGGTATGTTGTAAAAACCTACGGTAAAGAGGAGTGTTAATTGTGTGGCTGGTATTTTACATCAGCAAGAAACTCGATTAAATAATATTTAAATTAATTAACTGAAAATTTCACAACTTATATATTGTGTCCTATAAGAATTCAGATTTAACCGTGGTAGTTTCTGGTTCATGGTAATAGGGCCGGATCACTACTTCCGCAAGGACAACAAACTAGCACAGTTCGCTAATGATACAACTCTGCCTTTCAGATCTGTTTCAAGAGAATCATTGGACATCCAAACGTTCACAGATTTAAACGGCTGCATAAAAAATTTTAAAATAATTAAGTTCGCAAACCAATACAAACAAGACAAATTATTTACAATCCAGTGTATCATCGAGAAACTCAGACTATGCCACTCTATGATCAATTATTTTAGTTAAATAACAAGATAATTTTTTTCTAATTTTATTTCATTTTAATTAGTTTTAATCGAGAGACCAGCCTTATATTATGAAGAAATTATTTTTAATAAAATAAATGTATTTTTAACTAACATTCGGAAGACAATATTTCCAAAGCAACATTTTCTTTAATCCAGGGAGATTCTTAACATGGGGTCTTAAATCCAGGTTACGTGTAATCTAAAAAGCTTTGTATAAATTTGAAGGATCAGAAGCATTATATTTTTTGCCTTTGTTAAATTTACGTCTTTACACAAAAAACTATATTAAGTAATTTAGTAAAAAAATATAAGTATTCCACACCTCGCATCGCAAAGCAGGCTTCGCCATGCATGCTTGTATAGCTCCAGATCTGGCTCATTTCATTACGCGAGAATGTTGTAAGATTTATTTATTTTTGGGACGTCTCTATTCCTGTAAGACAGCACAACGATCAGCCAAATCTGCTCATGGAACCATGTGTACCTTCTTCGAAATCAATGTTATTTATAGGCAAAAAATAGGTTTATGCAAAATTATTCTTGAGACACGTGATACACAGATGACACAGATAGATCCAAATATGATTTCTTCAGCTCCTGAAATAATCAGCTTCCTAATGCAAAATCAATAACAGAACATAATCGTGTATACATATCATGCTTTTGCACATTTCCTCCTTTGTTAAAATAGTGAAAAGGGTATTTTACTGCTCCTGTTTAGGAAAATTTGTAAGTTTTCTTCAACCCTAGACCTGGGATGCAATCCAATTGAATCGCAACACTAGGTATCCTAAACAAGCTAGCAGCACGTTTCAAGACATCGTCGCTCTACATTAACGATGGTTGGCTTGAGTGGAAGTTGATGGGGTCAGTGATTTTCTCATACAAGTTTACCAGACCTAACACACCCATTTTTAATATATTTTCTTCCCTATAGTAAAAAACAATTAATGTACTTCTATGTAATGATTTACGAGAAATTTATTACCTAACCATGACCATAATATTAGATTTTAAGTTAAAAAAATGCATCTATACCTCAAAAACATCGAAATTTTAATACGTTTAATTTTAGTCCGTACTCATGGCGGGAAAAAAATCGGTCGTATATCAAGGCTTCTCTAGTTCTAGTGTTAATGAATATGTAATTTTAGGTCATGTGTAGTTCTTTGTTTACGTCCGATTACTGGTTGTTAAAGATTGTCCTAACCTACTCTTTTACTGATTGATAGTTCTTTTGTCAGAAGAAACTAAATCCAGGGATTGAGCAGATGGAATATTGTGTGAGTATGTACGAGATACATATTCACTTAAAATTAGTTGTCTTCTTAAAATTTATTTTAATCTCTTTAACACATAAAATCATACAAAATAACTTCCTATAAGCAAATAAAATATTGGATTTGTTTTATAAAATAAAATAAAGTGTTCTTTAGAAACACAAGCTTCATACTTGGTGATATATTTTAAATGAATTAAAACATCATTAACCTTATTTTAAAATTGAATTAAAAATTTAAAAAATTTAGTTAACACCTAATGCAAGATAATCCAATTTTCAAATGTTATTAAAAAAATCGTGATATCTAGTAACAATAAATGAATTGAATGAAATTAAGTTCGTCTCTTTTAGTATTCTTCTCTATGCAACAAGACTCGGAATATAACCAAAAATACAAAACAAAACTGTAACTATTTGAAGAAATTTACTTAAAACATATAGACATGATTACTAACTGGGAATGATTACTCAGTTTTAACTTGTTACTGGAAAATGTAATCCTATACCATACACATTGAAAATAAAACTATTAAATCAGAATGTATCTCTTTACTGCATAGCTAAGAGTTAAGTTACGACCTGTTCAGTGAGACTGTAGTAAGTTATTTGGTGCTAGAAATAAGGGATGTGTGATTCGACGAAACGAATCAACAAATGATACCACACTGCATTTACCCAGTCTCGTGGTTTACGTAAAGTGAATCACTTGACACTACACCAAAGGGAAATCACCAGACCTTACGGAATGAGCGCCCCTCACTGTAAGTTATTTTGATAAAAAGATTACGTCTATTTGCTAGGTAATACAGTTTCTTGATTAAATTATATAATATTTAATAGTAAAATTTCAGTAATAGTTTTCGAAAACTGTTCAGTAAATTATGTGAAATATTCTATTTGGGCCTCAATGAGCTTAACGGTTTATTAGGAGTAAAATTAAGTTTGTAGAATTAAACTCAATTTTTAATTATAGACTAGTTAAAATGAATACTAGTTAAAATTTTTTATAATTCATTTGAAAACAATTTATTAAAATGGAAATGCCTAGTAGGTATTTCACACCATGGTCAATGCAATAATTTAAATATAAATTTAAAATACAAAACAAGATCTATTAGCTTTCAGCAACAAATCGTGTAGCATGCAACGCATCAGTTCTCGAGTTTGCCGCAGGGTGAACTCCCTTTAGACTGTGGAAAAAATAAATCATTCACTGTATCCGCTGTCAGAAAAAATTGTTTTGTGAGCAACGCATCAGTTCTCGAGTTTGCCGCAGGGTGTACTCCCTTTAGACTGTGGAAAAAATAAATCATTCACTGTATCCGCTGTCAGAAAAAATTGTTTTGTGAGCAACGCATCAGTTCTCGAGTTTGCCGCAGGGTGTACTCCCTTTAGACTGTGGAAAAAATAAATCATTCACTGTATCCGCTGTCAGAAAAAATCGTTTTGTGAGCAACGCATCAGTTCTCGAGTTTGTAACGTTCAATCCAGTATGAAATTGCTGTCTTTCTTGATTCCATTGAGTTCGAATATTAAAAATACTAATAATTTTATTTTTAAACTCTCTAAAATTACCCAGCATTTACCAAACAATCGAATCCTAGTCACAGTTGTTGTCACATTACTGTATACCAGCATCCCACATGATTAAGGCATAAACGCAATCAAACATTTCGTTGATACCAGATCTGCACATTTAAAACCATCTACGCCTTTTCTTTTAACACTCATAGAGTTTATCCTGACAATTAACTGTTTTAAATTCAAAGTTATATACAAATAAAATGTACAGCTATGGGAGCACAAATGGCACCCTCTTATACAAATATTTTTATGGGTATTTGAGCGAAAGTTTTACATTCCAAAAATAAGCATCCTTTGATCTGGTATCGTTGGTGATATTTTCTTTATATGGAAACATGGTGAGGATGTCCTTAAAGATTTTCTAATTTCCTTGAATAAACTTTCAATATTACATTTAACTTAGAAGTATTCCAACACAATCATTACCTTCCCAAAATGTTGATGTTTTTTGAAGAAGGCTTTCTTAAAACAAAATATTACGTTAAAGATATCAACACTATGAAAAACTTAAATTATACTAGCTACCATCCTAACTATTTAAAAAAGTATTACAAAAGGTTAAGCCGTTCAAGCAAAGAATTTATGTAGCAATGAGTCTGATCTCACAAATTACATTACAAAATTAACTAACAATTTTCAAAAGTAAAATTATTCTGACAAAGTTGTAAAAAAGTAAATTAATGGGCCAAGAAATTAATTAAAACAAATCTTTTCATCCAGATGAACCTAAATTTACTACCAAGTTCTACCCCAAAAAATGAACCCTATAATTAAAACTACTTTACATATTCTTCAATAATCATATCAGCTAAATCGTAATATTTATAATAAACAAAATAATGACAGGTCACCGATATAGCGGTGTTCATGGAGATGATAAGCCCTCGCTGAACATTCTAGAGAACACAATGAGGACAAAATTTAAAACCGTTATGAATTAAAAGGCATCAATAATTCCGCATCGCATACCAATGAAAATATAAATAGATGTAATTTGAGAATAAGCGAAACTGCTCACCTACTTATACTAAAATAAAAATTTCCTTTAGGTTTCAAAACATGTTTACTCTTTGTTATTTCCGATGGAACATCAGCTGTGAGGTATTTTTCACTATTAATCCACTTCATTTCTCTTTGATATTTCTTGTCTCAAGAAGTACGCTGAGACGTACAATAATGTATAAAGAGTTTAACAATATGTTGACGAGAACCTATTTTGATGTATAAGACATGCATTCAACCTCAAGAATAAAGACTGTATATACATTAACTAAATTTGTATAAGTGGCATTAGCTGAATTTATTTTTTTCAATAAACATTAAATCATAAAATGTACTTGCTCCGCCGGGACTCGAACCCGGATCTCTCACTTGACGGGTGAATGTGCTACCATTAATTGTTCGAGTCCCGGCGGAGCAAGTACTTATTATGTTTCAAAGTTTATTAAAAAAATTATATATATATATATATATATATCTGAGATCCTAACTATTCTACTAAACTTATTAAAAACTATCTTATTACAACTATAACTATAACTTACTTAACGCTTATTAAAAACAGTCATGGTTAATCAACACTTCAGACGTAGAAATGATTGCTCCCTATCCGGCGCTAATCCAGGACAGATACCTAATTGTGAAAAATCACTTCATCAGCTGTCCCCGCAAAGTGACTCATCAATCTTCGTGTCATCCGCAATTTATTCTATCCTGACGTTAAATTGGTTCCACTAAACGAACTATTGTTACCACCAATGTGTCAACAGAAATATTCCAATAAATAATACAGACGTTTAAATTTAATTAAGAAAATACAATTCTAAAGAGAAAATTAGGTCTCTTGAATGTTCTAAACTTCTTGAATTAATAAATATCAAATACTTCATAAATATTTTAAACATAATAAATCAATTTCCTGATAAATATATATGCTGTTAAAAAATTCATTTTGCAATGAATATGCCTTATTAAATGGTACGTGAATTATTTCTCAATTAAGAAAATTGTATTAATAATTGATAACGAAATACACTTCTAGTTACTATCTGACGATCTAAAATAAACAGCAATAAACTCCCTCTTGTGTGAAGTTAGGATAAAAATAAAAATCCAGATACGCTCAGTTAATTTCCCAGGAGGCTGTGTCATCGCAAAATCTGGAGAAACGTAACTTATTAGAAGTTGATGATTCTTATGCAATTTTTCTTTGCAAATCTCTTGCACCTCACACTACAAAGAGATTTCTGAGTAAAAGATATATTTACACACACACACACACACACACACACACACACACACACACACACACACACACACACACACACACACAACACACACACACACACACAATTTACACAGCCAGTGATCACAGTGCTCTATTCTGGGAAATAGCGACGAGCCCGAATCTTAAAAGACCAACCATGCGATCAGTCGCGGTTGGATGGAGAGCGAAATCTTTCGACCCATCTGCGATGGTAGTAGTTTTGGATAGTAGTCCGATCGTCGGGGAGTGCGCTGAAGAGAAAGCTAATGATCTAATGAAGAGAGTTGCTCAGGCCTGCGATGCGAGTATGCCGCGGAAACGTGGCATGAGCAAACGCCCTGCGGTACACTGGTGGAACGATCAGATCAGTGTCCTTCGTAAGGAGTGCCAGAAGAAAAGACGAATATCTCAGCGTGGCTACCGACGACCTAATTCTGCGGAGCTGGTGGCATAATACAAAACAGCGCGCCGCCGGCTGAACAAAGCTATCAAAGATAGCAAAAGGCAATGCTGGGAGGAGCTCATAAATGAGGTAGACAAGGATCCGTGGGGCAGACCGTACAAGGTGGCTATGACCCGCCTAAAAAACCAGACAACACCGTCGCCCACATGCCCACAATTTCTGAAGACGATCGTTACCGCACTGTTCCCTAGGCAACGGAAATTCGAATACCCGGTAGTGCAGTGTGAACTGGAAGAAATCCCGCCAGTTTCAGAAAACGAACTGATGGAAGCGTGTAACCGAGTAGGGAATAGTAAAGCACCGGGATTAGACGGAATCCCAAACATCGCCTTAAAAACAGCAATTAAGGCAGCACCAGCACTGTTCACTGACGTCTACACCACATGCCTCAAAGAAGGGATTTTTCCTCGAAAGTGGAAACAGCAACGACTGGTACTGCTTCCTAAAGGAAAAAAGCCACCAGAAGAACCGTCATCTTACCGTCCACTATGTATGCTAGATACGGCGGGTAAGATACTTGAACGAATCATCCACCAGAGGATTGAGGCGATAGTCGATCCACTCCTGGCAGACAATCAATACGGTTTTCGAAAAGGACGATCAACCCTGGATGCGATCAACCTGGTTGTAAACACGGCCAAGGATGCAATCGCAGGAACTAGGTGGAAGCGTGGTACGAATAAATACTGTATAGTGGCCGCTTTAGACATCAGGAATGCATTCAACTCCGCAAACTGGGATTGGATCATGCAAGCCCTACAAGAGAAGGACGTGCCAGAATACCTATGCAGGATAGTGGCTAGCTACTTCACGGATAGAATCCTGAAATATGACACAAAGAATGGCCCAACAGAATATGAAGTTACTGGAGGTGTTCCACAGGGCTCAGTTCTTGGTCCTTTGTTGTGGAATATTATGTATGATGGCCTCCTAAGAATACCACAACCAACTGAAGCAAAACTTGCAGCATTTGCAGATGATGCAGCCGTAGTGATTGTCGCGAAGCATCTTGAAGAGATAAAACTAATCTTCGACATCGTATTTAGACGTATTAACCTATGGATGGATATGATGTACTTGGAGCTAGCCAAGCATAAGACCGAAGCAGTGCTTATTACCGGCAGAAAAGAAATGGAAACTGTCAAGCTGAATGTCGGCGTACAAGAAATCAAATCACAACCATTTATTCGATATCTGGGAGTGATGCTTGATGCCCGACTAAACTCTAAGCAGCAAGTAGACCACGTGAGTGCCAAAGCATCAGTAGTAAGAGCAAGCCTATCACGGCTCATGCCTAACGTTGGAGGCCCAAAGCAGTGCATAAGGAGCTTACTTTCGTCAGTTGTCACCTCGGTGCTGACTTATGGAATCTCCATCTGGGCGGATGCCCTTGAAGTCCAAGAGATAAGAAGAAAAGTCGCATACATCTATCGACTAAGCGCCTTGAGAGTGTCCAGTGCCTTCCCCACAGTATCAGAAGAAGCGGCGTGCGTTATTGCCGGAATGCTGCCTGTCCGAGTGCTAGCCGAAGAAAGGCGAGCCCTCTATCAACGACGAAAATCATCTGCGTCGAGTCTTGATGAACTTAGGACCGAAGAACGGCAGTATAGTATACGCCGTTGGCAAGCGCAGTGGGATGCCGCGGAGAAAGGTAGGTGGACGTACCGCCTAATACGACAACTGGATGCCTGGCTGAATAGAAGTCACGGAGAGGTCAATTACTATATGACACAAATACTATCAGGACACGGTTGCTTCCGAGCATATCTCTATCGCTTTAAGCACGATAATTCGCCGGAGTGTCCGTCCTGTCCTGGAGTCTCCGAAGATGCAGAACACGTATTCTTTATGTGCCCTAGATTCAGTTTGCAGCGTGACAACCTGGAAACTATTCTTAACCGGACACTGCATCCAGAAACACTAGTAGAAGCTATGCTGTCATCGAAAGCTACATGGGACGCCACCAGCACATTCGCCACGGAGGTGCTGAAAGAACTAAGGTCTATTGAAAGGCAGAGGTACAAACTCCGCAATAACTAGACGAGAAGAAATGACTTCAACCACCTGATGAAAGAGCAGAAATGCTAGATTCTCTCCCTGCGATGTAATGCCTAACGGCGGTTTCCACAGGGATTCAGAGACTGGAGTATAGGGGAAGTTTTTTAGTCGGTATTAGCATTGGCTACAGTCACCAGCCAATGTTCGAGACCCAGGCAAAACACCTAAGCCTGGCATGCGGAAATGGAGTTTTTTTCACAACCCCCTAAAAAAAAAAAAAAAAAAAAAAAAAAAAAAAAAAAAAAAAAAAAACACACACACATATATATATACTGTTAAAAACATGAAGTTTTTTAATAGGGGTTGTAAATAGAACTATGTGAATGTGAATTAATTAGTGGTAAATACTGGATTCAGTATGAGTAATCTAGAAATGGTATTGGAAAATAGTATCTTAAAATTCATCATTATAATCTGACTATTTTTCTTATTTATTTTATAATTAACTTTATCTTATTATCTACTATAGCATAATCTGTAACTGAGACTAGTAAATAGCACATTTATTGATTACAAATATATCTACATATATTCGTTGAGTAATGATTTTTGCTTTTGTAACCAACCATACTTATAAAATATAAACATATTTGATACCAACAGCTATCATATTATTATTTGTTGTATTCAGGAGATAACTGTATAAGAGAAGTTGAAATTTAAACCCTACTCATTTGTATAAACACTGTAAAAAAATAAAATACTTTGTAAAGATCTTTATTCATTGTTGGTGTTATGATTAGGCTAGATTGTTATATGATAGGCTAGTTAAGTAATACAGCAATTAAAATATTACAAAATATTTTCAACATTAATAAACTCCTAAATATCACGTCTCCAAGATGGGCCTTGATGTTAAGTTAATGTCTCGTAAAGGGTTGATTATCTATGGTTATGATTATACTCATGCATTGATTAAACATCGTATTGGATAAGATGTTGCTTATCAAGCGCACGGTCATTGTATCGAGGGTGAATCACCTAAGTTCAAAAGGGTGTCTACTTAACTTAAAAATATGGTTATAATTGTCTATAATTATCACAGTTTTTATGTCACATGCTCTTGACATCGATATATAATAAATAGGTTGTTAAAAAAAAAGACGAAACCAAAATATTTTAGAATTATATCTCTCCAAAAGTATTTTACACGCTGAATTTGAAGGCAGTAAAGTATGTGATATCTTCTTGAATGAAGCTAACTGTCTAGTGTATGGTTAATTAAGAAATGTGCAGGAAAAGTAAAATACAATGTTTCTTTCAATACTTTCATATTTATTTAAGTTTTTGTGTGTTTTAGTTTTAAATTGTCTTCCAAAATAATATTAGAATTTTGAAAAACATATTGATATTATAAATTATAATTTTTATATAGGTTTACTGTTGATAATTATCATTGTAAAATTATATTTTTAATCTTTACTGGTTATTGAAATAATAATAAATGTATATAACTAAAAACATTTAGAATTTTGTTGTGGCTATGCTTGTATTTCACTTACAACTGACTTATAAAACTTCTCTAACAGTATTTCATTACAAACAAACAGTAAATACACATTGTATTCCTAGCAGATATGGCTGCATATGCTTTTAGCATGACATTATTAATACACAGCTCATTGATATATAGATTGATGTTCAGAGGAAGGTAACTGGGTATCTGACAGTTATTGTGTATGAGAATATATGAGAGAAGCTTGCATTGTCTCTGCAGCTGATGATTGTGTAACATAGAATTTACTGTCGTTGCTAGGTACTTACAACAATTTTATATTGCAGATTTAAATACAGCTTATAAGAACACGACCGTAAATAATATACTAAGCACATTCAATGATAGACAGTTTTTTTTTTTAATCTTCGTAGCATTTTATATCATCTGTATATTCAATTTCAAAGAAATATTGACATTTTAAGAAAACTGTATTAGTTTATAACATTTTTTAACGTCATTATAAATGTGGACGAATTTTTAATTGATCTCTTTGTATCATGCAATTCGTTATTTTATGGTACATACTATAATAATAAGGAATAGTTTGATTTTAATACAACTGATGTAGGTTATATGCTGTTTTTATAAGTGTGTATATTTTAAAGTATTATTAGTGTATCACTACTTTTGAATAGTGTAATAGAGGTGCTATATTTTCCCAAAAAAGATTAAATTAGCTATAAATTTAATACTATGATTTATATTAAACATAGAAATCTGCAACAACGGAGTGAAATAAAGCTACAGTATATACTCTGTTCATTACTATAAACGTCTGTCCCATTGACAGTATCCCAATTGTATTTTAAGGGTAAGCGATTTAGAACGAATATAATATTAAAAATAAAAATAATCTTAAGAAACGTGTTTTATATTCACCCCAATAAACAGTATTTTAAAAGTTAATAATGAATTTTAAAAATGATCAGGTTCTCGTTCATTTAATTTTTCTAGAAGACTGTTTTACTTATTGCCGTAATTTAAGTATGGAAATATATTTCATTTCATCGTGTTGCTAAGCAGACCCGGACAGTTAGGATTTGATTTCCCTTGTGGAGTGTTTACCACACAACCACATTCTGCGGTCGGTGTCAGCTTATCTGTTAGTAATCGATTGTCGTCCGTAGCGCAATACGCTTAGCTGTAATTTTGAATCTCAAATACAAGGAAGAACAAAAGGAATTGATGAACTTAACCTTTAGTTGTTTTCTAACCAATAACTTTACCAAGGGAATGGTATAAGATTGTAATCTCATTTATCTTTTAATAATAACGTTTGTACGAAATAATAAATACTAACTATATAAATACTATTCATATAGTTTATAAAGTAAAATTAAAGATTAAAAAATATCTTAAAATTGAATACACATAAATACAATTAATGAGTAAATAAATGAAAAGAACCAGAACACCACATTCTATAGAACATTAAAATATATATATAGAGCATATTATTGAAATTAATTAAGTTAGCTGTTAATAGTAAAACGTAAAAGGTCTTAAAAGTCTAATGAAGACGCATTCTCCTTTAATTGGTATTAAAATATTTACCATTATGTAAATCGACAGTATTCTAAATGATGGACGGATTTTTATTAAAGTTTACTTGTAAACAAAACATATTATTAGAAATAGGTCTATCTTATAACTTCTCCTGGATCCACTGGTATTAAAGGGTTTTCTTTAATATACCTGTGTTAGTAAAACTTTTATCCCGATTATTAACACAAATAATTTCGTTCATACATTCATTTTTGTAATAATTATGGTGTGAAATAATAAATAATTTTCCTTGGGTATGATACTTTATACATTATGATCATCACCACGGTCTATATTACTATTCCACTAAAATAATTTTTAATTTTTTTTTTTTTTTAAGTAAGGCAGAGATATTATCTTTCAAGTGATAATATATATGTTAGGGTATAAAACCAAATAATAAATTCTTATATTTGAAATGTACCACTTTAATATACTAATGTGAAATCTCATTATACAATAAGTAATTTTTTTAATATAATTCAAATGCACCATTGTAAATCTCCTTCGTGTTGCATTATAAAAATCTAAAGCACTACAACGTCCCGTTATCTTCATTTAGTGAGAATATATTTCAAATCAAGTTTTTATAAACTGACTCTTTCAAGTATTATATTCAGCACATTAGTGATATCTCTTGCACTAAATAGGTGTACTCCTACTTTTTACAAATACAAGGTAAATTTCAAAAAAATTGTGGTATCAACAATATGTAGCTAAAGTCTTTTAGGATCTTTTATATAGCATCCTAAAACGTAGCAAAGAGGAAACCAAGTAATAAATTCGTTTAGGCTAAATTCAATGCGGATGTAAAATCAAACATAACATGTTCATTCAGTAAATTAGTGAAGTCTCTTACACAAGATATGGTTAGGTGTACTCCTAACACTTACAAATACAAGATAGATGGCATAAACCAAATGTTGCTGAAGAACTGTTGGCCTCGGTTATCTTCAATTATAAAACGTAAAAAAGAAGAAATCACGGGTTATTGTACGCCAAGAAGTAACCGTTCACCCATGTAATGCATACACAAATAGTGCAAGAGGCCGGATACAAAAAGTCTCTACATTGTTATGTACGTAAATGTGCGGAGTAACAATAATAATTATGTATACCACCCGCACAAGTAACGCTTACACAATAAACATCAGAGGCCGGATACAGAAGTCTGTACATTTTTATGTACGTAAATGTGTAGAGTAACATTAATGATTATGTATAACACACGCACAAGTAAGGTGTAACAATAGTAAGGAGTTGCAATTTACTGATTACTGTTTGAATATGTAGGAAGCTTAAGGGATTTTACTAATTACGATGTCTTTATTATACTAGACCAACATTTCCAACATAATAAAAGATTTAAATTGCAGAAAGTGGGTCCAAGTGTATTTATCTTATCCTTTAAGGTAACAAGAAATTCAAATGTGCATTATAACGAAGTATGTTTTTTATACATTTTACAAATATTGAACAGTCATTTTTGCATAAAATGTAATGCCTGTGGGTTGTATCTTTGAAGCCATAAATAATAACTCTTACTTAGTGACGACTATGTGATAAAATTATTATCTATGCAAATTGTATTGGTATACGATTTACAATATAATAAGGTTACTATATAGGCCATCACTCAATATACTTAGACAAAAGTATATAATATAGTATGATAAAATATTACTAAACCACTGATTAATAAACGAATACCATGATTGATAATGTAGTTTAAGTTGTACACTATTAAATATTTCACACTGCAATTGAAAAATGTCTCTATCGTATCCATTTTAAAAGTGGAAAACATAAGTTTAGTTTTTTTGTAATCGTTATAATCAAATGGTAATCGTGTTAAAAATGCAGCATATGAAATAAAACGTCCTAACATAAAAAAACCTTTTACCAACATTATCATATCACACAACATATTTCTAACTAATACGAATTTAATATTATAATGAATCAAACTATTAACTGCAAAGTTATAAAGCAATCGACTTTGAAATTAAACTGTTATATTAGTCCATCACTCTTCCCAGTAGGTTTATTAAAATAAATTTCAAATGCACAATGTTAATATTAGATACAGTAAAACATTTGCCCACCACATTATACGTTTACATTAAGTCTTTTGCAAGAACATTAATTGCTTTGTCTATATTTAGTATGTTCAAATAGTTAAACTACGTAATGGAACATTTAGTATTAATCACAAACTGTACTATCAAACTACGTTGTCTACTATAATAATAAAATACTAGAACAATAAGTTAGAAGAAATACATTGTTTCATCAGATATAATTGAAAGTAAACGTTTATAATTTACCCTAATATGTGATATACTCGTACTCTCGTAAGAAAATTAATGGAATCTCTCTCTCTCTCTCTCTCTCTCTCTCTCTCTCTCTCTCTCTCTCTCTCTCTCTCTCTCTCTCTCTCTCTCTCTCTCTCTCTCTCTCTCTCCCATCGCTTCCACTCGGACCACTTTCTGGGTGTGAGACATTAAACAGTTGGATAAGGGCCACACAACTGACCCCAAACAGAGTAACTGGGGAGATAAATAACGGTAAAGCATCGGCCTTTGCTCCAACCACATTTTATCATGTAGATTACTTTATAACGTAGTAGGTGTAATATGATAACAATTCAGAGTAACACGTTGTTAGATACTTAGACACTATTAGATATTTAACAGTTACATTAAACATTACATAAAAAGCTAATTATAAATGAAAAATCTATCTCACTGAGTGTATTTCCTGATGAAAATATTTCGATAAATGTTTAAAAATAATAAGCCTTACAGCCTTACTTTTTGTACTTTATACTAGGCCTACATGTTATTATAGCATGGTTTTTTAAGTATTGTAACAGTAAATATAAAAAGATGAGTTATTATTACAAATTGCCATCAATTTATTTCAGTTTTGGATAAATTATTGAACGTTGTAAATTCTCTAATCGTAAATTTCATTTAAAGTACTGCTTGACTTTAAAAAAAAATTTATAGGAAAGCCTGAAAAAATATTATAGATATGTTTATTATTGTGCTTTAAAAAAGTTATATTTATCGATAATATATAACACTTTATAACAAAGATTAAAATATAAGAAAACAATCAAATATCAACTGTAATCGAATAATGAAAACAATTCTTACTTGGGCACACCACTGATTTTACACTTCTTGCAGCGATCCTTACCCTGCATTATATACTAATTTATATATACCCTAATTACAAACATCTATATCGTTTAAAACCGCTATAAAAACTGACCTATCAAATAAAATAAGTTATGCTTCTAACTTATACTATGTTTTAAAAATATGTGACATTGTTGTATCGTAGCTTACAAGATCCTGTAAAATGTGTATTTTTAATCAAATGTTTAATAAGTGTTGGAAGGAAATGGTGTTTAATAACGTGCAATCATCTTCAGAATAAAACCATATAAACGAGATTAAATAGCAAGTTTGTGGTGTTTCCTATCAGTAAGAAATTCCAAATAAAATGTAACACTACAGGCTCTGCAGTTTATTGCGTAAAATGTTGATTATACTTGCTTATATTTCAGATTTAAATTTTAGCAGTCAAATAAGTTATTCTATTTCTCTAAATCTAAATACATATATATATATATATATATATATATATATATATATATAACTCAGTACAAATTCAAAACATTTAAATAAAAATCTTTAAACCTTTTTTTAAATTTAAGCATAAAACTGTATACAACACTTATTTTTTACCTGAAAGTTATTAATATTCTATGCCTATCTACTATAATAAATATACGAGATCGATTTGAATTACATTTTATGTGTGTATTGAGGTGGATTCGAGAATGTTTTAGATTTAAAATTAGGTACAATTTAAATTGCTTATTCAATTAACTTTTTATTTATATTTTTTCATTCTGGAATGTTTTACAATGGATCCGGTAGACTGCGCTACGACACGTAATACAAGGTCAACTGGTATTTAACAGCTGTTAACACTTTCAGGTGAAGTTCATCAAACAGGCAGATACAACTGTTTACATTTAAATTTGAGAAAATGTTAAATTGTAGTAATGTGATTTATCAGTAGTGTAATGGAGATTGTAAATACTATTATCTAATTTTTAAATGTAATTTTCAATCAAATTTTAAAATTATTTTTATATAATTGTTAATTTAAATTGCATCAATGATTAATAAACCATATAATTCAATGGAAATACTACTTAATCGCTCTTATAACAAGTATCTTATTGTAAAAAGCTGTGAATGTTTGCACACAAATTAATCGAATCTGTTTAGCTCCTTGATATTGTGTATGGCATGTTTACTGTAGTTAAAGAAAGCAAATATTAACATACTCTTCCACTTATACCTGAAGCATATGCCCTTATAAATATTTATTGATGTGAAAACATCAAAATCAATTCATCACCAGATACTACTCTAAGTTGGATTCCAAAAAAACATATGTAATAATTTTCTTTATTTGTGAAACAGTATAATTCAATTGTGAAACTGAAAATAATTTATAATAACCCTATTAAAGAATTTTTCCGTCTTTCATATCTACCACACGGTGTATTAATAGTAGTCGTTTTCCAAGAAAATTATACTCCGCGTTTTTATTGACAGCGGATCTGCTACTTAATATTCAATATTTATCTTTAGTGCCAAATGAATGACAGTATCCTTAATATATAAAACATTATTTATTAAATTTAAATAACAAGAAATAAACTCTATTTTCTACATTATTTCATTCCGACCTAATCCATATGCAGTAAATATTTAATAAATAGCACGAAAAATCATAATTAATTTAACTATTACACTCTTTATCATATGATATACATTTTGATTACAGGGATGTTAAATATAATATAATAAATTGATATTTAGTTTAAGACCCTTTGTGTTTACAGCTCCCATTATGAACCTAATGAGCGCCTATAAGAGCGTACTGAACAAAGAAGTGTGAACCAGGCCAAGTTGATATTGGAATGCGGCCAATCATTAGTGCCAACTCTCATTTTATCACCTTTGCGTTATCAGCTAACAATTAGCTGCAATAATATAATCGTGTTGTTAGATATTTAAATTACGTTAATATGCAGAAGTATGAGTTTGTTTCATTTGTGCCACTATACAAGTTGGTTCATGAAGATAGGTAGAAATTTATTCTACGTGTAATAATAATGAAAAATGTATAAAAACATGGGTTCGAAAAAGCTTTGTTAGCGAGTTACAGCTAGCGAAAGATATTGTCCGGATTTTTTCTGAAATATTGTATGGTAGATTAAGTGGCGAATTCAATAATTTATCTAAAACATCATCTGTTTTGGAGGGTTTCTGTTTCTTCACGATGCAAAGAATAATTCTCTGAGGCAACTAAATATGAATGTATTTATAAAGACATTTTGAATTGCCGTAATGTAGGTGATTGTCAGACGAAATAAGCAAGGAATATATTATTGGTGCCAGAGTCCTTTTGCTTTGTTGTTGTGTAAGTATTTTCTTTCTAGTCCTGGCTAACGATTTTGGGACAGACGAAGTTGTAGTCAAGGAATCAACACAACTTAGTGTTGGAAGAGCTGAGAGACGAAAGTTTACAGAACTGACTAAAGCACATTATATCCATTGCCCACAACAATACTTCTCTACTGTAAAACTTCTTTCCGTATCAACTAAGCGGATATTTATTTGACTATTCTAGTGAAAATTGACATACGGTATGAAATTTAGTGTCTCTAATATCATACTATGAATATCTTATTTATATGTACAGTGGATACCATCTAGACTTACGTTGCCAAAACATTTAATGATGAGCCTAAATATGCAAGTAATGATGTGGCTGAATTAAAAGAGAGTTTTTCAGTTTTAATTTTTATGAGTGCTCGTGTGATGATTATGCATGGAATGACCAGGATGGCGTTGTACAGTTGTCAATTATTGCTAGTGCATTCATTTCGGTAAGTGCTGAGAGTGCAGTAGATACCATATCATGGTGTTGTGTTTATATGTAGATCAATGTAAATCCTACTTGATTCCCGGGTCTGATATAGAATGTGACTGATGGATGTATGAGTGCGTGACGTATGTGTACATTTTTAATTGATATGTGTGGATAATTATTGTAATAGTATATTTACTTTAGAAAAGACTATTATTTTATGGTTTTGGTGTGTTTAACAGTTAAATATTCACAATAATTTATTTCTTAGACTTTACCTCTTGTACATCAGATTGTTTTCCTAATTACCTGAAACTATTGCAACTATTCAATCAAATATGACTTTTGATTAAATAAATCTATGAAATTGGTTGAACATATTTGGGGAATAAAGTTGAGGAAATCTGTGAAAGAACTTCATTGTTCCGTGTAAATTGTCGTATACAAACTATGAAATTATGGTTCTGATCGAAATTAATTAAATCTCGGCTTTTTATGTAATATCGGTCAAATGTTAACATGAGTAAAAATAAATAGGTTATCCTTCACTTGATTGGATAATGGACTTTCTGAAATGACATGTTCCTTAGCTAACACACTACTGTGTTATAACAGTTCCAATAATATATAATTTCGGTTTGCTTCAGTTGTATTGCTTTCGTAAGTCCAATAATGATATAAAGTAACCTATCGCACTTCCTCCATTCCTATTTTCTACCTGAATTTGGGTACGTACTAGTTTATCTATAGTATCAGCGTTAGAGAATGGTACTAAAGGTATTTATATTGTCCGCATGAAAAAGCAACAAATTATGACAAATCTATTTATCTTACGAGAAGCTTATAAGTCGAAAAACTAAATATTTTGTATTTCTGTCTGCATTGAACTTTTTTCTAAAACGAACTGACTTTTGTACATGAAAAAGTTCATAGAGCTTCATTTCTCTAAATTTAACATTTAGTTTCTTGTGTTATTTAAGGTATCTATGAAATCAAAGATGAAAACCTAGAATAAAATATATCGTGAATATACTGAGAATCCTTGAATCATTTCGCGTATTGAAATATTACATAGTTACACAAGTAATTTAGTTATTAATGAGATATCCAGATAAAGATATAACCTGTGTATTTACCATTTTGCTTAAAATTATATTTTTACAAAGAGAAGAATGAGTTCACTGATAGTGTAAATAAAGCCTTTCACTCAGTTGGTGGCCACATTAAATCTGTTCTGTCTGCGTGAGCGTATATACATTTATTTTTTTTTTTTTACCTATATCTCCGCATGACATTTCTTGAATGACAGGAGTCATAGAATTTAAATTATGCTTGTAACTTCATTGGAGACTGCAACACGACATTTAGTTTTGAGAAATATGTCCTTTTAATAAGTTACTGTTATACATTTTAATAATAATGTTATTTTTATAAAGTGTGAAATTTCTTATTAATTAAAATTTTTCTGAACAAATAAATTACGGTATTGAAGAAAATAACTGAGACATTTATCTTCATTGTATGAACCACAATTATACCACACAAGCAAGACAAGTTATTTAAAGAGAAAAAGTGATGTAAAGAGAGATAAAATTTGCTGAACAGCAGGAACCAATTATTATTTACTTAAGACAAATACGTCTTAGATTTCGCCTTGTATTTGTACCATTTGTTTGACTAATACGGTCGGTGAGAAATAAATATTCTAAAACGACATTAAAGTTGTTAACAATAATAATGACTTTACTGTTATTCTCTTTCTGGAAAAACCACTCATGAATACATACCAATACATACTACAGTATATAATGTTTCGTAAGGTAAAGAGAATCCATTGTCCAGCCCATTCTGGAACAGGCTAATGTAAGCCCAGTAATAAGGACTGTTGTGTCTGCCCTAATCTCTTCCCAGCCTCGCATTGGCTTGGCTCTCAGTTTATAGATGGATTTCGTTATACGGTATGCATTATTTCAATTGGTATGGCCTTAAAATTAAACAAAGATAAATATCATCATATCGCAGCATTAATTGCTTTATTGACTGTAATATATTTTAACTTTTAGTCTGCTCTGGTGAATAATGTCAGCACACCAAGTCTACATTATTTAATATACATTGTCTAGAATTTAATTCAATCAATAGTTTGAGTTATTATTGCTTTTATACATAAAGGAGTGAGTAATTTGATAGACGTTTACATCCGTCACCAATCAGGATACTGAGAATTATAATACTGACTTCAGAATCCTCTTGCTAATTGAAGACTTTGCCAAAGTCCTATAATATAAAAGCGTTTAAGGTGTTAAAACTGTGTTTTTATTTTTCAGTATACGAAAGGATAAAAAATTACAATTGTAAAAATATTTTCTTGATTACATTATCTAAAACACATGTACTTTTATTACTTATACGTTAGTCATCTCTTACCAGAAACATTAAATGATAAAATTAAAAATATATGAGTCAATCTCTCAATATCTGTGTTTCTTACCGTATGTAAAATATATAAATTCGAAAACTAAAAAAAGATATCAGTGCTCTTTTAATATATTGGGCTTATAATAACAATACTTTGGTATCACAATAATATTGAAATACCATTTTATTTAAAAAAGATTTTCTTAGATTTATAGCCAACCTTCCTTCCTAAACTTAAGAAATAATCAACAGAGTTACTGTTTTACTTTGTAAAACTGGTGTTTATGTCCACTGATGATATTTTAAATTGTTAAAAAAGATTAAAAACAACTAACGAGATAATTTATTATTATATCAATATGTGTAATCAATTTTTAATAATATTGAGACTATATGTCATTTTAAAGTATAAAATAATTATACCATTACAGCAAACTTTGCCTACAACGATGATCAGTTCATTTCATATTCTCAGCGTACCCGTTATGATTTTTTAAATAGTTATTTGTGATCAGGTAATAATATTACTGTTTCCATTGTAAGGTATTTAAGTTTGGTTTAGTTTAAGATTAAGGTTGTGACATATTATGAGCAAGGGTTGCTGTGAAAGGATTTAATAATAGGTTAGATTGGCAGTACAATACCCTCAAATGAACCAACACATATTTTATTTGTGACAACATCTCATTAAATTGATTAAAAATTTTAATTAACAATTGATTGCGTCAACCGACATATTAAGCACAAATTTTAATACCTTAATACTTTGAAGACATATTTAATATTAAATTATTCATTACAATTTATTTTTAATTTAATTCATTATAACATTTACTAGTAATCCTGTAGTGTTGCAATAATTATGGGTTCATGGACTAACGTGAGAAACTTTCTTTTAAAATAGCTAAACATTTACATGAATTTACATTTTCGAAATAGTGAACATTTAAATAGATATGGAATTGTAAATGATTAATGAACCCTGATATATACTAAGTTCCTAAAATTACTTACATTTTATTCCACTTCACACTTATTACGCCTAGAGATATTTTTCCGCACACGAACACAAGCACTAGCACTCCCGAACTTCCTTTTTCGAAATCCCGTCCTCGACTTCCTTCTCTCCTCCTTGTTCTTCAGTTTTGATGTTATTCTCCCGCCAGCTCATGACCACGCCTCTGCCAAATCTCTCCATCATAATTGGTGAGTACCAATTTTTCATATCAGCATGTCTGCCCCTTACATCGTCGCACGGGTTTTTTATATGTAAGCATTTCCGCTGCTTAAGCAAGCATTTCCTGTTTGTTCACCATCGGTGTCTGGGCGGATGTGCGTATCCAATTACATCCGGAGGATGTTTGTCTTGAATTGTAATACAAGACTTCCTTTCCAGCAACTACCTGTACATCGATTCTATGAATTTTATTTTACTAATAATTACATATGTCTATTACACCATGCTTAAATTCCCGAAAACATACGTAGGTTATAGTTGTGTTTAAAGGTTACTATATAATTATTTTAGCATTTACATTATTTAAATTCTGCAATAAAAAAGCCTATAACACCTAATTTAAATTTAGTTTGAAAATTTTAATTCATATTGCATAGATATATTTGAAATAATTTGTATATTTTGTTATTATTTGTAGAAATGGTAACCAGCTCTCCCTTAAAATTGCAAATAAACCTTTTGTAACTCTCCCTTACATTATATCCTATTGATCATTATATTCGTGCATGAATTATTAAAATAAGTAAAATGTTTATGCATTATATAATACAAGAAAGCTATTTTTAATTAAATAATTAGTCATACTATGATAGCCGGTATTTACAGGTTATTAGAACTGTATAACAAGTTATCACAGGTAACAATTATTGAATGTAATGTATAATATGTTTATGATATAATTTTAAATATTCATGTATTGAAAAATTTGCAAGAGAGCTTTCTTCATATTGACATGTTTTTTAAACACATCACGTGTCCTAAGGGCTAAAATCCGGTCACATGTAAAGAGACAATTCTCACGCTCAGCTGATTTCCCCGAGGTTGTGTCAGGAAACCCACCACTAAATCTGAGAAATCGCAATTTATCCTCAGCTATTTATTTTTATGACAGTCTACGCCTACCAACCTCTAACAACTTCACAGAGTTTTCCACTTGTGAAAGTGTAGTAGTGAAATGCTTTTTTCAAAATCTATGAAAGTGTCATTTTAAATAACAAATTGCTAATACAAACAATACCACGGCATTAATTTAATACTAATTTGGAATATTAAAGTCTTAATAAATAATATATATATATATAATATATATATATATATATATATGATATTTAATGTATACTTCAATATTCAATGTTAGAAAAGTTGGAATTTATGGGAGGCTGTCAAGTTTTAATTTCAAGTTACAATAATATATCTCAAGTTTGATTTTGATTTCTTTTACGAAAACTTCTTTGACTTTAAGGAATGATAGTATACTATTTCTAGCGGTTGGAAATCACCAGAATCTTGAACACTTAATAGCTCTGAAAATATATTAAAGCATAAATGGTGTCTCTTCAAATGTTTTTTTTTATAATAATTAGCTTCCATGGATTTTTAATATATTATTAAACAGTTCAAGAAATATAATCAACTTAACGTTTTGCAAAAATACCTTGCTGCCGTAATAACTTTGAAATAGCCTAAGGTTAATGAAGTTTCTGTAAATGGTTATTTATAACAATTAATGTTGCTATATGAAAGTCTTTATTCAAACCAGATGTGTGGGGCTACAGTTTCTCATTTTTTTGTGCAAATATGACTGAACCAGCCGCAACATACTCCTTTTTATAACGAAAAACCACAATTAACTTTCAGAGCTGTTGAAAATGTATTACATACCAGGCTACCGTCACCAACCGCACAATATTGAAATGGTATTTCTAATTTCTCAATTTCTATTTGCTTTATTGGAATTTCTATTTGTGGCTTAACATGGTTACTCGACATATTAATCATTTATATTATGGCATATAAAACAGTCATATTCAGTTAAAATAATTTTGTGACTTACAACCATAAATCTAAGAAAAACCAACAAAAAACGGGATTTAGACTTCTTAATATTGTATCTAGTTTTAATTACCGTTACATTCTTGCCCATTTCGGCTTAAAATTTTAAATGAAGAAAAATAGTGGGAACTAGAACTTTTTATCTTAACCCAGTATAAAATACCAGCTCATTGACATTAATTAAATTAAATGGATGGATCTTGCTCAACCATCAATGGACCAAGATAGAAACATTAAACTCAGGGCACCCCTCTATGAAACAAAAGCGAGCCATTTCTCTATGGGCATTATTGTGGGCAGTTTAACATTCTTAAATGTAAAGTTATTGTACCACTAGTAATTACAAATACATTAAGCAATAACACGACTAAAACTTACTAGCTTGCGTTTTGTATATCAACTGCTGTCCCAGAACAGTTTGACAATATCCTAGCCTTTTTAGAGACAAAAAGCCAGACTATATGGGTTCAAGCAGGATATTTTGAATTATCCGCTACTTTTATGTATCTAATGTCATTAAGGGTACGAACTAAAAATGTTCTATTAAAATGCTTAATAATAAACCCTCCTGCAATTTCTGATTATATTATTATTGTATATTTCTTCAAGTTTGACAAACTCGTTCCTACAATATACATTTTTACATATCTGGAAACGGGTTGCAGTTCTAATTGGGAAATTCGGTAACTAAGCAGCTTTGTACACAATATGTACTGTGTCTGTTGAAATTCAATCAGTTTGTGATAATTAAAAGGAAATAAGTAAATTGGATCAATGCGGAAAATTTTTGTTCAAGAGTGTGTCTATTTTCATAACCGAAAATATACATTATATATATATATACACACACACACACATATATATATATACATATATATATATATGTATATATATATATATATATATATATATATATATATATATATATATATATATATATATATTAAGGTAACATACATACAAATCAAACCATACTGTAAGTACACAAAAATCATTCAAGCCAGAGGAACTAGTTTAAAATCAAAAATTTTAAATAGCGACAGTCGCATAGCTTCACTTAATTTCAAGATGAAGAATAAGTTTTGTCTTAGTTTGTTACAGGAGGTGTAGTAACGATTTGATTAAATACTTCCGATACAATGAAAATCAATATGAATTTTTAGAACTACGATTGTAATTTATAAATATTTTTCAATCCACTGGTGATTCATAGTTTTCCTTCAGAATATATATTATGGTTATGTTATGAATACTATCATTTAGTAGGTTGACAAAATCTTTTTGTCTACCTCGGGAGGTGTAAATTGTTTCTTTGTCTATCAATTACAATAATAAGTGGTTTTAGAGAATCTTCTTGTAAATAAAAATGAACGGCGAAATGTGTTGGTAAGCGCTAATCTCGATAACGGCTGGACCAATTCGGTTAATTATTTTTGTTAAATTTCCATTGAAATCTGAAGAAGGTTTTTATGAAGAAAAAGTTAAGAAAAGTTACCTGGAATATTCTGGAATTCAGAAAAAATGTAGTTTTTACGTTTCATTATTCAAATTAAACTGGTACTAAACAGCTGTTGACAGCTATAGTTCGACAAACTTTCTGAAGCATCTGTTTACATTTAAATTTAATCAATAATAAGTAAACAGTGCTTGATCAGTAGTGTAATGCAGATAGTAAATAAAACATGAATATATAAATTTTACTCCAGATTGCGCCAGTGATGAATTAAAATAATCTAATTCATTAAATACTGTTATAAAACTAACCTTAATGAACAACGTTATGAATGTTTTCACATAAGTTACTTTAAGCTGGTGGGCTTCCTTGACATTATGATATTACATTTTAGAAATAGCTTATGGAAATACAAAGAAATTACTACTAACATGCCAAGACGATTTATTCTTTCCCTGGCTACAGTCCAAAAACTAAGTTTAACGTAACACTTTAATAACGATTATTTTGGAATGTTGCATAACCTTAATAATGATTTCCCCCTTATACCGAAAGTACGTAAGAATTAGGTATGACTTCCCCCTAGGTTGTAATAGGCATTTCAATCCTACTTACGTGTGTATTTTCTTCATCAGGACAAGGCAAACTCAACTATGTCAACACGATATTGACCAAAATAGATTTCCGAGAACTCTGATATTATTTACCATGAACTTATGTACCTGATGCATGCCTACTTACGTTTTAAAATTTTATAGGATTTCCACCATATTACATCATTAAAAAATGATTATATTACATCATCAAGTAATAAAAGGGTTTCGGTTCCAAATATTGCATGCGAAGCCGCGGGTAACAGGTAGTTTTTAAATAAAAAGACCGGTTGCGTTATACATCAATGTAAAAGTATATTAACACAACAATTTTGGCGTACATAAAAATACATTTCCTTTAACTGTATTTACAGGGTATACTAACACATTTTAAAATAGACCTTTATATTAAGTACTGTATTATAATAACTAAATATGGAACAACAAATCATTTTGTACCAATCTTAATATATAAACATTTTTGCTTGTGTATTTGTCTTGAATTGTCCAATAATAATTACATTAAAATATTGCATATATACTGAAACGCATAAATCTTGTAAAAGCATTGTATTTTAATGCATTATAAGGGCTTGGAATTGGGAAATGTGAATTTTTTTTATTTAATTAGTATCTTTCAGATAACATAGCAAGAAAGATAATAGTTACTAGATAATAATAGAAAATTATAAACTGTACTAGAAATAATTGAAGAAAAGGGAATTGCAAATTTACTAATTCTATGATTATGCTACAATAGTCATAATAATCGAGATTACCACAAGTAGAATTTACTAAACATAGTATTTTAAACAGTATTACAAATATTTAGTTTTAAAAACAAATTTAGAATAGTTTATATTACATTATGAGGATATACATAATTTAAAAAAAAACGTGCAATGCACAATAAAGGAGAGTACATGAAATTTGTTTACGTTACGTTTGTAATAAATAATGAATAATATTATTTGTCTAATTGTAGAAAAACTTTTACTCCAAACTACACTAAATTCTTTTTGGAAACTGATCTATACAAAAAAAAACAATTATAAATTGTGTTGAAATTTTTACATTGATCAGAAAATTGCATGTTACAGTAATTTACTCTGAGTTCGAATGAATTTAGATTTGCAATATGTTTCTTAAACTTTCGAAACCATCAAAAGATTATTACCTGATGTTATAAATTTTATTTTCAATAGGCTAAATATAACGGTTTTCAATCATTTAAACAAGTTTAGTAATCCTTTAAAATGTTAAACTCATGGTTCATGGTTCTGAAATTAAATAAATTATTCGTGCTAGATTCCCATCGCTAAACTTAAAGCTATACATTATTTAAAGGTCATTCTTACAAATATTATCGACTAACAGAAGTTCAAGACATCAAAGTAGATCCAGGGAACAAATATGTGTGTTATTTTATAACGAAGAATTACTCATAAAGGCTTAAACTTGCATAATATCTATTGACCATTACACAAGGTGACATTAAAGAGATCCCAGGTGACGGTAATTAATGTATGCTGCTCATATTGTAACTACGATGACACCAAAAAGTTAACTACCGCATTCTAGTCCACTGCCTAGTATTAGTGCTATGTTCCATAACAAAACTGGCAATACGATTATTTTATTTTGTTCTGTTCAGAATATTGTCTATTTCTTTAATTTAAATGCATTTCGTTAAGTTGGCTATTTTTAGGTTATTTCAGAAAAGTATCTCAAAGGGCTATGCCAATTGAAATTGGTGCATATTGGAATTGAAAGGGATATCGCGCATCTGGCTTCGCAATAACTAATGGTTTATTGACAACATACTTCTACGCTAAAATGGGATTTCCACATATTGCCATACGTTATATACATATTCCATGCCTGAACGGTGCAATAAAATATGTTACGCCTTCCTCCAAACTTCTACCTAAATTAAACATTAAACAACTCCAAACTTTAAGTTAAAATTGGATTACTGCATGAAAATAAAACTAACTGTATTTACTGCTCAGTTATATTGATTAATATTCCTACTTGCTTTGACTAATGAAATACCGAACAACGATTGTAAGGTTATATTTATTATTTACAGTGTTATAATTAAAAAATTGATATCCATTTTTAGTTCTGATTTCACACATTTAGACATAGTTTGAACGTTAAAACTCTACCGTAGTACTAATAATATTTTAAATGACACTTTCATTCAGTTTCATAGTTAGTACTGGAATATTTGCTCATTATTAAAAAATGTTTGTCGTCTTTTTATAGACCCCGGTATAAGATTTTTAGTGGGTGCACTTTGTTTCTTAGTTGTAACTCTAATGGTACAACGTTATAGATTAAGGTTATTTTACCCCTAATCATCTTGCTGGTTACTATTCGATCAGTGCTACAACCCTCTTCATTTGTTATTATAAAATGGCTCTTTAGAGGACTAGTTTCTCTTTTGATCTACTACAAATTAAATAGCAGTCTCTGAAAATTCATTTGACCACTTTTGTCAAATGTTAGCCTCAAAACTAATAAAATAACTTGCTCTGAGATTACACGTTATTGCAATAAATAATGCTACAAGAGAAAACTCAATTATTATCCTTGAACATTATGCATCTAAATTCGTTAACTATTAGTTTATTCGTTACGTGAAAATTTTGACAGCACGCAAAAAACTTATAGTATGGTACAGCCACTGTGAGTTACACAAGTTTTGCACCATTATTGTAAATCTTTCATAATATAACATTAAATTTAAGTATCTGTTTCTTCCCATAAATGTGGATTATTTAAAAATTAAAACGCATATTTAATAATTTTGTTCTGGAAAGGAAATAGTCGCTAAAATACCAATAGTAATTCTGCAATTTAAACATCCTTCAATCTTAAACAGTTATATTAAACAGTTAAAAATCTGTGGAAAATACAAATGTTTAATTTAATTTTTGTAAGAAAATGAAAACGTGTTTTCATGATCGGTGTCCTAATAATTCTGTATGGCAATTAGGATACGAATAACCTCTTTTTAAATTTAGAACCTCGTCTCTGTGCAATGGCTGATAGTCATAAGAACAATTGGAGAGCCTCATGACTTAGTATTAAGATACCAATAACTTTATGTTTGAAAATTAGAAATCTACCTGGGATAAAAGCGAAATAATCTGTGGATTGTAGAGACCAGAAGATAATAAAAGGATAGTTAAATTCTAATAAAGTTATACTTGCTAATATCAATAGCTTACAGTGATTATGGCAATATAGAAACTTCGCAATGCTGAGCTGCATTGTAGTTAATCCAATTATAAAAAACTTACGTAACAAACCTTCTTATTGTACGTATTGCAATTTAGATTTTCTAGATAAGAAGAGGTCACCTACTACTTATTCTGCAAATATCCAGAGTTTAACGAAGAACGGTGTTGACCTACACACTCGAAGGCCCTGTTCATATGAACTAAACCAGTTGAGTATTGCAAAACTACAATGGGAATGGTATTGTGTTTATTGTTTATGAGGTTATGTGATATCTTGGTTGATCGCCTGACCTCACTCATTGCGATTTCCCTTATGGGGATTTCGTAAAGACTAACTTTACTACCCACCTATGCCTCAAAATCGACTAGGCTCACGACAGCGCATAACAGAAGACAGTAGAAGTTGGGTATACTGGGAAATGATGTCCAGTTTGATCCTAATTTGATGATATTTAAAAAAAATATAAATGCTTTTAGTCATAAAAGACTACAAATGTTGCATATTTTGATGCAATTTTGAAAAAAAAAACACACGACATTTCAGGTGCCTCATAATGACACGTTTCCATTTAATTTCCTATTGAAATATACTTATGATTAATTTTAAAAAAATGTATATTCAGGATATTATACACACACACGCACACACACACACACACACACACACACACACACACACACACACACACACACACACACACACACACACACACACACACACACACATATATATATATATATATATATATATATATATTGATTATATTTTTCACGAGTAAACTTTACATTATACGTTATAGAATCATAAGCTCTTAAAATGTAAATTTATAACAACTTAAAAATAAATACAAAATAAATTATTTTCGAGTTTTACTACTATAATTTCTCCTTTTTACAGTCAATATTTGAAAGTCAATACTGCTGATTATTAAGCTATGCGTACATGTATCGCTTTTATGTATCAAACCAACAAAGACATAATAAGCACATTATAATTTATACGCTGGTACAGGTTTTAGCTTAGTTTAGTCAGTATTTTTAGAAGAGAGATAGCAAAGAACGAGAATGAACCATTATTTGCCATCTGTACGACTTTTAGTTCACACAACCTATAATTTTGTAGCCTGCTTTTCATATTTTCTTTTATGGTGACGTATAATCGCAATAAAAGTTATTGCTTTTTATAGCCTTGGACTTCGGCCAGGTAATACTATCCTGGAGAAACAATAAACAGTGCAAGTACTACAAATTTTACATTAAAACTTAATATCCAGTCATTAAATAATAATTTTATATGAGTTTTACTCGGTTTATACATTTATCTCGTGAAGGCATCAGTTGTCAATAGATGTTTATACGAAACACAGGAATATCGTTACAACTAAGGGAAGATTTTGTGTGAAAGGACGCATTTTGTGTACATCCACAAGTGTACAGTGTGGTTGCAACTCAAAATAAACGTAGTTTACTGTAGATGTTTCATTTCACAACTCCCCTTTTACAGCGGTCCATCTTACAGCCTTTTGCTCCAGTCGTTGTGTGCGTGGAATTAGAATACCGCCTGTATAGTTCAAATAGTCACCCTCACATTCAGTGTGTTTATTGCAAATTACAATTTTTGCAATGCCCATTAAAACTTGTTGATACAACAAACTTGTAACTGATATTCATGATTTTGCGACTTCCTCATATAATATGTTAACCTTTATTTATTCAACCCCTTTTTTAAAATGTATACAATGACACCAAATGTATGCAAAATGTTTTATTAAAAAGAGTTAATACAAAAACTAACAATATGTGTATTTTACACACAAAACTACTTTTTGTATACAGTACTTTTTATATTTATACAGTTAAAATGTGCAATACCGCTATATTCTTTTACGAATTAACAAAGTCGCTAGACAAGAAAAGTGGACATCAAACTGTGACATGCAAATGGAAGATGACTTAAACCACAAATTCCAAATCAAGTCACGTTGTATATTCCGAAATCCCATCCAAAGCTTCATATCCAGTGGACCGTATAATTGGGTTTCATCGCCGTTTGAACCTTTGAGTTTGTCTGAACTACCTATATTTGTTTGTGTTTGTCATGGTTGTGTTTAAGTTATACACACAGAGGTAAAGTCACGTATAATTAGTAGAGTTCATACCTAGTATATTTAAGTATAGAACGATACTTATATACGGAATATAAATTTTCACACTAATCATAAGAATATTTCAATAGAAAATTAAATGAAAACGTGTCATGATTCGGCAACTGAAATGTTGTGTGGTTCTTTATCAAAATTGCAGAAAAATATGCAAAACTTGTTGTCTTTTATGACTAAAAGCACTGATATTTTTCAAATATCATTGAACTAATTAATGTGGGATATCAAGGAATTAATCCTGACATTTTAGTTTAAATTGCCCGCCACAGCAAAATAGCGACTTAATATCAGTAATTATACTGTTATCTTGTAGCAGGATTTGTAGCTAATTCTATCCAAATGGCGCTTAGTGTTATTACTTGCAAGAATAAATTTGAAGAGTACTTGGTAATGAAACCAATATACTCATTTAATGAGTTTGTTTCAACATACTTTAGCAATGAATTTATTGTTATTTTTTCCAATTAATTATTATTTTACTAATTCCATATACTGTATTCTTTTATGAACTTCATAGCTTACATAAAACACATGCATTTACAGTTTTTAACTTTGTATCTGACGCTATTCATAATTTACATTGTACTTATAATAAATAAATGTATTGATTGATTGGTTGATTGAACAGTCACATATTTTAATAGCATTAAAGCAACTGTTGGTCTGGTTTAATTGAGAAGTATCATTGTGAAAGTATCTTATTATGATTTTTATAAATAAATAAATGTTGATTTACAATCGCAAACATAAATATGTGTAATCTGTTTTTATAGTATTTACGATTATCGTGTACTCTGATTATATTTAAGAGTTGTACGTAGCTATTGCTACACTCTTTTAATTAAAGTTATTTTTATTTCTGTCATATTGATTATATATTTCATAAGTAGATTTTACATTATACTTTTGAAATCATGGGTTCATAAAATCTAAATTTATAACCATTTAAAAATAATTTTCATAACAAATTATGTTCAGGTTTTACTACTATGATTTATCCATTATAGAGTAAATATTTGAATATAAATTCTAATGATTATTATGCTATGTGTAAATGTTGCGCTTTTATGTATCAAATAGCAGCTACCCATGGCTTCGCAAGCAATTTTTTGTTGAAAAAGTGGACAATATATCTATGTATTCTTTTTCTATGACGTAATAAACAGTCTAGAGGTAATCGATAGTCTATCAAAGCTATTCCAATCTCCTGATCCAATTTAGATTTAAGTTTTAAAGAACAGAGGTTTGGGATCCTGAAGTCGTAAAGCGAAACAGTTTTTATAAGATTATTATTTCCCTCCCACATTCCATGATAAGTTATGAAGTACTTCGATGGCTTCAGGAACAATAAGAGCCTTTTTATCCCAATGACAAAAGTGTATCGTACAACTAAAAAGTTGCTGCGGTCAATATGGGTCTGTTCTAGTCGTTTAAATTCACCTCCGGTGTTTTGGCATAATAAGTCGCCCACCATTATATTTTCATTTTCATTAGCAACGTAAACAGATGTTTAAGAAAGTTTTTCGAATATAGCTGTCAACAGCTGTTTAGTGCCAGTTTAATTTGAATTATAAAACGTTAATACGTTTCGTTCTTATCATAACATTCGAATGTAAACAAACTAATTTTTCAATTTGAATTCGACTTTATTTGGTGAAATGAATGTGTTATGGGTGGTAAAAAGCAATCTAAATGTTAATTCAGACCAAAAGCTATACCTGTTCCAAATTTCAGCACAATCCGTATAGCAGTTTTAGCAAGATTCGAGGAGAAACCACCAAAAATCCAAATATCCAAACATTCTTTCGCATTTATAATATTAGTGGGAAACAGCAAAGGCGTAATAAGCACATCAAAATTTATACGATGGTACAGGTTCTAGCTAAGTTTACTCAGTAGTTGTAGAAGGGATATAGTGAAGAATGATAATGAACCGTTATTTGCAATCTTTAGGACTTTAAGCTCTTACAATCTATAATTGCGCAACCTTCTTTTCACATTTTGTTTTATGGTGACATATAATCACAATAATAGTTATTTTATTAGCCTTGAAATTCGGTCTAGTAATGCTATACTAGACAAACAATAAACATGGCAAGTCCTGCCACATTTTGATTGCAACTTAATATCCAATCATTACATAGTTATTAATTATTATAAATTTACTAGGTTTATAAATTTATCCCTTGAAGCATCAGTTGTCAATATATGTTTATAGGAACCAAAAGAATATGGTTAAAATTAAGTAAAAGTTTTTTTTATGAATTCACGTATTTGTTGTACATTCACGTGTGCAGCGTGGTTGCAACTCAAAAGAAACGTACAGTAGATGTTTTCATTTCACAACTCCCTTTTTACGGTGGTCCTTTTTAAAGCCTTTTCCTGAAAACAAAAATACCTCTTTTTGGATCAGCCTAGAGAGATTTCACATAATGTAATCATTTCAAAATGTAAAACTGAAGATGAATCTAAATGTTGCATAACAAAACGCTGATGGGATATTAACTCTCAATTTTGGAATGTAATAATATAATCTTAATACTTTAAAACATTTAGAAAGTCCGTAATCTTCATATTCTCAAACATAAACCTTATTATTACCGAACACATTTCTTTGTAAAATTTGAACTTACTTAAATTTATTTATGGAATTATCCCTCTTTAGATTTCAAGGTAATTTATTATAGATTTTTAGAGCTTAATAATAAGGACCCTGCTCGAATAGTTTCGATCGGTGTATCGGGTATTATAAGGGTTGTTTTCTGATGTTATTGTGGTGCAATACTAGATTGTTTTAAAGAGCTGTTATTAATTTTAAATAGCAATATGTTTTATAGAATATATTTAGAGATGGTAAAGCAAAAATGTTATGGTTTTTAAAAAGTAGATTGTAGGATTGTCTCTTTCAAAGTTTGAACATAATTCTAATGATATGCGAGTTTCTAAGTTTAAAAAAAAATTTTATAACACCACATTTCCCCAAAATACCACTCGATAACTCAAATGAGAGTAAAAATAACCATATTCAAATGGTTTATATTTTATTCAAACTATAAACCTTATAAATTATAATTTTTAAGTGTTGTGAAATTTTGATAAGGATTTATACATTTTATCGGAAATGACTGGATTTTCCTGTATACTGGAGTAAGCTTTTTCTCCACCGTAAATGCCTATACTAGCAACCTTTTCCTGGTTGTAAGTCATTTTATTCTATTTTAAATGTTTGTAAAAATATAATATCTAGAAAACATAAGGTATTACATTTATTTGGCCAGAAATTCCTTGTAAACAATAATTAACATTGTTTTATTATGCTGCTACAGAATAAATGGATTTTTAGAAGCTTCGATCTGTTATAGACCAACATTGTGTGGTAATTGATCTATTTATAGGGTTTTCTTTGGATCTATACAAACAAACATCACTTCATATACCAGGAGTCAAGTCTGAGACAGCGTCAGATACCAGATGCTGCAATGAAAGGTAAGTGAACTGTACATAAGCTCAACATTATAATAGAATCGACCCTTCTTAGTATAGCTACTTCATAATCTCGAAAACTCGGTTTCTCCATCGTGCTTGCAGATCGTTTTAGAAACATCTACACATACTTCGCTCAATTGTGCACATGATAAGACAATAAAACTACCACCTCATCTTTTCATTTGTGTCTTTTGTCGCCGGAACGATTTGTAGGTTCGTTTTGAACTTCTTCGTTAACGAACTTCTTTAGTGAGATATAAAGAGATATGTTCAGGCAAAAATGACTCCAGCTTTCAGTAGTCAAATCTTAGAAAGCGCCAGATATCAGACCTGCAATAAAATGAAGGTGAACTGGATAAATTCACCGTATTTCTATAACAGTGCAACCTGTTTTTTTCGTTATTATTCTTGTTATTGGCTTTGTCTCAAAAGCATGTCCGTAATCTATAACTAAGTTTTGCAGTTTTTCATTGATATAAAGAGGTGAAATCATTTCTATTATAGCGATGTTCACATGTACTTTTAGAAGTTGTTTCTGTACGAACTGAAGAAAATTATCCAAACCACTTAGGGTTTGTCATTTAATTGCAATAGTTTATTTGGTATTTTTATTAAACTTTCGTTATAAATGTCCTCACGATATGGTAAGGCGAAGTCGATTTTGCTGTCTGATGTATATCTAATATCTTCACATGAATCGTCTTTGGAATTGTCCCATACCTTTAAAATTGTTGATATACCTAACAAAATAAGAGTATGACTACAAACAACTCTCTTAATTGTACTGGACATTGCGTAAGCGATACTTGATAGGTCCTACGGGAATTCCCTTGACGACTTTTAATTACTCGAAAGAGCTTGTATCGCGCATGTAACATAGCACCATCGTAAGATAAAAATACTCTGGTTGAGAAAGATTTACAAAGTAGACTCTTCCTAAAGCGGCATCTTTGTATGCCTGAATGGCCTACTTAAGTTCTCAACACGCCTCCTTCTTGTGAATTTATCATTAGCCTATGTAAAGCGGGACTTCGTGGTATGAAAATTTCATTGCGAATTAATCCTCATTTCAGAGTTTAAAAAGCCATCAAAGTAGCTTTACGTGCTTTTCGGACCACTAGTTCATCCTTTTCCAAATTAACATACACCCTGTTTTTGATTAATAAGTAGACAGCTGCTGCAAGAGTTTAGGATGTCGCTCGTGGATGGGAAATTCTAAAATCCACTAAATACCTTCAGATGTATTTATGTCCTGGTCATTCACCTGTTTCCTTAATTTTTATTTCTGGCCATAAAATTAACTTTGTCAAATACTTTATTGTATTATCCCACCACTTTCGTAAAGATCCCTAACAATTATGACAATGTTCAATAACATTTTCATCAGTTATAATGTACGATTGTAATGCTAAAAGAATTATTCAAACCAGTTCCCTAGTTTTGGATCCTATTCCATGCAAACAACCAATTAATTTTCTCCTCTTTATAATATTAGTATAAAATTACTGCATTGGAACAATAAGTTAAACTCACGTATTTCATTGGAAACATCTTTACAAGAAATCGACTTACTATGATTGAGTTAGTCTTTAGTGAGCTACAAATGTATATATATTTTTAATGGGGCAATAAGTTAAACTGATCTTTGGCATTGAAACTGAATTTAAACGCTCAGAAGAAATTGGCTGGCCAAAGTAGACTTTACAGTCATTCGTTCGTATGTATATTTTCTTCCTCGAGACTACAACTCAAACTTAACCATGGCATAGAAAATATCTTATATTATAAGTGTATGACTATACTGTAGGTACATGTTTTTGACCAAAATTAGGAATTTGAGACCTGTGCATTTGTATTTTCATGATCAAGGCAACAAGGCAAACTAAGCTGTGATGTCGCAAATATAATTATTCAAACCATAAAAGCTCCTACACGTCAGGTTCAACTGTAATCCTCTTAACCTTGAAGAATGCAATAATATGTAGCTGAAATATACCTACATATGTGTGAAATTTCCATATGACTCCACCATCTAACATCATAAATGCACTTACTAAAAAGTATATTGGCTTCTATTTTGAAAATTGCCACGATTAACAGATAATAATATTCAAAATAAATAATAACACTTCTTTGTCTTATAACCTAGATAGTGTACTTATTACGTCTACATTGTTTCTCCTGCGAGTTACTATAAGCGAAATCCGATTTCTGTTTGCCTTTATTAAATTATTTTGTACCATATTATTCCAAAAATTTTCTCTTGAATACATTCGTAGCGCAAATTTGCGCTGAATAAATGAATCCCAAAGTTGATAAAGAAGTAATCACGATAAGTTGCCAAAATAATATAGCTAAACAATCGAACAGTATAAAGGAATATTATATTATTTCTTGGACTAAATTCACTACGCTGCTCTTCAATTCATTAGGCTACATTTTATTTTGACAATAATACATTGTTTTGCAAGGCCAGTTTTTAAAAGTTAAAATTCTAATCTAATATTTACTACATCCATCCATACTTAAAAGCCTCACTCACACACACACACACACACACACACACACACACACACACGCACGCGCGCTTTTGTACACATATCCGTAATTTGGCTGATTTTAGGCCAATACCAATTATTTATCCCAGGAACTCTCCATGAACTCATCAACCGTGTAAAACGCATTAGCCACCAGATGGCTCTTCAATCGAGCTCGAATTTGAGTTAGATTATCTGTTTGTTTGCTGCATTCAGGGAGTTTATTAATCAGTCTAAAACCAACTTGAGACGGCAAATGCACAAATGCTGTCGCCCTGTGCTGTTGTACTCACAAGTCCTCCCTGCCTCTCGTTCCGTGTTGGTGGATGTCTCAGCCCTATACGAAAGTAAACTTGGTCCAGCAGTACGTAAGCACATCCAGCACACAGAGGCAGGGTAAAGTAAGCAATTTTATTTCTCTGAACGCACCCATACACGACTCTCTAAAATTTTGTTTCAGCATAATGCGAATTTATGTTTGTGTTTGGCACAACCTCCCTACAAACTCACACCATATGACAGATGTGAGTAAAAACCAAAATAGGCTTTTTGTAAAATATCAAGAGAAAAATACTTTGCCAAATTCCGCAAAGGATAATTGCCTGAGGCAACTTAGCACAGACGGTATTTCATTTCATTTCATTTATTTATTTCCACGGCAATCGCCACTTTTACAATACCATTACATAGTAAAATAACATAACAATATAGAATAAGAGTGCAACAAGCGAATACAACAACTGATACAATTGGATAACAATAACTTGATAACGACTAAATCAATAGATAACAATAATTCAATAACAACAACAGGTAACCATTTGACAATATAACAAGAAAAGTTTGGAGATTTAAGATGCACAGAGAGTCAAGCAAAACAGGGTTGATTAAACAAGATCAACAAGAACAGGTACATGAAATAATCAATAAACTATAAATACAACAACAATATCGAACAATTTAAATGCAAAGACTATAATATATAACAAAGTACTACTAAAAAAGGCGAGTAAAAACAGAAAAAAAGGTATAGTTGAAACAGAATTATAGAGTGCCATATACTAATTTGATGATTTCTTCTCGAAATCTAGCAGGGCTGGTGGCGAAGAAGTCAACAAGATGTTATTAATGTGATCATTCCAGGTTAGCCCACGATCAATGTGTATTCCCAGAAACTTGGTAGATTCTGTTTCCTCTAAGAGTAAATTATCCATAAACACAATTAATTTAAATTTTTGTTCATGTTGTCTAACATTAAATTTAAATAAAGAAGTTTTTGATTGATTTGAGTTTAATTTATTTCAGAAAAGTGTTGGATGCACTTAGTTCGACAAAAGATTTTATTTCTAAATTTTGAATTGTTTTACTTGAATATTTATTTTATAGGACCTCTTCCATGTCAAGTATAATTAGTGTAGGATAACGGATATCAAATATATGACTGGGTTTTTAACGCGAAGCACTTTTCTTCATAAATACTGACTGCTTCTTCCATTTCATCTAATTATTTCATAATAGTTTTACAGTAAGTGGCGTGATAAAATTTATACAAGAGTCACTGTTTTGAAATTTTCATATTTCGACAGTATTTATCCGAAGCTTTAAATTTATAGCATCATGTTTATGATCAGTATATTAAGAAATTTTAATTTAAGGGGAGTCTGAGACCCCGGGGTCAGAATTGTAGTACTGTTGTTATTTTCAATACATTTGTGTGTATTTACTTTGATTTTAAACCAAGTTTCATAAAAATTCATTGAGTAAAACTCATTTTACATAACTTTTTATAAAGCAGTGCTCAAAGGTATTTGGCAGATGCGCAGCGACGAGCCACCATTATTAGACTAAATTAAATAACGATATAGAAGTGAATTCACTCCTGTGATATAGCGATTTTTGTTTTCTGGGGTTGGTAATGGTTTTGTAAGCTGTCAGCTGTCACCATTTATTGTAGATTCTGGTTCAATTTCATTGTTTTGGTTTGTTTACAAATTTAAACTGTTTGTTGAGAATGTTTTTGTGGTCAGTATGAATTGATTTTATTACTTTAGGTGCACGTAAGGTTGTCATTTTTAATGAAGTAAATCAAGATGAAAGTTCCGATTCTAGGCATAGGTCATTTCAAAGCGATCTAAAAAGCGACTAAGAAAAATATTGGTGAAAATTAAAAGCTATGGACAATATTAGGGTATTGGTGAATATATTGTCGTGATTATTTAATTAATAAGCCATATTCCTAGGCTTAGCTCATTTTAAAGCGATATACAAAGAAGTAAGAAAAATGCTGGTGAAAATTTAAGAGCTATGGACAGTATTAAGGTATGGTGAAATATTTGTTCGTGAATTTGAGGACTATTCAAGAATTACTTGACAAAATGGCTGTATGTGTACATTGCGAAGCAAAACTACCTCTTGTTACTAAAAGTAAAATAGGCCTAGGCTACACAGTATAAATAATGCATGATGGCTGTAAATACAGCATAGTGTCATAGCTTGAAACAGCCCATTAGTAACCGAAGTTAAATCTGAAATAAAGTTAAGTCAGCCTAAACTTTCCGCTCTATAGGGATAGGCGACCAGGGTGCTCAAATCTTTTGCGGCGAAATGAAAACTGCTTCTTTTGCCTCATTCAAGTATTATAATGATACTATGCGTAATGATACTAAAGAGATGATCTTAGAAGCTATGAAATCAAAGGAAGCTGCAGAGAAGAAACATTGAAAATGATGATGTTAGTGATGGATATAGGTGTATTACTGTTACTCTGGACAGCTCGTGGATGAGATGTGGACACATTTCCTAAATTGGAAGTTAGTGCAATTAAAACTACAATTCGTGTGACTTCGGCTAAAATAATGGATGCTGTAGGCTAATATAATCCAAGGATTGCAGATGCCGAAAAATTTTTTAAAAAGAACACCAAGCTAACTATACAGCTAACTGCATCGGTTCCATCAGAGGCATGGAAGTAGCTGGATTGGTTGATATTTTTAGACGGTCAGAAACGTTACATAATGTCCGGTATAGGAAGTATCCTAGTAATTGAGCCACTGCTTACTTCTCTACTTTGTCACACTCAAAATCTTATATCTCTGATTTTGTAATTGAAAATTATAATGCACGGGATGTAAAAAAATGAATATTAACTCGCCTACTGTAGCTAAAGAACAAAATTGCACAAAAGTATTGTTCGATGGCAAAACCATTAGTGGTCGTGAAGGGCTCTCAGAGGCTACAATAAAACAAATTTAATTTTCATTGGTCTTGCAATTTCAATAAATACTGGTAGCCAGTAAAACATTAAAGAAGCTGTATGGGCAATTTCTTCCCTCTTATTCTCTATCAACCTATAACCACCAAACAGACTTTGCCCGTGTGGAGGAAGTAGCTGATGTAAATTCTATAACTCAAAAGTAAACAATGAAACTTATGACTATGGTTAACATTTTCACATACCTGCTACTTTCATATCTGAAATATAGCCTATTAAAAAAAACTTAGCCTCTCCAGAACTCCCCAGAAATGTTTACGTGGTGGCGCCTGAGCAATTCACTAAACAGTATAATCTGGTCTCGCACTCCGTAGAAAATATTTGTCAAAAAGAATAAATACATTTCAGTATGATGTGTTTGAGACTTTAGCTTGTTTCAATTTAGGAAATATTCTTAAATGTAATGTCTTGGAAAAGCTAAGTATTTTTTAATATTTTCTTAACACAGGACTGAACTGTGTTAGTGCGCTGAAAAAACTTGAAGGGGCATATATCAACTTGGATGAAAAAGCTACTGTAGATTAAATTGGGAAGTACCATCAAAAGTGTCAGCCACGAAAAAGGCTGTTGCAATATGAATACAAATCAAAGGGAGACCCAGGCAAACCAGCATATACAACCGGAATGCACTGATTTAAATTCAGCAAGATTCAATAACCACTAACATTTTTGGGCATATTCTAAAATATTCAAAAATATATTAATAAAAAAGAGAAAATTCTGGAGCCCTAAAAATTTTATTGAAAAACTAACATAAAATTATATCTTATGCAGTTTTTTAGAAACAAGTACACAACTTCAACAAATTTACATTCGCAGGATATAGCCATCAGACTCTCCGTAACGTATAGATACTTCATTTTCACCACAATAAAAAAAATATTGACATTTTTTTACAACGCATTTCTTTAAAATAACTAAATAGAGAATCAAAAAAATACAATTTTTATGTTTGTCTTGAGAATAATTTGTTTCCAAGTTTATATACTATTTTTTACAATAAACACGCAAGTAAGATGGAAGTGCATATGGTACACATAAATCAACAGTAGACATTAAGCACATCCAAAGCTTTTTAAATATTGAAATAACAAGCCACAACAATGTATGATAACAAATTTCAAAAACAGTACCAAACCTAAGAAATCCTACATAATCGTGTACAAATCTGACAATAAAGAGAAATAGTATTAATAATAATTTAATAAAAAACAATAATACAAGAAAATTTTAACTTCAGTATGAAATCTACAAAAAAATTTACCCAGCAGAGTATACTACTAACAATATAAATGCAATGTATTAAATAATTGAATGGACAGATCATCACCGATTAAAAACCTGTATATCACTATTCTTTAAAGAAGAAACATCAAAACTGTCAGACGTATTTTCACTAATCCTCTGAAGCCTTGCTAGCCCACACTTGTATGAATAGTGTGTAGGAAAGAATATCTGACTAAAGACATTCTGGGATCTCGTTCCAACCCTCGGTACACTCAAATCTATCAACGCCAGGAGAACAGGGAAATTTACTTGTCTATTAATCAGCTTGAAGATATATATCATTTCAAAGAAAACACGTCGATAATGGTGAGGTTATAAAGAGAAAACCTGTTCCAGTTGAGGTATTGGTGTTTCCAACTAGGTGAAACACATACGAACACGAAACATCATCACAGAGCGAGCCTGTTGAACTCAGCTATGTGGCTCTGTTAACTAAGTAGACCAAATCACACTACCATATTCAAGCAAGGGGCGCGCCAGCTCGTACACATTTGTACAAGACAATTCAGAATTTATCTCATCTTATGCCTATCGTTAACGTTTCAATAAAACACAAAAGAGAATATGCCTTTCAGGTAATATTAGTAATATGATCGGCAGGACTTGGAGTACTGGTCATGACACTCTAAGATCCTTTGACCAATTAACTCTATTAAGGATCACACCTCCAACATGAAACTTTAAGTTGAAATGTACAGCAGCATTTTAAAAAGAGATTACTTATAATTTTGATATGTTAAAGACCATAGAATGTGCCTCAAACCCCTCCGCCATTGTGTCACACTAATATGCAATATTACAAAGAACACGTGATTAAAACCTTCTCTAGAACACTTTTGTGATCCCTGCAACTTGGCAGTGCGTTTTATATGTGCATATCAATAGCGGTACCTGAAACGTTAAAACTGAGTTTTTTCCTTAAATTCATATGTTATATTTAATTGTTGACTTTTGATGTCAGTTTAATATCAATGAGGCCATACTATTAATGACACCTCCTAACGACCAGTATTTTACATGCTCGAACACTAAAGTAACATGGAAGTAACTAAACAACACTTAGCACCAGAGCTCCAAGGACTTGACTCAAAGGAAATACTAAACGTAGCAAAATATGCTATAGTTTACTACCAAATTTTGAGGTTCTTTTTAACTGGAAGAGCTGTTAAATTACTAAATTGTGGCCTATTATTCGTATGCAGAATTTTCTCTTTAATTTACACAAAATTAAATAAACACATTAATGGAATCAGGAGGTAAATTACATTGTATAGCAAACAAATTAATATTTTGTGAATTGCTTATTGTACTGATTAATAGGACTGAAATATGTCGCCAGTCACGCTAATTAAAATGGGATTTAAATTTGGAAAGTTCCGAAAAGTTTAAAAATATCAAATTTTAGGTTATTTTTTTAGCCAAAGCATGTAATAATCGTATGATTGTACACATTGCTAATTATATGTCACCATCAACTAATGCTATAAAGAAACTAAGTGTCCAGAAATAGTAGGTTAGCGGACCAAGATTAATATATATTAAAACCCGAATTCGACCAGCAGTGCAAGTTTTCAATTGGTATCTGTCTAAACACTATACTACCAAAATGTATGGTTAAAATTTCTCCAAATCTAGTACCAATTATCCTCTTGTTCATTCATAAATGAAGTTCAATATTTAACCAAGTTCAATAATACACACAAGGGTTAGATCAAGATACCAACTATAATAAGCTATAAAGAATAGTATATCATATCCATATTGACGATATTCACCGCAGTGATTTTACAGGTAGTTTCCGCAAAAGCTTAAGCAAAAGGATTTCAAGAAAATCTATAATTTACAAAATTGTCATAAGATATTATTTTTAAGTTTAAAATGGCTTTTGTTTCAGAAAACTATTATAACTGGTAAATATAGATTTGTCTAATACTGCGACTAAATCAACAAATTATGATTTAAATTTTATTCTACCGTAAATGGTTAGGGTTTCAACTGGAATGAATGTTAAAATATGTAAATCTTTGACTCCTTATTTTTAAGAATTATATGATGATATTATTTTAGGTCACATTGTAATGAAGTTGTAAGCTGTTCATGGAGTGCAAAGGATTTGAGAAAATATTCATGGTTAGGGTTATTCGTTACAGTAAACTATATTTAGAAAAAGTTTTTTTGACCAGCCACTTTGATGGTATATTATTACACATATGCTGTTTCTCGAAATCATGTATAATTTATTACAGCTAATGATATATATATATATATATATATATATATATATATATATATATATCTTTCAGAACATAAACATGTACGTCTTATACAGTATAATATTGTCCTCACGGCGTATTGAGTGTTGCAAGTGTGGGCTTGTGGGGATTTATAGTACTTGGAGTCCTAATCAGGTATCGCGCCATCCTAAAGTCTTTTCGAATCAAAATATAATTAAGTCCAGTTTCAGTCAGTGTGAAATCAGTGTATAACGTCTTATATATGTGAAGAATTCAAAGTACATAATAATACTTTGAATGGTTTAATGAGAATAAGTTGATATTTATGTAAGCGAAAAAAATACAGCACATGCAGCAAATTCGTAGTCAGATATCAATAATATCTTTACGTTCCCAGAGCTGTAACTAGCATTTATATCTGATATCATGCCTCTGAGCACTGAAAGACGGTTGACAACTCCATGAGCACCTCTCGTTTCTCTAATCTCCGATAATTTCTATATTTGGAATTTATATTAAGAATTTTATGCCTAAAGTATATGCAAACACAATTATATTTCATCAGTACAAATATTAGGATGTAATATATTTTCTAAATGTTTTATAAATATTGGTTGAAAATTTATATTTTTCAAAATACATATAATAGTACAGTAACGATTCTCTTGTGTAATGTTTTTTATTAGCTTTATAGTATAAAATAGTCTTTGACTATTTCTCAATGTATTTATCACAACTATGAATTTTGTAATTTTCAAGGACATTAATGAACATACTACCTTTTAAGTATTTATTTATTTTCCAAAGTTTAAAGTAATTTTTATATAACAGTAATTTAAACAACAACCAACCCAAATGTACAACAGAAGGTTCTAATAGGAAAGAAATTTATGTTAGTGTATGAGATAAGAAATATGACAAAGTATACATTTCCTAAATTTTACCTGCAAAGATTATTCATTCTTACATGTAATTTCTGTTAACAGTCTTTCAATGTTGCTTGAAATTGCCAAATATGATGCTTCAGAACTACTTTTAGCTTCCAACATTTAATGGCAGGCAGTGAGCCGCTGATGACAAGGTTTCCGAGTGATATTTGCATTTGATATAGACTACGGTGGTTTTTGGCTAAGTCATATCCTCCTCTGTTGGTCCACTGTGGTTGTACCTGTAAATAATATAACAAAATGGTATACCTCGCCGTCATCGTTTATGGTTGATTAATTATATCAAATCTAATAGTTGCAACCAATTTAACTTTAAAAACAATACAGGAAATACCATAAACCTTCCAACTTCATCTTTCAAAAAGTATTTCTTAACTCTGATGTACAATTTTGAGTGTTAATAGGGTTTTAGGAAATAAAAACATTTTCAAAGGTTTTCAGTCGATGTCAGAACAAAATTGAAACAGAAATGTGAAAGAAGCTTAGAAACGGTTTAGTATTGTTTATCTCTGTTATTTTGTTACTATTCACTTAAAGATAAATACATATTTGTATAACAATTTTATAAAGTGAGGAATTTCTGTACGTTAAAAAGATAATTGTGATTATATAAATTTATATTTGATTGACTATTTGTTTGTTTATATACAGTTAATATTATATTAAAAAAGTATTTAATAAAGAAAACCTGACATACCATTTAAAGAGAAATGGTTCTTTAAAATAAAGGTCCCAATAGCAATGTCACGAGGTAAAAAAAACGTATATGCAGTAAATGATGGCATTCAATTGAGGGCTAGAATATATTTTATCTGTCCTTTAGATAGTCTGCCCGCACAATACTTCACAAATAAATTGTCCTAAACATTCAATACTTCGCACGGAGCTTCATTCAGGATGTGATATTGAATTGTGAATAGTTATATCTCAAGTTATGTATAAAAACTGTAAATTCTATAATTTTTAATGTTATTATTGAACACACTATAAAGATAAATTAAAAAGATAGTTAACGTAGACTAACGTTTAAATATATAAACATTTTACAAATTTAAGGAAATCGTTTTTTAACGGTAATATAAACAACAACTAAAATCGTATCGGAAAATTGTAAGTGAAAGGAAATTAATGTAAGTGTTCAGGATGAGTAAATGGTAAAATACCACAAAAGATTCATTTCATAACTTCTATCTACGACAATTCTTATTTCTTATCTGCATTGTCTCTTCATAATCTTTCTATACCGCCTGCTCTTGCCATTACCATTGTTTCAAAATTTTTCTTCTTTTACTAAATTTATCGTCTCCAACATGCGACTATATGGCAAGCAGCGTCTCAGGCTCCGTAGATGATGACAAGCTATGGTGGTTTCTGACTTAGTCCTTACCTCAACTGTTACTCCACTACGGCCGTACCTGAAAACAACATAACAAAATGTTATAACTTTCCGTTATTGTTTAAAATTGAATTATTATTTGTAACTTTATATTTCATTCCAATTTAACATTAAAATAATACAGAAAAGATTATAAACGTTCGAACTTTTTCTTCTCAATAGGTTTTTCGTAATCTCGATGTATGTAGACAATAACTTCAACAATGCTTACACCCTCAAGGACTTCACCTACAATTTTGAATGTAATTAGTTTTTAAGAAATTAAACATTTTCAAAGGTTTTCAGTCGATGTGAGACCAAAATTGAAACTGAATCGTGAAAAGTTCTTAGAAAGGATTTAGCATTGTTGCTCATTTCCTAAATTCTAAATGCAAAAATTATTATTTCTCAACTATTTTGTCTCTTTATAGTCACTCCATACCTCCTGCTATTTCTAACAACGTTGCTTGTGAATTATCTTCTCCTTCTATACTTCCACCGACGTCTCCAACGATTCCATAGCAGGCAGGGTCGCTGGCTCTGTAGCGGATGCCTAGCATGGTGATTGGTATTACTCATTGATAAATACGATGGTTGCTTCTGGCTTAGGCCTTGCTTCCTCTGTTGGTACACTACGAACACAATATAACGATAGATTAATATGATAGTTAAGTTATAATAACGGTTCAATATAAAAATATTCCAAAAAGTTTAAGAAACTTTTTATATTGGTTATATTAACACTAAACTATAGAAAAAGTACAACGGAAAGTTTTAAATATTAGGAAATAAAAATAAAAAAAATATTTATTAGTAAGTTCTGAAATACTAAGGTAAAGAAAATACTTTCTTAAACATATAGGTCTGTAGAGCGTTTACATAAGATAAAAATAAAATTACATTCAGAAACATTAACGATCATATTACTATCTCTCGAGGGCTGAAATATGCCATGTCAGTCCATTCTTTAGTCTGCCTGTGCTATACCTCATAAATAAAGTGTCCTTCACATTTGGAATTTTGTACATGAAGCTGCATTTAGGATGTGATATCGAATGGGTAATGGTTATATCTCATTGTATTTTTAATGATAGGAAATAAAAATAAATATGTTCTAGTAAGTTCTGGAATACTAAGGTAAAGAAAAAACCTCCTTAAACATAAAGGTCTGTAGACGTTTACATAAGGTAAAAATAAAATTGCATACAGAAACAGTGACAAACATATTACTCTATCTCTAGGGCTGAAATATGACATGTCTGTCCATTTTTTAGTCTGCTTGTCCTATACCTCATAAATTGTCCTATACATTTGGAATTTGGCATGAAGTAATATTTAGGATGTGATATCGAATGGTTAATGGTTATATCTCACTGTATGTACAACAACAGTAAGTTATTTTGATTTTATGGTTATTAGTGAACACACCATAAAGATAGATTAAATAGACAGTTAAGTTAAATTATTTGTAAGTATATAAATATTTTCAAAAGTTTGAGGAACTTTTTTACAACTACTGTCATTATAACAACAACCAAGACCAAATTTACAATGGAAAGTTAACCGTAAGGAAATAGATATATAAGTGTTCAGGATGAATAAGTGATAAAATACGAGAAAGGATTCATTTTCTAACTTCGAAATGCTAGAATTATTCGTTCTTATCTGCATCGTCTCTTCTTATTCGTTCAATGCTGCCTGCCATTGCCCTTACTGATGCCTCTGTGTTATCTTTTCTTTCCTTTATTCCTACGGCGACTCCAACACGCTATTTGATAGCAAGCAGCGTCTGAGGCTCTTTAGCTGATGACGAGCATACCGATTGGTATCAATCATTGATAAATACGATGGTGATTTCTGGCTTAGTCCTTTCTTCCTCTGTTGGTACACTACGAAAACGATATAACGATAGATTAATTAAGTAGATAGTTAAGTTAGACTAACGTTTGATATAAAAACATATTTAAAATTTTAAAGAAACTTTATATTACGGTAATATTAACACGAAACAATAGAAAACGTACAACGAAACGATTTAAATAATAGGAAATAAAAATAAATATTTTCTAGTAAGTTCTGGAATACTAAGGTAAAGAAAAAAACTTTCATAAACATAAAGGTCTCTGTAGACGTTTACATAAGGTAAAAATAAAATTACATACAGAAACAGTGACAAACATATTACTCTATCTCAATGTTGAAATATGCCATGTCGGTCCTGTCCATTTTTTAGTCTGCCTCTCCTATACCTCATAAATTGTCCTATACATTTGGAAATTTGGCATGAAGCTGCATTTAGGGATGTGATATCGAATGGTTAATGGTTATATCTCACTGTATGTACAACGACAGTAAGTTATTTTGATTTTTAAGGTTATTAGTGAACACACCATAAAGATAGATTAAATAGACAGTTAAGTTAAACTATTTGTAAGTATATAAATATTTTCAAAAGTTTGAGGAACTTTTTTACAACTACTGTCATATTAACAACAACCAAGACAAAATTTACAAAGTAAAGTTAACTGTAGGGAAAGAGATATAAGTGTTCAGGATAAATAAGTGATAAAATACGAGAAAAGATTCATTTTCTAACTTCGAAATGCTAGAATTATTCGTTCTTATCTGCATCGTCTCTTCCTATTCGTTCAATGCTGCCTGCCATTGCCCTCACTGATGCCTTTGTGTTATCTTTTCTTTCCTTTCTTCCTACGGCGACTCCAACACGCTATTTGATAGCAAGCAGCGTTTAAAGCTCTTTAGCTGATGGCGAGCATACCGATTAATATCAATAATTGATAAATACATTGGTGATTTCTGGCTTAGATCTTTCTTCCTCTGTTGGTACACTTCGAACACGATATAACGAGAGATTAATTAATTAGATAGTTAAGTTAGACTAACGTTTAATATAAAAACATATTTAAAATTTTAAGAAACTTTATATTACTTGTTTATATTACTATTACTTGCCATTGCCTTCACTGATGCCTCTGGGTTACCTTCTGTTTCCTTTATTACTACGGCGACTCCAACACGCTATTTGATAGCAAGCAGTGTCTGAGGCTCTTTAGCTGATGACGAGCATACCGATTAGTATCAATAATTGATAAATACAATGGTGATTTCTGGCTTAGTCCTTTCTTCCTCTGTTGGTACACTACGAACACGATATAACGATAGATTAATTAATTAGATAGTTAAGTTAGACTAACGTTTGAATATAAAAAACATTTAAAAAATTTTAAGAAACTTTATATTACGGTAATATTAACACGAAACAATAGAAAACGTACAACGAAACAATTTAAATGATAGGAAATAAAAATAAATATGTTCTAGTAAGTTCTGGAATACTAAGGTAAAGAAAAAAACCTTCTTAAACATAAAGGTCTGTAGACGTTTACATAAGGTAAAAATAAAATTACATACAGAAACAGTGACAATCATATTACTCTATCTCTAGGTTGAAATATGCCATGTCTGTCCTGTCCATTTTTTAGTCTGCCTGTCCTATACCTCATAAATTGTCCTACACATTTGGAATTTGGCATGAAGCTGCATTTAGGATGTGATATCGAATGGTTAATGGTTATATCTCACTGTATGTACAACAACAGTAAGTTATTTTAATTTTTAAGGTTATTAGTGAACACACCATAAAGATAGATTAAATAGACAGTTAAGTTAAAATATTTGTAAGTATATAAATATTTTCAAAAGTTTGAGGAACTTTTTTACAACTACTGTCATAGTAACAACAACCAAGACAAAATTTACAAAGTAAAGTTAACTGTAGGGAAAGAGATATAAGTGTTCAGGATAAATAAGTGATAAAATACGAGAAAGGATTCATTTTCTAACTTCGAAATGCTAGAATTATTCGTTCTTATCTGCATCGTCTGTCCTAATCGTTCAATGCAGCCTACCATTGCCTTTACTGATGGCTCTGGGTTATCTTCTGTTTCCTTTATTACTACGCCGACTCCAACACGCTCTTTCATAGTTACCAGCGTCTGAGGCTCTTTAGCTGTTGACGAGCATACCGATTGGTATCAATCATTGATAAATACGATGGTGGTTTCTGGCTTAGTCCTTTCTTCCTCTGTTGGTACACTACGAAAACGACAAAGCGATAGATTAATTAGATAGTTAAGTTAGACTAACGTTTGATATAAAAACATTTTAAAAATGTTAAGAAACTTTATATTAGGGTAATATTAACACGAAACAAGAGATAAAGTTCAACGAAAGGCCTTAAATGATAGGAAATAAAAAAAAAATATATATCTAGTAAGTTCTAAAATACTAAGTTAAAGATAAAACTTTGATAAAAATAAATGTCAGTAGTGCATTTACATAAGTTAAAAATAAAATTACATACAGAAACAGTGACAATCATATTACTCTATCTCTAGGGCTGAAATATGCCATGTTTATCCATTGTTTAGTCTGTCTGTCCTATAACTCATAAATTGTCCTACACATTTGGAATTTGGCATGAAGCTGCATTTAGGATGTAATATCGAATAGGGAATGGTTATATCTCACTGTATGTACAACAACAGTAAGTTATTTTGATTTTTAAGGTTATTAGTGAACACACCATAAAGATAGATTACATAGACATTTAAGTTAAACTATTTGTAAGTATATAAATATTTTCAAAAAGTTGAGGAACTTTTTTACAACTACTGTCATATTAACAACAACCAAGACAAAATTGCAAAGGAAAGTTAAATGTAAGGAAATAGATATAAGTGTTCAGGATAAATAAGTGATAAAATACGAGAAAGGATTCATTTTCTAACTTCGAAATGCTAGAATTATTCGTTCTTATCTGCATCGTCTCTTCCTATTCGTTCAATGCTGCCTACCATTGCCTTTACTGATGCCTCTGGGTTATCTTCTGTTTCCTTTATTACTACGCCGACTCCAACACGCTCTTTTATAGCAAGCAGCGTCTGAGGCTCTTTAGCTGTTGACGAGCATACCGATTGGTATCAATCATTGATAAATACGATGAAGGTTTCTGGCTTAGTCCTTTCTTCCTCTGTTAGTACACTACGAACACGTCATAGCGATAGATTAATTAGATAGTTAAGTTAGACTAACGTTTGATATAAAAACATATTTAAAATTTTAAGAAACTTTATATTACGGTAATATTAACACGAAACAATAGAAAACGTACAACGAAACAATTTAAATAATAGGAAATAAAAATAAATATTTTCTAGTAAGTTCTGGAATACTAAGGTAAAGAAAAAAACCTTCTTAAACATAAAGGTCTGTAGACGTTTACATAAGGTAAAAATAAAATTACATACAGAAACAGTGACAATCATATTACTCTATCTCTAGGGCTGAAATATGCCATGTCTATCCATTTTTAGTCTGCCTGTCCTATACTCATAAATTGTCCTACACATTTGGATTCATAAGCTGCATTTAGGATGTGATATCGAATGGTTAATGGTTATATCTCACTGTATGTAAACAACAGTAAGTTATTTTAAATTTTTAAGGTTATAGTGAACAAATAAAGATAGATTTAAATAGACAGTTAAGTTAAACTATTTTATAAGTATATAAATATTTTTCAAAAGTTTGAGGAACTTTTTTACAACTACTGTCATAGTTAACAACAACCAACACAAAATTTACAAAGTAAAGTTAACTGTAAGGAAAGAGATATAAGTGTTCAGAATAAATAAGTTGATAAAATACGAAAAGGATTCATTTTCTAACTTCGAAATGCTAGAATTATTCGTTCTTATCTGCATCGTCTCTTCCTATTCGTTCAATGCTGCCTACCATTGCCCTTTACTGATGTTTCTGGGTTATCTTCTGTATCCTTTATTCCTACGGCGACTCCAACACGCTATTTGATAGCAAGCAGCGTCTGAGGCTCTTTAGCTGATTGACAAGCATACCGATGGGTATCAATCATTGATAAATACGATGGTGGTTTCTGGCATAGTACTTTCTTCCTTTGTTGGTACACTACGAACACGACATAGCGATAGATTAATTAGATAGTTAAGTTAGACTAACGTTTGATATAAAACATTTTAAAATTTTAAAAAACTTTATATTACGGTAATATTAACACGAAACAATAGAAAACGTACAACGAAACAATTTAAATGATAGGAAATAAAAAAAAATATGTTCTAGTAAGTTCTGGAATACTAAGGTAAAGATAAAATCCTTCTTAAACATAAATGACGGTCTGTAGACGTTTACATAAGGCAAAAATAAAATTACATACAAAAACAGTGACAATCATATTACTCTATCTCTAGGGGTGAAATATGCCATGTCTGTCCATTTTTTAGTCTGCCTGTCCTATACCTCATAATTTGTCCTACACATTTGGAATTTGGCATGAAGCCCAAATTTAGGATGTGATATCGAATGGTTAATGGTTATATCTCACTGTATGTACAACAACAGTAAGTTATTTTAATTTTTAAGGTTATCAGTGAACACACCGTAAAGATAGATTAAATAGACAGTTAAGTTAAATTATTTGTAAGTATATAAATATTTTTAAAAGTTTGAGGAATTTTTTACAACTACTGTCATATTAACAACAACCAAGACAAAATTTACAAAGTAAAGTTAACTGTAGGGAAAGAGATATAAGTGTTCAGGATAAATAAGTGATAAAATACGAGAAAGGATTCATTTTCTAACTTCGAAATGCTACAATTATTCGTTCTTATCTGCATCGTCTGTCCTAATCGTTCAATGCAGCCTACCATTGCCTTTACTGATGGCTCTGGGTTATCTTCTGTTTCCTTTATTACTACGCCGACTCCAACACGCTCTTTCATAGTTACCAGCGTCTGAGGCTCTTTAGCTGTTGACGAGCATACCGATTGGTATCAATCATTGATAAATACGATGGTGGTTTCTGGCTTAGTCCTTTCTTCCTCTGTTGGTACACTACGAAAACGACAAAGCGATAGATTAATTAGATAGTTAAGTTAGACTAACGTTTGATATAAAAACATTTAAAAAAGTTTAAGAAACTTTATATTACGGTAATATTAACACGAAACAATAGAAAACGTACAACGAAACTAATTAAATGATAGGAAATAAAAATAAATATGTATCTAGTAAGTTCTGGAATACTAAGGTAAAGAAAAAACCTTCTTAAACATAAAGGTCTGTAGACGTTTACATAAGGTAAAAATAAAATTACATACAGAAACAGTGACAATCATATTACTCTATCTCTAGGGCTGAAATATGCCATGTTTATCCATTTTTTAGTCTGTCTGTCCTATACCTCATAAATTGTCCTACACATTTGGAATTTGGCATGAAGCTGCATTTAGGATGTAATATCGAATAGGGAATGGTTATATCTCACTGTATGTACAACAACAGTAAGTTATTTTGATTTTTAAGGTTATTAGTGAACACACCATAAAGATAGATTAAATAGACATTTAAGTTAAACTATTTGTAAGTATATAAATATTTTTAAAAGTTTGAGGAACTTTTTTACAACTACTGTCATAGTAACAACAACCAAGACAAAATTTGCAAAGTAAAGTTTTGAACTGTAGGGAAATAGATATAAGTGTTCAGGATAAATAAGTGATAAAATACGAGAAAGGATTCATTTTCTAACTTCGAAATGCTAGAATTATTCGTTCTTATCTGCATCGTCTCTTCCTATTAGTTCAATGCTGCCTACCATTGCCTTTACTGATGCCTCTGGGTTATCTTCTGTTTCCTTTATTACTACGCCGACTCCAACACGCTCTTTTATAGCAAGCAGCGTCTGAGGCTCTTTAGCTGTTGACGAGCGTACCGATTGGTATCAATCATTGATAAATACGATGAAGGTTTCTGGCTTAGTCCTTTCTTCCTCTGTTAGTACACTACGAACACGTCATAGCGATAGATTAATTAGATAGTTAAGTTAGACTAACGTTTGATATAACAACATTTTAAAAAATTTTAAGAAACTTTATATTACGGTAATATTAACACGAAACAATAGAAAACGTACAACGAAACAAATTAAATGATAGGAAATAAAAATAAATATGTTCTAGTAAGTTCTGGAATACTAAGGTAAAGAAAAAACCTTCTTAAACATAAAGGTCTGTAGACGTTTACATAAGGTAAAAATAAAATTACATACAGAAACAGTGACAATCATATTACTCTATCTCTAGGGCTGAAATATGCCATGTCTATCCATTTTTTAGTCTGCCTGTCCTATACCTCATAAATTGTCCTACACATTTGGAATTTGGCATGAAGCTGCATTTAGGATGTGATATCGAATGGTTAATGGTTATATCTCACTGTATGTACAACAACAGTAAGTTATTTTAATTTTTAAGGTTATTAGTGAACACACCATAAAGATAGATTAAATAGACAGTTAAGTTAAACTATTTTATAAGTATATAAATATTTTCAAAAGTTTGAGGAACTTTTTTACAACTACTGTCATATTAACAACAACCAACACAAAATTTACAAAGTAAAGTTAACTGTAGGGAAAGAGATATAAGTGTTCAGGATAAATAAGTGATAAAATACGAGAAAGGATTCATTTTCTAACTTCGAAATGCTAGAATTATTCGTTCTTATCTGCATCGTCTCTTCCTATTCGTTCAATGCTGCCTACCATTGCCTTTACTGATTCCTCTGGGTTATCTTCTGTTTCCTTTATTCCTACGGCGACTCCAACACGCTATTTGATAGCAACCAGCGTCTGAGGCTCTTTAGCTGATGACGAGCATACCGATGGGTATCAATCATTGATAAATACGATGGTGATTTCTGGCTTAGTCCTTTCTTCCTCTGTTGGTACACTACGAACACGATATAACGATAGATTAATTAATTAGATAGTTAAGTTAGACTAACGTTTGATATAAAAACATTTAAAAAATTTTAAGAAACTTTATATTACGGTAATATTAACACGAAACAATAGAAAACGTACAACGAAACAATTTAAATGATAGGAAATAAAAAAAAATATGTTCTAGTAAGTTCTGGAATACTAAGGTAAAGAAAAAAACCTTCTTAAACATAAAGGTCTGTAGACGTTTACATAAGGTAAAAATAAAATTACATACAGAAACAGTGACAATCATATTACTCTATCTCTAGGTTGAAATATGCCATGTCTGTCCTGTCCATTTTTTAGTCTGCCTGTCCTATACCTCATAAATTGTCCTACACATTTGGAATTTGGCATGAAGCTAAATTTAGGATGTGATATCGAATGGTTAATGGTTATATCTCACTGTATGTACAACAACAGTAAGTTATTTTAATTTTTAAGGTTATCAGTGAACACACCATAAAGATAGATTAAATAGACAGTTAAGTTAAAATATTTGTAAGTATATAAATATTTTTAAAAGTTTGAGGAATTTTTTTACAACTACTGTCATATTAACAACAACCAAGACAAAATTTACAAAGTAAAGTTAACTGTAGGGAAAGAGATATAAGTGTTCAGGATAAATAAGTGATAAAATACGAGAAAGGATTCATTTTCTAACTTCGAAATGCTAGAATTATTCGTTCTTATCTGCATCGTCTGTCCTAATCGTTCAATGCAGCCTACCATTGCCTTTACTGATGGCTCTGGGTTATCTTCTGTTTCCTTTATTACTACGCCGACTCCAACACGCTCTTTCATAGTTACCAGCGTCTGAGGCTCTTTAGCTGTTGACGAGCATACCGATTGGTATCAATCATTGATAAATACGATGGTGGTTTCTGGCTTAGTCCTTTCTTCCTCTGTTGGTACACTACGAAAACGACAAAGCGATAGATTAATTAGATAGTTAAGTTAGACTAACGTTTGATATAAAAACATTTTAAAAATGTTAAGAAATATTAACACGAAACAAGAGATAAAGTTCAACGAAAGGCCTTAAATGATAGGAAATAAAAAAATATATATATCTAGTAAGTTCTAAAATACTAAGTTAAAGATAAAACTTTGATAAAAATAAATGTCAGTAGTGCATTTACATAAGTTAAAAATAAAATTACATACAGAAACAGTGACAATCATATTACTCTATCTCTAGGGCTGAAATATGCCATGTTTATCCATTGTTTAGTCTGTCTGTCCTATAACTCATAAATTGTCCTACACATTTGGAATTTGGCATGAAGCTGCATTTAGGATGTAATATCGAATAGGGAATGGTTATATCTCACTGTATGTACAACAACAGTAAGTTATTTTGATTTTTAAGGTTATTAGTGAACACACCATAAAGATAGATTACATAGACATTTAAGTTAAACTATTTGTAAGTATATAAATATTTTCAAAAGTTTAAGGAACTTTTTTATAACTACTGTCATATTAACAACAACCAACACAAACCTTGCAAAGGAAAGTTTTGAAAGTAATGAAATAGATTTAAGTGTTCAGGATAAATAAGTGATAAAATACGAGATGGTATTCATTTTCTAACTTCGAAATGCTAGAATTATTCGTTCTTATCTGCATCGTCTCTTCCTATTAGTTCAATGCTGCCTGCCATTGCCTTTACTGATGCCTCTGGGTTATCTTCTGTTTCCTTTATTACTACGCCGACTCCAACACGCTCTTTTATAGCAAGCAGCGTCTGAGGCTCTTTAGCTGTTGACGAGCGTACCGATTGGTATCAATCATTGATAAATACGATGAAGGTTTCTGGCTTAGTCCTTTCTTCCTCTGTTAGTACACTACGAACACGTCATAGCGATAGATTAATTAGATAGTTAAGTTAGACTAACGTTTGATATAACAACATATTTAAAATTTTAAGAAACTTTATATTACGGTAATATTAACACGAATCAATAGAAAACGTACAACGAAACGATTTTAAATAATAGGAAATAAAAATAAATATTTCACTAGTAAGTTCTGGAATACTAATGTAAAGAAAAAAACCTTCTTAAACATAAACGTCTGTAGACGTTTACATAAGGTAAAAATAAAATTACATACAGAAACAGTGACAATCATATTACTCTATCTCTTGGGCTGAAATATGCCATGTCTATCCATTTTTAGTCTGCCTGTCCTATAACTCATAAATTGTCCTACACATTTGGATTTTGGCATGAAGCTGCATTTAGGATGTGATATCGAATGGTTAATGGTTATATCTCACTGTATGTACAACAACAGTAAGTTATTTTAATTGTTAAGGTTCTTAGTGAACACACCATAAAGATAGATTAAATAGACAGTTAAGTTAAACTATTTTTAAGGTATATAAATATTTTTAAAAGTTTGAGGAACTTTTTTACAACTACTGTCATAGTAACAACAACCAAGACAAAATTTACAAAGTAAAGTTAACTGAAGGGAAAGAGATATAAGTGTTCAAGATAAGTAATTGATAAAATACGAGAAAGGATTCATTTTCTAACTTCGAAATGCTAGAATGAATCGTTCTTATCAGCATCGTCTCTTCCTATTCGTTCAATGCTGCCTACCATTGCCTTTACTGATTCCTCTGTGTTATCTTCTGCTTTCCTTTATTCCTACGGACTCCAACACGCTATTTGTTAGCAACCAGCGTCTGAGGCTCTTTAGCTGATGACAAGCATACCGATGGGCATCAATCATTGATAAATACGATGGTGATTTCTGGCTTAGTCCTTTCTTCCTCTGTTGGTACACTACGAACACGATATAACGATAGATTAATTAGATAGTTAAGTTAGACTAACGTTTGATATAAAAACTTATTTAAAATTTTAAAAACTTTATATTACGGTAATATTAACACGAAACAATAGAAAACGTAAACGAAACAATTTAAATGATAGGAAATAAAAAAAAATATGTTCTAGTAAGTTCTGGAATACTAAGGTAAAGAAAAATCCTTCTTAAACATATACGTCTGTAGACGTTTACATAAGGCAAAAATAAAATTACATACAAAAACAGTGACAATCATATTACTCTAACTCTAGGGGTGAAAATATGCCATGTCTGTCCATTTTTTAGTCTGCCTGTCCTATACCTCATAATTTGCCCTACACATTTGGAATTTGGCATGATGCTAAATTTAGGATGTGATATCGAATGGTTAATGGTTATATCTCACTGTATGTACAACAACAGTAAGTTATTTTAATTTTTAAGGTTATCAGTGAACACACCGTAAAGATAGATTAAATAGACAGTTAAGTTAAATTATTTGTAAGTATATAAATATTTTTAAAAGTTTGAGGAATTTTTTACAACTACTGTCATATTAACAACAACCAAGACAAAATTTACAAAGTAAAGTTAACTGTAGGGAAAGTGATATAAGTGTTCAGGATAAATAAGTGATAAAATACGAGAAAGGATTCATTTTCTAACTTCGAAATGCTACAATTATTCGTTCTTATCTGCATCGTCTGTCCTAATCGTTCAATGCAGCCTACCATTGCCTTTACTGATGGCTCTGGGTTATCTTCTGTTTCCTTTATTACTACGCCGACTCCAACACGCTCTTTCATAGTTACCAGCGTCTGAGGCTCTTTAGCTGTTGACGAGCATACCGATTGGTATCAATCATTGATAAATACGATGGTGGTTTCTGGCTTAGTCCTTTCTTCCTCTGTTGGTACACTACGAAAACGACAAAGCGATAGATTAATTAGATAGTTAAGTTAGACTAACGTTTGATATAAAAACATTTTAAAAATGTTAAGAAATATTAACACGAAACAAGAGATAAAGTTCAACGAAAGGCCTTAAATGATAGGAAATAAAAAAAAAATATATAATCTAGTAAGTTCTAAAATACTAAGTTAAAGATAAAACTTTGATAAAAATAAATGTCAGTAGTGCATTTACATAAGTTAAAAATAAAATTACATACAGAAACAGTGACAATCATATTACTCTATCTCTAGGGCTGAAATATGCCATGTTTATCCATTGTTTAGTCTGTCTGTCCTATAACTCATAAATTGTCCTACACATTTGGAATTTAGCATGAAGCTGCATTTAGGATGTAATATCGAATTATTAATGGTTATATCTCACTGTATGTACAACAACAGTAAGTTATTTTGATTTTTAAGGTTATTAGTGAACACACCATAAAGATAGATTAAATAGACAGTTAAGTTAAACTATTTGTAAGTATATAAATATTTTCAAAAGTTTGAGGAATTTTTTTACAACTACTGTCATATTAACAACAACCAACACAAAATTTGCAAAGGAAAGTTTTGAACTGTAATGGGAAAGAGATATAAGTGTTCAGGATAAATAAGTGATAAAATACGAGAAAGGATTCATTTTCTAACTTCGAAATGCTAGAATTATTCGTTCTTATCTGCATCGTCTCTTCCTATTCGTTCAATGCTGCCTGCCATTGCCTTTACTGATGCCTCTGTGTTATCTTCGCTTTCCTTTATTACTACGGCGACTCCAACACGCTATTTTATAGCAAGCAGCGTCTGAGGCTCTTTAGCTGTTGACGAGCGTACCGATTGGTATCAATCATTGATAAATACGATGAAGGTTTCTGGCTTAGTCCTTTCTTCCTCTGTTAGTACACTACGAACACGTCATAGCGATAGATTAATTAGATAGTTAAGTTAGACTAACGTTTGATATAACAACATTTAAAAAAGTTTTAAGAAACTTTATATTACGGTAATATTAACACGAATCAATAGAAAACGTACAACGAAACAATTTAAATGATAGGAAATAAAAATAAATATGTTCTAGTAAGTTCTGGAATACTAAGGTAAAGAAAAAACCTTCTTAAACATAAAGGTCTGTAGACGTTTACATAAGGTAAAAATAAAATTACATACAGAAACAGTGACAATCATATTACTCTATCTCTAGGGCTGAAATATGCCATGTCTATCCATTTTTTAGTCTGCCTGTCCTATACCTCATAAATTGTCCTACACATTTGGAATTTGGCATGAAGCTGCATTTAGGATGTGATATCGAATGGTTAATGGTTATATCTCACTGTATGTACAACAACAGTAAGTTATTTTAATTTTTAAGGTTATTAGTGAACACACCATAAAGATAGATTAAATAGACAGTTAAGTTAAACTATTTATAAGTATATAAATATTTTCAAAAGTTTGAGGAACTTTTTTACAACTACTGTCATATTAACAACAACCAACACAAAATTTACAAAGGAAAGTTAACTGTAAGGGAAAGAGATATAAGTGTTCAGGATAAATAAGTGATAAAATACGAGAAGGTATTCATTTTCTAACTTCGAAATGCTAGAATTATTCGTTCTTATCTGCATCGTCTCTTCCTATTCGTTCAATGCTGCCTACCATTGCCTTCACTGATGCCTCTGGGTTATCTTCTGTTTCCTTTATTACTACGGCGACTCCAACACGCTATTTGATAGCAAGCAGCGTCTGAGGCTCTTTAGCTGATGACAAGCATACCGATGGGTATCAATCATTGATAAATACGATGGTGATTTCTGGCTTAGTCCTTTCTTCCTCTGTTGGTACACTACGAACACGATATAACGATAGATTAATTAATTAGATAGTTAAGTTAGACTAACGTTTGATATAAAAACATTTAAAAAAATTTTAAGAAACTTTATATTACGGTAATATTAACACGAAACAATAGAAAACGTACAACGAAACAATTTAAATGATAGGAAATAAAAAAAAATATTTTCTAGTAAGTTCTGGAATACTAAGGTAAAGAAAAAAACCTTCTTAAACATAAAGGTCTGTAGACGTTTACATAAGGTAAAAATAAAATTACATACAGAAACAGTGACAATCATATTACTCTATCTCTAGGGCTGAAATATGCCATGTCTGTCCATTTTTTAGTCTGCCTGTCCTATACCTCATAAATTGTCCTACACATTTGGAATTTGGCATGAAGCTGCATTTAGGATGTGATATCGAATGGTTAATGGTTATATCTCACTGTATGTACAACAACAGTAAGTTATTTTATTTTTTAAGGTTATTAGTGAACACACCATAAAGATAGATTAAATAGACAGTTAAGTTAAATTATTTGTAAGTATATAAATATTTTCAAAAGTTTGAGGAATTTTTTTACAACTACTGTCATATTAACAACAACCAAGACAAAATTTACAAAGTAAAGTTAACTGTAGGGAAAGAGATATAAGTGTTTAGGATAAATAAGTGATAAAATACGAGAAAGGATTCATTTTCTAACTTCGAAATGCTACAATTATTCGTTCTTATCTGCATCGTCTCTTCCTAATCGTTCAATGCTGCCTACCATTGCCTTTACTGATGGCTCTGGGTTATCTTCTGTTTCCTTTATTACTACGCCGACTCCAACACGCTCTTTCATAGTTACCAGCGTCTGAGGCTCTTTAGCTGTTGACGAGCATACCGATTGGTATCAATCATTGATAAATACGATGGTGGTTTCTGGCTTAGTCCTTTCTTCCTCTGTTGGTACACTACGAAAACGACAAAGCGATAGATTAATTAGATAGTTAAGTTAGACTAACGTTTGATATAAAAACATTTTAAAAATGTTAAGAAATTTATATTAACACGAAACAAGAGATAAAGTTCAACGAAAGGCTTTAAATGATAGGAAATAAAAAAAAATATATATCTAGTAAGTTCTAAAATACTAAGTTAAAGATAAAACTTTGATAAAAATAAATGTCAGTAGTGCATTTACATAAGTTAAAAATAAAATTACATACAGAAACAGTGACAATCATATTACTCTATCTCTAGGGCTGAAATATGCCATGTTTATCCATTGTTTAGTCTGTCTGTCCTATAACTCATAAATTGTCCTACACATTTGGAATTTGGCATGAAGCTGCATTTAGGATGTAATATCGAATAGGGAATGGTTATATCTCACTGTATGTACAACAACAGTAAGTTATTTTGATTTTTAAGGTTATTAGTGAACACACTGTAATGTCGAGATTTGACATTACGGTGGTGGTCGTATCATAGCCTAGAGGTAACCGGGCTGGTAAATTAAACACATGTTTGAAAAGTTAACGCACTGGCCGAACCGACCGCATCTTTTCATGGTCTGGGGGAGGACTGGGGCAATACAAAGGTAGCAGAAGGGGCTGAGGCGTGGGATTGGACACGAGCATCAGGGTTGAGGTGGTATGATGCCAGCCGACCAACCAGAGCCATTTATTAGAATCAGCTCACCCTCTACGTCATACAACTTGCAAAACATATTGCCACACGTGAAACCACATAAAACTAAATTATTGTACTGACATACAGGGTACCAACTGTCTTGTTACACCACCACATAATATTATTTATTAAATTTAATTAATATACTATAACTCTTCCCCCCTTAAAATTTGAATGATAATACAACATGAATACAAGTAATAAAAGAAATATGATAAGTCATGAAACACAATTTACACACAAGTAGAAATGAATACGGATAATGAAATCAAGTACATAACGTAAATAATAGCACACCTAATAAAATATCAAAACATGGATAATTATTGTATCCTCAATAAACCCCATTTCAATCAATTAATCAAGAAAAGAATACATAGAAAATCAGAATAGATATACACTCACATAATATCATAAAAATCATTTTTGAATAATTATAAGTTTAGTTTGCTTACGGGTTTTCTCTGCCTAGCCGGATAGCGGCGTATGACAGGTGTGGTTTGTTGTGACCGATCAGCTGGTAGTACCTCAGCTGGAGACAAGGTCAGGCGGTGCGGGGGGTGACAAGGTCACACTCCGACTCGATGGAGGGGTGCCAGCTATTTCGGAACTACTACCTGGTCTGGGCGAAAATAACGCAGGGGGGTGACATAGACTGTCGACTACCAGCTTCAAGATGATTCTTACTAGTCACTGTACTTGGCAAATATATATCTCTAGGATTTAATTCATTGTCATTTAAATCTAACTGTGTCTGCATTCCTAGCAATTGATTGATATGACGTTTCCAGATAATACCATTATCTAGTATGACTAAATAAGATACAGGACTTAGTTTTTTATGAATTCTACCTTCCGTCCATTTACCCTTACTTCTAAAATCTCTCATTAGTAATGGCTGTCCAACCAATAATTCACGAGTTTTGCTTCCACCAAAAGTTACAATTTGTTTTTCTTGGTTACGGTGTACAATTTCAAGTAAATTAGGTTTTATTAAATCTAGTCTTGTTCGTAAAATTACGATTAAACATAAGTTTTGCTGGTTGACTCATTGGTTGTACTATGTACACAATTTCTGTAAGCTAGTAAAAATTTACATAAAGCTAATTCAGAATTGTCGTTGCTAAGTAAAGCACATTTCAATCTTTTCTTTACTGTCTTAACTGAATTTTCCGCTTGACCATTACTGGCTGGGTGGTAAGGTGGTGTGAAAGTATGCCGAATTCCATTTGACTTCAGAAATTGGCTAAATTCAAATGAAATGAAAGGTGGGCCATTATCTGATACAATATGTTGAGGTAAACCGTACCTCGCAAGCATAGGTCTCAACTTGTTTTATTGTTTGTTTAGCGGAAGTAGAAGTGACTTCCTCGACTTCGAGCCATTTACTGTGGTGCATCAATTATTACTAAATATAATTTAGAATTGAATGGACCAAGAAAATCCAAATGGATCCGCTGCCATGGATGTTCGGGATACTCCCACACATGCAATACACTTTTTGGTGGATTTTGCCTTTTCACTTTGACATGGTTTACAACTGCTTGCTAGACACTCAATATCCTTATCTATTCCTGGCCAATACATATAACCACGAGCTATGGACTTCATCTTTACAATACCAAGATGGACCTGTGTGCAATTCATTCAACATTTGTTTTCTAAACACTTTCGGTACTACAACTCTATGACCATACATCAATATTTCTTGTTCTATAGTTAACTCATTTTGTCTTTTGCGCATAAGCACTAAGTTCACTAATTTACCTTCTCTTGGCCAACCATGACAAACATAATTTAAAACCTTACTTAATTCAGGATCTAAAACGGGTTTCTCGCTTAACATCTTTAAAGTTAAGGGGTATTTCACTTTTCCTCAATATATTGTAAATAAGTACCTATTGTAGCTTACTTGATCTGATTCCTCTAGGTTTTGTCTTAAGTCATTTACATTTAAAGGTAACCTTGACAAACCGTCCGCATATCCGTTAGCTTTTGGAATGGATGTATTCAATATCAAAGTCATAAGCAGATAAAAACAAGGCATAGCGTTGTAGCCTACTAGCTGCATACGCTGGTAATCCTTTCTTGGGACCAAACACTGATATCAAAGGCTTATGATCTGTGACGAGAGTAAACCTTCTGCAAAACAAGTATTGGTTGAACTTCTTAATTCCAAACGCTATTGCGAGTGCTTCCTTATCAATGACAGAATACTTGAGCTCTGCTGAGTTTAACGACTTTGATTGCAAAACAAATAGGTTTTTCACTGTTATCACTTTGGATTTGAGTTAGGACACAGCCCAACCCATATGAACTACTGTCTGTGTACAACTTTAAAGGTAAATCAGGATTGTAATGAGCTAATATAGGAGCTGAAATTAATTTTTGCTTAATTACATCAAAAGATTTTTTACAGGCTGCGTTCCATGCAAAGGGTGTGTCTTTCCTTAGTAACTGATACATTGGAGTTGCCAGGGTTGCCAGGTTAGGCACAAACTTGGAGTAATAGCTAACTAATCCTAAAAATCCCTTGAGCTGAGTGACATTAGTAGGCACAGGTGCCTTTGAGACTGCTTCAACTTTAGCTGGAGAGGTGCTAAGACCTTCCTTGCTCAACACATGACCAAGATATTCAATGGATGGACAAAAAAATTGACATTTATCTTTGCTCACTGTCAAACCATTTTCAACTTAACCTTTGACAAACAGCTTTTAACCTGGCTAAGTGTTCAGCTTGATTTTTACCACTTATCAGAATGTCATCCAAAAAACATGATATTCCTTCAATACCTGCCAATAGCTGTTCCATGATACGTTGAAAAAATACCAGGTGCGGAAGATATTCCATACGGAATACGATTGTAAACAAACAAACCTCGGTGTGTACTGATGGTACATAACCTCTTAGAACTGTCATCCAGTCTGACTTGTTGATAAGCATTAGATAAATCTAATTTAGAAAAGGTTACTCCTTTCTGTAAAGAGGTGAACAACTCTTCTATTCTAGGTACTGGATATCTGTCTATTTCCAAGTATTGGTTAAGAGATACCTTAAAATCACCACATATGCGTAACTGTCCATTTATCTTTAAGATAGGGACAATAGGTGTACCCATTCACTACTGTCTACAGGTGTCAAAATTTCATTCTCAACTAGCCTATCTAGTTCCTTATCCACTTTACATTTTAGTGAAAACGGCATTGGTCTTGGTTTAAAATACTTTGGTTTTACCTCTGGTTTAAGATTAAGCTTAACTGGGTCTCCTGTATAACAACCTAAGCTTTCAGCAAACACATTTGGAAATTCTTGGTACAAACTCATGACAATATCATTGTCGGAAACTGAGCCTATCGATAGGTGGTTTGTTTACATGTACATTGTTTCCTTATACTGTCCTACTAGACTGTTTTACATTAAGAGGTATGGTTTACTGATACTTGTAAATCCCTGATCCAATCTCTCCCCATAAGCGGGTTTGCACCTTTTTGCAATTACATAGAGTTCTAGAGCTTTATTAACATTGTTGTACTCAACATTTACTAATAACTTACCCAAAAGGTTGAATTTGCTCACTCGTGTGTAGGAACTTAAAATTAGACTGGTACTCTTTAGCGGAATGTGATTAAGATTAGCCTTATAAAAATTCTCAGAGACAACACTGACACAAGCTCCGCTATCAACCTCGAAAACTACCTAACCTATGTTCCAATTTGAGGTTAACCTTGATCGGATCAACTCTCACATGATTTAATCTTCCTAGGCTTACAAACTCGTAACTGCCTATCTTGTATATTTTTTATTTAATTTATTTATTTATTTAACGGCATTGCCATTTTTACAGTGCTTACAAAGTGTGGTGCACAACAATACTATATAGTATTACAATACTGTTTACATGCCTAAAACAATATCAGATAATAAATAATAAATGCTCCAGTATCCATACTTACATACACATATATATAACCAAATAATAATAATAATTAGATAATAATATATAAATATAAATAATTAATATATAAATGGATATACCCATGATATATAGATAATAAATGAATACAACATGTACATGTATATACTTACATTACGTAAACTAAACAACCAACAATAATCAATATTGAATAGATAATGCGCATAACAACAACTACTACTACTACTAGAACAATAACAAGAATAACAACAACAACAATAATAAATAGTAATAAAATAACAATAAATTAAACTCTACAATGCAATACCTAAAAACAGAAAACACTTTAACCTAGACATAATAAAACTAAACAACAAAATAATAAATGTACCCAAATTACAATCATAACGAGTAAATAGTGAAAATATTACATATTAATTGAAGAGGCTCTGGAGACGGCAGCGGAAGCTGGAAATGCTTGAGGGGTGGAAGAAGTCCAGATCTTCAGAAACTGAATTGCCATGCCTCTGTACTCTAATGATAGAGCTGTTCCTCATGTAATTGGTTCGTGCAGATGTTGTGACGAAGAGGTTTTGAGATCTTGTGCCGCAGGTTGGTACTCTGAGAGAAAATTCTCTGAAGAAGGTCAGGGCAATCGATGTCAGCCGTTACTAGACGCCAAAGAAACAGGATATCACTCATGATACGTCTAGTTTCACGGGAAGGAAGCTTCATGAGGGCGGCAACATCATCCAGTGGGACTTCTTGGTACCGGTACCGCCAAAGACGGGTCCCGATGAGGCGGAGAAAAACGACGCTGGACCGCCTCCCAGAGGCGTCCTTTAGGTAGACCTGGTGAGGTGACCATATGACTTCCACAGTATTCGAGGTGGGGTCTTACAAGGGTACAATAAAGAATCCTTAATGAATGAGGGTTGGAGAGGGTTCTGGCAAGGCGATGGATAAGACCCAGATTGCGCAGGGCTCTAGAACAAGCCACACCAACATGGCGATCCCAAGCAAGAGACTGTGTAAATGTGATCCCAAGGTCCCTAACTTCAGCTGTTCTTCTGAGAGTGGTGTCATTTACGGTTGTACTCTCGTATTATGGGAGCTCTGCAACGGTGGAAAGTCAAAGTTACACATTTTTCCACGTTCAAGGCCATTTTGTTCTTTATACACCAATCGGCGATGTAATTGATTTGGGTCTGAAGCAGGTCTTGGTCATCCACCGATGCAATCCGCTGATAAAGTTTCAGGTCATCAGCGAATAACAAACAGCCACACTTTATAATAGAGGTGATGTCGTTAACAAAGATGTTAAATAATGCTGGACCAAGTAGGGAAACCCTGGGCACTCCGGACGTGGCAATAAAGGTCTTGGACAATGAACCATTATAGCGAACCTGGGAGGATTCGTCCACACAAGTAACTGGACAACCACCGAAGCAAACCCCCACCAAAACCGCAAACCTCCAGTTTCCTTACAAGTAAGCAATGGTCAACGCGGTCAAAAGCTTTAGCGAAGTCAAGCTCAATGACATCCACCCTGCTTGTGATCGTTGAAAGCGTCAATGATGTCGGATTGGAATAACCATGAGGTTGGTAGCAGAGGATCTGCCCCGCCGGAATCCGTGTTGGCGGGGGTGATAATCTGGGAAACTGCAAAGTTAACTCTACTGAGAACTAGCCCCTCAAATACTTTGGCAAGAACAGGCAAGATAGCAATAGGTCTGTAGTTTTTTATGTCGTCTGTGGGACCTTTTTTGTGGATAGGAACAATAAAGCTCTTCTTGAGTGCGTCAGGAAAGACTCCAGTGAATAATGATCTATTAAAGAGCTTGGTGAGTGGATAAGCAAGGAGGTTACAAATGTGCTTAATGGCTGATGAAGGTATGAAGTCAGGTCCACATCCCTTTTAATCGTCCAGACCAAAGTAGAGCTTGCCGTACTTCAGGAACATTGAGTACTATTGATGATAATAAGGCAAAGGATGGAGGGGGTGGACGGGGGATCAATCAGCAACGTCAATCATCATGGTTGAAAAGCTGCAGAGAAGAAGTCAGCAAAGAGATCAGCTGCAGTTTGGTCTGAAGTTGAACGTTATTCCGTCCAATCTAAGGGTTGTGGGAGTAGAGAGCCCCCTGCGGATTGAGATTCTTTACATATGACCTAGAAAACTTGTATAGAAAACAAGTTAACTTAAATCATAAACTTCATCAATTTACATTAAGGCCTACATTGTGCCATAGTTTACATTTGCAGTAATTTGACTAGGGTTAGGTGTACTTTCTGATACATAATGTTGCTTATATTGAAAATTCTGCTTTTTGCCTTTGTGCTGGGGAAACTTCTTATTACTATTAAAATTTGAAGTGGTTGATTTACCTGAATTTAGGCCTAATTTTGATTTACACACTTTCTCCAGATGACCCATCTTACTACAAAAATTACATTTGTAATTTCTATACCTGCACACATTTGTGACGTGGCCACCTTTTGCCACCAACACCAACACATTTTATCACTTGACACATTCTCCTCCCTCCTAGGCTGGAAACGTTTCCTCTGATGTTGATGTTGATGTGGAGATGGTCTGAAACTGCTGCATCTTCATCCCTAGCCGCCATGTTGCTGGTATAAGCCATGGACGTCGTCTGCCGCTCCGCCGCCTCCAGGGACAGGGCCAGCTGCATCGCTTTGTCGAAGGTTAAGTCTACTTCTCCAATCAGGCGTTTTCTTGATAGTATCACTCCGCAGACCGCTTACCAGGCGATCTCGCAAATAGTCCGGCAACTTGTCTTGAAATTCACAGTATGTTTGATAGTTTTTTTTTAGTTGCACAACGTATTCACCAACTGTTTCATGTTCATGTTGGTTGCGTAAACTAAATTTGTACCGTTCCGCAATGAAACGACGGTTTAGGACTGACATGATCTTGTAGAATTTGCACAATGTCCTTGAATGTCTTAGAACTAGGCTTGTTCGGCGTACACAAATCCTTTAACAAATTATACGTTTTAACACCTATGACTGTTAACAAAGTACTCACTTTCTTTTCAGCTTTAATGTCATTGCAATCTATGAAAAGTTCGAACCTTTCGACATAAGATGACCAAGATTCCTCCGCACTGTCATAGGGTCCCAACGAGCGTATTATTCCGGTCGCCATGTTGAACTCAGGATCTTCGTTAAATAAACTGTCTATGAAAAGAGGCGCGATTTTCACTAACACAATCCGACATTAATGATTGCACTGAAATTGATGCGAAATCAATTGTTGTGTGTACCTTCCTACACCGCACTTGTGTACCTTACTACACTGAAGCGTCCGTGCACCTGTCTACACCGACATCTTTGCACTCCCGAATGATCAATGTCTTCTTGCTGCGCGTTCCTTTAAACTGCCCTCGTCGCCAGTTTGTAATGTCGAGATTCGCCATTACGGTGGTGGTCGGATCATAGCCTAGAGGTAACCGGGCTGGTAAATTAAAACACATGTTTGAAAGTTAACGCACTGGCCGAACCGACCGCATCTTTTTCATGGTCTGGGGAGGACTGGGGCAATTACAAAGGTAGCAGGGGCTGAGGCGTGGGATTGGACACGAGCATCAGGTGAGGTGGTATGATTGCCAGCCGACCAACCAGGAGCCATTTATTAGAATCAGCTCACCCTCTACGTCATACAACTTGCAAAACATATTGCCACACGTAAACCAAATACAACTACAACTAAATTATTGTACTGACATAACAGGGTACCAACTGTCTTGTTACAACACCACATAATATTATTTATTTAATTAATATACTATACACACCATAAAGAAAGATTATATAGATATTCAAGTTTAATTATTTTGTAACTATATAAATATTTTCAAAAGTTTGAGGAACTTTTTTACAACTACTGTCATATTAACAACAACCAACACAAAATTTACAAAGGAAAGTTAACTGTAGGGAAAGAGATTTAAGTGTTCAGGATAAATAAGTGATAAAATACGAGAAAGGATTCATTTTCTAACTTCGAAATGCTAGAATTATTCGTTCTTATCTGCATCGTCTCTTCCTATTCGTTCAATGCTGCCTGCCATTGCCCTCACTGATGCCTCTGGGTTATCTTCTGTTTCCTTTATTACTACGCCGACTCCAACACGCTCTTTTATAGCAAGCAGCGTCTGAGGCTCTTTAGCTGTTGACGAGCGTACCGATTGGTATCAATCATTGATAAATACGATGAAGGTTTCTGGCTTAGTCCTTTCTTCCTCTGTTAGTACACTACGAACACGTCATAGCGATAGATTAATTAGATAGTTAAGTTAGACTAACGTTTGATATAAAAACATTTTAAAAATTTTAAGAAACTTTATATTACGGTAATATTAACACGAAACAATAGATAAAGTTACAACGAAAGGCCTTAAATGATAGGAAATAAAAATAAATATGTTCTAGTAAGTTCTAAATACTAAGGTAAAGAAAAAACCTTCTTAAACATAAATGTCAGTAGACGTTTACATAAGGTAAAAATAAAATTACATACAGAAACAGTGACAATCATATTACTCTATCTCTAGGGCTGAAATATGCCATGTCTGTCCATTTTTTAGTCTGCCTGTCCTATACCTCATAAATTGTCCTACCACATTTGGAATTTGGCATGAAGCTGCATTTAGGATGTGATATCGAATGGTTAATGGTTATATTTCACTGTATGTACAACAACAGTAAGTTATTTTGATTTTTAAGGTTATTAGTGAACACACCATAAAGATAGATTAAATAGACAGTTAAGTTAAACTATTTGTAAGTATATAAATATTTTCAAAAGTTTGAGGAACTTTTTTACAACTACTGTCATAGTAACAACAACCAAGACAAAATTTACAAAGTAAAGTTAACTGTAGGGAAAGAGATATAAGTGTTCAGGATAAATAAGTGATAAAATACGAGAAAGGATTCATTTTCTAACTTCGAAATGCTAGAATTATTCGTTCTTATCTGCATCGTCTCTTCCTATTCGTTCAATGCTGCCTACCATTGCCCTCACTGATGCCTCTGTGTTATCTTCTGTTTCCTTTATTCCTACGCCGACTCCAACACGCTATTTGATAGCAAGCAGCGTCTGAGGCTCTTTAGCTGATGACGAGCATACCGATTGGTATCAATCATTGATAAATACGATGGTGGTTTCTGGCTTAGTCCTTTCTTCCTCTGTTGGTACACTACGAACACGAAATAGCGATAGATTAATTAGATAGTTAAGTTAGACTAACGTTTGATATAAAAACATGTTAAAAATTTTAAGAAACTTTATATTACGGTAATATTAACACGAAACAATAGAAAACGTACAACGAAACAAATTAAATGATAGGAAATAAAAATAAATATGTTTTAGTAAGTTCTGGAATACTAAGGTAAAGAAAAATCCTTCTTAAACATATACGTCTGTAGACGTTTACATAAGGTAAAAATAAAATTACATACAGAAACAGTGACAATCATATTACTCTATCTCTAGGGCTGAAATATGCCATGTCTGTCCATTTTTTAGTCTGCCTGTCCTATAACTCATAAATTGTCCTACACATTTGGAATTTGGCATGAATCTGCATTTAGGATGTGATATCGAATGGTTAATGGTTATATCTCAATGTATGTACAACAACAGTAAGTTATTTTAATTTTTAAGGTTATTAGTGAACACACTATAAAGATAGATTAAATAGGCAGTTAAGTTAAATATTTGTAAGTATATAAATATTTTCAAAAGTTTGAGGAATTTTTTTACAACTACTGTCATAGTAACAACAACCAACACAAAATTTACAAAGGAAAGTTAACTGTAAGGAAATTGATATAAGTGTTTAGGATAAATAAGTGATAAAATACGAGAAGATATTCATTTTCTAACTTCGAAATGCTAGAATTATTCGTTCTTATCTGCATCGTCTCTTCCTATTCGTTCAATGCTGCCTTCCATTGCCCTCACTGATGCCTCTGGGTTATCTTCTGTTTCCTTTATTACCTACGCCGACTCCAACACGCTATTTGATAGCAAGCAGCGTCTGAGGCTCTTTAGCTGATGACGAGCATACCGATTGGTATCAATCATTGATAAATACGATGGTGGTTTCTGGCTTAGTCCTTTCTTCCTCTGTTGGTACACTACGAACACGACATAGCGATAGATTAATTAGATAGTTAAGTTAGACTAACGTTTGATATAAAAACATGTTAAAAATTTTAAGAAACTTTATATTACGGTAATATTAACACGAAACAATAGAAAACGTACAACGAAACAAATTAAATGATAGGAAATAAAAATAAATATGTTTTAGTAAGTTCTGGAATACTAAGGTAAAGAAAAATCCTTCTTAAACATATACGTCTGTAGACGTTTACATAAGGTAAAAATAAAATTACATACAGAAACAGTGAACAATCATATTACTCTATCTCTAGGGCTGAAATATGCCATGTCTGTGCCATTTTTTAGTCTGCCTGTCCTATACCTCATAAATTGTCCTACACATTTGGAATTTGGCATGAAGCTGCATTTAGGATGTGATATCGAATGGTTAATGGTTATATCTCACTGTATGTACAACAACACTAAGTTATTTAGATTTTTAAGGTTATTAGTGAACACACCATAAAGATAGATTAAATAGGACAGTTAAGTTAAACTATCTTATAAGTATATAAATATTTTCAAAAGTTTGAGGAACTTTTTTACAACTACTGTCATATTAACAACAACCAACACAAAATTTACAAAGTAAAGTTAACTGTAAGGAAATTGATATAAGTGTTTAGGATAAATAAGTGATAAAATACGAGAGAGACTTCATTTTCTAACTTCGAAATGCTAGAATTATTCATTCTTATCTGCATCGTCTCTTCCTATTCGTTCAATGCTGCCTGCCATTGCCCTCACTGATGCCTCTGTGTTATCTTCTCTTTCCTTTATTCCTACGCCGACTCCAACACGCTATTTGATAGCAAGCAGCGTCTGAGGCTCTTTAGCTGATGACGAGCATACCGATTGGTATCAATCATTGATAAATACGATGGTGGTTTCTGGCTTAGTCCTTTCTTCCTCTGTTGGTACACTACGAACACGATATAGCGATAGATTAATTAATTAGATAGTTTAAGTTAGACTAACGTTTGATATAAAAACATTTAAAAATTTTAAGAAACTTTATATTACGGTAATATTAACACGAAACAATAGAAAACTTACAACGAAACTAATTAAATGATAGGAAATAAAAATAAATATGTTCTAGTAAGTTCTGAAATACTAAGGTAAAGAAAAAAACCTTCTTAAACATAAAGGTCTGTAGACGTTTACATAAGGTAAAAATAAAATTACATACAGAAACAGTGACAATCATATTACTCTATCTCTAGGGCTGTAAATATGCCATGTCTGTCCATTTTTTAGTCTGCCTGTCCTATACTTCATAAATTGTCCTACACATTTGGAATTTGGCATGAAGCTGCATTTAGGATGTGATATCGAAATGGTTAATGGTTATATCTCACTGTATGTACAACAACAGTAAGTTATTTTAATTTTTAAGGTTATTAGTGAACACACCATAAAGATAGATTAAATAGACAGTTAAGTTAAACTATCTTATAAGTATATAAATATGTTCAAAAGTTTAGGAACTTTTTTACAACTACTGTCATATTAACAACAACCAACACAAAATTTACAAAGGAAAGTTAACTGTAAGGAAATAGATATAAGTGTTCAGGATAAATAAGTGATAAAATACGAGAAAGGATTCATTTTCTAACTTCGAAATGCTAGAATTATTCGTTCTTATCTGCATCGTCTCTTCCTATTCGTTCAATGCTGCCTTCCATTGCCCTCACTGATGCCTCTGTGTTATCTTCTCTTTCCTTTATTCCTACGGCGACTCCAACACGCTATTTGATAGCAAGCAGCGTCTCAGGCTCTTTAGCTGATGACGAGCATACCGATTGGTATTAATCATTGATAAATACGATGGTGGTTTCTGGCTTAGTACTTTCTTCCTCTGTTGGTACACTACGAACACGACATAGCGATAGATTAATTAGATAGTTAAGTTAGACTAACGTTTGATATAAAAATATGTTAAAATTTTTAAGAAACTTTATATTACGGTAATATTAACACGAAACAATAGAAAACGTACAACGAAACAAATTAAATGATAGGAAATAAAAATAAATATGTTTTAGTAAGTTCTGGAATACTAAGGTAAAGAAAAATCCTTCTTAAACATATACGTCTGTAGACGTTTACATAAGGTAAAAATAAAATTACATACAGAAACAGTGACAATCATATTACTCTATCTCTAGGGCTGAAATATGCCATGTCTGTCCATTTTTTAGTCTGCCTGTCCTATACCTCATAAATTGTCCTACACATTTGGAATTTGGCATGAAGCTGCATTTAGGATGTGATATCGAATGGTTAATGGTTATATCTCACTGTATGTACAACAACACTAAGTTATTTTGATTTTTAAGGTTATTAGTGAACACACCATAAAGATAGATTAAATAGACAGTTAAGTTAAACTATCTTATAAGTATATAAATATGTTCAAAAGTTTAGGAACTTTTTTACAACTACTGTCATATTAACAACAACCAACACAAAATTTACAATGGAAAGTTAACTGTAAGGAAATTGATATAAGTGTTTAGGATAAATAAGTGATAAAATACGAGAAGATATTCATTTTCTAACTTCGAAATGCTAGAATTATTCATTCTTATCTGCATCGTCTCTTCCTATTCGTTCAATGCTGCCTTCCATTGCCCTCACTGATGCCTCTGTGTTATCTTCTCTTTCCTTTATTCCTACGGCGACTCCAACACGCTATTTGATAGCAAGCAGCGTCTCAGGCTCTTTAGCTGATGACGAGCATACCGATTGGTATTAATCATTGATAAATACAATGGTGATTTCTGTCTTAGTCCTTTCTTCCTCTGTTGGTTCACTACGAACACGATATAATGATAGATTAATTAATTAAATAGTTTAATTAGACTAACGTTTGATATAAAAACATTTAAAAAATGTTAAGAAACTTTATATTACGGTAATATTAACACGAAATAATAGAAAACGTACAACGAAACGATTTAAATAATAGGAAATAAATATAAATATTTTCAAGTAAGTTCTGGAATACTAAGGTAAAGAAAAAACTTTCATAAACATATACGTCTGTAGACGTTTACATAAGGTAAAAATAAAATTACATACAGAAACAGTGACAATCATATTACTCTATCTCTAGGGCTGAAATATGCCATGTCTCACTGTATGTACAACAACACTAAGTTATTTTGATTTTTAAGGTTTTTAGTGAACACACCATAAAGATAGATTAAATGGACAGTTAAGTTACACTATCTTATAAGTATATAAATATGTTCAAAAGTTTAGGAACTTTTTTACAACTACTGTCATATTAACAACAACCAACACAAAATTTACAATGGAAAGTTAACTGTAAGGAAATTGATATAAGTGTTTAGGATAAATAAATGATAAAATACGAGAAAAGATTCATTTTCTAACTTCGAAATGCTAGAATTATTCATTCTTATCTGCATCGTCTCTTCCTATTCGTTCAATGCTGCCTGCCATTGCCCTCACTGATGCCTCTGGGTTATCTTCTCTTTCCATTATTCCTACGGCGACTCAAACACGCTATTTGATAGCAAGCAGCGTCTGAGGCTCTTTAGCTGATTACAAGCATACCGATGGGTATCAATCATTGATAAATACGATGGTGGTTTCTGGCATAGTACTTTCTTCCTTTTTTGGTACACTACAAACACGTCATAGCGATAGATTAATTAGATAGTTAAGTTAGACTAACGTTTGATATAAAAACATTTTATAAATGTTAAGGAATATTAACACGAAACAAGAGAAAAAGTACAACGAAAGGCTTTAAATGATAGGAAATAAAAAAAATATCCCTTGTAAGTTCTAGAATACTAAGGTAAAGATAAAACTTTGTTAACAATAAATGACGGTAGTGCATTTACATATGGTAAAAATAAAATTACCTACAGAAGCTGTAACATTCATATTACTCTATCTCTAGGGCTGAAATATGCCATGTCTGTCCATTTTTTAGTCTGTCCGTCGTACACCTCATAAACTGTCCTACACATTTGGAATTTGGCATGAAGCTGCATTTAGGATGTGATATCGAATAGGGAATGGTTATATCTCACTGTATGTACAACAACAGTAAGTTATTTTAATTTTTCAGGTTATTAGTGAACACACCATAAAGATAGATTAAATAGACAGTTAAGTTAAACATTCTTGTAAGTATATAAATATGTTCAAAAGTTTAGGAACGTTTTTACAACTACTGTCATATTAACAACAACCAATGATGAAAATTTTGATGGACACAACCCATTGTGGATTGTTGTTCGTCAAAAGTTTTATGAACCTAACATACCCTTGCATAATCACTCATTACAGCATATTCCAGCAACGTATCGATTCGATTCATGCACCATTAGATTCGGGAAAAAAAAGCCTAAGGCATACTATAGTTTTATTCCTCTTTGTATTGTAGTTGCAACGTACCAAGTTCGTAGTTTTGAACGTAAAAGAAGATGATGCAATTCATTGTGACCGCCATGTTGTCGATGCCGTCCGAGTTGTTGATGTGACGAGTCGTGTTTATTAGTAAGTTTTAGTAGGTTTATTTGTGTTTAGTGTGTGGTGAATTGGTAAATATTGCAGTAGTGCAAATAAATATATTTTAGAATAAATAAATTTCTCGAAAATTTTTCGTTAAAGTTTTGAGCAATGACAAAATGAAACTTTTTTCGACTCTTTAAAAAAAAGTTATGGAATTTATTTTACTACTGCTGTATAGTTTACTTCATTCTGAGTAATAAAATATGCAATATAATATGTATTGAAGTAAAACTGTTTTAGTAAAACTTTTATTAGCAAACTCTTACATATACACCCTATTTTCACAATTTATGCGCATCGCTGCTTTTTGTTATGTAGTGTTATTATAGTTTCATAAATTTGTATAGTGCTTGTGTGTTTCTGAAACTAGAATAAATTTGGCACAAAATGGCTATCTCACTTTTATAGTTTTCTTAATATAACTTGGTTTTCTAGGTATGGTCCCCCCCAAATTATAAAAAAAAAATGTAAATTTTGAATTTCATGGAAAAAAATTTTTAGTAAACATTTTTTAATGCCAAATTTAAATACTAATATTATTATATGTTTAATTCTGAACACAAAAATATATACTTATATATATATTACTTTTAATTTATATTTTTAATACATTTTTGTTAAACCCTTGCACGAGGCTCGAAAACATGCCGCCACTACAGGAAAAAATGACCGCCAGTTGGAGGGTTAAGTTAGAATAACATTTCATATAAAAATATGTTAAAAATTTTAAGGAAACTTTATATTACGGTAATATTAACACGAAACAATAGAAAACGTACAACGAAACAAATTTAATGATAGGAAATAAAAATAAATATGTTTTAGTAAGTTCTGGAATACTAAGGTAAAGAAAAATCCTTCTTAAACATATACGTCTGTAGACGTTTACATAAGGTAAAAATAAAATTACATACAGAAACAGTGACAATCATATTACTCTATCTCTAGGGCTGAAATATGCCATGTCTCACTGTATGTACAACAACACTAAGTTATTTTGATTTTTAAGGTTATTAGTGAACACACCATAAAGATAGATTAAATAGACAGTTAAGTTAAACTATCTTATAAGTATATAAATATGTTCAAAAGTTTAGGAACTTTTTTACAACTACTGTCATATTAACAACAACCAACACGGAAATTTAACTGTAAGGAAATTGATGTAAGTGTTTAGGATAAATAAGTGATAAAATACGAGAAAAGATTCAGTTTCTAACTTCGAAATGCTAGAATTATTCATTCTTATCTGCATCGTCTCTTCCTATTCGTTCAATGCTGCCTTCCATTGCCCTCACTGATGCCTCTGTGTTATCTTCTCTTTCCTTTATTCCTACGGCGACTCCAACACGCTATTTGATAGCAAGCAGCGTCTCGAGGCTCTTTAGCTGATGACGAGCATACCGATTGGTATTAATCATTGATAAATACGATGGTGGTTTCTGGCATAGTACTTTCTTCCTCTGTTGGTACACTACGAACTCGACATAGCGATAGATTAATTAGATAGTTAAGTTAGACTAACGTTTGATATAAAAATATGTTAAAAATTTTAAGAAACTTTATATTACACGAAACAATAGAAAACGTACAACGAAACAAATTAAATGATAGGAAATAAAAATAAATATGTTTTAGTAAGTTCTGGAATACTAAGGTAAAGAAAAATCCTTCTTAAACATATACGTCTGTAGACGTTTACATAAGGTAAAAATAAAATTACATACAGAAACAGTGACAATCATATTACTCTATCTCTAGGGCTGAAATATGCCATGTCTCACTGTATGTACAACAACACTAAGTTATTTTGATTTTTAAGGTTATTAGTGAACACACCATAAAGATAGATTAAATAGACAGTTAAGTTAAACTATCTTATAAGTATATAAATATGTTCAAAAGTTTAGGAACTTTTTTATAACTACTGTCATATTAACAACAACCAACACAAAATTTACAATGGAAAGTTTTGAAATGTAAGGAAATTGATATAAGTGTTTAGGATAAATAAGTGATAAAATACGAGAAGATATTCATTTTCTAACTTCGAAATGCTAGAATTATTCATTCTTATCTGCATCGTCTCTTCCTATTCGTTCAATGCTGCCTTCCATTGCCCTCACTGATGCCTCTGTGTTATCTTCTCTTTCCTTTATTCCTACGGCGACTCCAACACGCTATTTGATAGCAAGCAGCGTTTCAGGCTCTTTAGCTGATGACGAGCATACCGATTGGTATCAATCATTGATAAATACGATGGTGGTTTCTGGCATAGTCCTTTCTTCCTCTGTTGGTACACTACGAACACGACATAGCGATAGATTAATTAGATAGTTAAGTTAGACTAACGTTTGATATAAAAATATGTTAAAAATTTTAAGAAACTTTATATTACACGAAACAATAGAAAACGTACAACGAAACAAATTAAATGATAGGAAATAAAAATAAATATGTTTTAATAAGTTCTGAAATACTAAGGTAAAGAAAAATCCTTCTTAAACATATACGTCTGTAGACGTTTACATAAGGTAAAAATAAAATTACCTACAGAAGCTGTAACAATCATATTATTCTATCTTTAGGGCTGAAATATGCCATGTCTCACTGTATGTACAACAACACTAAGTTATTTAGATTTTTAAGGTTTTTAGTGAACACACCATAAAGATAGATTAAATGGACAGTTAAGTTACACTATCTTATAAGTATATAAATATGTTCAAAAGTTTAGGAACTTTTTTACAACTACTGTCATATTAACAACAACCAACACAAAATTTACAATGGAAAGTTAACTGTAAGGAAATTGATATAAGTGTTTAGGATAAATAAGTGATAAAATACGAGAAGATATTCATTTTCTAACTTCGAAATGCTAGAATTATTCATTCTTATCTGCATCGTCTCTTCCTATTCGTTCAATGCTGCCTGCCATTGCCCTCACTGATGCCTCTGTTATCTTCGCTTTCCTTTATTCCTACGGCAACTCCAACACGCTATTTGATAGCAAGCAGCGTTTGAGGCTCTTTAGCTGATGACAAGCATACCGATGGGTATCAATCATTGATAAATACGATGGTTAATTTCTGGCATAGTCCTTTCTTCCTCTGTTGGTACACTACGAAACACGATATAACGATAGATTAATTAATTAGATAGTTTAATTAGACTAACGTTTGATATAAAAACATTTAAAAAATTTTAAGAAACTTTATATTACGGTAATATTAACACGAAACAATAGAAAACGTACAACGAAACAAATTAAATGATAGGAAATAAAAATAAATATGTTCTAGTAAGTTCTGGAATACTAAGGTAAAGAAAAAAACCTTCTTAAACATAAAGGTCTGTAGACGTTTACATAAGGTAAAAATAAAATTACATACAGAAACAGTGACAATCATATTACTCTATCTCTAGGGCTGAAATATGCCATGTCTGTCCATTTTTTAGTTTGCCTGTCCTATACTTCATAAGTTGTCCTATACATCTGGAATTTGGCATGAAGCTGCATTTAGGATGTGATATCAAATGGTTAATGGTAATATCTCACTGTATGTACAACAACAGTAAGTTTTTTTAATTTTTAAGTTTATTAGTGAACACACCATAAAGATAGATTAAATGGACAGTTAAGTTAAACTATCTTATAAGTATATAAATATGTTCAAAAGTTTGAGGAACTTTTTTACAACTACTGTCATATTAACAACAACCAACACAAAATTTACAAAGGAAAGTTTTAACTGTAAGGAAATAGATATAAGTGTTCACGATAAATAAGTGATAAAATACGAGAAGGTATTCATTTTCTAATTTCGAAATGCTAGAATTATTCGTTCTTATCTGCATCGTCTCTTCCTATTCGTTCAATGCTGCCTTCCATTGCCCTCACTGATGCCTCTGTGTTATCTTCTCTTTCCTTTATTCCTACGGCGACTCCAACACGCTATTTGATAGCAAGCAGCGTCTCAGGCTCTTTAGCTGATGACGAGCATACCGATTGGTATTAATCATTGATAAATACGATGGTGGTTTCTGGCATAGTACTTTCTTCCTCTGTTGGTACACTACGAACACGACATAGCGATAGATTAATTAGATAGTTAAGTTAGACTAACGTTTGATATAAAAATATGTTAAAAATTTTAAGAAACTTTATATTACGGTTATATTAACACGAAACAATAGAAAACGTACAACAAAACAAATTAAATGATAGGAAATAAAAATAAATATGTTTTAGTAAGTTCTGGAATACTAAGGTAAAGAAAAATCCTTCTTAAACATATACGTCTGTAGACGTTTACATAAGGTAAAAATAAAATTACATACAGAAACAGTGACAATCATATTACTCTATCTCTAGGGCTGAAATATGCCATGTCTCACTGTATGTAAAACAACACTAAGTTATTTTGATTTTTAAGGTTATTAGTGAACACACCATAAAGATAGATTAAATAGACAGTTAAGTTAAACTATCTTATAAGTATATAAATATGTTCAAAAGTTTAGGAACTTTTTTACAACTACTGTCATATTAACAACAACCAACACAAAATTTACAATGGAAAGTTAACTGTAAGGAAATTGATATAAGTGTTTAGGATAAATAAGTGATAAAATACGAGAAAAGATTCATTTTCTAACTTCGAAATGCTAGAATTATTCGTTCTTATCTGCATCGTCTCTTCCTATTCGTTCAATGCTGCCTGCCATTGCCCTCACTGATGCCTCTGGGTTATCTTCTGTTTCCTTTATTACTACGGCGACTCCAACACGCTATTTGATAGCAAGCAGCGTCTGAGGCTCTTTAGCTGATGACGAGCATACCGATTGGTATTAATCATTGATAAATACGATGGTGGTTTCTGGCATAGTACTTTCTTCCTCTGTTGGTACACTACGAACACGACATAGCGATAGATTAATTAGATAGTTAAGTTAGACTAACGTTTGATATAAAAACATTTTAAAAATGTTAAGGAATATTAACACGAAACAAGAGAAAAAGTACAACGAAAGGCTTTAAATGATAGGAAATAAAAAAAATTTCCCTAGTAAGTTCTAGAATACTAAGGTAAAGATAAAACTTTGTTAACAATAAATGACGGTAGTGCATTTACATATGGTAAAAATAAAATTACCTACAGAAGCTGTAACAATCATATTACTCTATCTCTAGGGCTGAAATATGCCATGTCTCACTGTATGTACAACAACACTAAGTTATTTAGATTTTTAAGGTTATTAGTGAACACACCATAAAGATAGATTAAATAGACAGTTAAGTTAAACTATCTTATAAGTATATAAATATGTTCAAAAGTTTAGGAACTTTTTTACAACTACTGTCATATTAACAACAACCAACACAAAATTTACAATGGAAAGTTAACTGTAAGGAAATTGATATAAGTGTTCAGGATAAATAAGTGATAAAATACGAGAAGATATTCATTTTCTAACTTCGAAATGCTAGAATTATTCGTTCTTATCTGCATCGTCTCTTCCTATTCGTTCAATGCTGCCTGCCATTGCCCTCACTGATGCCTCTGTGTTATCTTATCTTTCCTTTATTCCTACGGCGACTCCAACACGCTATTTGATAGCAAGCAGCGTCTGAGGCTCTTTAGCTGATGACGAGCATACCGATTAGTATCAATAATTGATAAATACAATGGTGATTTCTGGCTTAGTCCTTTCTTCCTCTGTTGGTACACTACGAATACGATATAACGATAGATTAATTAATTAGATAGTTAAGTTAGACTAACGTTTGATATAAAAACATTTAAAAAATTTTAAGAAACTTTATATTACGGTAATATTAACACGAAATAATAGAAAACGTACAACGAAACGATTTAAATAATAGGAAATAAAAATAAATATTTTCTAGTAAGTTCTGGAATACTAAGGTAAAGAAAAAACTTTCATAAACATAAACGTCTGTAGAGGGAAAACGTAAGGTAAAAATAAAATTACATACAGAAACAGTGACAATCATATTAGTCTCTCTCGAGGGCTAAAATATGCCATGTCTGTCCATTTTTTAGTCTGCCTGTCCTATACCTCATAAATAAATTGTCCTACACATTTGGAATTTGGCATGAAGCTGCATTTAGGATGTGATATCGAATGGTTAATGGTTATATCTCACTGTATGTATAACAACAGTAGGTTTTTTTAATTTTTAAGATTATTAGTGAACACACCATAAAGATAGATAAAATAGACAGTTAAGTTAAACTATCTTGTAAGTATATAAATATTTTCAAAAGTTTGAGGAACTTTTTTACAACTACTGTCATATTAACAACAACCAACACAAAATTTACAAAGTAAAGTTTAACTGTAGGGAAAGAGATATAAGTGTTCAGGATAAATAAGTGATAAAATACGAGAAAAGATTCATTTTCTAACCTCGAAATGCTAGAATTATTCGTTCTTATCTGCATCGTCTCTTCCTATTCGTTCAATGCTGCCTACCATTGCTTTCACTGATGGCTCTGGGTTATCTTCTGTTTCCTTTATTACTAAGCCGACTCCAACACGCTCATTTGATAGCAAGCAGCGTCTGAGGCTCTTTAGCTGATGACGAGCATACCGATTTGTATCAATCATTGATAAATACGATGGTGATTTCTGTCTTAGTCCTTTCTTCCTCTGTTAGTACACTACGAACACGATATAACGATAGATTAATTAATTAGATAGTTAAGTTAGACTAACGTTTGATATAAAAAAATATTTAAAAAAATTTAAGAAACGTTATATTACGGTAATATTAACACGAAACAATAGAAAACGTACAACGAAAGGCATAAATGATAGGAAATAAAAAAATATATATATTTCTAGTAAGTTCTAGAATACTAAAAAGCAAAAACGTTCTTAAACTTAAAGGTCTGTTAAGCGTTTACATAAGGTAAAAATAAAAATACATATAGAAACCTTAACAATCATATTACTCTCTCTTGAGGGCTGAAATATGCCATGTCTGTCCATTTTTTAGTCTGCCTGTGGTATACCTCATAAATAAATTGTCGTACACATTTTTAATTTGGCATGAAGCTGCATTTAGGATGTGATATCGAATGGTTAATGGTTATATCTTATTGTATGTATAACAACAGTAAGTGTTTTTTTTTTTTTTTTTTTAATTTTTGAGGGTATTAGTTAACACACCATAAATATAGATTAAATAGACAGTTAAGTAGGACTATCTCATAGGTATATAAATATTTTCAAATGTTTGAGGAAATTTTTTGCAACTGTCATATTAACAACAACCAACACAAAACATTCAACGGAAAGTTTTAACTGTAGGAAATAGATTTAAGTGTTCAGGGTACATAAGTGATAAAATACGAGAAAGGATTCATTTCCTAACTTCTAACTTCGAAAATTAATTATTCTTAACTCTATTGTGTCTTTATAATCTTTTAATACCGCCTGCCATTGCCATTATTTAGGCTTGTTTATGACATCCCTGTCTAAAGATAGTTTTTAAGAAATGCAAACACTTTTGAAAGGTTTTGAGTCGATTTTAAAATAAGCGTAAAGCTTAAATACAATTGTAAAAAACCAGTTGTATTTGCACTCTGAAATTTATTTTTTTTAGTATAAGTTCAGTATTCATTTAAATGTATATAATTATTTTTACAACTAATTCTTCAATAGGGAGGTTTTGCACGTTGAATTTGTTTTATATTCTTTTCTTAATTTATCATTGATTTACTTTATGTTTATATATACACGTATAATTTAGGATTGGAAAAATTATTTCCCTAATAATTTCCGGCACACTAAATGTAATACATAATGATTTTAATATTAACTTCAGTAGACCATTTTAACAAGGTCATAATAAAGTTATACACAGAAATTCTTAAAATATTTTTCTTATTATCTTTAAAAAAAAAAAAAATGAATAGTGAAATAGGCTGAAAATGATTAAATCTTATTAATCTAGTGCTGGAATATATAATTTTTCAACACTTAATTCTCTACCATCATAGTTTTCTTTGCTTATTTGTGAACTTAATAAATAAAATATAATTAATGTATTATACTATTCAAATTATTAAGTGAGTTTTATCACAAATAAAATCTAAACACACACACACACACACACACACACACACACACACACACACACACACACACACACACACACACACACACACACACTTATATATATATTGTTTCTTTATGAAGAAAATAATTTTTTTATTGTGCTGCAATGACTGCATCTATGTCATTCACATAAATATCAACTTACTCCCCCATTTAAGCATTAAAATTAGTATTTTTCATATATATATATATATATATATATATATATATATAAGTAACTTTATGTGAATGACATAGATACAGTCATTGCAGCACAATCAAAAAATTATTTTCTTCATAAAGAAATAAAAGACGTAGCAAAGATACTCGTATCAATAATATCGTTACTTTCCGGAGCTGAAAATAGCATTCATTTCTGGCTATTTGCCTCCGGGTTCTAAAAGATGGCTGGCACCTCCATGAGCTCCTCTTCTTTATTCAATCTCATAACATATATTGATTTGTAATTTTGATTGAGAATTATTTAATCCATAACAATTCCAAATTTAAGACATATAATATAAATATTTATTTAATCTTCATAATTTTCAAATTAAATGTCGTATAGGCGGTTAGTATTGTAAAATGTGTCTTTTAATATATATATATATATATATATATATATATATATATATATATTGTATGTGATATTGAATAATCATTCTTTCGTTATTCCTCGATATAAGCTATGTATCACAAACGTGGATGCTAGGATTTTCAAGGACATTAATGAACACACCCTCTTACCCTCTTTTGAGTATTTATTTATGTAACTATTGTACATTATATTTATCTGCAGATTATTTAGTCTCTGGGGTCTAAACTAAAACCACCATACACATCTTTACATCAAATAGAGTTGCGAATCATCCAGGGTCAACTATATGTTTCAATTAAGGTATATTTTTGTTACATGCATTAAAATTAAAAATTATAAGAACAAACATTTCTGATTTATTTTATGGCAAAAATAAATTTTTCAAAACAGATATAATGTGACCAACAGTTAAACGCGGTTTAGCATACCTGCCAAATTATTAAAATTCCATAAGCACACACCTTTTATTACTTTTTTCTCACTACTACAACGATTGCGGGAGATAAAGTCATGGTAGTAATAAAATATTGTAATTTCTTTATCCATAATATAATAGGGAACCTGAATAGAAAGAGTGAAAATATTTTTTATAAATTAAAACAACCTAACACTAAATCAAATTTCTCATCATTTTACTTATTTAAATGACTACCCCGAACGTTTTCTGTAATACTTGAATTACTTAATACTTGAATTGAATTGTGTAGGAAGCTAATTTATACGTAATACGATGGATACGTCTTAGTTCTGTTATATGTTAAGTAGCTATTAGGTCCATAACACATAAATGGGAAATAACCATATATCAAGTACAAGTTTTCAGTTCAATAAATTATATTAAATTATGCTTTATAAAATAAACTACCTGTATTTCTTCTTCTAATGCGTTCTTACAAGTCAAATAAATTTGACATAACTTTAAAAATATGTGGTTTAATTTTTTACATGCGTGGCTGGTGAACTAAAAGAAAGACTTCTTATTTCACATAGTATGCAGATTAGGTGATGATGAATGTTTTTTATGTTATCATATCAAGGAAGAGATGAAAATAATATTATAATTAACTCAAATTGTGTATTTAATATTTAATAACATTAAAAAACTGTTTTAGCATTTCAAATAGCAATTTTATAATTCTATATTACTTTCAGAGAAGGTAATTTACATTTGACTCCTCCTTGTAAATGAAGTGATTGAAGAGGAAAAACTCTGCTCGTTTGTAACAGAAAATAAATAAACATTTCACGTTGATGAAGGCCCGCGTTACTTTTACTTTGTCAGGTTGTTGAGCTCTATCAAGTTTTAAAGCGGCTAACGAAGCCTTCTATATCCTTTTGAGGCGTCCATTTTACACCATCATTTCCATTTTTATGTGGTAATTTTGAATAGATTATTTTTTTAAGTTCTGAATATTTAGTCACGTTCTTTATACTTAATTAACATTTCATATTTGAACTTTCACTAATTCAATGCACTATAATGGATGGCATACATTTTGAAAAAGAGTTGAAACGTAGTCACTGGAAAAATCCCATTAAATATACTCAATTAAGATTGTACTCTGCTAATGTAATGAAAGTTTTAATTTTTCATTAACCTTTTCTACAAAGCCATATGTTAGGTTGAATATTATACGAGAATTTTCATCAAACAAAATTTATTCATGTAATCCCGAAACGTCAACAAACACCTATTTTAAGCTTTATTGCAAAACTGAAACTACTCGAGTGTTATAACTTTATTTTACATTTGTAACGTTATACCTCGTGATTTTTTATGGGATAGGGATGTCATAGTAGGTGTTCATCGTTTCAAATTAATTTATTACGATTACATTATTACTCATAACTATTAATTTTAAATTAATTTTAATAATATATTTAAAATAACTTATTACATTTTCAAATGTATTTTTAATTTCTTGCTTAAAAAAATATTATCTTCTACTGAAATGGCATTTATATGTTAAAACTGATAGACATTTTATAATATTTTTACCGACAAGTTCTCTCGATGGGAAAGGGAAAATGCTAAAATCATTGTAAGCAAAACGCTAGGATTGAAATTCATGTGCTTATAAAATAACGGAAAAGACAAAAGTGAACAGCATCTCTGAACGAACTATGGATAATAAATGGAGACATAAGGTTATATATGTGTACTACAATTATAGCGCTGAAAAATAGCGCATAATATGTTGACGTAAATGAATAAACTATCAATAATACCACGGCACCGGTTTATTTCACAAACTAGCACATTAAACACACTATTTTGAACTCTGTAAATTTTGTCCATACCCATTCCACAAAACACAATGGGCATTGAACAAAGCAAAATAGAAAGGAAAGAACATGATATTGGAATAGTTGTTTTAAATTTTTTTCGCAGATTGTTTTGTTCTGGTAAAGTTTTCTGTTTGTCCCAGTCTGTCACTCGTAATAAGGATGGTTCAGTTTTCTTTCGTTTAAAATAACAGTTTACTCCTGTTCAAAGCTATAATTATTGCCACAAAAAGCCAACGTAAGGCAACGTATGAAAGTACTGTAAACATTTTATAAAGTAAAAAAACATATTTTGTTTGTATGAGTTATAAACATTTAAATATAATTGTAATATTGTAATAAGGCTAGTAGTAATAATTAAGAATTACTAAGAATCTAATGTTCTGTAAAAATATAAAATCTCACACAAATCTCAACTAGTTAAAGGTTTAATTCATTATAAAATGTAAATCCCAAAGAGTGAAATTTTTCTGTTTAATCTCCAATAAAATGAAAAACCTGATGTAACGAATAGTAATATACTATATATATATATATATATATATATATATATATATATATATATATATATTAGTAATTAGGCTAAATAATATATTAGGATGTCCTAAGTAAAAACTAAAAGAGAAGAAATGTTGGAATTTATCAATTAATTATGGCAAATATGATTTAAACAACATTGGCAAAACAAAAAAAATTCAAATATAGAGTTACGGAACATAAAACGTCTTCAAAATACCAACAAGGATAAAAATCGTCAATCGTGAAATATTTTCCTATTTTTCAAACGTAAAATTATCAAAATAAACTTCAAATACATTCTTCGATGCAAATGAAATAATTTTATTAAGAAGTTTGGTTCTGTAAATAATGAAAATATTATGTCCTTATATTTTTCCATGACATGTATTTCTATTTAAGTAAATAATATTTCATATTTTTGTTGTAACGATTATAATGTTTGTTTCTAAATCAATTAACCAATAACAAGTTTTTAAATAGCAATAGTAGTTTTTCAACATATAATGTTCCCCTACAGTTTATTATGTTTTGTATAAATTATCATATTTGTTATAACAGAAGAGTCCCGTGTTATGTGTATGTATAATCTAAAGGAAGTAACTTTTGGATACACTAAGCTACCTTATAAAAATGGCGTTTAAGTTGAAAAAAGTTGAAAATAACATTTGCCTAATCAGTTTTAAAAAAGTAAGGAACTAGGGGTTTCTTAATTTTTTTTCATATTGATCCAAAAACATCGGGGTTTGGTTAACACATAACGTTTACGTATAGTTCATTTCGATTTAAATACTATGATGTGTGATTTTAGTTTATTTGGGTAGAAAGGATTCATATACTTATTTTTCAGTAGTTTCTGACAACTAAAATATTAGAATGAATTAAAATGTCTTTATTTTCGTAAACAATAATTCCCTCCATTCCAAAACGTTAGTAACCTCTACTATTACATATTTACAAGTAAACTTTAAAACTGTTTATTATGACGTCAAATGAACTTACCTAACAACCTTTTTAAACATAAATATGAATAATAAAGAAGCGTTGTAAAGACCAATACTCTACTCTCAATATTTGTATATGCAAATTCTCCTCATAAATAATAATAAGATAATGAAATCTCTTTGACAATACTCTGGATTCGGGCTCTACCGAATCCAGACATGAATAGTAATGAAAGCAAGGACTTTAATGAGCTCTTTTAACAAGATTTAATATTCTAATGAACCAAACTTTACTTAATTTATATTTCTATAAGTTATATGAGAATCAAATATTGTTTATAAAATGTATAACTTTTACATGTTGTTCTCTTATTTATAACAAATATGTTTTAAAGTATATACAACCCCTTGATCTCCTTCTTGCATGCGCATTTAATACCTTTTTTTTAATTAATTTTATATTAAAAAACATATAATTCGATTTTATTGTTTGTTATTATTGTAATTTATGATCAACCATTTAAATTAAAATTAGCTCTGAATTGTATTTTTAATAAAGTAATAATATTTTTATCAAATTTTAAATTTCTCAAATTTGTGTTTGTAAACGTTAAAAATATGTTCAATATTTTTACAAACAATTTTGATTTTGATTAATTATTATGTTATAATTTCTTTATTTACCTTGTTGTAATGATAACCGTTTTTACAACTTCTCATAGGACTGCATACAGTTCTTTAAGCTTCAACCTCATATTTTTCAACAGGAGTATCAGTAGGAAATGCTATTTCAAAAGCTCTTGTATTAATTATGTTCATGGGAGATTCTTGTAGGCTTCAAATACCCGATAAGTTTTAAGATACTGTTAAAAATCTTTAATTGGACGTTGACATAAATCTTTGGAACTTTAATCAATCTTGAATGAACTTCCCAGTATGGCACACAATGTTGTATTACGGAAATAATGTAGGCTGTGTGGTTTTTTCACAAAAATATTATTACAATTATACTATTGCAAAATATCAATAGTAAAATATTTATATTTGCAACTATATTTAATGTTTATTTTAATGTTTACAGAATTCATTATAAGTACAACTTAAGTACTTTAAAAAGCCAATATTCCCCCACAATAATGTGGTGCTGTAGGGTTATATATGATTAAGTAGCCGTGAATTGAAACAATTTATTTAAAAAATTAAAATTGGGTCACGTTTCCCTTTGCATAAATTTAACCGGAACGATTAGGAAATTAATATTAATTATGCTTTCACATTCAATCATACAAAAATTATTATTAAGATACCGTGTGAAATATAATTTAATAATTAAGCTTTCAAACTAAAGCGTTTCATAACATGGAAAGCCTATTGAACATGGGATGAAAATTGAATAGTAATTTTGGTATAATAGATGTTTCAAAATATATGATTGAATATAATGAATCGTGATGTGGTACTCCCGTCTCATACAGTAAACATAATGTGAAATATTTTGTACTAGACAGTTTAGGGAGGTCTTACAACAAGAGTTCAGCAAATTAATCTAATCCTCAGTTTAGCTGGCTGAGCGTTAGTAAAGCCGATTACACATGATGCTCGAAAATTTAGTTTCTGCCTGTAATTCTTTATATGTCCCTATGTTTAGTTGTCTGTATATTTGGCTGTCCACACAATATGTAGAAAACAAACTGACACGCAGGCGAAATAGTGACTGCTGATCAATTTCTATATAAGAAACAATGAGTTACATTATAATGCAAAACACTCAATAGCATTTCGCTCAGCGTTAGTTAATATTTTTAAATTTCTCTTATAGGTAACCATGATGGCCACCAGAAAATATGAGAATAAATACATTTGTAATTACACTCAGTATTATATTATTAATAGATTATAACAGGTGATATATCAACACATTTAACCGAATTATCCAAACATATATAACCTCATTCATGGTGACTTGTGCAGACTTATAAGTTAAACACTGATATAAAAAACCTTTTTAACTGAAAAAAACTTTTATGAAACACGTGTGAAAATATCTTGAGAGTGAGTTCAATGGTGTTTAATGTCCAATAATTGAATTTGGCTGAGCATCATTGAAGTCACTATTAGGCTGACACAGATTTTTGTTAGATTAGCGGTAAATTTTAAAAGTGTTGTATACTTATGAATGTTTCATTATCACTTATATGTAAACACTTATGAGTGTTTGCATATATAATATATATATATATATAATATATATATATATATATATATATATATATATATTGGTATTAGCTAAAGACTTTTAATTAAGCATTGAACCTCAGTGATACGTGTTGTCGATAAATGGTGTGGTTTTGTCCTAAAAAGTATAGCCATGGAATGAAGCTTTATATAAGTAGTCTTCAGTGTTATTCAAGTGAGCACGAAGTTACTGTAGGATTTATTCATTCACTGCTTGTAATACCTAAATTTATGATGTAATAAATAGTGCACTCGGGTTAGACCTGCAGAACCTTAAACTATATAAGTCATACAACTCAGCAGTAATGTTCGTGGATGTTATCATATATGTAATATATCGTTATTAGCAATCTATCGGTAAAATTAGGGTTTGTTAGGTATTTAATCATTCATTTGTGCAACATGTTTTATAAAAAATTCTTTTTTTTACATTTGATATGTGAGCACTTGTTACATACTCTGTTTATGAGTTGACCGCCAAAAACATCACCTATGATATGACTTATGACTATTTCAATTTAACAATGCTTGTTTCACACCATAGCAGTAAAATTCTCTTAAGAGTATTCTTCAATACTACAAGGTTAGTATATAATAAGCAGCTTCAGTATTATGGTAATAATACTATTAATGTTAATGTTTGAGATGTTTTACACAATACTTATTCAACAGATTGGGATGACATTTTGCATATGCATTACTTACATATTATAATTAATCATAGTTATATTTCTATTCTAAAATAACTACACACAAATACTACTAAATACAAGTAATTTATAGAAAAATTATTTTACTTAAAACGTGGGTATTTCCAACAGCTCTAGTCACAGATCACAACTAAACATGCAGTATACCTGTGTTTTTATTTGCATTAATAAATATAAGGCATAATAAAATTAATCTCGCAAATAGTAGCGTCAATTATTATTATCTAAGTATTTTTTATAGGTGACTCCAATTACGATTTCAAAGAAATTAAATTATTCTGGACCTTTCTTTACTTTACATACAGGACAAAATTTAAATGTGTACATGTGGGGTATTCAATTTTTTTCAATTTGGGGGCTTATTTACTGAAATTAAATATGCAGAACAGAGGGATTAAGCAATATTACAAGATTCAACGAACCATTCACTCCTTGATTGCAATTACAGGAAATAAGCGTGCTATGCCTCCTGATCATGTCAAATGGAATGTTAAAGTAATATTTTAGACAATAAACGCCAATCATTGAGGGAACATCGCTCGTCGCAAAATAATTAGTATTAATAAATATAAGAGTAAGAATGACTATTTATTGGTTTAACATTTGTTTTCAAAATTCTGAGCTATTATTATCTGCACATCCGACTCATCATAACCAAAATCATTTCAAAAACTGTTTTAACAGAAAAGGTATTCAGGAAAACATTCTGAAGACATTTCCAATCTATTTAACCAACGTAACGTGAATTCAGCTAATTTTAAGTCAATGCGCCCAGACGGTACAAATAGAAGATAAGCCTTTCATCCTATTTTTTATAAACTTAATTCATTTTTTCAATTTACAAATACTTTACTGAACACCTGATGACAGAAACGATGTTTACCATATTAGTCGTTTGAGTACAAAATTACGTCCGAAATCTCAATGAAATATTCTTGTATAAGCACATTAACAAAGCGAAAAAATATGATGGATATTTAAAGGGTATTGTATATTGTTAAAGTTACAGTTGGTTTTCTAAAAGACTGTATATTGCCGTTTAGAGGGAATATTGACGTTTCGCATACAATGCAGTACAGTGCATATTAAGCACAATTAAATTTCATAATGTAAAACATAATTTAAATTTAAATTTTGCTAATCTATCATATATATGTGGTTGTATATTTATAATATCTCATTGTTTACAGAAATATGGCGGTTAATGTCTATCTATATATTTATTATGTAGATACTGCCTCACGTGATTTAAATGATGTAATACCGTCACATTAAGAAATAAATGTGTATGGCTGCCTTCTACCTAGTAAATAGATCAGAAGGAGTGGGCTTATAACATGGTTACCTTGTACCCCTAACATAGCACTAATGAATTTATGTGTGTGTTTGTGTTACTGTTTACTCCATGCTCAGAGTCTTAATGGTATTAGACTAAATATCATTAATACAATACGAATTATGTACATCACTCACTTTTACTACACAAGAGTAGAGGTTGGATATCGGGCAGATATTAAGCACGATAGTAAACTTTCTCATATACCTATATATCTACATATAGTATTATAAACCTATAATATCCCTTAAAAATTTACTACTAAATCATCTGTACTTACATTTTACGTGTCCATTATTAAGGTCTCTGGTTAACACATAAGTCCTTTATATTACAGAAAGACCTCAGGGCTACGCCTTACTGTTCTTGAAAACAATCCATTATCTGTTACCTTGATGGACTTAGTTTAATAAGCCCATATTAAATGTGTTTTAATTACATGTCAAAATTTATACTAATAAATATAATAATTTATTCACATAAACCGATGATAGTAAATATTTACTGTTACTCTACTGTCGAGGTCAGTCACACTTTACAAATGTCATGTAACGTGCCGAGCAATCCTTTATTTGTGTTTTTGTTTATTGGGATTTTATCAAAGCACAGTAAACTGTGTTCCTTTATTTCATCATAATTATGTTATAAATAAGAAACAAAGGAATCTTGTAGTCTCCGTTTAGAATTAGTATTTCTATGTTCTAGTCTAAAATAGTTCAATTGTTACTGAAATCGTTTAACAAAATATTTGGACGAAATTCTAGAAATTTCAGAGGTAGGCCTACTTATAAACAAAATGTTCTCTCTCTAACATCAGGCCCAATTTTTGTACTCTTAAATTTATTACGTGCGAAACCTCTGTAACTTCTAGTACATACTAAACATTTAAAAAAAATAATAGCAGCCAGTTTGGTTTTGTGTTTATCTATAAAAAATACAATATATTTCTTTAATTTTATATAAATGTATTAAAGCACTGATACGGCTTACAAATTCACGTCTTTGTCTACCCTCTTTCCTTGTTATCTTTCTGCTATCACTCTTAATACATAGGTCCTAGAGGGTCAAAATGTAATGCATATAGTCTACTCTTACTCCCTGTTCGGTCCTTCAATAATCTATTCTTTCAGTTTATTTGTTATTAAAATGGTATAGCTTATTTTGGACTCTAGTTAAAACAGAGAAGATGTATGGCTTCAAATTTTGCTTTGATGATGTTTAGTTCAGAAACATTTGTCCGTACTTATATTTTAATTTGTACAGTACAGTAACAAATACATTAACATAAGAAAAATAAAATAGTAATATAACATGATGAGAGATTGCACTATAATGATATACTAAAACTACAATAGCAGAAACTAGTTCATACAATAAGCAGAAACTTAGCCTATATGTAGCTAGGCACTAAGCTATGAGTCTTTACGATGCTCTTCTATATTTGTTACTCAGGTCTGTTAGGGTATCATTCTTTTGTCGTTATGGCTAATGAGAAGTGTTTTATATTGTAATTATCATACACAAAAGTTTTACATTACAACTAGTTTTAAAGAACAATGCTTAATTTTCCTTAAGACAAAAATAATAATAAGACCCGTAGTAGATAAAAGCAAGATTTGATTTCAAAATAAGATAAAAGCAATTGCTTCCTCCCCTGTTCCACAAATGAGTTTTTGAATTGTAATTGACTAGTTCAAGATGAAATGGCTTCAGTACCACAATTATAGTAGAGATATTCCACTTGAAATTATCTAAATTTGGGTCTAGACATAGCAAACTTATTCATTGCAAAACAGAATTATTGTTATTATTTTAATTTTCAATAGCTCAGAAAGTTTCTTAGGTAACACATTTTGTTATATAATTCGTAATATACATATAAATTATATATATATATTAGATATTATGTTTCATAAATTTGAAATAACTTAACATTTTACTGTCATAAAAATGTGTAATGTCAAAGAAATTTGTTTTGATATCTTATTATTTTCAAATACTAAACTAAAGATTTCTCTGTTACGCCAAGCAAACAAGGGGAGGATTACCCATATGGAATCGATTTTAGTTTTCAGATTAGGGGAGGGACCTTAACTCAGAATGATGAAACTCAGACTTATGTATTATGAGACACGATCATTACTGCCTACAGTTATTACATGGTGAAGGAAGATTTAAAGGAAATTCAAATATAGGATATTCAGAGTTGACGTTAAAATAGACGCTCAACAGATGATATACAACGCCCATTGTGCTTACTAATAAGGCCACTGAGACAGCCTACTTGTCATCGTGATGAACGGAACCAATTTGTGTTACCACCTTATACTTTACATCAGTGAGATAGTATTTAGTGCTTAACATGTCTTGGGATGTTTTCCAAAATTTAATCTTGGGGATGCACAATACTTTATTAATATAAACCGGAAAAGTCATATTTCATTAAATATATACACTTCTAAACGTACTAATAATTTAAATCCTAATAATATTATAAAGACGAAATCGCCTTTAATTGTTTTTGCGTTCACACGTAAACCATTCAACTGATTGTACTGAAATTTTGCGTGGTCATTCTCAAGTTCCTTCGCATGATTAATCTTATTCTTATTTCGAATATTCTTCTCGTATACGCCCTACTAGTCTCTAAACCAATTAAAAATCCAATCTTTGCCTCTAAATAGGCGAAATTATAATTGAAAGAGCCTGTTAAATATCATCAACTTGTCTGTGTAAATATTGTTTTATGACAGAACAATTACATGTGTATTTAATATAGCCATTGTTTTCAATTTTTTTACATTTATGGTGTGTTTATATTTAAATTAACTATGAGTTTTCACGCCGATTCCAAATTTCAACGATTAGTTTAGTACTCATGTATTTTATCAAATGTTCTAAAACATAAGATAGTCAGAGTTGGACTCCGAAGACCTCCTCTGAAGCAGCCAGCAAGAACTAAGTTCGAAGTTAGGTCACCTGTGGGCGTAGAGAGGGAGACTGAGCTAGAAGCTCTAGAAGACCTTCAAGGACACTAGAGGCCTAGACGTACAAATCGATATTTGGTCTACATCCCGAGATAACACTGTACTGCCACAGTTTCTTCTGATTCAAGGAAGATGGACATACTGGCCTAAAAGTCATTACGCCTGTTAGAGATTTCAGCATTGTAGATACTGAGTGTGATAAGTTGCATTTGATTACGAGGTGGAGATGATGCCTCAATTTTCTAAAGAAGTTCATTGATTTTTGTAAATTGCTGTATGATTGTCAGTGTACTTACGGTAAGACTCAAGCTTTAATTAACGAGGCATGATGTACTATCTTTACAACAATATAATGCAACAGAGAGAAGAAAAAAACAAAATAAGAACCATGTTCGGTGGGCTGGTATTATACAATAAGAGTATCTGAAAACAATGTTTCTAATTATAAAAGAAATCATAAAAATATTCAATTCTGAAAAATTTATAAAGGAGGGATATGTTCCTAATTAATATTCATAAAAGATATAAAGTTACCTTTAGAGACAGCTCATCATAGTCATTTAAGCAGTAAAACTGGGAGTTTAAGTAGCTTCAGTAAAGCCTTTAATGCCAATAGGAATTACTGTTACAAAATAGATGTTAATTAGACTGTTATAAAATATTTACAAATGAAATTGTTAGCAAGAAATCAAATATGAATATTGAAATATTGAAACCTACTTTACCACATCGCATTATACAAATTGTCCTATCTTATTTTGAATATTTATTATTTGAATGATAATTACAGCTGAGATAAATAATTTTGCACTTGTATTTTGTTTAACTTAAAGAGATAAATGTTAATATTTAAACCATCCCATTTGTAATTAATACAGGTAAAAGGGAATAATTTATTTTACATCTTTTGAAGAATGAAACATATGTTTTAGAAGGCGAATATTCCAACCTATTCAACCAAAAAACTAGTTTAATTAACTAACAGAGAATAATGTCAAACAAACTTGTAGATAAGAATTATAAATCAGGCATAAATTAGTCTATGTCATCTAACATATATCTATTGAAAGCAATATAGATAAATATTCAATCAAACTGAATTACTTTAGAACAGATAAATTTCAAAATGTTGCAAATAATTAATAATGTGTTTTTTATCAAAAGATTAAAAACAATTGATAATGATTATTTCACAATAAAACCTTAAACTGATTCCAAAGAGCTGATGATGTGATGCTAAACTGTAAACATAAAGAAACTTTAATAGTATCGATACGAGTTTTCTCTGAGAGGATGACCAGGTGCTGCTAGATAGATCAGTAGTCTTCTTCCAGAGGTAAATTTCTAGGGTGAAAATATAACTGCTGAAACAATACTTTATTACTTTCATTTTAATCAATTGTTTTCCAACAGTCGTTTAATTTACACAAACCTTTAAAGACTAACTGACAGAGACCCAAACAATGATTAAATTACAATGTTATTTAGTTACGATAAATGACAAAGTTAACGTACAATTTTAACGGACTGTTTAAATTATATCAATAGGACGATACAATAATATACAACTATAAGAAGATCACAAATATTAGTTTAAGAGCTCAAATTAGGATAAAATGTTAAACAAAGACACCTCGGACGATCAATGGGTAATATATATATATATATATATATATATATATATATATATATATATATATATATATATATATATATTATAGGAAAAATTAAGCTCTCTGTGGTGTAATGGTAGCACATTCACCCGGCAAGTGAGAGATCCGGGTTCGACTCCCGGCGGAGCAAGTACTTTTTGCGATTCAATGTTTATTGAAATTATATATAAATATATATAGATAGCGTTGGCAATAAAATTAAACAGTCACATTTGAAGATGGAAGGACACGTTATAAACATACATTAAATAGAAAGGTTACACTCAATGGGAATAGATGTCACCTATAATCGTTGGTGATGTAACGTTTTGCTACGCTTCATCCTAGGAGGGTCTTGCAGTTCTTCCAGGGATTCCGAGATGCAGTCGGATCCATGGAAGAAAGGGTCACTTGTTTCACATTTATGTTGCTGATATAATGATGGAACAGAATTAGAGATGAACCATATGTCAATTGCTTACAAGGGGAGTTTATTACGGCTCTAATTCGGCAATCGAGTTCACAAAGAGCATCTACTACAAACGAGTACAAGAAATAGGGCATCGAGACCCAGAATGATACTCAAACGGAAAAAAATTGCGAGGCTTTGTGAGTGACCGTGACCGAACCATATCTTCAGAACGGCTTAGATCTAACATTTAAGGAACGCCCCTGGCGGACAGTCGGACAGACAGAACCACGCAATGAGTCCACCAATTAGAGAATGCCGTTAGATTGGACGATATATTCAAGGGTCACCGAATTATGACACCAGTTTATTCATTTTACATATTGCAAATATACAATCATTATACTGGACTAAACTTTTTTTAATACGAGTGTAAAGTATTTTTCACATTTCATTACATCGTTAGCAAATAAATTGTGAATTCTATGAGCACTTTACACATATTATACTATATTACATTTTATTTTGTGTTACAAAGATGGTTATGTAAAGTAACCATCTGTAATAATGAAAGAATTTAGTATTTTGTACCCACTTACTACAAAGTAATTATTTGTATTAAAATATGGTATTAATCCAAAGCTTCACACACGTTAGATTTTCCTTATGTAGTTTTGAAGTACATTCGACTTTCAAAAACGTTCAACTAATAGTTATCAATCAATAATATAACTGAAGCATATACCTCATTCCATAGAGATATAAATAACTAAAAAAGCGTTGTATTTTTTGCAACTTGTATTGTTGCTTAATTTAAGTAGGCCGAGTTCATAACCATGCATGAATTAGATTTAATTTGAATGCATGCGTATCCTTATGCCATAGGATTGTTTTTAACCTAAAGAGAAGGATTCATTCTCATTTTCGAAACTTATTATTCTGTTTCTGTAACATAGTCGTATAACATTAAAAAATAGACCACTTCTCGTGTCACAGCCTACTCTGAGATTGATTGACAAATTTAAAATTCTAGCTGTAAAAAAAAGCAAGGAGTGCATGGACATGGTGTATGGGAATTTTGGAGATAATCATAGAGTGGAGGGTTCAAAGTCCCATTAAAGGGTATTCTCAAATTGTTGGTCTCTTCAATAATACAGTTGGTCTGACTTATATAAACGGAGTCTGAGCAATCATTATGTTGAACGTAGTTTAATATAAAAAGAGTAATAGCTCATGAGTAATACGCATGACTGTTTTGCGTCTACAATGCTATTGAAAACCATGAATTAATTCAATATTATTTAAAATGTGAAAAAGCAAAATTTTCTACAGATGCAACTTTTAGTTTATCCTTTTAACAGCCACGCTCGCATATATGCGAGCGGCAGCGTGTCCTTCCCGCGGGCCACGCCTGCATATATGCAAGCGAGTGGAAGGGTTTTGAATTTCGCGCCTTACTCTGTTATAGACGATCGGAAATACTTCGTGTTTGGTACGGAAATCTTTGGGAGATTTCGGCGATTCTCGTGAAATATTTTGTTTTTGTCTCAATATGGTTGCATCACTGCAAGTATCAATACAGATCCACCAGACCCTATCTGGCTGGTTGTGTCTTGTGGTCCACCAGCTGTCACAACTGCTGTTGCATAGTTTGCTGTGTATTGATGAGTTTGTTTGTTTGTAAACAAAGTAAAATGTCTTACGAAAACTGAAAGAAGACGACATAAATAAATACTTTAGTAGTGATAACTTAAGTGAATTGTCAGAAGATGATGGAGAGAGTGACAGTGATGGTGAAATAGAGTCAGATAGTTTACCAAATGTTGTAAGTGAGGTAAGCGACTTTGACATCATTCCAGGGCCTAGCGGCGACAGATCCATTACAAATGAACCTAGGTTATATGAAAGTAATAATGTCAATTTAATTGAAAATAACATATGTATTGATGAAAACATCTTGAAACAGTTAGACCTGCTGAACATAATCTAACTCAAACTCGCCAATTACCTAGGCCTACAACGGAACAAACTAACAGAACTAGGACTAAACAAAAGATTGTGTTTCCATGGGAACATGATAGCAATAATAATTGCTAAACAGATAAATTCATCAATAGGTTTTATTTGTCTTTTTTATTTTAGATTACAAAGATTTATTAGGTTTGCCTAAATTTGCTTTCTTTGATCAATGTTAGGTTACAATTTGCATGTAAAATGAAATGTATTACAATGTAAAAATAAATTAATTAATTAAAAAAACTCATTTTTTTACTATATTTAGTCCTAGTGAACACCTTAAAAGCATACAAGGTAAATATATAATTTTATGAAACCATAAGACAAAAATAAGTTTTTGTGTCATTTTACTAAAAAAACCCCGGCCTGTGGGTATCACCAGTAGATATAAAACGTGGCTGTTAAAAGGATATATGTGCTACGGATATCATTGACTACGGTGCAGGTCTTATAATAATAAATTTGTTTTAACAACAATAAAGAGCACAGAAGTTTTTTTTATATATATTGGAAAGTTTTGGTGTTCATAGCTCACAGTGTAGACAATAAACTATAAAAACATACAAATCCATCCTTTGAACCTGTTTTAAATACTCTTCCTATACACATCCAAGGATTTTATGAGTGGATCCAAGGACGATAAGGGAATTAATTTTATTTATTAATTTAAGAGGTTTATATAGATATTTTATTGCCATTAGATTCTACTCAATTTCATTTGTGTAGCTACCATATACTATTGTCTGTGCTTAAGTACAATGGTTAAGGCAGGGTCGCTGCTACATGATTGGCGTTGCTATTAAGGTCCTTGAGACAGCTTACTTGTCATGATGATTAACGTAATCAATCTCTATTTCTATTATCTCATTTTACACTCTTCGGTTTTCCTTTCAGTTAATGTCCAACTAAGTACACCAAGAGAGGTTAAGAAAACGTCTAAAAAGTATATATAAGAAAGTAAATTTATATATTGCATACATCTGCACTTTCAACACAAAACTACATGAACCTGTGTATCACGTATTCTTAATTGGTTTATATTATATAATTCAGTACTTAACAGAGATCACCAACGAAGGTGTCGCTAACTCTTGCCTGGATAATCTTATCATGCAGTATTTCTCCATGAATACAAGCTCTAACCATAAGACAACTTTATACAAATGTATACAAAGTTAATGTATGATGACGTGAATAAGTTATAGCTCTTTTTTTTCCAAGCAATACAATTATTTACATGTAGCAGAATTAAAAAAAATTGTTTATATATATATAATTATATAAAATATTAGATATAGTATATATATATATATATATATATTTTTTTTTTATATATAGCCTCCTCTCTTCTCATCTCACGTCTCTCTCTCTCTCTCTCTCTCTCCTCTCTCTCTCTCTCTCTATATATATATATATATATATATATATATATATATATATATATATATATATATATAGGCTATGTATAAAAACATTAATCACATTATATATATATATAAAAAGATCATTAGTTTAAAGTCCTATATTTAATTTAAACATTGCATGAAAAAAATAGCATTACAAAGAATAATATTTCTTTTTCAAATTTCTTAAAACTGTAAAACTGACATGGAACGAAATGATTAAAGTTGAAGTTTTAACGATCAGCTGGGACCTCTCAGGCTACACATGTAATAAAGTAAGATTAAAGTGCTTCAACATGGCTGGCGGAAAGCCAAGCTTTTAACTGAGGTTTGCCCCATGTAACAAATCACTGGTACTCTTGAGTTGTGCCATTTGATGAAAAATAAATAAATATTTTTTATTCTGTACGTTTTTGGATTACTTTGCATTTTGAGACATGAGAACCATGATGTACAGCATTGTTTTAGTGAAAACTGTTAACTGTCACGTTGTATTATTTTTATTCCTACTTGCCAAGTGTCATTCTATCAGCTTTCAAGTAGAACTTTAGGATCTATGATATATGATAAAGTAGGAATGTTTGAATACGTTCTTGCTAATTACATGGGGTCATATGGAGATGGAAATGTATTGGCAAAAAGACTATTCTGCTACCAATACATCCTGAATTTAGTCAGAGTCAGTCGAATTTTGAAATTTAATTCTAAGATTTACACATTTTCAGGCATAAGTGTATTTGTACCTTTAACCACAAACTACCAGCAAATAAAACAACGATAAATTTTAACTTTTTGGACTATAGAAGCAACGTTAGAGCTGTAGAGGCTATTGGTTATAATATTTTACTTTGATTATTATTATATTTAACGATAAAGTCAGTACGAGTATAATTAACCATCGCAACTTAAATATTTTAAAGCAATTAGCCACCTTAGTCATGCAATTACTTTTTTTAGGGAAGAACAAGCTGGAGACCATCTTGCAGTTATCTGCAATGCGACTGGCGTCGTTAATTCACTGGATGTATTGAATTACTATTTCTGACAATTTAACAACAACCTGAAGCGGTACGTAACATCGTAAAGTTACTTTGTTCGTTCTATAAGTACATTATGTAATTTCAAATGTCAAAGATCATTAGGATTAATTTAGAATACAAATTGTTTACTATTAAATTTTTATTAAAAAAATAATAATAATTTTTAAATTTAAAATATTTGTAATATACTCAAATGTATTTCAGCTTTATTATGATCTGTAAACGATCACATGATATATAATAGGTATTATAATACTGTAGTTAACAGTTATTAAATTAACGGAGGTTATGAAATTAAACTTAAGTCAATGCAAAATTAAAAGTCATGCAGTCCGATATGAATTCTTCAATAATCAGAACATAAACAATAGATGTTTAAAAACAATAGTCCTATAACGTGGGATAGTAATAAAACTACTAAACATGTATAAATGTTATTTAAAAGATATATAACTATTATAAATATATAAATTGTAACAAAATGTGTAGACCAATGACTTATTTGACCGTATATAAACATATAACGACTAAAATATACATATAAAAAACTATGGTTAGGAAGGTTGATTCGACGTAAATGTTGATTTTGGCACCAGTTCACCTTTATCTTAAACGCAGCATCTAAAATGTATGTTGTTTTTGACTTGACTATAAAAATCTAAAATCTTGTTGGTCTGAAGGGAGCCAAAAAATACGAAGAACGTACTGAAGTACGAAGTCATTCAAAACGAACCCACCCGTATCGTTTCGATATCAGAGACACTCAGGCAATCTAGGTAAATATGTATGCTCATTGTCTCATTAGGAACAAATTGGGCGCACTACGATGTTGGCTGACACGATCCAAAAGAGGAAGGTGAACTGGAGCTAAACATTCGCATCGAATCAGCCCTTCCCACCATAGTTGCTTTATGTGAAGACTCGGTTGCTCCACCGTGTTTTGAGATCGTGTCAGCTAACATCGTAGTGCGCTGAATTGTGCACTTGATGAGACAATGACAATACCGCTTCACCTAGATTACGCTATTTTTTGCAGTCGGAGTGTCTCTGATGTCAAAACGATGCGGGAGGGTTCGTTTTGAACTCCCTCGTTCTTCGTCGACGACTATTCTTTGGATCCCTTCAAACGAACATGCCTCCATATTTCAGGAGTCAAGTCTGAAACGGCATCTTATTTTAGAACCTGCATGTAAGAGGAAGGTGAAATGGAGCTAAACTCAACATTCGTACTAAAATATTTTGGTCATAAACGCGAACTATCAAGTAGTTATAAAAATGGTTAACATTTTTAATGAAGACTAGGTTTGAATAAAAATAAAGTACAATACCTTCTGATGTAATATGATAAAGATAGTGTTAAATTTTAAGGCTAGATGAGATTTATTCGGCTACGTATGTAATATATATTAGATCCTATGGTAGCGAATAAACAAAACTTTGTTATAGTTTTGCGGTAATATATTTCAAATAAAATGTCTTGAATTTATTGCCTAAAACTTTATTTTCAACATAGATATTTCAATAAATTTATTTCCATAATAAGCCTCCATTAAAGCAAATTACTTACTATTGGATAAGACGTATTCAATAAACAAATATTTATTACAGTTAGTAAGGGAAGAGGAAATAAAGAATCATTTCGAGAAAGAATAATTCGTCAATCAAGTCTGTGGAACTCGTCGAGTAAATGGTGTCTGGAAACTCTTGGTATAACTCGTCATCGAGCACAACTTAACCCTTCAACTTCTGAAACTGTTACTTGCAAAATCACAGCTTTACAACTCTTTTTCAAGTGACACTTGTAAAATATTAATCCACTATGTAACTAAATAAAGACATGGAAGACACTGTCTTTAAATTAGTTAACTGCGACCAATCGACAGAGAAAATAGTTAAACAATAATAGCTAAAAGATTTTTATAATCTTCAGGAGATATTTTAATCTAAACCTTTAATTGCTTGGAAACATATGCCATTTCGCAGTTTTTTAAATCGTCTGATTAAAAATTGCGAAAGATTTACATAATGTATAGTGCCTGAACGGTCAAAGATAGTTTGTACTGAACTATAATAATTCATCTTTGTTCAACGTTGAAATAAAAAGACAATGTGCTTTAAATGAAGTCACGTAATGATTATAAGATTGTGTTAGTTTCAAATTCTAACAAGCCACCGACCGTCTAACTGTGTCAGAGAGTACAATCACGGTGTAAGGACATGTTACACCATATCGTAGAGTGTTATTTATTGGCTGAGCTTTAACAAAACTATCGCTCGTGGAGCAGGAAAATCCGTGTATGTCTGTATGTCAGCATGATATCGTGAAACCCTGTAGACATGAAACTTTTCATGAAGCCTTACATCCATATGAGGAATACTAAGCTTAATCATGATTTAATGATCTATGTCACTCCTTGGAATTTGGATCGAATGGAATATGTTAACGAATATGTTAACATCGATCTTACGGGTAACTATATTAGTAACGAGAAAATATCAAAATAAACAAATGTATATTAAAACTCAATTCATCCATAAAAGATTCATATTTACGACCTATCATCATTTGTAATTATCCTCACCATACATAGAATAATAACATAATTTTGTAGTGAATTGGTGTATATACTTCTACCGTATAAGCACTCATATAAAACTAAATTTAATGATATCCATCTGAATGTATGTACGTGGCAAGATAAGTAAAGGTTTAATATGTGGACTTTTTTAATTTGCGATGTAGACAAAAATGAATTTGAAGATGGCGCATGTTCAAATATTTATTTTAGCTAACACCATTAAAGGCTCAGTAGACCGACACGATGTTTTATTTTTTTTGCTAGTTCTATGATGCGTAAAATTCGTATAAATTAGTTTTGTCTATGATTGTCTGCCTACATGCAGGATATTAGGAGAATATTACTTCTAATCTCATTTGGAGATACAATAAAATAAATGCAAACTAACCATTATACTAATTTGTTAATAGTTTGTTATTGACGATGGAAGATTTAACAGGATTTTTGAAATTTGCCCTCGTTATGGTTACAAAAGGTATAACCCACTTTCAGTATCCCAATTTCATCCGTGCCGGTGTGGTACGTAATTGTGTTTCTCGTACTCATGACTTGTGCTCAGAACTAGAGTACAAGCAGCTTTTAGGTACGTTTCCATTCTTTCTTTCCCTTCTTTTCTTCTTTCTGTTTTTCTCTACCTAAATAAGAGGATAGATTCCAATCCTCGAAACGTCGTGTTATACATTTTGTAACTAAAGCGATGGCAAATGTCCGAAATACTGTTATCCTGTTAAACTAGTATACCTTTTCAAATATTGGAATTATTATTAGTTATTATATTCTTAGTTGTGTGAACTGTATTAAACAGTTAAGTTACATATGAATGCCATAAAATAATTTTTTATTAGTGTATAATTGTTTTAAATACAATTCTATATGTATTTAACTACAGTGGATACCCGTGTCCCTTCTCCTGACATTGGTTTGTATATGCCCAAGGAACAAATTACTCACAGATTTAACAGAATCCTGTGTGCACAGCATAAATAGATTGCAATCTTATTAAAGTAGTATATAAAAACATTTAAAAAATTAACGTAACATATTGTAATATTATTGGAGTGACATTTTCTGCAATAGTTCTACTTGGGGCTGTAGGTCCTTTATATAGCAGTCATCATTCTTATACGTCTTGCTGTTTTAACATGTACGAATGAAGTATTCAATACCATGCGGAAAAGTTACAATGTTTTCAATTAAAGCATCCAATTGTTCCAACTAAATGCGTAGTATGGTATCCTTGTTATATCATTATACAAATGTAACCGATAATGAATGTACTATTAAAGGTACATATGGTGCGGTTTAATAATTTTACCAATAATTTATAATATTTCGTTTACTATGGATTTACTTAAATATCCTAATAACATGCCCTGTTAACTTGATTGAGGTAATAAAATGTACTACTATTTTATGGAACTCAGTTTTTTTGGTAAATATAAGTTTAAATTTACCTAGTAAATTGTTTATAACTCTTATTATTTATAAAATACCTACATCCATCCTAAATTTAAACAACATTTAAATCTCCCTATCTCTATATCTTTAAAAAGGCATATCGTATAAAAATGTTACAATAGTTTTACTTTTTAGTAATGTGCCATTCAGTAATATCCCTGCTACGATCTTTCAGTAGCAAGTTAATGTTGTTTGTTCGATAATTCAGTAAAATTATCCTCGTACTGCGCCACTATCTATTTTAGTAGTTTGTTAGCAATAATAATATTTAATAAAATGAAAATATTATTTAAATATTTTAAACTTATGTTTCCCAATTGCTACTACACAAGTTTATAAACCATTGTATTGAAGGTATTAAAAAAAATATTTTTAAGTGCCCTGACATACAGTAGAATTAGTAGTAAATTTACAAATATAAATTATGCTTTTTATAATATATACCAAACCAAATACTCATTCCCTCCTATACTAAAAATCTAAGTTTTAATCCATTGAAATTGTACTATATCGTATAATCGTATAACGTACCGCTGTTAGGTAGATAAGCCTACATGAGATAAGGGATATAATATAGCAGATCATACAAGAATAGGTCAAATAGCATGTTACTGTCAGATTATACAGTCACTGTCATATCTCTGCAAAAGTCATGTCATATTAGTATCGCTTTATGCTACCACAATTTCACCATATAATGTGATATGCAGTGAATATATCACTGAAAATTTGGTGGAATACGCTGAACTAATGAGAAGCAATCACAGAGATCTCATGTTAATACATTTCTGAAACACACTGGACTTAGATTATGGAACAAAACTAAACAAAATTACGATGAAGGGGCCTGCCGAATCATTACCCCTCCTTGCCACCCCCAATCTTTCCTTTGTCCAGATATTGCCCCGTGAATCAGCTAAGAAGACGTACAGTTTCAGGATGTTTATTTATAAATATTTTTATCAGGATAAAAGTTAAGCTAATTTAATACAATAATTTACAATTTGCTAGAAATCTACTAAACTATATGTGAACGTTTTTAGCAGATTTAAAGAGAGTTAATTTAATTAGAAAAGTTAAATTAATAATTGCATTACTTTTTACTAGTAATACTATTATTAATTACTTAGTTTATAAATGATTTAATAAAATTAGGTTGTACAACGTTTAAAATAATGTATACCTGATTTCCTAACTCGCGTTCAATTTTATATATTTTATACCATAGATATTAGTACTGATAGGTTTTCCAGTTCCAGATATAAGGTACATAGTTTGGAAGTAAATTGCTTCAGAGATCAAGAAAAATTAGAATGTATTTGGTTTGTCAAGTAAGATAGATGTTTCTAGAGATCGGAGGTGAAAATAATATAGTTATAAAATTGAAATAATATAGGAATATTCCTGCTGCATGATATCTAAGGACACCCATACCAAAAATGGTTTTTATAGCTAACATTATTTATAGTATAATTTCAAAGATTCCATTACTTTTAAGTTTTCGAGGTTTGTGATATACAGCAAATATACCTTTATGTTAATTCCAAGAGAGCTTATTCTCTTGAGATGAATGATAATTCCAGTTTTTAAAGCATGCCATAGCACAGACTTAGTCATCATGGCCATTAGTGTCTAGAGGACTGAGAATAATTTAGGAGTGAAAGGTTTTAGAGATCTAAAGTATTCAGAGGCCAGAAAACTTTACTAATTATGGAATCAAAGGAGGACAGAATAAGACCTGTCCTCTCTGGTGAAAAGACAGATAGTTTACAGTTTCGTAGTTTTCCTCATGGCAATGCATTGAGTTTATTAGGCTAGAAGATACCACAAGATAGGCGATAGGTTATCTGAGCTCAAAGGCTCATTTTACGCAGAAGAGAGGCTTTATATTTTCAGATGCAAGTAGTTCTCCATTGCCGGAAAATATTATATTGCTGAGGGTCTAACGTAACCACACATTTTAAGTACTAATCTATAACTCCAATTTTTAGAGATGAATTTATTCCAGAAGCCAGGGCCTTTCAATTTCTATAGGTCGGCTGTCCATCTGATCAGGGAATTGAACTTTCCGAAATAAGTAAAGGAAATTCAGGTAAGGAATACATATGTGACAAGGCAAAGTTAGGTCTATGAATCTCTCTAACACTTAAATTGGGGGACGAACGGCTTAAAGGTAACTTCAAAACCTCCTCTGGTAACCGGTGCAGATGGGACGGTTTGCAAGGAAAGGATCGCTCAGCGGTCATCCATCATAGCAACAGCCACGCTTGACGTTGCTAGATTCGGTTGTCTCCCAATAACCACCTTAACTGAACCGCCGCAGGGTACTACCGGTTTCTCTTGCCCGTATTCAGAAATCTAGACCATTGAGACAAAATGTTATATTCATCATAAAGATTACAGTAGAATATTTAATTATTTATTGCTAAATGATCCAGATTCACATAAAGAATTTGACTTTTTCTCAAAGTAATAAAAAATTTAATTTTTATAATGTTTTGTAACAAAGATTTTGGGCAATACAAGTATATTCATTAAATTGTTAGTCCCCTTATATTGTTTTATCAATTTTGTTTTGAACAGTTATTTGGAATTTTTTAAACACAGCATATCTATGCAATAATTGTCGACAATTTAGGAAGTGCTTTGCAACAATTTTAAACGTTTAGATTGTCTGAGCTACCGCTTAAAAAGCAGGTATCGTAGTCTCTGCTAGTAAGAACATTCCTAGGTTTTCTTTTGAAAATTTTAAAATCTGATTAATTGTTTTATAAGGAATTTGGATCTAGTTGTGAGATTTCTGGGTATAGGTTTATCACACATTTTGGAAGGAGATCACTGTAATGTAGATTATCCATATATTTGTACGTATAACATGTTTTTCCGTTTTTAAAATAAGATTTTTTGGAAAGAAAATAACATGAAAGTAAATAAGTTACGAATATGTGATGGATATTATTCATTGGAAAAATAAATTCGATGTGTAAATTTTGTATATGATTGATTAAACCATGATGCCAGAGTACAAACATTTCTTCTATAAACCTGAGGCCCAAAAAATTAATATACTTTTATGTTTTAAGAATAGTTTAAAGGAGTTAGTTATAGCAAAAATTGTAGTTTTAATAACGTTTTCAAGGTATAAACAGTTCCTTTATAATAAATACTTAAAATAATACATGAGTCTTTAAACAAGGATTTACTCTGATTTGTTATCACGGAACATCAACTACGTGATAAGCCAAACCACACAATAAAGTGTGGCCGGGCCAGGAACGAACCTTTCGCCGAGATTCTCTCCCCAGTTACAATTTGTGGCTTGTTGTGTGGCCCTCATCCAACCTCTCTAGTGTCTCTCACTCGTAAAGTGGTTCTAATAGGGAGCAATCTGAGGGTCGGAGAAATGTTAATGGGTTCAAAATCTACCTCACGAGCTCTATACATGGAGATCTATTAAGAAATGTATGTAATAACACTAAATAACATACCAAACCCCTCCATTAACCATTCTAAACTGCTTCAGTACTTCATCAATCTGCACAACTGTCTCATGTCAATAATTAACTATCTCGTATAACTACAATATTTTCCCTCACAAATTGTCCAATGATTAATTCAACTGTTGTTTGGCTTAATGCTAACCCATCGTAATGCTTTATTGTATTATAATGGTAGTTTAATACTCCATCCTCACTTTCTTAACCATCGATGTAATGTCTCAACCAACGATGTATTGTTTAATAACAGCACGACTGTTTCTTTTAACTTTTCTATTGTCACACGTAACTTCTGTACTATTTCACACAACTGCACGACTGTATCTTGCAACTGTTATAATTTATCATTCAAGTGCTTTATTGTCTTATGAAACTGTTATCCTGGTCAGACCCATCTGCTGTAATGGAGGTATATTGCTAATGCCTTTCTAATTTATCCAAGTGCTTTCTTTTAGCATGTGCTGTACAAAAGAATGCAGAATAGGTTTAATTTCTGAAAATATATAAATATAGTTCAATAAAGGAGTAAAATTAAATTAATATACTAACAAATCAAGAGTTAATGCTGATGACTGGAACTTTAACATTCGTCAATAGATATATTTTTATACCAATGGGTTGAAATGTAGCCCAAGTATGTTTTAAACACACTTTATTCAAAAAGACTTTCAACAAATTTATACTTAAGAGGTATGCAAGAGGGTTACTAATACAAACAAAGCAATATAATGATTTGAAAACACTGAATTATATAATGCGATTATACTTAAATAACAATCTCAATACTGTGGTGTTGCTGACTTAATATTATTATTATTTTAGTATACTACTCTATTTGATTTCAATAGTCTCATTTAGTTAATATAGTAAAACACAATTCAATTCAGTATACAACTAACATGATTTTAATAGCCAATGTACTATATTGATCTGACTTGTGGATATTAAACAATTAGACCTGCTTTTTTCTCTGTATTGAACATGAACTATCAATATATAAATCAAGGATCACGAGGATGAACGATCAAATTCCATTTCTCTACAAAATTATATTTCCATGGAATTTGGTTGATCATTCAAGTAACAAATAGGTTATAGTCACTCAGTTACAGCACAGAACAGATTGGAGGTAACGGGCAAGAACGATCAATTAACGAACGACTATCATCGTTCTTTCCCGTGGTCTTTCAAATATTTCATTACTTATTTTAATTTTCTAGCTTATTTAAGTTTTAGTAATTATCCAAATGTAGTTACTTAATTATACATACAGTACAAAATATTTACAATTTTATACCACGTGTATTTCATAGCGAGTAAATATTTGTATTTATAAAACATATTTAAATATGTGTACATTTATTACTATTAGAAATATTTGAAATATTAAAATCACATAAAGCATGTATAATCATACTATTAAATTCATAAAACAAAAAAATTAAACATGGTGTCTGAAATTTTAAATAGGTGTTTTATTATATGGGACGAAATCGAGTAAAACATTATTACACCTCCAGTAATATACTAAGAATAAGTTTATACTTCCTTTAACATGCTCCGTGAAGGTAAGTGATTATGCAACAGGCAGTAATTTTAAGTTCCACGATTTTACTAGCACTTCTGTTTCAAATTAAAATATCGTATTTATTAAAAGGTATATATTTATGATCATTGTAATCTATTGACACAATAATGGTTCGGAATGGCCGAATTTACTCGCTCAATCATTAGTGAACTGCTTCATAGTAAGAGCACACATTGTGTACATAGTTACCTAATGTCCTCAGGATGTACACACATTTGTTGGGAATCTCACAGACATTACCAGAATGACAGTAATTTATCAACCGCCAATGTACATGGGCTCATCTGTATTTGTTCTCATTGGCACTAATGTAATTGAATTTATTTGTGTTCATGTATACATATTGTAAACTCTTACAATACAACTTTAAAATGGTATTGCATTACTTATATCCTCTTAAAGTTAATAACAAAAACTTAAAATTTATGTCAGATTTTTCTCAAATTTGCCGATGTATAAATTTACTTAAAAAATATGACTCTTCTGACATCACCTTGTATTATGAGTTACAGAAACTAAATTCGAATTGTACAGGGCAGTGCCAACCAGCCTCTCACACATATTGAGTATGCATTACTTGCGTGGGTGGGACACATTGTTATTCATGATTGATGTTTTCGCATCTGAACTGAATACAATCAAATATTACTTGCTTTCTTTACTGTAACATTGAAGCACGCTAGAATATCATAGACAATACGTTTTATTAAAGTACCCAAAAACATTTTCCTGGGCTAAATGTTTAAATGTATTATGTCATGTAATTTTAGTAGTTATTAGATAATGTTAAGTAAAGAAAGAACAAATACATTATTAGGTAATATAATAAGGTAATATATTTTTTTATCTCTTTATAACAGCTTACGTAAAAAGGATGTCTGTAAAATTAAAAACAAACAATCCAATAATATATATTTTCTTTTAACAGAAATAGAAAATACATTATTGGAGTGTTTGTTTTTAAATTTATAAATAATTCCAATAAGAAAGGAGCTTCTAGAATGTAGGATGTCTGTAATAAAAAACACTTTTATTTACTTCGATTCTTTCATTTAGTTATATTTCTTGGTTTACTCTAATCGGAAAGGTTGCATATTTAATTAGAGTACGTTAATTCCTAATTTTCATAAATATTAAAGCATTAAATTACTTATTTTTGTATGGAAACTTCTTTCAACCAATGCCAGATTTATATCTACAATAAAGATTGATGTCTTCGTATACTGATGCTTGTATATCTTCACATAACGATGCTAGATCTTCATATTTAAACATATTTAGAAAATAAAATATTGTTCATATTGATTTTTTGCTGTAGAAAAGTTTATTTTGTAAAGTAGATAACTATTTATGAGAAAAATTTCCCTTAGAAGTGACACACACACGAAACACTTACCCGATGTTCATAATCTCCTCTGCATCTTCTGTAGATATACCACGATATGCAGGGGCAATTCAGTAGTGACAGAATTTAAAATAAACTTGATTAGCAGGTCAGCTGAATAACTTGCACCCAAATATTTAACGCTCTTAAAGAAAATATTCAACACCAGCACAGAGATTTAGGAATTTTGTTTGGAACTATCTAAAAAATATGTAACATTTTTATAAAATTTTAATTTATGTTTTAAAAAAGCATAAATTACAAGCAAATGTGTTACTATAAATTAATAACAGCAACATGTAGCGTGAATTTAAAACATATTTCAGTATTTTATAAAGACATCCATTCCAGGAACACCGTTCACTTTTCCGGTGAAAGACAAAAATATATGTGGCAAAAATAATCATTTCATAAATAGACATAAGAGGTTTACAATATTGCTATTTTAAGGTGGGTAAATTTTAACGTACGTAACATTTGTAATAGCACTAATTGGGTTTGAAATTTAAACGCGTTATTTTTTAAAAGCAATAATAATTTAATATTTAGTTTAAATACTATGATGATAAGTTTATTCAGTAAGATTATAAGCGATTTTATAAATTGATTTTAAAACATATAAAGGCTGACTCCCTCTTCATTTTCTCTGTTACTTTAAGATCCCAAACCACAAATAAATGTACTGTGCCACGTAGTAATCGGTTACTAACGTACAAGTTGACACCCAGTGCTGAGTGCAATGGGCTGGTAGACAATCCACAAGGGAAATCAATGGGCTCTCTGAACAAGGCAAGTGTCCATTCTATGTGATATAGGATATATCTAGTAACTTCAACAACAGATTAACGGTCTCTTATTTATAATTATTTTATAGATAATCGAGCTATATACTTGGTCTATCTGATGCAGGTAATACACAAATATTTTAGACAAACGCGTTTTAAACCATCCCAATTATTTTATTTTAAGTATATTTCATATTTTTAATACGTAAAGGCTTCTTTTATTATTATTTACATTATGTCACTACGTTAGCCCAATATCGAAATTTTAAGCAAATGCAGGATTAAAACTATTCGCATTAAATATGTTAACTACCGACAAAGATTCACCACACAGTTTTAGATAAGCGCCTCTTGAGGTAAAATAATGATTGATGGAGGAATTTCAGTTTCAAATTAGTTTTTATCTGCAGTTTTTTTATTAACTCGTTCTATTCAATTTATTCATAGCTTATGGTTTTAATGAAACTATAATACGATTATATATAGTGATTGTTTACGTACCTAATAATATTAACATTAAAATTCCACTGAAAGGAACTTCGATAATTCATTTAAAAATGTATTATTGACAAAACTTAAAAAAATATTAATGGATACTCGAAAATGTTTGGTTTACTTTCGAATTAATTTACGAATTATTAATTTCAACAAAGATGTTACTAATCAATCAATAGGTTCAGGGAATCTGTCTGTCAGAAGGCAAAAACTCACCAAAAGTTAATAAAATAATAAACGAACAAATAATAATTGTTTGTTTCGTTTAGTAGACATTTTTACGGTAAGTCAGTGTATTACTTACTGATTACAAAGTTTGAATTTAATAATAGCATTTTCCCATCGTTCCGCGTTAAATATTACCGACATTATTTAAAACATGTTAATATCATTAAGTTTTCTTGAACGTTGAGTTATGTTATGAACGTTATTTGGAATATGTGTTTCTTTTTTTGACCATTGGTTCCACTCGCAATCAGTTTATTAGACGAAACTATAAGAATGGGTTTCAATAAAAAAACGTATGAAATCTTATTTATCATGAGATAGAGTGATGGATGATTCGATAAGATAAAAGAGTTTACGTTTAGGGGACAGATAAAGGAAATTTACATACATGACTGACACGATACAATCTAGAGTAGGGGAAATTCTCCGAACTCAATATTCTCCATATTCTACTCAATTATATGTTCATGGGTGCAAAAAAACACCATTAACAGGTATGTATTATATTGTACTAATATGTAATTATTAGAGATTACAGGTTTGTTGAACGCTGAAGGAAAAGAACATTTATACACCACTGGAAGGCAATTGATAGAAAGTATCACTGACAGCCTCCAGTGTCTTAGCTGGTACCGAGCTGTACTATGTCCGAACATTAAATCAAACATACATTTATGCGTAAAAAGTACTAGCATGGGCGTTCTGAAATAGATGGTTATTTAAAATCCTATAACGTTATCCGTATATGTGCAAAGAATCCCTATTTATTTAACATCTCACGTAACGCTATTGAACAAGTTTTTGTAGTTCAAATAGGTGCGCCTTTCCTTTTTAAGTGTCTGATCTGTGTTTCTCTATTATGAATATCCAGTCCATTTGTAAAAGATCTTGAACACTTAAAACACCCAAAGTGGTGCGATTTTTGAGATATAAATAAGTTTACCTAAATCAATAAGGGAGAGCAACTGTTTGTAGGAGAATGGAAATTCTCTCTGACGTATCAACTAAACATTATTATTTTCTACTTTAAATGTAACGATCGTTAAAAGAATCCCTTGAGTAATGCGGCAAGAAACACACAGTTGGGTTTCTGATAACAACTAACAAGGAATGAACCCAAGGGTTTCATTTTTTTACACATAATCTAGTAAGATATGGCATAACTGATAAATTATATAAATACAGAGTCCTTCGCGAGATGTAGACACAACTTCAGGATTTAATAGTAGATAGACAAATACTGAAAAGTTAATAAGAAAGTAAGTCTTTCCTGTCTTCTCTTAGTGTCTGTCTATCCATTTGTGTGTGTGTTTTTTTGTATTTTTAAAATCGTAAAAGTCGTTGGAGAAAAAAAACATGATACTTGGCAGTTACTCTAAGCTAATTAAATGGGGGGGGGAGAATTAATACCTATGATCAAATTCCATTTCAAAATGGCGGCGTGTAAATTGTTGTTAGATGTGACAAAAACTGTTATTCTCACGTAAAAATTGCAAGACTAACATTTATTGAAAATTGTTTGACAGAACTAAAAGAATTTTTTTTATTAGTTGATAAATACAATAATTACATTAATTGTAGTTAGTAAGTGTTTATGCTTTCTTACAAGTGGAACGTATATTCTGAAATAGAACTCCTGATTGTTTCTTATTTAGTTTTATGTTTCTTTTTGTCTAGTATGACATCCTTAAGTTTTGCCGACCTTTTGAGAAACAAAACATATATTTCGTTACAGACAAGTTTATGGGAATGCGAATTTAATATGAAATTAAAACTATGTGTATATATATATATATATATATATATATATATATATATATATATATATATATATATTCTAATTCCCCACTCATTGTACAATATTAGAAATACACTCGTCTTTTATTCTTATTCAGCATTTTCAGAACTTTCCGAAATTAATGCACTAGCAATAATTGACAACTGCGATGAGCCATCGTCAGATCTCATCCATATTCAAGAGATGCTCAAAAGAATTAAAACTTATTGGTTTCTGAAATTTTTTTGTATTCCGTTGGATCTTTGTTTTCTATTTAAAGAATAGCGCTAAACGTTTTCGCAACACAATTTATTTTGTATGGCAACGATAGTTTTGTGAGATCAAATAATTTCACCAATACCGTACATTTTGATAGGATTATCTTAGTAGGAAGGTCGTCAATGCGTCTAGTCTAATATGTATTTCTTGTAGTCACAAATTAAATGTGGTTGTAGGGAAGTTTCAAGGACTAAACACGTTTATAAATGAGAATCATTTGGGTTCTGCTTAAAATTGTGCCACTTCACGTGGTACAACTCTTAATATGGGATTTGTAGGAGCTTGATTCTTAGTCCATAAGTTCCTCTTAGTTCAAGGAAGTACGTGTTTTATTTTAGAGTCTAAAGGGCAAAGGGCAGCAAATTTTCAATCTAAAGGTTAACGTGGCATGCAGGCGCTGTTGGTACGCAATGCACGCAAAACACCAAAGAAGTGGAATTGTAGGGAATATACAGAAGGCACTTGTAATAGCTGGAAAAAGATGCTGTCACTTTGGTAAACTTTCTTTATATTCTGCAAGGTCCCTCGATAATCCGTTATATCAGTTCATTTACTTTCAAAGCCTGTCCTCAAAGCTTTTTGGTTATATATGGGTTTATGGGATGAAAATTGTGGTGGAATAGCAATAGGTTCAAATTTATTATCCTTCAACTATCAATCATCAAACTCTCTGATAGTTAAACAATATTATGATTACACTTCTTGAAGTACTCTTGGATTTTTCTGATACCAGTCGCCAACTGTACTCTAAATTCAAGAACCAATACAATTTATACGTATGCTACTTGTAGGCTTTTGTTACATTGTAGTCATATTAATTGTGAACGAAGTTGAATAATAGCACAAAAAAGACATGAATGATATGAGGGTTACTGGTAACAACATTACGACCTTCGCTTAATTCAACTGGCGAACAAAAAGCAGAAGGATTTGCATGCACCCACAAGCCCCTGCATCTCGGTAGTTCAAATTTCTCCATATACTTTCCCTGTCGCTGCTTCTGAGTACTTTTTATTATTAGGAACCATGAACACCCCAAACTATGCAGTATATTATTGCATTAAATAATATAAATTATTATTAAATTAAATTTATCTCGAATTTATTTATGTGTGTTTTATGCAATATTGCATTTAAAATGCTGGAATATTTTTATTTTTAAGTTTTAATAACAATTTTTCTATCAAAAGTTACTATAGTAAACACATATATTTAACTAAATATAATATTTTTATACATTTAAAATTAAGAACCACAAGAGATAACTTTTTAATTTAAATTAATTATTTATGTTACTCAGAAGGGAGACTTTGTAAAATAAGATAAAGTTTCATATTATTGGAAAATAAATTAGTAAGAGTTAAAGAATTCTTTGACCTCGCTTGTTTTATTTGGATGTACTATAATTATCAAAGTACCTCGTAAACCTTAATTTTCTTTTATTTGGCTTCACATTTTAAACAAAAACGCATCTTTTCACAAGAAACTTTTAACGAACCACCATATGTTATAGACATAATACTGTACATATTTTAAAACTTGTGGATTAAAACTAGAACGCGTAGTTTTATGAATTTTCTAAAATTATATTGTTTGGATTTGAATGATTCAAATTTTTTAATTGACTGAAAACTTACGAGACAAAAATATTTGTATTATAGAATGTAAACAACGCAATATAGGTCATATACAAATGATACAGTTCTAACATTTTTAAATTAAACTACACCACAAATGGAACAAGCTAATGTTTAGTATTTATGTATTTTAAAAATAAATTAAATATGATAAAATGAGATTATAAGATTATAGCCAATTGTGAACTGATAACACAAAGGTGATGACAATAAGAATTGCCATTAATAATTGGCCGCTTTCCAATGTTAACTTGGTCTGGTTTAAATTTCTTTGTTCTGTGCCCTATTATAGCTGCTCATTAGATTCATAATGGGAAGTTAAAACGTAATTGACGTTACTGAACTATATTACACTTATGTAATATTCTTACAATAATAATATGCGTAATATTATTAGGTGTTCAATTAAAGTATTCAAGAAAGTCTTTTATAATTTTTATTTTGTTATGTCTGAATGAAAAATCCTAAATAATATGGAATTTAGTTTGTTAGTACTAATTGACTATTGTATTTGTAATACTATGTAGTTTAGTACTCAATGTATGTTACTCTATAATAAAATTGAGAGAATTAAAATTTAATTTCTGAACACAAATAATAGTAAATTAATACTAACAAACTAAATTCCATTTTATTTTGGATTTTTTCATTCAGACATAAACAAAATAAAAATTATAAATGACAGTTATATATATATGTGTGTGTGTGTGTGTGTGTGTGTGTGTGTGTGTTTTGGTGGTAGTCGTAAATAATTATCACAGAAAGCTTTATATATTAATTACAAAATATGTAACAGATTATAACATAAAAATATGTAGGTGAAATTTGACCATTTTCTATAATGTCACTGTGGTGTCTAGTTTTTGTATCAATATAGGAATTAATTGTTATACATGAAGTTAAACACTCGTGATGAAAAGTAAAGAATGAGATTAAACACTTTTAAAAAGGTATAAAAATATAAAATATAAAACAACTGTCAAAATTTTATTAAATTATGGAAATATGGGATGTTATATTATTACATGTTTCTCAAATTCTAGGACATGTGCTTATTGCAGTCTATTTCATGAATTCAGCTGCTTTAATACTGAGGCTAGAATCATCATAAACATAACCCAAAGTATTAGAAAATTGGTATTAAATGTCGAGGAACTGATAACAGCAATAAACCAGTAGCTTAGACCATATATATTTTTAATACAAAAATGCAATATTATGTAACGGTACAGTTATTTGGCACTTTTGTTAAAAGAATAGTATTAATCTCTGGTGTATTAATATTACAAATACACATGTGTACAACACATTTAATAGACCATAAATAATTATTTTCAAAACATGTCTGTTTTATTTAATCAACAGATACAACAGCTAAAACAATTGGTGAATCAAAAGGATTTATTGTCAAAATTGTATATAATATACCCCGCCAGCGGACATTTGGTTTGGTACTTTGCACTGTTTGACAACGCAACAATCTGGCTATGTCCTCTCGTCTATCATATATTTTCTGAAGTCGATTCTACGATATTCAACTTATGTTTAAAATGTGTTGAATGTGTGCGGTGAACTATATAGAGGAAATTTATTCTATCAAAACATTCATTTCATAGAACTCTTAAAAACGTTTTGTATACCTACCTATAATACGAGAAGTTTTTGAGCTATCTGAAATTAAAAATTAAAAATCCTAGTTTAAGGATAGTGAGAAAAAAACTAAAAGCAAACATACTTGGCCTAAATGTGAGTTTTCCTACTTGTAGTTTTCTCTAGCACCATATAATAAATTATCTGGTTCATTTGATTTTAGCCACATACCTTTCAGAATTATTACCTATTTCAATCCTATTTTTAAGACTCTTTGCTATTTCAATCCTTGCCTATTCTACTTCATGAAGCCGATTTAAACACATTTTTTTCATAGCAGTAAGTATATAATTTGATATTTCAAATCCTAACTTTTAAAAGTCAACCCTTGACTGGCATGATGACAAATTTTATTAAATATGCGAAAAAGTTTAGTGTTGATACTTCCGTTTATATTACTTTACGGAATCAAAACCTTTGATGCATTTATTCAATAGCTAGGAATACGATTTATTCTGGCAAATTGGCATGTTGTTAGATGGTGTATATAAATAAGAACTACACTATAAATAGGGAGAAACATGTGCACAAGGAAGACATTTTCAGTGATAAAATGTTTGATACATATTAAATTGATTGCTTCTTTTGGTTTATATTTTTTCACATTTAGCTACGCATTGTTCAAAATAGGATAGTCTACACAAATACTATTATTAAATGAAAATGTATAATATATTCTCCCCATTTAAACGTCCCTGAAAATGTTTTTTTATTAATAATTTTATAAGTAAGTTTACAATTATACTGCAAAATATAATAATGACAATAAACTGAAATGCATGCGTATATAGCAGTGATGATATGGTTACATTTACAGTACAATCTACTAGTACGTATATATGTGATGACTAAACTAACAACTCAATTGAACAAGCACAAAATCTTCATTGATCTGCTAATGAATGATTTAGGAGATATCATTACCTCCAGACAGCAGTATAAGAGGGACCATTCTATCAGCTGTCAGCCACAAATAGTGTTGTAAGTGACTAATGAATTCTCGAGTCTGTTGCTAATCAGTGAGGGCTGTAACTACTGACTTAATCTTCTTCAGACGCTATCAACGATTTGATCTATAAAACGGTCTGTGCATGAATACTTCATAATTCCTATTACTGCATTCTGAATTACATGGGAGTGTGCAATAATAAATAAATCCTAGTCTTCAGAAATGATAATAATATTTTATTATAAAACTATAATGTTTGCTGAATTACTTGTTTATAAGGAAAGCACTGTCCTACAGTTCTTAATACTTCATGCTAGAAAAGGCAATGTTCACAAAAAGTTTTTCTCGTAAGAATACTTCCATTTAACTGAAGGACATCAAATCTTGGCACCATGAAAAGTGACCATCACGAAATTATACTTCCACGTAATTTATTAACACGTAGATACCACAATTACGAATAGTCCTTGAGTAATTAGACATATATGGCAAGTTTTAAAAATCAGTCCTAGAACCATTTTTACCGTATTAAAATTTATCAATCAGAATTGATTACCATTTAGTGGAGTAGTTATTTTGTTAGTAACTGTCTGAGTTAAAAAAATGCTATATCTCTTTGGGTTCAAAAATTGTTATATCTGTGCGTCAATGTGTTCCCACGATTGTTCGAAAACGAAGTGACCTATAGATATTAAATTTTGCATAAGCTTCACTTATTTATGACAAACACGGAGTTCTATGAAGGTGTGTGTCACTCTATAGTATTTGGATTGTTATCGAACTTTTTTTATTTGTCTAATGGGTAACTATTATGGAATCGAGTAAATAGCTCAATTAATAAATTTGCAAGTGACATTTTTAAATAGAATAAAAAGTAAATATAATGGACAGGAGTCAATGTTAAGAGTCGGTGGCAATAGTTTACAACATTTTACGCAACCTTGCGTTGTAGTGACCTCGCTTACGGGAACTTTTATTTAAAAACTGCTGTAAATCCTAACTAAGTTGTAATTCATTTTACAAAAATGTGAATAAATCACTCGGCAAGATATCGTGAAATGATTTCAGCTTTATAGTTTAAATTTCGTAGGAAACTCCATTTCTACATATACAAGAATGTTTTCTTTTATGGTGCATGGTCAAGAATGTAACTTGGCTGAGGGTGCTTGATGCCTATCCCTAAATAGGCAAATACAATTATGTTTTGTACTCCCGAGACATGTTAAGATTTGTTTGTATAATTCTATGTCTGTACATACATCCACAGAGCGTCCAGAGTATAGATTGAACTATATAGAGTAGACATTTTGCGTGAAAACTTAGCTAAGCTTGTTGGCGTGACGAACTGTTAAGTTGTATATACTGTACTGCGCATTTTTATCAATAAATATATTTACAATTTAAATCATTGAATTGACTACTGAAATACGATATTTATAAATTAACTAATCTTTAGCGAAGCCTCCCACTCAGAACTACAAATACTTAATTACAGTCCCTATGTTTATAGGTCTGCATGATACTTTTGAAACTTACTGACCTTTGGACTTGAAATTGCGTATGAGGCTTTATTTAAATACTTATATAAATAATAACTGTGTTAGATGATATTTCACTACATGAAATTTGACTGTTAATTTTTTAATTGGTCTTGTGGGTAACCATGATAACAAGGAGAAAATTACAAAAGAAATAAATTTGTAAATTCCTTATATGATTTCAACATGTACACGTTTTATGCCTAGAGTAAACTGAAAATTTGTAACAGTGTAAAGTCGATTTTATACTTTGGTAATAAGATTTGATTTCAGAGCAACTTTGACATTTAGAAGCCTTCTTAGTTAATAAGAACTGTAATTAATTAGATATTGGTATGAATCCTAACTTAAGTTATCATAGATCTCTAGCTATATTATTCGTTGTTAAGAGCTTTACTGCGATGCGTCTTGTACTAACTTTAGGACATTAGGGAGGGTGCATGTGTGCGCCCACGGCATTCTATGTATTAATGAGCGAATATGTAAGTGTTTCATGCGTTAAGATATCTCGGGAAACATTTAATGCTGTAATCTCGAATATTAAATGTGGCAGAAATCTGAAATTTTGCAATCAGCCACATTGAAGCTTGTACGTGAGACGTAATTAGCGTACTTCTACCTCGTTTTAGAGAATTTGACTATTATTCAGTACTTTTTGGATTCAGTAAACTACGAAAATTAATAGATTGACGGACTGTATATTAACGTTACACCCTTTAAATGACAGTTATTTTATTAACTGTTATATAGGTAGACTATTATGATAATATGTGATTGATATGAATGATAGATTTACTTATTAGGTTATATTTATACAGATGGATCAGTAGGTTGGATTGAAGAGTCTTGATAGCTTATTTTACTGCCAGAAACAATTAATTACCAGTTCATTTTGTATCTAATTGGGAAATTAATTGTGTTGATTGTCGCCGATTCATTATCTGTTTCGATTACACAGCTGCTTTTACCGGAGGAAAGGGATTGATATTTTCCACGTTTTTAATATAAAAGATCTTATATTTGATACTGTACTATATATATTTCACACACTTATATCATTAAACAGTTATATTTGAGGGATAAAATTAAAAAAATGAAATGAACAATTCTTTACTTCTACAGGCAAAGTTAGTGCCGCATGGCTTTTTCTTACTTTTAACCTAAGTGATAACTTGATATAAAAAAGAACTAATAGGAGAATAGCAAAATTAGATAGTACAGCCACTCTTCTAGAAACAATACATTTTGCAACGTGCATTTTAAGCCAGCTTGTCATTACTGCGGATTGCAATCAATTTGCACAAAATATCCATTTGTCAAACGATGCTATCAGAACGGTTCGAGTTCTGTCGATTGTTCGCAAAATGAAATACTACGCTACTCCAGACTACTAGTAACTGTTTTTTTTTTCTTTATTTCACCGTTGATTGATTAACGTGAGGACGTTAATCAATTGAGAACAAGAAGAGGTTCTTGTTCCATTTGTGTCGTTCACGAGTTTAGTTTTAGTTTAAACAGTTCCAAGTAATAGTGATAAAAAACTTAATAATGAAAACACTCAGGCAGTGTTGCAGTTATTAGTCATTGTATTTATAACAAACTGAACCAAATAATTGAAAGATTCAAACATTAAATTACATAATATTGGTATTACTTCGCACAAAGATAATAAAAAATTAGAAATCTATTACATTGAAATTTATTTACGTCATACGATAAATGCTTTTATGTACACCTATTTTAATACAAAGTTCAGACTATTCTATAATAATAGGATAATCCAGTTGCATAATTTATTCTAACCATCGGATTAAAAACCGTGTTTATTATCCTCTCACATAAAATAGCGATGTAAAAGTTAGTTTGCTCCACACAGCATGACGACCTGGAAATGTTTATTCGTTACGAAATATTATCATTATAATTGCATACATTATTTGCGTTACATGTTAAATATGATACATTAGTAAAACTTAAACACGTTTTAAGCAGTAACACTCTAGAAAAGGTTATAATAGTCCTATCTCTTTTAATAATAGTTGAATTTGTATTATTGTATTATTTGTATATTGAGTCTATTAGGATTCCATAACACAATACGTTCTAAGACGTTTTAAGATAAAGCAGCCATTTACAAATAGGAAAAAGGCCTATTTTTGGGGGTTGCTGGTTCTTTGCTTCTTTTAAAACCGATACAGAAACAAGCGTCTTAATAAGTGATACCAACAAATCCATTAGTACTGTATCCCCAAAATATCTTGGTTTAAGACTGTTTAGAAAACAGAGGAGCTGGCGATCAATATTAAATTAGTTCATTCACGTAAATTCTCTGGACTATTTTAAGAGAAGCCAGTGGAATATGAGTTCATATAACTTGGATTTGCAGTAATTGGACTCAATAAGTGTGTATAAGACGTCTCCAGATGGTTGGGAAGTAGTTCAAATTTCAGCCATGTTCCCATACCATATCTTTAATCTGGATGACGTGATCGTATTAAGAAATTCTCCCTAAAATTTTATCGGATTAAAATAACACAGTGTTAATAAATATTGTAATTAGACTAAGAACGTAAATACAATTTACTGAGTTCGAGAATATTCCATTACAATCCTGATTTCCCTGATTAAATAGTAATTTTTATTTTTAGTAGTCTTGAATAATCATTTGAAACAAATTCCATGTATAGAAAAATTTTGTTCCATTTGTAAATGTTTAATTGTAGGTAACTGTAATAGTGCATTTTAGATCTCCGTTGATAATTGTTGAATTGAAGATTTTTGTTGTTTGATCGTGCCTGGCACATATTTCGCAGTAGGGTGTTATGTTCTTTTACTTCTCTTGACATTAAAACTTAGGATTTTAGGTCAACCTTTACAGCGCTAGGATAAAACACACGTCATCTACAATAGCCACCACGTAAATGACTAACAGGCATCTTTATCATTTTACTTAATCGGAAACTTCTTGACAATACATTGTATTCAGTTATGTGACAACACTTTTGAAAATTACCTATTTGCCAAACTACACTATATGAGAATGTGTTAATCAGCTTCACAACCATATCTCTTCTGTTCTAGCTTTCAGTAATTACAATCATGTAACTGACAGTAACGTAATCTGTTCAAAGGAAGGAAATTATTTTGCTTCTTTATATAATTCCTTCGATGACGAGCTGTAACGCGAGTATCCTGAGTTAGAAAATGTATCTTAATAAAAATTTAAAAATTTTCGAACCGAATACGAATACGCTACCAAGTATGTCATCATTATTTAAAAAAATTACTAGCTCAGTCTTTGTAACTGACGGTATTCCTATAATATAACTAATATACGGTATAACTTAAATAATAATCATATACAAATATATGATACGTTGTTCTCAAGTTTTCATACTTGGTCCAATTGATTGTATTATTTTGTCACTTCTTTTGGAAGAGCGCATTTCAGATTTTCCTATGAGAATAAGTTGCATTAATCCCGCATAAAATAAATAAATACATTCTTTGTATCCTTTACAACAATACTGTCGGTAGCAATGTTCAAAAACTTTGCTTATAATACTATTTAATATCTTAGTTCATCTTATTGTAATAGAATGGTGTTCTTTAGGTTTTAAATCTATTAATTTAAGTATATATTATATTAAGGGTTTTATTCACATTTAAGTTCAACGGTATATATAAAAAAATATATGTCATTAATTTTGAACTAGACTTTATAACATTTCGTGCTATTCCTCATAAAATTAGGATTTTATATTTTTGTAGTGGATAATACTATATACTATATACAGTTTGTGATAAATCTTGTATTCTTAAGGTTATACTTATGTAATACTATTTTTTAATCAATGTTTGTTTCAGATATGTATAACATATTATTTTAAGAGTAATAAAAAGCTGTGCATTCATAATGAAATCTTAAATCCAAAACTGGACAACATTTATTACTTTGTTCATGACCAATGCTTACAGTCACACATATCTTACAAACTCTTGTAATTTGTGTCTTAATTCAGTCATGTACACTAAGTGGAACACTTACTTGTTATTTAACAGCTATAACTTCGCTCTTCTTAGCAAAGATTGAATAACTACAAGGAGTAACGTAATATTTTCACAACTACTTGCGAAATTTAATAACGCTATGTTTATAAGTAGAGTGGACTTAAAAAATACAATTCTAGTATTCTTTGGGGAATTATTTAAATTTTTATGATTTTAAAATTTTTAATACGTCGTAGTTAACTTTAGTTAAATTTCAATTTTATTATCTTCATCAGTTTTCTAGTTAGAGGTGGCGAAGAGAACTAAATGCCTTATCGATATGAATAGCTTAGTTCGGTTAAGGAAGTGACCAGCTGATATCAAAGAGCCTGAATTATCCACCAGGATAAATAGATCTGCCACAAAACTATTGATAGTTAAAATTATAAATATTAAAAATTAATTGTACATGATTATTAGTTAATAAAACCATAGGTAAAAAACACATACATTTGGCTAGGATCTAATAAAGCATATACAATTTATATTTATCTGTATATTCAAATAGTATACCTTATACCAATTGCATGGCAGTTAATGAATGTACGTGTAAATGAGAGTTTAAAAAAGAAACATTAATTTAAATATAAATAGACTTTAGTTTTTTCCATATTGTACTGAATAAGTTTGCATTTCTCTGCATCAGAACCAACAGGCAGGACCCACTTTATGTTTGACTACAAAATCGATATTTTTGTTTACACTTCAACATCCGGAGTGGAGATTAGATCTATCGGAATCATGTTTACACACTGCCGTTTACAGGTGTTTAAGAAGAAATGTTATAACTAAGAGTGTTTACTTAAAATAGTCACTCTTTAAAGATAAAGTGGTTTCAATCCGTAATATAAAAGATGCTGCGCTGTAAAATAAAAGTGTCTCGTCCGTCATAAGTGTGTTAACTACAGTATCTGCTTCTCAATATCACAGTGATAACGTATGTCAGATTGCATTCAGTTTGGTTGTGAAAACATTAATCATAGAGTACAATGAACGTCATCCCCACGTGTAATGCATACACAATTAGGGTCATAGGCCGGGTCGCACTGCCCTGAACATTGCTCTACAGGTAACGTGGTTGTGCCCTGTTAATATTTAGGAAAGAATACGTACATACTGTATTTGTACAATTGCGTTTATGGACATTGTATTGCATTAAAACATCTATGTCAATTTTAATTTATAATAAATTAAAAGAAAAATAAGCACCATTCACCCACAAAGTCTTCACTAACTCTTCAATTTAACTATATCCCTGAAAGTTAAAGATAGCACACGTACTCGTATGCCCCATGACTTAAAGTGAAAAACTAAAGTATTTTCATATCGATCAAAAACCTATAAGAGTATCAGCCCGTAGAAGACAAAGCTTGGTTTTAAACTTTCCGCTGATTTCAAATAGGAAATTTGACATATGTGCTCTGAACAGTTTAACACCACTGGAAATGCCTGAGACCAAAGTTAGATTAAAATGGACATAAGTAGATACTTGTTCACTATAAAAGACCTTCCAGACATATTTGTGTATATGTATTATATGTCAACACTATTATAACATTGAAAATACCTTAGAACGGAAGTAGATTACAAAGGCTGGAAGTAAATACTCTTTTAACGAAATCCACTTTTTGCATTAACGTGTTTATATAAGTTTTACTACTAAACAAAAAGGCAAAAACTGTTATGATGGTTAAAGAACCTAAACCAGGAGTATATTACAAATAACCGGAAGTACACTATTTTGGGCTAAAGTAGAATTTTTAACCCAACGTTACTTAATTAGAAGACTAGGCAATAAATAATGCAACGTAAAAAATATCTTAGAGGAAACGCTTTCTGAACGAAAATACTCTTAGACTCTAATATGTGTACATTTCTTGCTCTGGGCATCAGTGCAAACACTTCAACCGCACAGATAATAGCTTTAGACGCAATTAGATTACTATAAAGTGGAGGTAAACATTTTTAGACCGAAGAAGGCTTTTCAGACCTATGTATGTATATTTGTTATGAAAGCAACAATACAAACGCTATTACGACACCAATAGTAGCTAAGAATGCAAGTACATTACAATAGCCAAAAAGAGACGATTTTTAACCGAAGAAAAACTTTTTTTTACTGGGGCGACAATAAATTTCCTACTAAGGATTGGAAATATTTTATCTCAGAAGAAGATAATAATGAGCATTTCTTGTCTATAAACATACAATGTACAGAAATAGACATCCATTTAACAATATTCTGTCGTCACTAAATTTAATTTGAAATCTAATAACAAATAACATGGTGAAAATGTACTTAATAAAAGTAATACGATATTGGGGTTTATAAAACACTATACAGTGCTCTTTGGAAACACTAACTTAATAATTTGTTAGTCCAGTATATAAAATAAAATAAATAATAACACTACGAAAAATAAAAAAGTTAAAACACTGAATTGTAACGGATTATTCATTAATGCTATGTTGCAATGAAATAAACACGCAAAGAAAATTAGTTGAACCAAAATGCGTTGAATCTGCGGAGAAAATTAAACATGGTATGATGTTTCCAAATTAAATTTTAAATAAACTCATTTTCTTATTTCGTACAATTTAATTAAGTTGTAATCAGGATTACGCTAGATACGACAAAATAAAAAAAAAATTAGCTCATATTTAATTTATATTCATATTTTGTTCATAATAATTTAATTTATATAAATATAGATATTTTGTAGACAAAGATGTTTTTTTTTGTTATTTACTATTTTGAACTCCGTGTTGCAAATGTTTTTAAGTTTCATAAAAATTGAAAAATATGAAATTTGCATTTGTCTAGTTATAGTTATGAACGGTTTTCCTATATTTTTGTAACTCTTTTTGGTTTTGTAATAGGGGACATGTTATAAGAGAAATCCAATTAACAGATGATACCGCACTCCAATTCCCCAGTCTCTTCTGTAGAGTGACGGAAGGCAAACCGCTTGACACTACACCAAAGGGAAATGATATGATCCTAGAGAACAAGCCAGTCACTGTAAATTAATGTGATAATGAATCAACTATTTTTCGTAACTCAATTCTGTTAAACGATTATATTTTACAAAAGAATCTCCTGTATAGAATTCAATGATAGAAGAGTAGATTATTTCGTTCAAATATCAATAATAAATAATATTTTATAGTAATTGAAATATATAGGAAATAAAATGTGTATAATTCGTTTGAATTAAAATTATAAAACTTTTGATATCTACATGGTATTTTAGGCATCATTAATGCTACATTATTAAACATTAAAAAAACAAAAAATCAGCTCAGCACAACATCGTGTTATGAGCAGCGCGTCTATATATATTGAGTTCTGTTACACAGGCAGAGATGACTGACCGTGGAATAGATGGAATAAAATGTATCACTCTATGGAATATCGCGAGCTGAAAATTACTCTAGGTTTCTAAGTTACAACTTGATCTGTATCAGAGCAGAGTCCGACGCGTTATACTCAGACTGTGGAACAATGTATCACTCTATGAGCTTTCGTTGAGTTCTAAGCGACGCGTTACATCTCGATACAGGCTTTCCAGACTGTGGAACAAAATGTATCACTCTATGAGCTTTCAGCGACAAATTGAGTTCTAAGCGACGCGTTACATCTCGAATTTGTCACAGGCAGAATTCCCTCCAGACTGTGGAACCAAAACAATGTATCACTCTATGAGCTTTCAGCCAAAAATTGAGTTCTAAGCGACGCGTTACATCTCGAATTTTGTCACAGACACAATTCCCTCCAGACTGTGGAACCAAAATGTATCACTTTCTATCAGCTTTCAGCCACAAATTGAGTTCTAAGCGACGCGTTACATCTCCATTTTGTCACAGGCCAGGATTCCCTCCAGACTGTGGAACAAAATGTATCACTCTATGAGCTTTCAGCCACAAATTGAGTTCTAAGTGACGCGTTACATCTCGAATTTGTCACAGGCAGAGATTCCCTCCAGACTGTGGAACAAAATGTATCACTCTATGAGCTTTCAGCCACAAATTGAGTTCTAAGCGACGCGTTACATCTCGAATTTGTCACAGGCAGAGATCCCTCCAGACTGTGGAACAAAATGTATCACTCTATGAGCTTTCAGCGACAAATTGAGTTCTAAGCGACGCGTTACATCTCGAATTTGTCACAGGCAGAGATCCCTCCAGACTGTGGAACAAAATGTATCACTCTATGAGCTTTCAGCGACAAATTGAGTTCTAAGCGACGCGTTACATCTCGAATTTGTCACAGGCAGAGATCCCTCCAGACTGTGGAACAAAATGTATCACTCTATGAGCTTTCAGCCACAAATTGAGTTCTAAGCGACGCGTTACATCTCGAATTTGTCACAGGCAGAGATCCCTCCAGACTGTGGAACAAAATGTATCACTCTATGAGCTTTCAGCCACAAATTGAGTTCTAAGCGACGCGTTACATCTCGAATTTGTCACAGGCAGAGATCCCTCCAGACTGTGGAACAAAATGAATCACTCTATGAGCTTTCAGCCACAAATTGAGTTCTAAGCGACGCGTTACATCTCGAATTTGTCACAGGCAGAGATCCCTCCAGACTGTGGAACAAAATGTATCACTCTATGAGCTTTCAGCGACAAATTGAGTTCTAAGCGACGCGTTACATCTCGAATTTGTCACAGGCAGAGATCCCTCCAGACTGTGGAACAAAATGTATCACTCTATGAGCTTTCAGCCACAAATTGAGTTCTAAGCGACGCGTTACATCACGAATTTGTTGCAGGTGGAATTCCCTACAGACTGTGGAACCAAACGTATCACTCTATGAGCTCTAGCCACAAATTGAGTTCTACGCGAGGCGTTACATCTCGAGTTTGTCACAGACACAATTCCCTCCAGACTGAGAAAAACAATTATCTTTCTATCAGCTGTCAGCCCCAAATTAAGTTATAAGTGACGCATTATTTCTCCATTTTGTCGTAGCCAGGATTCCCTCCAGACTGTGGAACAAAATGTATTGCTCTATGAGCTCTAGCCACAAATTGAGTTCTACGCGACGCGTTACATCTCGAGTTTTTCGCAGATACAATTCTTTCCAGACTGTGGAACAAAATGTATTACTTTATCAGCTGTCAGCCACAAATCGAGTTCTAAGCGACGCATTATTTCTGCTGCACATAGAATATTGCAATTCTGTCCTAGTTTTAGTTTTTTCTAAAGTATATCCTACTATATTGAAATGAAAAACCTCTCATAGTCTTATAATTTAAACTGTAGAAAAGTTTGTCGCCGTTTTTATAGGTAATAAATAAACTTGATAAAATATTAACTAATTAACAGTTTAACTAATTAACTATTAACAGTTTTTAATAAATAAAGTTAATAGATTGGCCTAATTAAAAGTTATCAATATTACATTTTAGGTATCTAATTATTTATTTTAAATTATATATAAGTAAATGACTAAGTCTGGTATAAATACCCATCATTTGCCAAGATAAAGGTGTTTGCATTTTCTTAAAAATTAAAATTTAAATAATACAGTTTTTAAATTTATCTACAAATACCTAAGAGAACATGTTATAGTGTGTTTTAAGTATTTCAGTTTTGGAAAGATTTAGTTATTATCCAGGACCTGATTATAATTATAGGAAAACTAATTGTTCGCATTCTGTCTAAACTATTGTGCTGGCGAACAATCAAAACACGCATGCTAGTAGTATCGCAGTAGTAACAATGTTATTCAAAATATTTGAGTAATGTAATATTGAAACTACTGATATTAAATTAAAAATTATTTGAACACTGTATTTTAAGGACAATTTAACATATAAAATAATAAAGTTTTAAATTATCACTTATTATATAAGTTGCACTTAGTTTAACGTAATGATCAAAGGAACTTATTTCAGATTCTCTTTCATGAAGCTAACTTAAATAGCATCTTCATTACACCAGTGATTTAGTTTAACACTGATGAGAAACTACTCGCGTACACCCAATTTGGAATGCAAAGAGTGACTCATGTATTTATCGGGTAGTACGAGGTTTTGCATTAATCGAATTGATTGCCGAGTAAGTATTTGCAAAAACCTGTCATTGAGAATGTATATGTCAATAAAATTCTGACTGTAACACTACCTCCTCTGTTCATCACGCCCTGTCCTACACTTGAAATTAATTTTTTTAAAGAGTTCATAACAACAAACTGAGGTTGAATTTACAGCATTTTGAGGTCCTCTGCATAAGAGTCCTGTATATTGTCTTCAATTTCAAATTTGATTAAGCTTTTCTTGACATTTATCTATACCTATACAGAAGTTTTGCATTATATCACGAGACATGTTAGTGCAAACCTGAGTTGTAACACTGTGTTGCCAGCTTTAAAGGAATAAAAACTATTGATTCGTTACTGCTTATCTTTACTTGTATTGATCATATTTAATGCTTTACTTTCAAAATTTAAATGAAAACTTGTTTACACGATGTCAGTATAAAATAAAAAACGTTAAAAAATATCGAACGCCGATGAATGAAACGGATGTAAACAACCGGAACGAAGCGAGACGTTATCGCGTAGCTTCCTATTTACAATAAGCTGATTCTAATTGTCAATACAATAAGTTAACAATGCGTCGGGGGCAGTAACTTCCCTTACGGCCACACTTGCAACGATGTGTCTAGTACCATAATGGCTTTTACAATATCTTAGTAATCTAAATTAGTGCGGAAATTCACGAAGAAAGTAAAATGTTTGATTTAGACAATTATAAGCGCATTTACATTCCTCTATTCTAAATTGTATTTGATTACTAGCTTGAATTGCAATATTATTGTGCAACTTGCCGATCAATATTAACTTAAATATGAAATATTTACGATAAAGTTTCTTGAAAAACCTGTTCAAGTATTTTTATCAAAACTTGTCCACCACAGTCACATATCCACCATGTTCAGAACAGGGCGATTCAGAAAAATATTGTGTATAGATTACAACTGTATTGTCCTTGAAGACGAGTTGAGAGCAAATACGCAGATTTTAAAACAGTGGATTTTTCCTTAAATAATAATTTCGATTTCCAGCAAAAACTGAAATTATTTTCGATTTGCTTTCAGTTTCATGTTTCGTTTAAGACCATCATAAACTTGAATTTGAATGAGCTCAATAAAAAGATTGAGGGTTGTTAGTATAGTAGGGTATGTTTGGTATTTTATACGCTAACCATAAAACCATAAAATTAAATACTTTCCTCATCTGCCACTTCCCATTTCAGAAACATTAATTAATATCTATAATTTTAATTTTAATTTTGATATCTCTCTATATTGTCTATTTCTCTTCGCTACCCTGTTTGAAAACAAATAAATTGAACAAGTTTCTTGCACTATTTTTTACTGTATTCTATTCAATTTTGACAGATATTTTTTCTAGTGCTAATATAAAATAGTAATATAGCAGAATAACAGTGTAATGTGACGAGTAACACATTAAATAAGACGGCAATCTTGATGAAGATTTGTAATCAATAAAAATTAGCTGGAATGTTTCTTTCACCCAATCGCTTCACTAGGTGTTGCCTATGATAGGGAAAATAGTAAAAAATCTTTATCATATTTTTATCAATTTGCTGGGAGAATGATATTTATAACATATTTTTAATGGCATGTATTTAAAAAAATATCTGTATAACCTCACACTATGATTTACTAAAGAACTGCGTCAATTTACAGTTCCCCACTGCAAAAGAATAAAGGATGCATCCTTATATTTATACTGGGTTTAGTCTCCCTCGGACAATTAATAGATTACTAGAAAACTGTAGTTGTTTCAATTGAATAATTTCTTTGAGTAAACTCTCATCAGTGATTCTAGCTACAAACCTAGTAATCTGTATATAGTACATTGCACTTTAATTATTTCAATTTAAACTTTTATTTTTAAGATAAACATCAACTAAATTCCTTTAGATACACTTGACAATAATGTTAACATACTGGCCATAGTAAAAATGTGCTCTAATTAAGACCAACCCATTTCAAACCACGTAAGCAATTTATAGTTAGTTTTATAAAACATTATAATCCCAATTATTTACAAAAAATTACAATAAAAAATATATAATATAATATAAAAATGTATGACATCCGTGTGTATGTTTTATTCAATCACATAAAAAGTACTAGACCGATTGTATTGAAATTTAACGTTAGCATTCTTAGGGTTCCTGGTTAATATGGTTTGTATTTCGAAACAAAATAGGCAAATTCGGGCTACACCCCTAATTGGAATACTTCTACTGTATGTACTGAAAGTAGCGCTCTGCTTATAGACTAATTCCTTTAACATACATCTTTAGGTTATTTTATACGAAAATTAGCATAAACATAAATTTTTTTTAAACCTATCGACCTTTTACAAGAATGATTTTTGTATGCTCGTATAGTTAAAATTGGGTCTCAGCTGACAGTTTTATTATTTCAACTAAGTCTATTTGTGGATTTTACTTTTGAATAAAGATTTAGTCCAATTGATGGAAGGCCTAGGTGGTAAGATCTTACATGGTTAGAATATTACGAAAATATTTCCACTGATTTTGCAGAAAGGGTGATATGTAGGCTATTTATAAGAATTCATATTTTCTCGTAATTCAGACTAAACCTCAAACTTTATTACTCACAACATTTACATGATATTTTACACTTGGAACTTATAAAACACTGCGTTTAAAATAAAAATGTTTTAGTTAACGTGTAAACAGTTTTAATAAAACGCTCATTGAAAGCTATCATAGATAATCATCTACTCCAGCTCTTTGCCAATAATTGCTCCCAATCCTCTGTAAATTTAAAGGATAGCGGTGCTATTCCCGGACTGATTATTTTTAATTGTTAGTAATCACTTCGTCAGTTGTCAACCACAAAGTACCTCATCGATCTTCGCGTCTTCCGCCATGTATTAAATCCCTACATTAAATTATTTCACCAAAGGAATTATTGTTACCAACAATTTTTCGACGGAAATATTTCAATCAATAATACAAAAGTTGAAAAATTGTTTTAAAATAATAAAATCCTAAATAGAACAACGTTTCTCCTAAATTAATTCATCTTTTTTAATCAAATAATATTCATAACTTCATTGCAAATTGTATGTTTATCTTCAGGGAAGAGTAATGTACAATATAAGCTAATTTTAATTCTTCTCTAAATATTGCGCATACATTATACTCCGGCCAAAGCAGACCTTCTGGTATGGTTTGATGTAACTTTAAATAATACTCAGTAGCGATTTAACACTTCTGGCTAGTTTATACCTTCCAGTTGAACCCACCACTGGGCACAACAAAAACCTATGTGTCACTTTAATCTCGGGAACCTTATGGATTTCCAGGAGTGGCACATCACTAACCGCAAATTTCGAGTTTCTGGGGTTCATTGGCAATTTGATAGGTCTAGTCTACTGAGGGAGATGACTGTTGGAGTTGATGGGGGTTTTTCCCTAATCTCAGAGGTTTCTGCTAGCCTCAACAAGGGTGTACCACCGCTGCCTACTTTGACTGGAGAGGCTGGTTCAAAGCTGGCCTCCCCTCCTTGCGGGTAGACATGACTTTGAAATGTAGTGCCCTAATTCTTCCCCAAGGATCTCGATAGGAGGTGGCCCCTACTCCCTAACCTTACCTATCCTGAATATTCAGTCAATCCGGAAGCAGCGCAAAGTTTCTTGCAGGGCTAAGTGTAATTTATAATCTTCTTGTTCTGGGAGAAAAAGTTGTTTAATAATGTTTGCAGGTGGATAGGTCAAGGATGCTTAATAAACATTTAATTGGATGGCACTTGTGAAATCAGGATGTCATTTAAGTAACGCATTTGTCATCGGAACTTAGCGAACCTGTTGATTGATACGTGGTGGCAAACCTATTATTGCAAAAACATAAATTAGTAGAGATTAAAGAATTAAATCATTCACTTTCCTCATAGAATCAGCTCAAACACGTAAACTCTGTTTTATTGGGATATTATAAGAACATACATTATACAAATGTTGGTTCTAGTTTTATATAAGAAAGGAGATTTTATAAAATACAGGCTCTTTAGTTTAATGAGTAAAGTTTACAGAGGTCACTGTATTTTCTTGCTTCATATGCCATCAGTTTGAAATATAATCAGTACGCGATCTGAGGTACTCGCTTAGCACAATACTTACCCACATGTGTGCCTATACTCGTACAAAGTCATGACAGTAGATAGTAATAATAAATAACAATAATAAGTTCTATTTTTTAGTGCTAAATTGTCTTAAGTATTCCGTAAATAACTAAAGTAGGGCTAATAATGTTTTATGTTTTCTTCAAAGAATAAACTGCAAATCTTTATACGATGATCTAGAACTATAAACGATAAGCTCCCTCTTGTAGGAAGTAAGGATAATAAAAACAAAACACCAGATGCGAGTAGCTGATTTCCCTGGGGTTGAATCAAGCAAAACACCGCAAAATCGGGGAAACTGTAATACGCTATAATCTGCTGATTCTTATGAAATTGTATTGTCACAAATCTGTGGCACTTCACACTTCAAACAGTTTTCTAAGTTAGAGATAAATCATATTTCTTTCCTAAAATATAATGCCAGTATTTACTGTATATTTGAAAGTCATAAAACATTCGGTTTCATTATCCAAAAGTAAGGTCAAGCTAGTTTCTGTTTTATAATTATTAAGTGTATTAAATACCTCTCAAAAAAGTGAAACAAAATACAATTAGATTAGAATGAGTAAAAATGTAATATTTATTTCTTATAAAGTAGATTTTACCTAGGATACTTGTTTACTTATTAAGTTTCCATAGTTTCAAATAGGTTATATAGTTTCAAATATATTTCTACATCGAGTTTTTACGCACTATACCAAATAAAACACAATTTGTGTCGTTGCAGAAAATGTAGATTTTGAATGTTACATACGTAGCCACTCTAATCATAGGATTTCAATTAATAATTCTGCGGTTGCGGTTTAAAGGACGGCATATCCTAAAATTTACTAGTGTGTGATATGTTATTATGGAAATTTATTTCATATTTGACATTTCTTATCACGAATTATTGATTTGAATATGTAAGATACGACTTGCGGTGCCAAAGAATGAAATTTAAATCAATGATACACTATGTATATTAAGTAAAAGTCTAATTTTTAACATAACACCATTATGTGCAGCTTTTTAATCCTCCAAAGCATAGTGAAATACTGGTTACTCATAGTACTTTATATTGCGCACAAAATATGCAAAAACTTTTCATTGTTGAAGTAATTCGCAAGTTATTTTTTGGATGTAATGTACAAATTATATATTTGATGTATAAATAATTCTTACATTAAAAAATATTTTTCAATTGCATGGTATATAATACATATCTATACAGAAATAAAAAAATATTGATACAATACTGTATTTTATGTTAATTTTAGATTATTTTAATGTATTAACTTATAAATCTTCGCATTTAAGAAATGCGACATATAAGAACTTATATTAGAACACTTCGCCGGCGGAATCATATAATGTTGGATATTTAATGTTTCTTAAAATTTGTGTTATCTTTGAATTCTTAAAATTTTTATCGTGAATACACGAGCTATGAGCAGATAACGTTTGCATGATCGAGTACCAATTAGGAAATCGTATTTTATTTGTCAAAAAATGAGTTGGGAAACAATATACAAACGTAGCTATGAAATTCATTTATAAATACCTATCCCTGCATTACATTTTGACGACATAGTGGGTGATATATTTCTGCATTGCAATTAATAGTAAGCTTCGCTGTTTATAATAAAGCATTTAAATCATTTCTGAAGGTTCACCACTGTCTTAAGAAAATCTCGTCTACCGATTAATTTTGGTTCAAAGAAGTGAATCCATATTTCACAAGATGTGAACATTGTATCAATTACAGTTAATTTTAAAAGTTTCCCAGCATCTTTCACATCACTTCCAATTCTAATTGTATGTTAAGATGGTGCTAAAAGTTTTTCTTAATTATTATATTTTAAAAGTTGCCATTTATACTCTTAGATAATCTGTGACGTCTATAAAATACAATAAATAATAAATATATGATCAGGTGATACGAAACTGAGATTTTAGAGATGAGAGCTTTGTGTAATGCTGATTGAAGAACTGTGAAATAGTCTAAATAAAATGAAAAAGCAATTAAACATTGTATTTTAAAGACAATTGAACATTCAAATTAAGTTTTAAATTATTGAAGCTGCACTTAGTGCAGTGTAACGTTCAAAGTAACTTATTTACGATTCTCTTTCATGAAGCTAACCTAATAGCATCTTCATTACACCAGTGATTTAGTTTGACACTGATAAGAGACATCCCGCCATACACCTAATTCGGTATGCAAAAAGTGAATTTATTGGGTAATATGAGGTATTGCATTAAGCTTATTGAACGCCAAGCAAATAATTGCAAAGCCGTATCATTGAGAATGGATATATCACGAAAGCAGTGTTGACTGTAACATTATCTTCTTTGTTCTTCACGCCCAATTTTTCGAGTGAAATTCAAATTTTTAGAGTGAATTTTTCGTATCGTAAAATGAGGTACGTTCTTACTTTAAAATTGAGGTTTAATTCCTTGATTATTATTGAGGTATTTATAAAAAAATGCTTCATATAATTTTAAATTCAAATATAGAATGATTCTGGAGATTGGATTTTCTTTCAGTGACTGAAGAATTTCTCTTATCTCAGTAATGACTAGATTATAATTTAAATGAATATGCTCTTGGTAGGCCTTTTTATAAATATTTGATATCTGAAGTACATTATTATGAACGGAAAACAAAATTTTATTCGAAGGTGACTATTTATACCAACACATGTAATTTATTTTCTTGGTTGGTTCAACAATGCGCACCCTTAAAAGGAGACCTTTAAGACAAACTTATATACATATTTTATTGACAACTAGGCAAATACTAATATACCCCTAAAAATACCTTACACTGGAACATTACGAATAATCAGTTATATGTATGTATATATTTTCTTGATTAGGATAATAATTAAGAGAAAAAAACATCTTCGACACCAAAAACAACTTGGACCGGAATTAGATTACAAGGATCTCAGGTAGACAATTTTAACCGGATAAGGCTTCTCATACGGGGGCATGTACACATTTTCTTGGTCACAACATGGACTTTAAAGCTACTAAGGAAGCAACATTAGCTCAGACGAATAGGTGCTTTATCGTTGAAATTGGTTTACCCTACAAAAAACTATATATTCACTTCGGGTGTATAAACGCAGAATTGCTCTATTACAACAATTATTAGACTTCTTGATATATATATATATATATCCTTTAATATTTCGGCTTTGCCGTTTTCAAAAAGTTATAATAAAAAATAATAACAATACAGAAAACAGAATTTACAAAAGTAAATAAATAAAAATGTACATAAATAAATAAACAGGAATTTTTGAACATGTGATTAACACCAAAGAAAAATATTATGAACAGAGAAAGAATTTTGAAAAAATAATACATAATAAAAAATTTATCAGTTCATCTTTTATTCAATATCTTGAAATATCTTCCCATAATAACCACTTCTTTTAGGAGTGTTTATTATATGATTTAAAAAGGATATGCCTATTTCGTACCTGCAATTCAATTGCGTGCAATTCCCTGAGAACTACGACTTTAAAAACGTTATATGATAATTATGGCAAAGACCTCTAACAATAAATAACAAACAAATATTTAATATTAATATTTAATATGCAAATTTACAAGTATAGTTTTGTGTTCAGGAAAATTTATTTATATTCTTTTATTGGAAATATAAGTTTTTTGCTACATATTATTACCCTAGTGTTATTTGCATTTTACTGTTTTCTCAGTTCTTCTCGTGATGTTAATAGAAACAGTGTTTCTCAGTTTTCCAATTCCTGCTAAGGTATTTTGGTGAGAGACAGAAACATCCATTACTACCAACATTACAAATCCTTATAAGTCATGACCTTAAATATCCGACAAAGAAATTATTGAATGTTTTTAGCATGCTTCGTTTGCAATTATATGAACTAACCCTAGGACTAGAGAATTTAATACTTACCCCGCCAGCCACTTCCCATTTCAGAATCATTATTACATATTTATCAGTTTAATTTAAAATGCCTCAGTTTATTGTTGATATTTGTCTATAGTTTTTATTACTTTTCGCTTGCCGGTCTACAAAAAAAGTAATTGAGGAAGTTTCTTGCTCTAGCCTATTTTTTACTTTTTCCCATTCAATTTAAACAGATGTTTTTTTTCCTATTAATAATATACAATAGCAATACAGCCGAAGAACAGTGGAATGTGCTGAGTAAAACATTAGATAAGGCGGCACTGTTGCTTTATGAATAATTAGATTTGTCGTTAATAAGAATAAGCCCAAATGTTTCTGTCGCCCAATCACTTCACAAGGTGTCGGCTACGATGGGGCAATTTGTGAAGAATCCTGACCATAATTTTTATCAATTTGCTGGGAGAATTATATTTATAAAGGTATAACATAATTTATTTGTTTATTGACTGGAATATTTTTAAAACAAGAGTACAGCTCTTATTCTTTTATTTCTAGAGCGCTGCTTCGTCTGCTTCAACTTACAGTTCACCCCTGCAAAAGATTAGGCATTAATTGTATGCATCCTGTTACGAGAAATTTACCTTCATTTGAATTGGATTTAGTTTGACACTTCCAGACACAATTAATAGACAACTATATTGTTTACAATGACATAATTTGTTTGAGAGAACTCTCAACTATGTTACTATTGTACCTTGAACATTATTTAAATTTAAACGTGTATTTTCAAAAGAAACGTTGAGAAAATTCTTTATATTCTTTAAATTTTATATTAGTAATTTAAAAAATACGCTCCATAGCAAAGATTTTAACCAAAAAAATAAACAAATTTATAACTGTGTAAGCAAGCTCTTATTAGTCACATTGCACTATTATGTAGAGTATCATTTATCAAACAAATAACAAACTAGAATGAAAAAGTTCATTGCTTTCCAAGCCAATATAAAACCTTTTAGATTGACGGAGCTAGGTGAGATCGTTTTCACTCTTAAGAGTTAATAAGTTAACACGTTTATTATACTCAATAAATTTTAAAACAATTTCTTGTGAATCTTCCATGTGAAATTAGATTATAAATATTTTATCAACCATGTCAGTTAGATTGTCAAATTGATATTTGATCGTAATAAATTATTATTTGACTATAACTGTGTAACCAGATATTTTCATCAAAAGTTATAAAATTATTAAGCAAATAACATATTAAAGTATTATTTAAATTAAACATAACTGTTTAATTGCATAAATAATGGATATATAGGTTGTTAATCTCAGTTTTCTCACTGATAAAATTTAAAATCAATATATTTTGAAAAAATCTTTTTTTAATAATTTAATTATAATGTTTGTAGTATTAAAACAAATTATATGTCACTTTTTGTTATAACGGGTAAGAATTTATTATACACAAAAAACGCCAGGAGTAGAAAATTTTGAAACAGAATCATTGCAATATCAAATATTCGACGTTGATATATTTCGTTAGGATGATGATGATGTATTGTAATAATTTTTTTAGATTAGTTGTAAATAGATTGTTCGCATAAGTTGTATGTTATGATTATACGCCTAACATAACATGGAAGGTAAATTACGAAAAGCATCCATCGTTGAGTGTGCCTGATATGATAATCAAACGATCGTGTTTTTATTCACTTTTATAAACAATTTGTTAATTCGTTGATGTAAATATGGAATAATTGTACTATATTTGCAGTTACACAAGCATAAATCACAGAGAACAATGTAAGCTTCTCAGAGGTATAATTCATACGTTATAATTGTCAGAGACCAGGCCACCCTCCCCTGAACATCGCTCTACATATGACTTGGTTATGTATCATCAACGTTAAGCTTAATATACGTGCTAATTACATGTCTTGCTTTTAAATTTACCTTTGATTCTGATGAAAAATTGCCAACCAAGTTTGGTTGACTAATTATAAATCAAAACATGAATCGAAACACAAGCATAAACCACCATAAAATGTTCTCAATTGTTTGGCGAGTGAAAACTATTATTGTCTACATAAATCAATTTTTGATCGGCTTTTCTTATCATAAGTCTGTAGGTTTGTTTGGAACCTTAAATAAATCCTATACATGTACCACAATTTTGTTTACAGTAAACTAATAAAATATACCAAAAAGGAATTTAGTTAACACATTTGAAATCAAACCATTACCAATGGTCAATATATACAGAGTGTTTACGAACTCTTTGGTTTTGATAGTCTCTTCCAGTTAAGGCAAATAAATACGATGCAAAATGTGTGAGAAATTAGAGTATGTGGCTTTTAGTTTTTTTTTCGTTTTCATAAACCAAAACCAAAGACAAAATACTCAAATTTTGGCATAGTTGATATTTTTCTAGTATCAAATCAAGATAAAAATTATGATTATGTTATCAAATTTGGCTTAAAAATTACAGATAGGTGCAGGTTTTACAGCTTAATGATACAACATTATAAATAAATATGAAACTATAAAAAGGATAATTTGTTAAAAAGGTTAGCATTTTATTATATTAATCAACGTGAAATTTCCTTCAAGAAGGTAATGTGTATTCTTCTGCTTGCAAAGTACAGTTTTAAAATGTTTCTAGAGAAATTAAACTACAAAATACTGTGATGCATCTGTTTTAGCGCCTAAAGTAGTATTTCTCAATATTATGAGTATGTGGCGATTAAATAGTGTTCATTATTGAAAATTATAACACATAAAAATAGACATTCTCTGAAACTAAGGTGAGTATAGTTCTTCACACAGAACAATTCCATGCAAATAAGAATAATCTCATTAGATTCGATGTTTATTCAGCACATGCGAATAATCAAGGACTTTAGACAAGAAACTCTTTTCATGGCATTAAAGTGATGACTATATAAAAGAGATGGTTAATCTGAAGCAAAAGTTTTTAAAAACATGCTATCGTAATTATAACGATTACTTAACCTACGAAAGTCCCTTAAAGTTAATTTTAAAGATGATTCCTGGCATAATTTAAGAATTTATCAGTCAGATCTGATTTAAGAACTTTACGATATTTTTTATTTAGTAACAGTCTTATTTAACACATTTTTATTTTTATTATACGATTTAAATTATAACACAGCTTATGTTCTTAGTGTTGCCACAGTTCGTTTCATTGATTTACATGATAATGTCATTATTAGGCTTAATTCCATGCACTGTTTTTCAATTTATATCAAAGTACAAAGGCTTACATCATACAATTGTACATTACGGATTGACTGACTTGAAAATATAGTCTGGCTGTGAACACAAATAAACAATAATTGTAGAATTCTTTGTTTGAAGTTCATTATTGACAGTGAATGATTTGAAACGATAAAAGGATTGCGGACATATGTCAACGTTATGCCACAATGTTGTAACATGGAATGACAAATGTCCATTATACTGCTAAAAACGTTCCGTATTCTCTGTATTAGATAATAAAATAAACTAATAAACTTTATTCAGCATAGTTGCATATATATATATATATATATATATATATATATATACATATAAAGCAATACACCAAAACAATATACATAACTAACAAAATCTAAATTTCCTAATCTTCCTCCAAAACTTAAACTGATTTCTTAGACATATGTTAGGTGAATTTGTAACATTTGTAAACTGTCCTAGGAATTTATAACCCTTAAGTGTTATCTACTCCCTAATAGATACCACCTCACGAAGTGTTTTTAATTTCACCGCCAATATTCAAGTGTGATACTTGAAGTATTATATCAAATGTATATTTTACGAAGTATAACATTTAACAGAGTTCCCTACATTTGTAATCCAACTAGATATTACGAGTAATAACAATAGACTCCTTCTGAAAATTATATATAATAACTATTGTACTTCTCTATTGAAAATTTCTCTCAACAGCCAAGATTTATTTACCCTTAATGTAATACAAGGAACAAATAAGTAACTGTCGCAACTTCGAACGGTATTGTTGAGAATAGGATTTAATATTTTAAACCATTTTAGTTATAGATTTCCTTATAATAAGCTTACAGAGAGTCTTGGGTCTTATAATTACAAGACGTGTTTGAATTAGTTGTGATTACATTAGTTGAGTTTTATAATACTTTTAATTATTAACTTCTCCTCTTCATATTTTTCCCGCATACAACTTAATAACATATGATGTCATGTAGTATCAAAACAAATAGAAAATTTTGATTACATTTAATACAAAAGGAAAACCAGTACTAACTGATTATAAAGAGGATAGCTGAAATCAATGAATGTACAATTTTAGGCACAGTTCATAAAAAGCATAAATAAATTTGAGAAACAGACAAAATGTAATATTAAATCTAAAAATTATTCATAAGATATTAAAAATACAAAAATAGTTCATTCCCGTATGTTTTACCTACAATATGTCTATTATTTTTTCTATAATTTACCTTTACTTGTCTAACTATTATTTATTTGGTCATGCTAAAAAAATTCTGTAATTAATACTTCAGGCAAAATATGCCTACAAGTGTTTGAAGAATAGAACTAAACAGTACTTTAATTATGGCAATAAAGAAATGGAAATGGATTGGGAAAGCTAAACCATTTGAATTTTTTTTATTTTAAACTCTGTTAAGGATGACAACCAATATTATATTTATAAGTAAATTGTTACTTTGTAAAGTCATCCGAGAGGTTTAACGTTAAGGTATGAACAGTTACAGCCAATTGTTATTCTTCAGTAAATATACCCCATACACTCATCTGAAGGAGAAGCAGTCGTCTTGATTATAGTTCAGCTAAATTTTAGAAAGTTTTTGAGGCATTTAGATACTGGCAGCTAAATAATCAATTAATTTTATGGACACATACAACCAGGATATCTATCACATTACGCGTTTAGCATCAGAACTTAGCAAAACCTGTTACATAACTCATTTTAGTGTAATCACACTTTTTTAATACTTCTGAGAGAAACGTATTATAGCGTTTTAAAAATAGCATTTAATGGACATTAATAAATGGGTATTCGCTTTGTTCACGGAGTTAGGATCGTACAAATTTTGGACAGCAATTTTATATCTCATACAGGATTTCCTGACATTTACTCCATTAGTTTAAACTATGAAGTTTACCGAGGTCTCTGATGTTACTTAACCCAATTTATGTACTGCCTATATCACGGCAAAGTTGTAACATAGATTATTTTATATATTTATAAGAATTTCTTTTAATATTTAATTATACAATTTATTCTTTGTTTAAAGGTTATTTTTGACGATGGAAGGATTGTGAAGGAAACAGGATTTTTTCCGGACATTTGCCATCGTTCAGTGAAACAAGAAAACAGTAACACTACGTTTCGAGATCTGCAATCTGATCTCTTCTTCAGATTAGTTTGTAATTATGTATTAGGTTAGTTCTTTACCTGAAGAAGAGATCAGATTGCAGATCTCGAAACGTAGTGTTACTGTTTTCTTGTTTCACTGAACGATGGCAAATGTCCGGAAAAATCCTGTTTCCTATACAATTTATTTATGTAATCAGTAAACAAATTAAGTAAAACTAATAAAATTTTATATTGGTAATAAAAAATTTAATTAATTTACCGGCGATATATAACTAGAAACGTAAAGCTCTCTCTTGCGTGAAGTAAGGATAGTAAAAATAAAAAGCCAGATACGCTCAGCTGATTTCCCCAGGGCTGTGTCAAGCAAGACACCGAAAGATCTGGAAAACTGTAATACGATATAAGCTGCTGATTTTTATGACATTTATCCTCGCAAATCTCTGGCACCTCACGGTACAAAGAGCTTTCTGAATGAAGATAACACAACGTCAATCCTGAAATTTAATATTTGATTTAAAACATTTAACTATACAGTATGTGGTTTTAATTTCAATAATTAACACTATTTAATAAAACGTACTCTTGATATTAATTTATACTATATTTGGTTCTAAATCAGAAGATATAAAGTATATTAGTGTAAACTTCTTTACAACAATTTATATCTGTAATTGTCATGTAAAAGAATACTCATTATCTCCATGAAGCAAACAATTTTCTATGGCTTTAGTTTCTCGTTCCTCTTCAACTTATTTAAAAAATTTGTCTTCATATTTATATTTCTTTATGATATTGTGTGGTTTAAAATTGCAACCATCTCTCATTTTATAACCTAATATGATAACGTAACGATAAGGTTTACTTTGATTTGAAAAAATATCAATCGTGCTAAATTTGATTTTTTATCTTAAAAGTATATATTATTTACCTCATCAACTGGGAGAACATTTCAAACCTAGCGTTTGAATATAAGCGTTCGTAAACGTCATGTACAACGGGCAGTTTGCATCCGGCACCCAGGCCTTGGATGTATCTGCCTGTTCTTCTAACCGCTACCACCATCGACGACGATGTAGTACTCGATGATGCTAGCGGAAGGGTTGAGTCCATGGACACAGACACTGGAGCATGTGTAATGGACTACAACCTTAAGCTCCCCTTTAAACTGCGCAAGCGTTGGGCGATGGAGCAGAAAAAGGCCGACGGCACCTGGCTTCCGGACAGTCAATGGAGGAGGCAAACGGGCAAGAGGTCGGCCAATGAAAGAAGAAAGATAAAAAGACAGAGGGAGGCAGCACCGGAGGCAACTGCAGGTGCGGTCTCTACTCCTATTGGGAAGAGAGGGCGCTCGGGCGTTCTTCGGCGGAAAAACCCCTGCCGAAGAGGCGCCCGAACCGCACCTCCTGAGCAAGCAGCGCATGCGACGAGTACCAATCCCTCAACGGAGGAGGGGTTGGGAGAAACATTCAGGGAAGTTCTGACGGGACATAAGCTAGTCTTGGTCCCTGCTAACTTTCCTGAGAGGCGCCTCTCAGAGAGGAGGCTATGGAACTTCGGGGGCGCATTTCTCGACGAGGTACTCTCAGCAGGGGTGTGTGCCTGCAGTTCAAAAAGGTGTTTCCCCGAAAGGGGGGCTCTCGTCATGCATTGTGGCAATGACGAGACCAGGGATTGGCTGCGGGGTCTGGCTCCGGGGCTGGGGATCGGTGGCCCTGGGGAATAGGGGTGATCTGTGGGGACCTACAAAGACCTCATAAGATCTACCAAGGTCTTCCTAAGGGTCGATGGTCCCATGGCCGGGAAGGACTCTGCGACCATTCTCAAGGCCATTAATAAACAGAATGCTGGGATCTCTGTGTCGGACTGGAGGGTTGTTGAGATGTCCACACGGGAGATTCCAGAACTCTTGTAATTTTAATAGATGAACATCTTCAACCACTCTTAAGGGGAGGGGCTGGAGGTGTTCATTGGTGTGGAGCAGGTCCAGCTGAGGGCGCGGGTGGGGCGGTTGATCATGGGGATCAAGGTTCTTCAGATCAACCTGCAGCACAATAAGGCTGCCTCGGCTGTATTCTGCAGACGCTTCCTGTCGGAAGATTTTCACGTGGCTCTGATACAGGAACCTTGGATCAGCAAGGGAAAAATATCAGGGCTTTCAATGACAGGGGTGAAAATATTTAGTGCCCAGGTTGAAAATGCCAGGACATGTATTGTTGTAAGCAACAAGGTGGACAGCATTCCTGTTTCTGGAATTTTGTTGCAGGGATCTCGCCACAGTCAGGTTGATGGTGGCTGGTACTGGACGAGCCCTGCTAGTTGCATCATCATATCTACCGTATGATGATGCGGAGTCCACGCCCTCCAGGGAACTGGCTGCCTTGGTGGACCATGTTGGGAGGAGTGGAGCGGAACTGGTGGTGGGATGCGACGCCAACTCGCACAACGAGGCGTGGGGCAGCACCAACACTAATAACAGAGGTAAGTTACTTCTAGAATACATAATGTCCCGTAGTCTAATGATCGCAAATGTGGGAAATGTGCCCACGTTTTCGCACGAGGACAAGAAGGGAGGTGCTAGATGTGACCATGATGTCGGAGGGTATGGCTGGTCGGATGCATGGCTGGCATGTGTCTGACGAGCCTTCCCTCTCTTGATCATGCTCACATCTGTTTTAAGATCGGTGAACAGATGCTGGAAAAAGTTCAGTATAGGAATCCGAGGAACACAAACTGGGTATCCTACAAGGAAAACCTCAGGGCACGGCTGGATTCTGATTCCACTAATGGGAAACGGATTCACAGCGCGGCGCAGCTTGACGAATCTGCTGACGGTTTAACTTCTGCGATTGTCGGCTCCTTCGATCTCAGCTGCCCGATTATAAACAAAAACAGATCTAAGGTAGCCTGGTGGAGCTCTGAATTGGCCTCTTTGAGGAAGAGGGTCAGGCTCTATTCAGGAGAGCCAAAACTTGGGGTACTTGGGACACCTACCACGAGGCTCTTGCACTGTACAACCGCAAGGTTCGTACGGCTAAGAGTTAGCCTGGAAGAAGCTCTGCACCGATATTGACAGTGTGCAGGGCAAGTGCAAGGCTGCAAAAAGCTATTGGCAAAGAATCCCATCTCGCCGCTTGGTAGTCTCAAGGACGATCAAGGTGTTTACATTACTGAGCCGGAAGGAGTTTCTGAAAGTCATGATGGGAACACACTTCCCGGACTGTATTGTTCATGAGGGGTGAACAACCACCCGAAAGTGAGGGGAGAACATGCGGGTCGCGCCACTCATTCGCAGTGGAGTCTGGCGCACCGTATTGTTTACCTTCAGTAGGATTGAGTGGGCTATTAACTCATTCAGTCCTTACAAGGCTCCTGGGGGCGACGGGGTGAGACCGGTTTGCTTGCAGCGGGGATTGGACATTCTCCTTCCACAGCTGTGCAGACTGTTCAGAGCCTCCGTGGCTCTCAGGTACATCCCACTACCCTGGAGAGTGTCCAGAGTGGTGTTCATACCGAAGCAGGGGAGGGCGGGCATGGATCGGCCGAAGCTTTCAGGCCAATATGCCTGTCCTCCCTTCCTTCTCAAAACCATGGAGAAAAATGGTTGCCAGGTTTGTTTGGGAGGGAGCTCTTCTGGAGCGACCTTTGCATCCTAACCAGCATGCCTACACTCCAGGAAAGTCATGCGACTCGGCCCTGCATCAATTGGTATGCAGGATTGAGAAGACGCTGGCAGCAAAAGAGGTAGCCATAGGAAGTCTTTTTAGACATTGAAGGTGCCTTTGATAATACAGCCACTCAGGCGATTATCAATGCGGTCTCGGGACGTGGCGTTGATGTCAGGTGTGTGACTGGATAGGGGCCTTGCTCACGGACAGGGTTGTTGTTTCAACCCTCATGGGAGCAAGTGTTAGTGCAAAGGCTACGAGGGGCTGTCCGCAGGGCGGCGTTCTCTCTCCTCTTCTGTGGAACCTGGTTGTGGAATGACCTGCTGAATTCTTTGAATAGCACGGTGTCTTTGCACAAGGGTAACGCAGATGATATTGTGATTCTTGTGAGTGGCAAGTTTCAACACAACAATCACGGAATTGACCAATGCTGCTCTGAACATGGTGGGAAACTGGTTGTGATAAGGTTGGCCTCACCGTCAACCCCACCCAAGGCTGCCGTGTTGCCTTTACCAGGAGCGACAGATGGAGGGCATTTGGTCCTTTTCTATTTAAAGGCTCACCCGTTGAGCTGAAGCCTGAGGTCAAGTACCTGGCGTGATCCTAGATAGGGTTCTAAACTGGGGACCTCATCTAGAAAGGGTCATTGCCAGGGGTAAGTGGTCTCTAATGCAATGCAGACGTGTGATAGGTGGGGCCCTGGGGACTGAAGCCGAGGCTCTTGTACTGGCTTTATGTTTCCGTGGTCAGACCTGCACTAATGTACGGAGCTGTCGTATGGTGGCCAAAAATGGAAGCCAAAACGGTGGTAGCACGTTTGGCAAGTATCCAAAGGATGGCCTGCCTCGCTATCACAGGGGCCCTTTCCCTAGTGCGCCAGGCGCGGCTCTGGACTGTTGTCTTAATCTCGCCCCCCTGGACATTGTCATTCGAGCTATGGCCAGGAAGAGTGCCTACTGTCTGCAGCAGACGGGATTCTGGTCGGGCTGCAGCGGTGGGCACTGCAGAATTAGCACTCTGATACAGGAGGATGTTTTTTGCATATGATCTCTGATCAGATGCCACAAAAGTTTTCCTTTGACAAACCCTTTAGGATTATTTTGCCCTCAAGGGATGATTGGTCAGAGGGGAAGCAACCTCTTCCACCAGCGGAGCTCGAATTGTACACAGACGGCTCTTAAAACAAAAAGCGGCACAGGTGCTGGAATTCTGGGAGTGAGACCATGTAGGGAGCTGGTGGTTCCTATGGGTCCGTATCCGACAGTCTTTCAAGCGGAGGTCGCAGCCATTATGGAATGTGCTCGTGAGAATCTTCGTCTGCGAAATAGGGCAAGACGATTAACATTTTCACGGACAGTCAGGCAGCGCTGATGGCGCTGGATTCTTGCGCAATCAAATCCAAACTGGTTTGGGATTGCTATCAGACCGTTTCCTCCCTTGCCAGAATCAACAATGTAACCGTTTTGTTGGGTTCCTGGTCATAAGGGGATTTCTGGGAACGAAAGAGCTGATGCCCTGGCCAACCCAGGGCTCAGCAACAATTATGACGGGCCCTCAACCATTCTGCGGTGTTCCAAGGTGTGAATCCTCTAGGGGTTGTCTCGAAATGGATTCGCGCGGAGCATGGGAGAAGGTGGAGGTTGCATCCGGGTTTGAGAGTGAGTAGAATGGTATTACAGTCACCTTCCTCCAAGGTGGCCTCGGACCTTCTCTCATTAAACAGATCAATGTCTTCCAAGGTCATTGGTCTTATTACGGGGCATGGTCACCTGAAGAAGCATCTACACAGAGTTGGTATCCTTCAGGGGATCCGCTCTGTGGAAGGTGTAATGAGCAGGAGGAGACTGCTGAGCACCTGCTCTTTGATTGCCCAGCAATAGCAAGAGAGCGGTATGCCATCTTTGGTAGCTTGAACAGGGGTGGCGAGTTTTCCCAGGAGGACTTGATAGGTTGTTTTCGGCGGTTTGTTGAACTGCTGAAGTTGTAGACTGGTAGTCCTCATGGTGTCTTCGGGGTGCGCAAAAGGCCCTTGAGGCTTATGTGCATGGCAGTAGGCCGCCCCAAGGAAGAAAAAAAAAAATAAAAATAAAAAAAAAAAACGTCATGTATATATTGACCAATAGTTTAATATTACATGTGTTGGAATAGATTGCTTGGTTCTAGCTTTTCTTGTTTTACTGAAAACAAAACATCGCTCTATGTATATAATTTTAAAAATTAATTTTTGATTGGAATTTCTTGTCATAAAAGTGTAGCTTTATCCGGTAGGATGAATGTTTTATATATATATATATATATATATATATATATATATATATATATATATATATATATACATATATATATAAAATTGATCCTACCGGATAAAGCTACACTTTTATGACAAGAAATTCCGATCAAAAATTAATTTTTTGAAACAAGAAATCAGTAACACTACATTTCGAGATCTGCAGTCTGATCTGTTCTTCAGGTAAATAAAAAATTACAAAAACTAAATAATTCAATTGATTTCTTACTATATATTCAATAATTATATCCTAACTAACCTAATAAATAATTACAAACTAGGTTAAAATAAACAAATCACACTAAGGCGTTGTGGCACGCCTAAATCAGGAATCACAACCACCATGTTGTGTGTCAACTTCACTAACTCTAAAAGCATTCACTTGATAAAATACTACACACAACACTAATTATTAAAACAAAACTACAGAATACACATCACAATACTTCTGCATTCGTCTACCAACCACCTATGACTGACCAGAGTCCACTAGCAAATGGCATTCGTCACGGCAGACAAAAACAAGATGGCGGAAATAAAAAAGGAAGGGGGAGGGGAATGGGTGCTTTTTTTATTCTTATTATTGGTTCATGCTAGTTGAACTTCTTAAAACCATATTATGACTTCGCATTGATTTATTACAAATATCTGATCCGTTTGATACTTTAGTTTTTCTTTTAGTTCATTTTTTAGAATTAGTAACCAAAGCGGCCTAATCTCGACTGATGGTTGACTGATTGTTTGGTCTGCAAATTTAATGTATGTAGCCTCAATTCATTTCCTTTTGAAGAAATTTGGTACCCGATGTACAGTTTTTGGAATACTGTGTGCCAACTTTTTTATTTCTTTTTACGAGACTTCGCCTAAGAGTATTTTGTGTTTTAAACGCGGTTCTAATGTTGCACTTTCCACCTACTCTTATAATTTTCTCCGATAATCCCGGCACATAAGGGATTGACATAAACGCTAATTTATTACTATTCTATTTTTATGACTCAGGAATGATTCTTCTGGTTCGTTAGCATTTATTTATTACTAGTGGAGGGTTCCATCCCCTCATCTTGACGGTAAATTTTACCCTCAAACTCAAAATAATTGCATTGAGTGTATATTTGTAACAGTTCCATAATTACTGGGACGGGAAGTTTAGTTCTATCCTTTAATGTTTGGTCTTCTTTGAGACGTGATTTAATAATTCCCAGAGGTTCTGGAACTGGTTCATTTGTAAACACACTTTAAACGTCAAACTTACTAGTTTGTCAGTTACAGTCAACTTCAGTTATTTTGACTTCTCTACAAAATCCCTGGAACTTTCGATAAAAGATTCAGTTTTCCTACCAATGGCGTTAAGATCTCCAAAAGAACTTTAGACAATTCTTCAAGGTGAATCACGAGAACCAGATGATGGGGCGACACACACCATGGCGGTTGTGATTCCTGACTTAGGCGTGACACAACGCTTTGGTATGGTTTGTTTACCTGGTTTGTAATTATGTATTAGGTCAGTTATTTACTTGAAGAAGATATCATATTGCAGATCTCAAAACGTAGTGTTACTGATTTCTTGTTTCAATGAACGATGGCAAATATCCGGAAAAATCCTGTTACCTTCACAATCCTTCCATCGTCAAAAACAAATTTCAAACAAAGAAAAAGTAGTTTTTCATTCAGGCAGTAATATTTTTTTTTTTTTTTTTAAGTAAAACATTTTCTGGTGGTTCATGCTAATTGACTCGTAATTGGTCAACCAAACTTGGTTAACAGTATTTCATCACAACCAAAGGGAAAATGTAAAAGATACTATCAAGACACTTAATTAACACATATATCAAGCTTGACGTTAATGATACATAACCGAGTCATATGTAAAGCAATGCTCATGGGAGGGTGACCCAGTCTCTGGCATTCATAACGTATGATTTATACCTTTGAGAAGCTTACATTGTTCTCTATGATTGATGCTTGTGTAAATGCAAATATAGTACTATTATTCCATATTTACTTCAAATTAATAATAGATTTTGTATATAAGTGAATAAAACACGATCGTTTGATTGTTATGTCAGACACACTCAACTATGGATTCTTTAGGTAGTTTATCCCCCATTTATATTAGGCGTATAATCATAATATAAAATTTATGCGTATGACCAATATTAGTTTTAAGGACTTTTTTCTAAGAAGAATGTAAATGTACTTCTGCTTGCCTACTTTGTATTTTGGAATGTAAGAATACAGTGAACTTTACTACAAAATGTATTAATTGTGTCAGGATGTCTTGACTTTGAAGTACTATTAAAATAGTAAATAGAGTTTTTCTTTTTCTCTCTCTCCGTTCATCACTATTTAAATCATGTATAAGGAAGAGTCCACCTGCTGAAATTCTTCTGTTTGATAGCATTTTCAATATTGAAATCTGGTGTACGATACCACAATCAGTTTTAATACTATTAAGAAACTTCAGTTTCAAAGATATTATTTTTATAACCAATAGTTGAGTTATTATTTTGAGTAAATAATTATTTCTGAAATTAGAAACTTAAAAACTTGTGTACAATAATTGTAATAAAATATTGCTTAGATTCTGAGAGATTTCGTCAGATTAAATTAACTTTATTAGTAACATTAATAACAAGTTACCCTCTACGTTTCATCAAGGTAGCTATTAATTTAAGGTATAAGGCAAATTAATAGCTTCTTTTTAGAATGAAACAGTTTTAAAAGCATACTTTTTAAAGTACTTAAATTATTACACTAACTCATAAAGTAGCTCTGAGGGGAAGGCTGAATTGAATTTGAATGTTAAATACAATTCTAATTCATCTTCCTCTTAGTGTAACACCTAATATCTGAAGTTTTCACAGACTTGACTCCTGGAATCTGGAGTCGTGTTCGCCAGAAGAGATCGAAGAAAGTTTGAGAATAAAGAAGTTTAAAACAATCTGTTTCCATTGTTTCAACTTCTTGGATACCTAGACAACAATTGCTTTTGTAATTTAGGTAAAGAGATTCTAATTGTGTCATAAGTGCACAATTGGGTGCACTACGATGTTTTAAACACGATCCAATAGTACAGTAGAGCAACCAAGATTTCTCTACGTAAAATACCTGTGCTAATAAGGGTGGATTAAATGTCCAGCTCACCAGCAGCGTCTGAAATCTTACGTTGTCATATGATTTATATTTTGGAATCTGGAGTTGTGTTTGTCTGAAGAGATCTAAAATAAGATCAGTGACAAACTCTTTAAAACGTCACTGACGATTGAACATCTTCCAGAGCAAATTAAGTGATTCATCAGTTAAAATATCAAAACATCTTCGACTTACAATTCAGCCAACTGTAATATAATTAAATAGTAACCTGTTGTTACAGTTCATTTCGGACTATACTAACGTTACCTTTATTTAACATATTTTATATTTTTTGCATAATTTTACAGTATACGTATTATTAAAATCGTAGAGGAAACCATTTGCAGCTTGGGACAGGAATAAGAAACGCTCCTCTACAATCAAATTTAGAATTTTCCACGGGTTCTGAGTTAGTATAGACCTGTACGCTAAAACATATTATTATATTATGCTCGTAAGAATGCCATAAGATATTTATTTGCAACTTTTGTGATATAAAATAACACATAAATTTCAATTAAAAAGATATCCGTTCAAAATAAAATAGCTATTACCTTATTTTATGTTCCATTTAATAGCTTAGTAATAAGATCATTAATTTTTTTCATGAACTCTACTTTTTTTAAATGTAGTATTTGATAATTTACAAGTCTAGAGTGACTTAACTTGTGGTATTCTATAAGGTAGATAGATATCTTTTCATTATTTTTTCCCAGATGAAACGGGGAAAACTGAAATATGTACCGTGTACACAAGTTTAATTTTTCACGTGTATGAGAAACAAATGTTCTTCAGACTGCCTCTGAAACTTCTCCAACTTCTAATGGAAGTTCTTGGTTGTTTACTTGACGAACTACTTACTCTTTCTTCTCTGATTTTTCATTTGAATGTTACGCAGTTGAATACGTAAATTACTTGATCTTACTATTTTACGTATTATTATAACCCTTTACTATAAACAGTTAATATTAAAATATGCATTTTCAAACTGTTTAAATGGCTTTCATATATGTTACTACTTGGTAATGAAACGAAACATCGAAAACATTAGAAGAGTTCCGTCTCATATATTTATATATATTTAGTTACGTCAAATAAACCTCAAAATATACACAATAGTATGCACCGACCTAAACTCTGAGTTTAGGATATTAAGACTAAATTATATGAATAAATAATACCACTCAACCATAGTTTGGTAAAAGACATGAGTCGTAAAAATTGAGGTGTGACGGATAGTTATAGTGACCGATATTCCTACTTTCTATAGATTGTTTTGTACACAATGATTTTGATTAAGAGATAAAAGTAGTAAATACGAGAAATTTCTAATAGACATTAGGTTTGAGATCTAGGTAAAAAGATTTGCAACAGGTAAGATCGTTCAAGTATAATTTCACAGCGCATTATTGATAGGGTAAGTCTATACTAATAGGTTATATCCCTAATAATTAAAAATGCGTATACATATTTAGTAACCTTTCCATTTGAAAACGTAAATAAACGAAATCTTAACTCTTTATTAACACATTAGTGTGAAAAATAACACATTTTACGAATTCATTTTATATTAGTTTTTATTGCTTAATATATGATCAAACACTCCAATAAATGACAAATTTTTATTTTTGTGAGGCCTTTCGTGCTCAATGAACACATCGTCAGACCCACATAACTGAAATAAAAGTAAAGTAATAATACAAACAATTTAGACTTAAATAAAAACATATGTCTTGAAAAATACAAAGAGATCAGATTTTAAAGGCCAGGAAGTATGTCTACTGTACTGTAAATAGTAATATTTTATTATATTAAAGGCAGTAACGGTTAATTTTGTAGAGGATCAGGCTCATTATTTACTAAATAATTTTGGTTCTTCTGCATCAAAATAGTTTCGTAAGCATCAAGGAATTTGTTGTTTTTGATTTCTTTTAATAATTTGAGTTGGAAAATCAGTGTCTATTATGAAGTGCATGTTTCGCCATGGCCGATCTTTCCTCTTGTTGATACTTCAGACATGCTTTCTGTTCCTTTACTCTCTTTTTTATCTTCCTTTTTTGTTTGGCCAATGTATTATAAATTACAGTTGTCACAATTAATTTGATAGATTCCAGATTTTTCATCATAATCTATTTTATTCTTTGGATTTCCTAACATATTTTTTAGTTTTATTTTGGAATTTGAGGATACATTAATACTGGCATGTGTTTTAAAACTTTTAGCAATTTCTGTAATTAAACTGTTGTAAGAAACATATATCCATTTTTCAGGTTCTTTGCGTTTAGTCTGATAGAGAGTTTTTCTAGAATTTCTTTCAATAATTTTCTTTTTCTTATTTATCATGTTGTCAATCATTTCAATTTTTAACCATTAAATAATGTAATTTTTTAATTTTCTTTACTTCTTTATTATAATTTTCAATTGATAGAGATGTATGTAAGAGCCTGTGGATTGAACTGTGAACAGCTGCTCTTTTTTGTGAAGGGGAATGAAATAAATCAAGTGGGATAAATCTGTCGTTTTGTGTTGATTTTCTATATATATATCAAATTCAAAATGGCCAGTTTTATTTTTTGTAATTAATAAATCTAGAAATGGGAGTTGATTGTTATGTTCTATTTCACAAGTAAATTTTATATAAGGGTAAAATGAGTTGAGTGGAATAATAAAATCTTGAAGATTTTGTTTCTTGTCAAAAACAAAAAATATATCATCTACATATCGCTTCCAGATTCTTGGAAAATAATCCATTGTTTCTTTTGCATGAGATTCAAATTTACTGAGAAATATGTTGGCAATAAAACATGAAAGGGGATTTCCCATGGCAGTACCATAACACTGTGTGTAATATTTGTCTCGATATTGAAACACATTTTGTGACATTAAAAACAAAGTTAAAATTTTACTGGAAAAGCTTTACATCGATACTTCACTGCATTAATGATCTAAACTATAACTATATATGCATCAGCTAGAGAAATCTTACTCGAGCGGCTGGGGAAGTTCACTCCTGCTAAATACGATGTTTAGCTATCTATCCGTATTTCCCCACAATATCGTGATCGTTAATTTACTTATAGTTTTTCATGTATACATGAAGCTTTATTACTAACATAGAGTTCGACTGTGGTGCATGTCACTCCATGAAATTATGCTGAGAGTTACTGAATATGTTTACAGTCATATTATAGAAAACCACGACTGTAAAACAATACATACTGTATACAAAATGAATTGCTGCTGACAGTGCTATCAACAAAATGTTGCAGCGTTCTTCTTTCGCAGATCTATAGCATTCAATTTAGATGCGAAAACAATAATATTTAGTACTGTATGCCACTCACACAATTAATGCTAACACAATAAGTGTCAGAGTCCGATTTGTAGCGTCCTTAACATCGCTCTGCATGGTAATGTGTAGTTTAAAATTAATGCTTAGCTCAAAATTACCTCAAATATTCCAGGAAACTCGTGAAAAAATTTGTTTTACGAAGAAGAGGTTTATTTTAACCCCGAAGTAAATTATTTCGTTTGTGCACGAAAGCAAAAATAAGGGATACATTACACAATTCACTTCTGTTAACGTCCTTATGTGTGCAATATTTTTATTGTTTGATTCATTAAGGGACCCAGAATCATTAACGTACCCAACCGGGAATCAACTTATAAAACAGGCTATGATTAATGATTTGATTAACGATTAAATAATCGTATTCCCCATGGCTACGTAGAATACTATCCCACTACATCTTACAACTTACCATATTGTGACTTTTATGATGCTGATTTCTAGAACTATAAAGTCGTTCTTCATTCTTTATTCAACGTTGTTTTGCCTAGTATATCTACACACCTCATCTATAATAAAACATTATTTATATGTCGGGATTTATTTCCATAATTTGGTACTTAATTTAAAAAAAATTAATGTTATTTAGAATATGCGTTGTAATTTGCCAAACGTTAGTAAAAAATTTTTAAAACTAACTAATCTATAGACTCGAAATCTGCATGAACCTTCATATTTAGAGATATTTTTAAACTGATCATATGAAATTTTGTCATGTTAAATATTTATTCATAGTATAAAATGGGAAAGTATAAATAATAATAGTGTAGAAAGTCAACAATCTGAAATTCGCTCATAAGATTTTATTCCAGCTGACTCTTATTTAGTACTCTTTATTTACAGTAATCCACCAAGTTTAACTGAGTTTGTACTATTAGAATACTTTTATGAAACCTAGCTTAAAGATAAAAATGTAAATTTATTATGTGGCAAGAAGTTTCGATGATTTTTTCATCTGTAGACTTTTAATTCTACATTCATTGTTATTTCTACATAGATAAGAATGAATCATATAACGATCATTATTACATTCTACACTAAAACTAATAATGATGATACATTCAGTCTTATGACAAATTATCAGTTATGATATTTGAACTAGAATATACTTACAACTGCTGAATTGAAAACTACTCATAAATATTTCGCTTGGTTGTACTGTAATCTTAGTACATGTTATAACATATATTATGATTATTAGGAAAGATATTCATGTTACCTTTCTCTATTTTGAAAAGGGAGTAAGTAACAAAATGTAGATTTTTGGCAAAATTAAAAAATTCCTGTTAATCAGGGAATTTGGATGAGCGGTGTTTAAGCTAGTCGCTCAGTAGCCTGAAATAATTTATATTTGTCTTTTGGAAATAAATAAAATTTTCTTATATTACAAAGAATTTTCTGCCTGTTACCTTCACGCAGGATAGCTCGGGGAGAGATGAGATTTTAATCTGCACAAACAACACGCGAGGGTTTTTAAGCAAAATTTGGTGTGGCCTACTCCTACTTTCTATTGAAAGCCTTCTTATCCTTTTTCATGTCAATATTATTTTTTGGTGACCATTTAATATTTTCAAATTAACTTAAATGTTTGGAAATTGGTACTGTCGTTACTTTACGAGTAACTCCCTACTTGGTAGATATATTTTTGTAAACAGTATCACTGGTATAAATTTGGCAAGACCAAAACAAATTTGGAATTTTTTTAATTTTGCCAAAAATCTACATTTTGTTACTTACTTCCTTTCAAAATAGAGAAAGCTAACATGAATATCTTTCCTAATAATCTAGTATATGTTATAGTATGTACTAAGATTACAGTACAACCAAGCAAAATATTTATGAGTAGTTTTCAATTCAGCAGTTATAAGTATATTCTGGTTCAAATATCATAACTGATAATTTGTCATAAGACTGAATGTATCATCATTATTAGTTATACTGTAGAATTTAATAATGATACGTCTAACGATGTCATGTTGTATGCCCTAATGAGCGTCTGGTGAAACTCGCAGTAATCAAGGTTAGATTAATTGTAGGAACCTACAGTACATGCTATTTGGTGGTACAATCCTGTAATAATAATCACATTGTCCTATTAATCCATGATTTACGGGTTCTGCAGTGTACACCCTGACTGTTACTTCCATTAAAAGTAAACCAATAAAAATATAGTTTTATATTTTACAATATTAAAATTGCCTTTAAGAATATAAGTGTAGCAATTATTTATAGATTTGCATCGATGGGTAAAACATAAATCGCCAAAGCTCCACATAAATGAGTGCTGGTTAGTACAATCCGTACCCATTGAAACACCGACGCTTCTATTTTCCTTGCAGACTTTATAATTTTTTTAAGATAGTAATTAAAATTTTAACACAAAAAAATTAAAATTTAAACATAAAATTGTAATTTACTCCACAATTTTAGAAGACTGTTTGTTTGGTAATGAAGATTACTCTTTGGCTCTTTTTAGGGCGGCTCTTTAGCGACTCTATTAAATTTCTGTCTCTATCGTGCTAGTCTTATAATTTGAACTAGGGTTTCATTTAATATACCTCAAATCAGCTTTCTTACAAAAATGATAAATTTACTCGCTTAAATTAAATATCTCCTTCGTTTTCTGACTGATTATTATTCCAAAAAGTCAAAACTCTGAATCTTGGTAATTTTGCATCGGTAGCGTTCTTATCTCAGTCTGCGAACAAATATTTGCCTTTAGAATAGAGCAAGGAGTATTTAATATACGTAAGCACCCTCTAATGTCTAACCACAGGACATTGATAATGATTATTAATTTATTAAACTCTCCTTATAAACAAGTTTAAGTGACGACTTACCACCACTCGTAATAGTAACAAGGTCTTTTCACCAAAGTCAACCCATTTCATAAGTAAACGTGTTTATATAGAAAAAATAAGTAATCTTTCATTAATTTTACTCTTTATAGTTATTGTATGTACATGTGCAGTTATACTTAAATATGCATACTAAAACGATAATATTGCTTAAACTGTTGTCATAAATTACACGAAAAATATTGTGATACAAGTATTGTTACACATTGAAATAACTCACATCTGCCTGTAGACTACTACTATTAGGAAAAATAAGGTCATTAATACGGCAGAATGAAGTGCAGTAGTACTAATTGGATACTAAACGTTTATGAAATATCATGAAAATTGTAATTTTTAATGATAATCCCTACTTACTAAAGGGTATAATCAAACCCTCCTACATGTGCTTAAGGAAACTTCCTCACTTGTTTGCCTAGCCCTAGGAGATTAATAAGAGATTAATAGGAGATTAAGTTTGGGACGGTAATCTAAATGTTAAATTCCACAACAGGAGTGTCGATGTCTGGCAGCTAGTATACAGATGAGAAAACTCAGCAAAAGATTAATAACCTCACCAGAGGGAGACACGCTTTGCCATGAAGAACATTTTCAGAGTGCTTAGGTCTTTCGCAGTAATATTATCATCTGTGCGTTGCCCAATTATAGATAGATTTTTTTCATATAAAAGTTAAAATGTCTTGCACTGTGTAAGATTAGAGCTATACTTAGGGTCTTCAGGTTAAAATTGATTAGGATTTTCCATAAAACCGTACACAGTTACATTAAAATATTCAGTACAACTGCAATAGATATGAGAGTTTAGATTGTCCAACAAATATAAGATCCTAAATGCATTTGGATACAAGTAATAATTACAAATATTCGGCAACTATCACACTTGTAAATGCCACATAAAAAAACACATTACAGTGAAATATCTTGGCAGAATTCCCATGTAAGGGGAGGACCACAGTTTCCGAATGCTAACACGACTGTTTTGTATTCCCATCTACCAACGTAGAGACATTCGACATTCACATACGTTCTTCTGTAATAGATTCTCGGTTATTTTGTGATGTGACGTTTTTAAACAATACCGATTCTTTATCCTATTTCGCTAGGTTAAATTAACATAGAAAACAATGTATGGAAGTAATATAAAGTAACTTCAATTTAACCTTGTACTAACTTATATTACGAAACAAATAAATAAGGAATACTTTTTCTGTCATATACAGGGTGAGGCAGACCACCCGTACAGTACGTATAGCGGCCAGACCAAACGAGGTAGATTATTCGTAACAACTTAAACCCCCCTATTCCACCCCAAAGAATTTGGAGAAATTATTTTGGAATCTCTAAAACTCCCCAAAAGGGTAGATTTGGGGGGTAGGGGTGGTTTTTGGAAAATTTTCAAATGTAAAGATATGTTGAGTTTACCTCATTTTAAAGGTATTTCTTCACTGATTATTTTGATGCAAAAAGTTTGAACCTATCTTGCCGCTTATGTACAGGGTACACCAAAACATTAAAAAATCAGGGGTTTGTGGGTAAATTTATTGCAACTACCTGCACAAATGTAGAGAGACGATATTTTTATTCAAAGCTAATGATGAGACGGCTTATCGAAAAATATCATCAAATGCCACCCTACCACAAAATTTACACATTTTAAAAATACATAGAATTTTTAAATACTTAACAGCCCCAATCTAAAAAAACTCAAATAGCAACCTAGGTTGTGTTGTACATCATTAGAAAGGTCTTTAAAAAATAAACATGTTCTACATTTAAAGTTTGTCTCTATCTCCCATGGTTTCAAAACTGTAGTACAAAAATAGATTTTTTAATAATTTTACTCAATGTATTTATTATAAAAGTCAGTGCAATGTGTAAGTAAAAAAAAGTTCCAACAGTAAACAGGTCTCTTATGTTTATGATGGCTGGTGCCCCATCGTGCATAAACCACATACGTTGTAAGACTTTCTCAGGGATTTCGATTAGAAAGTTGATATAAACTACTCGGTCTAGGCGATCGTCAAAGAAGAATAGCCCTACAATTTTGTCACCGATAATACCGCACCAGGTATTTAGGGTCCAGTACCTTTGGTTGTCCACTTCTTGCATCCAGTGTGGGTTTTCAAACACCCAGTATCTCATATTGTGACGGTTCACTTCTCGATTACTCCTAAACGTAGCCTCGTCACACCACAGAATGTTACGGTGAAAGTTTTGATTTTGTCGTAGTTTTTCTCGAGCCCACAAACAAAAGTTCATTCTATGAAGGTAGTCATCTCCATGGAGTTCTTGATGTAATGACATCCTATATGGGTGCATTTTATGATCGTGAACAATTCTTAAAACGGATCTTTGACTCATACCAGAATCAAGAACTACTCTTCGTGTAGAATCATGCGGATTCAGTTCAAAGGCTGCCAAAACTTCGGGTGCCCTATCACTTCTCACGGGTCTAGCGAGTTCCTTTCCTTTGTTGTAGGCAGGTTGAACATGACCTGTTTCACGAACTCGACTAGCAAGTCTTTGAAAAACGTTCCTGGAGTGATGTTCGCGGTCTGGGTAACGTTGGGTATAAAGAAGAGCGGCAGCTGAGTAATTTTGGAAACATCCCCCTAATACCATAAGCATCTGGAATCCCTCCTCATTTGAGAATGGCATATTACAACAAACAAAACTTACACTACGTACTTTAAAAAAATTTAAACTAATATCTACCTCATACCACGTGGTCACAAGAACAACTGAATAGGGAGACGATAATAACAGAGATTAGATAAGAGATCAAGGAATTGGTTCCAAAATTCTTCCAGGGGCAACTCGTGTATTTGCGATTATTAAAACATGAACACCATGGTTAGATTGCTTTTGAAACATGTTACACTGATAGAAATCCTGTTTTTTTATTACATTATTTAAAAACAAATTAAACTTAAAAGTCCAAATTTTCCATTTTTTCATTGGGTTTTAATAACAAAATTCAAACTAACTTAGTAAAATTATTAAAAAAATTTATTTTTGTACTACAGTTTTTAAACCATTGGAGATAGAGACAAACTTTAAATGTAGAACATGTTTCTTTTTTAAATACCTTTCTAATGATGTACAACACAACCTAGGTTGCTATTTGAGTTTTTTTAGATTGGGGCTGTTAAGTATTTCAAAATTCTATGTATTTTTAAAATGTGTAAATTTTGGGGTAGGGTGGCATTTGATGATATTTTTGGATAAGCCGTCTCATCATTAGTTTTGAATAAAAATATCGTCTCTCTACATTTGTGCAGGTAGTTGCAATAAATTTACTCACAAACCCCTGATTTTTTAACGTTTTGGTGTACCCTGTACATAAGCGGCAAGATAGGTTCAAACTTTTTGCATCAAAATAATCAGTGAAGAAATACCTTTAAAATGAGGTATAACACAACATATCTTTACATTTGAAAATTTTCCAAAAACCACCCCTAATATATAGACAAATTTATTATAATTTGATTGTGAAATTCTGATAATTTCATAATCTTTTAGATCGAAAATATCCAGTAATATAAATGTCTTAAATTAACTCTCATAGAGTTTTACATACGTATTGCTACCATAATTTCGTAGTTGATAGTTATTAGAACCATTGAAATACCTATCAATAAGTTTTAAACACTGAAATGTTTTATATCGTGAAAACTTATCCAAAATAAATTTTGCAGTGTTTTTAATGAAAAACAGTATTTTTAAAAGGTAGATATTCTAAATTTAATACATATTTTATAAGAGCTTTAGTACTGCTCATTAATGCAGATTTAACTTCAAGAATGATTTGGCTGTTTGTTTAATATATTGGATCTACGGTTTATAAAACATTTCTAACTTACAAGCTATTATAATATTATTCATGCAGTTCATTAGTGATATCAAATTTGAAATGGAGGTTCTCCATTGTTTTATGTTATTATAATACTGAAAATTTATAAGTTATGTATTTGTATGATGAAAAAATATTAAAATTTAAAAATGTTAATAATTAAATATTACCATATACCATATATCTAATTTTTCACTCAGGATTAAATAATGGTTGTATGTAAGTTATAGCTGGGAATTAAGGATATAATTTTATTTATTTAACAATAAAACTAAATTTAGGTGTACATAACCTCAATACCAAGCTAAACGTTTTTTCCGACAATTAAGGAGAAAAAAACTTTGTCCAATGTAGCTACCTGAATAACCTTACAGTTTTATTGACCATATTAATACTGGCACTTATGTAAAACTATGTAGCTGATACATAAGAAGTTATATCCTTGGTTGTGGAGAAAATCAGAAGTCATTTTGATGTCGAGTGAATATGGTCGAGACAAAGTAACTCAATTGAAGATGGAAAAGTGGCCCGAGTATTTATGTACTTAAAAGAAACTAACAGTATATCTGATAACAGATAGGCGTGCGCTTACGATTGGGAGAATAACAAAAACTGGAGATACACTAGTATGGCTTCAGCGTAAGATATGACTAAATTAGGAAATCCCATATCATGGTCATGGTTTACTTCAACATGTCGCTAAACCAATCAGAGATGATTAATTTAACTAAAAGAAAACAATATAAAGTACAGAGTTGCTTTGTACTATAATACAGTATATATTAATGTTAATATTATTTACTATATTTTTAATTCAAACAAATACAATATTCTTGCGCTGCTAAACATTAATTTTAGGTTTTAACGTTTTTAAAGCCAGTAATATGTACCTGAAATCTACTTATAGCTTCCTGTATATAATACGTATTTTACTACATGTTAATAGTATAACATACTTTTAAATATAAATTGGGATAAGTATTCGTATTCATCCTATAATTTCGAAGGTGAATAAAATAAAGGTGCAGTTAAAATGAAGACTAACTTTGTTTATACAGTGCAGGAGAAACGTGCCGGATGAAGGACTCAGGTAAGCACGTCCTCAATACAGCTGCTAATTAAGGATCTGCAAGTAAGGGTTCTTTTAAATAATTTAATTGAGAACCCCTACAGCAGTTTGTTAGTTTCATCTTTTCGTATTTCGTTGTAAAATATCTACGAACTCCTACTGTAGATTTAAAAAAAATAATATAAATAGTTTCACTCTAATATAAAGACAGGACTGGAAAGCGCATATTCATGAAGGGGAATTAAAAATTTGTTTACAGGTAAAAATATTTTCTAATGATATCAGTAATACACATGATTAATTAATTAATAACCAGCAGTTTCATGTGGATTCTCATATAAATTCATATTGAAAAATACAAAAGGAACTCACTGAATATATTCTTTTTAAATGGCATTCCAAACAATCCTAAGGTATTTACTAATCACTAAAAATATTCTAATCTCTATCCATTTTATATTTAAGTTAAAGGACACTAAATTCAGAGATTGAAACTGGTTTATATAGGTATTCTTAAATTTTTCGAAATATTTTATAATTACTTATTGAATAGCTTCAACGATTTTAGAGCCAATATGACTATTTTAAGCCATTTTAAAGATATCTTAAGTCCAAAAAGACATTAAAGTCGAAGATCATTATCTTTTCAGTTGATTATGGCAATTTTTATATTATAGTTTATTGAAGTCCCAATTAGTGCAACTCGATAAAACACAGAAAAACATCTATATGCAACTTACTTTGAATAAGAAAAGATATTCACTATCGTATTTTTAAATGTGTATAAATTATTATAACTAACATCCTTAACTGTGACAGGTGATTATAAACTATATAATATCTGCTGATAAAGACAAGATCATAAATTTAATGGATAATGGAGAGTTAAGGGAGTCTTAACCCCTCATAATCCCTTTCAGGACCTTAGGAAAGTCCATACAAAACCAATGCAATCTTCCCAAAAAATTAGTTCCCAAGAGAGTCTTAAATACTAGTGGGGTAGCCCAGTGGGATTTTCGAAATAGGAAGAGACCTCTATATTAACCAAGGACCCAAAGAATGCCCATGTAACACTTCAGTAAAATCAGTCTAGAAATTTTTTACGTGGTTGAGTAATTCACAAAAAACCAATCATCGAAGACATCATTAGATTATTTTTGATGATAGGATAGGATTTGCAATTGAAGTTTTAACTTTTAAGTTAATTTAGAGAGTGATGCTGAACCAGAATCTTTCACGCAATAACCAGAAATGGTAGTATATCAAGTTATTGAAGCACTTTGGGTATGATGGAGGCTTTTCTCGAAGGTTCAGGATCTCAAGCCAGAATTTATTTTTTATCAAAAGCAGGTAGCTATAAGACCTATGGTGACATATGCAGCTCTGGTATGGTGGCTTAAAGTAAAGCAGCAGCTCGCAACCAGGGAATTACAGTAATTAAAGAGACTGTCATGTTTTGGAATAAGTCGAGAGATGAACTCATGTCCTAAATTGGTGCTAGAGTCCATTTTGGCTTTTTACCTTCAGGAAAAAAGTCATGAAACCAAGTTTAGTACTATGAAACTTATGAGCACCAAAGAATTAGAAGCACTAATGGAAAATGGCCCGTGTCCATTTTAAGAGACATAAGGAGACTAGACATGATATATTTAATCTCGTACTCAAAAACTGAAAGCTTTTATTTTTAAAACGATACAAAGTTACTATATAAAATAAAACTAAGTGGCTGGAGAAATGTAGAGATCCTCTAGGAAGAAGACAAGGAACTTTAATAAGCATGGCTCACGAATGGCAACTATCTCTTGTCTTGGATTCTTTGAGCCAGGCATAAGGAAAACTGAGATCCTAGATTCAATGGCCTCTCCATAGAAACACCTTATGAGACTAAGACTGAGTGAATCAGAAGTCTTTAGATTCTGCAAAGAGCATGAGAAAGCAGACCAACTGTGAAAGGACTATTCAGCCATCTCAAAACCCCAACTCAGATGGATAATAAAAGCGTTTCCTGAGCCCTGTGATATGAGAGAGGTGGACTAAAATCTTCAAAAGGTACTAGTACTATGAATTAAGCCATTGGATATCCTACCAAGATTGCTGGTGTCTCAGAGCATGGGTTGTACTTTCATTGTGAGACATATTGCCGCAGATACCTGTCTCTTTCTTCGTTTGGACTCCATACTATTATTCGTAGATAGATAACAAGTCAGCCTTCCCCATTCGGTCTCAGCCAAACACTTTAGAAAGATGGATATGGCAATTATTATACCAGCGTCAAGTCACATCGACTATGCTGAGTGTATTATAGTCTTCAGTGTTACATTTTTGGAAGTGCAGTAGAGTTTCCGCCTACGTCACATTTTATTTTCACTAAATCATTTTTCAGCATTGTCTTCACCACAGGTAAAGTTTTCTAGGTATCAGGGATGGTGCATTATGTTCTAGAGGAAGTGACAGACTGGATGAGTGGAGTTCTGTCGACGGTGTTTACGATTAATGCGTTATCTAAACCTACTGTACCCGTTATTATTAGATTTGGTTGGTCTTGAGGGTTCTTTGTAAATAATATAGTACTGGTTTTAGATTTCGCTGTATCTTATACGAGCATATCTACGGTATTGTTAGCCACAATTACTCAACGTTTAACTGTCTACTATATACAAATTTTAATCGTATTGTAATAAACTTTAATTAATAAACGTATGGAATCAAACATTAGTAGGAATGTAATGAGTTATTTCCTAAATACTTTGGAATCTAAAGCAATTACGTTATTAATAATATAATCTGTATACTTCTATATAAAATGGTTAGTATATTATCTAAAAGGTACTTTTATCCTGGGCTAAGGCCACGTTATCGACCAGACAATAGCGATAAATATTACAAGCTGTCACTAAGGGAATAAGAGAGATCAGGAAAACGGCAGTTCAGATATCTCTCTGAACTGCGATAAACTCGAGAACTGATGAGTCACTTTCATGTCGATTTGTGGGTGACAGCTGATGGAGTGATTCTTCTTTTCGTTTCTCTATAGACTGCAAAATATACCAGCAGTAAAGATAGTGCTATTTTAATGTGATTCGTAAAATACTAGTTGTAAAATCTGTTACTCTTTATTTCCTATGAAATACATATTACATAAATACTAAATCATAATAATATTATACTAAACTTTTTTCACCTTTCTCTAAGATTGGTATCTGAAATTTGATGCTGTCTAGTTATTTTTCTTGATGATAAACAGTAACTTTGAGTTATCAAATACAATAAATAGAGCTACTGATTACTGATGCTGTCTAGTTATTTTTCTTGATGACAAACAGTAACTAAGAGTTATCAAATACAATAAATAGAGCTACTGACGAAGATAAAAATGTTAATACCATGAACAATGTTTACCTAACAGTTTTAATATTTTTGTTATTTATTTATTACAATCCAACGCCAAAGCTATTAAAAAAAACATAGATAGTTAATAAAAACAAAAATCAGGGCAACATTAATTCATATCAATGAATATGAAATAATCCACAACTAAAAATAGCCAACAGCAAGAAGGTTAACCATGTAAACAATAAAATACGTAAAGCTATAAACATAATGTATTGTAAACTAACAGTAAATAATGCGTATACCATATAAGTATGCAGCAAAAACGTAGCAAAGCAATAAATAACAGTATTTACTGTAACAATAGCAGTATTTCAAAATAATAACAATATTAATCCACATAAACAATAATATTCATGAAAAATTTACAAGTTAACAATAAGAAGAAAGCAAAAATGTAAGAAAAAATTATTACAAGATAACTATACCTATGAAAATGTGTTTGACATCGTTCATAAAAGTAGATGATTGAAACATTCATAGGTAGATTTTTCGGAAACTCTTCTAAACCCATTCCATAAGAAGTATCAGAAACCTTTATCTAGGTTTCAAATTAAACCAAATACTAATAAATTTAATTACTATTGTCGATAGAGACCCATTGCGAGTATTAAATGATACTTTTAATCACGCTACAAAAGAGACAGGCAATCTGTAGTCAGATTATCTGTAATTTCATAATCTAGTAATAATTTTTCGATATAGAAATTTAATACTACTTTCTAATTCAGTTATAATAAGTTGTTTGAATAATAAGACTGTAAAAATAAATAACGGATTACACTAATTGCATATACAGGGGAAAAGATGTTTATATTTGGAAAACATTGTTCACACAGAGAAATTGATGTTTGGAAGGAGGGAAAATCAACTGTCTTAGCTAAGAATGGAACGATGACTCGTAGATTTCACCTGTACTAAAAAGTAGCTCATTACCATAAAGAGTAATGAAAAATGTATTTGATTATATTTATTTAACTAATAACCTAACAAATAATTTGAATTAACATAAAATTGGCTTTTAAAACAATGTTAATTTTACTATACAATTATTATTATGATGTTGTAAAAGGAGTAATTAAAATAAAGCAAGTGGTTTGTGCTTTTTTTTGTAACAGAGGGCCAGGTTTCCTAGGCCTGGTAGTTGCCTCTCAGCCATCTGGCTTATTGTGCACCCTCTCCCAGGTTTAAGCTGCATCAAATCCCAGGCCTTTACAAAACCATGAGATCTTCTGAACAGTGCTTTCCTGTTCCAACCCCTCTTCCGTATGCATAAGAACACCTAGGGATCTTGAGCGTTTGCTCTGTAATGCCGGACATTCAAATATGACATGCTTGGCTGTTTCGTCAGCCTCGCCAAATTTCTTGCACAGTGTTTCTTGAACTGGAATACCTATTCTGTTCAGGTGACTTCGGAATATCCAATGACCTGTAATAAAACCAGTCACCTTTCGGATCTCCGTTCTACTCATTCTAAGGGCATCTGCTGCAATGTTCCTTGATGGTCCCTTGAGCATCCGCTTTGCTTGTACATTCCCTTCAGTATTTCTCCAATGTTGTAGGTGTTTGTTAACCATCCACTTGGTAACTGATCTACGTGCTAAGTTATATGAGACCCCACACGTTGGTTCAGGACCGGTAAGAGGACAGTTGGCTCCCAAGTTAGCACAACTGTCTGCCCCTTCATTACCTGTGATTCCTCTATGTCCAGGCACCCAAGTTAGAATAACTTTATTGGTTTTCGCCAGCAATTTCATGACCTTATGGCATTCCCAGACTGTCTTCGAATTATATTCATGGTTGGCCAAGGCCTGCAGAGCAGCCCTGCTGTCCGAGCTAATGTAGATGGTTTTGCCTTTGTAGTCCCTTTCCACATTAACTCTTGCACATTCTGCAAGGGCTGTAACTTCAGCCTGAAAGACAGTTGCCAGTTTACCTAGGTGGTTTGTGCTACTTATAACAAGCAATGTAAACAGACTGACACTTAAAATTAAAACCATGGGCCAAATCATGTCAAAAGCCTAATATCAATATTTTATGTAGTAATATGTATTTTCTGTTTATTAATTTGCCAGTCAAACTGTGCAATATTTTTCGCTGCAATATTTAGTATGAACTATATTCTTCTGCGATTTTTGTCTTATTGTGATGTGACTAATCGATTAAATTCTTATTTTTGGAGCGTTTTTTTATACTCACTCGCACTATTATTTCATTTAGCAAAATTTACATTTAATTTATTAATCAAATTAAAGTAGCATTAATTTAATAATATTTAACTTACCTCATGTTGGTATTAATCTCTTATACATTTTGTTACGATCAAGAAGTTGGTCATTATGACAGTTCCGTTTTTATTTTAAACAAAGCAAATTAGTTTCAACTTTCGGATTAGTGAGCTCTTGTTTCCACGCTGAAATAATGGCACTCATTTACTAAGTACAAATTACACTGTATCTGCGTATTATCTTTAGAAAGTAGTATTTTTTTTTTAAGCTAAAGTTTTATTTTATGGAACGTTCAATAATTTTCTACATTGCATGCACTTATCTACTTTAATTGTGTAAATATAAGACATTTAACTTGAATATATTACTGTTTGTGTAATGAATTTATGTTTATTTTGTAGCCCACCGTTTATACTAATAAAAATACTAAGTTTTATAACAAGCAGTGATCAATCAAAAAACATACTTATGCATTCAATAAACAATTCTCAGAACTATATGTCAAATATAATTTCATCTCAGATGTAAGTCGGGTTATGCTTACAAACATATGCCTCTCACTATATTACAGCAGAACTTTTATTCAACGTCATTTCTCAGGAATTAAATAATAAACAAATTCACATCTTAAATTCACTACCGTAAACCGTGTTGGTACCAACAGCGAGACTGCTGTATCATACTCAATCTGTATTAATATATGTATCAAATGCTTGTATGAAACCGAATTGGAAAGTATCTAATTTGTGACTGAAATTTGGTCGTTAATTTTATTTCTTTTGTTTTGGTTTTGATATTCGACTTGTATGAGTATACTTTATATCTTTTTATTCGTACTTCAGTCATTCAGTAACACTTGATTTTGTATGAAGGAAATTAAATATAAGGAATTTAATTTGAATAAATTATGTTTTAACCCTCTTCCAGAATGGTAGCCATATGTCGATTTAAATTATTACCTGTTAAAAAATACAATGCCTTTATAGTGATACCATAAGACTACGTTAATTTTAAACAATTTAATATAAGCCTAAATATTAAAATTGCAAAACACTATTTAAGTTACGCTTTCTCATTTCATATGCAAAGGGTTATTATTTTATCTCCTTTCTGTGTGTTATGATATGTGTACATTTAAATTTAAAACGCTTAAACTTAACAGTTAACAAATAACCAACTGTAAACTAAGACTGTCGAAGAACTCCTAGATTCAACCAAAATCCCTTACTACCCATTTGAACTATATTTCCTAAAAAAATATGTTTTTACTACTTTAAGTATTGATTTAAATTCAGATATTTATCTAGTGGTTATAAAAATTATATGCAATAGGTTATAATATATATCCAATTATAACCTTAGTAATAATTAAGATAGTCTGTAAGCCTTATATTATTTGTGTAATACTGTACAAGTCCATTATTGTTATCCACTTGAACAACTGATTGTTTAGAATCGTAGAAACGTAACATTTGTATTGAAATCAAAAATCTACACGGATTATTTTAGGGTAGTAAGTATATTTATCTGTACCAAATTTCAGTAACACATATAACTGGAACATTTGTTCTTTATTAAATGCTAATGATAAATTAGTGTACCATCATAAAACTCACAATATCAAATCAATATAAAGTGTAACTTCAAATTATTTTTTACCTGGTAGTGAATTAAAAAATCAATTTTATTTGGTTTGTTCTATAAACAATAGTATTCATGTGTTACTATCAGTTTTAGTACTGTAAATTTTGTATTACTTTATATTATATATCGGATTTATGTAGGCTATTATGAAGCCTACCACGATGAGCGGTCTAATGACCTCAGTATGTAGTATATGAACGAAAAAGGAATTTGGACCAGTCTTAAGCGACATTGGAAAGTAGCCAATCATGTGTGTTAACGTTCTCACGTTACTTGGGTGTTATCGGAAAAACAGTAGGCTGCATTCTTATGATTCATTCATAATGCTATCATACATTTTTTCAGTAACATTTTAATGTTAATTGAACAGTGATGTTATTTAATCATTACATTTAACCCAAGAAAAGAAAATCATGTGATTTAAGGAAGATAATAATATTAAATAACTATTGGTGTATATTTCTTTATCAAACTAAATTGTATTTACCTAAAAAATTGTAGGAAAAACTTCTGGCACTATAAGTTATAAAATAAATACCTGCAATATATAATAGTAAAATGTACCTCTAAACACATGATGTAACAAATAATACCAGTTTAAGTAGGTAATACAATTATTGTGGATCTCTACAGGTTGATTAGGATTCAATCTTACAGTGTATGACGCCCTAGCATTTCTGCATTAGACAAGGTGTTCATGAACTGTTATAATACAAATATAAAAAAGAACAACTTGTTACGTAAATAATTAATGCAATAATTACACAAAAGTAGTGTCTGTCCTCACAAAGAGTATTGTGTTTTTGTTACGCGGCTTTTCAGTTCAGTAACCGGTTTCTTGTAATATAGAAAGTATTATCCTAAGGTATTAGCACAACTTCAAATATTGATAGTAGACACAAAGCCTTTAGATGTTTATTCATATATGAAAGTTAATAATAAGATGGATGCTGTATATCTTTCAACAGTGCAAAGGCCAAGATAAAATGTATACAGTTGATTTTATGAGAAACCTGTCCAGTCATACAAAATCATAAACAATTATTCAGCCATGTTACACAAGTCTAATACTTTTCGAGTTGTAACTCCAGACCATGACTTCTAATCTGTTGTTCTGCTAAGGTTTAGAACAGTTTTCAATTTAAAAAATCATAAATGGCTCTATTTTGAACAGAGTACGGTGTTTAATTTTTATTTCATATTTGCTTAGTTCATTATCATAAATTCCAAATTTAAAATCATCCACTGTTTTGGGATAAGTATTTCAATTTAATTAAAAACACATTTAGACATAATGTATGTTTTACTTGTTCTGATATATAATATTCATGAATTTAATGTTCTGGTAAAGTAATCAAACATTTTGAGTTTTATTTTACTATCTCATAATACATAATTGTGTTAATTGGCCGTCCGGTTTTAAATGTAAGGGGTCGAATTCAAAGGCCAGAGGCTCTGCGTTAAATATCTGTAGTTTACACACACAGATCACGGTTATTAGTGATTTGCATAATATTTAAGTTTATAAACAAAGCCAATTTAATTATTACCTAGGATAAAATAGAATTGACACCTCTAATCAACTTACATATCATACTTCTCTAGTTATACTTTTTACGTGTACAATTGAAAAATATAAATATGTTTACAACATTCTATATTACTTAATATAATAACTAAAAGAATTATAGTAGGGTTCGAAATATTTTAAACAATAGTGGAGCTGTAATAAGTCCATAATAATCAAAAGACTCTACTTCCGTCTTTGTAAGGTGGTTACGTTCTAAGTCACTTCAATAATGTATTAGCGTTTGCACTGTTGCCCCTTCTTAGAAAATATATACATACGATCTTCTAAAAAATTAACTTTGGTCAAAAGAGTATACTTCCTGTATAGATAAATATCTTAAAAGTAAGGTAATATTTAGTTGTGATATTTAGAGTTTATAATTTTTAATTTAACGTCTAAATATAAATAGTTTAAGTTTATTTATTTACAAATATCTCAAGCACAAGAAAAATACAATGTCAGATTTCCAGTTTAGAATAGTGGGCGTATAATTAAAAACTACTTTTCCTCAATATTTAAATCTGTAAGAAATTTAAACGCTTTGGGCTCTCATATCTAATTTACTATTTAAAAATGCATGAAGATAAAAGTGTTTAATAATAATTTATCGACAATAATAACTCATTTATGGACTTAGAAGGTGTAAGTGAGTATGATAGTTTTAGCACCACCGTCTTCCATAGTTGGTATCATGTCACCTAGAAATAACTGTACTCAACTCGTCTAAACTTGCAAATAAATGTTACTAGATAATCATACAATGTCTCCTAGAGTGCTGAAGATAACTAACAATGAGTAATATACAACCAAATAAAAACTTAATTTACTTTATTTTACTAAAACTATTGTATCACCTTATGAAAATAGGTTAGGTTTCAATATTTTCTGTGTTATGTTAGGTACATCAATGAAAAGCCTTGATTTAAAGCATTATATTTAATACATTTGTAATATTTATTACCTTTAATTGCAATTCTGTATACATACATATATATATATATATATATATATATATATATATATATATATATATATATATATGTATGTATATATTAATAAATATATAAAAATAATTCGTATTTATTATCAGTTTTAATATACAGTATTACTTGATTTAAATATACTGTTGTTTTATATTATACATTCTCACAAAAGCAACCTTTTTTGTACACGTTTGCATTATAACAAGCGTTTAAGTTTCGAGCAAGCGCATGTTGTAAATTACAAATTGAGTTGAGAATGAAACTGGTAATTAAAGTATCTCAATAAGTCAACAAAAATATTTATTGTAAATAATTACTAACTGTTATCATTTAAGACGTTTATTGTAACTGGGTCTATGTACGTGAAATGAAAACACATCTACATCTACATTTTCCGTCGTTTGTACAACTCATGACCTTGTATTTTATTAAAACGTTGTTATCTTTCGTATTGAAATTTCTATGTTGCCTGAGGTGCCAGATATTGGCGAGTACAGAACATAATAAAATCTTCAGCTTATTGTGTATTACAAATCTCCAGATTTAGCGGTGTCTTGCTTGACACAGCCCCAGGGAAATCAGCTGAGCGTATCTGGCTTTTTGTCCTTATCATTACTTCACGCAAGGGACAGCTTATCTTTTCTAGTCCTAGATTGTACAGATGGAATCTGAGAAATATTCAAAGTCTGTAATACTAACGATAGCTAAATATTACTATCTCTTTTTTATCTATTAAAAACATGGAGAAGAAATAGATTATCTACCATTTTAAGTAGTACACATTTTAGAGATACCAATCAAGATATAGTATTTCAATAATTCCACCACTTATAAACCTTATATTGGAAACTACTCAGGCCACAAGCTAATGACAGTTTGGTGTGGTTGTAAACTGCAATTATCTATTTATATAAGCCTCACAGTTTGAAGCAATCGTCTGAGCATTATGTTCAGTTAAGGTGCACGGTGCCTCAAGATTAATATTGTGTATGAAATGAGAAAATGAAATTTAAATACTTAAATCGAAAATGGTATTTTTCTTAAGCTATAGGGGGTAGAAGGAGATGTTAGGTCACAGCACTTGTGCCCATCAACATCTCAGGCATTGGTTGGAGACTTATATAGACTGAAAATGTTCCGTTTACTGTGGCTTTTTATTAATTATTATAAGGTACAGGTAAATCAATACCGCAAGAAACTGGGCTCGAACTGAGGGAAAAGCAACATCTATCATGAATATCGGGAAAACCAATCATCTTCCATGTTTTAAAACGACGATCCCATAACGATCGCTCTGTAGCATAATTTTCATGGGTAAGTGTAGGCAAGCACAATCGTTATATATCCTCTTTAATAGCAGAGAAACGACTATACATGTAAAGGGGGACATTTTTCCGACGTCTTTTCCCGCCGACTATTGACTGTTGGTAATAAGAACCAGTTGAGCCCAAATATAAGTTTAAAAAACCACAAAGGCTGTTATGCAGCATTATATTTCAAATTACCTGCATTTTGTGGAAATAGTACATTAAAATAGTTAAAAATCTCTACTTTAAAGCAAATTAATTAATGGTCACTAACATTTTCTTATGGCAAATCTTTACAAGCACTACAAATTCACGTTAGGCTCCGACATAAATCCAATCTTGAAAATAAAGAATTGATAAAAACACGTAAAGTTCTTACCTAAAAGCAGACCTTCTTTGGATACAAATATGAGAAAAGATATATGCGTAATGTGGTGTAGCGCCATAATATTTTAAACTACAGTCAACTATTTATACACTTACATTATATCGAAATGGAACGTTTTTGATGCTGGTGCCTGATTTCTTATAATATTTTATTTTCAAATTTGCAAGAAGTACATCACAGTTGATTTCTTTTATAGCATTTTCCTAATGAAAACAATGTATAGCCCTAGTAACCGATGCGTTACTCACAAGTGGTTTATCCCTCCGGAAGACACTTTCATTGCATTAACATTACCAACGTATAAGCTCGTTTTGAAACCTGAATAATTAAACATTCTTTTATAACGAGAAATTAAATATAATGCAATTTTGGCAAATCATGTATAATATTCTTTTAGTGCAGATACGAGGAAACATTTAGAGTAACAAACAAACTAGTAAAATTCCACATACCACATTGGTTATTTTGAATTTCATTGCAGTAATTTCACTCTAGCAGTACTAAACTAGTTCGTAACTATTTAATGTCAGTCCATTTTCCCATTATTACAATTTTGGTAGTATTTTTTTAATATCTCTTTACTACAGAGAATAAGAGCTTATGATACTGAATCCAAATATGTCAGTATTTTTATTATTCTTTATCATATTTTGCTTCGAGGAGGTTTTGTTAATCCTATGAAACTCAAAACTACTTGCTTAATACCTGTTTTTATACATAATTTTATACATTAACTACTTATTGTATAAACATAACAGAATATAAATAATTCTTGTACGCAAACTACGTTTATAAGTGTACCAGTTGACTTGAGTTATTTATTGCTTTAATGTAAGTAATTAACAGTTATGTTTTACAAGTAAACTTCACGTAAGTTATTATGCAATGAAAATTAAATAGCACAAAAGTTTTTATTATGTTTTCGGTGATAAAAGCGTTGTTCAGCACGCATTGTTGACATTCATCAATAACGATTATAAACATTTTACAAAATGTTCTTAATACTTCATGAGAACAAAGAGACGTGTATTATGGTTCGGCACTGATATCAGAGGTTTCAATGAATTTATTTCAATAAAGGAGAATAGTATGTAATACATTTATTTTATCTATAAAAGTTTTATTTCATTATCATTGAATGGCATAAAGTGTGAATATTTAATACACGTGTGAATAAATAGTACGTATGACCGTTATGATAAATCTAATGTTAAGAATTACACTCATGGGGACATTACTCGATGATCGATGGCCACATGCAGACCGTTACAAGGCACTTAACTTCTTGCGAGCTTTACATTCATAATCGAAAAATGATTTAGATGCTATACTTTATTTGGGAAAATAAAATCAATTTATCTTCAGAAATTAACTGTACATAAGCCATAAAAAACTTATCAAACATATGATCTTATTTGGTCTTAGAGTAACTTTAAACGTACACTATATGGTATAGCATATTACCACATATTAAGTAGCTAAGGTAAGCTTTCCTTTTTAAAAATTTAATAACGTATGTTTTTCTTTCAACAACCTTCAAATTTGGGACAAGTTTTAAATATAAATGTTTTATAGACAGACTACGATTAGTATTAACTTACCATCTGGAACATTGAATCGATAAACTTTTAAGTTCTCTTGATTTTACTAACTTACAGGTTCTGTTTTGTTGATATGATTTACATCTCTTTCACTATAAGTATTTATGATTACATTCAACACTATATTTTCCATCACTCACAATATTAAAAGTATGACTATATTTAGCTGACGAAAACTTACTTTTTTCTAATGCTCTGCTTGAAATATATATGTTGCATTGAAATTATTAGTATTAAAGTTCTCACAGTTTATTTAATAGATTAAGTGCTACAAGCCACAGATGAATTTATATTAAAAATTATGGTAAAACCTGGTATTTTGTTTGGTATGTGTTTGGTGTGTGTTTGGTAAAGCGACGCCACTGAGAGTTATAAAAATGTGAACCTAATACAAGGGTGCACATCTTGTCTCTTGGTATTAATAATGTTGGTAAATTATTAGCTGAATCACGATTGCAATAAATGCAGACACAAAACCCTTAGGTAGCACAGGGGCTGGCTCTTAGTTTACAACCGAAAATATATTACAGGTTACATATATTCAAATATATACAGGTTACAGGGTATATCAAACTATAAGACTGAAATAAAAACTTAAAAATAAAAGTTTTTGGAATAGAAGAATGTGATTGATTGTAAAATATAGTGTTTGTATGGAGAATTCAAAAATAGGACTGTGTCAATTACTAGCAAGTTAAGAATACTCGAGCTCTTTGTAATAGTGTCGGTTAAAAACATGAGTCATTAGGATAGATCTTTGACAGTGGGAGTGATCGATCTTTCTGCCACACACAAAAAGGTTGTACGATAAGAAAGAATAATGGGAAATATGATAGGATGTATTATAAAACGGATATAAATGATATAAATACAAGCAACTCAAAAAATAAACCAATAATTTTTAATCTCTTACTGCTCTTATCAATAATATATTTATTGTTACAAACAATTTTTTAATATAGAAGTTAATATTAGCAATAATTATGAACTCTATAAATAAAACAATAGATTTTTAGTGTTATAAACAATAATACATTTATTGAAATAAAACAATAGATTTTTAGTGTTATAAACAATAATACATTTATTGTTGCATAATATTTTTTTTATAAAGAAGATACTAAAATCCTATTACAGAATTGTATTTAGCATGCTAAAAAGCCACTGAAGTACTTTTTTAAATATATTATATAGTTATTAAATGCAAGAAAATTAGATAAAACTGTAGATGATTGTTCTTATATTTATGTAGACTTACAAAGCATAATTGTCAGTTAAACATTTACAAGTAAAGCTGTACATTTTAATTTATTTATAAATATAATTTTGTGTTTTGTACGCCACTACCTCTAGGAATTTGGGTGAATGGCATATATGTACACTTTCCTTATGTACACTTGATTATAATAGATTAATGATTCAACATTCAATATCCACGTCATGAATGATCAACAAACTATCAAAGTCAGTTCTCTTGGCTAAATTTACAAAGGTTTTAAACTCTGATAAAACAGCAGTACTTTTTACATATTTAGAGAGTTGTATGTCAATTCTTACCTGTTGTAGTGATGTGAAAATCAAAATATTCAGCACCTCAGTGGATAGGATAAGGAAGTTGAGGAGGTTACTGCGCGTCCTGTTTCAGTCGCTTTTCAAAAATAACTCGGAGCCTCAGTACGAGCATACTGTCACCCTAATGGTGCATGAGGGTCGAGTGAGGAACAAGAAAATGGTATATAAATAGTATAAGAATAATAAATTCAAAAAGAGAGTACTTAGTGTTCAAGGTTGCCGAAGTTGAGGTGGTTTCCGAGTTGATTTGGAAATAGCTAGGTCTGGATCTGTTCGACATGGTTTATTTTCGGAACTTTACATACCAACCGTATATATATGATCATCTTCTTCCAGTACATAACTTCAAGGTATTACAAACCTGTTCTTTTAAATAATACATAATGTATATGTCAGAGATAGATAGTGTGAAATTGTGAACACACCATTAGTTACTTTAATGTAAGGAAGAATGTCTAATCTAAACGTAACAAATCACAAAGCAAAAGCTCACATTTAACAACCCATTTTATATTATCGAAAAATATTAAATTTTTTCTGGTATTGATGACTATTAAAGGTAAATAATAATCAAACCAATGATAAAGAGCAAGTTTATTTCACTGATTACGTCCTGCGTGATGAATGCTAAATGATAATGTTAGCGGTTATATGGAAGAGAAAACTTTTAATTCCTAAATTTACCTCTAAAAATAAATACATTTTCGTTTAATTTATATAAGAAATAATGAAATATATGACGATTAAAAATCTGTAATTAATCAAATTAATTGTGGCAACTGTAATTTAAAACACATTGGCCTTTCCAAAAATAACTGTTACTGTCTTTTTTTTTGTTCTCTTAGGACAAGAAGCTTATAAATTTCACTTGGTCCTGTAAGAACCTTTGCGCTTCTTGACAGGATATTCAGGATGGGTAAGGTTATGGAGTAGGGGCCGCCTCCTTTCGAGATCCATGAGGAAGAACTAGAGCAATAAATCTCAAAGTCATATCTCCCCGGAAGAAGGGAAGGTCAGCTCTAAACCAGCATCTCCAGTAAAAGTAGGCACACCCTTTTTGAAGCTAGCAAGAACCTCTGAGGTTAGGGTTAGGGTACAAACCCCACCAACTCCAACAATAATCTCACACAGTAGATTAGACTTATCGAATTGCCCATAAATCCCAGAATCTCGACATTTGCGGTTAGTGATGTGCCGCTCCTGGACATCCATAAGTTTACCCAGATTTAAGTGACACATACTTTTTTGCTGTGCCCAGTATTGGGTTCAACTGGAAGGCATATAACAGCCAGAAGTGATCCTTGCTCGGTCTGTTACTGCCTTAAACTCTAATTATGTATTAAGTTTTACATATACATTAGACTTACTTCGTAATCTTTAATTTTTTTATCTTCTTGTACTTTTAATGGCATTTTTTTAAAAGTACTAAATTGTTTTAATATTACTTTAACCATATTTGTTTCAATTATGTGGGTCTGATGATGTATTTCTTGCACACGAAAGACCAAACAACAATACAATTCAATGATGTTTGGAGTGTTTGTTTTAAATCAAGTAATATGAAGGATGATGATTTTTTACAAAATCATACTTCTTAGACAAGTGAATAAATACATACTATCTTGGCTTAGCCATAACGCAAATGTACTTAATCCATTGTAAATACATTAAACCGCATCGACAAGACTAAATCTGCAATAGTGTATGAATTATAATTCGAACCAGAAGTGCTTCGTCATATTACATCTTAGTTTTAACTAAGATTACTAAGGTCGTATTATGAATGTTGAGTTAAGCTCTAGTTCACCTTCCTCATAAATAAGGCAGTTTGGAATCTGTTGAGGTTACAAACATGACTCCTGGAATCTGGATTCAACTTCGTTTAAATAGTTAAAAAAATAGTAACTGGAGATACATTCAACGTTCATAAAAAATCAATCTTTCACACCATGACTACTTAGTGTGTAAACAAGCTTTTGATCTACAGTGTTTAGAGATGAGTCCATAAAATAGTGGTTCATATAATTGTGCACCTGATGAGACAAGATATACTATTTCATCTAGATTATACTATAATTTATATTTTATTTTTTACATTGATCTGTATATACGAATATGTAACGACTTTTACTTACTTGCATCAATGTTTATTATGATATTTAAAAAATATATGCCTTATATGTACCTAACATTCGATAGCGTATCGCCCACAAAGCTGCAGTTGAGATTTAGCTTATTACAAGAAGTTTAGCACTAAATATTTAGTAAATGTATTTTCGCATCATCACATATAATAAAAAGTAAACATTGTATGTAGAGTACTATTAAATTGCTTTAAACTCAAAAACACATGCGTTACACGATTTATGACTGATAGCTGATAGAGTGAGAGATGTATTTTGTCACTCAGTTTCGTTAGAATACTTCCTTCGACAAACTATAGAAATGATGCGTCGTTTACAACACGATTTGTGTCTGACAGCTGATAGAGTGAGTGCTTCACTTTGGTCCACAGACCAGATGGAATTCTGCCTGTGACAAACTTGAGAACTGATTGCGTCGTTTACATCACGATTTGTGCCTGACAGCTGATAGAGTGAGTGCTTCACTTTCGTCCACAGACCAGATGGAATTCTGCCTGTGACAAACTTGAGAACTGATTGCGTCGTTTACAACACCATTTGTATCTGGCAGATGAATGAGTGAGATATGTATTTTATCACTCAGTTTCGTTGGAATACTTCCTGTGACAAACTTGAGAACTGATTGCGTCGTTTACATCACGATTTGTGTCTGACAGCTGATAGAGTGAGTGCTTCACTTTGGTCCTCAGACCAGATGGAATTCTGCCTGTGACAAACTTGAGAACTGATTGCGTCGTTTACATCACGATTTGTGTCTGACAGCTGATAGAGTGAGTGCTTCACTTTGGTCCTCAGACCAGATGGAATTCTGCCTGTGACAAACTTGAGAACTGATTGCGTCGTTTACAACACCATTTGTGTCTGGCAGCTGATAGAGTGAGAGATGTATTTTGTCACTCAGTTTCTTTAGAATACTTCCTGCGACAAACTATAGAAATGAAGCGTCGTTTACAACACGATTTGTGTCTGACATCTGATAGAGTGAATGGTTCACTTTGTTCCTCAGGATAGAGGGACTTCTGCCTGCGACAAACTAGAGAACTGATTGCGCCTTATACAACACGATTTGTGTCTGACATCTGATAGAGTGAGTGCTTCACTTTGGTCCTCAGACTAGATGGAATTCTGCCTGCGATAAACTAGAGAACTGATGCGCCGCATACAACACGATTTGTGTCTGACAGCTGATAGAGTGAGTGCTTCACTTTGTCCTCCCTAGATAGACTAGATGGAATTCTGCCTGTGACAAACTTGAGAACTGATTGCGTCGTTTACATTACGATTTGTGCCTGACAGCTGATAGAGTGAGTGCTTCACTTTGGTCCTCAGACTAGATGGAATTCTGCCTGCGATAAACTTGAGAACTGATTGCGTCGTTTACATCACGATTTGTGGCTGACAGCTGATTGAGTGAACCTGACACAAATCATACATGCAGATTATATTAAATTTATAGAATACAATAAGAAAATCTTTCTTGTCTACTATAATCGTAAATTTTTATTAAACTACTAATTCTGTATAAATTCAATAAATTGTAGAATTATAGTTTAACTACTTTGACTAAGATTGATCTAAAAAATTTAATTTCACATTATTTAAAATATGTGGTGTTAATACCTTTCATATTTACTAATTACTAAATTTAATAAGTATTTAGGTTACTAATTAAATTTCCAGACAAAATCATAACCTTTGGAATAAAAATATATTCTGTAAAATGTAAGTAACCGTGTAAAAAAAATAATAATGTTGTCAATAAAACGCATCAGAACTAAATCACAATATTCAAATATAATAGTTTAAATTTAAATTAAATTTAAAATTAGAATGAACGTTACTGATTTAAAAATAATAATTTAAATTATATCTGCTATTTGAACAATTATTTTTGGTTTAGACTTAAAAGTAATTCAATCCATAATCTATAACATTTTGATCCATGTTCATTATTAAATCATAATTATTATAATAAATTGAAATCCAATGGGAATTGGAATAGAATAGTAAAAAAACCCATTAAAACAAAGGCTACCCCTTTTATGCAACGCAGGAGAAAAGTGCAGAACGAAGAGCTCAAGGTAAGGACAATACAGACGGTAATTACGTTTCGGAGAACAAGTTCTTTTAAATAACATAATTAGGAATTTGTACTCTAAGACAAATCTCTATAATCATATTTAGTTATAAGAAAGAAGAATGTGTATTAATAGGCCTAATTAAATAATCATACTATTCCTGTTTTATAAACAGATAGATGTGAGAGAAACATGATATTTAACAAAAAATCTATCATCGCCACCTCGATAAATGTGAAAGAGAAACCTACAAATTAAAAACGTAATTAAGTTTTAAACTGTTTAGAGCTTTAAGGTCTTCAAAAATAAAGCGTGAAAATTATTGATTTATTTTTACACATAAAAGAATAACGGTTATTCAAACAAAAAAAGTCTAATAATTTATGTTTAATTTTTAAGAATATATAAGATGAATGTAAAGACACATTTCATGTTTGTAACATTTACAACTGTCTATTGTTTCATAAAAAAACTTGCAAAAATCTTTAATGAAACTCACCATAGACCTTTATTACAGTAAGTTTCGATAAAAGCTAGTTCGATATGCTTTTTGTAAATTCATAAATAGTTACCTGTGTATAGAACCGTAACACTTATTTCAAGAGAACCGTTTACTCTGTATAGCTTTTTCGATTGTGAGCTGGAGCTTGCAAGAAGTTAAGTGCTCTATAGTGCCATGTGACGATCAGCATCTGGCCATTCATCGTCGAATAATGTGCCCGTGAATGTTTTCTTAACATTTGATTTGTTTTAACGGCATACTAAAATTCGAAGATGTAATGCACTATTTATAGTGTTTCAATCTTAATAAAGTTAGATATACTGATAAGTGTGTATATATAAAGTAATAAAGTACTTTTAGTATCAAAAGTAAAGCAGGAATGTATTCTGGGTGAAATAAATGTAGTGGCGCCATATTCTCTTTATTAGCAGAATCTAGCAACATCAATTGCATTATTTTACCTCTTTCATTCTTTGTATCTATTTTATCTTTAAAATGCTTGATATAAATTGTGTATTCTTGTTATTGATAAATTTCCAACATAAACTGCAACCGTTACCCAAAATATTTATTTTTTTAAAGGTGTTAAAACCTACTAGCAGAACTTAAACAAAATCATAAATGCGATATTTATATTGAAAGATTGTTCAGTAAGTGTGTTATATCTATTACTAATGATCAGTCTCCTAAAGGAAAAATTGTCATGATTACATTATAATAATATAGATACATCAACTTCGGAATAAGTCACGGCGTGAACACATTTAAAAAGATAAGCTGTTTACCGGATAGCTCACATAGGAAATGAATGAAAATAAATCTCCTTCTGTACATTACATCTCGCAAATAACGTGCAAAGCATGACGTTTCGTGCAATTCAAAAGATTTGTCCATCGATCGGTTTCTCAGATTAAAAGTTTTTTCCAGTCATCTCTGACGACAGGTAGGTTGAAAGAGTGTGTTACTTTTATTTTGGTTGAAAACATAACCACTACATTTCGAATCCTTTTATCAATAATCGTTTGATTTCTCATAAATCCATTCGTATATAGGGTGCACCAAATTAATAATAAAATATGTGAATGAAGAATTAATTTCTGGTCTAGTCTTATTTTATCTTCAGCGATTCGTGTAACATGTGATATGTAATGTGTGTTAATAAGTATTATGTAGTTGAATTTAGATATTGCTTCTCAAGTTTTGTAGGTTATTGACCATTTAATGAAAACTAAAAGTATTTTGATATAAAGGATGGCAGAGGTTTAAAGAAACATTAGCTTGTTGAAAATAGCTTTGTTTGACATGTTTAAGGTCAAATTTTCAGCGTGGTGGTTTCCAAATAGAGACTTTTAATTGTATGCAATACTCGAGATATGGCCTTATTAAGGGTTTTCTACTAAATCCCAGTGGTCTTTCTAATGATACGAAACGTAGTCTATTATTTTTGTATAATATTTTATATTTATGTATATTATTTACATGAACTTTTAATTCTTTATCTGCAATACTTTGACATAACATCTGACCAGTTTTCCAGTAACTTTGGCATTATTATAATTTTTGTTATGTTTATAATAGGTTGGCAATGTATCCTTTTCACTAAGGCTTTATTACTAAACATAGACAAGATATTACTTAGTTACAGAGCTATGATACCATTCGTTTTTCATTCAGTTTTAAATTGTCACACGATGGTTCTTAAAAGTGTTAAAATGTGGCATCTTCCAAAATTTAGTAAGCTGTACATACTGAACGAGTAGGTAAATATGAAAATTCATAAAAAAAGTTGTTACAGTTTTTATCCAAAAGTTCAATGAATATTTAGAGTTCCTCGTCATAATTTTAAAAGTGCATGCGTGCGTGTGTTTTTTTACATTTCTATGAGGTGGTTTTTGATTCCGAGGTTTATGATTGGATAAGATTTAAATAATGACGCGGGACTTCCGAGATGAATGTGATTGTAAAACATACTCAGACAGACATACTATTTTCTCTGTCGCCGGAGGAAACAGCATCTTTTGTGCTCAGTTACAATCATAGATAAAGTCCTGTCTCACTTTATTTTCAATATCCGACAACTAAAATGAGGCAGTGGGTCAATGGTGATGATTTCCGTCACTATCTCACTCGTTTATTTTCAGTTAGCGTCTAAAGAAAGCTTGTCTACACAGTTATACATAAGAGCAATTGTAATTTAATCGGCGACAGTTTCCATTTTAATGGACTATATTTACAAAACATTAATGACTTTTTGGATGAAAGTATGGATTAAAATGGAGAATATGATATAACATATTATTAGTAAAAATTTATTCCGAGTTAACGATTCTTATCGGATGAGTCGAGGAATGGTTCACTTGAGGCATATGTATGAATTGATTAATACTTAGTTAAATTAACGTCAAACAATTTATTTCTTATTGTACAGTGATTTTATTTATTTCAAACTAATATTTAGTGCCCGTATTTGTGTAAATCGGCAGGGCTTACATTATAAATGTGCATTTGTGGATTAAAAACCATGTTCCAATGCAAAGTTTATGAGAATATCTTTGTATAACAGCAGGATACTTAAATACAAATGATGGTCAGGCAGCTATTCTCAATCCAATAAATTATATCAGCTTTTTGGTTTGTGATGGTTTACACATGAATCATTAAATAAATCATCGCAAACGTATAACACTAGCAAATATGTCATTGTAATGACAATATACTAATAGGCATATGCTATTCAAGTGTTTACCTTTTCGTTTATTTATTTTTTTCTTTACATCTAGATTGTTTGGTTTAAATTTTTATCCAGTCTTAAAGAATTGTAATTAAATATTTACACTTTACTTACTTACTAAATCCCTTATAAAATAAAAAAAGTAAAATATTAAATGCAATAATCTTACTCAATTTATACAGCATTATTAGTTTTCATTATTGATTAGGAATTACAGTACAATAAAAAGTGCTATTACAATGAAAATCACCAACATTCTTCCAAACAGATTTCAGTAATATTGTATTGTAGTGTATTGTATTGTAATATTTGTTGTATTGTATTGTTTTATTCGTTATTGATATTTCTTTATAAACAATGGTTACCATATATAAGATCTGAACTCTCTTTTGAGAATGAATACAATCCGAACACAATTCCTTTAATCTTAAAAATTTACTATTTTTACCAGTTGACATATCCAGTCTTAATGTTTAATGTTAAACATTCTATCAAAAAAGGGATAGCTATATTAAAATACCATTATTGTTTAATTATATAATGTCAGTAACACTAAGTTTCTAAGCTTGCAATCTGATCTTTTACTGCCATATCAATATCCAGGTTTGTATCCAATGTATTTTTGCTATACACATAAGGATTACATGGGATTCCAGATTAAGAAACGTAGTTTTACTTTTCTTTTCAAAGTTAAAAATTAAAAAACCGTATTATTTTTACTAACCTTTCATCTTAGAGAAACAAAGCTTCATTGTGAAATGTTATTTTAAAACACAAAATTGGATTTGGAAGAGTAAATATTTCATAAGTATATTAAAAAAATCTAAAAATACTTTATTTTAATGTAAAACAAAACTTTAAAGCCTGCACATATGGAAAGTTACTGCATTTATGTCATCGTTCTGGAGATGTATAATGTTTTAATCTATTCACAATATCTATTTTTATATAAGTGAGCTCATTAATAACATTAAAAAATCATGAAAACTAGTTCCTCAATATACAGTCTGGTATAACGGTTGCAAATGTGTGGTAGTTCCTGCGATTAACAATTCGAGCAGTATTTTTCAAGGTAACTTCAACAAACACCACGTTGGTACCAGCAGTGACTCTGAAGTTTACAACTCTATTTGTATTCGTGATGGAGTAGAGACTGTATAAACAAGAACTCTGGCAATGTTTTTATTGTGTTTTACAAACTGACGGTCTTTATTCATCAACTTTTAATATTTAGAGTAACCAAAAGCGGACCATTGTTGGCTTTTTCATAGCAAAGTCCTGTATCTAAAGCAAATAACACATTAGTAAAATTTCTATTAAGATATATGCTGGTTGTTTAATTACCTTGATATATGAAGTAAAATTGTATACTAGAGCAAAAATTCAAAAACAAAAACCTGTCCGATAACTTACTGTATTGTCTTTGAGTTACAAATAAACGAAAATGAGTGTTCCCTATTTGAATATCTTCGGTTTTCTAGGTGTGATTATTTCCGCTTCTAATGTGTGTGTGTGTGTATATATATATATATATATATATATATATATATATATATATATATATATATATATATATAAAAGGAGAAATTAAAGATAAGAAAAATAAGAAAAATTAAAGATAAGATTAAGAGATATGCAGACAATATCAGAATGGCTAATTAATAATAAGCTGCTGATTAACGCGACCAATTCAAATTGCATTTTTTTCTTTGACTATGAAAAATCCAAAACTGATCTCTAAAACTGATTTGATATTAGGCGTTATGAACATTTGTGTGCATATCTATGTGAATGTAATACTATTGAAGTTGTAGAATTCCCTAAATATTGTATCAAGGGCTTGATCATAGATCAGAACTTGAAATAAGATTCACACGTAGGCTACTTAAATGGAAAGTTAAAGGAAATTAATTACTCATTGTACCAAATGCGAGAGTTTGTTAGACGAGATCAATTAAATTAGCTATATATTGCATGGTTTGTAAGCACTTTGCGGTATAGTATCTTCCATTATTGAGGAATCTACCCCACCGTGCTACGGTGTAACGTCCAAGTCAGAGATGAAGTCCACAATGTGTATCAAATTAGAAAGGAAGACGAGTCAGTCATTTATTTTCTGAAAAAATATCCAAACTTTTTGTCAATAGTATACGTATAAAGTTTTATTGTATACATAAAGCGTAGCATTTTATTTTATGTGTTCAAATATTAAAACCAGTTTAAAATCAAGCAGGCAACTAGAACAACTAGATCTACACACAACATATACTTTTTAGTACCAAATTTGTAGAAAGAGAAGTGGAGATTTTAGTTACTTGACTCTAAAACTATACAATGAATTGCTGCAAAATTATAGATTGCTTTAGTACAAAGAGAGGAAGCCAAATTAAAAATTAAAACACTCCAATTCGTAAGTTATGTATATATAAAATCAACTAGTAGACCTGCTTGTTTACTGCAAAATGTATATAGATATCTGTGATAAAGGTTCGTTATGGTTGTCTGCTCAGCACATTCGAATCTAGTATGCATTTGTGTTTATTGCTAAAGGCGCATATTGTGCTAGCTGGGCTTCACAGGAATTTCGTGTGTGATTTGAAGGTGCTTCATGAGGCAACCTCGGGGGAACCCGAGGGCCATGAGCCGCCTGGTGGCCTAGTGCAATGCGCGGCTTGAAGATTTAAACCGTAGATGGCGGAAATGCTTAACTGCGTGTTTAGTTTACTTGCGTAACGTTTTTATTATATATTTATTTGCTTTTAGTTTTGAGTTGTCTGGTAAATTATATATGATTTATTGTTGATTCCTGTTACATTTAGTTTGTCATGACTCGATATTATATTTACATTGCATTACTTCTTTTTATATGTAGTATATTGCTCGTTACTCTGTTTATATTTTATTGCTCGTTATAGGATATATACGTAACTTAAAATGTTACGAATCAGTTAATATAAATTTAAACGTCATTCATCAGTCACTTAAGATATAAGGTCATAAGTATAAAAGAGTTTCCATATAGTATGAATGGAATGTGTACAGCTAGGGACTTTCACAAGACTATCAGAAATTAATGATTCTGAAACAACGGACTTTTTTGGATATATTTAAAGAAAGTATGAATTTTGTCCGCGCACGCACTCTTGTGGTGATTGGGGACTTTACTTCTCCTGTCTTATGGATCGAATAAGGATTTTTTGACTTTCAATACTTGTTTATATTACCAACAATGAGTTCGATGATGTGAATGTCACTTCATGAGATTTGTTTCTGCACTAGTTAATATTTTCAAACCAGTCTGATAGACTATCACAAGAAAATAGCAGAATAAAGATATTTACAAACAACCCCACAACAATTATAAAAGATATTAAAATGGGATACATTAATACATGTATACCGAAATAAAAATAATAACAAAGTTAAAGTTAATGTTGAAAGCTAGGGACAGAATTTGACTTCAGCACACTCTTGGATTGTAGTACCCTTCCTAACTCACTCATATACATATAAAATGTATACAATGCAATCTAACTCTATGAACAAGAACTGAAGGTATGATGTAGTAAGATATCTTAATGAAGACTATCTACAAATATTCCATTAAAGTTATATCCTGTATGGATAAGTATAATTTCTATGATGGTGCAAGTCTAATCATGGAATTTGACTGTCCGTTATTGAAGCCTGTAACTTAGTAGGCTGACACAATTTGTTTATTATCTGCCAGGCGGATGTAGAAATTTATTCTCTATATGTCTGTATGACTATCTGATCATAGGACAATCACGAGCAAGAAATATGCTATAGACTTGAACTTATAGCAACCATAGTGAAGCCTGTTACGCGACGCTTGGTGTGGCGTATTCCTACCTCGTTAGTAGTAACAATATGATTTACTATATCAGACTATAAATATTAACTTATTCATGTCGTACATCCTAATCATAATAGTATTACAGCTGCTAAAGTTCTTTACTTCTTTTCTTCGAATTCACGCGTCAATTTGTCAGCCGATTCTACGAAAATATTACATTAACTTTTTTAGGGCCTCTTGGTTCTCTCACTTTCAACAAATAGTACTCTAATCTACCTTCGAAGGTAAACACTCCTATTATAGGAAACATTAGTTATGCCTAGTGTATAGTGGAATTTAGTATCGTTAAAATTTCAGTATAATATAGTTGCTTTGAAACAAATTGATGTTCTGTTTTCATGAAAATATACGTTTGTAATAATTATTCCATGTGCAGTTGTAGAAAAATCAATTAATATCTGTGACAGGTAATCATCGTGATTGATCTGGACCAGTGACTCAATCAATCCTGTACCAGTCAAATAATAGATCTCCCTGGTGTATTTGAGATCTAATTATACTACCACTCCAACTTCGATGTTAAATTTAATTTGAATATGACCAAAGAAGTAAAAGATATCTAAAATAATAATTTGAATAATTACTTTATCTAAGAAATAAAAAGCACTACCCCGGGTAAAGTAAAAAATCCAATATCGCTACAAGGCTTCTACATCGAAGGTTTGAAACAAAAGAACTAATCAGTGTTAGTTTCTTTGATAAAGCAAAGCGGCTGATTGGAACTTCTAGAACTTTCTGTACTTTAATCCTAGATGTTTCTACTACAGTAGTAACACCAACAGTTCAGTAAATTTTGAAATACTTTGAACATTAAAACTTAAGAGTCGTACTGACCTCAATACATTTCGTAAGAGATACTACATTTAATATCGTAAATATACTACATTAGCAATTCGATTTATATATTAATAGGTAGACCCTCAAATCTAAATATTTGCTAAAAGGCAGCATGAGTGTATATTTTAAAAGCTTTTCTTTAAAAATATCCTAATTAAACTGAATACAAATAATTTTACATCGATATCGGATATTCAGAACTTTTAATTTATTTATCCTGAATCCAACGTAAAAATGATTAAGTTATGGCATCTTTTAATTGCAGTATTTAAAGCTAATCGGATTCCAAATTCAATTTCAGCACAGTAATATTAATGACACTTTCAGATCACTAATGTTTTCGTTCTCTTGAGTTTAAAAACATTATTAAACATAAATGTATTAGACCCGTTCCTACTAACATAGTCATAGTTTAATTTAATCCTCGAATAGACTGAGTCTTTCGGTTGATTATAATGATAACCTTTTCTCAATTACATTGGGCCTTATTGTACATCCACTCACAAAATAAATTACAAAAAATCAGATTTTAATACAATTTTTACTGAAGAATCGTCAACACCCATAATTAACTTTTGGAAAGATAAATTAAATTTAACAATGTTAAACGATGCAAACATAAGTACATGATAGTAATGAAACAAGATTTTATTCCACTAATGTATTTTTTATTAAAAAATGTATTTTTAGAATTTAATGACAATGTAAATGAAGTAATTATTTCGGTAAATCAACATTGTAGTAAACTTTATACTGACTAAATTATAGAAACTAATACAAGCCATAGTAATAAAAGTGTATATTTATTACTTAAGTATTTTGTAGCCAGTGATAATTATAACTAAATGTAAAAAATTTCATAACATATGTATAAAATTAATCTAAAATATTAAACATGTGCATTTTAAAGAATTAAGTGTCTCATATTATTCTAAAATATAAAAATAACTATTTATTAATACTCAAATGTATTTTACCAAGATATATGTTCTCAATCCGTTATAAGAAGTAGTTACTTCTGTCGGTCAGTCCCGTGACTGCGTTTCCATTTTTTTAACCTCTCGTAGCCACAGTCTGTCTGAACTTTGTGAACTTTGGAACACACGTGCCTTGTGCTCTAAGTAGGGAAAAAGCCTTTACAACGAATATCAACTACTTATACGGTTTCAAATGAAGTTATAAACCTTAGAATAACTATTCTTTGGGTTTTCTAACTTCCAGATTTTTTTATAAAAATAAGATTGTCATAAGACTGGTATGTTAAAAAACGTGAGTTAAAAAATAAATAGAATTTTCTTGAGTATGAAACATCAATAAGAGGTTAAGTGAGATTATAACCCTGAGTGGAGTGATGGAATTTGACACATTCATACCTTATGCTCTCAACAGAAAAAGTAACCCTTTTTTAAGATCAATTATAAATTAGGGTCTCAACTACCAAAAAATATATACCTAATAACAACCTTTTCACTAACCAACATCATGACCCAAAAATATTGATATTTATATAAAGCTCATATTATTTTAAAACTAAACTCGAGATTGAAATGACCTGTGCTAATCAGTTTTTTTTAGTAGTGTTCTTACACCATTCAACAAAAAGTAAACGCTTATGACGTGCCTGTTGTTGAATATAAAATCACGTGCAAAGCTGTTAGTTGTTATATAAATATTGAAAACTTATACCTGTTTTTGGTGGAGTAGATTACTGATAGAATAAATACTCCAAGACTTTTCATCATGAACAATCACTATGTATCAGTATAATAATTGTCTTTTTTTACTTCTATGTACTCTACCAATTGGAACAGCTTAACCAGTAGCCTTAGTACCTGATAAAAACCTGATAATAGAGAAAAGTAATAATTTGTGTTTTGGTGTCATATAATTTTCAAAAACACATAATTATTTTCAAACGCAGAATATGAAGAAACTAGTATGTACTTTTAGAACTATGTTTGAGGGAACTCTATGGAAAATTCTATTATGTCGAAAACATAGGTAATACTTTAGAACAAATAAATTAACATTTTTCAACAAATACAAATTGTTGCTTCAATTATTGCTTTCAGATGGTAATACAAACAGACACTAAAAAGGTATTATTTTATTGCATATACTATAACCAATTATGAAGTAAACGCTGCCTCTGCTGTAAGTTAAGCAGAGTCTCTGTCTATCGTCACAATAACGGTTTAGCTAATTGAGCTTGATAATTAGGATTATGCTTAAAATTGTTTCTTCGCACCAGAATGACTACTTGACTTAATGACGTTATCTCGAAGGAAATTAGACTTATCGGTCAAAACTGGGATCTAATACATATTGATGGGATACATGCAGAAGAAATAGGTTTATTCTGTCTTGAAACATTAATTAGAAACGATTAGAAAGTGTAGCTTCCATAAAGGGGAGCAAATTGATGAGAATGTCTGGTTCGAAACTGGACAGTGCTGCTTTGTGTTTAATTAGATACGAAAACGAAACAATTACACTACAGATTTTAACACTTTGTGAGCATTGTAATTGGACCTTGTAGTGTAAAATTATATAAGAATCACATATGTGTGATTACTTTCCACAAGATCTATTGATTTTTAATTAAAGCAAGCAATTTAAATATCACTTTAACATTGTTATAAGTTTGTCCAACTTGTACTTTTATTTACTGAGACAAACAACATGTTTTGACAGAGATTGTATTTTATGCGCTCTAGGGTTTAAAAAATTTTTCACGCAGCCTCGTGGGTAATTTTGGATTTTTACTCGATAATATATGCCTTATTTTGACATTAAGTTATCTGTATTGGTTAGTTTCCAAATGAGCATACGACATAGCTGAATAAATTACAATGTGATTTTAGTACACCTTGTTAAATAATGTTGATGTTTCATTTCTTCATACTAGTGTAGCTGTTTTGAAGTTTTGAATTAGAACTAGTTATAGGAGAATTAGTTATAGGGATTTCGCGTATGGAGTTTGACTCTTCTCGCTTGACACTGTTTAGACAATGTTAACGTAATGTCTAGAAATTAGATCCCAGGAGAATAAAACACCTAAGTCTGAAGTAATTGTGTGTATTAGTATTTAAATTTACTTGACATTGTTCTAGTAAACTGTTGGAATATATCTCAAATCAGTGTTTAGTTACAAAGGCATGTTGTATAACCTACTTATCCGTACGGGAGCTACTATGAAGTGATACATGTTATTCAAACCCTAAGCTACGATTGAAATACATTCACAAGAACTCCGGTTTCGTCCAGGCAAATATACAATATTTTGTACTATGTGTAAATGTTAGCTCAAAATATTTAACTATACTTTTTCTACTTAATTTGACGTTTTCAAACATAAGGTTATTCTTGGACATGTTCCTCGGCAGCAAGATGGTCAGCTATAAGGTTTATACGGGAGATAAAAAATTAATACGCGTGACAATTAAGTTATTAATCCGCCATGAAGTTATTGCCAAGGACATCGGATATAACTTGTATTAACCAGAAACGAGTAACAGGGTTGGGAAGATACGGGTATGTATTATATAAAACACAACTAAATAATGGTACAATAAACACCATTCATCCCGATTCACTCGAAAAGTACTGAGGATGTTTTCTTACTTTGATATGAACAGTAATTCAGTAAATACGTCATGTAATAGAGGATTAAATTGTAATATTTTAAGGTTTTAAAATACTCATATAGTTTATTTTATTTCTTAAAAATTTATAAAGGAATAATTTTGGTAAAAATACTAAACTGTTCTCAATACAACTGTTTCGTCCTTCTCTTTAATAAATATAAACTTTTAGAATGCATGACTGAACCAATAAAACGTGTAATGGATTGAGCCCGTTTAAGTAGTGTACATATGCTTTGAAGGGTCTTTGATGACACACAAACCTCTTGGCTTCCATTAAGTCTTAAGTGACAATTCAATCTGGTGACACTTTGGTATACCTGTTACTAGGTAGCTGTTTGCCTACTAGAGTGGGTTGGTGCTAATATTTATGCACAGGACATTCAATACCTTATCTGTGTTAAACTAACATGTGGTATTGCCACCCTATATATAGTCCTTGTGTTCATTATTATAAATGTAATCTTTAGTTTTTAAAATGTGTTTCAAGGAATTGAGTTTACGAAGTCCTCAAGAATGAACAGTCAAACACATATTATTAACAGTCAATAATGAATATAACATAAATTATATCCAGTGCTGGTTTTAAAACTTATATTGGTAATTCAATTTAATAGGCTACATATAATTAAAATCAGTAAAAACCACATTGCGGTGTATTTTTAAACTAGAATTATTTTGTTTAAATGCTTAATGCATCAAATACTTTAAACCCAATTACAAAGAAAAAGTATACTTGATTTTAAGAGAGGAGTTTTATAAAGTCTAGACAAACATATTGAATTTAAAGGGAGAGGAGAGAAGTTTGTCAGATTTGTTCGTACTGCCCCATGAGATCAGCTGACTTATACTCAACTTTGCTCTTTTGACAATCCTCTTTGCAAACTTTTTCGGTGCTCACTCCTGTTTCATGTCCCTTATTGTTAACATAAGCTTTACATTTTTGAAAAATGTGGCGTAAGCGTGAAAATAAAAGAGTTATCTTGGAAATTCATTTTTAAATAAGATGATATCACGTAATACATGCCAGTTCAGCATTTACAATAAATTAAAGGTCAACCGCCCTTTATGTAGTGAATCATTATCTGCTCATTACAGTCTTCTTATTTTCAGCAAGGACTTGAAAAGGGACAAGATATTAACTAAAATTAGAATTAAAATTATTATAGGAATCTTTAGAGTTGAAGTTGGTCTAAAACTGTCGTTTACAATGTAATAAATTGTTCCTAATTTATTTACTTCGTTACTGTCAGCATGACTTTCTGCTAGCAACGCATGCTTGGACACAGAACTATATTATATAGGTAAAAAAAGTCTGCTACGAAGACTTCCTACGTAAATTTAAGTAATACGTATTATTGTGTTAAACGTATTTTTTCTGTGCACTAGATAAAACAACCCTAAATATAACAAGAAGGTACTTTAATTTTAATGTCGCGAAAACATTTCTTTATCAAAGGTCATGGTCGTACTAATGTGCTGGATAAACATTTGAATACTATTTAAGTACATTGATATGATCTCGGGCAAAAACTACCCATTACCTCAGTTCCATATGGTGTTTATTTAACTTATGAATATGATTATTATGCTGAATAATTATCACGTTTGGTCATACCATTGGAATCTTGATACTTAATATAGAATGCTTTCTCAAATTACTCTAAAACCTGTTTGTTAACGAGCAGTTCATTAATTTGGACTTAAAATAACAATCCTTGTATTTGTTAGATATTTAAGTTTAATTTTCAAAAGCTTGTAAAAGTTTTTTAAAGAAAGAAATTTCTTATAGAATTCAAATAAAATAAAATTTATAATTTAATTCAAAATGAAGTGTACTTTTCTCCATTATAAACGAGGCTAAATAAAACTGAACTAAACAATTCCTAAAGATTCTCCGTACCACTTATGTCACAACCTGTTACTGTTGGTACAGAATCAAAGTTCAAACTTTAACCTAACTATGCTTCACCCCAAATCTTTGTTAAAAGCATTATATATTAATGGATAAAAATTATTTTGACTGTTGACTACTAACTTTTTATTACCAGTAATTTTTAAATAATATTAAAATGGAAAAATATACTATGACGTCTACTTGCAACGAAATGTAATCTCTTGAAAACTTGTGTTAAATATAACGTTATTTCAAATCTTCTTATTTGCCTGTTGTATAAACATTAGTACAATATTCCTGTAAAAGAAATCTACTATTATTAAACAGGAAATCTCCCATTTGAAAATCGTGATTCAACTATAAAAAAGCTATTTACGTATAATCCCTCGCAGATGGGTAAATTAACTAATAAGAAGAAAACCACCAATTACATTAACCACAAAATAATATAAAAAAGGACGCAGAGAATCGCGTGTCGTAGCTATTTAAACCTCATCTGGAAGGTTAATAACTAAATAACTAATAAACCAGCTAACTAAAAACTAAGCCTTTGATTAGCCTCCAACTATCCAATCACAAGGTCAGAGTGGCCAAAGTAATCTTCAAAGTAACTACCCCTATTGCAATCACGTTATAATCTAAGGAATCCTCCTTTGGGGGCATTCTTCCGCTAGCGGCGACATCCTCCTGCTACAAAAAAAGGCTGTTAGGGTGATAGCCATTGCTGGCCACCTGGATTACTGTAGGCCCATCTTTAAGCATCTGGAAATTCTCACAGTGCATGGCCAGTATGTCCTTGACTCTCTCCTTTACATACGGGACAACATAGATTCATTTGACAGAAGGAGCCAGGTGCATGATCACCGCACTCGTGGGGCCTGCCAGCTGGATGTGCCTCGATGTAGGCTCGCTGTGACTCAGAGGAGCTTCCCTACTTCAGCTCTTAAACTTTTTAACACCCTGCCGGAGTACGTGTGAAATCTTGAGCTTGGGAAGTTCAAGAAACATCTGAGGGACTGTTTGGTGGAGAGGCCAATTTATTACCTAAAAGAATTGGACAGTGGGGTTTTTCTGCATCCACCGCCATTGTGATTTGTGATTTTTATATAGTTTTGTGATTTTAATTTGTATATAGGTTTTGTGAAACGACGCAGTCAATCCGGTTCTACCGGTCAACGACGGAGCTACCAAGTAACAAGTAGAAAGTAAGTAATCTAGACTAACAGAAAAACTTCCTAATCACACTGTATCATCCTACATCCGCTGACCCTATCTCGAGCCGTTACAAATTTATGTATACTTTGACATCACTAATACTAAAACTCCAAAATATTGTTCCATATATTTTCTCCCATAAATATTTAATAAATGTAAAATTGCGTATGTAACAAATGCTACAGGTTGAATTCAAATTTACCTACAAACATTTTATATAAATATTTTATCACAAGCAAAGAGTAAAGTACAAAAAGTGCATAGCAATACATGTCTGTATATTCATATGTATATATATATATATATCTTTATATATATATATATATATATATATATATATATATATCTTTATATATATTTATATGTATATATATTTTCTTGTGTGCGTGTGTATGGGGCTGAACTCCTCCTAAACGGGTGGACCGATTTTTAATGAAACTTTTTGTGTGTCTTCAGGTGGATCCGAGACTGGTTTAGATTCACAATTCGGTCCAATTTAAATAGTTTATTTAATTAATTTTTTAATAATAAATTGTTGTTGATGTTGGAGTGTTTTACATTGGATCCGCCAGACTGCGCTACGACACGTACTACAAAGTGAACTATTACTTAAAAGGTGTTAATACTTTAACTGAAGCTCATCAAAGAGGCAGAAACATGTGTTCACTTAAAATTTAGAAAATTTTTATTGTTAAGTGCTTGATCAGTAGTGTAATGCAGATTGCAAAGATGAAGTTTCACTAATTTTTCTACGTAAACATTATAATATTACAACACAGCCATAATGTTTTTCTATTTTAATTCCAGGTACTCCCGACAGTTTGTGCTGCTATCAAATTTGTGTGTTGTTTTGTAACATTCTGTAATTATTGTGTGAGTGCTAATTGTAATAATACATTAATAGAGATTGAAGATGTTTGAAGTGCATAAAAAACTATAGTTATTTATTAAAGTTATTGAACTCATTTTGCAAATTTATTGCAGTGAGTATATTGGTCGCATAACCTCAAATAACCTAAGTAGCATACAAATCAAAAGGTTGTGTTTCTATGTGTGAATATTGTTAACAGTTTACATAATCAAGTTTTTAAACTAATTGGATTTAAAATAATTTGTTGTAATTTACATTTTTTTAATCTGCAGTCAGAATGGGTCACATAAGTTCAAATTAAGTAGCATACAAATCACATGTGTAAATAACTACTTATTGTTAATAGTGTAGGAACTGGTTTTAAATTACATTCTGTTAGCCAGTTCCGATAGGGATACTGTAATTTTAAATTACTAATTTTATAACAGGTATATTTTTTTAATTTACAACTTAATTTATCGTAATGCCATTGAATGTACAATAATTTTTTGTTAATTCTTCAGGAGTGCACATAAACAAATTAGATGGTTTACGATAGGGCTGAAGTAAATAAGAGGCCTCCATCACAATCGAATTATTGATATTTCTGAAAAGCCTATCCAAACTACTATCCGAATTGGATTACTGTTATTTAAAGGCTGAAGTGTAATAAGCGGCCACCATCACAATCGAATTATTTATATTTCTCAATAGCCTATCTAAACTACCGAATTTCATTATAGTTATTTAAAATTACAGTATAGTATTGGAACTGGATCCGAATTAGATTATAGTTATTTAAAGGCTGAAGTATAATAAGCGGCTACCATCACAATTAAATTATTGATATTTCTGAATAACCTATCTAAACTACTAAAATGACAATCCGAATTAGATTATAGTTGTTTTAAGGCTGAAGTATAATAAGCAGCCACCATCACAATCGAATTATTGATATTTTTGAATAGCCTATCTAAACTACCGAGTTTCATTATAGTTATTTAAAATTACAGTATAGTATCAGAACTGGCCAACAGAATTTAATTTAAAACCAATTCCTACACTATTAACAATTCACACATGTGATTTGTATGCTACTTAATTTGAACTTATCTGACCAATTTTGACTGCAGATTAAAAATGTCAATTACAACAAATTATTTAAAAAAAAACTTGATTATCTAAACTGTTAACAATAGTTATAAATTTGCAAAATAAGTTCAATAACTTCAATAAATTAAATATAGTTTTTTATATACTTCAAACATCTTCAATCTCGATTAATGTAATATTACAATTAATACTCACACAATAATTACACTATGTTACAAAGCAACACACAAATTTGATGGCAGCACAAACTGTCAGTAAAACCTAGAATTAAAGTAGAAAAACATTTGAAACTGCGATCATAGCACATTCTGCTGGATCCAATGTAAAACATTCCAAGATGGTCCAACCGTTTAGGAGGAGTTCAGCTCCACACACACGCACACAACAAATATATACTTCAGCCCAATAGGGAATACTTATTTAGTATTTTAGATAAATTAAATTCTGTTGGCCAGGTCCGATACTATACTGTAATTTTAAATACCTATAATGAAATTCGGTAGTTTACATAGACTAATCAGAAATATCAATAATTTGATTGTAATGGTGGCCGCTTATTATACTTCAGCCTTTAAATAACTATAATCTTATTCGGATCCAGTTCCGATAATATACGTACTCTAATTTTAAATAACTATAATTAAATTCGGTAGTTTAGATAGCCTATTCAGAAATATCAATGATTCGATTGTTATGGAGGCCACTTATTATACTTCAGCCCTATCGGAAAACCATATAATTTGTTTGTGTATACTCCTGAAGGATGAACAAAAAATATTGTACATCCAATGGCATTACGATAAATTAAGTTGTAAATTGAAAAAATATACCAGTTATAAAATAGTTAGTTTAAACTTTTTTACCTTCAGATTAAATAAGTTTAAGTTTTCATTTAAAACATCCTCTACATTTCACTTCACTCATGTTATACTCAAACACTCTCGGTTGTTCGAAGTGTGATTAAATGTAGCCTACATGTAATGAAGTTAGATATTGTAATAACTTTTTAATAGACATTTTTATCAAAACAGCCCAGATTGTTACAGATTAATCAAAGCTTAAAATTTTCGAATTAAAGATGTGTATACAGGACAACGTATGTCGGGTCTGCTAGTATATATATATATATATATATATATATATATATATATATATATATATATATGTGTGTGTGTGTGTGTGTGTGTGTGTGTGTGTGTGTGTGTGTGTGTGTGTGTGTGTGTGTGTGTGTGTGTGTGTGTGTGTGTGTGTGTGTGTGTGTGTGTGTGTGTGTGTGTGTGTGTGTGTGTGTGTGTGTATCTAGTTTGACGTTAATACATGACCCATTGAATGTAGAGCAATGTTCAGGGGACTGTGACTGGGTCTCTGACATTTATTGTTTATGAATTATATCTCAGGGAAGCTTACATTGTTCTCTGTGATTTATGTGTATGTAGTTTCGAATTCAATGCAATTGTAACATAGTTATATCAATGTAATATTGAAGCCTGTATGACAGCTAACAAAAACATGATCCATAATTACGATAATCGCACTTTCAAAGATGGATGCTTTTTGTTATCAATGTTAAAATTTATATCATGTGTGCAAGCAATCACTAAAGTTTTTGATATTTTAAGTACGGTAAACATTCTTAGTCATAACTTTTTAATACCAGCACAAATGTTTGAGAGTAATGAGGTTTTTTGCAGTACATAAGTGTAGGCTTGATAGTTATATCGTTTAATCGTGTATATAGTATCTGATAACAGATATTACCTAATATAAAAGTTTTAATTAGGGTCTCTCTTTATCGCACTCCTAATGCTTTATTACTTAATTGAACCATCAAACAGACAAAAACCCCTAAATATTTGTAATATTTTCCTCATTAATAAAAAAGAACTTTTGACTAATAATTCCACACAGTAATTGTTCCATCTGGTACCTAAAGCATTCAGATTGAACCCCGCAGTGTAGAAGTAACCAGTCTCTAAGAGACACTTGTCTCCACATCGTTGAAAATCGGGCTGCAAAATAAGTATCTAATGTTTCCATTTAAAAGGCGTAATTGACACTGAAGCTTCAGAAAGATCTCGGGCACATTTGTCTCCCATAATTGAGGAGATTCCAGCCTATTGGAGCTGCCGATTCCTTTGCAAGCTGTCTTGAAACTACTTTACTGCAGAAGATGTATTATAAACACCAACGAAAAATGCGAGGATTTAAGTTCGGTTATAGATGTTCAACTATCGATATTATTACCTTATACATAGACAATTTTTCATCTTACTTATTTACCGTCAGACCACATCGTAACTGTAATTTCATATCATGACGTGGAAGTAGTCTTACGCCGCTTTATCATTCTTAGTTTTCTGCTGGCATTAAAACACTCATTTCCATTTGTGCAATATTTTGTTTGTTTTATTTATTGCATTTATCGTTGAAATTACTACCGTCTCAATTACTTTGAATTAATTTTTGTCATACACTGTAAAATGTACTATATTTCATATCTTTTACTATATAAAAACATTTACTACGCGCTGCAAAACATTACAACTGTCAAAAGGAATACGTCAGTCATTTATAATTTAGGAGCCTTATCATAATATACTACCTCTTTGAGTTCGCCAGTGTACGGAAAGGGCCAATCTACAAAGGATTAACCTTCTATATTTCGCATCGCTCCAGGACACGACGATAGCATGAAGACATATGTCAACATTCGCCCTTTGAATGCCTTCAATTTCACTTTGCAAGCTGACAGCCTCTGTCATTAACTATATACAATGAGACCCGTCCTATCATCCCCTACGGCAACAAATGACGTTGCTAGGATCACCGCTTTGCAGAGATGTCACACACAATACATCCTGTGGAACAGCAAGTAGCTGTAGAAAGTTATTTTTCATTTTGTATTTACATTATATTTACCTTCCACGTACAGAGTCTTTGATTAAGGAATAGATCCTTAATATCTAATTCGGTTTGTAAATATTTGGTATTTATTTTGCTTTTTATACTTTCAAGAATATTAAAAGAGCTTAGAGTTAGTCTCAAAAATATTTGTATTTGTGAATTTAAAAATGCTCCAGGTGTGTCTGTGGTTTCATTGTTAATTTTATGGGGGTATATTTGTTTAGTTAAAACCAGCAGATTACTTATAGACACGTGAAGCTCAGGCAGTTAATCTCTTCATTACCGTATAGAGAAAAACTTGTAATGATTAAGATAAAAAGCTATTCTGGTGTTACACCTAAACAAATATTTTCAAATATATTTCATTTTTTAAGGAAGGAATATGTTTAGTTCTAACAATTAGCAAAGATTTTAAGAGACTGGAATCACGATGCAGGTAATAAATTTAATTTCAAGAAATTTACTTGTTACAGTTTTAAAACAAAAAATTTAGCAATGAACATTCATGTTACCTTTTAACAACATATTTAGATTTCAGGTTCTGCAATTTAATATTTAACTGGATTTTTTAATGTACCAAAAACTTATAACTATCGAATAATATGAGATATTGTTTTCATATAGCGTCTTGATATCTCTTGTGAATTTAATTGTAATATGTACTACTTTTCAATATGGAAGTTTTAATGTCTAAAAGTATTTAAACTTTTAGTGTCACTTCTATAGAACCAACATCTAAGATTAAGGGACAGAAAGCTCTAAAAGAACCAATCAGCAACCCCGTTTTCTCAAAGAATCTAACACTGATTAGTTCTTTTGTTTCAATACTTCGATGTAGAAGCCTTGTAGCTTTGTTGGTTGTTTTTCATTTTACGTGGGGTAGTTTTTGTAATTCTTAAATCCCTTACAAACTTAAAACATGTAATACTTCATAAATTTCCTATTTTACTTCTATGATTATAATCAATAGAATTTAACATTGAAGTTGGATTAGTGGTAAAATGAGATCTCAGATACTGTAGGGAAATAAATCATTTAACTGGTACGGATTGTTTGCTTCATTGGTTCAGATAGAATATCTCTTACATATATTTATTATTTTTCCATAACTACACATTGATTCTTTGTTCAGGTTGTACATTTTCACGAAAAAAAGAAGAAGGACAGTTCTTTTGAACTAACTAAACTTTACTGATTTTTAACGACAGTATAGTTCAGTTAATTTTAAATACTTTTAGGCATTAAAACTTCTATATACTAGGTGCAACTAAATTTTATAACGTAATTGAAATTTTATACTTCAAAAGTACATTTGTGTCTAATCCGCCGAAAGTAATGGAACCAAGGTAATTTGAATAAACGAAAAGTCAGTTCATATGGAATAATAAATGAGTACCTTCTACTGTGAACACGTTTAGTAAGTATAAATTACGCTCGCCTATATAGCTATGATACTATATTGGAGATACAGTAGGCTTTAATTTCATGTCAATTTTATTGTAAGATAATAATTATTTATTTATATAAGTAAAAGAATAATTATTATTTTATTATTCAGAATAAGTTGGATACAGGAGCTATGATTAATCACGGTTCATATAATCGGTCCAGTGTATATCAATAACGAAGAAGCGAAGCTGTAATTAAATACTAGAAGTTACCTTCGGTTTCAAAATTAAATGGATTCTTCTACGCTTGTATTGGTTGTTCTTCCTCTATCCCGTTTTTATACAAAAAGGTTTAACTTTTTTACTTCGGAGGGGCGCAAAAAGTGACATTTATTTCCTACATTCATACATAATTGAAGTATATGACTTGCAGTAGAGAATAGGGACAAAGTTAAGAGATTACATTTCTTTAGATTTTGTTATTTTAGATTATATTATATTGTGTAAAAAAAAAGAAAAGGTCCTTTTACGCCTATCGACATAAAAAAGAGATTGGATAAATACAGTCACTTCGTAGAACACAATAAAATAAGAGCCAGCCAGAGTTCTTGTTTATACACTCTACTACATCACGGATACAAATAGAGCTGTAAACTGCAGAGCCGCTGCTGCTGCCAACGTGGTGTTTGTTAAAGGCAGCTTGAAAAATACTGCTCGAATTGTTAATCGCAGGAAACCAACACACATTTACAACCGTGTCAACAACATTTCTATTTGAAGAACTCGTATTCATAATTTAAAAATGTTATGAATGCATTCACTTAGTTTATGAATAGACCATTACAATAGCCACACATTAACTTCTCCGAAACGATGATGTATTTGGTGTTTCTAAACATGCAGATTCCAAAGTTTTGGTTTTAATTTACAATAAAATATTTTTAAATACGTGTATAAAATATTTACTCTTCCGACTTATATTTTTCTATTGACATTAAAATTTCACTTTTTAAGCTTTAATTTATTCGAAGGTTTGTAAAAGGGAACACGATTTTTTTATATTTACAATTGCAAAACATCTACACATCGTTTCTTCATCGGCAATACGATTTGTCCCTCAGGTTGATAGCAAAACGACTGATTACAAACCATTATACTGATATGATAGGGAAATACCAGATTGGAGACTTCGAAACGTAGTTACTGGCTTTGTTTCACTTAACGATTATGTACACGAGACATCTGATAGAACGTTGATATTGAATTCAAACTGGGCTTGGTAATGTTTGTAACCAGTAAAAATAATTATTTTAATACTACAGGAATTGTTAGATGCCCAACAAATAATAAATGCCACTAAGTGCTATCAGCACTTAAACTGAAAGTCTACGAATAATGGTAAAAACGAAAGCAAGATAATATAAAATAGTTTTGAAAGCATGAAGAAGAACTGCACCTACATGTAAAACACATTATCTTACGATCCGGAGTATACATTTATTTATTTAGTTCTAACGTGTTGTATCGGAATTTCGACAGCAGTTTGAAGCTAAACTAGTATTTTTATTTTATTTAAGACATAAACTTAAAAAGGATTCACCCAATAATCATTGTAAGATGCATACATAAGTATAAATAGTGTAAATTTCATGGTTATACAAGAGATGGTCTCACCTGCTCGACTTGACTTCTCAAACGGTGACGTGGAGTTATCAGTATAGTCTGTCTTTGCTAAGGATCCAGATCTAATTATCAGCTACATCGTTTTGTCTCTCACACACACACATTACACTTATTATTTTTTTACTTTGGTGTTACAATGCTTTTAGTTATTCAATAACTTAAAGTGTATTAGTTTTTATTTTTCAAATTTTTTCAAAGTATTATATACATTGAATTAGTGTTCATTGATATAATTTATTCTTTGAATAGCTTTATTTTATTTGTTGATATTTTATAAATTTTCATCTGCAAAAAGCTTTATTCTGGAAGAGTGTAATACCGAAAATACATATTCGTGATATATATTGCGAAACCTATTCTGTAGTGGAGATATGGTCTGGCGTTTCGTAGAAAGGAATTGCTAAACTTAAGTCAAAAACAATAACGTAAAGACAATTATACATTCTTCTAGAGCGACTCACAATGTTTTTTACCCCATTACCATCGGCAGACTGTCAATCCGCCTCGTCGAGCAAACTTATTTCACCCGCAACTCCCGCGACCAAGAACTTCCCGCACTAGACCGCAGCTACGGTCTTCTCTGCTGCCACTACAGATGCTTTGTCGCCGTCGGACCAGCAAATTATCTTCTTTTACGCTGCACCGAAAAATAAAGAGAAAAATTTCGGGTGAAGATGCAGATAGTGCTCGTTCACTCTATCGAATCTAATCAAATTCTAATAATTGAATTCTTCAATATACCAGAGAAATATTACTTCACCGATCTTCCAAGACTTTCCGAGGTTCAAACCACGAAAAAGGCATCAGCCACGCACTAGACGACCTGGAGAGGATTCAAAGCAAAATTATGTAGCTTGAAGTTCATTTTAAACGGCCATCCCAGCTATCCTCAAAAAAGAGTCAGCGAAAATTATTCAAAATCTAAGGTGCATGAAAGATGAGAACCATAAATTAAAAATAATAGAACACACCAACCACCCACCATGCTGATTAGCCTACCTGCTATAACAAAATCTGTATGCAACACTCCCAGGTCGCTCATGAAGACCAGAGTTGGATGGAAAAACCTTTTGTAACCGTCTTAAGGAATAAAAGGCAAAAAAATCAAAGCCATAGGCAGAAAGAATATAAATGGTTCACTACAGACATTTATTTCTAAGAGTATAAATGCAATCATATTTGCGTGAAACACTTAAACAAATATTTTAAAACTTATTTTCCCAACAGCTATAAAAGAATCTATAGATAAGTATTTTGGGCTGATGAAGCGTGTGATGTATCTAAAGAAATTTTGATCTCAAAAGATATTTCTAAAAAACTTATAATATCATTAACAAAAACCACTCATCATAAATGTATTCAAACTAAAATTTAGGACCGAATTTTGAATGATGGGACTATGGTTTTGAGTTCTACAGGTTATTTGCAACTCTTGCTTCTGAACAAGGTTCATGCCCATCGGCTCCACAAGCAAACCCCACGCGGAGACATAGCAAAACTCCTTCAATGACCCTGGCTCTAGTCTGGGAAGGAAAACTCGATTCTAAGTATACGTTATGATTGAATCATTAAACACATAACACCGAATATATAAGTTATTCTATAATTGATGTTTCTTTCATTTCCTTCTATAGTTTAGATATATTCGGCATAAATAAACCTAGTCGAGTTGTTCTAACCTGAATACTCAAATACATTTTTCGTAAACACGCAATTTTCTAAAATAATTACGTCTTAATCAGATGTTTCTTCAAATTAAACTTGTATACGTGTGTTCTTTGATACATATATATCCTGAATTCATTATCTATTAAAATCCAATTTACTATAAATACTTTAATTTCTTGACCTAAATTTGCTCAGTATTGTTTCAAGAAAGGGAGTATTTTTTATGTAATTATATTTACAAACTGTTTACAGCCTTCTAATTTTACTTTTGATATTACTTATATATCTGTAGCGACATAACTGTATACTTCAGTTCCAAATTTTAAAAGTTCATATTACTTCTATTACATATATCGGTTGTCATCAGATGGATCATTTGAACCTCCATTGTAATTGGTACAATATGAGTCGATTTCATCTATTTAAAATTATATTTTTAAATTCACGGTAATTTGAAGTTTTGAAAACTATAATTTTACTATAACTCAAAGAATTATAATAACTTGCAAACTCATTATTTTTTATTCTCGCTATTTTTTTAAATAAGAATAAAAATATATGTATAAATTACTGTATAAATATAACAATGAGTGAACATGCAGTGTCTTATAAATTGTATAATTGTGGATTTCTGAAATTGACATCGACAAACACCCTACATTAAAGCATCGTTATTGATATAATACTCATACAGAAGGATTTCACATAACGTGATATATACCATTTAGACCGTAACACACTTAAAGTATAATAAATATTTCGTTATATTGTAATGAACGATAATTCACCAAAGATAAAACATAATATACAACAAAATCACCTTACATCAATTTATACCTAATACGGTTTAAAAATTTCGTGTTCTTAACATTATAAAAAATTATATTAAGACTGATTATGCTTAAAGCACTAAAGTTTTTTCAACGCCCTCCTCTGTATAATAAATAGAAATTATAAGAACGCATGAGTGATCCAATAAATCGTGTAATGGATTGAACCCGTTTAAGTGGTGAACATATGCTTTGAAGGGTCCTTGATGACACACAAACCTCTTAGTTCCATTAAATCTGAAGTGACAATTCAATATGGTGACACTTTGGTAAGCTTGTTTGCTTCCCAACAATAGCTTATCTCAGTCAAACAAACACGTGCTATTTTCATCCTCCTTGTCTTCATATTCTTTATTAAAGATTTAATAGTTCTTTTTTAAATATATTATTTAAAGTGGCTTTAACGAAGAATGATTGGTCAAACACATATTATTATATGAGGAATATGATTCAAACTAAAAATAGTGTAGAGTTTGTAAGCTTATGTTGGTTATTCAATTTGTAAATATCATTAAAATCACTATAAACCAGATTTTAAAATGTTTTATGCTAAAATTATTTTGCTAAAATATTTAATTTATCAAATACTTTTAATACGTTTAAAATGTAAAAGTATGCTTGATCTAACAAAAAGGGATAGAAAGTCTAGACAACCATTGTATTTAAAGGCGGGGAGAGAAGTTTAACAGATTTATTTGTACGCCCCATGACTCATACTCAACTTTGCTCTCTTGACGATCTGCTTTGCAAGCCTGTTCGATGTTCACTCCAGGTTTTCTTCGCTTCTTGTTATGATTAGGCTTTTACTGTGTCAAAAATTAATGTAAACGCAAAAAATAAAGATACACCTTGGACTTCATGTTTGAATAAGCTTATGTAACGTAAAACATACCATTTCTGCATTAAAAAATGGAAGATCAAATATAATTTATGCCGTTAACCATCCTCTGCCATTTCTGGTATACTTATTTTAGCGAAGGATTATCGATAGAATTTGTTTTAAGAGATTAACTTGATAAGAGACAGACAAGTTACTAAAAGTGATAAAATCCTATTCGAAATTTCAATTTAAATATTATAAATATGCATATATCTGGTCTTGAATTGTGTAATATACGTAGCCAAAATATCAGACCTGTTTATATCTATACTCCGTTTGAGGTAATTTTCATATAGCGCCATACTAATTAAAAATTTAAACCCTGATAAACGGTTAGGGTGTTTTCTTTCCCACACTAAAGTTCTATCGTATGGAAAAACCAACCTCCACCATAGTTCTACAATAAAATGAGAAACACTGTTTGAACAAAACACTGGATTACTTAATCTAAATATTATATCACCCTCTATGTACAGTATATACGCTCGAGTTCTATCCCATTAATCCTAATATTTACAACTTGGTCTTCCCTTGAGAACACCAGCACTGAACCCGGAACTGGATGGCCGAGCTTGGTATCTTACCACGATCTCCTCAGGTGTACACCTGGGATCGGCATAACCCCCCCTCCACCAATCTTCTTTTTCTCTGTTCAAGTGCTCAAGATCTAATAGCAGCCCTAACAGGAATAGCTGTCATGACTATTGTTCCAGGTTTAAAACGACGGTTGTATGCTGTCCCTTACTCTATATCCTCTTGACTGGCTGGCAGACCATCTCATCAAAAATCACGACTTCTTCAAGTACTTCTGATCAGGTAGCAACCCTGCATTAAACTGAATGTGAAATAAAATATCTATTTATATGTGTCAGACAACTTTTGGAAAGAGTAGGGATCGACCCACATCCAACTACATCGCTTACTGATGACACTGATGGCTCTAAATATCCCCATGGCTCTAATACCGGTCTTGCAGTATTATTACAATTGTTGGGAGGTGTCGGTGGCTCAACACACCGATGAGACGAAGTACTGATAGATCAACACGATCCTCCGGTGTCTCACTAGCCTCAGAATGCCCTTGCGGGAATTTTGGGTCTCAACACAGCCTTCCGACGAGTTACCGGTGCCTCAGAACCCCTATCAGGTCACGGCTCGGCACGCCCTTGCGGAGGTGTCGGTGGAGCAACAATCTCATCCGATAAGGTACCGGAGACTTAATACGCCCCTCCAAAGAGGTACTATGAGCTCAAAAAGCGCCTCCAATGGCAAGAGGGCTCAACACGCCCGTTCTGTGTCCCGCGGGATCAACACTGGCAAGGCAAATAGGATCCAACTACTTTGCCAGCTCCATGCCTGCTGCTTATATGGTAAAGACGTGATAAGTGAAAGCCCTTGCATGGTAGTATGGCAAGCAGTAGGGCATTGGTTAACTTTTTACTTATCTGTTTATTGTTGTATTATTATCATTACTGTGTTATTACGAGGGTCAGTCAATAAGTAACGAGACAAATTACTACTGCTCAAAAACGGCAAAATTTGTCCATTTAAAACTTTCCGGAAATAAAGTTGGCATCCTTACAAAGACATCTGACAGTTTTTCAATCATATTTTATAAGAATATCCTAAAATGTATTCAGTAAACAATGGGAGATCCCTTATGCTTATCTTCTTAACTATTTTTAATGAAAAAATTGTATCGTCATTATATTAATGTATTTTATTTCTGTACTTGAAATATTTTTTTTTTCAGTTAAAATCCTATCTAATTAAAATTTTAAAATCGTATTAAGTGAAGTTACATCCTTGATTTTATTTTTTCGTGTAACTTTAATATCATCAAATACTGTAGTTCGTACGCTACTCCACAAGAAATGTTACTGCCGCTACTAACAGATATGTTGGTACAAATAACCAAGTGACAGAATAGTTTTAAACTGTTAGAACTCTAGACTAAAATTTCTTTCTAGGTGTATATGATATTAAAGCGATGTAAACAGTTCATTTTGAGATTCATCGTCGGCGAGTATTTTTGGAACTCTTCAAATGAACGTGACTTTGGATTTCAGGAGCCAAGTCATCAGCTGAAAGTGAGGTGAAGGAAACTAAACATTCACATAGTTGTATTTGTTGACTATATATATATATATATATATATATATATATATATATATATATAAATGTATATATACATCAAATATAAAAGTTACAATATAAGCTTCTTTGTCTACATGAACTATAAAAAGATTTTTAAATTTTGAGGTTTAAAACACAATAAATCCTGAGGAGAGCATTGTCTTCTTAGAATATAGTTAGTGTTGTACATAATTTTAAGATGATAATCAGGCCTTAAAGTAATCATAATGCTGTTTAAGCAACATTACTTAAGTGTGTATGTTAAATTTATTAGTATAGGAACAAAATTCAAACTTCTGCTACCCGTACAGAACCCGTTTTTATCACTAGATTTATATTTCTTAAGGAATGAATGGATAACCACGATAGTCTACAACATAAATACTTAAAATTATATGGTATTTGATTTTTATATAGTTCAACATGATAGTTTTATTGTTAAGAGAACATTAGCTTACTCAGGAATGAGATTAGGAAAGCAGTTGAAAATATGAACAATGTGAAAATTAATTTATATCTGATCAAAACATTACATTGTCTTGTGGATAGTGTAACCAAAAAAATACTATGATAGTTTATCTGTTTCTTAAAATTTTGGTCTAACTTCATGTTATTTACATTTCCTGCACTATTGTATAACTGTACACACATTAACTGCATACGTCATTGTTATCATGTTTGAGTTCTGTTGTTTAAAAGTTTCTTAATGTTTTGACTTATCACGGATTTTATAAGTTATTTAAGTTGTACTTGGGAGGAATCAGTAGAGACGAGTTGTTCTAAAATTGTAATTTGCAATATAAAAAAAAATGTTTATAATTTAATCTCTTTACTGTCATCACGTGTTTACTGACTGCAAAGCACGCTTACAAACGTAATCTCAGTTGATAAAAAAGTAAAATATGTTAGGGGACTTCTAACTTTAAATTTATTTTTTAGACGACCAAGTTTATGCAACCACTAAACGTAAATTCTCTGAGTCAATATTGTTACTGACAATATTACAAAAATATTTCGTTCTGACGTGGTTAAGGACGTGGTTTGTTCACTGTATAACCTGAATAATAAGGATGCTAATTAAGTAAATGAACATGATCTTGGGGTTGAATTACCATCACCTCTGTTCTAGAAGGTGTCTATTCAATTTATAGATACAGTTATTATGCTAAGTAATGATCACATTTCGTCGTCACATAACCTTGATATCTTGATACTAAATATAAGTGAGCAGTAAATTATACGTGCAAAAAGTATGATAGGATTAAAGGTCTCTAAACATATTTCATGTATGTCCTTTGCGATTAGAAGGAATAATCTTTGGATCTTAATGGAGGAACCTTTAAGACAAAGGTTTTTGCTGCCGTTCGATTAATGTATGTATGACAAATGAATATGAGAACAAAATAAAATCATACATTTATATCATAAAGTAGGTTACGATTACTGTCCTAATATTGTGTGATTAGTGTTATAAAATGTATAAAATGCTTACCTGACAATTCGTACCTACTAGAGACCATTTAGGTAATAATGGTTTTGCCTCCCTTATAAACCTTAATTAAAATCAACTATGTGCGCATATTTTGGTTTGAAGAAGCTGGAAGTAGACTATCCCTTATAAAAAAGGATGGAGATAGAATACCACCCTCTTGATGGTTTTTTTTTGGGGGGGGGGTAAATGTTATCTTCTTACTCCGATAGGTGGATGTAACATAAAAACATTAATATCCAGTATTCTTGTTTCCTTAAAAAAGTACTTTGAAGCTTGAAAACTCGATAAACTCTTTCTGATATCTTACTTATATGGATCTTGGATTATGATTCAATATCAAATGTTTTGATTACGTTGTATAATAAAAATTTATTCTAAAAAGCAATATGTTGAATGTTTGAAATGTTGAACAGCATATACAGTTTTAAATATTTATAGTAAATAACATAAATGAAAAATAGTCATTTATTGTAAATCACGCAGTAATATATTTATTAAATAAGAAATTACGAAGTTTTCTCATGTATCGGTTTGTGGTTAGGTTTAGATTTGCCCCTATTTTATAATAGTATTTCATCGTAAGGAAAGAGTAAAAAATACAAAGTTTCTAGCAAGACGTGCCAGTTAGAGAATAGTTAATGTATGACCCAGTGAAATGTAGAGCGATGTTCAGGGGAAGGTGACTCGGTTCCTGACATATATTGCATATGAATTACATCTCAGGGAATCTTGCATTGTTTTCTGTGATTAATGTTCGCGTAGTTATGAATTTAATGCCAATGTCATATAGTTACATCAGTGTAATACTGAAACATGTAAGACAGCAAAGGAAAACACTTACGTTAATTATATCAAGCACTTTCAAAGACAAATGATTTTTATAATCAGTATTGCTATTTATATCATGTCTATATTCAACCTTAAAAGTTATTGATATATATATATATATATATATATATCAATAGTGAGTTTACTTCATATATATATATATATATATATATATATATAAAGTAAACATTCTTAGCCATAAAATACAGTTTTTTATATCAGGACAATTTTTTGAAATTAATTAGGCTTCTTACAGTGTATGCAAAAATGTGAACTTAATAATAATTAAGCGTGTTTATAATTTCTTTTAAAGACTAAGTGTTAGGTTATTTAAAAGTAATAGGTTGAATCTTTCTCTTTCCCGCTCTCTATTTCTTGCAATTTAATTTAGTCATCAAACGGATATAAAAATTACTGATTGTTTTTATTTTTCCCTAAGTAAAAATATAGACGAAATCTAGCCAAATATCATGTACATGGATGAAATAAAATTTTGTATCCATTGAGAAGTACTCTAAGGTGCCGTTTGGTTTTACTGTACAGTAAGTCTGTATGGAATATACAAACAGGTGTTTACATTGACTTAAACGTCACTATGTTTTTGTATATTTAACAAAACAAATGTTACTTTTAATTTGAACCTTTTTTAATACTGAACATCGTCTATAGCAAAGCCACCGTTTCCTATTTAGTTGTTAATAATTACGAATAGTGTTGGATAAGATATGCAGCACTGAAAATATATTCAACACCCCAATCAGTTAAAAGGTATTGAGAATATTTCAATATAAACTTGTAAGTTTTATAATCCACAGTTGGTTATTTGGATGGATTATTTCTGAAACAAGAGACTTGCCTCATTAAATTACATTAAAACAAAGTTACAAATATTATTTGGTACTGAGAGGTCTAAGTTAGCTTTTGAACTGTTAATTACATCGTTCGGTATTTAATTGAGGTATCAAAGTTACTAAAATATTAGTGCAAGTTTTAAAACTGTTTATAAATGATAAAATATCGTTTAAAGCTAATCCTAAGTAATAACGCTAATTACAAACTAACAATTATATAGTTTATTTTTGTTGCATAAATAAATAAAGAACTAATCATGATTTAACACGTATTAAGGAAAATTTACTAAATAAGTAACAAAGTCGGAAGGCAAGTGGTTCCACACGATAAAAGTTTTGTTCATAAAGAATGCTGCATTTAATAAGAGTGTCTACATGAGAGATTTGTTATTTTAATAACCCTAAAACTTAGCTATTCTTGTAACTTACCAGTTTAGTTTAATGAGACCAGATTTTCAAACAACGCTACTTTTAATCATGGCTTTGTTCATTATTTAAAGTAATATGCTCGTAATCCATAGTATGTTCATATATTGTTATTGTTGTTTTAGAACACAGTATATTGTTAATATTTATATTGATTGAACTGAAAACGTAGAACATTTAAACTTAAATAACTAATACAATATTTATTATATATAAAACTTTATAAATGTATTAATAATTGGAAAATGGTGACCAACCACCATTACAGTACTTAGATGCGAACGAGAAAATTAATTCGTCATGATTAAGTTAATAACAAGCGTCTAATGAAATAAAATTGTACGCATCGAGCAATATTTTTAGTTTACTTTCCTTTTAGTTTACTTTACCTAATGTAGTGTGGCTTAATGTACATATTCAATGAGGATTGCCTAATGCAGCAAATATTTACTCAACAAAAAATATAATGTTTGGACTGTCATCTATCAGGGAATATCTCCTACATTTTATTATTCAGTTTGTATACTTCTTGATATCAGATATTGTTTAAACATAAGATATTAAAAGAAGTAATACATAATACATGTAGTTAGTCTCAATAATAATTTTTACATGACATAATTACAAATGTAGGCGATTGTAATGTTAATTTCATAAATATTTGTGAGGGTTGATAAATATGTTTTTTTGATAAAGATAATCTGTATCACAGCTTAATCTAATTAAGCTGTAGCTTCAATGTGTCTCTCATGTACATACAAGAATAACGTCGACTTAGGAATACTAAAATCAGTTATAAAGAAGATACTGGTCTTCTTAAACCAATTTCCTACAAAAACCCTTCTTTAACATGATTTTGACCATATTTTATAGCCTTTAATCCGTTGGTTGAAAGCTGTTCCATACAGCTACTATACAACGATGATTGAATTAAATCTATATTAGAAAATGAACTGTAGTAGGAAATCATTTAGGTTTTGAGGGTACAGTTATTGAGGTCGGTTTTGAATCAGCAACGAACCTAACATTTTTATTTTACAATTGTTTATACTTCTCTTAACAAACACGGCCTGAAATAAATATCTAATTAACTGACACTAATATTTTAATTTAAGCTAAAATTTTGGACTACTTTAAATAGAAAAAACTTCAGAAGTAATATATTACATACTTTTTAGAGTCGACTGTGTAAGTATTGCTCTAACTATCAAAACTAATGATTTAGTAATATGTCACTATTACGTAAACGGTTAAAACTGTGCACTTTATTAGAAAAGAAGTTTTGAACTTTATAGGTTGATACAGTGACTCATTAACGAACTAAGCTTTACACATATTTACGCTAGGCAATAACCGCTTAACTTGCAATTCAAACATTTAGACCCATAGAAAGTAATAATCACTTCCTCTCGAGTTACTAGAGTTCTCCTTAATTTATATAGAATTGTCTTTACACGATAATGCTGAGTAATAACTGCTTATCATGAAATTCAAACATTATTTAAAATATATAGAAAGCTGTAGTTACTTCCTCTTGGTTTACTAGAATTCCCTTTGCGTTTTATACAACCATACAATAACGCTGAGTAATAACTACTTGTGATAATCGGAAATTCAAGCATTCTGATTTATAGAAAGCTGCAGTCACTTCCTCTTGGTTTACTACAATTCCCTTTGCCTTTTATACAACCATACAATAACGCTGAGTAATAACTACTTGTGATAATCGGAAATTCAAGCATTCTGATTTATAGAAAGCTGCAGTCACTTCCTCTCGGGTTATTATATTTATCTTTGCTTTATATACAAACCTTTACATACACTCACTCTAAGCAGTACATTCTTATACTGAGTTTCAAAATAAATAAGATTTTGGAAGTGTGTTTTATAATAATTTAATTAATTCCCTTTTAGATTTATTACATTTATGGTTAACATATGTGTTGTTTGAAGAATCTATATACTATAAACTGTCGGTATTTCTCACGGAAATGCTTTTATTGTATTATTTACGGGTTTTTCCGATTTATTCTCCAAACTAAAGTTTGGTTTCAGGGGTTACAACCACATTTAAATCCCTTAGTTGGTTTGATTGATCCAAATGAAAACCTTTTATTCGTCTGCTAATGGTGCAATTTCCTGCAAAGTAAAGTTACTGAATAACTCCCTTCATATCTCAAGAGTATTTTTCAGTTGGATGATTTAAAGGGTTAATATGAGAGCAGGCAATGTCGCTTGAGTGCGGCCAAACGACTGGAGGGATGAGAAATGACGCAATTCACTGCGGGCTGCTAATAAGGCCCCTGAGACGTGCAACTTGTCAAGATGATGTACATCACTTATTATCAGTGCCGAGATGTTCTCTCCCATGGCGTCTTGCAGAGTACATGAGTACAATATAAGCGATACATGATAACATCCCAGTCAACCGAAAAATCTATGCCAGTAATTTTCCATCCAAAATGATTTATCATAATATAAATAAAAATGAATCTCTATGTTTTTATAAGCACTGATCTTGAACATGGCTAGAACTGGCCTAATTCCTTTTGTGAAGTAATAAATTAAATCTGAGGAAGATTTATTTTAAGGAAAGTATTATACATTTTGTGGTAAATATTTTTATATTCTGAAAAAATATTTTATTTATGTTTGATTGTTCAGTTTTAACTGACATAGGAAATAAAACGTTTTGATCCAAAATTTACTGTATATTACCCCAGTATAGAATTTAAAATATCTTGTCTTTTGAAAATACTAAAAACAACGTTTTAGACTGTTCCAAAACCAACATTAAGGATAAAACCTATGAAAGTATTCATTATAGTGATTCCAAACTGGTGGTCTTCCTTGGCATTGTTATATTGCATAGTAACATGACATTATGGAAAAGTAAAGTGATAAACTGTAACAATCTATTCGTTCTCAGACTACAGTCCGGAAATCAATAGCAAATGACAGTAGTTTCACAAAGCAAACCCTTATTTGGAAAGTTGCATGAACTCAATAGGGGCTTCCTCCTTTACCAGAAATAGATAAGAAGTAAAGAGGATTTGCTCAGATAGAATATTTCTCAGTCCTGTGGATTTATGTATATATTGTTCGTCGGGACAATACGACCAACTCAAGTATGGTACTTAATATACGTTAGACATTGATTGATTGATTGATTGATTTATTGATTTATTTCCAAAATTTATGTACAGAGTAAATATAATACATAACAAAAATCTTTTAGGAAACTATCCCCACATGGGCATCAGCCTGTGTGTGGGGAAACGAGTTCCTCAGTCTGCACTACCAATAACACACAAAAAACTTAAATTAGAATAAGGAAATGAATTGTCATTAATAAAAACATTTTCATTAACAAATGAAAAATGAAGATTTAACCTCTAAAATAAACCATACAAGGCCAGAGCATGGAATACATGAGTAAATCTAGTTAATAAATAATCTAAAATTTGAAAGGAATATACTTATTTAGAAAATGCAATTTGAAGACATTAGATTACAAGAGCCGGAGTTAGTCGCCTTTTTACTGATGTAAATATCCGAGAGATATATACGTGTATTTGTTGGCTCGGGGCATCATAAAAAAAGTAAACTGTGGCGTGAGAAGCGAATCTAAAAGGTTTTGAAAGTGGGCTACTTTTAACCTAAGTAGGCTTTTCGCTCTTACGTATGTATATACTTTGTATGTATAAACAAAAAGGCAAACTCTACTAAGTTACTGGAACTATATTAGAGCGGATTTATAAAGTAAGTGTTAGAACGCTTTTAAACCAAAGTAAGATTCCGAGACCTGTGTATTTGTACTTTCTTCATCGGGGGAACATGGCAGACACAGCAGTAACATTTAAATATAGCCTAATTAATTAAAACCGGGAATGCTCATATACGTGCGAAGCATGTAAAAGAGCAAGTTTAACCTCTGATACTCTTAACCATTAACACTTAAAACAAGGTGTTAAATAAAACACATATCACATTATGCATTTCAAAGGACTCCATCATTTTACATCGTAAGTGATTTTAAGTAAGTATTATAAGGCCTTTGTCTTTTAAAAGTGCGTTTGAAGCTGCGGATAATAGTATTGTTTATATTATTGTACATATAGACGGTTTACTATAATTTTGTTTAAGTTGATGGCATAACGTCAACATATTATTCTGTTTCTAGTAATTTCAACATATGGCTGTTTTAATCGTATTATAGAAAGAATTTGTTATGGTATAGTATTTTGGCTGTTTTTTTGTGTCTTAGTAGGATGATACGTTGTGCAGAAATAAAAACAAAACTACAAATGACAGTTTGAGATGGTGTTTTTTTCATTTTACGCCTACTATCATTAAAATCAGTGAGATGAGAAAAAAATGTAATATACATCCATTTATTTCCCATATGATGACCGTGCTCTGTTCTAATAATGGCTGCAATGGTAAAACCAGAATAGATGGAAGCGAAAATTGTTTTCAATGAAGGGCCTAGTAGAGGAGAAATTATAAATTATAAATAAATCTTGTGTGTTAAATACATGTAAATTAAAATAAGTAATTGTTATTTATTCGACTTAAACTTATATACAAAGATTTTTGTATTTATTTGGCAATTTATTTTTAGGTCACTTTGAGAACATCAAACAGGCTTACTTAGCAAATGGTATACGAAATAGTATCGACCTAAATCATCTAAAATACCTTACCAGGATAAAATATAATATATGATCATCGCTATGGAGATCCTATAATAACAAATAATGCTTAAATTCAAAAATCTAAGTCAACGTAGTTTTAACTACGTAGTTACTGAATATTTGATATAATCTTGTTTAATTATTTAATAATTTTACATTTATAATCTCAATTTGAATTTACTTCTAAAATTTTATATTGTGAGTGGTAAAGTTACAGGTTAGTATTAAAATGGGTCCTTTTAGATGACTTATATTAAAGGTGGTACAATTTTCCTGTAAACTATGTACTGAAATGATTATCTAATTTAGTATAAATGTAAAGTAAAACCCTTGGAAAACATTTATGGTATTGGGCAGAAGCGTGTTTATTTACACTGAAAATGGAATAGGTAGTGCCGAAAAACGTGTCCCATAATAAAAAAGGTTTGCCAATGGTTTTAGGTTCCTTTTTTATACAATTATAAAGATGGCTCTACAATATACGATTAATTATATAACATGTAATAACAGACAGATTACGTAACTCAAATGATGTTCACTCGCCTCTAAACCTTCTAAGATATTTTTTCTGCCTTTTCAATAAACGCCCATAAAGTAAGAATTTGACAAGTTCCATCACACAGATTGCCAGTGACAGATGCACGCTCCACGGTTTTGGCAGGCAGAAGATTGATGTTACTCATATGTCAAAGTTGATGTAAGTGCCTTCACTTAAGTGATAGATATATCAAAGTCACTTAGGATTATACTAGGAAAATTAAAGTGTGTAGTTTTTTATATGTGTAATTAAATCGAACATTTGATGATATAGTCATCAATATTCTGGTAACGTATAGTATTTTTTATGTTTTCCAAAATAAACGCCTATGGCTATTGAATGTTTAGATTTACATAATTTACAGTATAATTTACTAAACAAAACTTTTATTTTTATACAATCTTTTATTTAAGTAGTTCCTTTTTTTTTGTAAATGCTTAAATGACTTTCAAAGAGTTGTAAATAAAGATTCGATAGTATGGCTCAGTATTAAGTGTGTTGGACACGCAAGTGGAATCAACAGTTCCTTCCTACCCCTTTCCCTTCATTTTTTAACTTTCTTTCATCTAAAAAGACGGGTAATATATGACGCTGTTAGGTCAGGTGAGCAAAATTAAATATCTTTTGTAATAGAAATTTAAAATTTCTCTATTACCCTAAAGAATGTTTTTAAGCAAATAAAATTCCATTCATCTAATTAAAAATGTGTACACAAATCCTTCAATAATAGGACATAATATTAGGGTCTAAATAGTAGCCTATTTCATCTGACACGAAACAAATTGGCTTAGGGATATTATCTCTATCTAAACTTTTGTTGAACGAATATGATAGTACCATTATGTGAACGTTACTGCTATGTAACATGCATCTAATTAACAACTTTACATAAAAATGTAGGTTAAATTTAATTTTTATGAGTGTTTAAGCAAAGATTTTTGTATTGGGATGACCTGACTATTTTAAATTTCGCTATTACCATTCACTACCTACTTATTTTCTTATGAAATAAAATCTGCTTGATTCTAACTAAATGATCTTACACAAATATATAAGTGATAGGGCACAATTAGACTTAAAAGTACTTAACACAACATATTAACTACCATAAGGATATTAAATTTATTTAATATTCCGTTGCCTATAACGCATATAATTAAGCATGTTGCGAGAAAAGCTGCAATTTTAGCACATTTGTAACATACAGGTGAATATTAATTTACATAAAAAATATGTATTTAAATTTTGATGAGTGCTATGCAATAATTATATGTGGGGTGGCCTAGTTGTAGTCAATTAATGATAGTGCATTCATTTATTGAAGTGCTGAAAGTGCAGACATATAGTAATGCGTTGTGTTTATATATAAAATTACTTTAAGAGAATAATAAATGCATATTTTACTTACCTATAATCGTATTTTGATAAATTTAAAGAAATTTAAAATTTAATCAGTTGAAGTATAAAAGTTGAAAAAATCTTGAAAAACTATCGAAATTTTTTTTATAGTGTATTAGTCTAAACATTAATAAATACTTGAAGAACGTCAACTTACTTCATAAAAACCTTTATTGCTTCTTTACATTTAACATCTAATTAAAACTTAATTATTCAATTATCTACAATGACATTTAAACTGCGTTGCTAAGATCTTTCAAATCCGAAAATGAATCAAATTTAAAGATTTTGAGAACTGTGAGCTTATATATATGTATAAAGTTATTAAATATCAAATAAGTAAAATTATAACAGTATATCAAACAAATACATTGTTATTTTGACTGGTTATTCAAAACATGTAGTGATAAAGGGTATATTCTTCAAGAATCACGTGAAAGTAGATTGGATATAAAAACATCAGAAAAATATAGATAAGTCAACTTCTACTTTATTTTATTTATTTGTACAATATCGTATCTGTGGACTTTTTAATAGACAGATCATCCATCTAACAACATTAACACCGATAGGCTCTAGGTTATAAGAATGTTTCAAATAAATATTCGAAGGCGCCAAACACATTGTTGCTAAAACCATTAATCTGAAACTTTGTTGACTAGAGTACTGAGTTATAGTTCAATATAGAAGAGACGTACAATTTTACAGTTTGGTAACTTCTGTTCTTATAGTTAGGTAAGTAGTCTAGTGCACTAGTAGTCAAGTGAAGTACAGAAGGTAGCTAGCATACTTCAATAGTTACTTCTAGCTCAGATTGAGTAGATGTGTTAAGATGGCACGAGTTTCATTAAGACATGATTATCATCTTTTGGATTTACGTAAAGGTTTTTATACTGGATGAAAAATAGTTCTCAAATTAAACCACAACATTGAATGAGCATTAGCGAAGCGTAACTTGACGGCGTGGAAAGCGTTCCTGAAGCATTTCCAACAGTCTTTTTGTTCATAAAACATCTCAAAAATAAATGTTATAGATTTCAAATTCTCATGCAACTCCAGCGACGTTTATAAAGTAACACGTGGTGTGGTCTACGCCTACCTAGTTATTGATGTTAATAACAGTTATTTCTACTCACTTATGATGTCCATTACTATTACCCGCACTATACGACTTATATCTTGGAGGCCAACGTCACTCTCTTAAAATGTGTACATGAAATACGCTCCTTCCTACGCATTGCCCCAAGTCTATTTGTAAGTTATTCTCGGATCTTGTTATTAATTGATCATTGATGTACAGTGCTGGCTCCTAGAGACAGAATAGCAATAGGAATGTTTTCTACCAATTTTCCTGCCTTTTTCTAGTGACAAAATCCTTTATAAGATTTTCACACTTATTGCGCTGGACTAATATATAATCATTTTATGAACATCGTAATAAAATTCGAGATTATATGTACAAAAAAAAGCCTCACTTCATAATACATTGTGGGAAAAATATTTTAAAAAATGCTGAAATGAGAGAGAAGAGAAGTCAGCAAAAGGAAATGGCCACAGAAAACTAAAACTCTGCGTTGTATGGTTAAATACAACACGGAGTGAGCGTTTACCTCTTGAAGTACCTGAGGATAGATGTTTAGAATCTGAAATGTACATTGGACAAATAAACTTACAAAAGTCTTCAAAGAATAGCTTTTAATAAAATGAGGTAACAATTTCGTGGGCATTTTTGCAGAAAATTATTTGGCAAAATATCATACTTTGGTAAAATTCTAAAAAAATTTACGATTTCAATACCTAGAAGGCCCACATAATACAATATTGTATTCCATTACTATCTTTTAATATATTTTGAATACAACTAAAAAGTATTCTTTACTCTATAGACTTAATTAATAATGTTTTAGCTCACGCTAGTAGATACTACGTAAAAGCTCTTTGAAATTAGAGATTTGTCAGAAATACATTGTTATAATAATCACCAACTCACAGTAAAATACATTTCTCCAGTCTTTACGGTGGCTTGCTTGTGTGTGACACAACCACGGGAGACTCAGCTCATCGTGAAAACTGTACTTTGAATCTGCATCTTAGCTGAACAGGAAATCCTACTATAATGATGAATTGAGAACATATAATGGGGGTTTATAAGGTGAAATACACTCTCATAAGTGTTATGTACAATAAATTATAGTTTTTGAGGCAATGTGGCCATTTATCATGTGATAAATTTAAATATAAATGATACGAAGATCATAATAGTGGGATTCAATATCCATCGCAGCCCAAATAGAATGAGCCCAACTACTTATAACGCCAGAAACCGAAATGAGATTCGGATTTTGGGGAGAACAGTTCACTGTATTTACCACCATCAACAGAGATAGATTCGTAGTGTTAAAGCAGCACAAATCCTTTCCTTGTTATTTGTTATGTTATCCTTTTCTGTGTTAGTTTGGAGTCTACAAACCCAGATAGAATAAAATATAAACACATAACAAGGCCTATAAGCGATGAAAACTCTGCTAGATTTTTGTATAATATTAGCAAAGTAGACTGGGTTGTTGTATATAATAGTACCATAGATATTAATGATAAGTTTAATGTGTTCTTTGACCTGTTTCAATGGGCTTTAAATATTTCTGTACCAATAAAAACTAAAAGTATGGATAACAAAAAACCAAGCAACAAATGGTACCACAAAGGATTGGTTAATTTAAAAAAAGAGTTGGATAGGCTTTACTTTTTATTTTGTAATACCTCAAATAACAATGTAATTAGGGAAAAATACAAATCACTGAAAGCAAAATATAAAAGTGAAATTAGGAGAGCCAAACTAAACTATAACTATAATATTTTTGCTGGATCAGTGAATAAGTCAAAGGCTTCATGGGCAGTTTTTAATGAAGGTAGAAATGTAAATAGTAAGCCCTTGTATATACCAAATTGTCTGTCTGCAGATATGTTTAACTCTTATTTTATTAATAGTATGGAGCATATCACTAAAAATGTACCAACTTGCCCAAGTGGCCACAATTTTTTCTTAAGTAGAAATATAAAAAGTAAAATGCCCTTAGGTGAAAATTTTACTATCAAAGAATTCACTGTTGAAGAAGTGTTCTTAGCCATATACAAACTAAGAAATAGCTCTTGTCTAGATATTTATGGAATAAATGCTTTACACTTAAAATTAGCTTTTAAGCACATAAGTGAGGTCTTAGCATACTTATTTAACATATGCATCACACAGGGCTTTTATCCTGAGAAACTTAAACAAACAAAAGTGATACCAATACATAAGAAAGGTCAGAAAGATTTATGTTCAATCTATAGACCAATATCCATTGTGCCCACAGAGTCAAAGGTCTTGGAACGTCTCATACATAGTCAGATGATAATCTTGCTCGAACGAAATAATCTTTTATCAGAGTGTCAGCATGATTTTAGGCCTAAGCGTAGCACTGTAGCAGCCACTCAAGCTCTAATTACAAACTGCTTTAAAGGTCTGGAGGCTAAAAGGAGTGTTCTCTTTAGATCGTATGATATGTCCAAGGCCTTCGACACTGTAACACATGATGTGCTGCTAGATAAGCTGTATTTTACTCGTTTGACAATGTTGCCATTTCTTTTTTTAGATATTACTTGGAAAATAGATGACAGTCTGTATATTTAAATGGCTCTTTTTCCAATTCTTTGCAGATTGTACAAGGTGTACCACAGGGGTCTATACTTGGCCCGACCTTGTTCATAATTTACATAAATGATCTTCCAAGTAACATCATGGAGCAACATGTAGAGTGTTTTATGTTTGCAGATGATCTGGCAGTGTGTGTTCCGGGCATTAATCCTCAGAAGGCTAAAGATATTGTTACCTCTAAATCAGATGTAATACATTACTGGTGTAATGCTAAGAACCTGAGCTTAAATAGGGAAAAGGTTCAGGACATACAACTTTGCCTTCGTTCTGGTTCAGAGAGATTGGCATCTTTAAATTTCCTGGGCTTCCATCTTCAGTCCAACCTCAAATGACACTCTCATATTGACAATCTGGCCGCCAAAATTCTAAAGGATCTATTTATGATTAGATCATTGAGAGGGAATGTGTCTCCTGATGTTCTCCATTTGCATGTTCTATGGTCATGTTCATAGCCACTTGTCCTATGGAACTTCACTTTGGGCGAATTGTTCCTATGCTCACAAATTATTTGTGTTACAAAAAAAAACTGTCCGTCTTATCTGTGGTGCAGACTGGTGGGATCACTGCAAACCATTTTTTGTTAGGCTAGGTATCCTAACTCTACCGTCAATGTATGTTTTTTTCAGTTCTTATGTATGTAAGGGAAAACTTTCAAATCACAACTAAAGTTAGTGACATACATAACTATATGACAAGAAATAGGCATAATATAGTACAAAAAAGATGCATGTTTTCAGCGACTCAACAAAGATTTTTGTATCAAGGGATTAAAATGTATAATACATTACATGAAAAATTAAAAAATCTGACACTTCATAGTTGTAAGATAGCACTTAAGGAAATGCTATTGAATAAACCACTGTATAATATTACAGATTTTTATGGTGAAATAGCTGAACTATTTCCTGAAGTTTACATTTAAGTTTGAAATTGACGACTGTCATGCATTTTGTAAAATGTCAACGGCAATAAAGATTTCTGATTTCAAAGAGGGCAGGGGCATGTTGCTGAGGGGCCCATGTGGTGCCGGGGGGGGAGCTGCTTGTTGTGGTCATGTGATCAATCGGTGTGTTAGACTGATTGAATGTGTGCTTGCTTCTTGTTCTTCATTTTGATATTTTTCTTGTATTTTTCATTTTATATATATATATATATATATATATAATATAAAGTTTTAATTTTGTATTTGAACCTCTGAATTTATTCCAATATATATGGTTGAGTTGTAAAGAGGGCTTGATAGCCCTAAACTCAACCTCTTTAATAACCGCATTTTCCATTCATTCATTCACAACGACTATAAGTGCCTATGCAACGGAGTATTGAAGAACTCTACAGAATGTAAAGAAAATATTTACTGATCTGATTGTAAATTTTCTTGCACTTACAGTGAATATTTGTTGTCGTTATCTCAAAATGTCAGGTTTCGTTTTATTTTACTTGCAATTGCTTGCCCTTTGACATTTTTCTTGCAGGAAAATGCAATGTGCCACGTTTCTAATATCTAGGGTCATTCCAATACGAGTTATCGCAATGACGGACAGGCAAAAACTAAAATACAAGAAGGACCTTTCGGGTTCTTAATTAAAGATTCTTAAACGGAGTCCTAATACTTCATTGTTCCAGTAAAGATGGTCAGTGAATTCATTCATTTCATTTGCAGATTGTCCAATAACACACTGCTTTGGTTGATCGCTTCATTATTCTCTGGCACGATCCTTTTCTCTGAGGTTTAGTATTTTGAATACAATTAAGGAGGGAGAGATTAAAGAACTACACTTTATCAAATTTTAGTTATGTTTAATAAATACCGTTGATTAAATCACTAATCCATATTATGCAACCGTCTTAATACAACCATATATAATATTTTGTTCAATATTAACATTTCCATAAAACATTTAATGGTTCTGTAACTATATTTAGACAGAATAAGTGTGTAGTTTTTAAATAGCTTAACAATAAACTTTCTAAGGGACAAATATTAATATTAAAAAAAAACAAGTCTGGATAACAAAATTTTCGTTAGACTTCTACTATATTGAACGTTATTATATTTAGATTCGTTTATATTACTTCTTGAAAAAATAATGTACGAATAGATTATTAAGACTCTAAGAAACAAGCGAACGTTTGATAAAGTTTGGTTGTAAACAGATTATAAGAAATAGGCATTCATTGAAGCGGCAAATGGTTACGCTTTTAAGGGTAAAACATATTTCACCCGGCTCCATCAACATCAGATCTTTTGCGTGGACTCTGCCAAGTTAGTAAACCTTTCATAAATTTTAAGCTAAACTTTTTTACTGTTTATTTTGTGTATATTTAGAAGAAATAACTTGACGTAGGTTTCGCAGTGTAAAGTTCAAATTACAACTATTTATAGTTAAAAAATTACTAGTGTGAAATCGTACACTACATTGGCAATCGGTGAAAGTCCAACATATGATTATGTGCATAATATAAACGGTTTCGTCTTTATATATTCAGGCCTTTCTTCATATAAAAAAGCTAAACATAGCAATATTGTCCTTCAGACAGTTTATATGTTCTGGTAGGAAATGGTTTCAGTGTTTATTAAGAAGGATTAAGAATGTAATATTTTGAATCATTTCAATTAGTAATCATATGATCAGCTGTGATCTTACTCTAATTTTAAATTTTCTTATAGAATCGTGGTTAAATTCAACTAAAATACAACTTTATCCACATGGAAAATATAACGGTTTGACTCAGTAATTTAACAAAGCTATTTAACTTGTAACGTGCCTATCATGTTATCGCATGACATTCCAAAGTAGTCCATGAAGCAAAACCATTTACCTTATTGAAAAATGAAGCAATATAGTTTCTAGTAAAGTATGTCAATATCTTATTACAAATAATTCTTTGAAAAAATAATTACGATAAGAGTAATGTCGTATTAAATACCAGATATTGTGAAGACAGACGAACGAATTCGCTGAGATGTACCACAGAGCACACATTATCAGGTAATATGATAATGTATGTTTTTATGTGATGTTAGAAATCTGAAACGCGATTAAAAAAAAAGGAATTATGATTCACGAACTACTATTTGATTTAAATTACTACTATTTTACTGTAATGGAATAAACATGGGACTTTCAAGAATATTTGGGTTTGTGTATGTATATTTAATCCTGTTAATGAAAATAAAATAATATATTTTATAACAATTAGAGATGTATTCAACATTCCCACTATGTTTGATTTAAAAAAGGCTGGAGCAGCACCTCCCTTAGTATAAATGCACGTAGCTGTTTATTTTAGCTTTATAATACTAAGGATCCTGACAGTTGGATGTATAAGATCGAGTCCGTTAAAAGTCCCACCCTGTAATATAACATAGCATTGATGGATGTTCCTGTGTAAGACAAAAGTTAAAATCTTTGAATGTTTGAAACAAATAATTATTTATAAAATAAAATATTGACATTTGTTGCATTTAGAATCTGTAACTAAACATAATAATATATGTGTTGTCTTAACATTAATTTTATTATTAAATAAATTTTACATATAACTTGTAAATATCTTGTATAGTTTAAGCAACACTTTTGATTAACTATTTTGTAAAAGATTGTAGAATTAATAATTTAATATTACCATAGATCCACGTTAGTAACCTTTTGGGTATAAATAATACCACAGTATAGAGATCAATAAATGTATCTTATACAGGAATTAAAAATATTGTAAGGCTCTCAATTCGAAATTTTTAATTTTACTGTTAAATATAATTCATATGCTGTTGTAAAAAGTGGAGTTAGTAGTATGGTGGAGTTTTCAAATTTCATTAAATTGACACAACCTAGTTAGGTTCCAGGATGTATGTATATTTTTTACTGTCAATGACATAGTCTCGTGTAAACTGTATTAATATTTAAAGAAACCACATATATTCCACGAAAGACATAACGTGTAAGTAAATTCTGCTATCAAAACCAAAAAGTTAATTTCTGTGTACGGATCTGTCGGTGAGCAAGGTAGGGGCATAGCTTATATCAGGTGGAATAGCGCCTTCATCTTCACCTGTTGACGTTCCATTTCCTTTTGACAAACTATGTTACAAGGCACAATTTCCTCTACATGCTCTTGCTCATATCTTTCAATTGATAGGAAAGGATATAGGACATTCGTTTTAGCAACTTGGTCGTTTCGTACATTTATAAATTTCCTAAACTATTTTATGAACTTTAAAAATTTGAATTACAATTCAAGAAAATTACTGTTTAAATACCGTGTCCCAAAAAAAACTGAACAACTTTAAAGCCTAATAAAATCCGCAAAGTTAAATTTAGATTATTATAAGCATGACCACATGAAGGTAGAGTTTATAAAGTTTTTTTTAATGTTAGTTGTAAAGATCAGCTGTTTCATTGTTGTTTGCTCAAACTGCTTAACCCCAAAACATAACCTACAATAAAGCAGTCACTATGAATGCACAGGAGAAAGCGCAGTGTGTTGAGTGGTACATTGAAACCAAATCAGATATTGTAGTGCAAAGAAGGTTTAGAACACGCTATGGTCGCCATCCACCATCAAGGAACAGCATTCGAGCCTGGTATGATAAGTTCATGTTAACTGGCAGCATAAAACATTCAAAAAACAATGGTAGGCCTAAACTGCCAAATGAAGCTATTGAGAACGTGCAACAAACATTTCTACGGAGTCCTCAAAAATCTATTCGCACTGCAGCACGTGAGTTAAATTTATCAAAATCCAGTGTTCAAAGAATTTTAAAGAAAAATTTGAAAATGAAACCTTATAAGCTGCAAATTTTTGCAGCAAATTACTCCAGATGACAAACTTAAACGTAAACACTTTGCAGTTACTGTGCTTGATCGTTTAACTGCTGATGAGAACTTTCTAAAGAAGGTAGTGTTTTCTGATGAGGCCACGTTCCATGTATGTGGAAAAGTGAATAAACATAACGTGCGTATTTGGGGTACAGAAAGACCATATCAAGTTCGGGAACATGTTCGAGACAGTCCCAAGTTAAATGTGTGGTGTGCTATTTCCTATGACAGACTTATTGGCCCGTTTTTTCTTCAATGAAAAAACAATTAATGGTAACATTTATCTAGACATGCTAGAAAAACTACGCTTACCCACAGCTAGAAGACCTACAGCCCAACGTTTTTTTTTCAACAAGATGGTGCCCCTCCGCACTGGAACTTATTTGTAAGAGAATCACTTGATGACACTTTCCCTCGTCGGTGGATTGGGCGCGGTGGTTCCATAGCCTGGCCCCCACGGTCCCCAGACATAACACCATGTGATTTTTTTGTCTGGGGATTTGTAAAAGACCAGGTTTTCAAGTCTAAAGTGTTAAACATTCAAGAATTGAGACTAAGGATTATCACGGCCTTTTCCAAAATTAATGAGGAAATGCGTCATCGAGTGTGGGCAGAGTTAGATAGCCGAATCGACTATCTTTTTGCCAACAATGGAAACCATGTTGAGGTTCACAAATAAAGGTTGTACCCAAAATAACTTAAGATTATGCGTGTTACTTTAAATCAAAAAATTCTTTTATATGTGTGTTATTAAAATAATTACAATCTAATAAAGTTGTTCAGTTTTTTTTGGGACACGGTGTATTTTATGATAATTAAATATCAAAATAATAAGGGAACATAATAATTCTTAGTTCATTCTTTCTTTTACAGATTAGGTGTAAGTATTTCTAACACATATCAGATAACAAATACATTACAAATATGTATGTTTCATGCGTAAAGCTACCAAATAAGAAATATATAACATTGTAGTCATACATAGGTGGTAATTAACTAAACTTGATTCATTCTTATAATAAATTATCGAAATTCAAATCATGTTTTATTCATGTATTATAACTGTTATACTAGTGGCAAGTGTACAAAGGCACGCATGGCGGAAGAAGAAGCAATGTTTTATAGATTAAATAGTGCTGTTTTAGTCCCATACACAATTTAGAGTCTGGTTACCACTTAAAACTAGTTAAATATAATTTTCTTTTTTATATTAAAATTAAAATGTTACCTATTTTCTTTTAAAGATGAAAATGTGTTTGTGATATTGTTTTACATGAATTATGTATTATTCTTAATACTAAAATTGTACTAAAAATGAAATATTATCATTAAAAAAACCTCACATGCTGTTACTTACGAAGTGCAATACTTAATTATTTGGTTTTAGTTTAATCAAATAATTCAAAATTATTGTAGTAAAGCTTTAACATTTCTTATAAATTTTTTAACACTTTTGTTAGTAATAACTATTATGTTGCCTATAAAATTTTATTTACATTTAAAGTAGCATAGCTTTTTATTAGTAACTTTTATAAATACTGAAAAAGATGACATATTAGTATTGCCCGATACTGGTGTTTTTTATTCTTTTTTGAAATGTTACTAAGCAGTTTCCCGTGAAAGATTAATTTTAATTACAAGGTAAATAATAAGATTAAATTTGTTGCAATCGCAGTCCAGTGCAGCCAAATAACCCATAATATGATAAAAGCTGTAATTTATTTTTCTAAATTACAAGGTTTAACTGACACTGCCATTTTAAAATATAATAATTATACTAGCCAACATATTTTACTGAATATACAGTGAGTATCAAAATGAATGACCTGATTTTAAAACTCAATATCTATTGCTAAAAATGTACTACAAAAATAATATTTATTGCAAAATACTTACAAAATCTTAAAGTTTTAGGTATGTTATTACAAATGTTCTATATGTCCACCAGCAGCAGCACGAACAACATCCAGACGATAGCTTAATTCCTCATAAACCTTACACAACGTATCTGCGTTCACAGACCTTATTGCGACAGTTATTCTGTTCTTTAGTTCTTCGATGTCATGAGTTAGAGGAGGAACAAAACACATATCCCCTTTTTTCCTTCACATATCCCCACAAGAAAAAGTCGCATGGGGTCAAGTCTGGTGATCTTGGAGGCTAAGAATGAAGGGCATTGTCTCGAGGCCCGTGCGCCCTATCCAGCGGTGGGGCAGATTGTTGTTGAGAAGCTGCCGAACATTGTTGTGCCAGTGAGGCGGAGCTCCATCCTGTTGGAAAATGAAGTCACCAGAGTATGCCTGAAGTTGTGGGAAAAGCCAATTCTGCAGCATTTGAAGATAGCTCATTCCATTCACAGTGTCTCCCTCAAAAAAGAAGGGACTGTTTCCACCATTTCGTCAAAAGTGCGAGGTCGGCCTGAACTTTTACCTTTGCACAAGCACCCTTTCTCTTCAAATTGGCGATACCATCGACGAATGTTTTAGGTGAAGGCGGATCAATGCCGAAACGACGACGAAAAGCACGCTGGACCGAAACAACTGACTCATCCTTGACAAACTGCAACACACAAAACGCCTTTTGTTGAGCAGACGCCATTTTACTTCAGACTGACTGGAAACGAAGAAGACGCACTGACCGACATCTAGCGGTGATTTTATGAAAATTTAGGCCACGCCCATTCCAAATACACAGCTTTCCTTGCCCGCACGCCTTATGTTTCGTAATTATTACTGTACAAAATCAGTAGGTCATTCTTTTTGATACACCCGGTACAACGATTATATTTTTGCAGTTACATTTATACAAACATAAACTCTACTGAAACTCAAATACCATAGAGGTTTTATAATGATTCGTAACAATTTCCATAATGTGACGCTCCAGGGCTAAATCTAAACTTTGGTTCTTAATAGAGCCGTATTAATGGGGTGAAATAAATTATTTTCTACTTTATAAGTTATTCTTAATGTGCTTATAAAGTAACTTGTAAGATTTGGTGCTTTGCAAGGACATCGGCCAGTATGTATCCATGTATACGAGAACATGTTTGCAGTATGATTCTTGACCTGTCTAAGTCTTCATAAAACACTGCACGACCAGTTAGAGTCATGTACAATTCTAGGTCTACCACATAACGTTTTTTCGTACCTTGAAGAGAGCGAAGAACGTGTGGGGATTGAGAACACTGATTTAAGTAAAGTAAAAGGGACATAATATATTTCACAGGGATTTTTTTTTATTTGAGTTTACCAACTCACAATGGAAACATGATTTAATATTCTCATGACGCAGTTTTTTTTTTTTCAAATAAAAACCAGTAAGTATTTAAATATAACATTTACATAGACTCAAGGCATTAATTTTAATTCCACGTTTTGGATAAATAAGACGTAGAACGACCAAGTGGAAAATGTTTGTCAACAGCAATAAAGATTAAAAAAAATAAATGCATTAGAGCGATTTGATTACTTCCCTACTCTAGGGAATGATAGAGGTTTTTATAAACCATGGACATAGGAAGATAAATTTTGTCTACCTATAGTTTTACAAATTGATTACTGACTGACAGTGATTATTTTATATGTTATTAAACTAAATGGCTTTGTTTTATAAATAATTTAAATTCCTAAAGTTATAAAATTAATAAACGTATTATACAAAATATTGGAGGGCGATAACAATTACCATAATTATTGTCAGAGAAAAGTGGCAAAGAAAATGAATGATAAGAAGTATATAATACTTAAAATGCATCAATGAAAGTTCTTGTAATAATTAACACATTCACTCGTTTTTATTTCAAGTCATCGGGCTGTAAGATGTGGTAACACATCGCACCGTTTCCTCACATCAGGTTACATTCGTATATCCTATAGTTATACCTGGTATTGGTTTTCGAACAGATTAATATCATTCTGATTGAAGGTATGACTTGAGCTATTATGAACAAATTAAGATTACATCAAAGTATTGTTACATCAAACATTTAAATTTTTAAATTTAGGTAATGTAACTTAGTTATTGTGAAATTCAAAACAAACAAATTAGAATCGAAAAGAAAATTGCAATATGGATTAGAAACAAGACTTTAATATTTTTATGATGAGACAAACATTAATGCACAAACACAAATCTTACTAATTCTTGCTAGACGTTTCTTCTTTATAACAAAAAACTGTTATAAAGTTGGACGCAATTCTGTATAATATGAAGCCGTTTATTTACTAAATAAGGCGAATCGCTAGTTACCAAGCAAACAAACAGCTTAACCTTAATTGCTAATGAATATGTAAATTACCAGAATGTGGTAATCAACATGTAAATAGGATCGCGAGGTCTTATAGATAGAACCCACTCTGATCATAGTATTTATAATACACAATTGAACAAGTTGTTCAGAAATTAATTTCATTATATATATATATATATATATATAAAACTAATAGTATATATTAGTTATATATATATATATATATAAAACTTATATATATTAGATATCTGTAGGTATCTGTGCGCATCGTATTTTAGGTATAATCGTCGGACAAAGATAAAGCACCTAAATGATATCAAAATTAAAACTTAAACACAAATTTTTGTATTCTGAGCTTTTAATTGTACTGAAACAAAACTAAAAAAATTTTGTGGTTATTTTGCTGAAAGACCTTAAAATGTGCATCAGCTAAAGTATTACATGTTTTTTTAAACATTATGGAATATGTGAATCATAAGCATAATATATCTAAAACGGAAGTATCTAAACTTTCATAAAAATTATTTTGAACTTCTATAAACTGGAATGTTCTAAAACTCAAAATAAGAAGTTATAGCTTTACGTGGTTGTATGTAAATTATTGTATTCACAAGAAAGAGAACTTGAGCTATCAGACACAAGGTGATTATAACTTTTAAGTAACTCTGTGAGTTTGAAATTCATTATAAAATTTTATTATTTTGCGTGATAACATTTGAAACTTAGCTCGTAATGAGTCCATGTACCACGTTTGAAACTTTTTTAAAATTTGAGTTTCATATAAACAATTAACTTTAATTAAAAACTGTTTTATAATAAAATTGTCTACGACACACACACACACACATGTATACACATATATATATATATATATATATATACGTGTGTGCGTGCGCGTGTGTGTGTGTGTGTGTGTGTGCGTGTGTGCGTGCGTGTGTGTGTGTGTGCGTGTGTGTGTGTGTGTGTGTGTGTGTGTGTGTGTGTGTGTGTGTGTGTGTGTGTGTGTGTGTGTGTGTGTGTGTGTGTGTGTGTGTGTGTGTGTGGTAGACGATTTTATTATAAAACAGGTTTTAATAAAAGTTGATTGTTTATATGATATGAGTTACGAAAAGGCAAACTTATGATACTTTAAATATCTTAGAACGAATGTAGTATCTTACAATTACTAATAGTAGACGTTTATTGGCCAATGAACATTTTTAAACCAAAGGGCTATAAGTACGAGGGTAACCACAACGGGAAAATTACCCTGTGCAAATCAATTCAATATATAACTTTCCCCCTCATCATATATTAAGAATATACTTAAAGCGGATAGTTTAGATGATTTATTTGAGAGCAGGCAATGTTGCTTGAGTGCGACCAAACGACTGGAGGGATGAGAAATGACACAATTCACTGCGGGATGCTAATAAGGCCCCCCAAACGTGCAATTTGTCAAGATGACGTGCAGGACTTATTACACGTGCCTAGATGTTCTTTCCCATGGTGTCATACAGAGTACATCAGTACAGTACAGTATATGATAACAACGCAGTTCAACGAAAATTCTAACCTGGTTAATTTAATGTCCTGAAAGGTTCATATAGTTTGAACACTATTAAGAGTTTCACTAATTTATTGTCAATAAATATAGTTATTTATGGAATTTAAGATTTAACAAATACTATAATTTAAATACAAATTAAATAAGCTTTGTGATTTTATTTATAATTCGGAAAATAGTTTTTAAAAAAATCTGTATATAAAAAAGGCTGTTTACGACAGACAAAATTGCGGCATTTTTAAAAATATTTAACACGAAATGTAATTGTTATACATTTGTAATATATATATATATATATATATATATATATATATATATATTTCTTCAAAACATTCTCTTACAATATTGTTTATTATGACTTTTGTCATTTATCATCATTTAAAATACAAGAATGTTTGTAATTTTAAGCAAAGTAAAAAAATAATAAACCGGATTTTATAAGACTGTTTGTGTTTACATCTAAAGTTAAGGAGTTCTGCGATAATTCATTTAATAGTAGCAACAGTAGAACTGGAATAGAACCATGGCAGATAATTTTTTTAAAGGGGTGCCTAGTACAAAGAATACTATAAATAAATTGTTTATTAAATAAAGGCGAGTATTTTAAAAATAATATTTACGTGTTTGACGTGAAATACTCTCAAAATATATTTAATTTTATTTTACTAGGTAATTCGTTTTAATATCATGGTGAGGTCAATAATATCACCTAGGCCTAATAAAAATGTTTTAATATCAGAATATGAAACTGAAATATATTGTTACAAATAACATAATGCAATAAAATAATATAGAAACATACTGCTGTTACCCTATTTAAATATATTTAGAGGAATCGCACAATTATGAGTAACACTGTTTTTTTAAACATTTTTTTAACATTTGAATATTACAAAAAAAAACTATTTCAATATTAAAGTAGTAAAAATATTATTTTGCAACACTTACATATTATCCCTATTACTAACTTTCTCAAGATATCTATCTGCCTTTCCGATATCGTCGAGTATACTGCAACAAGTATATAATATTTGAGAAGTTCTATTCTATATATCACAAGTGACGGATGCACGCTCCATGGATTTAGCAGGCAGAAGATTTATGTTACTCTTATGTTAAAGTAGACGTAAGTGACTTCACTTAAGTGATAGATATATAAAAGGTACTTAGGAGAAATACAAAGTTAAATAAAGTTTGTTAAATTTAAATAAACCAGTTGGCAACACAGGTAAAAATCTCCCTGTAACTTTCAATATTTTTTGTATTCAATATTTACGGCCTGGGAAGGTGATAGGATATTTTTTATACAATGCAATTAAATTTAATTACATTATAAATTTGTAGTACAATACCTACATATTTTATTAATTTTACTTGTGTTTCATCTTTTATTTGTTGTGGTGTATCAGGTAGTTTTGTATACCTTTATTTTGTATCATACTAATATTTTGTAATATAAATCAACTTGTTGTGTTGGACCTTTAACATTTATTCAAAAACGTTTTTACATCTAAAACGATTTCTTTGAAAACTTGCATATACTTACACGGTAATATCTGCAAATTTAAATTGTATCATAAATTAAAAACTAGTAAAAGCTGGTAACGGTTTTTTATTCTCAGTCTCGAAGAAACATTATAGTTTAATAAAAGGTAAATGTCCATTTTTATTATACAGAACTGAACTGAAAAGAAAAAATAAAGATACATTTGCGCTTTTTTCCACTGTATTTGTCGTAAATATAGAATCAAAAATATATCTGACTTGTCTCATTATCCAAAACTATAATAACTGTTCACGTTAAATGCATACATTGTTATAGCTGTAAGCCCACTAGTTATCTAAGTTTATAACAGAAGTTGGAGTTGTTACAAGTTGTGTAATGGAGTGTCTCACAATCCGTACCGTCTTACAATAATGTTAGACGAGACATATAAATCTATTGGTTAGCTCAAACTTGTAATAAATATATCATTAGTGACTATAACAATTATTCTGCACCGCTTTCATGTAAAAGCAATGTTACATGTTAGGCAGTTTCAATTCAACTAACTAAAATTTAATTAGAATCTATTGAGGCGATTCAAATTTTACTTCTTTCTAAAATATAATAATTATCAATTGATTTAGTAACATTGTTTCATCCAATAAAAATACACATAATATACATGAACGGGAAAGGATATTGTACTAGAGATGAGAGAAAGCCTGACACTTTTTCGTGTATAAGATCTCAGTAAAATTTATCGATATTAAAATTTGCCTTTCTGCACAATTGGAAGAGAAGAGGTGCTCTTACGTTATTGACAAAAGTTTAAGCCCCACTATTTTAAAAGTCCCCAAGTCATCGAAACGTTGTAATTTTAATGTGTTCTATATATGGTCATAACCTCAAAAGATATGTTACGCGACGTTATAAAAATCTATCATTTTAGATAACTTACTTGAATATTGTGAATGCAAACTAACATAAAAGCGACATTTTACAAATAATTAAAATGTGTTGCCGAACTGAAACATTAACAAAGTAAGATAATTATGATATAACTAGTGGCATGATAATTGTAACAAAGCCAGTTGTGATTGCAATAGTTTATAAATTCTGGTGCTGATGTTATGTTTTCATATAATCCTCAAAATTGTGCGGTCTCATTCTGAAACGTTACAAAGACATAAAATAAATCAAAATCAAACGTATTACAAATAGCACAATAACTTTAATACAGTTTTGGCATTGCATAACATACTTAAGAGCTGACATATTAAACATTATTTCCTTCTAAAATATTAGTCATAATCATAAATCATATTACTAAATACCGTGATACTGCAAACAAAATCCATTGTAAAGGTACGCAATTCCCAACATTAATAATCAAAACCTTACTTACTTGTTGAGACATAATACTCGCTATAAAACATATGAAAGCTATTATTTACACATCCAAATTAATTACGTGAAGTTACATGAAAATATTAAATTAGTATTAAGCTGCAAATTAAAAATAAATGAATTATTTTTGGTCTTTTAGAAATGGGATAAATGTTTTTTTTTTTTTTTTTTAAGGTAAATGCAAATCATTACCCTTTTAAACATTTATTTTTGTATGTTTGATGATTTTAAGCCTGATTTGTCTGGAGCGGGTTAGCCATTACGTTTATTATCTAATAACTCACATGGCTGCCAGTTTTTAATTTGTGTTATTTCTACATATGACTTTGATTAATATAAGTACAACAAGAGTAATATAAATAAGTCAAATTCATTAAAAAATCTTCTACTATACTTCAATTAAATAATAAACTCGTTCACTGGTTTAATTCATGTTTACAAATAATATTCCCAGTTTAGGGCCGTTTTTGTTGATAATTTTTCCCACGGTTGTACCTATAAGGCATTCGGTAAGCAAGAAACCACACCTCATTAGTTATAACCCTCACTATCATCGTCAGTGATTCAAACAGATTTCAATACTCCATGCAATAATTTGTGACATCAGATAATAGAAACTAGAATACAGTAAAGAGAATACCCCTTGAGACATTGTAGTACATTATATCAGAATAATAACGCCGTTAAAAATTGCCCTCACTGAGCGTATGAACGTTTTATATAAACACGAGTTTACAAATACACTGCTTACACAAAAAAGTGGTTCCAAAGTATTTTTAACAGCAATATTGCACAGTAATATTTATGTATGATACCTTGTTTGACATGTTTTTAGTCTACAAAGCTTTAAAAGTTACAAGAGTTCTACCTTGATGGAAAAGAATATCTATTGTTCGTTTTTTATAGGGGCTCTTTTTTAATCCAGTTTTAGTTAAGTTGATGATTTTTGAATCCGAATAAAATCTACGTGACTAGATTTCCGGCTTGACCTAATAAATGAATCAATTCCATTTTAAGGAAACTTCTTTAACATCAAATGGTTCTAAACCAGAAACGTCTAATGATTAATAATATAATTCCTCTATATCCATACAAATTGATTAATGGAAATTGGTCTATACTTCAGCCTATTACACTGTGAGCTGCCTTATTTCCGATGCAATTATATAAGAGAGGTCACTAGCCCTTATAACAAGAACAGATGTGGCGCAGCCTGGGGCTATTACTCTCACTTATCCGGTGCCACGGTATAACAGTCCAGGGTCTATATGCGTTATAATTTGTCCCACAGTTATATACCACAGTTACAACTTGTATAACACTCTATTAGCCAGCAGAACATTATCTTTGCACGAGAATTGAGTTTAGTAATTGTAACTTCACAAAACTGAGAAGAGTAAATGGGATCTTCTAGTACTTTTATTTCGGAACCCATATAACATCCCTTTCCGCCTAATTAGCCTATTAATTCTAACTGTTTACTTCAAACAAATAATCATATTGAATCAACATTTCCTACCATAGCCACATTAAGTGTATGAAACAATGTTGAGCTTATTTAAAAATAGTAAAACAAAACGTGAAGTATAAAAAAATAGTCTCATTATATTATATACAAAAAGTAATTTTGTATAAAAGCTAAATATATACGTACGTATAGCAAAATATAGTCAATTTACTTATAAAGATGCTAATCGGGGCGGTTTACTTTGTTAAATATATATTCACAGAACTAATTGTCGAGGCTAATTCCCTTAGTTTATTCAATGAGCTCTTACAAAAAAATAACATGGCTATCTACATATTCAATTAATATATATATATATATATATATATATATATAAAATTAAAAAAGATAATTGTAATACATATAATGTTCTGAATTACCACACATAAGTTTCACACACACACACACACACACACACACACACACGCGCGCGCGCGCGCGTGTGTGTGTGTGTGTGTGTGTGTGTGTGTGTGTTCAAAAAAAAAACAGTTCAAAAAATCTTTATTTGGCAATAATTTTACAGGCATTTTGAATTTTCATTCCCATGTGCTTCAAGTAGCACGCGTGGGAAAAACAGTTACGATATTATACAATATACACAGCCCTCAATCATAGTTATACAATACTATCATGACATATATAATAAAAGATAATATGCCTTATTTTTACATTTTATGTGCTTATTATTTACAAATTTTATTACACCTATAAACTTTACATGAAAGACCGTTAACATTATTCTTCTGTTGATTTTCATAGAAATTTTCAAATTATATAAGTAAAGAATAACAACAATATAGACTATATAAATATAATATAACAGCAAATATAACAAAATACATCCAGTAAAGCTTTGCATAAACTTTTCTAGAAATCTCTTATAGTAAATAAAAGGCATAACAATTGACAAATGCAAATAAACAGTTGACAGCATATGAGTACCTTAAGGTACATTTGATTCTGATGGTAAGTGAACGATCTAAATACTATGAGCAAGACAAAAAATAATCAACAATACTTAAGTAACAATGATAACAAATAAATATGCTTAAATATTACACAAATACATTAACAAACACAAAAAATAAATAAATAAATATTATATTAAGATGGCATATATGATTACATAGATGTATACACATAAATATCAGTTGGTTCTGACGGTTTAACAAAATCTAAGGCAGAATTCTTAATTTTTATTCTTATTCTCTATAAGTATATTATTTCCCTTGAATATGATAAACCTGTTAAACAGAGTAGGCCCTAAATAGCAATACTGATGTTTACTAATTTCTTTATTACATCGTGAACCATTAAAAGCAAGATTTTCAGCAGATCGTGTTATCCTTTCCCTTTGTAATATAGTAAAATTATTTAAGGTATGTATGCGTGTACATTATTAAGCCATATTCATGCAATTGTTGAAATTTTAAAAGGTTCTGTTCTTTAAAAATATGGCTTACTCTGTCAAAACGCTTTAAATTACTAATGGTTTCGAACAGCATTTCTCTGGCACACTATGACAGGTTTTAATATCGTTGGGTAAGTTCCTCCAAAATGAATTATACCATACCTCAACTTACTTTCAAACCATGAAATATATAATTGTATTAAATATTCTTGACTTATATAGTCTCTTATATAGTACAGGGAGTAATTAATGTTTCTTAGCTTTTTGACTAGATAATTAATATGATGATTCCACTTTAAATGCTGATCCACGTAAACACCCAGATATTTAACAGACTCGACTATTTCTATACTAGAACATTTACATTCATATTTACATTGATGCTGATGACAATAAAAATCGAAGACTTCTTTCAACTGTGATTTTTCTTTGTTACAATCAAAAAACATGATGCATTTAGTTTTGGATATATTAATCAGCAATCTATTATTTACTAGCCACTCTGAAACCTTTACTAAGTCATTATTTACTTTTAGTTTTAGTGACTGTCGATTGTAGGCTGAGCACACAAGTGCCGTGTCATCGGCATAGGCAAAAACAGTCGAATTAAAAATTAATATCTAACAGGTTCGTTTATATACACAAGAAACATTAAAGGACCAAGAACCCCGCCTTGAGCTGTACCATACTTCAGATCCTGGACCTCGCTTAAAGTATTATTTATTTTTACAGCTTGACGCCTGCATTTACAAAAAGAAATCAACCAAGACAGGGCCCATACCACCAATACCATAATTCTTAAATTTAATTGATCAATACATTTACATCTAAAATATCAAAAGCTTTCTGCAAATCTAAATATATTGCAAGGGTATATTTGTGCTGGTCAATTGCCCGATGCTATCGTAATGATGTGCTTTTCTATTGTGTGTGTGTGTGTGTGTGTGTGTGTGTGTGTGTGTGTGTGTGTGTGTGTGTGTGTGTGTGTGTGAAACTTATATGTGGTAATTCAGAACATTATATGTATTACAATTATCTTTTTTTAATTAATTCTAACTAAAATAATCAAAAGTAGAGTTCTAAGGTAGAGTTCTATATATATATATATATATATATATATATATATATATATATATATATACATATACACATGTATATATATATATATATGTGTGTGGTTGTGGATGTGTGTGTGTGTGTGTGTTTTTATATATTTAATAAATCTGAATATATGTCCTTATGACAAAGACCTAGTGCATTGCGCCTACGCATAGCCTCTACCTATTATTATAGTAGGTTATTTAATAATAATATAGTAAACTATTCAATACTTCAACGTGGCAACTACCTGATACTAGGCACCGCATGATAACATAACTAAATTGTATAATATACCAGAGGGTAATATATATTGTTGTTTAAAAATCCATAATGAATTGGGAAGCAATTTAAATCCTTTCTTATAACTATCATAAAACTCAACCAATATAATCAATAAATAACTTCAATAATTCACTGATAATTCCTTAAATAATTCTAACAACCCCATACATTCATTAGTACCACATTGAATATGAATATAAATATATAAATTGACAGATAATAGTATAAAATTGTATATGTGTATTACTCTAAAAAGGCAAATTTCATTGAAGTGTCTTTATACACAACTTAGTACGAACACCTTCAATACAAATAAAGATAATCAGTATAATAGAACGTTTAGATTTATATCAAATAGTCCTTACATTCTATGTCGGTAAGAATGTTATAATCTGCTAAAAGACTTGGAATAACTCAATAATTTATTATATATATATATATATATATATATATATATATATATATATATATATATATATATGACTAATTGTGGCTCATATGGCCTACATTCATAAGGAACAATATTATCTATACTATTGCATTCTAACTAGAATAATAGTGGGTAGAATAATAGTGACCCTCTGACCTGCTTGGATTTTGGTGGATTAGGTTTAGCTTTTCCACTTGTAGAAGTCAAATGAATTAATTTAGGTTAGTATTTATCATACCAGATCCTATTATATCATTTCTTCCTTATGATCTTTGTTTTTGTTTACTTTGTTAGCAATCTAGGAAGACAAATTACTATGTGAGTCTTGCAAAATAGCAAGAACCTTTATTTTACCTATTTTATATAAATAAATTTTAGATAAGTCACCGATAATATGGTTCAATGATGTTTGTTAGAGAGATAACCAGAAGCCGTCAGTTCAGTCCTGTAGCTGTGCCTTCACTGGGGTATTTTCCCTCGTCTAAAAAGATTGTAAGTGTTTAGGTTGACGAAAAACTAGAAATATTTCTTTTCATTGAAATTTTAAATTTCACTATTACTTTATACCACTTATTTTTGTATAAAATTCCAAATAACATGTTATTAATTGAACTATTTTACACAAATATTTAAGTAATTAAGGACAATATCCAACGTAAAACTTATTTCATCTAATGTACCGATTGCCTTAGGTATATTTGATCTATATTATTATTTTATCGGCTATAACGCCTATGATTAAACATGCTACGAACAAAGCTGCAATACAACACACTTTTAATCGATAAATTAGCATAAAAATGAAAAAATATATTTTATTTTTGTAGTGCCTTTGCAATGGTTAGGTATGAGATGAACTTAATGTAGCCCATTATTGCTGGTGATCTGCTGGGAGTGCACACATGACGTATCTTGTTGATGTGTTTATACATGAAAAGCACTTTGATTTATAATTAATCCCTAAATCTGATGAAAATGTGATTAACAAATAGATTAATTAATTTCTATGTTATGTATGTATGAATGTGTTTCTGTAATTATATTAAATTCAACTAGTCTACGATGGAATAATAGTTATTATTTAAATGCATTTCAGACTTATAATTCTTCTTGTTTGATACACACATAAAATAAGGAAGTATTTATGACAATGTTAAGGTGTCAAATTAGGATATTACGATGGCAATTATAATTGTTTTATAGAGGATTCGTATTTCTAAATTCTTTTAAATGGTGTAACAAATAACACTAATTAGTTTCAAGAATTTTATTTTTTCCCTTTAAATCAATATATTATTTGTATTTAATATTTTATTCCATCGTGTTAATGACTCAGTTATCCACAATGTTTTTTATTAATAATAGGTTATTTTAAACCACAGTAAGTTTAGGAAATGTGCCATCATTGTACGTTGCATAAAGTATAACAACGTTTAAATGATTTTAATCTGCCCTCTTCTTCAGGTGGTAATAAACTTATATAAATAAGAAGTCTTATAATATATAATATCGAAAAACAGATGAAAACTTTCTCTTTATATCTTGCGACATAAAGTATTTTCATTTTTGTTTTATTTAAAGTAGTTTATATAATATTATTCAAACGAGTTTCCTTGAGCTAATTAGGATACTACTATAATAGAGTGCACTAAAATCTAATCTTTTCACTGTGCTTTAACATAGCCTTTCCATTTTAAAAAAGGTTTTACTCAATGAATAACATCTAAATGTTGATATCTCAAATAATTGGATTTAGAATTTTACAAATCTATAAATTATATTTGTTCTAGTTTCCATCATCGATACCCCTTAAACCAATGTAAAAATATTCGTTAATGCTAAGGAAAATCCAACGGAGTGACATGCACCACCACCAGACCTAGTGTCTAATAAATAAGTAAAGCTACATACAAAAATTAAAGTCTATTGGTTAGGTCGAGATAAAACCTAGACAAATAGATAGACAGAGAGAGAGGCAGGCAGAGAGAGAGAGAGAGAGAAATATTTTTTTTTAATTCCACGTTTGATAGGTTTCGCTAAAGCTCAGCCAGTTAGGTTTCATGCTATCCGAAGAAGAGGTTGGATTTATATCCTACGTAGTGTTATACTTTATGTAACATATAACTATGGCTAACGTACAAAATCCTACTATCTACAATGTCCTTAAACTAGGCTGAAAATATTTTAAAATCAATTTGAAAAACAATTAGTCGAGTAATAGCAAATGTTATATATATTTATGTAATAACTTAATATTAAACTACTTACAACAATTTAATTGTGCTAATAAGTGTTTAATAATGTAACCGAGCAGAAAACAGCCGCTGCGTTTGTGGCCGATTGTAGTAATTTAACACATTTAGTAACCACAAATGAAAAACAATGCTTGTAAAACCACTAGTCTGAAAGATTCAAGAGCATTATGTAGCATATAGGTATAATTACAATAAAGGAGAGACAATTTCTTGGTATAACTGTAGCCTAACTCTTATAATAACTTGAAGCGTATAAGTTAGCTAGTTTACTTGTCAAGTGACTTCTAATTTAGATACATTAGATGGGACAAAATAGCACTAACATAATTAAGAAGGGAAGAATTATGATATCTTGCTATAACGGTATCTTAAAGAGATCTTCAACTAAAAAATTAGAATCTGACAACATAGAGCTGACATTTAAAAAATTGTTTTATGCAAAATTATTATGTGATATAAAGTTATAATATTAAAAAGCTGTTCCAACAAAGAGATAACCACTAGCAAGACAGAGCTGCAAAATCAACAGATAGTTTTGAATTTCAGTAAACTAATTAGTCATTATTCAACAGTTATACTTTAGTCGTAAATGTTTTTTTTTTCACAATAAGTAAGCTAATTCAACAGTGTAATGTTCCAAGTGTAATGTTCCAAATAGTAGATAAACCTTATCAGGGGTCTTTAATGTTTTCTTATTGAAAATTATCTATTTAATTTTCCGTAACTTTAAGCATAAAAAAATCGACGGATATGACGTCAATAGACACAAAGCTAAAGTATCTAGTCTATAATATTGCATGTGGAAAAGAGAATTCCTATTTCACTCTTAACTTTCACGACAAGATAGCAGAAGTCTGGTAATTAGGAATGCTGTGCTAGTCCTAATCTGTTCCAGCCACAAGTTAGCTTTTCTATCAATGGTGTGGCAATTAGTAAGGCCATTTAATTGTCTCAGTTTAGGTTGCTTGTGAAGCAAAGAACTTAGATAGACTTTTACTCATTACCCAACATTAGCCGTAGTATACACCTAAAGATCAACCCTGTTTCCCTAATATATCAATTAGCCGTTAGTGACCTGCCACTCTTGGGTTCTCAGATGTAAGTGGGACATGTTTTTTTAATGTGTCCGGTTCAACTGGTATACAAATTAAATTTATATTTTGAAACATTAAAATTCTCATGTATACTAGAAAATTACTTAAAAAGTTCTAAAGGTACAGGAATCTGAATCTAATAAGAGAGTTAAATCATACATCGTAAATATTAAATATAACCAGTATATCACCAGTATTCCAGTATATAACATTTATTTTTAGAATTTAATTTTCAAGTAATTTCTGTGGTTACATTTTATGTATTTATATATATATATATATATATATATATATATATATATATATATATATATATATATATATAAAAGGCAAAAGCTTCACTCACCTAGTAATTACTGATTCTTCGAGTTCCTATATCCCAGAAAGGTTAGTTGGGAGTGGAAACCGGTTTGCAGCCGTACTGAAAGCACAATTGTTACAAACGACCTCAGCGATGGGTTAGTTGGGGTAGGTCTTGGAGGACGGATAGAGTGCTAATGAATGTACTTATGAATGACTTATTCTTATTAAATTCTTTTTTTGTTTTTCCACAAATTTAATAGCTTTACTTGACTTAATAAGTATTACTGTATTAGGGTTAATTGTAAAACATCGCCTTATGGCCCTGAATAAAGTTGATTTAATTTGATTTGAAACTAACTCATATAACTAACTAATCATAACTTTAAGAGAACAACTAAAACACATACATAAATATCGAACAAACACAAGCAACGCTAACTAAAGTAGTAAATATAGTTGTAATATTGAACAAAGCTAGAACGTTTATTGAGAGAGCGTTAGCCGGGTTCATCACTTCAGAAGCTTGAAAAAGTTCTGGAGTTAGTTTTGTCTTTCTGTCTAACTAAATAATGAACTGATCTGAGATTTTGCATTACCCTTCACCCTTCATATATACCTCATCGCGATCTTCGAATTATATAAAACTAAATCAAATCACATGACATTATTTGTATCATATCATGCATGATATCACGATGTATCAAAATATGTTTTATCAGTGTCTTTCAGTTTCACATAACTTAATTGTATCATAAACTAGAATGAGTTATATTTTGTTGTATATATCCATCCATGGAATTTGACTGAGCTCATTGCAACCATGACGTCACACGTTAGGCTGATACATATATCTTTTGTATGACGGTGAATTTAGTTTCTTTCTGCATGTATACAGGGTGATTCATGAAGTTCTCCCCCCACTTCTACAGCACATTGTACTAGTAAAAATAATGAAAAAATGTTATATAAACATAGGTCCGAAAAACGCTTCGTTAGCGAGTTACAGCTAGCGAAAGATTTCGCCTGAATTCCTGGGTAAAGAGTAAAATAAAGCCATACTGAACTTTTGGAAAGGTTAATTAAGTAAGAAATATCGTGGATTATTATGTATTGTTACCTGATAAAGCTAATAAAAATAGGTTTCAGAACTGTACCTGTAGTAGTTTTTGAGGGATTCAGGGTTAAATGCAAAAAATTGGGCCACGAAACAATGTTTTTTTTATGTTTGATGTACAATAACTTTGTTAAATTGGTAATAAATACATAAAGTCAACAGACATTAATTGTAGAGAATTTAATTCTGAGAAAATTGATATAATCAATGTCTAAAATAAAACAGAAATAAGTACCAAAAAATCGATTTTATTCAGTATAATACATTACTAGTTTTAAGCAAAATTAATCAGGTTGGGCCAACCGTACGAACCTTTTTATAATAGATGTTCGAAAATGAGGCCATCATTATCAATACATTTTGCAGCACGTTTGTGTATTGCTTTTGTTGCGTTTCTTAATTTTTCAGGACTTCCCTGTATCTGCACAGTCGAATCCATAATACGGGCAATTAATTCATCACGAGAATTCACTTTTGTCTTGTATACAATGTCTTTCATCCATCCCCAGATGCAATAATCTAATGGAGATAGATCTGGTGATCTTGGTGGCCAAGGGTGAGCCCCTCCACGATCAATCCAGTGTCCAGGAAATTGATGATTTAATAAGCAGAAACGGCACGTGAAAAGTGAGGAGGTGCTCCGTCATGCTGGAAGTAAAAATTTTGTCTGAGATGTAAAGGAACATTCTCTAACAGCTGCGGCAACTCTTCTTGAAGGAAATGCAAATAGAACTCAGCATTTAGGCGTCCAGGTAATATGAAAGGTCCAATCAGCCGATTGTGCAAAAGGCCACACCAGACATTGACGCTAAATCGGTGTTGAAAGTTCTGTTCCACTACCTCATGTGGATTTTCTTCTTAGCTAGATTTTAAATTAATACAAATAATCTCGCTATATTGTATTTAATATACTTTAAGCAAATTTTTAAATCATATCAATCAAATTAAACACAGTGGGTTTTATAGGGAAATATTTATTCTGTTATTTAAAAAATGTATTACATTCCAATCATAATACAATTATTTATTTTATTATTTATACTGCATTGTTTCGGCTTATATTTCCAAATACTGAGCTAATCATAATCCGTAATACCCAATATTTCAACAACTATCTTATGTGCTTAGGGATGTCTAGAATATTTTACGGTTCTTAAACGTAAGGAACTTTAAAAGTAACAATTTACGAAAATAAAGAAGTGAAATAGCTGCATATACGTACATACAACCATCCAATTATGTATGCGTCTTCAATTTATTATTTCCGTCTAACAATTACTCATAAAATTTATTGAGAGATTATTTTCCATTCAGCAATTTTTATTAAGAACATTTTATTGCGATTAGTTTAATATCCTATTAATATTTAAATCTCTTTAAAATGTGTTTTATATTATGATATCATTTTCTTATCAAATCATTCTTGTACAATAATATCTTACAAGAAAAGCTCTTTGAAGTCTGAGGTTAGAGATTTCCAGGAACAGAATGTCATAAGTATCACCAACTCACAGTAAATTACATTACCCCAGACTTTGCGGTGGCTTGCTAGACACAACCCCGGGGAAATAAGCTGAGCGTGAAATTCGACTTTCATAACAGAACGGTGAAAGCTTATAGGAATTGAACAATATTGAATGCTTGTAAAAATTTAATGCAGACTACCCCTAATATTTAGAACAACTGTTCTACACTTGCGACTGTTCTAAAAACTTACAGCTGATGAGGTTCTTCGACGCCTACTTTTTTTGGTCTGTTTAGACCAAATTGACTCCAGATTTCAGACGTCAAGTTTTAGACAGCGCCAGGTACCAGACGCCGCAATATCATGAAGGTGGACCGGAGAAAAAGTCTAAATACGAATTATGCACTAAGATTAACGTAATTATTATAAATTATTAACGTTTAATTGTAAAGTTTACACAAATATACTAAGGATTCTGAAACTATAGTTTTCAGTACAAGGATGTAATTTTTAATGGCTTACACAGAACACATACAAATACTGATATTGAAATAAAAACTAACCCCAGATAAAGAAGTCATAATACGTATAATTCGTAAATGATGAAAAGTTTTTAAATTTAATAAACGTTAAATTATTTATATACACTAGTAAGGCCTTAAAAATAGACGATTGTTTGTTAAAGATTTGTTTAAACGATTTTTAAGTAATAGGCCGTCAGTGAACATGTGAATCTTTATACTTTTATGAATAAAGATCTTTCACCCAGATCTATCAGCATAAAAGTTATGTATGGACTCTGCTAAGTTAGTAAACCTTATATACTTGCTTAAGCCTCATGATTTCGTTAATAAACAGGTTATTTTGTTTATTATTTAGAATAAACAGTTTCACTTACACGTGTTACTGAATAAAGAGCAAATTACACCCTTTTATGAATTTATTGTTTTCCTTTTTAAGTACTACTGTAACATTATCCCGTATTTTAAAATTCAGTTATATATAATTGAATATAAAATCAGAATATATCACCAATATCTACGCTTTTAAGTGTACGTAAAATATTTACTGGACTATAAAAACTAAATTAAAAATAGTAATAAACATGTTTTCTTTTAGCTTCCCTGGTTGGAGATGGTTTGTATGTTTTTCTAAAAGGATAATGTAATATAATTGTAATAATCTTTTTTTATAAACATATGATTTGAACTCACTCAATTCTCATATTAACATTCAATAATGTTTTATATACAAAACAAATACGCCTTGGCAGTGGTAATTGTATGTAATAATAAACATACTTGTAACATGGGGCACTTCTAATTCGACTCTCACGCCGAGATCTACTACGTATTTATCATCTGCAGCAAACATGCTTGTATATCAAAATTCAATTTACTTAAGGTTACTCTCTGGAAAAATGTAGGTCACATGTTGCTCAGGTTAAGAGAAACAAATTTCACCATATGAACGTAGATACATAGAGAACCTTTGGTGATTGGCATCCCTTCTGTCAGTATGTAAGTGAGTTTTAAAAATATAATCTTAAGAAATTGGAAAATTAAATCATACTAAATTTGAGTCAAATGGTTATAGTAATAAGTCCAGTTGCTGGAAGAAATATTTTGATTATGTCTTTAATATTTTAAAAAACGTTGGAGATTCAAACTTTTTAACTTAGAGTATCAAAAGCCACCAGTTTTACTCAAAGTGATAGTTTTATGGCATGATAACACAAAATAATAACATTAAATGTATTTATATCGAACAGTATTAACTGATTTAAAGCAGATTTCCTGTTATACAACATGGACTAAACTGAGTTTTTTAGCAAATAGCTAACGGTACATAATGTACTAATCGGCAGCTAGAGAATATCTTATGCCTATTGTGCTCAGATCCGAATTCTTCTATTGTTATGTAAATTTTGTATCTAAATAAATAAATTAATATTGTAAAATGTGTTTTTATCAACCTTATCAGTAATGTCATACACCTGTGTTCAGAGTTACAATACACCATGTATGGATAAATAAATTTACGAAATTATTAACGTAAATTATAAATTACATTTATTTACGATCAAACTATCGATGGATTAAGCTCTATTTAACAACCACCGCCAAGGCCAGTTTATAATCGCTTGTTCTTTTATTCTATTTTGTGAACGTTTTAGAAAAAAATCTAATAATATAAGGAACAAAATAAATATTATCGATAACAATTTTCCTCGTACAAATTTATATTATTAAAAATTCACAATATCTCCTCCCTAAGAAACCTTATAATTTTTATATGAATATTTTCTTACATCAACTCTATCGAGTAAGCAAGTGAGATTTTTTTCTCACAACGTAGTTTGCATTGAAATTCAGTTCAATAGCTAAATTATTGCTAATATGAAAAATAAAATACTTTTGTCTTAAATCCATATTCATATGTATTCTTTTGCCAACCACGTGCGTCTTGTTGTAATTATTTAGATCGTACTGGTTATTAACTTGTCGAGTGTCAAACACAGTGTCAGGCTCAATGTATTCAGTTCCACTGTACAACACAATAACGATACGTCTAACGATGTCATGCTGTTGGCCCTAATGAGGGTCAGGTGACACTCGCAGTAATCAAGGCTGAATTAATTGTAAGGAAACTGCATGAGATTTGGCCGTACAATCTACTGTGAATAATCACACCCATATGTAATTCCATTTCGTGTACTCGGAACTCTTAATAAAGCTATTCTTTATCATACACAATAACGGAAAATAACTAGTATACTTTGTGTTTCCTTTTAGGAAATATGACAACCATAATTTTTATTACTTATTTTCCTGAAATATAGGAAAAACATTTCACAGCCTAAGATCATAATAAAGTGCTGATCAGAAGAAAGTTTACCACTCAATTGTCCTTAAATCCTATAATGCTTCCTCTGTCTACGTGACACAGATGTTCTAACTTTTCATGACAGTACTTAATAAAATCTTGAGGACCCCTTCTGCGGTTTAATTCAAATTCAATCACCTTTATTTTTTTAATTTTTATTCACTATATGTAGTACAGACTAATCAGAGATCATTTCAGGACTTTAGAATCCAGCGAAATTAGATATTTATTCTTTGATATTCCCATTCTTAAAGAACAGAAATGGTTGGATTCGTAGTATTTCGAGTAACAGAAGGGTGCACCGAGTTTCCGAATTTATCCATTTTCAACAGTTACTATTGATAGTTACTAACTACCAAAGAAGTATACTACATAAAACTTATATTACCATGTTCTGATCCATCTAATTTCACCCCCACCGATCCTCCCATCAACCTGCTAAAGACCAGTTCTCTTTAATTACCATCGCTCTTATCAATTCTTCATAATAAGTACTCAGATAGAGCGAGTCACTCTCACCTTTCTTTTTCAACCCCTCTCTGTTTCTTCAACCAACTTTGAGATGAGTTAACGAAAAGCTAACCTACCGTCTCCTCGCATTATCTTCTATTCGTATAGTTAGTAGGTTATTGCTTTATAATGGTTGTGGATAATTGTTGTAATGGATAAGGCAGGCCTTAAACTACGTATTAGGAAAAAATTAAGGTGATCTAAAACCTTTTACTTGCTAAGAAGAAAAATATCAATGTAAAAAGTTTAGGTAATTTAACTTTATTTCATAAAATATTAAACAAATAAATGAGAATATACTGGAGAATTGAAAAGTGTAAAAAATCATATGCTATTATAAAGAGGTCGAGACAAAAAAAACACGTCAGTACCAAACTACTCAAAACTTTATAATTCTTGCTGGATCGATATTCCTTAAAACTGGATATGGTTGTAATAACATTTTCAGATGCTATTCTTGATAATATAGAATCATAGAGAGATCGCATATTTTATTCGATAAAAGGAGTGACGGTTACCAAGCGAACAAACAGCTTACTAAGCGATTAACCTCAATTAGTATTGAATATGTAAATTAACAGAATGGGGTGATCAACATGTAAATTTGATGTCCATATTATATAGATGGAAACTGCTGTGATTGTTGTATTTACATTACTTAATTTGGCGACGGAGATTCACAAATTAAATTTACTATATTTTCAAATATAGTAGCTTTTTCTTTCTTGAAGAATGTTTAAACGGCCTTGTGGGATTTTTTTGTAAACTGGCTCTTTACTTTATTACTTCTTGAGCAACTAATAGTACTGACTGTAATAATTGATTGGATCAGATATATCATTACTCCAGGAAAGTAATGTTCATCATGAGGAGCAAAATTGGTTCTTTTGGTTGCGCAATCGTGTTTTATAAACGAGAATAAGCCAAGGTCAGAATTAAGTTAAAGGGCCTAAAGACGGGTTTAACACACAGAGAACAAAATTAAAACCTTATACGCTTAATTTCATTATGTATATCATAAGTCAAAATATTTGTAATTTCGACTAAAAATATAACATTTTCTGTGCTTTGAGCACTTACCTATACTAAAACAAAAACTAAGTATTTCAAATTGTACCTTTTGTTGTAAGTGAATACATTTTATTAAATGTAGTTTAGAGTATTATATTCTAATAATTAATACCTTCAAAATAATACGCTTATTAATCTAGGCTCAGACTTACAACTTCCATAATACTCCCCACGGGGCCGTTACCCGATGGAGGCGTGTGATTATAATTGCATAAGGTAGTAGTTAAGTATGACATTCTGCAAGTTTAAATTTTATATTGTGCAGTTTAAAACATGTTTAAGGCGTTTTAGACGTTTTAAACATCACGTACTTTGTTGTTATTAGGTTTGCTATAAACTTATAAACTATGATGTATATAAGAAGAGCATTTTTTTATTTAGACGGAAAGCGTTCATAGCTTTCTCTTTGACATTTGGAACTGTTATTTTAACAGCTTCTGCTGTATATACAAGTTAATTAAATATTATCCATTTTATATCTCGGTGTTGCATTATAGAGGCAACACTATCTTTCAGGGCTGTATATTCTAATGTATCCACAACGGTCTGATTTCTCTGTTCACTACGTAAAAGGTTTTATTAATAACTTTCCCTCCCATCATATTTTAAGGATATTATTTAAGCGAACAATTTAGAGGATTAATTCGAGAGCAGGAGATGTTTCTTAAGTGCGGCCAAACGACTGCAGTGATGAGAAACGATATAATTAGCGGGCTGCTAATAAGGCCCCCGAGACGGGCAACTTGTCAAGATGATGTACGGCACTTTCTACTCTTGCCTATATAACATTTCCCATTTCGTTTTACAGATTATATGAGTACAATAAGAGGGATACATGATAACATTACAGTTCAACGTGAAGTCTAAGTAAATTGACTGTCAAAATTGTGTAATTTTGGATTTGAAATATTTTATTGGAGTATAACTATAATTACATTTATATATACACACACAGACTTAAATATGCTCTGAGTTTTTATGAATAATTGTGAAACAGTAAGATTAAATTTTTTACACAGTAACTTTGAATGTTTGTATGACTTATTAGGATGTTAATTTGTCTGAAATTTGCTGTATGTGTGTGTTCAAACCTTTGTTATATTAAAAACATTTTCCTAATTCTTTAATTATGTTATTTATACGGAGAGGGCAAAAACTTAAAGCCAATGTAAATATAACTGGGTGTGTTTCTATCGAAGGTGCGTTAATTCCTTTTATTGCAGCAATAGTTCAACCGTAATAGAACTAAGGGAAATATTATTTCTACCTATTAGAAAGAATATCATAAATAAATTTTGTGTTTATCAAAAGCGTGGCGTGTATGTTAATAAATATTCTTTTCGTATTCGACGAGAAAAACTGTCAAAAATAACTTTTTACTTTTTAGTTGGCAATTCCTATATACCCCATAGTGAGGTGACTAACAACAATTGGGGTTTATTTAAAATATCTAATATAATATCAAACTGAGATTTTTTTTCTACAAGCTATAATAATACAATACAAATCATATAGGAGCATCGTGATTGAGATCCTATTCAAAATATAATTACTGGAATTGCATAATTATTAATAACGCAGTTAGAAAATTCTTTATTTGAATATTGCGTAAAGTATTTTGAATTTTTCTTTAATCTTTGGATTTATATTTATACTTTATGTGGTAGAACTCACTAGTGAGTCTTAAAATGTATATTTTTGACAGATTATTTTTAATTTTGGTCATATATTTTCCTTAATTTCTTTACTAAATGAATTCACATTTAAATTATGTACGCATTATCTCCATTACTAACTTTATAAGATATCTTTTTGTCTTTCAGATATCTTAGAGTGTCCTACATCGACTGTAAAATATTGAAGAATTTCCATCACATAGATTGCCAGTGACAGATGCACGCTCTATGGATTTAGAAGGCAGAAGATGGATGTTACTTACATGTTAAATTTGATGTACAGTAGGTCGTTTCTTTTAAGTGATAGATACATCAAAGACACTTCGGAGTAATACTAGGATAAGTAAAGTGCCCTAGTTAGTTATGTGTATAAATAAACCATACGAAAATATTATTATTAATCACATTGTAAATTGTATTATGCTTCTGTACTCAATATTAATGACCTGGGACGACAGGATGTTTATCTACACATTAATTTCAGCATACATTTGTAGTATATAGAGAAAATATTTTATTTATTTTACTTTAGTTTCATCTTTTATTTTATGTAACTTTAGTTTTTTTCATAATACTATTTTTTAATATAAATCAACTTGCAGTGTTGGACCTTTAACTTTTGTTAAAAATATATTATCTGAGATGATATTCAATTAAGAAATTGTATTTATATACACGGTTATATCTTGACATTTGAATAGTGTCATAAATTAACACAACTGGATTTAATATTATTTGCCAAATTGTGTAACTGACTTTTCCTCAGTCTCTAATAAACAGCATAGTTTAATAAAACTTTCCAATTTATATTATACTGACCTTTACCGCAAAATAATAATAAAATTGTATTTGCGGTAAGCCTAAATTGCATTTTTTATCATTAAGGAATTAAAATTTTGTAATATAAATCAACTTGCAGCGTTGGACCTTTGGACCTTTTGTTAAAAATATGATATTAACTGAGATGATATTCCATTAAAAGATTGTATCTATCTACTCGGTTATATCTTGAGATTGTAATAGTATCATAAATTAACACTTCTAGTTTTAATAGTTTTTGCCAACATACTTTCATACCCAGTCATTAATAAACAGTATAGTTAAAAAAACTTTCCATGTATATTATACCGACCTTTACCGCAAAATAATAGTAACATTTTGTGGGCCTAAATTGAATTTTTCATAAATAAGGAATTAAAATAAATCTGACGACTCCTCAACTAAAACTACACTAACGGATCATAAATCAATCCTCATATCTGGATTGTAGCCCAGTAGTTATAAAAGTTTACAACAAAATTTGAAACTATTGCAAACTGTGTGATAGAGTGTCTCACAAAGGTTACCGTCTTACAATCCAGTTAGGTGAGAAATATAAGTATACTGTTAAGGTCAAGCTTGTAATGAATATATTATTAGTGTGTATAATTACGCTACACAATTATCAAATATAAGTTATGATATATTTTAAGGTAGTTTTTTTCTCTCAATAAAATCTATTCAATACATTTATTTAAATTTAACTTCTTTGGCCAAATCGTTTATTATCAATTTTATACTTTCTTTAAGTTGCTTTACTCCGCAGAAATGCACATGCAATGAAATGGCAAGATATTTTTCTGGATATAAGAGAACCCAAATCACATTCGTGTACACGATCTCAGTTAAACGTTTCTATATTAAATCCTATATCAAATCGGAAGAGAGGAATGGGCTTAAAACGTGTTATCTGAAAGTATTTAAAATATTATGCGTTATGTTTTAGTTGAATGTGGACAACGTTGTTTCTTTGAGTACTTATAATTGGTATGTTATTACGTTATTGTCAAGATGTTTAAGCCCCAAAGTCCACAAAATATCAAAACGATGAGAGCACGCAAGTGATATTTTGTGATATTCTAATATTTTTGAACATCCATTTTTGTCTGTATATGGTTATAAATACAATATAAATGTTACACTACGAATATTAGAATCCACTAATTTATATTATTCACTTTAATATTCTGTTTGGAAACAAACAGAAGAGTGGCATTTTACACATAACTGAAATATGTTGCCGAATGGAAACGATTTAAAACTTTTGTTGCTGTTAATATAACTCGTGGTATGCAAATTGTGTTATCGTTTATGAATTCTGGTGATCTGCAAGTTCACTTATGCTGATATTATGTTTCCATATACTCATTAAGACTGTGAGGTCCTATCCTGAAACTTTACGATGTATATAAGATAAATAATTCAAAACATATTGCATATAACGCAAAAAAATACAGGTTTGACTTCTTAGCACATGCTTAATAGCTGAGATATTAAAAATTTTTCGCTCTGACAGATTAAAATTTGTCATTATAAATATCTAACCAGATTGTTATAATCGTTTAATTAGAGAATAATCATAATAAATACCTTACAAGATATTGTAAAAGTATATAAACAAAATTTGGTACCTAGATATTGAAACCATTCGCTATAAAATATGACAAAAGCCACACTTTCACATACCAAAGATAAATACCAAATAAAAAATATCAAATTATTGTAAACAGCAAGTTTTTAAAACACGATTTATTTTCCCCCATCGCTTAATCTAGTATGGCGTACAGTATAACTCCTGATATAATACATTTAATCATGCCAATTAATTTATCGTTTACAAATTATAGTGATCTGAACGTTCACTTATATTATGTTTCCATATACTTATCAAAACTATCAAAACTTGTGCCCATCCCTGTCCTGAACCCATACGAGACGCATAAAATAGATAAAAACAAATAATACTGCTCATAACGCAAAATTTTTATTACAGTTTCTGCTTTATAGCACATGATTATTAGTCGAGATATTAAATTTATTTCGCTGTGACAGATTACACGATAGTCATAATAACTATCTTACTTTGTATTGTAAAAGTATATTACAAGATTTAGATAAAAGGTGTTAGATAAGACATACCTTTCACTATCAAACAATTTGTTTTTACACCCATTGCTCAATTTCATTGTCTATGTTCCAAAAAAATTATGCCACAAACAGTAGACATGTATAACTGTAATGTGAGAAACACTTTCCATCTATCAGCATCCAGACATTGTTTCAACAATGCAATACTTGAAGAACAACACAGGCAACATGACACTTCTAATTACAAATTACGGTTGTGAGGTACAAACATGTCACAAGTGGCCTGCAATCTAATAATATCTCAGAAACTGTTATTTTGAGACAGTATGTTTATTAAAAGAGTGTTCATATATTGATACAACAATACAGCAAGAAACACCACGTGAAATATTCATATACTCTGAAGTTCTAGTTAACGCTAATAATTTCTTAGTGGGACACGATGTGTATTGTGCTATTGATAAAACATCAATACAAAAATACAACTCCAGAACCTGGTAACAAGAAACCAAGTGGTATTGAAAGCTCTCTCATGATGAAGTGAGCAAGCTACATTGAATTTAATAAACTAAAATGATATTATAGTCTCGTTTTTGCCTTTAATATTAAATAAAATATTTCAAGATGTATACTGTACTTTTTTAACATTCAGCATTTTGTTCATTTACGGTTCTCAAACAAATTTGAAATTTTTTAATACCTTAATAACTAATATCCTAAACAAAATATATAACTAAAACAAAAACCATGAGGTAGTCTAATTTAATCCCTTTTTAGGTAAGCTTAAATTTAAAGTTCACGCGATATCAAAAGTTTATGATTGTTTAAATCAAATAAAATCTACGTAACTTTATTTCTGGAGAGGCCTATTATATAAATCACTTCCATTGATATGAAACATTTCAAACATTACATTGTGCTAGTAAAACATTTAATGATTAATTATTCAATTCAACTATTGGTATATGAATTTACTTATTATTGAAAGAGGCTCTAATTCTAGCAATGACCTGTGAGCTGTCTAACCTTCAATTCAATTAAATATCGAGGTAATTTGCCCTTATAACGAGAACACATGTGGCGCAGCCTGGGTCTATTTTTCTCAATTACCCGGTACCAGGATATAAAAGTACTGGGTCCACATTCGTTATAATTTGTCCCACACAGCTATATACCACAGTTACAACATGTATAACACTCTATTGGCGAGCAGAATATTATTTTTTGCACGAGAATTGAATTTAGTAGTTGTAGTTTCACACAATTGAGAACAGTAAATGGTATATTCATGATCTTTTATTTGGAGAGACGAATACCCTCCCTTTCTGTCTTATTAGATAACTTACTATAACTAATTAATTAAATGGAGCTTTTAAATAAACGATGAGGGCTCTGTGATGTAATGGTAGCACATTCACCCGGCAAGTGAGAGATCCGGGTTCGTGACCCGGCGGAGCAAGTACTTTTTGCGATTCAATGTTTATTGAAACTAAATAAGGCTGTTGCCACTTATACAAATTTAATTTAAATAAAAGTCATTTGACAGGTATTTTGTCTTCCGATCATTTGTTAGGTTGGTTATTTAAACGCATATGTCACAAATACGGCCAAATAAAAAATAATTGAATCGTAAAGAGTAAGGGTTCTGTGATGTAATGGTAGCACATTCACCCGGCAAGTGAGAGACCTGGGTTCGAGTCCCGGCGGAGGAAGTACTTTTTGCGATTCAATGTTTATTGAAATCAAATAAGGCTATTGGCACGTATACAAATTTAATTTAAATAAAAGTCATTTGACAGGTATTTGGTCTTCCGATCATATGTTAGTTTGGTTATTTAAATGCACATGTGACAGATCCGGCCAAATAAAAAATAATTTAATCCTAAAAAGTGAGGGCTCTGTGGTGTAATGGTAGCACATTCACCCGGAAAGTGAGAGATCCGGGTTCGAGTCCCGGCGGAGGAAGTACTTTTTGCGAATCAAAGTTTATTGTAATTAAATAAGGCCATTGCCACTTATTCAAATTTAATATATATATATATATATATACAGGGTGAATTTAAGTTAGTGTCGAAACATTTTTTGGGTGATACTACTCAGTATTATAGACCAAAATATGGAAATAAAAAATCCCTATCTCATCTATCTTTTAACTACGACCAATTTCGCTATTTTGTTAAAAAATCATGTTTTGTTTCAATAAACTCAATTTCCTCCATTATTTTTTAATGTTTTTTTAATTCTGAATCCATTTTTTGAAATCTAAACAAAATTTTACATGGGAATAATGGAGAAAAACTGTCTTGAAAATAAGTTTTGATACAAACAAATTGCTAATAAATCAAATTCTTAAGTTTTCGGCAAAAACATTAAAAATATATTAGACCCGAGGAATTAAATGAAGTTAATTCTGAAGAGAGGCCAATACCACAAAAAAACTTTCCCATTTTGTGGGCTTTAAAATGACATAATGCAACGTTACTTTTATTTTCATCTTATACTGGTTATTAAAGAATCAGTATTGGAAAACAAGGTCTACTTAAATTATCACGGTGCCAAATAACCAGTCAATATTGTGTTTGATTCAATAATAAATCAAACATAGGATAAAAACACATAAAGAACAGTTACAAAAAAGAATAATCATAAAAGTAAGTAATCTACAAATTGCTTTCAAATTGCCTGGCTCCGTTTCTAATGCAGGCTCTCGCACGCTTCCTCATTGCCCTAACCGTCACGTTCAAAGATAACTTGTTACGCACTATTTGGGCAGCTAACTCTATCCGGTTTCTTAAGTCTTCCTCAGAGTTTACAGTGGTCGAGTAAACTTCCGGTTTTCATAGTCCCCCAAACAAAGAAGGTCCATAGGAGATAGGTCAGGAGATCTGGCGGCCAAGCTACAGTTCCAGCGCGACCTATCCAATGTCGGGTAATTGTCCGTTAACCACTGACGCACTTCATTGCTGAAATGAGGAGGAGCACCGTTCCTGTTGGAAAACTATGTTGTCCCTCTGATTGTGGTCCATATCAAGTCCATCCAGAAGTGTGGGCAAGGTATGCTGTAAAAAGTCCAAGTAAACTTCACTATTTAAGGTTCCTTGAAAAATGTGGGGACCCACAAGTTGGTTTCTGATGACTCCTGGCCATACGTTGAGATGAAAAACGCCTTTGAAAGGAACTTTCTCTTGAAGCCCTGGGATTTTTGTTCGGCCCAATGGTGCATGTTATGCGTGTTAAAAACACCAGCCCTAGTGAAGGTAGGACTCATCGGTGTACAAAATATTTCTCAAAAAAATGATATTGTTCAATATCACTATTGAGCAGCCAGCGACAGAACTCTACTCTTGGACCAAAGTCATTTGGTTCTAACGCTTGAAACCTTTGTAAAGTGATAGGGGTGGAAGTTATTTTCGTGTAAGATTCCTAACACTTTACTCTGAGAAACACCCAACTTCTCTGGCAAGTTGTCGGCTGCTGACCTCAGGATTTTCTTGAACTAAATCTAGAACTCGTTCATCTAAGCCAACATCTCGAAGAAACAGGACCTACCTCATTACGCTGCCTGTGAACTGTTCCTCTCTCCAACAAACGCTGATGTAGCCTCGTAAAAAACTTTATCACTAGGAACTCTTACGATCTGGGTACCGAGCGTGGTATTCTCTCTGAGCAGCCAGAGCATTCCCGCCACAAAAACCATATACAAAATGCATCTCTGCATACTCTCTCTCGATGTGAAATCCATGATAGCTACGACTCAAAATAACTATTTTTAAGTGGATAGAGGTAAAGTCAGCTGAAAGACAAAATAAAACCTGAAACATGGGGTATTCCTTCATACTTGTGATTGTAGAGATAAGATAGTCAGGAGTAAAAACTGATAAGATATGACAATCCCGGAGGCAGGCAATTTGAAAGCAATTTGTAGATTAATTACTTTTTATGATTATTCTTTTTTGTAACTGTTCTTTATGTGTTTATCCTATATTTGATTTATTATTTGAATTAAAACACGATTTTGACTGGTTATTTGGCACCGTGATATTTTAAGTAGACCTTGTTTTCCAAATACTGATTCTTTAATAACCAGTATAAGATGAAAATAAAAGTAAACGCTGCATTATGTCATTTTAAAGCCCACAAAATGGGCAAGTTTTTTGTGGTATTGGCCTCTCTTCAGAATTAACTTCATTTAATTCCTCGGGTCCAATATCTTTTTAATGTTTTTGCCGAAAACTTAAGAATTTGATTTATTAGCAATTTGTTTGTATCAAACTTATTTTCAAGACAGTTTTTCTCCATTATTTCCCGTGTAAAATTTTGTTTATATTTCAAAAAATGGATTCAGAATTTAAAAAACATTAAAAAATAATGGAGGAAATTGAGTTTTATTGAAACAAAACATGATTTTTTAACAAAATAGCGAAATTGGTCGTAGTTAAAAGATAGATGGGATAGGGATTTTTTATTTTCATATTTTGGTCTATAATACTGAGTAGTATCACCCAAAAAATTTTTCGACACTAACTTAAATTCACCCTGTATATATATATAAATTTGTAATTTATGATTTTTTATAATTAGAAAAATTAGAAGAATTAGAACAATTCGGTTGATAATTGTAATTATTTCAACCGAAGTCTTCAAAGGAATAATTAATAATATTTAAGTGTAGTAAATATTTATCATTTTAATTCATATTTTGTGTTATAACTCATATTTTAAACCAAATTCAATTCCTTATACTTAAGAAAACGTTTACGATTTTTAGTAAGGTGTCAACCTATGATACTTGGGAGGTAATAATAATTGATTAAAGAACGATTGTATTGTTGCAATGTATTTAGTGATACAGCTGTTTAAATATTAATAAATACTTAGTCACAACAATTTGCTTTTTAAGCTAAAAAAAAATCAACAGGTATTTTCAATAGTACTTTACTGCACAGTTTCAATTATCCAATTATCTACAATGATTGTTTGTTATTTGTGACGCAATATTTTAAGGAATAACAGAAATGGGAAATTTTCCATCGTTGTATGATGCAAAAAGTATTCCGATACATTTCAGTTATTTAAATCCCTCTTCTTCAAGCGTCAAAAACCAAAATGGATTAAAAATCTTTTAAACTAAAAGTGTGGCAGTCAGGCATCATTGAAAGCTATTTACGGCAGTCCATTTCCAAATTATTTATTTATACTTTGTTTATTTACACGGTATGGTACACTATGTGCCGTGAAAGAATTTACTGAAGATCCCATGAAGCGTACCCATTTCAATGGTTGAAAATTTTGTGAGGCAATGGTTGAAATATATATATATATATATATATATATATATATATATATATACATAAACTAAAATCTATACTCGCTTTCTTCTCGAGATATCATGAGCATATACAGATGGACAGGAAATCATAAGTACACTTTTAAATACACTCCGGCAGGCGGAAGAGAATCTGCCTGCCTATTGGTTACTATACTATTGGTATATTGTTTTATTCAATGACGATCAGCCAAGTTCTATTATTGAACTTCAATATCATATAAAACATTCACATGTATGTAGAATTGAAGCTTCACGCAAAATGTAAAGACAACATAGGCTACGAAATATTTCTTGAGCTACATTGCCACATCAAGAGTTCCATTTTCTTTATTAAATAAGGTTTCATACCAGTGAAACTGAAATAACATTTTGTCACTGAGTTTCAACATTGACTTTGTACGTTTTTCTTTTCGTTCTATGATTAAAAATCACATGCTGAAATTTCAAACAATTAGATTTAGTTAATTTTAAACATATTTCATTTTCTTTTTTCCACAATGGTTACCGCAAAGACCATTGTAAAAATATTCGTTAACGCTCAGGCAAATCCTATGGAGTAATATGCACCATCATCAAATTCAATGTTAAGATATAAATGCAGCTACATGCAAAATGCCAATCCTTTTTGCCAATTGGTTTTCGAAATATCGCCTAGAGGAATTGCAAATAATTAAAGAGATAGAAAATACAAATTTTTCCAGCCCCACGACTGATAGGTTTCGCTAATGCTTAGCCAATTAGGTTTTTGCCATCCAAGGAAGATGGTATATTTATATCCTACATAGTGTTATACTTTATGTATAATATAGCAATAGCAAATTACCTATATTCTACTATGTACAATGTCATTGAACTAAATTGAAAATATTTTAAATATAGACTTAAAGAAAATTTGCTTAAAGAATGTAGTTAGAACTGAGTTGATATTTATTTGTTAACATGATATTAAATTTCCTTGTCTACAATATATTAATAAGCAATCGTGCAAGAAGCAAGCATTGTTATTGTGGCCGACTAGGGTTATTTAACACATTTAGTAATCAAGGTGGCGTTCTGTGGTAATAAATGAAATGGAGTTAAAAAATGTGAATAAATCGACATTAACTTGACTAGATATATTGGAATTTGTAAAATTTAATATTTCTTACATTGCGAAGCGACATATTACGTGTATAAATGTTCAAGACGCCAAAAGCAATGCTTGTAAAACCACAAGGGTAAAATAAAAATAAGAGCCCTCATAACTACCATAATCGATAATCAAACTTTTGCTGTGTTTGTAGTCTAACTCCTGTTCTTCTGATCAGTTGAAGTGTAGAAGTTAGCTAGCTTACTTGTCCAGTGACTTTTAGATTTGATTAATTAGATAAAGTAAGAAAAAAATAATTCAATTAAGAATATTGGACAAAGAATAATTATACCCTAAGTATATATATTATTACCAATTAAATCATCAACACAATTAGGAAATAGTTTCGTGGAACTGATATTGATAAAATTATTTAGGTTGAAGATTAAAGTAAAGGTATCTCTCGAGAGTGTACAGTGATTTAATAAGTTAATAATCACAAGAAAACTAGATCAGGAAAATCAATTGCTAATATTTCAACATCAATATTAGAGAAACAATTATTGTTTTTTTAACATTAATACGAGTATATTATTTGGGAATTTAGTAAGCTACATGGGAATGTCGTATTCTTTCACGAAATACTAGATAAACCTATTTAGGCGACTTCAACTTTTTGGTTGAAAAATACCACGCGAATTTTTCGTAACTTTGAACATAAAGGATCATATGTTGCCAATTGACACAAACCTAAAATATCTGGTCTAATATTGCATGTGGTAAAGGGAAGATTAAAGAGATTGTTCACTTAACACAGGATTGCATAATTCCGTTAATTCTCAATGCTCTGCTTGTCCTAGTCTGTTTTCAGTCACATTAAACTTTGCTCTCTATTAGGAGGTTCAATTACTATATCCCTTATACTGATACATCATACTGAGAGCTTACATTATACAAGTCATTGTTTAATTGATTCAACTTAAATTGCTTCCCTATGTGAAGCAAAGTACTTTAATAGACTTTCACTCCATAACAGTGTCCGAAGTATATACCTAAAGGATATCCCTTTCACCCTAATAAATCAATTAGCTGTTATTGGTATGCCACTCCTGGACTTCCATTACGGTCCCCAGATGTAAGAGACACATTGGTTTACACTGTATCCTATCCCATGGTTTATGAATTAGAGTTATATTTTGAGTTATTTAAATTATTGAGATGTTGCTTCTTATCCATTAGAAAATACTTTAAAACGTTCTAGAGGTATTTCGCATAAAGCTGCGTTTTTATAGGCAAATTCGAAGACTATTATGATGCATGTTATTCCATTCCATTTGCGAAAGTTTAACATTAGTCTTTTATGGGTAACCATGGTGGAAACAAAAAGTAACAATAAAAAAACTATTTCCATCCGACTACCAGACTTCAATTATACTTTATTCTGAGTGTGACACAAAAAATATTATCCTTCAAAAAACTGTTAATAGGCAAATTACATTGTGATTGGGTTTTTATTATTTGATTATTGATTTTTATTATTTGATTATTTAATAGTTCTTTGAATGTTGAAGTTAGAGATTGTCAGGAATAGAACATCATAAGACTCACAAACTTACAGTAAATTACATTTCCCCAGACTTTGCGGTGGCTTGCTTGACACAACCCCAGGGAAATCAGTTGAGCGTGAACTTCGACATTGTATCATAACAGCATGGTGAAAGCTTCCTATTATAGGAAATTGAACAATTTGCAATGAATGCTTGCAAAAGTTTAATGTAGACTGCTCCTAATCTTTAGAACAACTTTTGTGTGGAATTATATAATATTTGTTTGTCAATAAGTTGGCATTTAACCTATGATCATGAGTATCACGACAGTGGGAGTCAATAATGAACTATCGTAGCCTATAAAAGTGGTGCCTCAACATTAGATCCAGAAACCGATATGATACCTTTTAGGAGTTAAATATTCGAGCTTAACAAACCCATTTACTGTATTACTTACAAAAACTAAATATATTCGGTGTGTAGGAGAAGGACAAGTATAAATGAATATATAAGAGATTATTTGAAAACCCACATTTCGAAAAAACATTTCTTAATAGATTTATTTACTGATTTCATTGTACCTATTTAGAAAGAGTAAAACTTTGTAGTGTTTTCATGTAAATTTATGTTGCATTTGACTCAAATGTAAGAAAGATATGTTCGTAACTTATAAGTACTATTTATATACTAAGTTTCAATTTTGGATCGACGCACTGACGTTACACTATATTTTTGAGAAGGAAATCATGTAGTCTGCTATTCACAATTATTTTCTGGCCCAATACTTTTCTTTGACCTTTATAATTTTGAAAACATACTTAAACAATAAATATTTATATTAAAATAAATTACAACTCCAGATTAGTATGCATATTTTAAGAATGTCGAAAAGTACCTAAACGCATATACTCATTCACATGTTGAAATAACTATGCATATTAGTAAGACATTAGGATATAGACGATTGATCGTTAAACATTGTTGTAAACATATTATAAGGAATAGGCAATCATTGAAACAGCACATAGTTAAGCTTTTAAAGGTACGTTTGTTTCACTGGGATCCACCGACACCATAGTTTTTGTATGGGCTTTGCCAATTTTGTAAACGTTTAATACTTGTTTAAGATACATATTTTTTATAAACTGGTTATTTATGTTATTATTTAATAACTTATCCTATACGTAATAGTGTATAAATTACAAATTACAACCTTCTGTAATTAAATGCTTTTAATTACTACTGTGATGTGGTACAGTACTTTGGAAATCAGTGAAAATACAAAGTCTTAATATATCTCAAACACATACAGTTTAAATTTAAGACATATATTCATTAGACATTTGAAACTAAATTTGATAAAAGATATTAATAAACATGATTGCCTGTATCTTTCTTGGTGAAAGAAGGTTGTATGTTTTACAAAAAAAAATAAGAATTTCTTACACAAATATATTTGAAATTTAATGAATTCTTAAAGTATACTTTAGATGGTAAATTAAACTCTCATTCAAACTGCTGAGTTATATCATACTAACCATGTAAGGGCATAGCATTAAAAACTGTTTTATTACAGTAAAATCAGTGTCTGCCATGAAAATAAAACTTTTTTTTAATGAACACATTCTGTGTATTTTTAGTATAATTTGAAAATATATTTAAATAAAAATTTGAATATGACATACTTAATCCCATTTATTATGAGGATGTACAAGCAAATGTGGTATGATTTACTATACATAATAATATAATAATTTAAACTTTTACTATATGTTATTTTTAAATCAGAAAAGCATTACTCTAAAAATAGGATAAAAATGTGAAATTCCAGAATATTGTTGTGTAAATTCAGGAAAATGTGTAATATGTTACATCAAACCTATAATATAGAAAAATAACGCTATAATCAACAGTAGAGTTATATCAGACATAATGTTGCTAAATAGGAAAATCTGGATTCAACAGTTTAACTAGCAGCTACCATTACCAATACACAGAAATACGAACCTACGTAGTCGCTGAAAACTTTAATTCTAAAGGCAAAATGCCAATAATGTTGTCTTATACGAATTAATAACATTACACACTCTTATTGTATTCTCTCTAAGAAAATATAATCTAATTAAAGAAACTTTTTTCTATATCGACTCAAGCACGTAAACAAGTGAGTTTTTCATGCCCGGAAAATAGTATGATTTGCTAAGTTTATCAAATTTGCTCAAAAATAAACTAAAGAAATAGGTAAAGTGTTCATATTAAAACTTGTCTTGTCTCAAAATATATTGATCCGTATTATTTCGGCAGCAAAGTGCGTCTTATTGTTCCTAATCATTTAAATCATACTGATAATCAACTTGTCAAGTGTAATGTATTCAGTTCCACTGTACGACATAATAACGATACGTCTAACGATGTCATGTAGTTCGCCCTAATGAGGGTCAGGCGAGACTCGTAGTAATCAAGGTTGAATTAATTGTAAGGAAGGTGCTTGGGATTTGGCTGTACAACCACTGTGAATAATCATGTCAATGTGTTATTCCATGCTGTTCACTCAGGACTGGTAACAAAGCTATGTTTTGTTGTCAATATCATTAAAGTTATAACGAAAATGTATTAATAGAGTTTAAGTTTCTTCGTTAAAAATATAAAAAATCGTAAATTTAAAACCTTCCTTCCTTATAAACCGGAACAAAATGTTAATGTAATATCCAAGCTCCTAGTATAGTATTAATCAATGGAACTCTAACCCACTCAATCATCCTTAAGTCCTTTAATGATTCCTATTGAAGGGACTCCCGTTTCCTCATTTATTCATGACGGTGTCTATTAAGATCTTAGCGAATCTTACTGCTATATAAATCAATTTGAAACAACATTGTTTGTATTCCTTCTCTTCTGTTCTCAAAATGTTCAATAAAACCTTACGAGAGACCACTTTGTGGAGTTTACAATCATGCGAGATTATTTATCTCTTCTTTCATCCCCACATTCTGTATGAGATGATTGGAATCGTCAAGTATCGAGTACCAGTAAGGGCGCAGCGAGTTCCCGAATTTGCGAATTTGGAATAGTTATAATCAGAAAAAACCACACCGGGGAAGAATCGGTTTGGATAAAACTTTATCTTCTCATTCACGCTCGATCTAATTTCACTGACATCCTTCCTACGATGAGCCTATTAGAGGACTAGTTGTCTTTCATTATCATTCCTGTCAGTTGTCATAATGACTATTCAGATTGGATAAGGCCAGTTTTGCTCATCTTTCCTTCTAAAACCTTTCTTAAACATAACTTCTAAGACCACAAGAACAACAGATTAGAGTTCCATCTTTACGCCATCGAAATTTCTTCTCGGTATCTTCCTTGGCACATTCTGCTTACACTTTTTATTGCACAGCGTAGGTTAGTTCTTATCGGTAATCATAATAGTATTCAGGCATTCGTTAACCTTATTCAACATACGAATTCATGAGTAAATTTATACTTTAAACAGAATAAGGAAATCTCCTTTTTTAATTTTAAAATGTAATAAGTCATACTATTCCTAAAATTATAATAAAACTAAGAATTAAGTACTATTATAAATTAGAAGGCGAGAGTACGCTACAAGTCGTCTTACGTAACGCACTTCCCTGATGTGGAATAAAAAGTTTTAACTGCATAGACAATTTAACTCTTAAAACGTCCTGTGGATCGGGAGACGTAAAAACAATAACACAGAAATTAAATTAATCATAGATCAAATCTATCATACATCACGTCGGCAGACATGATGATCGTGCTAAACTATTGAGTTATAAGCTTGGTGGTCATCCAAATTATATGGCTGGACATGCACCATCATGTGACATGTATTTGTTTATGTACGAATGAAATTTGATATACAATATTAAATTTATAGGTTAGTTATCGAGATATATACGAACATACAGACTAGAATAAATAGAATTAACTTTCACACGAATATAAGATAAAACAAGAATGATATCAAGGATGCAATTTTCATTGAACGTAATAAAATATTCCTCGTTGAGAGCAAATTCAGATGAAAGAAAGTACACTGTTGCTTGATAAATTATTGCCATTCTGGCAATGTCTGTAAGATTCCCATCAACTGTGTGTACATTCCGAAATCATTAGGCAACTTTGGACACGACGGTTAGTCTTACTGTGGATATTCCATAAAACAGTTCATCAATGATTTTAGATACTTGGAGGTGTACTGATGCTTTAATGTGTTTTTACTAATCTATTATAATATTTATTGATATTTTTAAACTACGTAGCTTATCATAATTAAGTTTTAGAATTCACTTTAACTGATAAATTCTAATGAAAATCAGTCTTATTCCAATATTTGACTTTAAATCATTGAAAATTATTTAAAACGTAGCACGTTTTTGAAAAACATGTAAATTTTTTATGCAAACAAAGAAGTTGCTTTGCTCCCAACCTCGGAGCAAAGCAAAGCAAAAAAAAAAAAAAAAAAAAAAAAAAAAAAAAAAAAAAAAACCACATGCCACTATTGGGAAAAGAGACAAAGAGAGACAAAATTTCCAGTACATAATATAATTAATTACGTGGCAAACATTTTTACACAAAAATACAATAAACTGCAGCACCACGGTGCACCGCGTACCTTAAAAACTAAATAACAAAAATAAATAGAATTCCAATATTGACAACAACATAATATATAGAAATTTGACATATAAATAACATAACAGAATATAGAAGTTTGACATAAATAACATGATAAATTGAAATTTGACACATAAATAACATAATTTCAGGTACGGCATGTAGTAAATATAAATTTTGAACTGTTAATTGTTATGAACTGAGGGGAGGGAATAGGTTGTAGAATTTATAGGCCCACTATTTTTAAAAAGTAATTTTGTTTCAGGTTTGTAGCCAAAAAAAATTTAATGCTGATTTTCGAAGGAGGCGGGGGCTTAGTTGCCTCCACGAATCCGAATTAAAGATGAAATCCTCCCCTACAGATCATGTCACTAAACTAAATAAATACTAGTTAACTTAACACTGGCCCTCCTCCAGATATAATATCTGGCAGCGCTCCATAAAACCCAATCCTCTCAAGTTCAGTACAAGAAGAAAGAAAAAAACATTTTAGATCCAACCTTGTTCAAGACGAAATGAAGTACAGACAGTCCAGTTAGATGACGGTTCAGTAGCGCTGGCAGGGCGCGGACATTCAATTTTGGTTTAACAGTGCTGTTTCATTGGGCAGACTCGCCACACCAGTCCTGTTGACGGCACTCACGGGGACCCTATTGAATGCCAACATAACCAGTAGATATTCAGATCAGTTTATGTTTATGTTATATAATTATGTTTGGCACAAAGTAAATATAAAATATTTAAATTTAACAATTAAAAATAACAATCTGTAACTAACAGTACCTTTTAAGTACCGGTATCAAAAGACTATTTCCCAAAAATAACTCAAGACACCAAGTATTATAAGATACACTACTTGGTGACAATTTTAAATATTACATACAAAACAAATTTTCAAATATTTAAACATTTACTTATAGGCTAGAAGAGCCATACTAAATCATTCAGCTTGGTAACATTTGCTTGTAAAAATAATTCACTATATTTTAATCATTCTATAATATTAATTGTAATGTAAATTATGTAATTTACAAATAACAACAGTACATCATTTCCCAAATAACATTAATTAAATTATAATCCGTTCACGCTACTATAAGGCAAATAATAAATTAAACAATAGAAGGGAAATCATGAATGTTGCCACCCAATTTTTGCACGCAACACAAAATAAGAGGAAACAAAATTTGCAAAGTCTGTACCGTCTCGCTTACACTAAATAAGAACAAAATGATTACTAAATAAATAATTTCCGTTCGCCGAATGGATCAATAGAAAGCACTAGCGGAAAAATATAAATTTAACTGGCATAGATAATTAATTAACAAATTTAGAACGTTACGAAAGACAAGATAGAACACTTTGCGACAAGAAAACGTACACAAGGAACACAAATTACAAAAATAATAAATAAACTACTTTTAACTGATGAACGAAAAAAATATATGTCTGCGTGGGAGAGAAAAACCGCCAACAATTTTAAGAGAGAGAAAAAACCGCCAACAATTTTAAAAGAGAGAGAAAAAGCAAAAAACAATTACCTGCCGAAAGATGGAGAACTAGCCAGCCATGGGCATCAGGACGACCAGTAGACATCACGAAATTCACGTCGCCTCTGCCGAACGTGTCCGACCGCTCCGATCAGTAGCCGCTGCCGGTAATCAGCTGGTCGGTAATCAGTCAAGGTCAACCACCTGACCTCGACCAATCAGTCCATCCAGGCAGAAAATAATCAATACGGTCACTCCCCCACCGACTGACAAAAGTGGCCGAGGTGGGAAAAATAATAAACAAAAATGTTCAAACTGAGCCCCGGCTCAACATTTAACGATTGTTTAGGATATTAGAGCAACTGGAACATAAAGTTAATGAATCTTACGAGTCAATCATTATCCTTTTCCTCCAAACTCCAAGGTTTCTACTCTGGCAGACCCAAAACCACGAGTCTAGTCATCCAGCAGCATTACATAATCAAAGCTTTCACTGAGCTTAAGCTAATGGACGTTATGTACCTGAATTTTAGTAAACCATTTGACAAAGTCAAACCTACGATTCTGCACAAAACGCAGCTTTGGTAGGAAGCGTTGATTTAATTTTAATTCTTGAATTTCACCCATAATTGTTGCATAATTGTAAATTTTTGAGCTCCAATCCACCCATGAAAGGTAAAGGTGGGAGTTTCTGCGTCCCATCAGGTGCACAATAATTGAGCGCACTGCGTTGTTCCTGACACAATGTTTAATCACGGTGGAGCAAGATTTATACACATACAGTAGCCATTTAAGGAAGGGTTGATTCAATTTGAATGTTGAACGTAGCTAAAATTCACCTCCCTTTATTTCAGCGACTGGTATCTTACACTGTCTCAGACTTGACTCCTGGAATCTGGAGAAATGTTCGTCTGAAGAGATTCAAAGACATTCGACGACGAAGAAGCTAAAAACAAATATTTATGTCGTTTCGACATCAGAGACACTTTTAAGTAGGTTAAGTTGTAGTCTTATTGTATGGTTAAGTGGAACTAAATTCAAAATTAAAATTAAGATTCTTATTTCAAAATTGGAAGCCTATGTGTGTGAGTAACACGTTATATTATATATTTATTTTTTTGTCACATAAATTTTACTATACATCTTAATTGCTCTCGTGTTTATCAAATTTATATCTGTTACTATGTTTACTATTACCTTATCTTAGAATAGCACATACAACTTTGTTCTTTATATCGCTTTGTTAAAATTCAATTTTATAACCATTGTTGTTCTGATGCTTGCAACCCACTATCAATTATCAACCTATATTATTGATTACTAGAGAGCTTCAGATTTTTCTTTGTTACTGTTTTCACAATGTAGTTTGTTTTGTTATAATTGCTATAATTACTATTTTGTATTGTTATATATAACATTTTATATCATGGATATTGTAATGTCCGTTATAATAAATTTAAATAAAAGTTAAATTCATGACTACTTTACTGGTTGATTCAGCTCTAAATTGCATGAGACATGCAAGGTAAGGTGGTAAACTAGTTGGAGTTTGTGAGAGCCTCTAAGTGTTACTGGCTATTGCTAGCCTAGACATAAGGGCGTACTACCCCCTTCTTGTGTTAACTTGATGGTACAGACTCGGTACCTCCACATCCCAAGAACATATGGCTGAGATTAATGCCCAATATTTTTCTCGGGGAACGTGACAGGAGGGGGCACCTAACATCAACCTTACCCATTCAGAATATCACGTCACTCTGGAAGCAACACAAAGGTTCTTTTATGATTAAACGCAATTGCTCAGCTTCTTGTCAGCTTTTTGTAAGAGAACAAACAAAACCCATTAAAATTCCTTCTGCTGTGCACCGATAACTCCCAGTATCCCTTTCCGGATGCAAACGCAATGCCTACTGAATGAGGGCCATACATCTGCCAAACTGTAACTGGTGGAAAAAAGACTCGGCGGAGGATTAGCTGCTTGCCCGGCAATATTTTATCCTGTGGGTTATTTAATAAACCTACAATATTTAGCAACGTAATAAAATGTAGGGGATTTTATATTAGCATCATATATTTAACAATAAATTCCACGAGCTATGGCTATTGATTGAATACATTGGTGTAGGGTATTCGACTCAACGGCCTATCTATTTGTCATTATAACCAATGGATATCGCTCTGGAGCAGCTGCTGGAATGGCGCAAGATAAAACCCACTCCCGTGTTTAGTGTGACGTCCATCGCTTATCAACCACAGACGATAATATTACAGTACTACTGAAACAGACATTTCGAACATATAATATGAGTATTCTATCTGGGATAGCCTTAATGATTTCATTCATAAAATTTTCTATATTTTGGCCGGTTGCAGGATACGAATAGTTACATTTATATTTCGGTAGTTAAATAAGTGTATTCATAGCATTAGCACTACACTTTATTCGGTACTTTGGGATTATACCGACCACACCCAGACATGAATCTTTATTTCACATTTTGCTTCTACTGATTACTAGATTAGCGTAGAACAATATTTCGTCAATATAAAACAGGAATTGTCTTATTGCAAACCCCTCCCCATCCTCAGACAGAGGTCAAAGTCGAGCGGTCTAGTAGATAACGTGATTGCAGAGTCTCGCCGCCCGTTCAGCTGGTGCGTCGCTTTGTTGTACTTCCGTGTTTTACCCCTACATTTCTCCAAACACAAAATTCAACAAAAACAAACATTACCAAACAAAAACTAAACTCTTTATTGAAAAAAACACTCAAAACTTGTTTTTATTCTTGATCACACTCCCCACCCAAAATGCGAGTGCCTCCGGTCAACGAAAGAAAAACATCCCTCGAGATAGTACCTATCAGTAAAATACCAAGTTCCATAGGGGCTGATCAGAAATATAAATTGAATTGTAATGGAAAGGCAATTATGTACCGTGCATAAAACTTAAATAATCATGTGATGCCGCGCGGCCTGCCGTAATCGGGATTCTCGAGAAAGATAAGATAACAGCGACAGCAATACCTGGAAATGCTTGTAAGTTTGTAATGTTGTAATTAAAAAGTTGTTTTTTTCGTTCTATCATGTTTGTTTCTATAAATTTATATTTTTGTGTTCTTTATACTGGTGTGGTCGGTATAATCCCAAAGTACCCTTTATTCAACTTGATTAATATTATTATCGTGTAAATACGTGGTGAAAGGCTTGGCACCCACAAAGATGGAAGCGAGAATTTTATTTATTCTTTTTGAATGGCTGACTAGAGGTCTGAAAACAATAACGGTGGGAAATAATTGGAGCACATCAATTCCCATGATGGTGGAAAAGAGGTACCATTTATTATTTTAATAATAGTTTTGTGCAATTAGCTGGCGAAAATCATGGTACGTACAGAGGTGAGAACGAAATTTTACTTGAAATTAATTTCGTGACCGAGTAAACAGGTGGCGAAGAAGCCTGGCAAACCAAACGAATGGCCAAAAATTTAATCTAGATATTACTTGCGTTTAACTCCAACTATATCGATAATTTTATTTGTTTAAGATATTTTTAGAACTGTTACTCCGTATTTCTTGTTATAATCATTCTCATTTTGGTATGGCATGATGGGAGTGATTTATAATTAGCTATATTAATGAAAAATAAAAGACTGTATTCGGAACCGCATGGAAATAACATGTTGAGAATCACATGAATCCCATGGAAATGACGACAATCCTGTAAAAATCCAAAGTGAAGGCTTACGCTATCGGAGTAAATGCGAGAAAGTTCTATTGTACCGTTTTAATCTGACCGCCAAAACAACAGTCATCGCGATCTATAATAAAAAAACTCAGGGCAATGCTTTGTTAAACATTAATGTATTGTATTACAGGTGTGAACCAGGCTTAACTTGTATCATTATCTTCATTTCTTAGTCTCCATTTCTTTTGAACGTGTGTAGTAGGTATGCGTTGTTATATAAAATAACAAAGTTTAAATTAAATACAGCGTATCTATAATGAAACACTATTATTCCAAATTTGTGTTATTATTTTGTACTAATGAATGAATGACGTTTATTTCAGCATATTTGTATAATTATTGTTTGAAATAAGCTAAATATAACTCTATCGACAATAATGTATACATCTTTAGTAAGATAAACCAATTTTATTATAAAAATAAACAGAGTTAGGCCTACTATAATATAATAAATACAATACTGAAAGACCTACAATGGGCATACCTGCTGTACGAATGTCCAGTTGTATCTAGCCGCCTCCAATAAAATGACCGAAAAGTATGGAGAACTTTAGATAAAAACCTCAAAAAGCTCTCTCTATTGTTCCATGAAATTCGCTATGTAAATAATGATATGTGTTCATACTGTGACAGCATAAATTTTTTTGAAATATAATGGCATGGTTCCGCTATATTTGAAATATATTATAAAATATAAACATAATATTAAAAATATATTAAAGACACTATAGAGAAACTACAGGAAATATAGCGTCCATGATTGACTATAAATTTATGGGATCGTCGTTACTCTTGACGAATGCCGATTTACTCCTGTAGTTATCACAGCACTAAGTTTTCATTTAGGATATCGTGAGATCTTGGATTTCCTGACGAGCTCCGATGCGCGTGTAATAAAGTTGCCCGAAACAGCACCCAAACAAAATTTTACACATTTTCCGGACATTTCGCATAACCCGCACTGTTTAACTTAAATCTGGGCTATCCATGGATGACCAGTAGCGGCACATCACTGACCACAAATGTTCGAGATATTGGGGTAAAAAGGCAAATAAATAGATCTTTATAGTTGACTGTGGAGTATAACGAAGTGGGGGGAACCCCCTTAATGTCAAAGATTTTGAAGATTAATCCTTATGAACTGGAAGAAATTAAAACTCCAAACGAGTTTGCTGATTCGTCTTTCCAAGATGACATAAAATTGAGATAGTGTATCTCTTCTCATGGCTACTCCTACCCCCGATCTTGTTCATCTTATGTATTCCTTTACTCTAGAAACAGCGCAAAGGTTCTTTTATTACTAAATTTGGGTTTCCTCATCTTCTTGTTCTAAGTAAAAATTGTATAATAAATTATGGTTGTAGAGAATAACAACTCTCAGCAAACCCTTTGTCGTTCCTCCATCTATCTTATATAGCAATGAAAATGCTGGTATTTTAAATGGTTTTTGAATTTTTCTGGATAGATAATCTTTCAACCTAAATCAGGTTAGAGAAAAATATAGATGTATGTTTACACTTTCAATGTTACAGCAATTATTGAGTTTTCACCCAGTAGTCCCAAAATAATAACAATGATAAGATCCCGAATATAATTTTTCTACAAAAACCTCTTTAATATTATGACATTAATTTGCAGAAAATAAAGTTTGAAAGAAATTTGAGGACAGAACGTTACATTTATTCACATTGAAAGCTTTCACGTGGTGGAACTCAATTTTACAGTGAGTCAGTAAGGATATGTTTTATTCAGAAGGGTTGCTTTTGTGTGTTTTTGCGTGACTGTGAAAACTCTGTGCTCTTCCTACTATATTATTACCAGACGTTGTGTTTAGCTTACATCACTGTTTAGTTTGTATTCTGTATCATGATAGTAAATCTATGTATGACAAATTACAAAAATATTTAATAAACCAAAAACATATTTAAATAATATTTATAATAATAAAGTTATAAAAACATACGAACTTCTGATGTAGCAGGGGTTTATTAAATAATTAATAATATTAATTTGAATATATAATAAGATGATTTACGTCGAATTTATTACCTTTATAAAATAAAACAAATTCGTATTTTAAAGACATCTGTTATTAACACTCCGCATACATATTTATTATTACGTAAACAGTCTTCTTATTCAAAAATATTTCCTTTGCCCTTACCCTGTTTTAAATACAAATGAGCTTTTCTATTCAGCATTTACTGTTTACTATTCCGTTTTTGCACTTATCTCTTTTCGTGACCCTGTTTTTAAAACATTATAATTTTTTAGTAGCATTAAATAATGAAACGAATGGTATGAATGTCAAATACTTTTTATCATAATACTTGAACCGCATTTAGTTATTTTTTATGATATGTATATAAACCTTCATATAAAGTTGACAAAGAGATCCATGTTAAGCGTTTCTGACGCCACCCTGCGTGCTCATGAAATAATTCGCAGTAAATGAACGCCCCCCCCCCGCCAGAAAGGATCAACTTTTAGACCCATGACGTCACACTCTTAAGACCTGACCTTGTTAGTTTCCTTTTTTGTAGTAACTGGTAAGAGTGACATATTATTAACGAATGGTATGCAATATAATGTTAAATGAAATTCTAGATAGTATAGTCGTTTATATGTAATAGATCATTTACTTGTGACCAATGAATTGCATGCGTAAACTATCAATGAAGTTTGAATTAATACGGCCCAACAACAGTAAAATGTAGTATACAATGTATATTCCGCATCAGCCAGTCAGTCCTTACGGGACTACACACATAAGTCACACTCTTTCTTAAAGTAAGTAAAGGCAGACGGATAGTCACACAGGTGGACAGACAGACACACAGGCAAACATTCAGACAATTATAAATAGTCAGACCTCCAGCAAGACCTCTAAAAAGATAAGCAGACAGTCAGGCAGGCAGACAAACAGAAAGACAAAGACAGGCAAACGCAGGCAGGCAAGCATACAGACAGATTGTCACGTAGATAGACATACATACAGGTATATAGACAGAAAATAGACGGGCAGGCAGGCTGACAGTATGCACAACCATATGCAAACACTGCACCCCCTCGCCAACCGAGAGTTCAAACGTCATTTTACGTTAGGGAATAATTCGAAGAAAAACATTAAATATTTATTTTTATGTATTCGTTGTTGGGTAAATGTAGATCAACCATTAACATTAGTAAAATGTCCTCAATCAGTTCATATGCATTCTTTGGTCTCTACAATATCCAATATAAATTTGAGTATTTCAAAGTTTATTACCTCAAAATAAATATTTTTAAAAAGTTAAATTTTACCATTTACATTATAAATTGAAATAAACGTATGCCAAATGTAATCATAAGTATTGTGGACATGGAAATTGATTTACATGCGTATATGCACAAAAACACACACAAAATTTAAAAAAACATACACATTTTGGTTTGAAGTAATAATATCTTACATTTATATTTCCCCAACTCTTATCTTTAACACAATACGCAATAGCTAAACATATTTCACTATTTATTTTGTGCGCAATTAACAATGTACGCTAAAATCGATGTGCACGATGCTTCAACATAAATATTCGTTTGACAATATAAACTGAACATAAGGCCGTGACATTGAAATGAAATGTACCTAACACCACAGATTAAATTCTACCTCAAAGCTTCATATCCAGTGAAACGTATAATTAGGTTTCATGGTCGTTTGAACTTGTGCATTTGCCTAAACAACAGAATTTATGTGTCTTGTCACGGTTTTGTATTTATCATAGACTTTAAAATTACCATGATTATCTTATTGTATATTTGTTATGATTATATAACAAATATGCAATAAGATACGATTACGTCGTTAAATTTTGTTGAATATTAGTGTTTAAATAATAAAAGCCAACATACCAAGTAATTATAAATTGGTTTTTATGTTTTGGGATAGTTAGTCTACGTGTTTGTTACCATGTGTTAATATATATTATTAGTATACTAAATTTGTTTAGAAATTGATTTATTCTGCTATTTTCTCGTTGGCATCATGATTACCTACAATATCAGTATAAAAGTATTCACTAACGCTCAACTAAATCCCATGGAGCGACATGCACTATAACCTACACGAGGAAGAAGGACAAATAAACAATGGTCACATATCATCCTGGGCATTTTAAACTTATTAAAAGTATTTTTCCATTGTTTCACATTAGTTAACTTTTACGCTCTAAAAATATGACACGTTTAAGTTGTTTAGGTAAATTTTTTGTATTAATTCAACTTTGTTATGCTAGTTGAGTTTTATAATGTTTAGCATGAGTTTAAAAAATCTTTAACCAATATATTAAAAAATCAAACTTGAGTTTTTTATTTGTTTATTTGCTAATATTTATTATTTTATATTTCATAAAATCCATGCCACGGAATATAGACGTTACTTTCATTGACAAATTAAAAAATTCCTTCTGCATTATTCATAGGAAATGTTTGCTTCCATAAACGCTTGCGAAAAACGCAAAGTTGGCTTATCACCATGATTATGGGAAATAAAATACTTTCATCCATCAATTTATACGAAGGAATTATTAAGGTCTATGATCAAAGATTATCAATAAATATAGAGTGTACTTTTTTCTGAACACTCTTAATCTTATTTTTTACGTTTTGACAATTAAAATTAATAGAGTTTATACCAGTACTCAAAACATGGATTTTAAACTAGGGATTTCACATGTTATAAAAAATATTTACGTGGTTTATCTTCATGAAAATTATTCTTCTTGTCTCTTTAAGTCTCGATGTACATGTGTGTTAAATTTCATTTTTCTACAAATTTGGGTGATTGGAAAAGAAGAATTTAGTTTTTGAGGGATTCTAAACGTATTTCAACCTGCTACGCGTGGTTGATCTGGGTTACAAATCTTTTTCTGAATATGAGGCATATGTGCGTTTAATTTCATTGTTGTGGGACGTTGGGAAGTTAAAAAAGAAAAAATAGTTATGTTTTAAACCCTTTATCACTCTGTACGGATGCTTTATCCTCCCGAAAATACTTTGCAAAACACAAGACACGTTTGTGTTAAATTTCATAATTCTAGTACATCGAGAAGATAAAAGTCTATAGTTTTTCTAGGATTAGTAAACCCATTTAAACCCCTATGGATGGTTGCTCTTTATGAAAAAACGTTGTTCTTCTATATAAGCCTTGTGGCATACGTATTCCAAAGCTCAACATTCTCTGATATCGGAAAGTTAATGAGCGAGTGATAGTCTTGCCTTTTATATATCGAGATGTGTGTAATTTTTCTTGAAAATGAAATATTACCAATATTTAAATGGCAAATAATGCATTTCTATGAAAGGAAATAGTGATAACCAATATTGGTATGAGCAATGAATTATCATTAGTTAATAACTATTACTCCCTTTAATGTTTCATTAAAATTTACGTACTTAAAAGTTTAATGGAAGTTTGAGGTATTTAAGAAGATTAGACATTAAATAATTACCGCACATTGTAATTGTAGTTGAATAAATTACATATACAAATACACATAATAGCAAGAAGTAGAAGCTTCTCTGGCCTATGACAGGATGAACTGCTCATCTCCTTTTTTTCCATTTGAACCTCTGGATGGTACACTTTCAGAGTCCATATCTTCTGTGAACAATACGTCTTACAAGGTAATAGTTCGATAATGGAAAAATCAAGAAAAGCTGAGTCTTTATATTTAGTCGAAAATATTGTTTTTATGAAGACTAGAAGTGTCAAAAGTGTATAGCAAAACGACAATTTAAAATGATTTTAGGGTTAGTAAGAAGGATGGAGTACATAACAGAAATATATTAATAAATTAGTATTATATTATGTACTTAAAATAATTATTTTAAATGTACTATAGTGTATATTTGTTATAAATACTTTATGACCTAAAATAAATTATCAGATTTTTGGATATCAAAGTTTGAAAAGTTTTAATGGTACCTATTGAAATGAAAAGTGATAATAGGTATTTATATTTTTCTCTTTAATTAGCTTAACACAACTGTCAAGCTTCATGTTATTTGCTTCAAAGGCTTCTGAGATACAATAAAACACACACACACACATATGGACAGACAGACACTAAACGAAGCGAGATAGAACACATGTCCATATGAACATTTTTGCTTTTTTTGTGTAATATCACATCTTGAAGTTGTGCCAACCTTGCGCGAAACTCCATGTATATAAGAAACCATTGTTAATATTTCATTTGAATAAATCTGTATCAGACGTGGCACCCTTCTTTGAAAAATAACTCTTCCAGGGAATGTGAAATCCCCCTCAGTTAGATTTGTTATCGCTCGAACCATGCTAGTTTATTATTGAAGATTGCTATTATAAAAATATTTTTAAATTATAATAACTGTATGAATTCTAATATTCTACACGTCACTTACTGTTTCCGGGTCTAAGAGTGACCCCGGAGCTGTGTACTCCTTGAGCCAGGTAAGGCCACCCCCCTCTGATACGTTGGCCTTCCATACAGTGTCACGGCCCTGACCATCCCAGCCACGGTGGGCCCAGAACAGCTGGTCACCGAGGACACCGATGCTGATGAAAATGTTCCACCATTCCGCAGACAGCCTGTAGTCCTGTATTCCGGTCCCATCATAGTCGCAAGATAGGATATTGGGGAGAGAGTCCCATCTCACTGACAGGTATAACCTCTTTCTCCCTGTGTCCAGTGCTAGACTGACTGTCTGGAGGCTACGTCTACCCTCGATCTGAATTCTCTTTAGCCCTCCACCATCCAGATCCATCCTGAAGAAGCCATTTCCGTCTGCAGCCAAAAATAAAAACCTAGAAATCGAAAGTTTTCTCAATACACTGAATATCTATACATACAGAAGTTTTATTATTTACCTACGCTCGTATGTACTATTTATAAAGCAATTACCGTTGGTTAATAAAATACCTGCATATAGCGAATTTTAGCTACACGTTTTAAACTCAAATAGACAAAATTTGTCATTTATTCTAATTCCCATTCATCAAATTGGTATTTGAAATGAAATTATTTATGAAAATTACAGAAGGCGTTAAAATCTAAACATGATATAAAGCTTTGAAACAGAAAAAATAATTTTATTTTACTTCGATGTCGTCTCTACGTTGAAAAAGCTAAGTAACATTTTTCTTTATCAAGATTAACATTGTCTTAGCTTATTTTACTGTCGCGTGAATGATATAAATGACAAACTCCAAATATTGGCATCAATGAATCATAAACACCATGATTCATAGATGACACAAGACATGTTTATCCCAATTTCTTTACTTAATGTATCCAGATAAAACGAACTTTAACAGATTGTTGGAGGTCTTTAATTGACCAAAAGAACTGGCTAAATTTCTTTTGAGATTGGGTTAATTTTTGTTATCTACGAATCTTTAATGAATTATTGTAAAGGTAAGAACGTACAATTATTCACCTTATTTAAAAGTTAATCAATCCTTAAAAGCTAATGATACCTTTCTTACATGAACTAAGAATTGTAAAACGGAGAATTTTTAGTTTTTTGTAAAAAAATTACCTGTTTTTTTGTTTTAATAAAAGTTTTATTATGAATATCTCGCTAATGTAATAATAAATTCCTGACATGGAGCAAAATAATAATATAATTTAAATGTTTTAGAACATTCACTTGTTTTTTTACTGTTGACAAATTTAGAGACGCAATGGAAAAACACAGGATAGCCTAAGTGTTGAATGATTCAAACAAATTGTCATTCAATTCCATTGAATTTGTTGTAACTCTATATTTGCTTTATCATGTGCACATCAATTGTTCGGCGTAAGGATAATAATCAGAACCAGCTTTCAAATACTGACCAGTTTCAGAGGGATTCCTGTACACAGCAGCCCGCCATACAATATGTTTATCATATTACTTTACTGTATCGTCAATAGAAGGTAATTATCCAGCAACAAGAACAAATGAAAATGTAACAAGTACTATCTATACATTCTGTACATTGCAACATACTATGCTAGCAGTGGTTTTTCCAAGAAACAAAATATATAGTCAGAAAACCCGTAAATGTAGCTAATCCGTAAACATGGCATATAGGTGTTAGAACTAACTATCCATAATTCTGTACTGACAGCTGGATTTATTTCTGTAGTATCTTTTCAAGATCATTGTGTACAATGAAACACTTCTTTATTATCTTGCAGTATTTTCTTTATTATCTATAACGTGAACAAGGAATACGATTAAATTTATGGTAGCTTTCAGACAGATTGTATCAATACTTTTGATCAATGTATCATTCTTCGTAAAAATATTATACATCCTAATACTTTATCTTAGAAGGTAAAAACTACGGGTATTTACAGTTTTTGGTGTATTGACCAGAAAACTATGTATATTTATATGAGTTAGTGAACACAAATGTCCACAAATCATCATGATATTGTACAAAACAAAAGTCCTTGCAAAGTTTCTACACATTTATGATATAATAATACTTATTCTGTTATATAAAAGTACAAGTAAACAACCTAAATATCCAAGAAGGACAGAACTACAAGTCGGTATTATATTGTGAAACATTTGACAGCCTGTGATAAAGGAGCTATATTTGTATCTAATCGTTTATATTGATTGTTGTTTAGTTTTAACGTTTGCCAATCATGGTACAACATTGCTACTTTACTCAAATTTTGCGGATGTGCATCGCATGTGCATCTTTGCTACTTTAAGATTTTTCAATGAAATAGCATGTTTTGAGTTATAGCAATTACATGTTTATATGGTGATTTCACCAATAACAGCAATCAAATTTACTCATAAACATATTTCGTTTCAGTCATTTAAATTTAAATGCATTGTAAAAAAAAATCTGTATTAGTTTTGACAGTGACGCGACGTAATTTCTTCGTTCCACTTTCATTTGATCTTTACTATTTTACGTTTTTTAACACCTGTTGGCCTATCCTAATGTGAAACAAATAAAACTATTTTAAAATTATATTTTAGTAATTTTCCAATTGCTGAAGTATTTTTATCAAAGCCAAGTCAGCAATGGAATGTTAAAATATTTATCAGTGCCACTCGTATGGTTCATAATTATAAAATTAGTTACCCACCACATAGGCAAGCGAAGTACTGAGATAATAATTGGAATTTCATTTATTACAGTCTCCTATTTAGATCATGAAACTTTCAACATTGATTGAGTTGGAGTATGAATGAGAAGAAAGTGTAATTACTTTGGCAAGTACCCTTATTTACACACACACACACACACACACACACACACACACACACACACACACACACACACACACACACACACATTTAGTTATTTTATTAATTTCTATATATTTAAAGATTTTACCTAGAATAAGGGTCAAGTACAAGGCTTTGGAGGCAAGAAAAGTTGACTGTCTTGTTCAAAATGAGAGTCTGGTTAATGCCGGGTAGGTCCGCCCTCCACACTGTGCAGTCTCTTCGTGTCCAGTAGATGCGATCTTGCACCCAATCTACGGCCAGGCTGGTCGCCTCTCCATCTTCTACCACTAGCCGGGGTATGCCCTCACAACCAAAGGGCTTCTCTATAGGTAAGCTAAAACATATCACGTATATTAAAAAGCACAAAAAGACAACATAATTGTTGAATTATCAGTGGTGGGGATAAGCGTTTAGAAATACCTGGATACGAACGTGAGCGGTGGCACTTGTAACTAAATCAGTCACTTTGAACTCAATTATGGTGTGGGATGCATATATATTCATGAGTATGAAGCACTATACAACAGACAATACCTGCTGTCTGCGGTAACACATAACACAGCTATGGTGGGCAGATTTGATTCGATGTGAATTTTGAGTTTACCTTCCTTTAACCTTACGCTACGTTTAGCGTCTGAAATCTTAGTCTGTTACAGATTAAATTCCGAAATTCTTGAATATAAGTTCTCCTGTAGAGATCCAGAATAATCAAAACCGTAGAGTACCCTGGTAGTTACTTGGTCTTTGCCATGATGTTAGTATCCTTGAACACACCAACATCACACAGGTACTGAAATAAGAGGCCATCAATGTTTGGCAATCAACCAAGCCATTTAGGAACAAAGACGTTCATAACGAACAATTGGCAACACAGTGTGTTTTCCAGTTTTCTCTTTTTTATAAGAATACGCCGATCTCTTTTAGTCCTTTTTTTACTTTTTCTCATGGTTCAGTTCCCAAGCAACTTATTAAAGCTGTGAAAAACAACAAATTTATTAAATTACGCACTATTAAATACAAACGAACGCATGGTTTTGAATTATACAAATTCTTGTTATCTAATGGGTCTTCATTAAGGAACTGTTTCCCTATTTAAGATCTGTGTTCTGGCCCATTACTGCTAACACAATTGCTAAGAGTACATTGAATAATATTATTATACATTTCCTGTTGTTGTCCACGATAAAATATGTGTGATACCACGGTTAAAAGGTCGCATGTATGTTTTGTAATTTATTCCAACACGTGAACTCATTAAGCTTTAAGTTCAACATTACTTACAGTTCTATTAAAAGAACTCTTTATAGATAAATGCAATAGTTCTTGGACATTTTTGAATCATTTAATAGTCCATCATAAATTCATCATAACACTAATGTTAAATAAAGCAAATTTTGAACTTTGTTATTTCAAAGTTTATTCTTTTGAATATGTATCGTTCAGATCTAACGACAACTTTCATTTACACACTGTTGATTTCATTACAACGTACCTCCAAATATTGCCCCACCCCGAGTAGAAGAGACAGCGACGCTGGTAATGGTAATCGATACTCAAGACGTCCATGTACATTTGGGACACCAAAGGCGGCAAGCGGTCATTGATGTCCAGGTCAGTCCAGGAGATCCCGTGACTCTCCCCGTACATCAGTCGGACTGATGTTGGCTCTGGAAGGTAACCATAGGTACACTAGTCTTCACCGTTATAGAATTTAACTCTGCATCCCACTTATTTTAAGAATTTGAGCTGTTTCACGTCACAATAATTGTCAGTTATTTAGATAATGACCACATGTAACGGTCTCAGAAATAGGCCTACACTTTAGGCACCAAATTAAGCTGAGCAATGATAAAATGGATATTCGTTTCTGATGCGTGCACTTTGTATTTTCATCCATTTTATTTGTTATTGGACTTTAAATTAATACAAACAATAAATACCACCAGTCGCCTCGTTACATTATCTCCTTGTGATTCACTGTTAACATGTTGCCCCCACCTATAAAGCTCTGAGCTGCAAGGGAAAATATATCATTAAAAAGGAATATTGCTCAACTTGCAGATCAAAAGGATTATCGACTATTATATCCAGTCGGACACACGTCTCCTCAGGTTCACTGACCAAACTGTTGCGACATCATCGGCAACCGTATCGCGTAGAAATAATATTATCCCGGAATCAACAACAAATAACCACACCACAAGTAATTTTTTACCTTCGTCTATTTCATCCATCAACCATTTTCCACCAAGTAATAGGTTAAGGTTATGAAAGAAAACAATTATAAAAGAAGACACTTGCTATTTTAAACTGTCCATATTGAAGGAAACAGTCACGCCCGTCACCTGACCGGCTTCTTGCAACAGCGCATGGACCTGTCCACCAGATTGAGCGACATCTGCAGGCCAGGGGCCAAGCTACTAACTGTCACTGCGGCGAGACTCACAGTATACTACAATATCTAGAGCGACAGATAACTGCTCCCCTCAGCACTTCGCCCGTCAAAGTGTCGACCCTGCCGCATCGTTACGACCTCACCTGGGACCGTCCTGGTCAACTCCTTCATTGAAAAGCTTTGAGTTCGAAATAAGGTTTTTAAGCTACTTAAATTCAATCCGATTAGAGGGTGCTGGTTTACCCACCATGACATGCATCTGCGATTGTCAGACAAGAGGATGCTAGTCGATCTGGTGGTGGAAAGTATTAGTCGTTGCTCATGGTCGAAAAATTTCTGAAAAAAATGTCGGAGCTGCCGGACTGAAATGTTAAAGAAACTCGTCAAAATTAGCAGTTGTTATAATATACAAGTCTCCCATTGGCAATAAAGATATTTCCTTCTCAAAGTTTGAACTTTATTAACGTACTTTACTAATCCCAATCAAAATTTCATCTTAATGGGCGCTTTCGACATTGCCGTTTTGGATGGTGTTTATCCTTCCACTTTAGACTTGCCGATTGACATCCATAATTGATGAATAGACTTGCCGATCTATTAAGACCATTCCACCTTAAGCTGTTGGTGACCCACACGATTGACGCCTAAAATAGCATCAGCTATTGACAACATTATCACAAATGTTCCAAATATCACAGTGTCTGTGATTAACAAGAAAATCCACTATAGTTTAAAAACAATAATAATGGAGAAAAGCTTGAAAGGGAGCTCAGAGTTATAAAAAAATAAGTGACACGAAGCCTTTTTGTGCAAAATTGTCTTCATACATTTATGTTTTGAGGTCCCATACACAGTCCTAATGAAGTACTGATAGTAGTGACTTATGGCCTGATGTATCCACACCTCTCCTACGTATTGGTTTTGTAGGAACCGTGTGCAAACAGTAAATTTTGAAAGAGCGTTCAAATAACAAAAGAAAGTGATTTGAATAATTGTAACATGAATTTTAGAGAATTCTGCAAAAAGTATTCAAATAATTGTGTTCTGTTAGTTAAATATGCTCTGACAAGGGGTTGAGACATATATGAAACAGACAAGAGGTAGAGACAGCTACGAAACTGGGATACACAGAACGGAACTTATGAGCATCTGCCCACGCAGGCTGGTGTTCATAGAATCAAAATATAGCAAGAGTCTATATTCACCAAGGTAAAATTTCACCTTGAAATGCTTTTTACCAGGCAAGGCATTTTATGATGCAGGGGAATTTATGGCACATAACTAGGAGACCCATCTTTTGTAAGACTGACTCCGATGATGGAAGTGGGTAAAATTGGCGTATGGATGGGTTTGAATGATTGGTATAAAATAAATAACAAAATTATTTAAATTAAATTATGAGACTTTTGCTATGCATGTTTACGTGTACTTGCAATAAACTATTTGACTTTGACATTTAAGTCTAATCAATTTAAGACAAGACTACAAACTTTTTCATTACACAATCTAGTGAAATTTCAATATCTGAAATCATTAAAAATAATCACTAGAGAAGGAATATTTCGTAGGTAGAGGTCAATACAATTATAAAGAGTTAGGTGAACTAGGTCTGGTTAATACACAAGTATAACAGCGTTCTCCACGTCATACTGTTGCTGTTACATTTCAATCACTTTCACTTTACATTAGGTTCATGTAGCTGGCCATTTATAATAGTAACTTGAAACTCATAAGTAATTTATCCTTCAACTATAAATACTATAGTAAATTTAGTAACGGTTGAGTTTACTAATTACGTACTAATAGAGTTTATCGTCTTAATAAATGTATGCTTTGTACTAATCATGCACCTACACAATCCACTAATGCTTGGTTGTGAAACTATAGTAGAATAAAGCATTTATACTCAAGAATACAAATTCAGTAATTAAATAATGGATTTTTAATTGCAGTTTTAGAACTATTCTGTGTCTATTGAAAAATTTCATTTAATCTGATTATATATTATTAAAAAACACATTTCACGTAGAATTTGATAAAAATTTCATTAATCGGGTTATGATTTTATGTAAAATACCTGATAATTCGATATTATAATTTTTAAATAGCTTTATACTGAACACGGATACCCACTATATTCTATTTTATGTTAAAATTAAAATTATCTGCTAAGTATTGAAATATAAATTAAAGTCTAATGGATTTTTTTTTATTATACCAACTTTTAATACAATATAAAATATTTCAACTAGTTTTATGGGAATTCCCGGCTACAAATTGAGTAATTTCAAAATTAATATTTTTAAATCATTTTTGGATTGCACAATTTATACCATTACAGTCGATTTAAAAGTTACTTATCCTCAAAGAATATTGAAAAAGGTCTTACACATTAAGCATTACTTTTGGAATTTATTTCACGGCTTCTAGAACCCTTACGTCACCGGTTCTTTAACTAAATTGCTTCTTCGAAAAATATAAAAATATTCAGCAAAAAATTTTACCAGACCTTTATCTAAAGTAAAAACTCATGAGCCCTAACTTTACAACATAAACATATTTCAAAACCAAGATAACATGTTCCAACTTGAATAAGCGATGGACCACAATCAAAAGATGTGGAAGGTCATCACGCTTGGATAAAAGACGGCGAAATCTGACTAACGATTTGTGTTGACAACAAATTAATCAAAATAATTTCTTGAACTCCAGACCCTGCTTACGTCCGTAGACGATAATATCAACTGGAGCATAACCTCAAGATTGATGAAGTAGCGTTTTAGTGTTCTAAAACCGAGAAACGTTGATACTACTTAATTAATCATAATAAATGTGCAAATACGTATATTGTTGTTTTTTCATTGCAGTTTGATTATTTAGCATATTAAATTTATACTTAAGGTAGACCTTATAAACTTGTTAGAATTACTGGAGCTATTAATACACAATTTCCTTGATGTTTTTCAAGATGTGTCGCTTGAGGAACAATGATAAGTACAAGGTGAATAAAGTATTTGTATATGAAGTTTTTACATATTATGAAATTGAAATTAAATTTAAAGTATATCCAATATATAGAGTATCTCAGAACACTCTATGTCATTTCAAGTATTTTCCTGGTCTATCCTGTAATACGAGGTAAGGATATTATTATTATCACAGTTAAAAAGGTAATGTTTCAATCAGCTGGTTAGAAGAGCTGAAATTCAAGCAGGTAATTTTATGGCTCAAAAGCAGTGCTGCTGTAACAAAGTGACTGTTGATATTGTTTAATACTCAACTTTTTCAAGGGGCAGTACCTTCCTTGTCACTCAACAGATTTTCTTAAACTTGGTATTATTGGATTTTTATTAAACTTAATAACTACAATTTAATATTCATTTAAAGTACCAACGGTATTATTGGATTTCCGTTATTACATTACGAAACTATTAAAATCGTTACAGCAAGCAATAACCTTATCTAAGCGTTAAATGTTGAAAATATGCCAACTTTTAAAGAGATACTGTGACGAATTGTTACATGAGCCAGAAGACAGTTTTTCATGAGTTTACACGGTTGTCTATGAAAAATGCAAAACATTTTAGCGATTTCTTAAAGATATCCACTTGTAAGGTTCTTAAGCATTAGAGAAAAATAATGCTATAAAAAGTAAATCAAATGTCTAAGATTTAATTATAAAGTATAAAGGAAGAGTTTTGGAAAATAAATATACTATTTGAATATTATTATGAATGAAAGATCATTTATGTCGTGGTGTTTCTATGGCAACAGTAAAGTTACCATATGTGACCGAGAATGATAAGGACATTAAAGACGTATTAAATACACGTCAAATCAATTTTAAATTCTGCCAGTTTGGCCAATGCTTTGAAGGGCTTTGAGCATTATTTAACATACATTGGAAGAGAAAACAAACCATAATGATATTAGCATCGTTGTTTGTCAGTTTCAGGCAGTTGTCTCTGAGACAGTTTTCCTTTATTTATAGTTTGTCACTTGTGAAAAGTTTATGAACGGGTTTGAATGCCTTTTCTTTTGAATTTTCTTGCGCTTTTTAAGAATATCTATATCTTTATTTATAGAGATATAACTATTCGTGTAATTTTTTTAATTTCCTCTGGTTACATACCTGACTTAGTTTCATTTTACATCTACTTTTTTAGTTTCTAAATAAAATTCGTAGGTCCTAAAAATGCACCTGATATTTGAAAATAGTGGGATTATTTATTTATCTCATTAACGCCCTAATTATAACTGAGCTTTATTTTAGTCCTGGTTGACTTAATCCAATTTGTTTCATAATAGTTAAATAGGTCAAATAAGTATAGCATTTTAAGACATGGATATAAGAGAGACACTGCACAATAAAATGTAATACTTTATATAACTCGTGATTTCTGCATAACAGTATCAAATTTTATATTTCTTAAAAAACTATTCTGTGTGATTTTAACTTACACGAATTAATTTATCGGCTGTTGTTAAACCTGAACCAAGGATTGAAGTTATTGAACATATTTTGTTAATATTGCTTCTGAAATTTTATATTAAATTATCGTCAAAATACATTTTTGGATTTTCCATCGAATCTTTAGGTATGAGTACGTTTAATTGACAACAAATTCCCATGTTAAATCTAGTAAACATAATCCAAAAAAATAATCGTGGGACTTAATTTTATATCTTTATTATATTGTGATTAACAACTTTGTAAAACTTGTATACATTTTTCCACCGCACAACATAATTACTATTGACTATGGATACTAAATTAGAACAATCGCAACATTGACGCATTATAATACACATTGTAAATCAACCTAATCAAGTACTATAAATATTATTGAATCCCCATGCAACTCATAGCACTTTTCAAGTTGAAATCTTATGAAACCGTATAATTTAAGTATATAAACTATATTAAATTGTGATACCTGCTGTAACCAAGAAGCCGAAGAGTATACTCGTATATCTTAACCACATGTTGCACATACTGAGATGTCTTACAGAGTGTGTTCCACCAACTGACTTATCATCACTGACCAAAGTTCGCTACCGATAACCGTTTTTAAACGCTGTGTGGCATATATCTGGTTAGCGAGTAAGCGTGGTTTTTTAGATAATGTTTATAAATAGAATTAGTTCTACTCCATTTTATCTTAATATTTGTCCCCGATACTTATTTATTTTTAAATGACATGATAAAGTGCAGTTGAAATTATATAATACCATCACAATTAAAATAACACATATAAATCTCCAAAGATAAATATGTGAGTTTTTTAAAGTTTCTATATTATTTATAGTATCAGGGACCTTAGTCCTTACATTTTTATGTATTATGACTTTATAAGTTTTTTTTATGGAAGATGTTTTTTATGAGAAGATGTATTGTAAAGTTTTACTTATGATTGTTTATACATAAACATTTGACATTCACTCTTATCGAGATATGGTGACATAATTATATTCCTATATTCAACCATATTTCTTCCAGCCTGATCATAAGTTATACTTTAAATGCTTAAAACACCCCAATGGATTATAAAAACATATTTTATTTTTTATCCGAGAACGTTTTTTAATCGACTGTTACTAAATGTTTATTGTTGCAAAAAAACACCCAAACGTATATTGAATTTATCTCCTTTTTCTTGTAACTTAAAAAATGTCAATTAGGATATATATTGAGGCTAACGAAGGTGTATAATTAAAATAAACTTTGCACAGTAACAATATTCTATTATGTACATTTTTTTTAATATTTGAACATGACTTTTTGTAGCACGTAAGTGAAAGTTTGTTTAACTTTCTAAATGCAAATAAAAAACAGTTTGCTATGCTAGGATTTCACACCTTGTAACCGGGCTATAATATGCCTATTAGAAACATTTTCGCCCGAAAAATATCTTAAAGCATCTCTGAAGTTATTTTATGGTGATAATTTTACACAGCATTACAACTCACTACTGCAATAGTTATAAATCATTATTGAGAATAAATTTGTTTTACAAAAAATTTGAGCGATGCACTAAAATTCGAACTGACCATAAACTAACTAGTTATAGTATTGGGTTGTTTTATTCACCATCTATAATACTTTTTATTGATGATAAAATTAACTACCATAACTTGAGTGTTAAGACTACAAAACGAAAAACTGCATAGATCACACAACTAAGCGGTCTTGGTCGTAGACATTCTCAAATGTGATATACATCGATGCTATCAGTACGCTCCAAGTTTAAGTAGCCTTTGTGAGAGATTTACACACAGTCTATGATACTGTTATTGATGATACCATAACGAGTAAATGGGTGTTAAGACTGCTGAACCATAAACTGTATAAGTCATACAACTAAGCGGTCTTGGTCGTAGACATACTCAAATGTGCAATACATCGTTGTTATCAGCACGCTCCCAGTTTAAGTAGCCTTTGGAAGATATTTGCTCACAGTCTATGATACTGTTATTGATGACACCATAAAGTGTAAATGGGTGTTAAGACTGCAGAACCATAAACTGTATAAATCACACAACTAAGCGGTCTTGGTCGTAGACATTCTCAAATGTGCAATACATCGTTGTTATCAGCACGCTCCCAGTTTAAGTAGCCATTGGAAGATATTTGCTCAAAGTCTATGATACTGTTATTGATGACACCATAAAGTGTAAATGGGTGTTAAGACTGCAGAACCATAAACTGTATAAATCACACAACTAAGCGGTCTTGGTCGTAGACATTCTCAAATGTGCAATACATCTCTGTTATCAGCACGCTCCCAGTTTAAGTAGGCTTTGCGAGAGATTTACTCATTTATTTCTGCAACATTGTTACTAAGGAATAAGACTTTTGGCATTGCCATAGTCAGGTTAATTAATATTTGTTGCTCACTTGCCTGAAACTTTGCTCCTTTAAGAAATAATGCATGTATCGTAATATACAGAGCATTCACCTTAACTGTGTCATAATTAATATCTCAAAACAGAACAAATTTACAGAAAAGTTAAAATGGGGAACTCTACCTGCTCACTACTATAAATAATATTTTTTAAACATTTGCTATATTTTTCCAATTTAGTGGTCCTTTTGAAAGTTTTATACGGTGTGCCTTATACTTATATTTTTAAACTCTTTTATTTTTGAACACATTCTTTTCTATATACTTTCTTAGGAATAATATTCCACTAAAGTGTTTAAAAATGTTGTAACAATGAGTAGAAAATACTACATCATAGTAGACCCAGTAGAAACAAATATAGTAAAAGAAAACATATATGTGCTGTATTATGTATATAAATTGGAATAGCCTAATAAAATTGTATTAATCATTGAATCACTAAAAATACTTGCTTTGTCATTCAATGTTTATTGAAATTAAATTAGTCTATTGCCATTCACTTAAATTTAATGTATATAAATCAAAGACAGGTATTACAACAAAACCTGGTGATTATGATGATATTTCCGATAATCTGTTTGTTTGGTTATTTAAACAAATGTGTGACATAAACGGTAAAATACAAAATAATTTAATCGTAAAAATTAAGGGCTATGAAGTGTAGTGGTAGCGCACTCACCCGGCAAGTGAGGGATCCGGTTTCGAGTCCCGGCGGAGCAAGTAAAATATAGTTTCATTTTAACGTTATATATTTTTGTGTTTTCATTTTATTTAAATCGAAAATCGCTACAATTTTACTTAGCCTACTAAACCGCTTATGATGCATTACCGATTCAAGGCGATAACCATTATTATATAAATAACGCTGCATGATATGTGTAAACGCGTTTTAAAACTTTTCTATGAATTTAGTCATTTTTGAGAGATATCAATAGTGGGAAAGTTCAAAAGGACACAAGTAATATTTTTTATATTTACAAGTTTAAGTTTTTAATCAAAGAAAGAAAAGAAGGGCATTCTACGCCAGACAAACTGCATTGTTAGACACATGACAACAGATCAACATAAATGCTTCACTTGTGTCCGTTTTATTTCCTTGGTGTCTAGACAAAAATCAAAAACGTTTTTTGTTGCTGAGTAATACGCTGTATTCAAGTTTACTATAATTCTTTGTATACATACAACCAATATAAAATTTTTAATATTAACACATTTTATATAATAGGACCAAATATTACAATGGACCAAAGCTAAGATGACTAACGAATTTAATTTACTGATTTCTGTCTCAGTGAAAATTTCCCTCCGGTTTCAAGAAAACCCATGTTGGGCGCTTACACAATGCAAATTGAGTTAATCAGCAAATCAAGTTATACTGATGGTTTTTTTAATCCATGCTACGCTATATTACCTTCAATCGAACAAAAGATTCATTGAAATCCATTCGGTGCTTAGGTTATAAACTCAATGAACAAAAACGTTAATCTATATTGGCTGATATTTAGCGAAGCCTACCTTTCGAGAGGCGAGAAAAATTACATTTCTCTCTATCCGCACAATACCTTGAAAACTAACTGATCTATAGACTTGCAATTTTCTACAAAAGGTTATTTTTATATAAGCAACACTGGCTTTGATTATGATCGATGACATTCCATATTATCAGTCTGAGCGATATCAGCGGAGTGAATATTGGTTTATATTGGTTTTATGGTTAACCATAGAGATAACGAGAATTTTTTTAACCAACATAGTACATAGCGTTAGTACTTAGCGTTTTATTTATACAATTAAAGTAAATAATAATGCACTAGAAAGTAAATTTTAAATTTCTATGGCAATATTTTATTTTGTTACAATCTTGCGCTATAGTACCCTATCCAGCTAACAACTACGAAACCTAACTTAATGAACATAAATATAAATTTATCACGTAGCAAGACATTCACAGAAATATTTCTTGTCCATATATGAATTCACACGAAACTTTATTTATACATAGACAAAAAATGTATTTTGTGATGGTGGATGTCCAATCATAGAATTTGGCTCAGCGTATTGTTTCCAATTTCCTATTTTTCCGTAGGACGAATCTTTTGAACGATTTTAAATTTTGTAAGCTTAAAAATTACTTCAACTAATTCCGTAACAGGTCATGTGGTGGTGGCGTATTGCAACCTTGTAAATATACAGGATGAGGGAAACCGTCATGCGGTATGTATGCCTGTGCATTAGCTAACTTCATACTTTATTTCTTATTTCCCCCAATGTAATCTCTCATAATATGATGAATATGTGTTTAACTTTACAAAATGCCGCAAAAGGCCCAATTCAGAGGCAAGTAGGCTGTTCGGGGATTTTTCAAACTGAAACACATACAGCATGTGTGACATGAATTTATTTAAATTTAAAGTTTTAGCCCAAACAAAAGTTATTTATAATTAACCATATATGTAGTATATCAAAACGCAACCAAATAGATGTTTAAAATTTGGAACTATATTAGCTCACTAAATATGAAACGTCGCTAATTGTTTCCCAACCTTATCATTCAGCTATTCTTTAAGTAAATGTGTGGTAGAGGCACTTTTCATTGTTTATTTCTAAACTTAAAACTTGCTCAAACTTGAACAATACACAATAACTTTAAATTATTATAAAGCTAAAAAGAATTGTATATCAAGGTACGGGACTTTGCATAAAGAGTGTAACATGTGAGGGCTATAAATCATATACGGATTTTACCATTTATAAAGAATTCGTACTATACACAAAGGACGTTTACATGTGACTCCATAATGCACGGTGATTATATTGAGTTCAGAGATATATCTCTACACCATTATTGGAATTAAAGCAGTATATCTGGCAAGTTAGTAACATAATGCAATAACATGGATAAGGGGTTGCGCCCTCGAGACATGCTACTACTAATAAGCTAAGTAGAAACTTGTCTGTGGTTTGAGATTATGTTATAGTAGTTTATGCACTTCTTGAAGTTAGCTAAGTAATACTGTTCTGATAATGGAGTCTGATGTGATATAATACGTAATTGTAACGATAAATACGATGTTTGTTATTCCATAATCTTGCAATAGTAAGAACTATTATGGAAGAACTATTATTAGCAGTCGCTAAGAAGAACGCTTTACTTATGTTAACGTAAATTTAATACTCTGAGTAATGTCATTCCCTTAGGAAATGTAGAATGTAATATAAAAGCTATAGCTTTATCCTCGCTGTAGGGATTGAGTCATTTTCAATTAACTAAACTATAAAACTATTATTAAATATTACAATAACTACTCATGTACACGCAAAACTGTCTTATTAAAATTACTTAAAAGTATCATCTTCTTAAACTAGCAATACAGGTTATTTTCAATGTATATCCTGTAGTACGGTAACCAGTGCGGTTTCTTGTCTTGGTTTAAAAGTTTAAAAAATTTCTCATTTATTTCAAATTTGAAATTTTTACAGTTACTTGCTTAAAATATCCTTCTAGAGTGAAGGATACGTCACTTATGTTATAGACTATATACTACAGTATTTACTGAGTCGAACAAATTATTCATCAAAATCATGGCACAACATTCTATGCCAACTTTATCTTAAACCGTTAGTCAGTGGTTGGTTTGTGTTAACAGATGTAATATAACATAAATTTCCGAATTCTGTTCATAGCAAATAGTGTTATCATTATCAAGCAAATGTTTTAGATCAGATTTCACACGTCACTTCCACACTGCTTTATCACTTAATTATGTAAAATTTAAAGCAAAAACCCTTTAACTCCCTCTGTCTGGTGTTGTGCAATGTTTACAACGTTTCCGAATTAACTATTTGTGTAAGTTAAAGCAGATAGTTGGGGTCATCGGATAACGCTTTGGTTTAAAATATTGATCAGAGTTTTGAGTTTGGTAAATTATCACAAAGAAAGTGGAAGGCGTTGAAGCGTCCTATTCATTCTTAAGTTAGATACTGACTACATTATATTTAATCATTAAGTTTAACATTCAAATCAGCTGTCTTCCTGCAATATTGCGTACTGGGAAGGTTTTCATGTATTGGAGTCTGCTGTTCATATACTGTATATCGCAATGTTGACACACAACGCACTATTCTCGCATTAAGCTTCATGATACTGAGTGTGGCCCGGTGGCTGTGCCTCATCCGATAATGATTGGACTTATCAGAAAAGCAGTTACATATTGATAATCGAACAATTTTAATGGCCCACTGAAAATGAACGACCTTTGTTATTTACAAATGTACGAGTGAGACACCTGTGGTAGGTATTAGAATAGCAACGCATTAATCAAGCTTTATCTCAAGAGTACAATAATTTTAACGATCCTTAGGCATGGGTTCCTTTACACTATTTTATAACATACTCTGCCCAGTAAGCTATTAGTGGAACATTAAGACAAACAAGGTTTCTTGCTATGTGTTGGCCTCCTTTTATAAAAACACAGTAAGGCTAAACCATTTCAAGAATGTGATTGTGTTAGTATTATTTCGACATGATCGTTTTGAAAAAAATTAGATTTGAGCTGACACCACGGCGTAAGTCAGAAAACTAAGTCCATACCATCAGGCTAGATATATTATTAGTTCTTATATATTAGAAATTGTCGCATATAGATATAACAGTCTTTTAGGTCCGCGTAGTTAATTATTTATTAAATTTTATGTATTGTGTACTGGTAATAGAGTAAACACATATCATTACGAAATAATTAAGTTCCTAACATGTTACAGTTTTCTATAGTAAAAATAAATGAATTACCATTAAATGAAAGAAGAATCTTGCAGTTTTATTTTATAAAAGTTGTAAGATTGTGAACACAGGGGTGTTTATATTTCCAAGTATAAAAGAATTTGAAGTTGCATTTTATCACTAAATATAGTTTACCTATATAAATGACCATGCTTACGTAAAATTAATAACAATTTTAATTAATCATAGTTAACTATAAATAAATGTTTTGATAAAATTGGAAATAGTAAAAGGCGTACGAAAAGACATTTTCTTTTGTATTATTTAAAAATATAATAAAAATGAATCATATGATGAAAGTTGAAGCTTTGAAAGGTCATTTGGGACTTCTCAGCCTGCGCGAGTAACAAGAAGTAAAATTAAAGTGCTTCGTCGTGGTTGGTGGAAAGCCAACCTTTTAACCAAGGATTGCCGCATCCGCTTGTAATAAATCACTGAGCTTCAGAGATGAATTATTTGAATTCAAAAAGAACCTTTATGTTAAAAATTGCAGACAGAAAAATCAAGTACGTTTTAATAATAGTGTGTACCAGAAATACGAGGTTTTACCAGGATTATAAGTTAAGATAGTAATATCAATATAAAAATATTAATAACACAAATTTAACTTTAATTTAGAGTTACATTTTATGTTTTTAAGTGTTTATATGATTCGAAAAGAATTACGATTTTAAATTTAACGTTTAAATTTATTACTGTAAATTTTTGTATAGTCAGGTGACTTCCATTCCATAAATGTACCTATTTTCAGAAATTGTACGTAGTACTCAATAAAAAAAGAATACATTATTTTTATATATTAAAGTACGTGTGTTAACAATAACCGCATATAGTACAACAAAACAAAGAGTATAATAGTATTTAGTTTATTTAAGTGTTGCATGTTAATGAGTACTAATGGATATAATGGAGTCCAATATGTGTAATAATTATTGTTACATAATTATTCTAATGAACATCATAAATGCTACGGTAAATGCAAATCTATCGGTAATTTCAAATGGCGAATTCAATTTAAGCACAAGCTCAAAAATTTCGTTTAAATATGGATTTATTATTCTTCAGAAATTTGCAATCAAACCGGATGTAAGAACGAATTATGGAAGTTTTGACAATCATCTAGGATCAGCTAGGCTAGACCTGTAATAAAGCAGGATTTAAGTGCTCCAACACGGCTGGCGTAAAGCCAAGCTCTTAACCATGGTTTGCCACATTCTGTATAATGAATAGCTGTCACTCTGAGCTACACACTGAGTTGCATTATTTAATATAAAAATTCAATATAACGATAAATATATAATTTTTACACGTTTTTTGACTCTGTATTTCTAGTATTTGAAGGTCAATTAAGAATAGTGTTCACCCATGTGAGGAATACTCCACCTGTGAAGGAAAATCCTCATAAGAATATTGGAATAATAATAGGAGACAGCTCAGCATACAATGGGCCAGATAATTTCCAGGGTTTTAATGGTTACAAGTCAAAACAACGAAATTCAAACACAATAGTAAAAATGGATAGGCCGTGGCTCCGACAGAAACACCGTAAACGTAGTTTTCCACACACAAAATTATAATCACATATGTAACTTAAAGAGCAGTGTTTGGGGCAGGAGTCAGTAAGCCAGTACAATCATTGCGATCCTCAAGGCGTATGAGTGCCTTCTAAACAAAAGTGCCTTAAGGTTCTATGCTTCATAGCATATTGAACTTGGCCTCCTAGAAGAACAGTCCAGATTACATTTGCAGGACTTATGATTAATATTCTACCAATATAGTCCGAACCTATTTCATACACACACCACATATGAACCAGCAACCTTAAATCTCCTCCCGTAACATCAACTGCTCCTTCGTAGGGTTCAACTGTATTCTTATACACGTAGCAAGGCGTTTAGGAATATAGTGGATCTACTTTACAGTCTAAAACTATTAAACGTGCTGTTAGTATGTTCCATATGGTATATTCCATTTTTTTCAGAGACCATAAGTCTCAAAATCTCTATTAGAAAAAAATATTTTTCATAATTGTTTGCGTCAACATAAAAGTAGTGAACATTTTGTTAGCATACATCACGGGAGTTAAAATTAATATAACTACAATATCTCTAAATCATACATCATTTATAATGAGAATAAAACAAGTGATACAACTATTAGACCTAGGAAACTTAACTAAAACATTGCTTCTTGTTTCCAGTTGGCCCTTTCTAACTAATAATTATCTAGCTTTTTACTCCCGCACACTTGAATGGCACTTCTGCGGCAACGATTCTTTTCTGAAATTGTTGCAAGCTACTTTGTTTTAGGATTATCCGACAGAGAATTAATCAACCATATTACATTGTAGTACAACTGAATTCAATTAAAATTTTTACGGGACAAAGGTCGATGTTGTTTTTGTTGCGGAAATGGCAAGATATATTTTTCTCTGAAAACAAAACAATAACGTTTCTTCGGAAAAATAACAAATCTTTAGCTTTATATACAGGTAAAGTTTAAATTTTATTTGTAAACAGTATTTACCAAGAATACCTATAGGGTTTCTTAAAACCATTCTCACTGTTATTTTGTACCCTGAAACTCCAATCAGATTCATAGCTCACGTTTTCTTACAATTCAACTACTTGGTTGAAATGAAGAAAAATCATATTTTAAATGTGTGTATATATATATATATATATATATATATATATATATATATATATATATATCAAATTGTCTTAAATTAAAGTGTGTATTATTATATAAACTATTTTGTGTATAGTAAAAATTATTAATGTGTATATAAATATATATATATATATATATATATCAAATTTGTCTTAAATTATTGTGTGTATTATTATAAACTATTGTGTGTATAGTATAAATTATTAATGTGTATATATATATATATATATATATATATATATATATATATATATATATATATATATATCAAATGTGTATATATATTTCAACAAGTATTTGAGTTGTAAGAAAACGTGTAACTAACAATCCTTAATCCATTGGCTGATAGATTTGTATACCTATCTCCAACTAACAATATTATCCTCCTTTCAGATGGCTTCACGTGGCTTCTATACTTTTTTGCGGATAACAGTCCAAATCTCGTATGGTATTAATTTCAGAATCAATTAATTAAGTTCAGATGTTTCAGAGTGGGTGGGTACTAAAAATTTCTTTTTGGTTAAAAAATATGCAAACACCAGGGGTATATTCCACTCTGCTAAACTATTACCCGGACCTTATTTTTGTTTAGAAAACGTCAAAAACGCACTTTTACGAGGCAGCAAACAAAATCTTCCGAATTTACCATGAATTCAGCACCGACCGACTTTACTGCATATCGAGATTACTCTTACTTGTTAATAGTTCATAGTAAAAGAAAACTATATTACTAGTTATTATTTTGGATTTAGAAATAGACATGTTATAAAATATTTGGATCATTTACAAACAAGTTATCGCGTAATCTTAGAAATTAGTAAATGAGTTGGAGTAACAAAAACAAACGGGATTGTACTGTAGCGGTATACTGATATATAGGATATATTTAAACAATTTCATTTTGAGTTTCTTTATTAGCATATTTATCGCCGAAATAACATATTTTAAATACCGGTAAGTAAATTAATTGGCTTACCTGTGATCAGCCCCAATTACGGACACTAGGAGTCCGTGTTAAGTGTACTTACAAGAGTACTTAATAAACAAACATTTGTTACAGTTCATTGATCATCGCACAAGAACATGAAACAAAACAGGAGAAGAGACAGAATCATGTCGACAGCGAACAACTCTTCAATCAAGTTTTAACTAAGTGCGGAACTCGTCGAGTACTTGGCGTCAGGAAACTCGTCACAGAACTTGTCATCGAGCGCAACTTAACCCTTCACTTCTGAAACTGTTGCGGAGTCACCGGCTTACAGCTGCTTATTAGGCGATGCTTGTTAAGTGTCAATGCATAATGTCTCTCAACCAGGAAAACGGAAGTCTCGTGTCGTTAGTTGCCGTACGACTAATCACTTGGGTCAAATGGAAAGTGAAACTCTTACTGCCTTCAAGAGTAATAATAATTGTTTTCAGATTCATAATTATTCGTTCCTTAGATTGCATTCATCTTTACTTCTGTTATTGATAGTTTTCCAGTCATTATTAGTAATGTGTAGTAACTTATATAATGTGTAATAATTAATTAATGTGTAATAGTTTATAATAATGTGTAAAGTAATTATATGTAATAATAATGTCTGTGAAGATTCAATTAGTTCTTTAATCCGTAATTTCCCTATCTTGATTATGAAGTATTAATACAAAGATGATTTTTTTAAGAAAGCAAACTAAACTGAATTTGTGAAGTAAAAAATATGAGTATTCAGTGTGAGAGACTATTATTAGAGAATAATGTATGTTCCTGATTTTAACAAAATATCCTATCACTATAAAAGTTTAAAATATCATTTACTGCTATTAGGAGGTTTAATATGATTTGATTTGTTTAGGCTTTAAGCATAATTTGTTTTTTAGCATACCCTTTCAGTTAAATTTGGTTTGATGTTGATCAAACTTTACCTACTAAATATTCACACATTGCATTCGCAATTGAATAATTTATGCGTTAATATAAATTTTAAGTATTCCTTTTAAAACGTTTTTAAAATTGCTTATCTACTATTACAAAATCATTATTTATATTTCTACAATCATTAAACATTTAACTAGTTCCATCACATGGATTACCAGTGACAGATGCACCCTCCACAGTTTTGGCAGATAGAAGATTGATGTTACTCATATGTCAAAGTTAATGTAAGTGCCTTCACTTAAGTGATAGATATATCTGAAACAGTTAAGGGCAATACGACAGAAAGCAAAATTTATTGCTATATGAAGTATAAAACTAAATCAATTACTGTAATAACTAACAATATGATCGATAACTCATTTTTATGTATAGTAGTTCACGTGTGTTACGTTTTCAATACTGTAAATGATAAAATGTGTTTCTGTGGTTTAACCACACTGTACATTATAACGAATAGCGAAAACATGTTTATTTGTCGATCAGCTATTTTTGTTTATGTAAACTATATTATTTACTTTTTTCCTAATTCACATCATCTTGTTGTATTAAATGTATAAAATGTGTCTTATGAACCAAACAAATATTACTCTAACATTAATCATCAATTTAATTTAAAATCATATTTTTCAATCGTAATAAATACGTTCATCGCTTTTTGTATCTGCGGAAAATACAATATCTACTTTCATATTCTTATTTAAAAAGTGAGGATTGCTTAAAATTAGTGTGTTATATCACAAGAAAACAAATGTTTAGAAAACAAAAGTACAGAGAACCTTTAAAAATCAGCTATTCAATCAGAGAGGTTTTGGAGAAGAAGAAGGATTTAAATACTCATTTCTATAAACAAGTCTGTCTCTGTTATTTATGAATGTCAATTTCATCTCAAGTTCCATCTTAGAAAGAAGTGGTTTACTCAAACAAATTTCCATCAAACATTCCGAGACATCCATAATTTGAAAATGTTGCTTAGGAAGAAAAATGTTTTCAGTAATTTTATTTACTATATTTATATAATTCATAGAGGAAAAGCACTTAAAACTAATATAAGAATAAAGATGTTTGCTTTAACTGTGTAAATATGAATTAAAATGTCTAGACATATTTAAAAAACGCACAGTATCAAACATATCATTTTTTAACGTTTACATATTTCTGTGTCAAAAAATTCTTTATAATATCAAAAATATACTGTAGTATACAGATACTTAAATAGTATGAATAACTAAAAAATCTATAAAGATATTTTAAGTATGTATCTGATAAAGTCAGATTTGATGTTGGAAGGCTTTACTATAAAAAAGTACTAATTTTTAATTTTTGTGAATTAAATATAATAATATGAACAAAGTTAATAACAAATATATAGTCCACATTCAAGATCTGTTATTTTTTGTAAGGTTGAAAGTCTAATCTAAAGTTTTTGTTTCAGCGTTGACCGTTTTCCAATTCTAGTAGGTTACCATGCAAATACTTCCTCTCCTCCTCATGCAATATCTTTAAATATAGAGAACTCAAATAAAAACTTATCAGTATAAAACAAGGAGTTTTTCGATAACTGTCTTGTTAAATCTCTTTCACTTTTTCGTGTGGAGAAAATTAAATTAATAGAGCTAGAAGCCTTACATTTCAGAATATTTTAGAAGAACAAATTTAACCTTAGTGATATAGTTCAATGAGAATATGTAGGTGTTTATTTAACCCGTAGCAATACAATAAAAAGTACAAATAAGGGTGTATAAACACGCTCATTGGAGGTTTTTTACTGTACACTTCTCCTATTGATATAATTAAAATATTATAACAATAATAGAGCCTTCTAAGAAAAGTAAATTATTATTATTATAAAAAATATATTTCAGTTGATACATTAAAACAGGAATATATTTTGTCAACATACAGGTTGGTACAAAAAAACAGAATTTCTTAACAGTACGGATAAATAGCATTTTAGCTGACAAAATACATTGTGACACTAGTTGGACTTGAGTAATAGTGATGTCAGAAGTTTGCATTGTTGGATTTTAATGAACAGTCCATTGTTATTTTACGTTATTTCTACACTTAATGAAATTAACATGATTTATTATAGGTAATTTTTTTCTAATTTGAGACTGCGATTATAGTTGAATTTAAGTTTAGAAAAAATGTCATTTTAAAGAGGATTGATTATTCTTTCGAAATGTGGGGTAAGACCTGATATATAACCGCATTATGGAAGTTTTGACAATCAACGGGGATCAGCCTGGCTCGACCTGTAATAATGCAGGATTCTAGTGCTTCAGCGCGGCTGGCGGAAAGCCAAGCTATTAACCGTGGTTTGCCACGTTCTGTGTAATGAATAGCTCTGAGTTGCACACTGGGTGGTACTTTGGGATTATACCGACCACACCAGGATGAATAACAGAAACATATAAATTTATAGAAACAAACATTATACAACGAAAAACAACTCTATAATTACAAAATTACAAACTTACAACGATTATCAATATTGTTAATGAGGTCAGATTCCGTTATATGCCCCCAACGCTTAAACTTTTTTCAATGAACTTAGAACGTTATTAAACGATGTAGTTGAGTAACAAAACTAACATTCCATCAATCAACAAGCATTTCCAGGTATTGTGATCGGTATTGTTGTCGCTGTTATCCTATCTTTCTCGAGAATCCCGATTACGGCAGGCTGCGCGGCATCGCATGATTATTTAAAGTTTTTTGCACGGTACAAAATTGCCTTTCCATTACAATTCAAATTATATTTCTGATCAGCCCCTCTAGAATTTGATATTTTACTGATAGGTACTATCTCGAGGGATGTTGATCTTTCGTTGACATCAGCGCGGCTGCCGAAGCCCGCGCTGATGGCCGGAGGCACTCGCATTTTGGGTGGCGGAGTGTGATCAAGCAAGAATAAAAACAAGTTTTGTGTGTTTTTTTCAATAAAGAGTTTAGTTTTTGTTTGGTAATGTTTGTTTTTGTTGAATTTTTGTGTTTAGAGAAATGTAGGGGTAAAACACGGAAGTACAACAAAGCGACGCACCAGCTGAACGGGCGGCGAGACTCTGCAATCACGTTATCTACTAGACCGCTCGACTTTGACCTCTGTCTGAGGATGGGGAGGGGTTTGCGATAAGACAATTCCTGTTTTATATTGACGAAATATTGTTCTACGCTAATCTAGTAATCAGTAGAAGCAAAATGTCAAATAAAGATTCATGCTTGGGTGTGGTCGGTATAATCCCAAAGTACCTACTGAGTTGTAATATTTAAGTGAATAAAATTCAATATAATGAACAAATTTTACATTTTTTAGCTTAAATGTATAAATCTTTCCTTTTAATTCTTTTAAAGACACTTAATAGTTACTGATCTTTTCATGTGAAGAATCTTACACCTGTTAAGAAACATCCCAACCAGTATTTTAACTATGGTTCACCACATTCTGTGTATTAATGTTTGACACTGAGTTGTATTATTTTAAATAAAATATTGATAAATTGATCATTCATGATAGTTGAATTTCCAAATGACTCTTGAAATGTAATGTTTATTAACACCAGTTCAAATGCAGCGATTAGCTATTGAATTGGTTATTTTACTTTATGGAATTTTTTACTTATTTTTAGCCTTGCCACTCAAAACCGTTGTAGATATAGGATTTGAACACGTGTGATAACTAGAAACTTTGGAAGCTCACCGTACCTAGTATGTGAAGTCCTAAGTATATATGGGATTTCATAGCACACAAACTACTCTGCAGTATTTCATGATATTTGTAAATGTTGAAGTTATGATTTAGCTACATATTTTTGCAGTTATAAACGTCTAAAATATTAATTTTCAGCGAAGACTATTATAATAGTTTCTAAATATATCAGAAGTTACACGTGGCCTAAAACAAAACGGTTTAGAGTTATATCCCTATAAGATCACTTGGTGGTCTAAATAAAATCATTGGAGAGGCCAAACAAAAACTGTCATCAGCCTCAGACATTATCCGTTTCTGTAACCCATCAGTATTACAAGTTTAGTTACAATGCGGTAAAGTTAGTTTTTATATATCCGGAAATATCCGTTATATTATATATCCTTACACACGTTCATTTTAATGAAAAAAGTTTCTATGACTGGAGAAAAAGGGCTCGTACATTTTGTAATCACGGAATTCGTTTCATAATACAGAACATAAAGTGCAAATTATCATTTTTGAAAACCAAACTAACTAATATTTGATCTAAATTACGTTTTCACATTAATAAAAACACGGTACAGCAATAAATAAAATATTTTTTCTGAAATAAAGACTCAAAGCAATATGACTCATATGCAATTGACGAGTAGTGTTAAGTCTTAACGAATAACATACTAGTTTTTCAAACTAGAAAACTAAACTAAACTAAACTAGTATAATAGCAAATGTTTTAGTTCATTTGTTCTTCCCTTATATACATAAACTATATGGCTTACCAACATATGAGCATGCAAAATATAATTGGCTATGTGACAAACATAGGTTTTCTAATTCTAAGTCACAAACGGACATAGTCTGGCTTTAAAATTTCATAATGGTCATCAAGAATGCTAGTTGAACAGGGCATTGAAACCTTATGAATGATATTGATAGCTGTTACTCGTCACTTTATACATATAAGAGCAATTCTGGTTTGATTGAATTGTATTTGCGTCACCGATATAAGCAGAAAAGTGTGTATGTATAGTCATTGTAATTTACTCTGGTCGTTACTTTTTCCAATATTTTATTTACCTACTTTCTCGATTAAAACATATATACATATACAGGACAGAGAAGCCTATGTTTGTCAAAAGGCAACTAACATTAAGAATATAGTAAAAGTTAGATAGTAACATATATTTTATACCAACATTACAGTAATAAAAAGGCACTGCATACTCAACATTAGCTAAAATGTATAGTTTATTTCCATTTAGAGTTTAATTTTCTTATCTGTATATTTTCTTACTGGATGCTAAACAGCGGTTCCAGAAAAGTTTGATGTAAGAAGTATTGCTACTACGATGTTTCCTCTATACTCACAAGACTATATACGTAATCATATTGAACATTGTGGTTAATTTAATTAAACAAATTGTAGTACTGTTTACACGGAACAGTTGATTACATCTAACAATTTATAAAAGTGAATTCAACATAATATGAAGAACAATGTAATTCACTATAAACAATTGACGTTTATCGATCTATACAAAAGTTTTCCTATCTTTAAAGTTGGATAAAACAATAAATATCTTAAACGTTTCAATAAAATCGGTTCAGTTGTTTCGGAAATTAGCTTAAACAAACATTCTGATGCGAGATGTTTATATATAAAGAATTTAAACTATTGCAATGAATTAAGCTGTATGTTATAAAGCAGATACTTAATATTAAGTTTTTTCATTATACGAGATAAAAAATTAATTTAACTGGTAATAATGATTCAAATCAAGTTAAAGAATATTAGGAAATCACAAGAATGAACTAAATGAAGTAGAAAAATCTGGAATATATCAAATTAATTGTAGCGATTGTGATTTAAAATACATAGGTCAGACAAAAAGAAAGATAAAAAGGTAGCTAAGGAAATAGAGCATGTTTAAAATATCAACAAGAAGAAAGATCAGCCATGGCAAAACATGCACTTCAAACTGGAAACTATTTTTCAAATGCAAAATTATTAAAAGAAATCCAAAATAAAGAATTCATCGATGCATATGAAACAATAAGAACCAAAATAATCTGGTAAACGACAAACCTGGTCCTTTTCAAATTTACCGATACTTTATTTGATCTAATTCACTTTATTTTTTTATATATACATAGACATACTTTTCTGTTACATAATATTATCTCCTTGTATTTTAATGACATGTATTTGTATTTAAAACAAATTGTTTATATTATTATTGTACCCACTTTTGTTCAGTTATGTGGGTCTAACGATGTGTTCTAAAGGCCTGACAAAAATTAAAAGTATATTATTGGAGTGTTTGTTTTTAAACTTATAAAGAATTGCAATAAGAAAGGAGCTTCTAGAATGTATGATAGTATTGGTTGTGTTTCATAGTTATACCATTAGGAGTTATTAATAAGAATAATTATTTGTTATATATTTATCAAACAATTGTTACAGACTAATAAAGAAGATCAATATCATGTTGAGTGAGAACAAGTTCTAACTAAGTGCGGAACTCTTTGAGTACTTGGCGTCAGGAAACTCGTCACAGAACTTGTCATCGAGCGCAACTTAACCCTTCAACTTACAAAACTGTTACTTGTGGAATCACCGACTTACAGTTCCTTGTTAAGCGATGCTTGTTAAATGTCAATGCACAATGTCACTCGAGCAAAAAACGGAAGTCACGTGTCTCTAACTAACGTGCAGTTTATCGCGTAAGAATGTTGGTCAAACGAGAATTATAATCTCTCTTATTGTCTCAAGAGAGGTAATTGCCTTCAGTTTTCTATTTATTAGTTACTTAGATTACATTTCTCTTTTCTTTATGTATTCAAATGTTTTCTAACTAAATGTTGTGTAACAATTTCTATCATGTACTATTTCTACGTGTCAATTTTATTTTTTAACCGAAACTTTCCTTTTTTTGAGTATTCATATAAAAATAATTTTTCCCAGAGAAGATGCCTGAATCAAATATGAGCTGTAAACCTACGGGAGTATTAGTGTAAAGGTTATATAATGTAAGTTTCTGATTTTAACAGTTTGCCATCTAGCTGTCGAAGTTTTCTATTATTCTATTTATTGGGATGAAATGTAAAATTACTTTGATATGTGTATGAAGCAAACCTAATCTTTGACATTTAACTAGAAACAAATCAACAACAAAACCTAAAAAATGAATTAATTCTTTTGTTAATACTCACTGTGAAAATAACATGACAAGTAGCAATTGCTGAAATTTTTACAACGATTAAATATTAAAAATCAGAGTTTCCTCAACAGTTTTTTTAGAGGATTGGACGTTGATTGCTTTTCTTTTTTAGTACTTTGAATATGTATTATGCTTAACAATCCAATTTTACAATTTCCAGAGGATGTTTGGCTTCACTTTAAATCAGGTAAATGGCATTATAAAATACAGTTATTAGGGCTACGTTAAAAATATAACAAGTACATAACAATCTCAGTATATAAAGAACATTATTTTTATTAATTAGCCAACAAAAAGCCAAAAATAAATTGCAAGGGTTCACAGGAAGACGATATCGTTTTTGCTGCTATTTGATGTATTACTTTTACGATGTAACTTTCTAAATTTGTAGCTTATCTACTTGTTTCACACGTAATTCTATAACAAAAAATATAGGAATATAATTAAAAAACATGAAATGAAAAGAATAACAATATCAGACAGAGAGCAACGAATAACATAACTCAGAAATAATTTAAGGCATTATTTCTGAGCAAAAATCAAATCTAAATATAACATTGAAATCTCTAAAAATTAGACAGTTATTCATATAGGTGCCATTTTGTCATTTAGACTTATGTTTTTTTTAAGAAATAGTTGTACACATAGTTTTTAAATCTGGTATACAGCTTTCTTTCAATAAGACATACCTTAAACAATATTTTTCAAAAATCCAAATCAAGAAAATAATTTGTACAAAAAAAACTTTAAAATGTGGTAAATGTGTTAATTTTTAATAAGAATTTGTATTGTTATATATTTTAAAAACAACATTGACGAGGTCTCATTTATGAAGACTGACTGCATTAAATGAGATTTGTGTTGCTCTACGGTGGGAAGTTATTGAAAGCAGGTTGAAGTACTCTGCCCTAATACTAGTGTATTGGTCTATATTTTACTTGCTAACTTATTGCTGTACTGGTTTATTATTGTAACGTGCCCTTGTTCAGATTTGTGTTAACATTTCTATAAGAAACTTGACTATTGATTACCATTTGTGCATTTTTGTTTTTAATACATTAAATGTTAGAAATTATGTAATTTATTTATTTAAAATTTTATAATTCAAGATTTTAAAGAAACTTTATATGAACTTTATCTTGTTTTTTAATTATATGGCTGTTTCTGGAGTAACTTGAATGCAGTAAACTCATCAAGCCTAAATGGCTTGTGTGTGATTAATTTGGTTAACATAGTTTATCGTGTATTTACTACTCCAGACTTGCACTGAATATCTGAAGCTGAAAATCTTCCTTGGCGTGATAGGTTTATTCCAAGAGAAACGTGAAGGCTAGAGGAATATTGAGGCTAGAGAGGGTTAATCTATACGAACCTGCATTGTGCTGGAACTTGTATTGACGCATTGCTCCGATGTATTGAAGTAAGTAACATCGATTACTATTCTCCCACAAAAATGCTCTGTACATTCATTGACATAGTCCGGGACACACCTTGAAGTTGGTAGATGGCACGGGAAGCTAACAGAGCGGTTTAAAGACTCTACGTTTTAAAACAGGAAAAAGTTTCCAGAATCGATAGATGATGTATGGCTGTAACGGCAAAGAATATTGTTTTTCTGTATCGTCTGTGGCAAAATTAACGCGCATCGAAACTGGAAACCAATAATGGAAATAAGATCTACTTTGATTTGATTTCATTAGACTACGAATATATGGTTTTGGTAACAACTGAATATTGTTATTTAGTTACCAATTATTTTAACAAGAAATGTTTTAATTACTTACTCTGTTATATAATTGTAAAATATTTAACAGACACAAAATTGTTTCTGTCGACTTGGTTGTCAACAGTTTTAAACGGGTTATCGTTAGCGCAGCGTGCACTAAATTAGTCCGGTGACATTTTATGCAGTGTTGTCATATCGCTGCTGACCACCAGCTGTCCCCACTTCGACGTTGCTATTATCATATCCGTGTAATTCAAGTATTTTCGTAAAACGGAAGAATGAAACCAATTTTTTTTGCCGCAACAACTGTTGAAGTTTGTTTCAGTGAACTTACAACAGTGATAATCGTGGGACGTAGATGGAGAGATTCAGACGAAGCAGCCACCAATTGGACTATTTCTGCTGGCTCCTCTAGCCGTACAACAGAAGATTTGAATTAACTTAATAGTCAACCACCCTCAGAGTACCAACCCCTATTTTGCATTTAAAGATAAATAAATTTTCATTTTTTATATCACATAGAATTGTAATGCGCTATATCACTATATACATTGTGAATATATTTTTAATAATCCCTATGCTAAACTTATCCAAATAAGTGTAATTGTAACTTTTTGACGCCTGTTTAAAAACATAATATTATTTATCTATTAATAGTTATGTTCAATAGAGTATTGAACACATAACGCCTCGATTTACTTGTTCGATAAAAATAATATTTACCGAATACATCAAACTTACGTAGGTTATGGAAAAATGAGTAATTATTATAATGTTTTGCTTATACTCAAAATCACAAGTTATTAGTTAAAAAAGCACTCACGCCTCTTTGATGCACATTAGATTACAATGTTACCTTGACTACCTTAACAGAGACTTTTAAAATGTTAAATATATCGTCTGTTTTGTGAGGGACGTGGACATTCTGTTTCATAGGCACTCTATTTACAGTCATATATGTGATATTTGACCACCTAATATTTACGTAGTAGTGAATTTGTGAATGAAAAGACACTCGTTTTAGTTTTTAATGATCTCGGAGATTACTCTAATACGGTTAGTTTATTTTAAACTACATTTTAGTTTTTTTTACGTTATTTATTCACAAGAAAAAGAGATCGGATTTTATATTTTTATACTTATCGTTACAAGACAAAAGGATGGAAAATGTCCAGAAATGTCTGTGTTTCCTTCACAATCCTTCCATCATCAAAATACGTTCAGTTTTCGTATTCATAATTTATATATTATAGTAATACAAATACGAATATACGACTGGAATAAAACAAAAATAAATTTTTAAAATATTAAAACAAAAAATAGATTGGGGAGTGATAGGTGAAATACAACACAGCTGAAGTACGCTGACAGGTTGGTAATTGGCTTTAGTTATAACATTGAGATAACGTACAGTTTCCATTTCAACTACAAAATTGTATGTAACTGCAAAATTGACCGCGTAGCTCATTTCCTTACTTAAAGTTACTTTGTTAGTTCCTACACGTTAAAAATATATTTGAAATATCATTATCATAAATTTATTATAATTTTTATCGTAACGGCTGCCAATTGCACAGGATAAATATGTTTATATATATATATATTAGAGATAGTGCATTTTTTGTGTAATCGAAGTGCTCTATTTCTTATTCAGTTTAAAAAAAAAATACAAAATTGTAACTATTTAAGGAGTAATATTGCTGTGATTTAGTATATGGGATGGCTTTTCACTTAAGGATAAAAACAATGGATTTATGTATATGAAGTTATGAAAATGACTTTTTACTAGAAAGAAAATTTTAAATAAAGCCCGTTGTTTAGGTTAAATTAAAAGTTCAAAATGTATAGGCTAAGTTGGTAAAGTTAGTAATTACTGAGTTAAGCTTGACATATAATCTGCTTATCTTGAACTTCAGAACATTTAGAATTATAATCACTTCGTCTGTGGTAACCAGAGTTCTCTTTTTTGTTCAAATAATCATTTACATAGAATCGCGCTTTAAAATAACTACTGATTTTGAGCTTTTTAATTTTGATAGTCACGTATGTTTTATGACATTATACTCATTTATCCTATGTTTCCTGTATTTCGTCATAATTTTAACACTTTCACAGGTTAACACATTATAATGATGTTCCAACTATTTTTTTGCATTTTAATTTACAAACAGTAAAGTTATTGACATTTTTGAAATGTTCTTATAAGATCTCTGAACTTATCGATTCCTATTTCATTTTTGTAAACCACTTTAAGAAAGCTATAAAAATGCTAACATGAATTTAAGATTGTACTAAGCAGCCCTTGAAGTATATTTTCTCAAGGTAACATAACAGTTTTTATAGCTTAAACCTAATTATATATTTAAAGCTTTTCCTAATCTAAAGAAATTCAATTTTGGTCGATATTGGGTCCATAGTAATATTCGGTCCTCGGAAAACATTTAACATTTTATTATAGCTCATTTCCTTAAGTTATGATTTACACAAAGCACAGCCTATATCAATTTTTAACCATTTTATTATCACTCTTGTTAGATATTTCTCAAAAAAAGCCCCTTTAAACATATATAATTCCTCACGGGGAAATCAAAATCTGGTTCTATTCTTCCAGTTTGAAAAAAAAACGTAAAGCGATGGGGCCAGAGTGGCTATTTCATGAACGATTAGCTCCATTACTTCTTGGTTGAACTCTTTTCCATTTCTTTACCTGAACGAATTGACCAACCTAGGATTTATACAGTTGATTGTCTTCAAGCTATACAGAAATTTTAAATATCGTCTTTAGTAGTAAAAACTGGCAAACCCTTTTTTTCTATTTGATTTAATTACATCTACGCATGTTACAGGGATAAAGTTGAATATTTCTGAGTGAGATCAGAACTACTTAATCTGTATTTTTCAAATCTTATTAGCTACTCCTTATGCACATTTAAATAACATGAACTAATGTATGTGGAATATTATTACATAATGACAACCTTTAATTTATCCATGAAGTAGGCAGGCATTATTAAATAAAAACTAGGGTAATATATTAATTAAATAAAATTTTCCCCCCATGTCGATACAACTCAAATTACGTACAAAAAGCTTCATATTGGTAAAATTCTATTCAATTTAAAGTTGGGTATAAGTGTTAATGCCTCTCCACTCTCCGTATATTGAAATCCTGAAAGGTTCGGTATTAGATTCACGATATTAATACCACGTATGGATATTGCTATTTTCATTGGGTTCTGAAACAATGGTGTGGATTATTGTATCCTTCATACGCCGAATACTACTGATCGGTAAATACGAGGGTACCGGTTGTCTCTATTTACGAAACTCAGTTTATGGATGATATGATCGCCAATTGTGCTCATGCAGTATATGTCAATTTGATTATCTATTACAATGACAAGGAAATAGACATTACATTGAATTACTCAGTTTAAAGGCATATTGGATACAGTATCAGAAATAAAATATATTTCCATTATGGCCTTTCATGAGATTTCTGCATCTTCTTAGTAACAAAAACCATTCTTCATGTCCAATAATTCTATTCTAATATTTGTTGCGTATTATGTAAGAGATGATTAAATACTTTTCTCCTATGATTTATAAGATTATTTTACTATAAAGCATTCACTTTTATTAAAACCTGGTATGATCCCTATTACAGAGCATACTTTTAAATATTTATATATTATTAATAAATTGTAATATTGTCAAATTTAACGCTTTCAACACTTCAAACCTAATCCACCTTCACTTTTATAAAACAATTCAGAATTTAAGTAAATATTTTAGCTTCATTCCTTCGTGAGCTTCTGCCAAGAGAGGGATTTATTAATGTAAATACGTCTCCTGGTTTTGTTAATAATTAAATGTTGGAGAATAACTAGAGCACGGAATAGAAGTATTAATACTGTTTAATTAAGTTATTGGTTTAATACAGATATTCTTGAACGATCAAAGAAGTCAAGATTTACATTGAGTGAAATGACAAGGTTTTACTTTTTTTAATTTTCCTATTTCAATTATGCATATAAATTATAGATAAATACAAAGTTTTCAATTTATTTTTATCTAATTATGATCTGTTTTAGTTATGTGTTACATATTTTATTATGTTTTTATCTAATAAGTTCTAAATTACTTCTTTAACTTTGTTTCCTCTTTAATCACCCTATTAAAGATTAAAATTTATAAGTTTTTTTAAACACGAGGTTTTTAAAATTAAATAGTATCCGTAATATTTTCAAACAGTATTTCAGTTTACGAAACTCCTTAAATACAACTAAATTGTCAATATTAATACCCTGCACATTAAAAAATTCGAAACAAAACTTCTTTATTGTTATAGAAAAATCTATATTTCATCAAGACACGTCAGACTTCATTTACTTAATTATTCTTAATTCTTAACTTTTATTCGTACTGGATAGTGTTACGAGTAAATAATCAGTAAAAAACTCGTTCAGTTAGTAAAAACAGTTTAATAAATTAAAATGTGACTGATACAATCCTTACCTTCTGCAGGAAAGTTTGTTGTCTAAATTAAAACTAAGGCAAGCAGACTCATCATGAGAAGATTGTATGAAGTGAAAATAGTTCATTGTTAATTTAAGTAATACGAAGCAGATTAATTTAATACCGCGCCAGTCTGTTTTATATTCAGGGTCAATTTATTTTAGTGTATCAGAGGCGTGGAAATAACCTTTTACTGCGATAATTTTAAGAACACAAGTAGTAGCTTCCGATGTACATCGTGCGGCGCCTTTCATTAATTATCAACTATCGATTTAATTGAAAAGTCTCCAGTATATAAAAATCTTCGAGAAATATCTCGTTTATACGCTGGGCGCCATACTGTATGTTTTATAACAATACTTATTATCTATAATAACAGTTAAGCAGAAGAAAAAACTGCAAATAGTTTTAAATGGATAAAAGGAAAGTTTAAAAAATATTTGTTTTATTAATATTAACAAAAGAGCACCTATTGAAATTCTTTAAAGTCAAATAACAAAAGAAAACCAGTACACATGTAAACATTTTACTACATATCAAATATTTAAACATTTTTATTGCAATTCCAACGTTACTGTATGAACTAATACTATATTTACTGTGTTTATATGTATATGAATGTATTTGTTACTACATTGCATTACTATCACGTTAATAATATACTAGTATTTGCCCGCGACTTATCTTCCAATATCTCTGTGACATTCAATTATTTTATTAAAAAACTGATTTCAGTAACACTTGAACCACTAGACCACTGTGGAGGAACACTAAATTTCATAAAAGTTCATAGCTTTAAATTTCTTAATTTTCAGTGAGTTGTTTTAAATCTCTTACGATTTAATACAATGGATTCATATGGTATTTTTTAAACAAATATAAGTGTATATCACAAATATTAGTTTTATATTTTTGAAAACTCATGGTTATGGAATTATAAAATTAATAAGTAAATGGAATAAAACACCGATTTTTCATTAGCTTTTATGTAGAATATTATTATATGTCTATAAAGAAACAAAGTTTTTAAGAGAGGACAACACTTATCTTCTACTATATAGATCGTTTTCTTAACTTAAACTTATTAATTTTAAATTAGAATAAAGACCTTGTTCAAAAAAATCCGTTTAGCGCTAAACAAATTTTAAAACGATTATATTTATATTTACATTATTGTTTATGTTAAATCATATTGTAAACAATGGTTTTTTAGAATATTTGTGCAGATTTCAAACCAATAATTATTAAACATTAGTTTTAAAATAATTTTTTTGCCAATATAATCTTTGAAAAAAATATTGTTAGACTAAGAAACTATTAAAGTTGAATATTGTTTGCTTCCAACACCTTTATTCCACTTCCGTGGAGGGTAATGAATTTTAACTTTCGTATGTGCCTTACTTTTAAATAGGTATACATTGGTACTAAATCTTTTCAGTTCACGTCAAATGGTTTTCCAGATAATAAGTGGACAAACATTTTTTTACGGTCCTGATTTAATAATAATATTTCAATTAGTTTAATTTGCCTACTTTGCTGGCCATCAGAATCGTTACCATTGTTTTTACACTCAGTGTTCGCTTTTGGAAGGAATAAGTATATCACGGTATAATATATTGTGTTCTTGCTTTCCACTCGCTGTTTACTATATCATTCTATTTTCTTGGTTCTGTCAAGAAACTATATGAATATTCATATTTATAATTTTTATCATATCCCTCATCAATTAGAAATGAACTCGATGTACACTTTTGTGGTTTACATGATTCACGAACTCATGCGATCGTTGGTTATTTCAAATTGTCGTCGCTGGTCATTGAATGAGTCGACAAATTCTAAAACTCACTAACTTTAAAGTTTGGATAGTTGAAAATGTTATAGTATTTTTTAAACTTCATAAGATAGTAGAAACTATTTGTACCAGAACTCTCTAATTGCTAATCCAATTTTCATTTCAAGAATTCAATCATTTTAGTACCCAGGCCTTCCGTTTTATTCCACATTTATATTCTGTACTGTAAGTATGCAGTCCTACAAAGAAAAACAATTTCGAGTACCCTCCATGTGCGAATTCAAAACTTTGTTCAATAAGAAAGTGTTGCGAATGGTCCAGAATAAACTAACTAGTCTGAACTCATCATTGCTGCCTTATGTAATAAAAATTAGATAATATCACTTGTAATATATCTCATTATAATAGTTGATATTTCAATAATGAAAATCAAAAAGTACGGCGGATGAAATGGCTCTTCAGGAGTAAAATAGTACCATGTGAGAATTGACACTTGAGGACCGAGACGTTGTGCTGAGGAGTGAATTCACGAGTGAGCGAGTGGTGTTGATCTCATTTTAGATTAAACAAATACAGGGATGGATAATAGCAAGCCCTGCTCAACTCTGTTAGCGTAAATAAATTTAATTTAAAGTCACTATTGCTATTTTTCTAATTTGCTCTTAGGATTACTTACACATACGAATACTTAACGTTAATCTTAAATATTATTAAATTATCAAATTTGTATTAACGAGAAAAAGTTACTTTTCCATCAAGTATTGAGATTGTATTCTTAAAGGGGATAATTTAGAAAGATTTATATGAGTGCGGCCAAACGACTGCAGCGATAAGAAATGACGCAATTCACTGAGGGCTTCTAATGAGGCCCCGGAGACCTGCAACTTGTCAAGATGATGTACGGGACTTAACTTGCTTTACCGAGATGTTCCCGCTCATGCCTCTTGTAAAGTGCACGCCTGACAATATGAGTGATTCATGATAACATGCTGTTCCCACATAAAAGTTAATCTATAAATTCTAGACAAACACACATAATTCGTATAAACAAATCTATCATGCAGCTAGATTTTCACTTTAATCCGAAGCATTAGTTTGGAGTTCACGAATGCTGATTTTTTATAACTTTATTAGTGTGACTAGCATACGGTTCTGAATTAATTTTATGAAAATCGCCATTCATAGTTTATTTATCCTGGTTTATTAATAATAACTGTAGAGAACATTCTTGCAAAGTAAATTGAAGCTAATTGAATGCTTTTATTATAATTTTAAACCAAATACATAATATGTGAAATATGTAAAGTGTTATACATGTTACGTAGTAAGTAGCTTACTCACCAAAATGAAGGAATGATATGATAGCATTTTTTGTTTTGCAGACTGATTATTTCAAATCTTAATTATGACTGTAATAATAATGATTTTAGGTCTATAGTTGAATAAAATGCTTCCAAGATATTTTAGTTTAAATATTATAATTTAATTTTAATCTTACATTATTTATTCAAATTTAATATACTGGAAACTAAAAGTTTTTGTACATGGGAAATTTTAACTTATCGTGAGTTAGTTAATTTTGATTAATTAAAAACTCTGAAATCTATATCACTGCACGTTTTAAAACTTAGCAGATTAATAGATTAAAGTGTAATCTCTTAAACACAAATAAATCAGTAACTGTGTTGCTAAGCGCTTATCTCGAAAAGCAAGGAAGAGAAATATAAGAAAGTTTACCTGAAGTTGGTGTAAGTAACTTCACTTAAGCGATGGATACATCTGAAATAGTTGAGAGTAACACGATAACAATTAAAGTGTACGAGTTTTTATAGTATAAAACTGAATAAGTCAAACAATGAACAATAATTTGATGGATTGCTCTTTATTTACGACAATTTTTTGTAGATTATATATTCATTGTCATAAACTGTACGGGGTTTTGTTACCTATATTGTAAACTAAACACGTAGGATAGTTAAGAACTACTTTATTAATACTGAACTAAAACACAATGACAAATATATGACCAAATACTAAATTGACACCAGGAGAATAAATTGGATTTTTTAGATACCAAAACCCATTTGGAAAGGAATATAAAACTTGTTTATACCAAACAAATATATTAGTGTCATTTTTGTGTAGTCAGTTTAAAAATAGCATTTAAATTCATATAATCGGTTTGGTCTACAATACACAGTATTCTTCATTCAAAATCAGAATAATCGTCTACACGCTTACAAAAAGTATAAAAATTGGTTCCTATCAAATTTGTTTTAAAATTGCATTCAATGTTATTCGAACACACTTTAGTTTTGGCCCATATTGTTTACCAAGGGAGAGTCAAATTGCTAGCGTAATAGAAATGACTGCATATAATTACCTTTTTAATTAGGCTCTGTATTTAACTTTTAGATGGAATAAATAAAAACGATTTCCATGCGAAATTCGAGTGTACATTGGGAAATTATACTTTTTATCGCATTCAACAGAACAATATTACTGCTTTTTACAATCTTCAAAATTCTTTGAAATCCCCTTTCTAAAACAAAACGTATAATTGAACAAGATTTTATATACAAACCGTAAATACAGTATCAGTTATTATGGTCCACAGTTGAGTAAAATACAACTTTATGGGTTAATACAAACACACCAATCGAAAAATAAACATTTAAACACGTGTGTTATTTCATATATAATAACACATATATAATAACCCCTTTTTACAGGTTATTGTTTTCATAATAATAACAAACCCGTTTATGGAATGGAAACAATTTGTCTATTTCATCTGATATTTCTTAGGACTACTGATTTCTTTTTCAGAACTTACGAGGAGAATTCCTTGAGACGAATGAGTCTGGAACTGATTAAGTATCCAACAGTTTTCTCTTGATCGATCATCAAAAACTTAAATGAGCTGAAAAACCGGTAATGTATAAATTAAAACTATTTCATTATCGAGAGAACTCGTAAAAACCCTCAAATCTTTTTACATTTTATACAGAAATACCCCCAAAGTTAGAAATCGATCGACGTCAGTTGCACCAGATTTGGAAATGGAAGATTACCATAAGGATGGTAATTTCTTTTTAATATGGAAATATAATTTTTCTCAAATTCTTTCTCTTAGTGTAACACATTTCATAACCAACTTTCGGGTGTATAAACAAATGTTATATCAGCATCAGCTAACTATATACCATATACTCGACTTTCTGTCTTTTTATCTTGTTTGTATGATGGGTATGTAACTGTTATTTGTGTGCCGAACAATCAATTTTAGTATAGCAAGCCATGAAATATTAAATTTCGACAACAATTATTGTTTTATACATTTAACTCTTTAAACACCCCGAGGGGTTGCTGGTAATAGATTTCTTTTTTCGTTAAAAATCATGTACCGATTTTAAGAAAAACAAAATTACGTGCTTTTAAATTGCAAAGTTTCTCTCTGCTGTTAGACTACAAACCAAGGTCATATAGCTTGTAAATATTACATTTACTTAAAACCAAATCTAACGTCTAAAATTATGGCTAATTAACACACAAGAAACATTTTATATTAATACTGAATTTAAGACAATGTTTTATTTACATAACACTTCAAAGTAGATTTTTACAATTTTATACAATTTATAAGTATTAGTGTTCACAATATTTTCAAATCAGTATACTCGTATTCTGCAATACAGTTATAAGAGATTTAAACATCTTCAAAGCTATTGATAAAAATATACATTTTATTCAATATTTTAGTTAGTACAAATTTTTATTATATCTGACTAAACCTAGGAAACCCACAATATCTTCATTTATACTCTCATTTTTAACAGTAAGCATTAAATTTAAAATGTTGTATTGACCGAGAGAAAACAAAAAAAGCATTCTCGTTGGAACATTTATAAATCTACGAGTATTTGACAAAGTATTGTTGCGTAAGGAATTCGTTTTGCTTTATTTGATATACAAATTCATAAAAAACAATTAAATAAACTAAGTATAAAATCCATAATTTATTTGTGTCAATATTTGGAAAACCTCTGCAGATTAATACAGATTTAGACGAAGAGTATAGTAATATAATTTTACGCTTTTGAACTTTTCCAAAAAGTCTTTGTAATGCAAATAGTATATTAGAGCATGCTGATATTTAAATAATAAGCAAAATCTTCCCTACAAAAGGCATTACGAATATTCTTCACTTTATTTTGATTATTTAAACGTCATAATATTTACAAAATGAATAACCAATATAAAGTCCAAATTCAGGATGTAACACGTGTCTGTAGTGTTTAAAGTCAAATCTGAGGTGTCTGATTGACTTTAGTTGATAGCTTGTAAGCACCGTTAATATCTTGCAATAAAGGGTGGCACAGAATAAGAGAATTTTTTAGTAAGTAGTGGCAGCCATGGACAGGTGGCATCACTGTGTGTTCGTAACAGTTAGCGAGTAAACTGTTTACCATTTTCAGTAATCAGTGATCAGTGGAATGGGCAACAGTGCGCTTCCCTTATAATTTGTATAATTATTACACAATTATCAAATTTTAAATGTAATATAAAGTAAAGTTGTAAATAGTAAAGTAACGTACCTTGTTTGATGTATTCTTTGCCAGATTAATATGGATGATAGTGTTGTGATGTCCTTCTGAGGAAATCACGTTGTCACGCATCTTAAGTTGTCTCAATAAATGGCCTAATACCGTAGTGATTTTGTATTAGGAGAGTTTAACTTCATTTTTTTTATTTCAACATTGAGTCTCTGATTTTTTTATTTCAAGTTTCTTAGTTTCGTATATACTATAAGTACAACTTCTACTCTACTAATCTTCACTTTTCCAGCTACAGCTGCAATGTCAAGCCAAGATGCTAACGCCCGCGCTTGTGAGTCGACATCAACGTGAAGGGAAGCAATTTTAATAATTATTAAGTCCGTATGCAAAATCCCCAAACAACATTAGAACCATTAGGCTCACCCTCATGATATCATTTCGTTCGTTATCACTCTATTTGGCAGCAACTTGGCAATTGATTATTGTATTTTTAACATCTAGAAGCGGTGCTTTATATTTATTTGCCCCAATTAAAATATAATTAAACTTTGCGAATCGAGTATTCATTACTATGACCTCAGGGCTATCCAACCTCCTGTGTTTCGCCCATTCGGTACGAAAATAACAAATGTAACGAAACAATCTTAAAGTGAAAGATAAAATTGATACTTTTAGAGTTTACCTAACCAGATTATACAAACAGTATAATCTGATTCAAACAGTATAACAGAGATCAAACATTATAACAGTATAATCTGAAAACATTATTTCCGCCATCTTGTTTTAGTCTTCCGTGACGATTACCATTGGCTAGTCCCTCTGGTCAGTCGTAGGTGGTTAGTAGACGAATGAAGACGTATTGTGACCTGTATTCCGTAGTTAACTTTTAATGATTAGTGTTTTGTATAGTTTTTTATTAATTACATGTTTATAGAGTTAGTGAAGTTGACAAACAACATGTAGCTTGTGATTCCTGACTTAGGCGTGCCACAACGCTTTGGTAAGATTTGTTTATTTTAACCTAGTTTGTAATTATGTATTAGGTTAGTTCTTTACCTGAAGAAGAGATCATATTGCAGATCTCGAAACGTAGTGTTACTGATTTATTGTTTCACTGAACGATGGCAAATGTCCGGAAAAATCCTGTTTCCTTCACAAACAGTATACCTCCTTTTTGGTTATATAGCTTTACGTAGAAACCAAATATCATTGGCTGAATCATCTCGAAGTCTTCAAATTTACAGGACGGATTTACATGAAATTGTTCTATACTACATGAAACTTGCTCTCTATGAAACGGTGTTTAAATTTGTGTGGCCTAACTGCGGAAATTCACTCAAAACTGCAATCATTTTACATAAATCATTTATCATAAAACATTGATAAAACGCCAAAATGATCACTAAGGTGTACGTGATATCTATATATACTAGTACGCTCAAGATTAATACTCTGTAACATGTCATTTTTACTGGGGGTTTAAATAAGGCATTTTTATTTTTTTTGAGAGGAAAATATTTTTTTGTTAATGACATGTTATGATTTTTATTTCTTCCACCTACAATTGATTATACTCCAGTAGCTCAAACGCCATCGTGGGAGACGTCAGCCGGCGGGGTCCGGCTCGACCGGGTAAGACGCAGAGTTTCAGGATACATCCGCCGGAGTTCGCTTCAAGGGCTGAAGCGCCTTACAGCGGACGACTCCAGTACTACAGTACGTAAGTACGCTGTGCCTGGCTTCCTCGCTCTCTCGGTCGCTGGCTCTCGGTCGCTGTCTCTCGGTCGCTGTCTAGCAGTCGGAGTCGTCGAGTCGGAGTCGCCGCCCCCACACACGCCACGATAAGGTTGCAAAGTAAGTAGGTACTTATTTACCTGCCAAAACACGCTTTTACCTGAACTTGCCTAGTCACTAACGATAGGATAAGTACGCGACATTACGTAATTAAGCTGCTAACGGAATATAATTATAGATATAAAGTGTAACAAGAAAAATAGATCAGTACGAATAGGATTAGATTCTATTACTAGTAAAGAATAGTTTGAATTTAGTTTTACTTAATTTATCGTTTCTTTTCGAGGTCGCTGGGTCGCTTGACGTACGTTGGCACCAGCGCTCCTGAGCTTCAGGCTAAGCGTAATTTAATTTAGTTTTACTTAATTGTCGTTTCTTTTCGAGGTCGCTGGGTCGCTTGACGTACGTACGTTGGCACCAAGCGTTCCTCAATTCTGGGACTAGGATTGAACGTAGTTTAATTTAGTTTATCGTTTTCTTTTCGAGGCCACTGGGTTGCTTGACGTACGTTGGCACCAGTGTTCCTGAACTTCGGGCTAGGCGTAATTTAATTTAGTTTTACTTAGTTTATCGTTTCTTTTCGAGGCCGCTGGGTCGCTTGACGTACGTTGGCACCAGCGTTTCCTGAGCTTCGGGCTAGGTTAAATTTAGTTTATCGTTTCTTTTCGAGGCCGCTGGGTCGCTTGACGTACGTTGGCACCAGCGTTCCTGAGCTTCGGGCTAGGTTTAATTTAATTTAATTTTACTTAGTTTATCGTTTCTTTTCGAGGCCACTGGGTTGCTTGACGTACGTTGGCACCAGCGTTCCTGAGCTTCGGGCTAGGTTAAATTTAGCTTAATTTTGTTTAGTTTATCGTTTTCTTTTCGAGGCCGCTGGGTCGCTTGACGTACGTTGGCACCGGCGTTCCTTAGCTTCGAGCTCTAGGTGAGCTAGGCGCGAATCCGAGCGAGCTCGTGTTTACATTTAGTTTTTATTTAGTTTATCGTATCTTTTCGAGGCCGCTGGGTCGCTTGACGTACGTTGGCACCGGCGTTCCTTAGCATCGGGCAGGACGTAATTTAGTTAAGCTTTTATTTAGTTTATCGTTTCTGTTCGAGGTCGCTGGGTCGCTTGACGTACGTTGGCACTAGCGTTCCTTAGTTTCGAGCTCTAGGCGAGCTAGGCGCGATTTCGAGCGAGCTAGTGTTTACATTTAGCTTTTATTTAGTTTATCGTTTCTTTTCGAGGCCACTGGGTCGCTTGACGTACGTTGGCACCAGCGTTCCTTAGTTTCGAGCTCGAAGTCGAGCTAGGCGCGAATTTGAGTGAATTAGTGTTTACATTTAGCCTTTATTTAGTTTATCGTTTCTTTTCGAGGCCGCTGGGTCGCTTGACGTACGTTGGCACCAGTGTTCCTTAGTTTCGAGCTCGAGTCGAGCTAGGTGCGAATTTGAGTGTGAATTAGTGTTCGCATTTAGTTTTTATTTAGTTCATTGATTCTTTTCGAGGCCGCTGGGTCGCTTGACGTACGTTGGCACCAGCGTTCCTTACTTTCGAGCACTAGTCGAGCTATGTGTGATTTCGAGCGAACTACTGTTCGCATTTAGATTTATTTAGCTGTTCATTTCTTTTTTTTGGCCGCTGGGTCGCTTGACGTAAGTTGGCTCCAGCGTTTCCTCGTTTTCGAGCTTCAGTTGAACTAACAACTGTCGTATTAGGGGACGTTTAGGTGGTGGAACAGTCATCCTAAAGCAAATGCTGACGCCTCTTCCCTCTATTCCCTTTCGTTTCCGAGTCTGCGATGATGAAAGCATGTTGATCCGTTGAACATCGGTGCTGTATTTGCTTCGGCTTTTGGTTTTACACTAATTCGGTTCTGAGCTGAACTTGGAAACTACCCCTCCCTTTCGAACCCTGGATTTTACCCCTCTCGACTGTTCTATCCGGTGTCTTAGGGTTATATATTTTTATAAACTATCCCTGACCCGATTAAACGTTATAACTCTCGTATGATTTTAAAACTGCTCGAGATACCTCATAGTAACAACAGTCTTCGTAACATATAGGATACCGGGGCTTGAAATGTGTATTGAAAATGTAAAATGTTTGATTACATCTGATAAATGTATTACTACTCGATAATATTCATATTTGAATAAGCGAGATTACGGGTTTTGGGCAGTGGGGAAAGTTAGTGAGTGAAATGGCTATTTATTCTAATAATTTACAGATTTTAGGGATGTTTGGGAGCAGATCGATCCCAACATACATGTTCCAGACAATCTTATAGTCGGAACCACAGCAGACGAAACCGCAAGGGGTTGCTTGATTCTCCACTCATAACACATTTCCTAGAAACTACGTATTAAGCAATCAGTTTATACGTTTGACAGACCATTGTAGATCAGTGACTATTGTTTATGGAATATGTTCGAGGAATATGGTTTACATTTCGCATGCAACTACAATGAAACCTGTTACAACACGTCATAAGACTCAATTAGTGTTCCAAAAAGGTGTAGCATCATTTCCATTTTGGCTGTACTAGACTGTAAGTATTCTGCAACTATCAAGAGACTACGGAGAGGTGTAGTAGGTATTCTGAAAATATCAGCAGGCGGACTGAACAGATGAGTAGGTATTTTGAAACTATCAGGTGACTGTCTAGAGATATAGGTATTCTACAATTATCGGGAGGCTGAGTAGAGTTTTAGGTATGTTGCAACTATCAGAACACATTAGAGGTGTAGTAGGTATTCTGAAACTACAGCAGGCTGTCTGAACAGAAGTTTAGCTATTCTAAAACTATAAGGTAGCTGTATAGAGACATAGGTATTTTGCAATTATCGGGAGGCTGAGTAGAGTTTTAGGTATGTTGCAACTATCAGAACACATTAGAGGTGTAGTAGGTATTCTGAAACTACAGCAGGCTGTCTGAACAGAAGTTTAGCTATTCTAAAACTATCAGGTGGCTGTATAGAGACATAGGTATTCTGCAATTATCGGGAGGCTGAGTAGAGTTTTAGGTATGTTGCAACTATCACAACACATTAGAGGTGTAGTAGGTATTCTGAAACTACAGCAGGCTGGCTGAACAGAAGTTTAGCTATTCTAAAACTTTCAGGTGGCTGTATAGAGATATAGGTATTCTGCAATTATCGGGAGGCTGAGTAGAACTTTAGCAAATGAAATATTTCTCGAGAGTTTAAAGTTTAATTCGTAACAGTTTTGGAAGCTAATAAAAGTCTACAGGTCAAGTTACAAAAAGATGATGCTTGGTTTGGTTGGTTAGACTGTATGTGTCAATATGTCATATAATAAAATGGCATACGACTGTACTCAGTTTCTTTACAAATTCATTTATTGAGTATTGTACTCGGCATCATGGTTACCTATAAGATTAAAGCAAAAATGTTCGCTACTACTCAAAAATATCCCACACATGCACTATCAAACTCAGTGTTGCCTATATAAGAAACTTTATACAACATTTCAAGACTGTTGGTAACTTTTTGGGATATCGTATAGATTCAAAGACATATAGGTAGAAAAAAATCCAGAACGTCGATTTGTTAATATTTAGCTAGTAAAGTATTGGGAGATGATTTATTATATTCTTGCGTTAAGCTAAAAGACTTAAACATATTTTCTTCCTAGAGAGTTGCAACCTTGCATTCAATAATTTCAACCCTTTTTAATCAATGTGTACGGGGGGAAATAGGCAAATATCAATCTCTATCATTGTTATTGATCGTAATTAAGCCGTTCAATTATAACCATCAATTGTTATTGTTTGTTATTTTCATTGCAATAATTACGCATTAAATTCATTAAAAAGTGAAACAAAAAACTATGAAATAAAGTGAGTAAATTCCCGAAAACTAGTTTTTTACACTCCAAAACTGTTTTAATCTATATCTATAAAGAATGCTATGCGAGTAATTTCACATTGGAAAGGGTCGAAATGGTATACATTAAGCTACTCTTCAGTTTTATAATTTAAATTTATATCCAACATTAGAATACTTGTGATAATAGATAAAGTTTAATCACCATTCATTGCATATATATTGCTATATTTTTTCAATATTTTAAATGTATTAGTACTGCTTTACACATAAAACATACGGTTTTCTAAGTTATTGTTCATCTTATATGCGTAAAAATTACTTACAGTAATTCTGTTAAATGAAAAAACTAGCATAAAATTGATTTTATTTATTATATATTTTCAGTGAATAAATTAAACGATAATTTTCATTGATTGCAAAGCAAGTTATTAAAGTTTATAGAGTTTTTAAGGATAACATATAAATAAACGTATCGAACGAGTTGCTAAAATGAATGTCCCATTTGCTTCCTTCATTTTCTCACATGTCAATGGACAGATATGAGCAACGGCATCTAGAGGAAATTGTGCCTTGTAAACTAGTTTGTCAAAAGGAAATGGAACGTCAACAGGTGAGATGAAGGCTATTCAACCTCACATAACCTGAGCCCCTCCCCAGCACTCCGACAGATGCGTATAAGAATTTAACTGTTGGTTTATAATAACAATATTAACTTATTAGCGTATCGTTTATTATAGAAGATATATATTGTTTGATTTGACTATTAATAGAATATACAGATGAATATGTTAATGACTAGTAAAACTATCCATATGTAGGTTTATCTCGAAATATCGAAAGTAGGTTGCTAACCAAACCACCCGACACAACACGTTACTCAACACTATGTATTAGATTTTTAACAACACGAAACAAACCGAAAATACACAATTAGAATTCTTAAGCTTATTTTAATGATTAACTTATAAATTCTGAATTAGGATACTGTACAATTTTAATTTCTTATATTGAAAATGTATAAACGCATTACATTAGGGTAATAAAATATACATAGTTTGAAAATATCACCTTTTATAAATATGGTATGACTGCACATCTTTAAATTTCCATAACTTAACTATGAATTCAAATCCTTTTATATTTTTGTACTTATTTGTGGCTTATTTATATGATGGCTCAACTTTAATTATAATTATTATTTTTGTAAATAAACCTAAAACAAGTGGGAGGCTACTGACCAGTAAGATTTCTAGCTTCTAGAATCATAGAAGCTGTCAACGTCTGTTTCCTTGGATCTTACAGTATATACATACCTTAAATTTTATAAATGGCAATAGCCTTATTTACGTTAAGATAATATATATATCTGAAATTTCCTTACCTTTTATAACTTCTGACTCCAAGTGTTTGTTGCCTACAGAAATCATAATATTATAGTTACTGTGGGTTACATTCAGGATCAGTTCTTTGCTGGTAACAAATTTAAGAATGTAAGAACAGACTACGTTCCATTACATATTTACATTTTTTATCGTATATTTTCCATAATTATTATCCCTAACTTAAAACTAACATACAACCCACAATATACCATAGTTTCTAATTTGGGTTTTTAATCGACTTGTTTTAACAATAGAAATTGTGCATGGTTTCTCTAATTGCATTAAAAAAAATAAAAATGTTCTAATTTCATTTTCTTCACAATTGTATAAAATATACTATACCTTTGCGATAAGTTATCCAAAAACATCCGGATTATTCAAAGTAAACATTTTCATAGGATCAAATATGAATATTTCCAAATATATGTTGTCCTAATCCGATGACAAATTCTGAGACCTGACAGGTGACTTTCGCAGATAAGTAACTTAGTTGGAGAGTTTCCCTCTCAGATTTGTAAAGTCAACTTTTGAAACTCGTAAATACTCGATGCTAACTTAATAATTCAGTAACAGAATTTGCTTTCAATAGAACCAATTTAGAATATTTGTGAATTATTTAAATGCTAACTGCGTGAAGTCACTTTTAATAATAACGAATTCATAATAAATGGGTTTGGTTTCATATCTTTTTTACTAAGTATAATAGTAAATCAATCGTTCCTCTAGTTTATATACATATTTAAACTATGTATATATAAACCCGTTCGAGTTCTGGCGGGGCAAATATTTTTTTTTTATTCATTGTTTATTGAAATTAAATTCAGCTATTGCTATTTATACAAATTTAATGAATGTAAACAAAATTCGTTTGACAGGTATTTTGGTCTTCCGATCATATATGTTAGTTTGGTTATTTAAACACATATGTGACAGATATGGCCAAATGATTATTCCCGGATAATTAAGACAACCTGATTAATTTTTTAAATATATGTTATATAGGTTGAGCGGAAATACCCACTTTACAATGCTACATAGCTTGAAATAGCTACTGACCTACAATTGGTCGTTAACTTGGCTGACCTGGTCTGCGGCTTCCATATACTTCATACCTTTCTTATATTGAATGTCCTGCAGCGTGGTTGGTCAGTCCACTGATGTACCTTGTTATATGTGTTTAACTTAGATTGAACTTTTTGTTATCTACCTGAGAAATCTTTGCAGATTTACTGATGAACAATTTTGTCAGTTTAAAATTTGAACTGAACTTCCTTTTTGTTTACTTGATAAACCTATTAGAACAGCCGGAAATCCAGCGGGGTACAATTTACTCATAATTAATTAACTGTAAGTCTTAGTATTTCGTGAAGTTTCAAACTTTTTTCTATCTGATTAGCTATTATATTGTAAGGCATTATGCTATAAGGGTCAGGCCAGACCTCCTTAAAGTTAACAACTGCTAGCATTCTTGGCTAATTCTTTACTAATTTCTCATAAAATTTTCCCTGATGCTGGAAACTGAGTTCAAATTTCCTATGCTTTAAATCCTTCCCGTGTTTACAACAGCTCATAAGGGACAAGAACTTGACAGTTTTGCTCCGATTCAATCAATTTAAATTCTTATATCTAATCAAAGCCTCTCAATATGAAAGTAAATAGAGCAATTTCTTGTTGTTAGCCATATCTGTTTATTTATCGGTTGTTATTTTATAGAAAATATAAACCTGAGTATAAAACGTAAATTTAATTTTCTCAAATGTTTTACCATGTTAAACGTCATGTGGTTTATAGCACGTTCACGGCCTTAACCGTGGCCTTACTATTTAAAATTTATGAACTATGACAAAATCTTAAGTTATTTTGAATTATCATGCCAGATTATACCTGTATTAGGGATAAGTCTTGGCTAATTTCTGGATATTTAGTACCCTCCTACGGAGTTCACACCACTAATTAAATAAATAAAGAGATCGCACAGCCTCGCACTGGATAAATAGGTGTAGCCCTATTAATTGAAAATACATTTTATTTAATTGCCACGAGGCCTCAGAGATAGTGTTCATGTAGGGAATGGTCTGCCCACGAGCGTGAGTTCGACCTTGGTAAAGATAACGAGAGACGCTGCGACCATAAAATATTGTAGATAACCATATTGCCGTATGCAAACCTGTGTTCAGTGTTGTGAATGAGGTCAGAGATACTTGCTTCCGTTGTCGCTGGAATCTGATCCACAGAACTCGTGCCACCAGAGGATGCTACTATATCGCTTGTCTCAAGGCTGTACATAGGTCAGTGTTTTGTGTTTTACTTTGGTGTTTTGCATATCTCTATTTAAATTAACTAATTTAAACATTATATCAAACTACAATGTACAGTACACAGTATGGCGTAGATTTTAAGAACGTAAATATTTTATACTATGAATATTTATCTTAAAAATCATTTTTAGATCCAACTTTAAATCTTTACTCGTTAATTATTTTGAGGAACAAAATGCAATATCAATATAATCTTTGCCGCACGGTTAATATGTAAGTCCGTTCACAACAGCCAAATACGTAGACAAGATTTCCATGGACCTCGGCCTTTCTCTGACCTACTTTATTACAGAACATCTGATCAGTTTTATTTCTACGATTTATGAAATGTGTATTCTTTTTTCCTTCCAAAGAATATGTATTGATTTACGAATATGTTGAATATTTCTTAACATTACAATTCTGGGAGGTGTCTATATTGATTTAATCGACTTAAGACTAGAAATTTCCTTATGGACAAGTCGATCGGTTTGTGTATATTGTGTCTTCTCCATATTAGACTTACGATAATGGAAGATGTCAAGATTGATTGTATCGATTTACGACCACAGTGTTCCTTAATGATGAATAGTTCAGTGTAAGTAACTATGCATTTATATATGCATTTTTGGATATCTATGGCATATCTATCTTGGACGTACCATACTGCTAGACGTGTCAATTAATTGCATATTTACGTTCAGAGTGTTAATTCTAGAACTCGATTGGTTTTCTCTATATTGGACCCATGAGTTTGTGAAAATCCAGATTGATTGATTGCGATGGTCCATATAGATTCCGATTGGTTTCATGTATGTACATTGGTTCTCTTTATATTGGATTTACGGTTAACAGAAAAAAATTCAGAGATAATATGAATGACTTGGCACTTTACATTTTTATCATATCAAACTACTTTACCCTCATTGATTTTTTATGTATGTATATTTTTCTGTTTACATGTTTGCTTTATATTCTTATAACCCTATTTACTGTTTTAAATCCTAATGACTGTTGAACCGAAATCTAGAATTTACTACAATCTATCCGTTTTTTCTTAATGTGATGATTAACACCCAGTTCAAAACTGTTTTATGAACAGGTAATATATACCTTACAGTTAGAACTATTGTAACCATATTTGGCTCGAGCATCCTACGTGATAAAGTTTTAACCATGGATGGTTTTCTAAAGCTCTTTAAGACAATGAGTAGAGCCATAGTTACAAATTCTTAATATGTGCAATTACTCTTTACTTTGTAGTTTATTCGATTCCAACCAACTGTACGTTCTAAATGGGAAGTTTTAACTGAGCATGGATTTTATGACCCTTTTATGACAAATAAAGAAGACCTAGGTTTAAAAACAGTATGTTCATAAGCTTAGTCTAAAAGCTTGTAATGTATCTTAACAAATAGTAGGCATATTTTATTACATTCAACAAAAACATAACAGATATTTTTCGTAACCGAGAAGAACTAAAATGTCAAAAGCTGTCGAAGACGCGTACCTTCCAAAGTACGACAGGTTCTAGGGAGTGAGCTTTCAGAGGCCTGTAATTTCCAAAGGCCCGGAGATCCCAGAGGCTGACAGCTCCCAAAGGCCTATATCTGCCAAAGACGGGAGACTGCCAGACGCTGGGACGTTCCTAAGGATCGAAGATCTCAGAGGCCAAGATCTGCCAGAGGCCAGGATCTGCCAGAAGCCGGGAGGTCCTAAGTGCTGAGTGTTACCAAAGAATAATATCTGCCAAAGACGGGAACCTGCCGGAGGCCAGGACCGGCCAGACGCCTGGAGGGCCTAGATACTGAAAGCTAGCAGAGGATAATATCTGCCATAGACGGGGACCTGCCAAATGCTGGGAAGTCCTATATACTGAAAACTCTGAAGATCAATATCTGCCAAAGCCGGGGACCTGCCACAGTTCTATGTCAACCGATGTTATAACCTGCTCGAAGTTGTCTCCTACAAGAGGCCTAGACCTGTTAGAGACCGAAAGCTCCCAGAAGATGGTAGCTTAGAGGGTGTGAGTGTCACGTACGTTCATACATAGATTTGTACAGTAATGTAAGTTTCAAAATACCAGTCTTATGCAACGGAACTTTATCAAAATCTTGTAAATCCAAAGTATTGTTTTGAATAACAAGATATCTAGTAAAGCTTTATTTTAAACCTCCGGCGATGCAATGTTTTACCAATCAATGTATTTCAAGCATGTAGTAAACCTCAAAATCAACATAATGGATAAATCGATTAGTGCGTAAGCCAGTGTTAAACAGTTTGAGTGGGCAGGACTCCTCTTTAGTTTAACTAAAACTAAATATATTCGCGTACATTTAATTTCTAGAATAAACTATTTTAAAGGGTAACAAAATATTATTTGCTTACATATTCAAGCATTTTTGCACACATATAATACATATTAGCTAAGCGTTATATAAAAATGTAAATTCCTTACTAACTTTCTGCAGATAAACCTTGAGAGATGAGTAGTGAAACATACAAGAAGACCGAAGACGTAGAAGATAGGTTAGAAGTGAACCTCGGTGTCCCTGAGAAGCAACCTCGAGACCTCGGTATCCATAAGGTCGTGTTCACCGGTCACGGAGAAACTGCAGAACCTCCGATGGAAGGATGCATCAAGCCTGCCATGGAAGCTATAACAATAGGTATGTCGTCCACTCAAATAGAATTTTTAAAACAAATAACGAATTGAGAAAAGAAAAATTGACTATTCTAGAAGGGGCAATAATTAAGACATCAAGTAGAATAACATAAGTTATTCTTGTTCAATGTAAAATAATTTTTAGATGGATGAATGAATCACTTAATTTTAGGAAAGGCTTCAAAGAAAAATCAATAATAAAACTGTATGGTAAATCTTTGGATGTTTGATACATTCTTAGTAGGATATATCTGATTGATATTGTATTGTAAAGTACCTAAACTTAGACTTTTGGTAACGTCTTTACAGAGTGTGAAGATAACATGTGAGTAGTAACTGCTGCTTATCATAATCACATAGGTTTTTTTATTTAGTAAGGTTTATTTTTCTCAAAATCATGTTTAGGCGTCAGGATAAATTTGTATACTGAATCTAGTCCTTACTAAAGTGCATAGTAGATATCTTTGTTTGAATATAATTTTATGATAGTTATTTTATTTTTTCATATATATATATATATATATATATATATATATATATGTATGTATGTATTTATGTATACGTCATTCTTGTTTGCGTGTGTATGTCACTGAACTACTCCTAAAAATCGATTGGATTAGACTTCAGATAGATTCGAGAATAGTTCAGGTTTATGAATTCAAGCAGTTTCAAATTAAATTTACAAGATAAAAATAAAGATTTTCAAACCGCCTGGACATTATAAGCTGAAATTACGTGACAGTTCGTTATATTAAGTAGGTAAAAAAATATTGCACTTAAGTGCTAATCTATGACGTGGGCTATATTTATTTTTTAAATAAATTTCTATTTGAGCTTAAAGCTTGAGTGTTTAAAGATAACTTTATAATAAAGTACATGTACGTTTAGCATGCGTCTTTTAATTATTTTGTTGTGGATCGTAGAACACCTCAGCTAAACAAACTTTTAAAGCGTTCATAATTCAATTTTTAAATATGAGCGGTAATGGCGATCAATTAGTAATTTTAACTACAGTATTTATTAAATGTTACTTGAATAACTGTGTGTTTGAAAAAATCACTTTATTTTGTGTTATACCTTACATTTAATTTTAGAGTTCCTGGATTGAAAATAGGCCTATTCTTATTTCGAAAATTCATCCGAGCTACTCCCATTGGTTTTAATGTAGCAACCAAATCTCTCCTTGGTCTCTAAAGCTGTGTAATATGATTAACAATGATATAGGCAATAATAGGCAAAAAATATCAGTTTTTCAAAATATCATTGCATTTTTTTTAAACACAAATTAAACCATAATAAAGGTTTGGTTTGCCAGAATAACAAATTTCTGAAAATACATAACAAATATCTTGTTACGTATTTTATGTACAACTAATACAAAATATGATAAAAACATAGATCGTAGATGAAAAAATGTATCATCGACACTTTATATTTGTTGGTGCAATATACCATACATTAAAATGTAAGGTTTTGAGCATACGTAATAACTTATTAAAAGAATTGTGTTGATATCTTATAAATTAAACTTAATAATTAATTTATGTTATTTTTCTTTTTGTACACAATCATAATTACAAAATTTAACTGTAGTTACTTTATTTTTAATTATTCTTCTGCTTAATATAACCTTATTGATTTGCATTTTCTTATTTTCGTAAGGGTGTGGTATAAAACACGGTAAAGAACAAAATAATCTAATTTAATTGCTTGAATAAAATCCTACCACAAGGGCTTAGGCACATTCTGTACAGTACTCTACTATTAAGAGTATGTTAATCAAGCTTTCAACATACTGTATACATACTGGGGGTCTGTTGTTTGCTTACAGTTGCTTTAGTTTCATATTATATAAATTATATACTCAGCAAAACCTAGTAATAACTATAACCAGATTTAATGTATTTTTGTTTGTTGATTGTCTGTTAGTAACTTATATAACTGGTAGTGTATGATCTACATTAGGTAATTAATAAATACTTATTGAAATATTGTTATAAATCAGAAGACATTTAAAATTGCTATTATAATTTGCTACAGCCTATAGCCATGTGTATTGAAAAGTTAATGTAAGTGTAAACATTTGTCTCGTATGTTTACTGTACTTGGCAATATAAAATATATGTAATATGAATAATGATTTTTTTTAATGTGAACTATCAATATAACAAAATGCTTACGTTTCAGTACAAGATGACCATTGCCAATGGGACAAAGAAATTGAAGCGAGAAACCGCAGCGTCAGACGAAGGATAATCAGTTCCAGTGTGATATGTTTGCTCTTCATAGGGATGGAGTTCGGCGGTAAATGAATAGCTTATATTATTTTATAAATGTATACGTATAGGCAGTAATCCAGTGGAAGATTTAAATGAGACTATAGCTGGAAAACTATTGACGATTTTAGTATAAACACGGCCAAAACTTGTAATATTTCATTTAAAATGAGGGTTAGTAATTATATTATAGCCTCAAATACCTCCTTCATAGCAGATTACTAACACAACAGAAGTTTTCATGCAAAAGGTTATATTTTTGTTAAAACTTCTTCTTCTTGATTTAATCTTTCTATCATAATAAACATTATAAGTTTTTGAACATTTATATTGTGATGAAAAATATTCAAAATATTGTCATAATTTTAGGAAACCCATCCTCGATAAAAATTTTCATTTATACTTTTATATAACTTCTGTTGAGTTAAATTTCTCATAATATAGGATGATTTTAATTCAATGTATTTAAGTGTCGAGTGTATACGATGTCATAGACTATATATATATATATATATATATATATATATATATATGTTTTTTTTTACTTATATGTATTATTTTACTTAACATGACCTCATAGGCCTTTTGGCGTCTCTGAACTAAATTTGTCTGGCTTGCAAGGGGAAGCAAAATTAGGCCTTTGTTTGTATTATAATTTGGGATTTTACTTTATTTTTTTTATGAATAATGTTAGTAAATACTGAAGTTTGCCCAAACGACAGTGAATGTGTACAGGCGGGTTGCTGTCCAACAGTCTGGTGATTGCTGCGGATGCCACGCAGCTGCTCACGGTGTTCTCGACATTGATGGTGTCCTTGTTTGCCCTGGAGTTGTCAAGCCGTCGCTCCAACAAGGCCCGGCCGATCACCCTCTCATGGTACCGCTTCGAGGTGATGGCAGCGCTCTTCTCAGTTCTTCTCACCTGGGTCCTGTCGAGCGTCGTGCTGTACCTCGCCTTTGACCGTATCGTCACCGGTGACTTTGTCCTTGACGTTGACATGATGCTGGCCACATCCGCCTTCGGAGTCGTCGCCAACCTTCTGTGAGTTCATATCCAATTTGTATAAGTGTAGAAGACTTCCTCATGGTCTATACTTTTTATAAATGTCCAGTGTTACATAGTTTAAATAATTTCATGATTTCAATTATATGTGAGCTCAGATACAAATATTTGTAGCCCTAGTGGCATCGGTGAGCCCCAAAGGTTGTAAATATTATTGCTACCGTAAGACTTTCATAACTTTGAGTATGTAAGTGTGCATACGTTCAGTTAGAAATGACTTTGATAGCCTGCTAAAGTTTGGTTAACACTAACACTTTAATAACCTTTCTGAATCATCTGGAATGAGTATTAACAAAAACAAACTCCTCATTAAACGTGGCTTTCATTGATATTGGTTAGGTTTCTTTGCAGATAACTTTTAAGTAAGTAAAACATAATTAAATATCATATAATAAACCACGGGTATATAAGACTACCACTATACGTGTAAGTTTTAAAGCACAAATATAATGAATTATTCCGGAATACCTATTAAATATCCTGTATATGTCTAAATAATTATTTTTGTAATCACACATTACATGCTCAAGTGTAGAGTGAATGTTCTTACAAGTACCTATCTCACGGAATGACTCTGTTTGCTTACATACTACAGGATAGTAAATTACCACAACCCACCAATAGCAGATACCATCTATTAGATATTTATAGAATTTCTACTATACAGTAATTTACTCGGTCGGTGAGGTTATCTCTAACGAGTTTTATCGGTTTAGGATTATAGAAATACTGGAAAGAGAACGGCAAAACTGTTTGACTTTTTAGTGTATAATTCAGAACTTATGCCTTCGTAAACATGATACAAATACATACAACTCGCGTGTAGTCCAAATAATAAGGTAACATAAGAGTTCTGATTAAAAGGTTTAGCATTGTTTTAAAATATTAGAAGGAGCATACAATAATAATAGTTATGTGATGTTTAAACCACGTTCCATGTAAAATTTTCATAACTACTTTTTGCTGTATATGATGCCGTGCGTATAGTATTGTACATTTTTGTCAACACAAATCCGTGTTAAGAATATTTTTTCGTTCAATATATTTATATAACTCTACGTATGGGTATGCATCTTTTGCATTGTACTTCTTAGGCTATTAGGCTATTATATTGTTGTTTATCAGAAGAGGAAAAACGTATGGTTTGAATATTTTCATTGAACAAGCTATTAACTAGGCTACATTCTGTTTAACAAAAGAGGAAATATGTACTCTTTTGAAAAATATGAATTTAGCAAAATATTTTATATATAAAAGCTACTATGATACTTTGCCCAACAACGAATTTTGGATAAAGAATTTGGTAACCCTTCTAAAACGTGCAGACAGCATAGTCTCTATTATACCTATTACAATGATAATATTTTACTTGTTCCAGAATGGGTATAGCTCTTCACAGGTCAATTTTAAGGTTCTTTGAATACCAATGTTCGTATATTTGACTTGCTCTAGGATGGGTATAGCTTTCCAAAACAACTGTCAAGCAAAGTTTCAATGTAGGTATCGAGGTTCTTTGAATACCAATGTTCGTCTATTTGACCTGTTCTAGGATAGGAATGGCTCTCCACAACAACTGCCAAGCAAGGTTTTCAATGTAGGTATCCAATGTGTCTTACCCTTCTGGTCAATGTTCGTCTATTTGACCTGTTCTAGGATAGGAATGGCTCTCCACAACAACTGCCAAGCAAGGTTTTCAATGTAGGTATCGAGGTTTCTTTGAATACCAATGTTCGTCTATTTTGACCTGTTCTAGGATGGGAATGGCTCTCCACAACAACTGTCAAGCAAGGTTTCAATGTAGGTATCGAGGTTCTTTGAATACCAATGTTCGTCTATTTGACTTGTTGTAGGATAGGAATGCCTCTCCACAACAACTGTCAAGCAAGGTTTCAATGTAGGTATCGAGGTTCTTTGAATACCAATGTTCGTCTATTTGACTTGTTGTAGGATAGGAATGGCTCTCCACAACAACTGCCAAGCAAGGTTTCAAGGTAAATATCAAGGTTCTTTGAATACCAATGTTCGTCTATTTGACCTGTTCTAGGATGGAAATGGCTCTCCACAACAACTGTCAAGCAAGGTTTCAATGTAGGTATCGAGGTTCTTTGAATACCAATGTTCGTCTATTTGACCTGTTCTAGGATGGGAATGGCTCTCCACAACAACTGCCAAGCAAGGGGTCAAGGTGGATGCCAAGGTGCTTTGAATACCAATGTTCGTGCCGCTTTCATGCATATCGTCTTTGACTTCATGTTCAGTTTGGGTGTGTTCGTCACAGCCTTGTTCATTGACTGTTGCGTGAGTTCAACACTATATACTTAAAATAAATGCAATCGTTTTTATATTCTTTACATTATCGTAACCATCAACTTCATGGCAAATATTTTCTTGTAATAATTGCACTAATTATGTTTTTAATTTTATAGTCCAAAGTTTTAGGTATAAAGAAAAAATTCCATTTTTATTAAACTTAAGTTGTGTTTTTTTTTTTTTTTTTTTTTTTTTACTTTTAGAATATTTGTATCAATATAGTTATACTCCGTATTTTAAACAACAAATATATATTTTAGAAAATATAACTGTCAAAAACAAGTTTAAAAGTTTAAATTTGGTACAATAACGTTTTGATAAAAATATTTCAGCTAGATTCATGGGCCAGCTTGAAACACCATTTGATTCTAAAATAGCGGTAGTTCAAACTGTAAATGAAATTCACAACTTAGTTATTTATTGCATGCTAATGACATATCAGAAAAAACTATTTATGAAACTTTTTCTCAAACAGTTTTCAAGACATTAATTTTATGTAATGTTTATTTAAATAATATAAAAAATTAATTATTAAATATTTGCTAATGAAACGAAATCCAACTACTTCTTCTGTTTGAGATATTATTCCTCCAAAAGGACTACCTTTATTGGTAAATATATTACATAATATATATTTAATTTACTTTCACACAACATATTGTTCACTGAGTGTGTCACCCATGTGACTTGAAACTTATGTATATTTATTTTTACAGCCCGACTGGCATATCGTTGACCCGATCTGCACGTTTGTCTTTTCCATATTTGTGCTACTGATCACTCTGGCACTGTTGAAGGATATTCTAAATCTTCTCATGAATGGTTAGTAAACTTTATTTAATTTATTTATATGTAATTTGTATTGTTGTATCTTTTAGTTTAAAAGTACGTAAGTTATATACTACATATGTTATACAACTCTTAATAGTTTTTTTTATTCACAAACACCACAAGAGGTTAGTTATATAAGTATTATTACAAATTCTGAAAACATTGCGCAAACTTTTTAAGAAGGGCTAGAAACTTATATTATGTCCCTTATTACGCTATGTTCTAAAAAGACCATTGTGCTTGCTTCCGTTGTAACAGATAATTCAAAATGGTTAGGAAAGGGTTAGATTCGTGCCGAAATCCAAAGAGGAGCGATACTGAATTCTAACAGTCATATCACCTTGAAAGAAAGGATGCTCTTTTTAGACTCTTCTAGTCAAATTTGGCAAAAGACAGCTTGGCTGTCCAGGCTACTATCATCCTTAATCAGTAAGGGAGTTCCACCCACTCCAAAAATCATCCTCCGCAGTCAAATAGACCTATCGCTCTATCCTTCTACCTCAAATATCTAGAAATTTGCGAATAGTAATGTACCCTTCCATGAGGGAGTACGATGAGTGGATCTATATTTTATATCGCTTAGTATTAATATCAGTACTCAATATATTGAATAACAGAACTGTCAATTAATATCACGTATCTGACATGTCTTGACTGATTGACTAATTCATTAACAGCCACGAAAACCCATGAAATATAGAGACATGAAATCTTTGTGATTATGTAAAGAATGGGACGAAAAACATTAAGATTCCTTTTGTGTGCACAAAATATGAAATAACCGGTATATAATGGCACATTATAAAGGAACCATAACCATGAAAACAAACAAGAATTACGATAGGTAGGTATGAAAAATCTTATTTAAATAATAAATAAGTATAATAACAAAAATGTACTAAAAGCAAGAAAAACAACTTTGAATTATATTTTCGTTACATTTTTATTTAAAAGAAATCACTTATCCAATATTTTTATAACGTTTAAAATGTTTTTATTATGGTAAGGATCACTTAAGGTGCATCCACACTGGACATTTATTCTTCGTTGAACATTTTATTAATCCCCGACAGATGTCGCTACACCTCGACAATTCTTATTCCTAAAGTTTCACCCCATGAGCGAACCTTTGTTCAGTTCTGTGGGGAACCCCTTTATGTCGCAGTTATTGTAGTCCGTTTCTTGCCGAAATGTTGTGTTTCTAGTATATTTTTGTGTTATATGTATACAATACTAGAATATTAATCAGTAGAGAGCAGATTTTGGATAAATAAAAAGTTTTATTTTTACTATCGTTATATTAACAGCATAGTTTATATGGACTCCATGAGAAGAAAGTTTTAAAACGAATAATAAACTTTACAACAGTTGGAAAACATTTAGCACAGAAAATGTCACTGAAGTTAATAAAGTGTAGAAAAAAATTAACAATTTTTCATCTCAGCACAGACGAGAGTAAATAATGCTGGGACAAAATCGAGTATTGGGAGTAGGAAAAAGAAAGAAATACCGGCAGGGTCTATAAAAATTTGCATATTTAAGTAACTAATACTCCATAGTATTGCTACTAACTAGTAACTAATACATTTAAGTAACCTTACCTATACTCACAGTGCAATCATAAGGAGGAGAACGATAACGATGTCCAATGATGTCGATGATGATGTCCAATAACATGCCAATAAAGAGTGTTTAAGATTATGAAAGATTGATATGTGGAATTAAAATAGTAATCGACTGGAGAGCCCAAGTATTCTGTGCTTTTAAAATATTTTAAATTCCTATTCGGTTTTAACATTTCAAAAACAGTTAACATTTGTTTAAGTCCACTTTTAATATTTCACCATTGTACTTGTATGCCTCTGTTATCACTGACAATGCCGTTGATACCTCATATTGCTGAAGAAACAAATGTACAAGCAAGTAAATGCCGATATACAACAGCATTTATTTTCGAACACTGAAATTGTATTAAACACTGAATTCCCTTCAAACACCATAATTTGTTTAAAAAAACATCTAAATAAATATTCGACAAACATTTTTGCAGCAAATATTTAGTTTTACGCACAATATTGTATTTGGCGAACATGTTCACCACGATTACATACCGAGTGTAGAGGGAGCTCTAAGTTAACTAATAAATTAATTAACAAGTATCAGTTGATAATAATAATGGTTGCAATTATCCAATATCTCTTATTTATATCGATATAAAACATCTCGGTCCGCTTATCGTTCTCTACCCAAGTTCCACTCCTGAATATCCATAGGGCTGCCCATATGTACGTGATACGTCACTTTTTTATTCTAAACATCGGATTACAAAAACGTACTCATTTAACTGTACTCTTGTATCTGTGATTTTTCCAGTCTGTGAGCACAGAATAGTCTTACTTCGTATCTGTGAACAACTGTTATTGAAAATAGGCTTCCACGGTTATTACTGTATTTTTTTATGTCCAGAAAATCTGGATCCTGGTGATACCCTGCTCGACTACATCTTAGTTTATTCGATCCTCTTTTTGCTGAAATCCCAAGGTCTTAGAGTTCTTAATCTCCATATGAGAAATACCTTAAATTTAAATTCACTGGCATGTTTTGGATACCTATCCCTATTTATGAGTCCCTAGCTCTGTGTCGGGACGTCTAAAGTTCTTTTTGGGTCCCCAAACTTTTAATTTTCAGCTCTCACCCTAACTTAGGCTCTCCCTAAGTCGAATTAATTTAAAACTATAATAAATTACTTTAGGACAGTAAAGAAACAAATAAAAATGTTTTCGGTTTTATTGGGCAATTCGATATGATTTCGTTAATGTCATTCTACTGAACTGTGCCATCTCTTTTCGAAATCAGCTGTGTTAAAGGTAAGCTAACCGATGGCTTTGAAACTTTGCTACCATTAGAGTTGAGTAGTTTCAGTGTTAATTATTTTCCCTCTACTCTACTAACAATTGCATGATATATTAATGTTATTCTTTCACAAACTGGTAAAAAAGTTCTGTCTAATCCAAGATAACATGTGAGTACTGTATTCAATGACCTAATATGTTGTCTCATATCGCTCATGCTATAGCGATGCCGAGGGGCATCTACCTGGACGAGGTATTGAAGACGCTGCTGACAACGGAAGGAGTACAACAGGTAGACAACATGAAGCTGTGGGTTGTCAGCCTTGATAAGATCGCACTTTCGGCTCATCTGACCATCCGTGAGTTTTAATAGAGTACATTTTTACTAAATGTTACTTTTGTTTAGTAACTATTCAACAAAAGTTACTAAATGTTGTAATATCAGTGTTTACACCCTACAACGTTTACAGTATTTAACGTAATGTGACAAATTAACTGGTAACACTTTTTATCTCGGCAGGGCCTGGAGCAGATCACAACGAGGTCCTCAAGAATGCATCTCGCAAAATCCACGCTAAGTACAACTTTTATGAGATGACTCTCCACATAGAGGCCTTCCAGGACAACACTGCGGCGGAACCCCAGACCCCACCTCCAGAAACAGAATAGCACTCTTCTTTTCAATACCAGTGGCTTATATCCTTTTCACGCAAGAGCCAACAATATTGAAACAAACATGAAATTGTACCCCGTTTCAGCATTATTAAATTACACATTACAAGTCATTATCCAAGTGTGGAAAGGTAGCATAGTTACAATCACACTCTTTCTGAGTATTTTTACTCGGAAAGGGTGTGATTACAGTACAGTACAATTACAGTCCTGGTAATTTCCAGAAGCTTCTATGGTTTACTTCGTACTTTGAGGGTGATCAAATACAGTTGGACCACATATCAAAAACTAATACTAATATATTTAAAAAGATAAACATTTTTCAAATGCATATAATTAAATTTTTAAGCAGACATAACTACAATAAAACTTTACAATCAAAAGTAAAAGAACAATTTTACCATTGTAATAGGTTCAATCTTTACCATTGTTTTGTAGTAAAAATTCAAATACTATCAACAGTATTGTTGGCTCTTAATATTACGTGATGTTTTAACCATTTAGCTTGATTTGAGTGCAAATTAAAGTAATGATTATCAATCTTGTTTAACAATTTTTATATCCTAGAATTCATATTGGCAAGTTTTGTTATAGATCTAAATAGCTTCTTTTTTTACTACAATATACCATGTGTTCATCACAGTTCTTTATTTGTATCAAAATTATGCTGTCCCATCAAAAATAATAATTTAACGCCCTCTTACTAAATAAACATATTTAATTAAAATTTATTCACGAAAAAAGTACAAGTTGAACAGTTTATATCATATATTGCTTTAAAACACTAAGATTATAATGCAAGAGCACGTAAAGTACATTACTCCATTGTTTTGTTAACTCTGGCCAAAATAATGGTGCGCTATAATATCTACACTGATTAGCTATCTAATTACAGTTGCACTTAGCGAGTAACGGTTTAATCCCACACGTGAGCTTTGCTTGGTACTTTTAATTTGGATTTACGTGCATAACTACCTTGAAATGTAATTAGTCCCAAAGTTCATTATCGTTATCCTCTCGTAAAAATCAGCAGAATCTCTAATTAAAAAACTAATTTGAATATAAATCCACTACCCATCTAGTTTTAATTGGATCCATAAATTTACAAGATGGCAATTAGATAATATTATTACTATGACCAATGGGAAATCATAAATGAATTACGAATGAAGTAATTGGTCAATTTTAATGTTTAACAAAGTAAAATATTTTAAAATAGTCATTAGAACAGTTATGTTTATGTTTTTTCATAATATTTCATAAGAAAAATATTTATATTTGGGTTGCCTTCTCCATCACAAACAAACCTTAATAACGAATTATTATAGAAAATTGTTTAGTTAAATGCAGCAATCCTACAAAGTAATCATTCCATTTTCTTATCATTCAGCCTTATAGGATAAGAATTTTTCTTATCTTCCGAAAACACTATCGCCATTACTTGTTGAGAACGGTTGATATTAAAGTGTACACTTTATGATCTCGGTCCCACAACGCATGTTCATGGCTAACTCACCTGAACTCCGTCAACACCAAACGCTATAAATTTATATTTACATATCATTTTACGAACATTTACAGGCATTCTGTAGTACCAGTACCACAATCAATTTGATTTTGGTATACCTCAACTTATTCTTATACAAATATAGTACAATGTTTGTAACACCAAGTAGCGTTTGAGTGAGTTTTGAACGATTTTTAATTTTTGGGTTGCGTCAGGAAGGTTTTAAGGGTTTTAAAGGGTAAGGGGGGAGAAAGGAACACACACATGTGGATATGATATTCTCATCTTTCGATGTAAAAGTTGTCTCCAAAAACATATAGTGAATATCTCAGCCATCGATTAACTCACACCTAGACCATCAATATATGTCTACCACGAGTACACAGATTCAAGATAAGCAGTCCCAAATGTGCACAGAGCCAGCGGTCCTAGTCTGAAAGCCACCCTGCACCATTTTATTTACGAGTAATTGTACTTTTGATGATAAAATATCTTAAACTTTCGATCATAATTTGCCCCAACGAAGTATTCCATACTACAAAATTATAAGGTTAAAATGTCACTTAAAATCATAGCCTGTACACAATTATGTAAGGTTGTGTATGACAGTGACCCAACTAAGGAACAAACTATTTCCATGCAGTTCTTGATTAAACCTTTGTCGAAGTATATAGCTAAGAACTAAGTAGAGTCAATTTCCTGAGCTCGAGAATAATCCCTCTATAATACCATTTGTAGTAAACTTTCAAATTATCGTAAAGTTTATGTAAATCAAACTTCATTTAGAACTATAAGATTTAGGTTTTCATTTCATGAAGGCCTAATGCAGAAATATAGTTTCATACTGAATTTGGTTTTAAAATCCTGCTCTGTTTCATACCGCTTCCTAAATAATTTTCTTAAATTCGTATTTACTCTTTTAGATTGTCATTGTATATTTTAAAAATACATGAACCATGACAGATCTATGGGAGAACTCCATGCCTCAGTAACACCACTTATGACGCTTACTCTTTCTATTTGGATCCTTTGATTTAAATATCACTTAAATAAGATGTCGCTTCTGGTTGTTTCCCATCCAAGAACGATACAGAATCCAAGAATATATTTGTACTTATTGCATCTTTCATCAATTTAAATAGTCGAAACTCTTATTATTTTGAGTTAAAACGCGAAATCTACCAAAACAAATCATGAGTTAATAAAGAAAGAGTTTTAGACAAAACGGGAAATACTATATGGGACCGTAGTACTCTGTGTAGCGCATCATCATTATAAAAAGTATTGGGATTTCTTTTTCTGATTACTAGTCTGAATATAGAACTTCTCTATGAAAATTTATTCATTTTGAGTGAGACAGAATATACAAAATGCCTTGCTTAATTGTCTAAATTACTCAGCTCAACTCTCGTACAGCGATAATAGGGTGTTATACAAGTTGTAACTGTGGTATATAGCTGTGGGACAAATTATTACAAATGTGGACCCTGGACTGTTATAACCTGGTACCGGATAAGTGAGACTAATAGCCCCAGGCTGTGCCACATCTGTTCTTGTTATAGAGGCAAGTGACCTCTCTTATATAATCGCATTGGAGATGAGACAGCTCAAGGAGTGAGAACTTGAAGTAGCGATCATGTCCAAAAAATAATTTTTATAGAAAAAGTAGTTTTGAATATAAATGATATTGTACTTTTTATATGTTATGTTCATATATAATAGGACTTCCGGGGAGGAACAATCTTACAGGGATTTGTCTAAAAATTATCAAGACAATCAGTCAAGAATCAACGTTGGACTAAATCTTGCTTGATTATTGAGAGTAACTTAGACTAACCACCCACAGCATACAGATAATACGAATTTACCATGACTTAAAAAGCGAACAGAAAGAAGTCAAGAAGGAAAAGAAAGGGGTTCAAACATAACCAAAACGTGCTTGTAGCCCAGTCCAGGCGATGTCACTGCACAGGATGATATAAGGTTTCTGTTCGTTATTTTTGTATATATTAATACCTCCCACACCTGACGAAGATGATAGATTTAAATCCTCGAAACTTTGCATTGTACCGTTTATAACCTATAACTGTAGTACATAATATTATTTTCACACGACATTATTTAATGTTGATTTATGAACTTTCAATAAAATTTATTTGGTATTGGTTGGCCGGTGAGTGCAGACCTATTGTGACCTGAATTCAGTAGTAATGACGCTCCAGAATCTTTTGTTTACTTTAACATAGATTGTAGTCAAGCATTAGTTTAGTTTTTTATCTGAAGAAGAGATCATATTCCAGATCTCGAAACGTGGTGTTACTGATTTTTTTGTGTCACTGAACGATAGCATATGTCCGGAAAATCCCGTTTCTTTCACGATACAATGTTAATTATGATACACACTATTAATTAGCATTAATTAAGAGTACGATAGAGACACCTGAATGTTGTGTATAAACTATGCTATTACATAAGAATATAATGGTGTCTGTCTGAGTGTTTTTGTGTGTGTATGTTTTATTCAATTACTTAAAAACAACTTCACCATTGTAGTGAAATTTTCAATGGAAATTTATAGGTTCCTTAGTTAACAAATATCCTTATTCTTATTTCAAAAATCTGTCTGAGGTTTGTTCCACTGGTTTCTAAAGTAATACATTTCAACATTTTACATGTTCGTACATTTTAGTAAATATTAAATATGCAGTAATTTGTTAGTACTATAATACAGATGTCAAAAATAAATGATATCTAGTTACCTATCTTGGGGATTAGAGAAATCTACACCCTGTCCAGAAGATTTTCGTGAACAAATTGAGCTATATGCTTAAAACTATACATTAAGCTTCATTTATATATAGCCAGCAAATGGGTTTGGTGATAAATTAATCTCCATGGGATTTGGCTGGTCATTAACAAAGTTAAGCTACACGCTAAATGTCTCGAGAAAGGTTTAACCTATGTGTGTAATATTTTTCTTATTGTCCAATCACTCAAGGTACTGGTTTGCCATAGTAATTTTTTTTTTTAGGCATGAAAGACTTTCACATAAAAAAGTACCTTACAGTTGAAAATAATCGTCCTTCCGTTTAACTGCCGAGGTTATTGGATATCTACTCCAGAATAAACTTATATGAAGTGCCAAATCATGCATGAAGACCTGGAATGAACAATAATATCTGAACTGAGTAAGAATATCTTGTTATCTCGTTATAGCTGTAAAGCTGCCTAGCTCTTTATAAAATACATTTTACGTGTGCAGTGTTTGTCTTCTGAAGAGGAAAACATCAAACTGGTTCTCCATTAATTCACGTGTCTTTATGGTGATCGATATAAAAATACTGACTGATCCGCATTGCTCTGGCAGACGGTACAAACCGATCGCTGCAATACGTCGCTTCTAGGGCCATCGTTGTGAGTGGAGAACTATATAACTGCCTTGTAAGCGGTGCTGCTGCAGAGAATGTTTAATACTCCAAGTGTAATCGTTTGATGTAGTACCATTTTGTATCTTCCGATTATGTGATTCATATTTATTATTGCGTCGGATGTTATATTATTAAATTATTAATTTTGTATAAACATTAATATTTCACCAAATTTAGAACGAATTTATAGTCAATTAAATTAAATAAAATAAAATTTAAAATGTCTTTAATTATAAAGGCGAAGTTAGGACTTAAAATTCCTCTCTTCCACTTAACCTCTAAAAGAAACACTGAAAATAAAATATAATAATCTCTATTGCAATGCTGTAATTGGCATGTAGTATTAAATTACGTTTAGTAATTAATTACATAATGAATTCATTATTTCAATTTACATTTTAAAGTTCAAATTTAGTAAATTGATTAAACTTGAACACAATTTTACTTTAATACGATTTCAGGTAATAAAATTATACTATTTTTATCAGTTTTCATTCTTTATTCACTCAGGTTATTAAACGTTATCGCAAAGTGTGACCACAAGAACGTATATCAGTAAGTAATTGAAATTACAAGGCTGAGTTGATCATTTCCCCTTTATTCCTAAGATACGTTAGGTATGTCATAGGAATTTCGTTTTGCACTGCAGAATCAAAAGTACAAAAATATTAACGTAAAATAAAAAATATTAATTGATTGTCAGTTTTGAAAACTAAAACCTAGTATGTGCGCCATCGAAATAATTGACGGCAAGCAAGCCAGGTTGCGCGTGTGACGGTGTAAGGGCGTCGGTGCGCGATGATCGGCGAATCCTCTGGAGCTCTTGAGGTTCCGGGCAAACTATATCTATTGAACCAACATCAGAGTTCATTAGTTGTAGAAAAGAATCTATCTCATTAGGTAAAAATGTATGATAAATTTGTAAATCGTCAGCGTACAGATGGAACTTTGAGTGTCGGATGTCAGTACAGTATAATATCATCAATGGAGTGAAAAGAGAATATGATTTATGAATATATACCAAACAAAATTTACAATTATATCACCACTAAAGATCATGATTACAATACAAGACAGAGAGACAGACTTACATACCCAATCTATAGAATTAAATTATTTGAAATAATTACAAAGGAATAATACTTTTCCAATAAAATTCTAGTAACGTTATCCTCTTTGCCTCTAGAAGGTTTCCCTGTGAAATTATAAATATTTTTAAAGAGAAAGAATATTATTCAGAAAATGATTTTCTAATTTATGTAACCATTTAATAAAATTTTACAACAATTTCTTTAACTTTTTAATGTATACCATGTGTTCTAAATTTTATGCACACTACGAGATCTTGGATACTATACGATATACTCTACTCGTATAGCAGAGATTAAATGGACAAATTTGTGCTTAATAACAAGACTAAAAAATTAATATGGTCAAGTTAATTATTGGCTGTGTTGTTCTCTCGCTATGCTCAAAAACCTGTTTTTGGTCGAAAAGTGTCACAGCTCTCTTGTTAGTTGCTATATGGAAACTGTTTTGCGTGTATTGTGCATGCATTTTCTTATAGATTTTAAATATTATCATGAATAATTTGTGAAGACAAGCAAACAGGAGCTGCTAACAGCGAGTAAATGTTTACTCCTGAGTACCTGAGTAAATTTACTCAGCACCCCAGTCCAAGTTTTTTTTTTTTTTTTTTTTTTTTTTTTTATGAAAAACCCAATTTTGAGTTTATACTTGTTTAAAAAATAAATATTTGTTGCACTTTCCTCATGGTGGTCATGAAATAATTCATAAAAACCCGTTTTTTATGAATGGTTGAAGGGAATTGTTATTCTGCTGTTCAGATAATTGCTAAATATTACTGATATTTCACTGCACTTACGTTGCAATCAGCTGCTTAGTACAACATAGAAACTTACAGACAAAGTCAGTCTAAGATGGCTTTTACTGAAATTATTGTAATTGGTTAGCCAAATAGCGTGTAGTTTAAAATTATATCAAATTTTTTAATCCTACAAAAATTAAATCATCATATAAAAATAATAAAGTAACCTAACTATAGGCGATTTATTAACAAATAAGCACTCAATTGAGCCAAGTTTTGTGAACTTGCGGACCAGCGAACTATTTTAGTAAGAGTAAAAGAAGCTTTGTTCAAATTTGATTAGGTTGTTTAGTTATTTTTACAATGGATTTTGTTTAAAATTTTTATAGAATTATTAATTATGGTACTATTTTAAACATGTTCTGTAACTAATCAATTATAATTACAAAGACTAAAATTAATTGAATTTTGAACTGCTCGTAAAAAGGTAATTCTTAAATATTTGATTCTTCGATTGTTTCGTGTGTTCAGTTTTTATGTATGTAATTCTCGGTTCTATTGTGATCCTTTATGGAAACAGGAGAGAGGAGAGCATTTCTGAAATTGTTAGATCTAACCCATCTATGATTTTGTAATTATATCTTAAAACCCATGTTTTAAATAGCAAATTTTTATGAATGGTTTATGCCATTGTAAATATTAAACTCCCTTAAAGTAATGAAAATCGTAGAAATACATATTTTAAATTTAAATTGAAGAAAAATTATGGTTGCCTGTAAAGTCGGTTTTACGGGCGAAGATTTTACGTGACAACGTCTTTTTCTCGGTAGAATATTTATTGATATGAATATTATTAAATTGCACAATAGGAACAAGGAATTGAATGAAAATAAGAATTGCACAATTTGTAACTATAGAAATATATTTTGTTTACTAAAACATTGTACATAATTTGAAATTAATTAAAATTTGTTATTGTAAATGGTAAAGTTGAATAAAACATTTACTAAAATTGGAATTTGAAATTCTTGCTAAACACAGTTAAATTCTAACTCCGCGCGTGGTGATTGGTCGGTTTAGTTCGTTTGTTTGGTCGCACTGTTATGACAGGTTAGAGGTTATAATTTGTTATTTTAAATGTTTGACTAGCAATACGCGCTGTTTCTTCTCAATCGACTGAATTACGATTGATTGCAGAGTGATTTAAACTAATAATTTACTTAACACTATCAACATTTGTCAGTAGTATGACATAACCTATAAACTCAGTTTCTCAACTTTTGTGTCAATCTAACAATTAATCAATCAATCATAGTTTACGATAATGAAATATCAGTGTACAATTATTTACCTTTATTGTTGTAGTTGTTGTAAATGACGAATCTAAGCACTCCACATTTTCACGAATAAACATAGTTATCTGCTTTATCCCGTGCGGCGGACCCACAGTTATCTGCTTTATCCCGTGCGGATCCCGTGCGGCGGACCCACTGGACGGGCATCGTAACGTTACCGGGCGTTACACTTTTTCATGAGTGACTCCGATCCGCAACCTAATTTAAGACGTTGTCACGTCAAAAATATTTCAGGATTTTACCTCAACAAAGTAAACAAATAAATGAACATTAAAATACGAAATTAAAATCAGCATGTTTAATGCTATCTACATACATACCAAAAAAGGCAATAATTCTTTTCATGTATTGTAAAGGTAAACAATAAATTATCTCAAAATTATAAGTAATATTTTAATTTAATATTTGAAAGGCTCGACTATGAGTTATTGAACCTGTTAAATTTAGTAGGTTCACTTCGTTAACAGAGAGCTGTCACAGATCCCACTGTTCCTGTTACCGAACTCTGAGGCTCCATTGTTGTATCGATATCATAACAATAGCACAATACACATTGTGTCCAACAATATCCGTTCCTAGGGATATTATTAGGCTTGTATATGTAACATTGTCATACCTGAAAAATCATCTGAAAACTGATACAACACGTATTGCATTTCACAAAATCCTTCACTGAGATATTATACTGTAGCTGTGTAGTTAAAATTTGTTACACGATTTGTTCATACATCAATATTTTAAGTTTTTCACATTGAAGGTACTGTTGCTATAATGCTACACTATGATATTGAAATTGTAATGTTACGAGAACTGAGTACTGCTACAAACTTTTACTAAAATATGGAGGAAAATTGTGTGGTATTGTTTCGATACATGAATATTTCACTCTAAAGTGGGTAGAATTTATCTTAGTGATTCTGAAAAAATATATTGTACACAATACACAGTAAGTATCATACAAAAACATATCACAGAAATTTCGCTACTTGTTTGATATTTTACATGCTTATTTCAATTCCTGAAAGGTGTACTTATCTTGATACAAAAATATCAAAATACACCACAACCTATGCTTAAAAATGAAAATTTATTAGCAAAAAAGTTCTACGGTTTCATTCAGATAGAGGTCAATAAATGCTTTTTAATGAGTAAGGATATTTTCTTTTTCAAAACATGTGTTGTAAGAAATATATGTATGTATAATACATGCGTATTGTGCCGATTCATCGTTAGACTTAATGCTACACCATACAGCACGTAAGTGCTATAGATTTCTGCAAGGAAGCATTAATTTTTTAAGTAATGTAAATCTGAATATAGGTAAAATATATCACAAAATGCTCGTAGCATAACGTCAATATATATCACATAACTTTTTACGTCAACTTACTCTTTAGTTGCAAACTACACATTTTGTTACATGTAACTCTGATTATTTAAGTTTACGTAAACATATTGTTTTATACATCTTTTTTAAGCACCTGTATAATCTTAATTTTAACTCAAATGTACCTTACCATTTTTAAACATTTAAAATTCTTTCAGGGGCAACTCGTGTATTTGGGATTATTAAAACATGAACACCACGGTTAGATTGCTTTTGAAACATGTTACACTGATAGAAATCCTGTTTTTTTTACATTATTTAAAAACAAATTAAACTTAAAAGTCCAACTTTTTTCCATTTTTTCATTGGGTTTTGATATTAAAATTCAGACTAACTTAGTAAAATTATTAAAAACCCTATTTTTTACTACAGTTTTGAAACCATTGGAAATAGAGACAAACTTTAAATGTAGAAAATGTTTATTTTTTAAAGACCTTTCTAATGATGTACAACACAACCTAGGTTGCTATTTGAGTTTTTTTAGTTTGGGGCTGTTAAGTATTTCAAAATTCTATGTATTTTTAAAATGTGTAAATTTTGGTGTAGGGTGACATTTGATTATATTTTTCGATAAGCCGTCTCATCATTAGTTTTTAATAAAAATATCGTCTCTCTAAATTTGTGCAGGTAGTTGCAATAAATTTACCCACAAACCCCTGATTTTTTAACGTTTTGGTGTACCCTGTACATAAGCGGCAAGATAGGTTCAAACTTTTTGCATCAAAATAATCAGTGAAGAAATACCTATAAAATGAGGTATAACTCAACATACCTTTACATTTGCAAATTTTCCAAAAACCACCCCTACCCCCCAAAAACTACCCTTTTGGGGAGTTTTAGAGATTTCAAAATAATTTATCCTAATTTCTTGGGGTGGAAATAGGGGGGTTTAAGTTGTTACGAATAATCTACCTCGTTTGGTTTGGCCGCTATACCTACTGTACGGGTGGTCTGCCTCACCCTGTATAATTACTCTATACCTTTGGGTATTATTTACTTTGAATATAAAGTATAATACGTTCTACTTAATACTATTAACAGTGAAAAGATGCATAACTATTTATTAGACTACAATTATAGTACATGTTCCTTCTTTTTATTATAACTGAATGACACTTACGCTTTGAATAGTCACAACTATAATCTAATACTTATACTTAGTCATTTTAATATATAACTCAATCAATCATATACAGGGCAAAGGATATATTTTTTTTTCATACAAAGTCTGCTATAGCTGTGATTACAATTTGATGTCAATAAAACGTGTTTTAATGTATTTATTGTCTAATTTACATGTTCATGCATATAAATATTTTATTTTATTTATAAAATACCTAAATGAACTAGTTTTTCACAGAAACATATTTTTTCAAAAGAGGATTTAGATTCCAGCTATTTAAATAGGATTAGGAAAGTACTTCCCCCTCTGTTTACGCCGCGCCGGCGCTCTATTGTGCGCCACATTTTTTGGCAAAGTTAGCTCTTACTTTGTAAAATTGATTTCAAAGTTTTAATGGATCCAAAAAATGTTCCTCTTACTAGAATAAATACGTCTCGTGGTCAAAAATTAAAGTACACTATTATAGAACACAGCATACACTGAAAGTGGTGATCAGTAAATAAATTGATCACAATTTGCTATAAAATTATAAAAATGTATTGAAAAAAGAAAGGGAAGTTTCTGATTTAACTCAATTAGTAGTTTATCTACAGTCAAATAAAAATATATTTGTTCATTAAAATTATTTGCGAATTTCTGGAAGGTGAGGTTCACATTTTTCGTTCATTTTAACAAAATTTTCACACGTTCATATTTAGAATGGTTTAACTCTAATATTCTCATAATGAAAACATTTATAATCATGAAACCAATTCTTAAGCGTCAGGAATTCATTTATATACATATTACCATTTGATTTATATTTACAAATTAAGTACTGTATTCGCAAATATATGAATATTTGTAATACAAGTACTGTTATAATACATAATAAAGATAAATTGCTAAATGGCAGATATAAAAACTAAACCCAGACAAGGAAATAGTTTACATTATTCCAAAAAAATACACAAAACTGGGTGCTTTGGGATTATACCGACCACACCAGTATGAACAACCAAAAAAATTAAATGTATAGAAACAAACACGATAGAACGAAAAAACAACTCTTTAATCAGGGGTCAGATTCCGTTATACCTGTATGCCCCCAACTCTTAAACTTTTTTCAATGAACTTAGAACGTTATAAAAACGATGTAGTTGAGTAACAGAACTAACAATCCATCAATCAACAAGCATTTCCAGGTATTGTGATCGGTACAACAATAATGTATTGTTGTCGCTGTTATCTTATCTTTCTCGAGAATCTCGATTACGGCCCGATTACGGCAGGCCGCGCGGCATCACATGATTATTTAAGTTTTTGCACGGTACATAATTGCCTTTCCATTACAATTCAATTTATATTTCTGATCAGCCCCTCTAGAATTTGATATTTTACTGATAGGTACTATCTCGAGGGATGTTGTTCTTTCGTTGACATCAGCGCGGCTGCCGAAGCCCGCGCTGATGGCCGGAGGCACTCGCATTTTGGGTGGCGGAGTTTGATCAAGAATAAAAACAAGTTTTGTGTGTTTTTTTTTCAATAACGAGTTTAGTTTTTGTTTGGTAATGTTTGTTTTTGTTGAATTTTTGTGTTTGGAGAAATGTAGGGGTAAAACACGGAAGTACAACAAAGCGACGCACCAGCTGAACGGGCGGCGAGACTTTGCAATCACGTTATCTACTAGACCGCTCGACTTTGACCTCTGTCTGAGGATGGGGAGGGGTTTGCGATAAGACAATTCCTGTTTTATATTGAAGAAATATTGTTCTATGCTAATCTAGTAATCAGTAGAAGCAAAATGTCAAATAACGATTCATGTCTGGGTGTGGTCGGTATAATCCCAAAGTACCCAAAACTGCTTATGTGTAACAATGTAATTGTTTTAAACCAATTCTGTTAAAAATTTTCCATGCAAACATATTTAGTTTTATTCACCACATAATTATGAGTAAAATATATGTCAGCAATCAATTTATCACAAATTTTACCTTACAAAAATGTTTACTCCCAAATTCACAGGAGGTGGTATTAACCTTTTATATGACGATAAACCTAATCCAAGACATAATTTAAATAGTAAATTCCATAAAATATTACATTTTTTAAATAAAACGCATAGTCATCATAAAATAAGAGTGGATGATTATCTAAGTATGACTCCATAAAAACATGTGTGTTAACACATAAATATAAAAACTTAAAATATAATAAAACCTATTTGTTTTCGAAAGGCTTTAAATAATTCCTAGCCTTTTAAATATATTTCATTCGTAACATTGGTATTAGTTTACGCGCGTTCTATATAATATATAAAACTAAAAATGTTGAGGAAATTGCAATACAAAGCAATAACTAGCCGAATATATAAACAGATGCCTACAAATGTGCCGATGGAAATATTTTTGAGTAAAGGAACTCTTTATAGAAAGCACTGGAGAAGAAAACGATTTTCATAAATAACCAGAGGTAGACTTGTTTATTTAAATCAGTAAAATCTTCCCTCTTCTGCTAAATATTTTTCGTTGAACGGCAGATTTAAACGCATCTGTGCATTGTTTTTCGCTAAATATTTGTCCCTCTTAACATAATGAACCACTTTTAAAGAATTCTGTTTTATAATGAGATCCTGTATTAGCAGATAAATATTGTATTTTATTTTGATTTATTCAATCACAGCGAACCTTTTCGACAATCATATTCTTTCGACATTCACAAAAACCTGTAATAAACAAAAAAAATTGTTTCACAATGAAATAATTATAAGTATATGTAGAGCATGATAATTAAGTGGAATAATTGGTTGAACGTAAAGTATATAAATTGAGAAACTAGAAACATTAGGTGTTCCCCTGTCTGGTCACAAGCTAGTGCCAAATACATAACCTGTTGTATGGAAATCTTTCTTAAGAAATAAGTTAATTTTTTTAATGGTGGTCTATTTTTGTTTACATTTTATCAGAACTCTCATTATGTACATACAAATTGTTAAAATATTCTACATTTCTAAAACCACTGATTTAATTTAGGATTTTCTAAAGTATCAAACTTTTAGTGAACAGCCCTTAGTAATAATAGTAAAGATTTATTTTACAGATTAAAATTTAACACTTCAATTTAAAATATACCTTCTGAGAAGATATGAACTCAATTATTGTCCAGAACGGGATTTTTTTGTTTCTTTCCTCGTTCACTCAAAAGAAGTGAAACAGGTCGTGTATGAATTTTAATTATATTTGTAACATAGCATGAACCATGGCTTGAACATTAAACTGGTGCAGAATAATTATATTCACTAATGACACATTCATTACAAGTTTGAGCTAAACAATAGACCCATGTATCTCGTCTGACAGGTGTGTGGGGTTTAGTATTATACATCCCATCACGCAACTTGTAACAACTCCCATCTCTTGTCGTAAACTTGGATAAATAGAGCAAGCTGAAGTTGGAATACTTCACTTTATATATTATTGTACTTTATTTAAAAAATTACTAAAGCTTTATTTCGGTACATTATTTTACTTTGTGTTCAGTTAAAAAAACCCACTAAATTAACTTACTTTAACTTATATTCGATAAATGCAAGCAATTTGTAAATACTATTTAGTTTTTATTGCACATAAAAGCTTTTTATTTTTAATAAAGCAAGTAAATGTACCCTTAAAATACCCTTAAAAGAATTTTGCAGCAGCATCGTTTTGGTAAATTAAACTTTTTACATTGCGTGTTAATGTATACTATTATTTAAATGTTTTCACTAAATCATATTTTGAGTCTACATTTTTCATGATTAAAGGGGACTAAGTGGAAAATATATCTAATCATCATTAATTCGTAGAGTGTTAACATTGGAGTAGAATAGCAAAGGCAGAATAAAAAAATGTGTTTGCTCAAAATATGTACATAATAATTATAAAATAAAATTAACGATTTCATTTTTAGTTATATAGATTTATTGTTAATAATCTACCACTCATACAGCAAAAGAAGGTGTATATTTCAAAATAAAAGTGGGTACATTTAACGTAACTAAAACGTTAAACGAAATAATATTAAAAGTACAATATTAAATAAAATGTTATGGTACGTTTATTTTATATTTTTAATCATACACAAGTTTTAAATAAAAAACATAATACTATTTTATCGTACATACGAGAACTGCAACACATCGCTTTCTGTAAACTAATAGGATATAATAAATCATAATTATTTAACTTCCCCAAAGATTTATTATACATTCCACAAAACTAACGTACTCGTCTCATAATACCATCAAATGTCTCGTATATATCCATCACTTAAGTGAAGGCACTTACATCAACTTTTAAAAACGAGTAAAATCAATCTTCTTCACAATCGTGCATCTGTTATTGATAATCTATTTAAGATAACCTCTCAAACACTTCATGATTTCCAATGTTCAAATGTTATATAAACACCTTATCAATATATGAAACGAAAAAGTTTATAATACTAGTTAATAATAAAAGAATATATTGCAGGAGATAATATTTAAAGTCCAGTCTTGTGTACTTATTTTAAAACTTAAGAATGATTTTACCCCCCAATTATTATAAAACGAAAAACGAATGTGGATGGAAAATTCAATTGTGATACACTTCTAGTTCTTTCAATACTGTAATGATATTGTATCCCAAAATTTAGAGGGTACCAAATAAACACAACGGTAGCGTAGTTTATGTCATGAACAGGGATGGAGAAATACCGTCAATTCATAATCCTGATTTTATTTTTTTGCTTTGATGATTTTTAAAGAAAATTTAACCCAATAATGTTTTTGGTGCCTGTTTTAATCAAAATCAAGATAAGAGTAAGATATAGTTTAAATTGGGTAAATTTGTGTTTTTCCTTATTACATGGTTCATTTTTAAAGTAAGAACCTTTTTGCGCATTGTCTCTGCGCATCCTATCACGTGGCGACCGTTTAATGTTAGTCACTCATGGCCAGTCCCCCCCTACGCCGGCATTTACGTTTCACGTCTCTGACGGTTTTGGTTGTGTTATTATACTGCTTTTTTGTCACAAGTAAAATCATAGGCATATTTTGGGACCGGAAAAGCATACTTTTGATTGGCATTCTGCCGCGAGGCATGCAGATAAATGCAGAGAGATACTGTGAAACATTATTTAAGCTTAGGAGCGGTATTCAAACCGTCAGTGAGTCTTGGTCTTTAGTGCCGTCGTTCTGCTTCACAACAATGCACGACCTCACAAACGCAGCTGGCCAAGATCGTTGGGAATTACTAAATTATCCACCATACAGCCCTGACAGCACCAGCAGACATTTTTTCCAAAACTTAAGGAATTTCTTGGTGGGAAGTGCTTAAAAAATGATGACTTGTTGAAATAAACCGTTGTTAACTGGTTTAACGGTCAGGCGGCAGAGCTCTTTGATGATGGGATACAAAATTTGGTGCTAAAACTTGTAAAGTTTTCATGGTGACTACGTAGAGAAGTGAATAACTGTTCATAATCTATTTTATGATACAGTTTAAGTTCATACATAAAGTGTCCCTTGATCCATTACAAAAGGGTTCTTTCTTTCAAAAGATTAACTCTCCTAAATGGGAAAGTAAAGATATTCCTGGGTTTTATATGTTATCAATGTGATTGTGAGACTTAAGTTACGTTTATTCAAGTCCTTCATTACTTTGTTATATTAGTATTGGTTATATTATATGGGCGTTTTTGTATAGGCAAAATATAGTCCAATAATAGGTAAAGTTCCATGAAATTCAGATAAGTGTTACTAGCCTATATTTTAGGAAGATATCTAAAGTATGTTTAAATAATATGTAAAAAGAATACGAGACTTTAAGTTTATCATATTTTTGTTTGGTTATTAAGGGGTTCGGCCAAAATTCCTCATATGTTTTTCTGTCTGTCTGTGTGCCTGTTTTCCTGCTGAATATGTCAAGAAGGTATAGCTAAGAACTTTAGCATTACATATATCAATTCTACATAGGCAACACCTTGTATAATAATGGATGTGTCCTTTGTGCGATTTACGTGAACGTTTCTATAGCCTAACTATACACAAGATATATCAAAAAAATGTTATCTCAAATAATTAATGAAATTTTATTTAAACATAGACAAGAATAATTTTGATGATTGATGTATGGGATTTGACTGAGTGTTGGTGATCACCTTTACATTAATCTTTTTGTTTTAAAAATGACCAGGGGATGGATGTATATGCAAAAAATCGTGCAGAAAAAGATTTATATCTCCCCGTTAGTAAAATGTAATTAGCCGAGTGAAAGGCTTCAATTACACTCAGCCACCCCACGATTGGACATGCATAATAATAGAACTCATTCTTGTATATTTTGAAATAAAATTTCATGCAAACTTTAACGTCTACAGAAGAAACTTATTCGAAATAAGGATGGGCCTGTAGCGACATGATTCATTCATATCGATGTTCACTATGTTGAGTTTTATAGCAGCCGTAAAAGTGTCCGCTCAGTTTTCTTTTTAATGTATCGCACACACTAAGTCAACAAAAGGTTATTGCAATTATTTCTTAGGATATTTACATGTATTATGATGGCAATATGTTAAATCTTATATGATTGTATTAACGTTTGTCTACAAATGTATTAATTCTGTTCTATTCTTATTGCCATTGTAATTACCCGTAATACAAGTATAAAAATGTTCGGTAATGCTAAAAACATTCTATGGATTGATCTTAGTGCTGTCTATAGAAGAAGAAACGTCATGCAAAATTCGAATTATTTAGGTTACTTCATTTTCAAAATATCGTGTAACAAACAGGCAGATGGACTAACAAACAAATAAATGTTTAATTTTCCAGCCCATTCAGTGGTGGCTGACGCTCAGCTAATTTACAGATTTACTGACGCAGTTCATCTCTTTTAATTCCGAGTGTAATATTATAATTTTCCATTGATCCAATATACGAGAATATCGTTTATCATGTATCGCTTATATTATACTCGTTTACTCTGCAATAATCCATGAGAGGGAACATCTCACCATAGGTAATAAGTCCCGTACATCATCTTGACAAGTTGCACGTCTCGGGGGCCTTATTAGCAGCCCGCAGTGAATTGCGTCATTTCTCATTCCTTCAGTCGTTTGGCTGCACTCAAGCGACATTGCCTGCTCTCAAATAAATCCTTTAAATTATTAGCTTTAAGAAGTTCTTCTTGAAACATGAAGGGAGGTCATTTGTAGTCATTAACCATTATAAATGTGTAATAATACACGTGCATTTGTCTTATTATGTATTGTATGTAAATAAAGTTTTAAATCAATTTTCTGTCAAAACGAGTGATATCTATTGTAATGGTTCTATTAAACAAATTACGTTTAACACTGGTAAGGTTTATACATCTTCCTCGCTTGTATAATTATAGGGCAACTAATACTTACACATTAATATCCATTAGTTTTAACATCAGACTGTAACACGACTCAAATGCAGATATTCGTTTATTAAACTGATACAAAATTAATTGGATTAAATACTATTGGACTTTTAACATTAGACGTAAATTTCGATTTATGCAGTTTTCTGAAGACGGAAGTTTATATTATTGACGACAGTTAATTTTCTATAGGCCAGGAAAAGGAGAGTCAACTTGTGTTGTAAATATATCAGTATTTATCACCATTAGGTTGAACCCTAACAGTGAAGAACATGTTGATGGTGAGTATTCCTTCTAAGGTATACAATAAGGGACATTTGTCTGCCTGCTCTCAGTTTTGTTCACCGCTCGCCAGGAACTTTTACTTCATATAGAATGGAAATTCTTGGACTACAAAGATCCGAGAAACACCTCCAATTAATATAACCCTTAACCCTTAACAATTTCTTATGCAAATTCAATAATTTAATATTTTAATTTTCTATTACTATTGTACAAGGGTGGAGTACACCAAACCATGTCTGGTGTAAGAGGCTTTGCTGAGGTTGGAAGGAAATCTTCATGCCTTATTTGATTAAGATACACCTGTTAATAATCTAATAATAGAACCTACTTAGTACTGAATCTTACTCAGTATTTTTCAAATTTATTTACGCTTCGATTTTCAGGGTCTTCTGCAATTATTTACCTTGATAGGTGTCATTATTTTTACCAATAATACTATAGTATAAATATACGCAATTCCCATGACGCAATTATCATACATCTTAACGTAACTGTATGAGTTCGTTCTCAAAATTGATATAAATATGTAAACAATCTCACTATAAAGCTGTGATAAAACTGAGTTTAAGCCAAAAGGCATATTGGATCTAAACAAATATTTTGTTTTATTGAGCTTCTCACAATATCCCAATGCTTCGATATAGTAATAGAATATTTCCGTTCACTTCATGATGCAATTCCGGTAAATAACAACTCCTGTTCCCATACATAGGTTATTCGTCCTTATTAAATCCTAAATACTTGTAGATACCTTATACACTTACTGTGGCAAGATTTCTATTCAAGTTTTAGACAAACGTTTTTTATCTACTAGTTATCTTGGTTCTATCTACCTAAACTCCGATCTATGTCTGACAATTCTATGAGATTATGATTACTTTATCCATGTTTGGATCAAATATCTTCTCGATTAGGGCAGTTTCTAAAGGAATAAATTTAGAATCTAACTAAATACAAATGCAATAGTATTTTTCATTCAATAACAAGTTAAATATACTTAGATATAATTAGATCCTTTTCAGGAATAAGGTCATTAAATTATTTGCTGAGAATTTAATGAAATTATTTTTCTATTAACAATCAGCTCTATAAATTATAAATAACTGTTCCCATGTCAAGGACTGTGTAAGTCTGTAATAGTGTGAAAGGAAATAAGAAGTTCATATATTATAATGAAAGTTATAACTTTATATAAACTTAAACACTGAACCTGAAACATTGAATACCATTCAAGTTCGGGATAATTGGTTATTGCCTTGGTTATGAAAGAAGAAAGCAACCGCAGTAGAGGTGATTATATCTTTGTTTAACTATGAGTATTTGAATTTACTGATAACAAGTTATTTCCTCGCTTGATTATATAACAGTCTTAGCTCATTAATAAGTCACTCTACAAAACCTATAAGGTTATAAACTTCTAGCTTAATTTAAAAACTAGAATGGTTTAAAACTTTCCTTGAAGTTAAAGTTACAAAGTATAATATCAGTTTGTTATTGAGTTTGACATCTTCTCTAACTAATAAAACACTGGTAAGCACGCTTGTGTTTATTTTATTTGAATTAAACATGATAGGTAACCTTAGAATACTTTTTTGTAACAATAAGTTTCTCGTTAGCAGCATTGCAATATACATATACATATTACAACGCAATCAATATTAATTTCAGGACATTACTTTTTAAGCCACCACCGAAGGAAGCCTTTTTTTTGATCATACACCGAAGGATCAAGGTAAATGTTTTATGTGAACTTTATTCTCTTGTTATCTATTATTTATTATTTTTGTGTTGTTTCTATTATATTTACATATTATTTTTTGTTAATTCATTCCTTCTGGCAAAATGGTTTTGCATTTAGTTTCTAAAATATATTTTCATGAAATTTTATTACAGCTATACTTCGACAACATACAGTTTATTCGTGGTTAATCTTTATTGCAATATTTGATATTCTACAAAAATATGTTTATCATACAAACTTATATTTTAAATAAACTTTTATCTGGTAAATGAATCTGTAGAAAACCAAAATATTTTTTGTGAAATTCTGATGTGAAAAGCGACTACAACCAAGATTTAAAAACAAAAGTAACGTCCTGGAATATCTAAACCTATCCTACAGATGTTTATTAAATTACTGTGTAAACACCAAAGTTATAATACAGTGCGTGTTACAATATGCGCTTTTCCTACTCACAGTGTAACACCGAATCCAGACTGATGTTATTCATAATACTTATTTGCTAATTTATTGAACATATAGTTCCAGTTGAAATTGTCCTCAACACGGTAGTGGTGTGTCAAGTTGAATGATATATTTTGATGTTATGAGAGAAAAACCTATAGTAATAATAAGAGTCAATAAATATGAAACTAAAATTGTGTGGGTTAAGAACCCGATTTGTACATACAGAGTATTTGTAATAACTGGGTTAGATGTATGCCTTAAATCACAACAGTACAAAATTATGATGTCAAATTACAATAGCATTATATAACGATTCCTTTGTGTTCTAAATGTTAATTTTATATGTATGTAATACTTGGCTAAACTGTGCTGCTTTATATATATATACAGGAGAGGAGATAGTATTTCTTGCTATGTCAGAACTAGTATATCCATAAAATAGTAATTATATTTTCAAAACTCATTATTAAATAACGAATCTGTATGAATAATTTAGGAAATTTTGAATCATTAAAGACTTTCAAATTAATATAAAATCAACGTATTGGAAATTTGTAATTAAATAAATGAGTTTGGTTTGAGCAAATACAATTCACAAATAATGGTTATAATTAATAAATATCTACGAGTTAGCCCACGTGAACATGGAAATTAGGTGTAAGACAAGAAGATAATATATTTCGGGATTTAACCAGAAGCAAGAAAACAAGTAAAAGAAGGTTAAAATAGGAAATCGAAATCAGCATGATTTCATACATAGCAGTAAAGGTGTAAAGGGCATAGTGTTTTTATGTATTAAGGTATTCGTATACAATAAATTATTTCAAAACAAGAAGTAACCTTTGATTTAAAAATTGGAAAGGGCGGCTGAGAATTTAACCTGGTAAATTTAGTAGGTTCACCTCGTTTACAGAGATCTGTCACAGTCCCCACTGTTCCTGTTGCCGGAATATGAGCCTGCATTGTTGTATTGATAACGTGACAATGGCACAATACACACCGTGTCTCACACTATCTATTCTCTGGGATATTGTTAAAGTTGTAAATGTAACACTGTCACAGTCCCCACTGTTCCTGTTACCGGAATATGAGCTTGCACTTTTGTATTGATAACGTGACAATGGCACAATACACACCGTGTCTCACACTATCTATTCTCTGGGATATTATTAAAGTTGTAAATGTAACACTGTCACAGTCCCCACTGTTCCTGTTACCGGAATATGAGCTTGCACTTTTGTATTGATAACGTGACAATGGCACAATACACACCGTGTCTCACACTATCTATTCTCTGGGATATTATTAAAGTTGTAAATGTAACACTGTCACAGTCCCCACTGTTCCTGTTACCGGAATATGAGCTTGCACTTTTGTATTGATAACGTGACAATGGCACAATACACACCGTGTCTCACACTATCTATTCTCTGGGATATTATTAAAGTTGTAAATGTAACACTGTCACAGTCCCCACTGTTCCTGTTACCGGAATATGAGCTTGCACTTTTGTATTGATAACGTGACAATGGCACAATACACACCGTGTCTCACACTATCTATTCTCTGGGATATTATTAAAGTTGTAAATGTAACACTGTCACAGTCCCCACTGTTCCTGTTACCGGAATATGAGCTTGCACTTTTGTATTGATAACGTGACAATGGCACAATACACACCGTGTCTCACACTATCTATTCTCTGGGATATTATTAAAGTTGTAAATGTAACACTGTCACAGTCCCCACTGTTCCTGTTACCGGAATATGAGCTTGCACTTTTGTATTGATAACGTGACAATGGCACAATACACACCGTGTCTCACACTATCTATTCTCTGGGATATTATTAAAGTTGTAAATGTAACACTGTCACAGTCCCCACTGTTCCTGTTACCGGAATATGAGCTTGCACTTTTGTATTGATAACGTGACAATGGCACAATACACACCGTGTCTCACACTATCTATTCTCTGGGATATTATTAAAGTTGTAAATGTAACACTGTCACAGTCCCCACTGTTCCTGTTACCGGAATATGAGCTTGCACTTTTGTATTGATAACGTGACAATGGCACAATACACACCGTGTCTCACACTATCTATTCTCTGGGATATTATTAAAGTTGTAAATGTAGCACTGTTACAGTCCCCTCTGTTCCTGTTGCCGGAATATGAGTCTGCATTGTTGTATTGATAACGTGACAATGGCACAATACACACCGTGTCTCACACTATCTATTCTCTGGGATATTATTAAAGTTGTAAATGTAACACTGTCACAGTCCCACTGTTCCTGTTGCCGGAATATGAGCTTGCTTTGTTGTATTGATAACGTGACAATGGCACAATACACATTGTGTCCCACAATATCTATCTCTGAGATATTATTAAACTTGTAAATGTAACACTGTCACACCTCAATAACGTATTTTGTTAATGAAGTGTCATATTACCAGTCAAATTTCTACAAGGCTGCATCTTTGTATCTGTCTGAAAACTGCTAGAACACTTAATGCATTTCACAAAATCCTTCACTGAGATATTATACTCTAGTTGACCATTGTAACATAATATATTCGTACATCATTATTTCAAGTTCTTCACATCGAAGATGCTGTTGCTATAGGTCTACATTATGGTATTAAAATTGTAATTTTATGAGAACTGAGTGATTATACAAACTTTTACCAAGAAATGGAGGGAAATTGTGAGGTATGGTTTCGCTTACATGAATATTTCGCTATGAAGTGGGTTAAATTTATCTTAGTGATTCTTAACAATATCTATTTAAAACAATATACTATATGCATCACACCAAACTACTGCACCGAAATATCGCTACATTTGAAATATGTTACATGATTATTTCACTTTTTGAATAGTGTATTTACCTTACTATTTGTCAAGATACACTACAACGTATTCGTAAAACTGTGGTTTTTGTAACCAAAGATTCTAGGGTTCGATTCATATGGAGGTCAATAAAGGTTTTAAATGGGTTACGACCATTGAATATATAGTGAGAATTATGTAAACTACAAGTAAAATTCATGTCACGACTCTTTTTTGTTTTTCAACATCTATAATAGTTTATTTATAAAAAGACTTTTTACTTATTTTTTAAATTCAATTTCAAGGTTTTTAAACTGGTCTATAATTATTTTATGCTCTTGGATATTAATCCATTGTTTATAATTATTACAATTATAGTATATGTTTCTTATTGTAATAAAATAATCTAAATCTAATTATGGTTTAAAAAGTCATGTCTTAAAACTAATATGCCTCGTCATTTTGTTATAATTCTATTGAAAATTTTTACCCGGGAACAAAGGATACAACTGTCTTTTTCCCAAAGCGCGGTTATTGCTAAGATCATAATATAATCTCCATAAAACGTGTCTAAATGTATTTATTTTATTATCTACATGTATATACATTTAAGTATGTATTAACAATTTTTAATCAACAGTTTTTTCTGAAAGAAACATTTTTTAAAGTAATTAGGATTTAAAGCGATTTGCATAGAGTTACAAAAGCCGCTACTCCGTAGTTCACGCCTCGCCGGCTCGGCGCTCTGTTATAGACCGCATTTGTTGGCAAAGTTACCTCTTACTTGTACAATTGATTTCAAAGTTTTAATGGATCCAAACAATGTTCCTGTTACTAGAATAAAGTTCAAATGTCACTTAAATGCGTTTGAAGTTTCATTTTCAACATTTATAATAAACCCATATTAAAGTTCACTATTATAGAATACACTGAAAGTGGTGATCAGTAAATAAACTAACCAATAGTAATAATATGTTTCTATAAAATTTCAAAAACGCGTTGAATAAAACAAGGGACCTTTCATCATTAGCTGACTTGATGATTGATCTGGATGTCTGACCCCCGTGTGCAAACAAATAAAAATATATCTTTATGTAAAATTATTTTGGAAGGATTTTGGAAGGTATGGAGGTTCACAACGTTCATCCTTTAGTAACAAAACATTTACATTTTTGTTCATGTTTAGAAAAGTTTTTCATCCAATATTCTCATGACGATAACCTTTGTAACTATGAAACCCAAATATAAGTGTTAGCTGTTTATTTACATACTTACGATCATTTAGTTTATGTTTTTTATTCGAAACTATATAAATTTTAAATACAAGAACGTTTATATAACGTAGATTACCATCTGTAGTACATTTGTAGAGATTGGTACAAATACCTTGATAATAATTTTTATGCAGTACAGTTTTTAATATGTGTGTGTGTGTGTGTGTGTGTGTGTGTGTGTGTGTGTGTGTGTGTGTGTGTGTGTGTGTGTGTCAGGGCAAATTTTCGTATCGTGCAAAATATTTACTAATAATTTTATTGTCTTTATTAGAGAAAAACACCAGGCCGAGACCAAACATTTTACAGTCACAACCTAATGTGTTTTAGCCTTGTGTTCAAGATAAATTATTCAATTTGGAGCCAGATTTTTAAAATGTAAACCCAAAAACGGAAATATTATATATTATTTTATAAACAATCTACTAAATTGTTTATGTATAAACATATTTTCCTAATTTGTTTTAACGTTATAAATATCACGTTAAAAAGTTACTTAGAGAAAATATTTATATCTTATTGCCTAAATAGTAACGACTAAAATATGTGTTATTTATCACTTTATTATTAAAGATACCTATAAACAATTATTTTCTGCCAAATGCTCAAGTGAAGATTTTTACAGTTTTCATGTAAAATAATTTCATCTATATCAGTGAGAAAATAATAATATCAGTAAAGTGGTAATATTAGTAACTCGCATGAAAGTTATATTGGTATTCTTGATAAAGCGTCAATATCATCATCAAATAAGGGTGAATGATTATCTAAGTATGACTCTATAAAAACATTAGCATTTTTGTAAATTTTGTGAATCAGTCTGAGCTATTAAAATTAATTTCATTCATATAAGTGTTAATTATTTACGCATATTGTATATACTACTCGTATATAAATAATAACACTGTTTTGGAATTTTAGTTACAAAGCAATAGTTTTAGAAAAAACATAACATGATATAGAAATATTTTGATGGACTTGTTTTTTAGCAGATGAACTATTTGTGATACCACTGAAGATGAAAACGACTTTCATAAATAACAGAGGTAGACTTGTTTATTTACATCAGTAAAATCCTCCCTCTTCTGCAATATCTTACTCGTTGAACAGCAGATTTAAGCGCCGCTGTGCATTGTTGTTTTGGTACGTATTAGTACTTCTTAACATAATGAACCGCTTTAAAGCTTTATTTTTTACAATAACATAAATCGGAGTAAACTTTTCCATTTATGAAACAACTAAAATAAAATTCGTTTAAAAATCACAGAAACCTGTTGTAAACAAACAACCTTGATTTACGATCATAGAATATGATATATTGTAGAGTATGGTATAGGCTAAAGGTAAAATAATTGGTTGAGCGCTGAGGAATTAGAAAAATGTATTTACCTCTCAGCCTGATTGTCTCTCTGTCTGCACAATATCTCGAGAGACAACTGACCTATAATTTGAAATTTTGCATGTAGTTGTCCAATTCTATGTGGACAACTTCGAGTTTAATTATGGTACTTTTTACTTAATTTGATTTAACTGAGGGGTACTGAAAACTTTTTAATTTGTGATATGGCAACGAAAAAATTTAAGAGAATAAAATCATTAAACCAACTGGATACAGTCATTTGACTTCTTATCATGAGATATAACACATTTAATTCAAATTGCTTTGTAAGTCTTTCGTTTCTTTTTTTACGATTTTTTAATATTAACTTGAATTGGTTTTTGTGAATTTACGCAAGATAGAATTCGAAGGTGATAACTAAAATTGGCAAAACGTTATCAAATCAGTGCTCTGAGAAGGATTCTGTGAATATATTGACAATATTGCTCTATTGACAGAATCTTTCTTAGAGCATTTTGAATATCTCAAGAAGGAGTTGATCTATGAAACGTTTGCTTGTTAGTTTCTTTCCACAAAGGCAACATCGTGTTTGATAATAGGCATTTTTCTGAATGGGGTCTTTACATTTGCGCAGCCTAAATATCTAGTATCTTAACAAATATTTTACCTGTAGACTTTAAATATGGAATGAAACTCCATTACTATAGAGACAAGTAAGCGTTCTATGAAGATATTGTCCATCCATGGGATCTGGCTGAGCGTCATTGAACCCTCATTCAGAAGGCTAATATTGTCCCGATTTTGACTGATTGGGTGTTTTAAACATTTTATGGCTGATTTTCTATTTCTCTGTCTGTTCTCAGATCATTTAAAAGTGAAATTATTTATAGACTTTAAATTTTGAATGTAACTTTAGTGCATCATTTTACGCAATACGTGGTCTTGTGTACTCCTGTTTTCTTTCTGAATAAGCAACATCAAGTTGGATGATAATCGTGAATATTTTTCCACTTTGTTTGCTGTAAGTTTCTTATTATCTTTTCGATATGTCAGGAGGTCTCACGATGTGGCTTTAACGTTTCAAAGGTGCAAGTGAAATCAAGTACATACAGGGTTTTTTTTGTAACTAAAAGTAGCTCACCGTATAATTATATGGCATGTTTGATTTTGTAGCATATCTTTCAACTAATTTAACGTTAAAAAAACCAATATGTTAGTTTTTAAATATTATCTTTATATATAGAGTTGACATTTCTCAAGTTACATTATTTAAAATGATGATCTTTCACTTTCACCATACTTTTTATCTGAATTGTCATCACATACGTACAAAAACTAAAATTCTCTTCATTTTTAGGAACCACAGATTTGTTTGCAACTTTTCTAAAGTTTAAAAATTGTAAAGCTTTCATTTTTTTAATAACATACAGTAGCCAAGCCACTAGTCACCATAGAAACATTTTTGAACAAATTTAAACTTAAAATGCATTTTAAATTTAAAACTTCCAGATCACGACAATACGCAACAAAATATATGTATACTAACAGTTAACCCCACCTTCGCAAACGATTTCGTAGGTTTTGCACCTGTATGAGGACTTCTGGTACGAATGAATTATGTTTCTGACTCCGATATTGAGCTTATCTTGTTGACAAGATCAAGAAAATACGATAAACAGTTTATAATTATGGCCATTTTAATTTACTTTGTTACTTAGCAACAATGTCTTTTGGATTAATATTTTATACATTTTACAGCTAACAAGTGCATTAAGAATGACACTACGAGTTTGTTTCTTATAAACTAAAAAATAATGTTAATATTTTAGATAATTTAAAACTGGAATTATTACATTAGTACAAAAGCACAATCAACAAACTTTATCTAGCATTGCTCTTGCCGACTACTTCAAAGGAAGTCTTCAGTGTTAAATTTTAACCATCTAAGGTTTTAGGGATTTTTAAGGTAGATGAATGAGTACTTACGTAATCGCTGAAACCTAAAACGGCGTTAAAAGTTCTGTGTATTCGCTATAAATTTAAACAGATTGAAAATAATAAACAAAGTTTACACACAACAGTGGGTAATACTATAAATGCTCTTTTAATAAATATTTCACAACTTTATAGATCAAGATGGTATTTTGTTGCCACTATAAATACCCATTAGGCTTGTCCCGGAGGGATTTTTGACATCAGAATACACCTGTATTTATCCTAGTGACCATAAAAAGGTTTAATGTAAATTTTGGCGCAATCGGTTGATTAGTTTATTACTGAAAACAAAATAAAAAAACATAGGCACTTTCGCATATATAATATTATTAGTATTAGCGTTTGCAGAAATAGTTTAGTGTAATTGCAACAAAAACAAATAAAAACAATTCATGGGGGAATTATAATATATATATAACGTATGACAAACAAATAAGTTAATTTTACAAACACACGATAATTCAAGTAACGTTTAATAAACAACGAAAATTACTGCTCGTATATATCAATTAAATTATGGACTGTTTACCTTTTTTTAGGCTGGAGTGTCCTGGGATCCACAAAAAGATATAAAAATGCGCATGTACACGTACTCGTTATTATAAACTGGTCTAGGACTCAAGTTCATCCAGAAATGTATTTAAAGACAAGTTTAATACACATCACAACTTATCGTTTCGGTATTGAATATAAGTAAAAGTCTTGCAGTTGCAGTTTATAACGTGCAGGTTGTTTGGAAACCTTATGTATAAACTTTTCAAATTTTGAGATGTAACTGCAAAACTTTTGAAATCTAATCAAACTTAAGACACTCACAAGATTTCTTTAAATAGGTTTAGCTGTTAGGTATATATATATATATATATATATATATATATATATATATATATATATATATATATTATATATATATATATCACTTTTCGGGTGATTTTGCTATCATATCACCAAGAGCTCTTACCTTTTACGAATCAATTATATTGTATTTGGCCGTATCTGCGTATCTGTCACATATGCAAATACAAAATAATTTAATCGTAAAAAGTAAGAGCTCTGTGGTGTAATGGTTACACATTCCCCGGCAAGTGAAAGATCCGGGGTTGAGTCCCGTTGGAGCAAGTACTTTCTGTGATTCAATGTTTATTGAAATTATATATAAAGATTTCACATATACTGGCTGCAATTAGGTGAACTCAATTATTTTCCAGGACGTCTTTTGGCTTCTTTCGTCTTCTTTATAATTCACTCATACATTTTTTTGTGTTCAATTATGCTAAACAGATCGTCTATCAATTTTTGTTGTGGATTTTTTTAGATATAGAGCATAAGTATGGCAAGAATCATTACTTCTACATGACACTGGTACCAAATAATTATATTTGTTAATAACATATTCATTATAAGTTTGAGCTAAACAATAGACCCATGTATCTCATCTGACAGGTATGTGGGGTATACTATTATACATCCCACTACATAACTTGTAGCAACTACCAACTCTTGTCATCATTCGAATAACTAGGGCATGTTAGCCCAAATAATTGATATACTTAACTATATCTGTTATATTGTACTCTTTGTTTAAAGTTTGCTATTGACGATTGAAGGTTTGAAAGAATAACAGGACTTAGGACATTTGCCATCGTTAACGTTATAAAAGGCATAAAACAACGTTTCGAGGATTTGAATTTCGTGATTACCGTAGAGACCAATATAAAAATGTTCACTAATGCATAGCAAAATCCCATGGATTGATTCCAGCATTACCTATAGCGAAAAAGCTTGAGACAACATTTCAAGCTACTAAGCTAGTTCGTTTTCTAAATATCGTACACAAACTGGCAGATAGACATACAAACGACAATTTTAATTTTGCAGACCCTTGAGTGATTTTTGTTGCGAGTGCTTAGCGAATTACAGATCTACTAACATAGTTCATCTATTTAATTCAGAGTGTAATATTAAAATTTTCCATTGATCCAATATATTATCATGTATCGCTTATATTTTACTCATGTACTCCACAAGACGCCAAGATAGGGAACATCTCGGCACAGGTAATAAGTCCCGTACATCATCTTGACAAGTTGCACGTCTCGGGGGCCTTATTAGCAGCCCGCAGTGAGTTGCGTCATTTCTCATTCCTTTAGTCGTTTGGCCGCACTCAAGCGACATTTCCTGCCCTCAAATGAACCCTTATAATATTAGCATTAATAACACGTTTATGAAGCATGAATAGAAGTCGCTTGTACATGTGCATATGTATTATTATGTAATATATGTACGTAAAGTTTTAAATCAATTTTCTATCATCACGAGTAATGTCTATTTTATTGGTTCCATTAAATAAAACATGTTTGAGAATGCTAAGATTTATTTATCTCCCTAGCGTGATAATTATGGGAAAATATGCTTTACATATTTATTTCCGGTAGAATTATTACAATGCATGATTTTAATACTAAACTGTTGTCCAACTCCTATTAAAATATTACATTTATTAACTTGATACTATTATAATTGAATTAAATATAATTAGACGTCTAAGCATTCTACCAAAATTTAAACATATGCAGTATTTCTTAAGACGGAAGTCTTTTATATTATTTGCGGCAGATGCTACTTTTCTTTAGGCCAGGAAAAGGAGAGCAAACTTAGATTTTATATATTCTAAAATGTATCATCATTAGGTCAAAACCTAACAGTGAATAAAACCAAAGATTTTAGAATATTCTATGTATAAGGCTCACAATAAGGAACGGTTGTCTATCTGTTCTCAGTTTTGTGCACAGCCAGCCAGGGATTTTTTAACAAGAAAGGAAATGCTCGAGTAAACATTATCCAAGTAACATCTCAGTTAATACGACCGTTAACGATATGTTAAGCAAATTCAGTCATTTATATACTCCGATTTTCTATTACTTAAAGAATGGAGTACGCCAAGCCATGTGTGGCCATAAGAGGCTTGGCAGAGTTTGAAAGCAAAACTTTACATCTTATTGGATTAGGCAAGTTAAAATAATCTTATAAAAGAATTTCATTTGATTTCACTCCATTTTATACAAATCATCGATTTTCAAGATGCTCTACATTTAATTACCTTGATGGGTGTCATTATCGTTACCAAATATACGCTAACGCTCAGCCAAATCATATGGCACCATTACGAACCTCGATAGGATACGTTTGTTCTCCAGACTTTCAGCAAGGGACTTATAATATTAGTACTATTAATATTAAATTAGGTTTGAATTAATGTTTACAATTTCATGAAGCTTTTAATAGTTTAACATCTGATATGAATTATATTGTAATTGAAAAGCATAATTTACTTGAATAAAATTAAAGACTAACTAAATGCAAATGTTATAGTACTTTGTACTTTTTAACAAGTTAAAAATACCTAGATATATTTAGATTATTTTCAGGAATAAGACTATTAAAGTGTTTATTTGTTTTATTCAAACTCAATTTTATGTTTACAATAGATTAAATGTTTAGAATTTAATGACATTATTTTTCAATAAAAAACTAGCCATATAAATTATAAATAACTATTCCAATATCGAGGACTGTGTAACTATATTATAACAGTTGCAAAGGGAAAGAGAATCTCAGATATTAAAATGTATAATATAACTTTGAATAAACGTGAACACTGAACCAGAAACATCGAATACCTTTTAAGTTCAGGATAACTGGTTATTGCCTAGGTTTATGTAAAAATAAAGTAACCAGAGAAGAGGTGATTATAACTTTATATAACTCTGATTATTTGAAGTTACTGTTAAGAAGGTATTACCTTGCCTGATTATATGGCTTTCTTAGCTCATTGATGTCTCTCTAAAAAAGTTATATAGTTGGAAACTTCTAGTTTAATTTTAAACAAGGATCTTGTTTTATAACGTTCCTTGGAGTCAAATTTACACTCCTTTAAAAAAAAAACTCCTTCTTCTAAGTTAGTATAGTTCGTTTTAGTAAACCGATATACGTTATAACTTATGTAATCACCCATATTTTATCCTGATAGTACGTAATGTTTATTTAAAATTCAGGCCATAAGATTAAATTTTTAAATATGAGTTTATTTAATTTATTGTACAACAGTGGGAAAATAAAATATTATAGCAATCTAAATTTAAATTATTTATCAAGTGTGTAAATTTTGCAATATTTCAATATTTTTAAAGGCTATTATAAAGAGTATATGTTTTTATTTTGACAATAAAAACCTTTTCATTTTTCACCCTCATTATTTTTAAACACAAATTAATTTGTTACTGATTTCAAGAGGAGGTTTCTATTTTGAAAACTGAGTGGTGGCTTTTATCTAAATTGTATTCATCAAACGAAAATGCATTATTTATCAAGTGCTGTTTATCAAAACGCCTTAATATAATTTATTCACTTTAACGTAGCTTACTGAGTAACAAAGAGATTAGATTGCACATCTCGATGTTCGAGAAACACATATTCAATCAAATAAATCATAAATATAAACCCGTGAAGCAATGTCTTTGTTTCACGGGTTTCTCCTTCACTTAATATTAACTTCTGAAAACACTAATAATTTCTTTAACATTTATATTACTTAAATCCTTATTACATATATTTTATTTGTTAAATCAGCCTATTATTTATTATATCGAATAAATCAGAATTTGTTTCTACTTTAAATAAGTCAGCTTGGAAACACCAGAATTTTATTACATAGGACGTGGTCAACCTCAGTTAAAAGCTTGGCTTTCCGCCAGCCACGTTTGCACGGTTTAATCCTTCTTTATTACACGCGTAGCCTGGGTGATACCGGTTGATTTTTCAACTTCAACTTCAATCATACCAGGGATTTTAGGTCTATATTAAACTAAAATTGAAATTTATAAATAATAAGTTGTTGACTGCACCTTTATTATTTTCTATCACGTTCAATCCAATTCACATCCCACGATTTGTATGGCCTTAGGTTAAAGTCAAAATAATTGATCTCTGAAATTAAATCTGGGACTTTAAGTACTTTTATTACATGTGCTACACTCAAATTCCTATCAACGCTATCTTGCACGACTCTCTGAAGTTTAAATTAGCGATAATGCGAATTGCTTTTTTTGTAATTTGAAAACTCATAAAATGGTTGTTTGCACAGGCTCCCCACAAAACGATTCCATACGAAGAGTGGGGATAAATTATCCCGTAGTATGCCGTAATCAGTCCCTGATTCGGGCAATATTTTGAAAAAGATCTTAGGACACAAATTCCTGAGGATAATTTGGCACAAACATGATCAATGTGAAGGAAACAGGATTTTTCCGGACATTTGCCATCGTTCAGTGAAACAAGAAACACTACGTTTCGAGATCTGCAATCTGATCTCTTCTTTAGGTAAAGAACTAACCTAATACATAATTACAAACTAGGTTAAAATAAACAAATCTTAGCAAAGCGTTGTAGTACGCCTAGGTCAACACCACCATGTTTTTTGTCAACTTCACTAACTAACCACCTAAGACTGACCAGTGGGCGCTAGCCAATGGTAATCGTCACGGCAGACAAAAACAAGATGGCGGAAATAAAAAGGAAGGGGGACAGGAATGGGCCCTTTCGTTATTATCTGTTCATGCGAGATGAACTTCTTAAAACCATATTGTGACTCCGCATTGGTTTATTACAAATATCTGATCCGTTTGATACTTTTGATTTTCTCTTTAGTTAATTTTTTAGAATTGGCAACCAAAGCGGCCTAACCTCGACTGATGGTTGACTGATTGGTTGGTCTGCCAATTTAATGTACGTTGCCTCAATTAATTTCCTTTTGAAGAAATGTGGTTCCCGTTGTATTATGTTGTTATTATTGTACATTTTGAAATTTGATTCGAAATATGGAAGACCTGTGTTCTATGGTTTAGGAATGAACCAATAAAAGCGGCACGCCTCGAATGCCGTGGGATTCTAATTTGTCAAGCAGTGTTTTATGGTCAACACATTCAAATGCTTTAGAAAGGTCAATAAATACACATAATGTGTGATTATGATCTTCAATTCCCTCTAAAACCATATCGACAAGATTAACTATAGCGTCAGTTGTCGACTTCTCTTTCTGAAACCAAACTGGTCGTCTGAAAGCTGGTTGTGCTTGTTAAAAAAATTTAGCATTCTTGACAAAAAGAGTTTTCCGAATATTTTGCTCAATACAGGCTAAATAGAGACAGGCTGATAGCTGTTTACTGAATTGGGGTTATCTTACTTATAAATTGAATGCAATTTTGCCTCTTTTAGGTGAGAGGGAAAGACTCCTGTTTGAAAAGATAGATTAACCAATTTGGTCAATAGCTTCATTAAATGCTTTGAGCTTTTTGTTATGAGCCACATTGACATCAAATTAATGTCATTAGACTTCTTTTGGAAGCTGTTGAATTATTTGATTAATCTCTTTCTCAAATACAGGAGCCAGCGCCAATGGGGTTGCTGGGCTCTGTCTACGCCTGGGGTTTCCTTGTGGAAGTGATAAACGAGGATCTCGCCCACTTGCAACAGATGCAAAAATCTATTAAACTCGCTAGCGACCTCTGAGGCATCACTCATAAGTCTATTACCTATTTGGACTTTTATTTGATTTTTTCGCGACTTTTGTTATTTATAATGTTCCAGACAGTTTTTTGGAAGAAAGAATTAATTTATAAACATCATCTTAAATTTTTCTCTTGAAACAAGGGTGCCTTTGTATATGTTCTGTACCAAATTTAACTGTTTGAGTAGGACAGTTGTATTTTAATATACAATATAATATAATGTATTGAAATATACATTTAAATATTCATTAAAATTATAAACTGCTGTTCTACTGGTTGTATCGAATTTAGAAAATCCCATTTTTCTTTGGAAAGGGAGACGTTGAGGAGAGCAATATTTTCTGGCCTTGTGTTTCTTGTTTTTGGAATTTTCGGTTCTTTTTGAATAGTTTACCTCTGATAATAGCCTCTTGGCCATAGTGGTCAGAGATTGTTGTATTAACCAAAGACACCGCGACATCAGATATATTAGTAATAATGTTGTCAATAGTCGAGTGTGTGTTAGCATTTACTCTCGTTGGAGATTTCACCAACAGTTCAAGATCAAATGACTATAGCAAATCGACTAAACGATTGGTAGGTGGGTGATTATTGTTTAGTGCATAACATTAAAATCACTCATTAGAATGTAATTTTTTTTTGTTTACCCACTTCCGTTAGTAAAGCTTCCAAATTAGAAAAGAAAACGTCTTAGAGACCTGTATATTCCTACGACGACTAATTTTGCATTGTTTGTTTTTATTATTATTAATTAATATTTTTGTTTTAATTTTCTTCTTGTTCATCGTCTTCTTCTTCTTCTTCTTCCTGTGGCTGTTCAATATAGCATTCATAATCATCATTCTCGTTTGCTAAAGTATCAGAATAGAAAGATTCAAGAATATCAGGTGCATATTCACTTTCTTCACTGAAATCATCTGAAGTTGATGAAGCGTTGAGGCATGATTGTCCATTTACACTGCCCACAAAATTAAAGTGCCCACTGATGGTGCGTTTATACTTTTCTTTTTTTTCAATCACCTTTTATAATGGGATATTTCTCTGAATTTCAAAAATGTATATATGGTATTTGGAAAGAATTAACTGGTTTATGTTAAACGTTTAAAAATGCTACAATTTAACTAACTAAAGTCAAAATTACGTAGGTCATTAATCGTAATAACTGTTAATTACTATTGAAGGAAGATGTGTTGTAATAAATATCTCTAAGAGTTGCTCTAAAACAGTTATAAACAAAGGTATAGCTTTATATGTTAAATCTCTTGAATTATTTTTGTTGAGAAACAATATGATTCATTAAACACTTGAAATTTTGAAAGGGAAAATAAAAGTCTCATTGATATATTTAGTATAGTTGTGAAATCAAACCAAATAAAATTTTAGAAGGGCTCGCCGGCTTCTGTTATGAAATGAAATCAACTGCCAAGGGACGTTTCATCCTTCATTTACGAACATATTTTGTCATCCTCTAAATAGTTAAAAACGCCAAAAAAGTCTAAGTTATTAGTAGCTATATCAAAAATATATTGGTAAATTACACAAGTATGTAACATATTCTTTTTATTATATGATCAGAACATAATACATTACATACACCGCACTGATTGTGTGTATTGATAATGAATTCTTGTCAATCACCAATGTCTTTAAGTCTAGTGTGATGATCAGTATACGAAATCTAATGCAATGTTCTGTAACTAAATCAAAAATCGTTATCTCTAAAAAGTACTATTGGATTGTATTCAATCATAGGATTAAATACAAGTCGTCAAATACTCTATTAAATAATTATTCTATAAAATAGTTTTCGCTAAGAATGATCCTTGCAGCAGAAAATTGAAAGAAATAATAAATCTAAATAAGGAATAAGCTATTTAGCGAAGGAATAAATGAAAATATAAAGATAAAAAACCATCTAATTCACACTCAAAACATAAAAGTAGTTGGCTTTATTATTAAATTGGTACGAAAGATTTTGGGTTTTAGATTATATAAATTTGATATCTTGAGTCTTTATGATTACTTCTTTGAATAGAGAAATATTCCATAAATGACGAGTATTCTATCCCTTCATGTTAATATAAGTAATTTTAAGTAGGAGATGAAGGGTATTTTTAAAGTAAACTCAAAAGTAGGATGTGGTCAGTGTTGTAACAAAAAAACACTTATCCAGAGTGGAGTACTGTGTGGTATATTGCTACCTCATATAAGCTGTGGATAGCCACATCATAGTGGTCGTTCTCATCATCATCCATGGTCTTCACCGGTGGTGTACAGATAATGTACACCCCAGATTGCTATAAACAAAGATCACTATAACAAGATACGCGTTATATTATATTATATATATATATATAAATCTTTAATAAGAAATCTTCTAATGTTTAAATTTAAACAGTTTCTATATTTCGGCTTAAGCCCTCTTCAGGAAATTACAAAAATATAAATAGGGCTATAAGAACAAAGTAAACATAAAACATCTACACAGAAAATTAAAAATTAAGAACGAATTATGTAGAATGGTAAACATATGATTTAATTTTATAAATTCACTTTTTTGTCTAAATCAACTTAAATTTATTTCATTTGGGAATTCAGATTTAGTGACGAAGTTGATGGGCTTGTTCCAAGTTTCTAAGACCGTTTGTACTTACATTTTCTGATATTTTTCTGATTGGTTTCACTGAATATGTTTCTTCAAAATTTAAATTATGTATTAAGCCATGTGCCACTACAGGTTGCTCTGTATTTTTATGTTTATATGCATATCTGTGCCCTGCCATCTTTGGTTCTAAGAGAATTTATCGTTGAGCCAATATAATCTTTAGGGCATAACTTGCTCTGAATTTGTTAAACAATTTTTTTGACGTGACAAACGTCTTAAATTAGGTTGCGGCTCGGAGTCACTCATGAAAAAGTGTAACGCCTGGTAAACGTTACGATGCCCGTCCAGTGGGTCCGCCGCACGGGATCCGCACGGGATTAAAGCAGATAACTGTGGGTCCGCCGCACGGGATAAAGCAGATAACTATGTTTATTCGTGAAAAGTGGAGTGCTTAGATTCGTCATTTACAACAACTACAACAATAAAGGTAAATAATTGTACACTGATATTTCATTTATCGCAAACTATGATTGATTGATTAATTGTTAGATTGACACAAAAGTTGAGAAACTGAGTTTATAGGTTATGTCATACTATTGACAAATGTTGATAGTGTTAAGTAAATTATTAGTTTAAATCACTCTGCAATCAATCGTAATTCAGTCGATTGAGAAGAAACAGCGCGTATTGCTAGTCAAACATTTAAAATAACAAATTATAACCTCTAACCTGTCATAACAGTGCGACCAAACAAACGAACTAAAAACCGACCAATCACCACGCGCGGAGTTAGAATTTAACTGTGTTTAGCAAGAATTTCAAATTCCAATTTTAGTAAATGTTTTATTCAACTTTACCATTTACAATAACAAATTTTAATTAATTTCAAATTATGTACAATGTTTTAGTAAACAAAAAATATATTTCTATAGTTAAAATTTGTGCAATTCTTATTTTCATTCAATTCCTTGTTCCTATTGTGCAATTTAATAATATTCATATCAATAAATATTCCACCGAGAAAAAGACGGTTGTCACGTAAAATCTTCGCCCGTAAAAACCGACTTTACAGGCAACCATAATTTTTTTCAGACATTTCTTTGATTATTAAATTTGTGAAGATACAAGTTTGTTAAAAAAAATTTCATTACCGCCTCCCTTAGAGACCTGTCTGCAGTATGCGTTTGCCAATTTATAATTTTGAATTTTACACAGATCAATATTTTCGCTGTTGAAGCCGTTCTCGGTTACAAATAGAATATCTGTTTTCAATTCTTCAGCCATAATTTGAAGTTCTTCCAATTTGTTAGTTACTAATTGGGCATTTTGATGAAGCAGTCGTAGTGAATCATCATTTTATATTTTTTGTTTGCACCGATTTGAGTTGGCTAACTTAGCCGTTTGCCGAAAATTGGGCTTACTAAAATAGACGAAATGTGCTGCAGTCTTCCGAAATGTCGGTGCTGAGAGGTGACAGCAGCTAGCTCCTGGTTAATGGTGAGAGAGGAGGTGACTGTTGGAATCGCCAGGTCTGGTTTACTTGCAGTCCCGAGAGGTCTCTCCGACCAGCAGCCGCTTGCCCCTCATTGTGAGATGTTGACCGTGCCTCGTGAGGAACTTTCGGCCAATCCCCCCCCCCAAGTTTAGCTCTCTGGCATTATATCTGGGAGCCAGTTCCTCGATGTAAGCATTCACGAGGGCGGTCTCATCGTGGACAGAAAGGACTGGGTCCAGATCATAACGGTGCGGCAGGGTGGCAATAATAAACTCGGCATCGGCTTGTCGGGCTGCAATGAATCCTTCTAGATGTCGGTACATATTTCTCTGCACACCGACTGCTAAATCATTTGTGCAATCAGCAACTCACATCGAAATCCAGGTCCAGGGGATGACTGGTTCAGCTTGATAATATCCAGCAGTTGGGCTCCAGACATGCACACGACGCCAATCGAGGTCGCAGAGTCGGTCAACTCCCGCACAAGTCCCGTGATATGCCAAGTGTGGCTGACGCCATTGATAATATTATTGTTTTACTGTGGGAAATGGATGTCTTAAAGGTATGTATATTTTTTTAATTTTATGTCTTCTTTCACTTCTTTTTGTAGCTATTATTTTAGGAACATTTTTTTTCTGTAGATTTGTGGGTGGGTAGACTATTAATTGTATTGCAAGTTTGTAACTAATTTTTGATGCACTGGTTTTCAGCTTCTAGTACTTCTATCGTGGTTTTAAATTTACTTAGAAGCTCAGTGCTGTCTGCACACCTGCACACCTCAGTAGAAGCAGGTTTTTGTGATAGATCACACTGTACACAAAAGTCTACCGCGGGAGGTACGGAATCCACCGGAGCGGGAGCTCGCACTGTACCCCGCATTCCACTGTCGCGGAAGCGCGGGCTATCTGGTTGACGCGAGGCGAGTTGTTCATCGTGAAGATCTCGTGGGTGAACTTGAGCAAACGAGTGTCGAATTCGATTCTATTGTTCAAAAATCCTTGATACTCGTTTTTGAGGCGCTCTATCTCTTTTTTAAGTTGTAATACCTCCTGTACCAGGTTGTTGGGTGTTTGGGGTGAATCAGATGGAAGCCCCCCACTCGGTGTGACGGACAGCACGGATACCTGGCCAGGGGTGGAATAGGCAGACCCTGTGCAAGGTGTACACTGTGTGTCGAGTGCAGGTGGAGTGTGTGGAGGCGGATGCGGTCGGTGAGCCAGACCTTGGAGTGTCGGGTCCTGGCGGCGCGGTCGACGAAGTGGTCGCTACAGCGAGTGTTACGAAGAGGTGACGAGAGATAACGCACCGTAACAGGGTGTTCGCCGCTGTTTGCTATTACAAACAGTCACTCTTGTAATATTTGCGTCGGTTTTAATTGATGCGCCACAACTTTTTCCAACGCTGCGCCAAGATATCTCTCCACTTTTTAAAGTCCTATGCTTCTTGTATTTTACATTATTAAAGAACATACATGGTTTACCGGTCTTTGTTTTTCAATTTAAAAAATCTTATTAAAATCTATTTATAGAGATAAATATAATAAATAAAATAAGATTTTACCAAATACAGTAACAGGAAATAGAATATAAATAACAAAATACAAGACACTGATAATGATTAAATTCATTAATAAATTAATCTTAAAACAATATCAGAATTTAAAAAGTGGTTTTTAAATAACAATAATTTATTTTAAAAGTGTTCTCTGTTAAATCTCTATACTTCAGTACGGCAAAAAGATACAGCATATGTTAGGACTTAATCCCGGGTAAGTCAACTTGGAGGGCTGTCGCTCTTCCGCTACAGCTACTTGAAAACAACGATACACTACTTGTTCATAAAGCGCGGCGTTCCGTAGGTACGTCAATAACCTGTTGTACCTAAATGCAGGCATAACCTTGTTAGTTTGGTTATTACTTTTGTATATTTTGCTTACAAAGATGTCGATCGTCCCAATTCAATTTAAAAGCAAAAGTAATAAACAAAGGGTATTCTATAAATTAAAACTGAAAATTAAAACGTTACAGTACAAGTTGGAATTGACAATTAATTTTTGAAATTATGAGTTTATCGCATTAAAAAAGAAAACTAAAATTCATTTTTATTTTCAAATATTGATCAGTTACAATATTAATGAAACGGTAAACGTCATACAATGCTTTAAGCAGATTTTCAACAAAATTATATAAAAGTCTTTGTATAATTTTGAAAATGTTTATGGATCCTTTCTCTTTTTTGGATATACCATCAACCAAACAATACTTTGACATTGACAGTACAATTCAAAACCAATCTTTCCGATTATATCTCTACTATCTTCCGTATTTTTAGAAGAACAAAGAAGTCATTCGAGTAAATGTGAGGGAGAGGCAACAACAAAACTGTCAACACTGAACAGCAATTCCCTTGTCAGAATTGCACAGCTCACACAATAGCCAGGCTATTGTGCATATCAACTGGATAGGCCGACCCATTCTGTCCATAGATTGCATCCCATAGATGTACAATATGTAACCAGCCTTTGTCAGTTTTCCAAATGAGATGGGCCCACAGCAAATATCATCCTGTTTCAATTTTACTTGAAAGATTAAAATTCTGGAATTGGTGGAATGTCTGATTCTTATATGAAAACCGATATTGAAGAAGTGCTGTAAGATTGATAAGTGTACCATACAGTTTAATATAACTATGTTTAGTTCGATTTGCTTCCTTCCTGAACCATTTTCAATTTGCAACGATTCTAAGCCGATGATCCCAAAACTAATACTACGTTTCAAATAAATGGTTTTATGAATTTATGGGCCATTTGTTTAGGAGATGGTGTAATTATTCCGTACACAACTGTAAAAGTTAGTTCGATTACATATTTTTGAAATCATGCAACCATTGAGAATATTTAATATAGGAAAAGCCAGCAGGTGTAAAATGTATTTGGACTTGGCTGTGGAGAGCAAATTTAAATTAATACATGTTAAAACACAACTGTTAAATGAAAATTTCTCTGCTCTATGATGCCGAAATGTATCAAGAATTTACCCGAGCTGTACATAATTTCCAAATAAAAGGTATATCATCTCTTAACATTACAGTGGATATAAAAATTCATACATCCTAGAAATTCCTAGGCAAAAATATACCTTATACAATTTTAAAACTATAAACATGGGAATAAATTGTATTATTAAGAATCTATTTGTAATAACAAATAAGTTTTAAATCAATTGTTGTTCCAGGAAACTAGTTTTGTTAAGACTCGTTTCCAATATAAAATATTTATTAATACAAGTTAGAGGTACGCCAAACCAAGTGTCGTAACAGGCTCGTTGGATGGAACATTTCATATTTACACCTCGTTTCATTTTTCGAAATGCCCTGCGAACAGAAACTAATCATAATACCATAAAACCAGATGATCTGATGGTATAATTATCTGCGGACAGATGAACAATCATACGATAAAGAAATTGGCACGTATAACACATCAGGTAAATCATTTTTGAAGAAGTATCAGACGAAATTAAAATTCTATATATAAACTTATTTTAACACATATTGCGTCCAGATTTTTCTTCATAAAATAAGGCATCATATCTTTGTTTAATTATTTTTTGTATAAACTATATAATAATATAGTTCCTGTCTGCAGGCTATTTAGTTCCTTGTAACTTGGTCTTCGCGCCAAGTTAACTATAACATTATACTGTATACGATAGTTAGGCAACATGTCGCAGATTTGACTCTCTTATGGTGTATTTAGATTATTTAAAAATGTAAGCATTCTTTTATTTTCTCATTAACATCATAGTTACCTATAAGATCAATTTAAAAATATTCGTTAACGTTCAGCTGAATCCTATGGACTTTTAACATTGAACTCAGCGATCCTCATCTAGTAGATCCTCATCGAAGATTTCATGCACAATTTAAAGTTTGTACGTCAGTTTGTTTTCGAGATATTTTGTGGACATACAAACAGACAGAAGTGGGTGTTGACCGCTCCACGAGTGATACGCTTTGCTAAAGCTCGGCTAATAAAACGCTAGAACCAAAGTTTCTGTATGAATTTATACGGAGAATTATTTAAATTTATTTCTATACTGAAGTAATAAGTAGCCAAAGTCTGGAAGGAGGATAGGAGGTGACACGATGTACAAACTGACTTGTTGAGTTGAATACCTAATAAGTTGCAGTTCTCACAGCCATAAATAGTAAATTAATAATTTTTTACTATCAAGCATTTCTCAGATACATCTGTTTTGTAGTACAACTCTAGTTATTAGCCTGAAATATTACTAACAATAACTAATAAAAATCTTAATTATAATCAAAATTATGAAAGCTGAAATTTAAAATCTTAAAAATGTAATAATTTCTGATCATCAGGTGAGACAAGAATTTTAAATGTAGTACCTTTAACAACTATATACTACAGAGAAGGTCTTTGTTAAATTATTGTGCAAAATAGGAAAACCTTTTCCTAATTATTTCCATCTTAAACTAGGAAAATGAAGCTGATTGTTCTCGAAGAACAACCTGTCTCCTGAGTATCAGTTTATCAGCCAGATACTGTGGACCTTCCAGGTTCAACACACGGTTAAACAAGCAGCAGGTCTGCACCCCACAAACGGCTTCCATTGGCATCGAATTGGCAGTATCTCGATAGGATGATAGATGCTCTTCCATTCATATATTGTAGATAAAGCGCACTCTAATTCATCTTGCCAGACACTGTTACCGTATGAATGAAAGCAATAATAAAACTATTTTTAAATCAATTCTGCAGAAAAAGGCTGATAAAGCCGAATAAGTATGTAGTGTATTAAATATTCCAAGGTATTCTGTATTTTGGGTATATTTTTATATCTTATAAAGTGCCTGCATCCAAAGATACATACGTGTAACTAAATTCAGATCGTTTCGTAGTTTATTTATTTGGCTTGGAACATCCCGAAAAACATCTTATATGAAATTTGGTTTAGTACAATGCCTAAATATTTTGTCTTAAATTCTGTGCTTATTTTAATATAAACTACTTGTACTTGTTATTATCAAGTAGAATAGTTATGTAGTATTATTTCTGCTTGGATTGTGTTTTGTATACATAAATCTGATTTTCATATGTGTCAGTACATTAATATTTTCTTAGTTAATAAAACATTATTGAACACTTAGGGGGTTTTTAAAGCATAATTTGTTTCAGCATTTTATATGTAAATTGTTCTGAACTATAATTTCAGATTCAGAAAGGTTAACAAATTACTGAAATTTACCCGCCGAAAACTACTGTTATTACAACTATGATGATAGCGAATATCTATAATCCTTAAAGAATATTACTGTTGTGAAAATAATAATTAGAATAGAGTATTATCTATAAATTCCTTTTATTTATTATTTCTGACACCTGAACGTAACAACAATTTTATAACTTAGAAGTTAAACTTTTAATAACTTTAGTTAAATTTGCTTTATACTAGTATTGAAGCTCCAGAAATCAATTACAATTTCATGATTAAATTTTCTTCAATACTGAATTGTTCCCCATACAGTTTCACTAATTACCATCAAAATTTAAAAAAATAGATTAAATATGTTTGCTATTTATTACATTATCATTATAAGCTTGCTTTTCGTATTATTTGATTAAGTATTTTTTTCAAGAACTTTATTCTCATCAATAGTTGGAATTTCTAAGCACTATTACTATTCTAAGAGTTTGAATTTCCAAAATTTCACCTGATTAATTAAATTAAATTCTTCAGTTATTGCTTCCTGTTCAATGCGAAGAAAGACAGATTTTTTTTTAACTTTAATATTAGATTTAGACGTTTTAACAAATAACTGAGTTTGTATACCATGAAGGTTCGCATAAATCACTCAAAAAACTTTAAAATATGTTATGAGACAGAATCTTTGATTTTCGGAGGATCTCTTTTCGTTGAAAAATGGCATTTATGTTATTTAATTTTTAATTATTAAACTGTACATATTAAATATGATCTTAAGAACGCAGTATTAATAGATACAATCAGTTTTTAATAGTAGTTCATACTTGGGATTAAAAAGTAAAATAGCCCAACAGGAGCTTTAGTTAACATAATGCAAATGGAAGATGTAGATACTATTGATATAAATTATTGGCATGATCTACATCTTTTAGGAGAAAAATAGTGTTTTGAATAAATTTAGTGACAAAATTTATACCATGGAGAACACTTCATTTTGAATTTATAAATGAAAATATTTTATTTGTTGACGCTATATGGCGTATAAACGCTTAAAATTTATTAAATTAGGGAATTCACTCATTATCTTTTTCATATCTTAAATTATATCACGTCAAAAGATCTTGTAATATTGCAATAGGTAGGCCTATTGAGCCGGTTCTATACCTATATCTCCCCGGCTCATGTGTGTTTTATATAGTGTGTGTGTGGTTTATTGGCTGCAGAGGCGACTGACCATTTGAAGGCGTTTGGCCTTTCCGGCAGAGTGGAAGAGACTCCGAGCCGTGCTGTACTAGTTGGAAGTAGCTCCATTTAATATTTATTTAATTAAGTGTTTTGGAAGTTTTGCTGAGCATTTCTCCTTCTAACATGTGCGGCTAAGTCTACGGCCCCTCACTGATGAGTAAGTTTTGCTTTCTTTTAAATTTTAGTGATTATTTTCTTTTTTCATACTGTGAAGGTTAAGAGCACATGGTTTTCAAAATTGTAGTTTTGCTTTTTTAGTTTTCAGTACTTCTGGCTGTTAACAAATATTTTAAATTTGGCTTTCAAATTAATTCTCTTACACTTCGTTTAGTTTTCACCCTTTCTTTTCGGCTTAAATTAATTTTCTGTCTCTCAGTGAGGACCAGTCCTAGGCTTATGTTACAGTTCCTTTTTATTCTGCAGCCAATATTGTTTGTAATGTGTCACTTGTTATGTAGTTTTTGTAAACAAACCCAGAGAGACTGCTGAAGGTTCATTTACTAAATTTTTTAAGCCTTTCTGAGAGATGTAACGTTCTTCGGGTCTTTTAGCCCATAACTCCCCCTTATAGCCTACTTGGTTAATTTAAGGCCTTCTGCCATCAAATTTTAAATTTAGATTCCTGTTAATAGGCTGCTACTTTTGGCCATCAGTTTTTTTCCTAATCTTTAAATTTTTTTTTCACCAAGAGTAATACGCTTAATTTTTGTTCTGTGACAGAGGGGATTTTCTTACTAACTTTCTTTGGGGTTGTTGTTTTGAGTTGGGAATTTTATTTTAAGTGCAGGATGCCCTTCCCCTGCTTTTCACCAATTTTGAGCCTATTCTGTCAATAATTGCCTGTTTTAAAAATGTTTGAACCAAATTGTTACGTATGGTAGGCTACTGCGTATACCTCAAATAAATTCCTTTATAACTTATTGTTTTAGTCTTTTAAAAGGAATATCTTGTTTATTTATTGTTTTCTAATGTTACCAGCTTCTATATTAAGGTTTATTTTAATTTTTATCAGTAATTGATTGGTCTGTGATATTTGAAATTTTGGTAATTTAACTTAATTAAAATTCTTGATATATAACTTTTGGCAACTTTACTTTTATTAAATTCTATATTGTTTGGCAACTATTTATTAATTATTATTAACTTTAAAAGGGTACTAGGCTGAAACCTGGTTTCAGGGTCCAAGAGATGAGTTGATTTCCGCCTGTCATCTCTCCATCATGCGTGGTCGCAGAGAACCTTCGCTCTTGCGCTCTGCGGAAGGACGGCCACCATGATGGACATTTCATCTAGTCAACTTCTGTGATACCCTGCTCATATTTATTTATTTGTTATTGTTATTGTTGCCATTTATATAGTTTATATTTTGTTATTTAATTTTAAGTTAGTTTTAGATATTATTTAGTTATTTCTTGGATTTCATTAGGAGCCCGCCCTTAGCCGAAGGATACCGGGTGGAATTGGCATTTCTTGTTTCAAATTATGGCGTTTCTAATTTTTGTATGCAGGTGCACCTGACGAGGATTGTTTGAGATATACTTCTGCAGGCACTTTTATTTTTTTTATTATTTATAGTATATATATACATATATTTTTATATTGACAGGATAGGTGTTTTCGTAGTAAATGAACCTGAGTATGCTGACCACAGTGTTCTTTTTTTTACCTAGTTTTTTTGATCCGGCATCCCGTTCGCCACCATGGGCGCGCGCTTCCCTGATGTTTGCTGTGGGTGTGCGAGCGGCGATGTACCGGTTACAATGGTAGCAGAGCGTGGTTAGCTGCTCTCTCAGCTGTCTCTCAGTTCTGGTTTTGTTTGTTGGTGTAGGTTAGTGTTAGGTAGGGGGAGGTTAGAGTACACAACTTTTTTTTCATTAGGAGCTCGCCCTAGCACAGGATACCGGGTGGAATTGGTTTAGTGTCTTGCTTCCTGCAGACTTACCCTTTGCAGGGAGCAAGGGACTCTAAATTGCTTAACCGCTAAATTTATCTAACTGTACTCTACTTCTCCCCTATCAATGTGTTGTTTTGTTATATTTATTGCTTCTGTGTTTGTAGGTTGTGGTTAGTGTACATTTGCAGGGTATCCTTCTATTAGGTGGCAGGTATTAAGTTCTTCACTTGGACCTCGTCAGTGTAAGCCTTTTGTGAGTTGAGTCCACTTAGGTTACTAAGTAATTTTTGCGTACGCTCTGTTGTTTATTGTTTATTTATTTGTCTTAATTGTTTGGTATGGCTTTTTCTCTGGTGCCTGAACATCTACGCAAGCCCGAGTTGGTTTTCGAGGTCCTGGCGAGAGGACAGAAGCCCGAGGGAGATGTGAGGGCATTAAGAGCTCAATTACGGGCTTGTATAGCGTTGGACCGCAGCTGGAATGCAGAGTTCCAAATTAACACAGAATTTGAGTTTTGTAAAACCCGAATGGAGGAATTGGAAGACGATATTAATTTTGAGTCACTTCCCATGTCCGGGTCAGCAAAGGCTAGATTGGCATCTCAGCTTTTACATTGGCGTGACAGAATAGTTTTACTTATGTCGGCTCCTAGTTTAGACTCTGATATTAAAAGTTGGGCTTTGTCGGCCAGTAATAAATTAAAACAAGCCTTAGATGGTTTGAGTGAGGTGCGCTCGGTGAAAGAGAAGGGGGTACTATTTACCGCTGTCACTCCTACGGAGGTTCCCACTACCATCACCTTTGCTAACCGTCCACCGGCTCTTTCTTTCGAGCCTCCCAGAGTTACTATGTCTCCGATGGGTAGTGGCCCTTCTGAAGCGGCTGGTGAGGCATCATCTATAGTTGTGCCTTCCTTTTCTAGCTTTGGCAAATTGCCCCATCCTTTGGGGAGTGTTTTACAACACTTCCCCAGAGTTGATGGGCTTGACACTAATTTGCTTATCCATTTCCTTCTGGAAGTTTTTAAGTTGAGAGAATTTCCTGGTATGACAGATGCTATGCTTATGCAGATTTTAGCGCAGTTTTCCTTGAGGCCGCTTTTTGATCGCCTTCTAGACTGCCTTAAGAGAGGTGCCACATTTGACCAGTTCCATGCCGAGATCTTGGAGTTCTTTGTACCTGCTCGGGTTAGGGAGCGCTTGCGGGTGGAACGCGTTTACCGTCCTCAGGCACCAGACGAGACGTTGAGCCATTTTGTCGGGGAGATACGGGATGTAGCCCGGGTGTTGCGCTTGAGCTTGAGCGAAACAGAGTTGGTGAGCCTTATTTTGGAGGGCATTAAACCTGAAGAACGCTCCCGTTTGATTTTTTGTAGCCGTCCCGCATCTTTTGCGGATTTGGACCGCCTCTCCATCATCTCTAGAGGGGTTCAGGATGCGGATGATCAAAGGGAGGCCATGTCGAGGCCTCTTCCTCAATTGCCTCCGGGGCCGGTCCATGCTCCGGTGCGGTCTGAGCCAGCAGCTGCTCCTTCCCGTAGGCAGCCTCCTACCTGTTATGGCTGCAAGCAAGTGGGACATATTAGACCGTTTTGTCCACTTAATAAAAAAAAACTAGTAAGCTTGCGGACGAGTAAGCCCGACTCGTGCCGTAAAGGTAATTTTGAGGGCAAAAATGTACATAATTTTGATGGTAAAAGGGTAGCTGGTTTAATACAGAACAGAAAGAAAACAGAAAGAAATAGACTTGGGGACAGTTATCATCGTTGGCCGAGAGGGGAGGTTGCTGCTCTGGCCGCGCAGGGAGTAAGGGCTGCCCGCTCAACCTGCCCACAACTGGATGTGCTTGTGGGGAATGTGGTGCAGAAGGCCCTGGTTGATTCTGGGTCAGCACGCAGCCTGATTTCTTTGTCGTTTTTTGAAGATCTAAAATCCTCTGGGCTAATACGGCAGGTTGAGCCTAGTTCACTTATCTGCTGGACTGCTTCACGCACACCTTTACCTATTATCTGTAGTGCCCAGATTCACATCAAAATTAATTATTTCTCTTGGGATTGGAGCTTTTTGGTGGCTAAGGACCTGACTTTTCCTTTCATCTTGGGAGCAGATTTTATCGGAAAAACTGGCATGATTTTGGATTTGGCCTCCAGTCATGTTTTCTTTGCTTTCGCCAAGCGGGTGCTCGTTCCCTTTTCTGATGTCGAGTCTCGTGGGACTGCTGCCTTAGAGATGGAAGATAAGAGCTTGACTCCTCCTGACCAACTAGGACATCTCATGCCGAAAGAGGCTGGGGACATAAGGCAGATTTGTTCCAGTTTTCCTGAAGTCCTCACTGACAAACTGGGCACGACCAATCTCTTGGAATACGAGATTCGTCTTACAGACACCCGTCCTGTACGTTCCCATCCATATAAGCTTGCTCCGCCCAAGATGGAAATTCTGAGAAATATGATCGATGATTTACTTAAGAGTGGGGTAATCGAGCCGTCTTGCTCAAATTTTTCCAGTCCAGCGTTTCTAGTGCCGAAACCTAATGGGAAGTCCAGATTGGTCCTGGATTATCGAAAGCTCAATGCTCAGATAGAAATTGACTCCGTGCCTCTCCCCGATTTGCATTCTGCTTTCGACTGGTTTGGTAAGGCCAAGTATTTCTCCATTTTTGATCTTAACCAGGCATACCATCAGATTCCACTAAAACACGAGTCTCGACCTCTCACTGCTTTTTGTGTGCCTTGGAATTTGTACCAGTTCACCCGAGTGCCTATGGGCTTGGCTGTGGGGGCCCAAACACTCACCAGACTCCTGGATTCTATCTTTCATGATGTCAAATTTAAGTTCGTGTTCAACTATCTGGATGACCTGCTTGTGTACAGTGAGAGTTATGAGGAGCACTTGACTCATCTAGAGGAAGTTCTAACTAGGCTGCGTGAGTCTGGCCTTACCGTCAATCCTGAAAAGGTGAGTTTTGCTCAGCCTGAAATATCGTTTCTGGGTCATCTTGTCTCTTCTCGAGGTGTTTGTATTGATCCAGAGAGAACCCAGGCAATCAGGGAGTTTCCTCCTCCTAAGGATGCCAAGGGGATTGCCCGTTTTGTGGGAATGATAAATTTTTATCGTCGTTTCATCCCCAATGTTGCTGAAGTGGCGGCCCCTCTGAACTCTCTTAGGAAAAAGGGTGCCAAGTTTGAGTGGGGTGAAGCGCAACAGACTGCTTTTGAGCAGCTGAAAGAGGCAGTGATGCAGCCTCCAGTCTTGGCTATGCCTGATTTCAGTCGTAAGTTCGTCTTGCAAACTGATGCTTCCTCCTTAGCCGTTGCTGCTGTTTTATCGCAAGAAGTAGATGGTATCCGGCAGCCCATAGCTTATGCTTCACGCACGTTAACCCCTTGTGAGAAGAAGAGTTGTTCTGTTTATGAGCTGGAATGTTTGGCTGTCGTGTTTGGGATTAACAAGTTCAGGCGTTACCTAGAACATAAAGAATTTTTGTTGGAAACCGACAACCAGGCACTTTCTTGGCTCCTTGCCCACCCCCGTCAGCTCGGGAAGATTGGTCGCTGGGTAGTCCAAATTTCTGCCCTTAAGTTCACAGTGCAGCACGTGCGAGGCACCCAAAATATCATAGCGGACACTCTGTCACGCATGTATCACTTACCCAACGACCACCAGGATTTATCAGAGCCGCCATGTTGTGGCGTGCTCCTAGACTTTCCTCTGGCATTTTCGGACATTGTTCCACACCAACTTAAGGATCCCGAGCTGACTGCTATCATCAATGAGCTTAAAAACGGAGGTGCCCACCCTCCTTATTTTCTGTACCGAGGTGCTCTATGCTGCCGTGACAAGCAGCGGAGAAAACCTAAGTTAGTGCTGCCAAGCTTTCTTGTACCGATGGTCTTTCAGTATTTTCATTCTTCTCCTGTGGGTGGACATCTAGGAATTCATAAGACCATCGCGAAGATTAGGGATCAGTTCATCTGGAAAGGTATGGACCGGGATATTGCCGCTCGAGTACGTTCTTGTGAACTGTGCTCGCTAAGCAAACCCGCTCAAAATACCAAGTTGGGTCTTTTGTCATCTGAGGTGGCGGAAAAACCTTTGGAGAAGGTTTTCATTGACTATGTTGGGCCTCTCCCGCGTAGCAAGTCCGGAAATAAGTTCCTACTTGTTTGTGTGGATGCCTTCTCCAAGTTTGTTTGGTTGTTCCCATTGCGGAGTGCTACCGCGCAGCTCACGGTGCAAGCACTTCGTAACCATTTCTTTCAACACTTTGGAATCCCCGCCACCTTAGTTTCCGATAATGGTTCACAGTTTGTCTCCAATATCTTTAAAAGAATGTGCTTTGGGCACGGAATCCGCCATGTGACTACTTCCCCTTTCTATCCTCAGCCTTCTCACGCCGAACGGTTTAATCGCAATCTTCGATCTGCTCTCATTGCCTTTCATGCGGAAAATCAGACCACCTGGGATCAACAACTACCTTGGATCCAATTTGCCTTTAATACGGCCCAGCATGAAAGTCACAAGGCGGTACCTTTCGAGTTATTATTTGGCTTTCCGCCAAACAACCCTTTGGCAAACCTTTGGAAAATTAGCGATCTTCTGCCACCTCCTGGTACTCCCGATGTGAAAGCCACTTGGGAGGCAGCCAGGCGGAATCTCATTCGGGCTAGGGAGTTAGTAAGGAGGAAGTACAACCGAGGTCGTATTGCCAATCCCTTCCAGGTGGGGGATCTAGTTTACTGCAAGGCTCACCCAGTCAGTTCGGCTGTGGATAAAAGAGCTGCTAAACTTTGCTACAGGTGGACTGGTCCCCACCGCATCTTGAAGTTTCTGACTCCGGTGACTGCCCGACTGGGAGATCCTCAGTCCGGGAAGATTTTCAGGAAGGCGCACATATCCCATCTGAAGCCTTGCCGGAGTCATCCGTGATTTCTCCTTAGTCTGTGCGGGAGGGTTTTAGGTCCAGAGGCCTGATCACCTCTGCTCCTTCTTCCTGATCAAGGTTCCTGTGTTCTTCTTTGTACCCACGCTACTCTTGGAGGGTTTTCTTGCCTCCAACTGGATTTTCTTGGTTTTCCCTTCTGCAGACTTAAGGGTTTCCGGTTTATTTTTCTTCAACCATTGGGGGGAGAGGCATTTCGTTTGGTTCTTCATTTTGAAGAAATTAACAGAGGGGAGTTCCTCCTTTTGGGGGGGGAGTCTGAGCCGGTTCTATACCTATATCTCCCCGGCTCATGTGTGTTTTATATAGTGTGTGTGTGGTTTATTGGCTGCAGAGGCGACTGACCATTTGAAGGCGTTTGGCCTTTCCGGCAGAGTGGAAGAGACTCCGAGCCGTGCTGTACTAGTTGGAAGTAGCTCCATTTAATATTTATTTAATTAAGTGTTTTGGAAGTTTTGCTGAGCATTTCTCCTTCTAACATGTGCGGCTAAGTCTACGGCCCCTCACTGATGAGTAAGTTTTGCTTTCTTTTAAATTTTAGTGATTATTTTCTTTTTTCATACTGTGAAGGTTAAGAGCACATGGTTTTCAAAATTGTAGTTTTGCTTTTTTAGTTTTCAGTACTTCTGGCTGTTAACAAATATTTTAAATTTGGCTTTCAAATTAATTCTCTTACACTTCGTTTAGTTTTCACCCTTTCTTTTCGGCTTAAATTAATTTTCTGTCTCTCAGTGAGGACCAGTCCTAGGCTTATGTTACAGTTCCTTTTTATTCTGCAGCCAATATTGTTTGTAATGTGTCACTTGTTATGTAGTTTTTGTAAACAAACCCAGAGAGACTGCTGAAGGTTCATTTACTAAATTTTTTAAGCCTTTCTGAGAGATGTAACGTTCTTCGGGTCTTTTAGCCCATAACTCCCCCTTATAGCCTACTTGGTTAATTTAAGGCCTTCTGCCATCAAATTTTAAATTTAGATTCCTGTTAATAGGCTGCTACTTTTGGCCATCAGTTTTTTTCCTAATCTTTAAATTTTTTTTTCACCAAGAGTAATACGCTTAATTTTTGTTCTGTGACAGAGGGGATTTTCTTACTAACTTTCTTTGGGGTTGTTGTTTTGAGTTGGGAATTTTATTTTAAGTGCAGGATGCCCTTCCCCTGCTTTTCACCAATTTTGAGCCTATTCTGTCAATAATTGCCTGTTTTAAAAATGTTTGAACCAAATTGTTACGTATGGTAGGCTACTGCGTATACCTCAAATAAATTCCTTTATAACTTATTGTTTTAGTCTTTTAAAAGGAATATCTTGTTTATTTATTGTTTTCTAATGTTACCAGCTTCTATATTAAGGTTTATTTTAATTTTTATCAGTAATTGATTGGTCTGTGATATTTGAAATTTTGGTAATTTAACTTAATTAAAATTCTTGATATATAACTTTTGGCAACTTTACTTTTATTAAATTCTATATTGTTTGGCAACTATTTATTAATTATTATTAACTTTAAAAGGGTACTAGGCTGAAACCTGGTTTCAGGGTCCAAGAGATGAGTTGATTTCCGCCTGTCATCTCTCCATCATGCGTGGTCGCAGAGAACCTTCGCTCTTGCGCTCTGCGGAAGGACGGCCACCATGATGGACATTTCATCTAGTCAACTTCTGTGATACCCTGCTCATATTTATTTATTTGTTATTGTTATTGTTGCCATTTATATAGTTTATATTTTGTTATTTAATTTTAAGTTAGTTTTAGATATTATTTAGTTATTTCTTGGATTTCATTAGGAGCCCGCCCTTAGCCGAAGGATACCGGGTGGAATTGGCATTTCTTGTTTCAAATTATGGCGTTTCTAATTTTTGTATGCAGGTGCACCTGACGAGGATTGTTTGAGATATACTTCTGCAGGCACTTTTATTTTTTTTATTATTTATAGTATATATATACATATATTTTTATATTGACAGGATAGGTGTTTTCGTAGTAAATGAACCTGAGTATGCTGACCACAGTGTTCTTTTTTTTACCTAGTTTTTTTGATCCGGCATCCCGTTCGCCACCATGGGCGCGCGCTTCCCTGATGTTTGCTGTGGGTGTGCGAGCGGCGATGTACCGGTTACACTATATATAGTTATTTTAAAATACACATTTTGGACTGCCACATGTGATTGATATAAATTAACATTTTTTCATTATTTAATGTGATATAATCTTTGACTTTAAAATAAAAACAAGATAGATGCAAACTTTATGTCATAACGAGCCTGGGGATAATTCAAAATGCTTTTGTGCATACAGAATAACAAGCATGTGGCAAGAATGACTGTTACGTGACGGAAATGGAACATCAACAAGCAGTAATGTGGAAGTTGTCACTTTCATTCCAGCAGTTTTCTACCTGAAGCCATCATATTCTCTAACAAAACACCTCCACAAACAAGCAGGATGACACTTTATGTAATCACGCCAGATACAGTGTTCCGTTTATTGGTTCATCTTAACACAACTTTTTAACAGGATATGTCCTATTATCTGTTATCTATGATCATACCTCTATAGCTTAATTTTTCCATCATAGTGTATTTTAGAATATACAACAACTAAATGTTAATTTTAAATTCTGCATTGAATTGTATCACACACACACACACACACACACACACACACACACACACACACACACACACACACACACACAACCATATACATATATATATATATATATATATATATATATATATATATATATATATATATATATAAACTCTAATATTCCATTATCGTTTCATAATTGCTATGTTTTATAATAATTTTAATGTTATTGAGATTAAGTAGAAATATACAATAAAAAACTTTACCGCTATAAAAAGAAAAATAAGCAGTCATTGTATGATAACTGAATAGTCACAGTTGCGATACATGTATTATAATAACTATATTACGGATTGTGTTAATACGTTAGTTTTGAAAGGAAAAACAATGAACGCCTACCTACAGCTGTACTACGCTTAATAATTTATTTTCCATTAGTGTATACCAAACCCTAAACAGGTACACTATTTACGTGAAAAAATCAGACTGTCAAGTTATTATGAAGAGGTTTAGTTAAAGGTTTAATTAAAATGCCTGAATAAATCTAAAGCGCTACCTGCTGTTATATAATAGTGAAGGGAATCGTAGAATATTTGGCTGTATCTATTTAAAACTGATAACTGAATAATGGAGATTTATTCAAACTATTTTCATTCAAGGGGTTGGTAACTTCTAATTTAAGTACGTAAAAAGAGCAAGAAATGCATCAAGCAAAAAATCACTAACTTCAACCAATTGTCTTCTATGTGAAGCACCAATTACCAATTACTAGTAAAACCCTAATTGTGCGAAAAATACGTATAATGTTACAATAAAGAAATAAATATCTATTTATTCTTTATAATATAAAAAACTACTTCTTGTGAGACTTTTACTGAGATTAGCTTAAACCGTTCTACAAGTACTACTATATGTATAAGTAAGTATAGCACACAAATGCAATTTGAGAGATAAGGTATTTTGCAGCACCTTAGGTAATGTTTAACCTATCGGTTGTTGGAAACCAAAAACGGCTTTGAATTAATTATTCGAATTGCAAAGTAAAGAATGTTAAATCGTAATGGATAAATTTAATTAATCAGAGACTTTAGTGCCAATACCACAATGTGGACTTAGCGAGTCTACCGCAGCCCGCAGTAACAGAGACCGCAATGCCGATACGGGCATATAATCCTACCGGTTGTGCCCATTAAAGGCAAGATTATTTATTGGGTTTCCAGATTAGTTCACAATTTGTAGGGAATAGTTTCAGGAATCTATTACTAATCTGTAATTTCCAAACGGTAGATCATGACACATTTTTCTAACAGATTTCAAAGATTTTGTAGTGAGATATGGACAGATGAATATTTGGAAGTGTGACAGCACTTTTAATGGACATTGTACACTTACCATTTATCCTTGTAAGAATATCGAGAAACATAATGGAATATTAGAGTTTATATACATATACAACTTCCAAACGTGCTGCAAAATACCTTATCTCTCAAATTGCATTTGTGTGCTATATAATCATTAGCATCAGTTATCTTCTAAATTTTGAATTAAATTTGACTCAAATAAATTGATTCAATGGAGTGTCGCAACAGATTCTTGTAACGGAATAAATAGGAAGCGCTCTTTGATATTTGAACCCAGAATCAGTAAAGGTTTTCTTTGGACCAAAAGGATCGTATGTACTAAGTTTGCGTGACCTTCAAGTTTTCAAGAGCTATAACACAGACTGGAAGACGAACAGACTGCCCTTTCAGCATTTACCCCAAAATAAAGTGCTACTCCTTGGAAAAATAGAAAGATAAGTACTGATCTTGTTTTCACTGAAGTGGGCAGACGGACGATCAACGACATTACATCTACAAGGCCCAGCCGGGACATAAATAAAATAGAGCCTTAAACGTTCACCATTAGAGGGAGGTTTTTTCTTTCACTAACGTTTTTCTGTATTTTGTATTTTACACAATTCATATAATGATCCATAAAACCTTTAAATATCACCTAAAATGTATAGAAATGTGGAACAAACTGTTCTTTCTACGGAAGTAATGGATTCTTTATTGATCAGTTTACTTATACATATAGTAGTACTTGTAGTACGGTTTAAGCTAATCTCAGTAAAAGTCTCACAAGAAGTAGTTTTTTATATTATAAAGAATAAATAGATATTTATTTCTTTATTGTAACATTATACGTATTTTTCGCACAATTAGGGTTTTACTAGTAATTGGTAATTGGTGCTTCACATAGAACACAAGTGGTTGAAGTTAGTGATTTTTTGCTTGATGCATTTCTTGCTCTTTTTACGTACTTAAATTAGAAGTTACCAACCCCTTGAATGAAAATAGTTTGAATAAATCTCCATTATTCAGTTATCAGTTTTAAATAGATACAGCCAAATATTCTACGATTCCCTTCACTATTATATAACAGCAGGTAGCGCTTTAGATTTATTCAGGCATTTTAATTGAACTAAACCTTTGAACTAAACCTCTTCATAATAACTTGACAGTCTGATTTTTTCACGTAAATAGTGTACCTGTTTAGGGTTTGGTATACACTAATGGAAAATAAATTATTAAGCGTAGTACAGCTGTAGGTAGGCGTTCATTGTTTTTCCTTTCAAAACTAACGTATTAACACAATCCGTAATATAGTTATTATAATACATGTATCGCAACTGTGACTATTCAGTTATCATACAATGACTGCTTATTTTTCTTTTTATAGCGGTAACCTTTTTTATTGTATATTTCTACTTAATCTCAATAACATTAAAATTATTATAAAACATAGCAATTATGAAACGATGTGTTTCTTTTTATCTGCTTTTTTTGCTTTGTGTAGTGGTGCAAAATGCTTATGAGGTTACCTATCAATTTAGGATTCTTCCTCAGCTCGCTTGAACTGTTTAGCGCAAATAAAAAATGCGTAGCAAGATTAAGATCCTTGCACAAACCAGTGGTCTTCTAGGATAAATAGAATGGAGCTTAAAAGGGAATTCCTCTTATAAAAAAGACCTCTGAGGTGGAGAACTTAACAAACTGCTTTTAACCTTTACTCTTTCTGATTGCAAACCTTGATTTAAATTACACTACAATTTGATATCAACAGTTGCATCTGATGATATTGAGTTCACATTTATCCAAATTATGTCATAGGGTCTCGTGGTGGACATAGTTGTACGCTTTAGAGACAATGGGAAAGAAGCCTCTCCATAATCCAATTAAATTAGTTGTTGTCAACTAAATCAATTGACCAACGATGTACAGAGTTTATTTATATACAATTTATTTTGCCTTAAACCTTATTATTCTGAGTTACGAATGCGGAATATAGCAAAATAACTCGTAAATTAATAAAGGAAGAGTTTTACCTAAATCTGATAATACTGATGTTATTAAGGTTGTGAATGAGAGAGAACATACAGCACTCTTGTATTGCCCGTCTAAATTACTAAGCTCAACAACACTCGTAAAGCTATAACGTTCTATTAGCTAATAGGGCGTTATACAAGTTGTAATTGTGGTATATATTTGGGACAAATTATAACCAATGTGGACCGGTTATACACTGCTATCGGGTAAGTAAGACTAATTGCCCCAGGCTGCGCCACATCTGTTCTTGTTATAAGGGCTAGTGACCTCTTATATAACACCACTAGAGATGAGACAGCTCACAGTATAAAAGGCTGAAGTAGAGACCCCTTCAATAAATCAATTTGATATAGGAATAATGGAGTTGAATATCGATTGTATGGAAACATTAAATTCATGCCGATAATGGTTCATATACCAGAGATTCCTGGCACGAGGATCATAAGAGATTTTTAAAACTTTTTTTAAATATCAGTAATATGAACTATTGTCATCATTGGGCATAATATTAGTTATTTACTGGTGCAAAGTATAAATCATACAAGTCGCTATCACTCTAATTACAAATATAACTTATTTTAATTGCACATAACATAATTAGTATCTTCGGTTTTTATTTTGGTTTTAAGTTTCCTCCTAAATTAAAAAGTTGTTTTTCGTGTGGAATGAAACAACAGTTATTTCCATCCACACAGCCTTAATGTTGAAATGAAACCTACATGTAAGCATAATTTTGCTTATAAATCACATAATTTCATGTTAATTATTATCTATCAATATACTTTAATTTTTAAAATACAATACACTGCTAATTACTATAAATTTAGAGTAGGGTATTACGCTCATAAAGGTTATCGGAGTGTTATGTTAAATAAGTATTATTTCTTCGAATAGGTTAAGAAATCTACAAGCTAGTATTAGATTTAACTTACCATACCAATACCATTTTACTATTATCTATTATAATTACCATGAATCTAACAATAAAAATAAAAAATATGTGGCCTATCGGTTGTGACGAGCCATACACCAATTGAACTGCTGAGACTATTGGGTATTTCCACTCGATAACAATAGTACACAATATGGAAAATAATACAAGAATGAACCAAGGTTAAAAAAATATCTATCATATTAACTATGGACAGATTTTAACAATATATTATAATGTGCCCCATTGAAAAACAGATTGTTCTGGTAGAAGTAGTGTAAACGTCGATTGCTACAAATACGTTATTTCTAGGACCATTGTTGGGAGTGGAGAACAATATAACTGCCTTGAAGGTGGTACAGCTGCGTGGTATGTGTAGTATTGTAGAGTATAACCGATAGTTATAGTATCATTTGTGCATTGCTGAAGCAGATGTAAAGAGTAAGACGAAGAGTGGTAAATGGACCTAGAGTAACACTATATCTGGAAAGTAAAGCTACTCGGCGCTGTATAACAATATATGTATATTTGTCAAGTCTTTTACTTCTGAAGATATAAAAACAGATTGGTCCTCTATATTAAATGTAGTTAATATATGTATATCAATAGAAAATACAGTAAATTTGGCAGATTTAGGCTTTAAACCGTTTGATCTAATACGTCCTCTCCAGAACCAGTTGCATTGTTTGAGTGCAGAATAATAATAATAACTGCCTTGGAAGCGATATATCTGCGTGAGGTGTGTAATATCACAAGTGTAACTGTTAGTTATAGTACCATTTCTGTCCTTCAACTATGTGACCTAAAGCTATTATTGTAACAAATATTATTAAATTTAAAATTTAATCTATATAGACATTAAACTTTTCCGTAATAAATTACGTTAATCCATTAGTAATAACATATTTATCGCCATTTATTTTTAGCGTCACACTAATACCCATTTTACAATGGCCTTTAAAATGTGAATTTATAATATGTGAATATGTGTTAGGGCATTCTCATAAGGTAACTAGAATCATTCAAACCTATGATAAAAGATACGATAAAGTATTCCAAGTGTCTGATACTATTAAATTAAATGGATGTACACGCAATTGAAAATTAAAACCCTAAGGCCTAAGGTTTAACTTCCGACTTTCTATTTGAGTTACAGATATTACGCAAGTTCAAATTCTGTTTGTGACTGTTGCGCTTTTATCTGTAGCGTAAACCTTGCACTTTACGACTATCCTCTTTATTACTTTTTATAAGATTCTCGCACAGGCCAGTGGCCCATGAGTATAAATGGCTAAAGGGGGATTGGCTTCTACTTATTAAAGAGAAGAAAATATGAGGGAAGGTTAAACTTAATAAATTTTATAATATATGTTGTTCCTATCCATAACACCACTTCCAGGCAGAGATTTTTCATCAATACCTTTTTTCCAAATTTATTTACTTACTGCTAAAGTTAAAATGGTCTTAAGAACATTATTATTGTAACTACTTTTATGATAGATTTTGAATTTAAATGAGTTTAAACCTACAGAAATAACATTAGCTTGTTGCAAATACGAATAAAAACCTAAAATAATATGGGATAAGTGCCTGGTATTAAATTTCATGTTAATTACTTAAAACTGAGCTAGAATTATGTATTTATTGTGCATACGTTTTTCTTGTAAAACGGTATCATTCTCAACACTATGTACACACTCAAATATAACAGAACAGTTAACTTACCGAAAAGTGATAGCTCTTCAAATCAACTCTTGAATATTGGAAATCTCTACAGTTCGTTCCTTTCATGTTTCACGGGTTCATTTTCAATTTATAAAATTCTTAGTTCAAATATTTATGGGCACGGGAGAGGTAAACAGACTCACTTCCATTGTAAGAACTAAAACTAGCTACTAATTCGGAATAACGCTTTTGAAAAATCTGTTTATAAAATAAAAAAACAATGGGGTAGTTTTTAATATTAAAACTCTTTCAAAAGAATAGGAGTAAGACGTATAAAAATAAACCCCACTCCTTCAATGATACAAAATTCAAAGAAATCTATATATATATATATATATATATATATATATATATATATATATATATATATATATATATATATATATATAAGTTATATTGTCAGTAATAAGTTTCGTTTCTCTCGTTCAAAAAAGAAATACATGAGCATTTATTATGTATTTATCATATGCTGCAAGAGTTATTCCGCGTGTCCGGGGGATCAGATGTAATACAAGTGGATGAAATACTTTAGTATTTGACCACAATCATGAAAAATAATTAAGAATAAAATAATAAATCGAAAACAGCATGATACTTACCCCAAATACACATTAAGAAAGGTAAAATAAATAATTATGTATTATAAAGGTAATTTTTGACTCTAAAGTATCTAAAAGCTATAAGTATTTTTTTATTTAAAAAATTAAAAGTACTATCATGAACATACTGAAACTGTTAAATGTAGTACACATTCACACGTCACACACGCAATTCACACACAGTTTTCACTGTTCCTCTCTGTTACTCTGAGCCTCCATTGTTGTATCGATATCATAACAATGGCACAATACACATTGTGTCCAACAATATCCGTTCCCTGAGATATTATTAGGCTTGTATATATATATATATATATATATATATATATATATATATATATATATACAAGCCAATACAAACGAATATATATATATATATATATATATATATATATATAAAACATTGTCATACCTTACGAACGTATTTTGTTAAATAACGAATTACGTTGCCTATCTAGGTCTTTAAAGGTTGCATTGTTTTATCTGTTTGAATGCTGGTACAACCCGTACTGTATTTTACCCTATCCTTCATTGATATATAATTCCATTATCGGTGTGTGGTTAACAATTGCAATATTTTACGAGTACGAAGGCTGCATTATTATATTTAACTCTTAACATTACGAATATTAAGCGCCGTTACATACACACACTAAGAGATTCCTTTTATCTAGGGTTCAATTCTTGGAGTATCGAAAAATTAACGTTCATTTCAATGGATTAAAAACCAATGGTTTAGAAAATACCCAAATTAAATTTTTGTATCATATATTATCCTGATGTCATATATGGATACCAGGTTGGCGAGTAACCTTTAGATTTCTAATTTAACAATTTTTATATTGGATGTATTCTTTACTATATGATATCTATTGCATTTAGCATTTCTCAAAGGTTGCATTATTATATCACTCATATATAACACTGTATACCTAACGCCACAAATAAAGTATATGACAACATACTACAACGGCTATATAGAAGATAACTTTTAATATAAAATTGCTTCTGAAGCTGTAAGTTACAGTTTTGGTTAGAAATAACTTGCTTCATTTAAATTGAAGCAAACATGATGCTTATACGTTTACTTTGGGCACCTGAACTTGAGTAAATTTTAGGATATCCTTTCACAGTGTACATCCTTATGTTAAATTATTACAAGTTAAGAGGACTCCACATCACGTGTCACCATAACAGGTTTCACTAATATTGTGTACAGAATATCAAGTTTGTAGCTCATTTTATTCTGATAGTTAGACTTCTTATTAATATGAACCTAGTAAATTTCAAATGATTTTACTCATTCCCTATCCAAATTTACCTATTATGCAATTTTCTCTTCACTATCATGTCTACCCATAATCCCCATCAATATTTTTCACTTACGTTCAGAAAAATCCAACTGAGTGTAATGCGTCATGGTCAAACTCGATATTGCCTGAATAGAAACGAAGCTTCATGCTAAATTTCAAATCGATAGGACACTTCGCCACATATCGTACAAAGAGGCAAACAGAAATGAGTTTTTTATCCCCACGAAAATTCCCAGACACGTGTACTTTTAATTATGTGTGTTTTTCCGGAAATATTTATTTCGCTTTTTCATTCTTCCCTTAAGTAGTCATTAATTAGATACTTTTTTTCAAATAATATGGATTCTTTTAACGCATGGATTGTTTTTTTAGATCATAAGATGGACTATAATAATTTTCTTTTAGTTATGTGTTGTTTTCTTCATTATAGTTTGTTTCTACAACTATAATTATGAAGAGTCAAAGTTTATAAGTTATTATATGGTCAATTAATACCCTTTGTTATTAATAGGGTAGTACAGTATAAAATTTAATACCCTGTGTCCTCATTTTTTGAATAAAAGGGTGCAAAAATGTTGGTCTAATTAAAAATAATAGAAGATATTCATTATGATATGAACAACACAACATATAAACAAATAGAATGGTAAAGACATTTTATTAGAAAACAATAATTAGCTAAACAGATAATTGCATGCCTCCAATAATTGTAATGGAAATATTTTTGATCAAACTAATTCTTTATGGAAAGCATAGGAGATGAAAACTACTGCCGCCATTAATAACCAGTGGTGACTTGTTTATTTAAATCAGTAAAATCTTCCCTCTTTGCTAAACCTTTCTTGTTGAACGGCAGAATTAAGCGAATCTGTGCTCTGTTGTTTGTTAAATATTTGTCTCTCTTAACAAAATTAATCGCTTTTTAATCATTATGTTTTGCAATGTGATCCTTGAAAGAACATAAATATTTTAATTCACCAACTCTTTCATCCATCACTAAATAAAATGAAATATTTTTAATCCACTAACAGTATGAAGTCAGAATAATTAGTTATTCATAATCATTTCATCATTATTCAATTTTTTATCTGTCTTACAATAACTTTAAATGGGACTTTAACTGCGGGTAGTTTATAACACAATTCAAACTTTAATTAGTTACCACATTTGATACAGTAACATTATAGACTTCTAGTTTGTGTCATTTTCCTTTTTTATAAAGTGAGGTATGACTTGCTAAGTGTTTCCATTTAAAATATGGACTACCCCATAGAGAGAGGTCAAACATTTTCATACATCAAAAACCTCCTCACTTAGTCACTCAACTGTAATAATCACTAAATATCCTGTGCATCTCTATTCATAAGAAATTTAATAGTGGGTTGTGGGAGACTTATATGACACATGGCATAATTTAATGTACAAATTTCTAAGTTTTTACAATTTAATACTATAGATTTTGCTTTCATTGATTTTTTTTTTAAATAATTTATCATTACATATAGACAAAAAGTAAGATTCCACATTTTGATAAAACTACTAGTTTGCTTTCAGATATGAAATGATACACAGATTTTATTCATTCGATTTCTTTTAAATAACATAAAACAAGTAGCCATTATTCACTATAGTAAAATTTGTATACAGATTGAACTTTAAACTATTAATACATTTTAAATTTAAATTTCTAGATTACAAGAACTCCTAACAAAATAAATTTCAATTTCAATTATAACTGCTTAAATCATATGCACTAAAAATTGTCCAGGTGAAGCTTCTGGGGTCCCTGTCACATATAAAAAAGTCATTTTCTTTTCTCGTTATTGCAGTTCCCAAATACCTTTTTCTTGAACTGTTTCTCTTGTAAAAAGATGTGTTATCGTCTATCGATTGTAATCAGAGATCTCTAATATAGGATGAATTATTGCTTCTACATGAAACTGATGTAGAATAATTATATTCACTGATGACATATTCATTACAAGTTCCAGCCAAACAATAGACTCGTGTATCTCCCCTGACATGGTGTGGAATCTAGTATTATACACCACATCGCAAAACTTGTAGGAGCTTCCAACTCTTGTTCAACTTGGAAACATGGAACATGCTAGCTGTACTAATAAAAATACTGAAATTATTCTATTATTTTAGTTTATCCCAGTATTCATTTAAGAATAAATATTCCATCTTAATTGACTACGAGGTAGTGAAAAATTAAGTGATTAAGTGAAAAATTATGCTGAGGAGCCGAAAAAACCAATTTTTCTCTCTATGTCTGTCTATCTGTCTGTCTGTTCGACATCTTGAAAACTGACTTGTAGGCTTAAAAAAGTTTCAAGAAAAATACTATATTTCTTTATAACCCAGAAAAATTTCAATGATATTGCACGTTAATCCATATATATTGATAAATATATATGAATAAAATAGTATTGGTATATATTTTTACTAAATATAAAGAGTATAATTTATTAAAGATGTGCAGATGTAGACTTCTTTAATTTTTAGATGCACATTTACTTACAATGTTAAAGATAAAAGTGTAAATTGGTAATTAAATATGATTATTTACATATCATTAAACACAAGATAGGAGCACGCCACACTGCGTTTCGTGTAAAAGGCTTTGATGCAATTTAAGTATATATTTAATTTCATTTTTGAGATATCCTGCAGATAGATAGGCATACGATAAATCTTACAGAAAATAAAGTTTACATAGAACTGGCAGACAATAGAGAAATTGTTTCAGCATAGTAAGTGACTGGCTTCTAAGGTGCTCAGCTAAATTCCATGTTTGGACATGCACCTCCATAAAACTCATTCTTGATAAAACTAAAGATTACACAAGAAATCCTTTTCTAAATATGTTGCCACATTGCACTTTCAAAATTTTTGATTACATACAATTTCATAAGCTAAGTCAAAATCTCATATAACTATTCACTTTATTACAAATGTATTTATTCTGATATTTTCTTGTAGGCATCATGGTTTTATTACATAGTAGTAATAATAAAAGTCTAAACACTTTTAATTTTCCTCTATGCGACACACAAAGTCAACAAAATACTGTGTTATATATGGTGGGTCAGTTAGACTACATGTGTTAATACATCATACGTTGAAATTGTATATGATTATATTCAGCAATTTTTATTCTGCTATGTTCGCATAGCCATCATGGTTACGCGCAAAATAAAAGAAACCATTTGGCTAAAGCTGAACCAAATTACATAGAGTGACTTGCAACTTAGTGCCGGTTGTGTATAAATTACGTTTAATGCAAAATTAAGTAATTATGTTAGTTCGTTTTTAAGTTATCGAGCGGCCAGACAGAAAACAAAATGTTTCCAGTGATAGATATCGCTACCACCCAGCCAATTACAGATTTACTAAGAGAGTGTGAAAAAGTGTTTGAAATCCGAATATAATGTTTTTATTTTTCATTATTCCAAATTGTTATAATGTATCGATTTATTGTACTTCTTGTACTCTGCAAGACTACATAAGAGGGAACATCTCGGAACAGGTAATAAGTCCCAAACATCATCTGGACAAGTTGCACGTCTCAGGAGCCTTATTAGCAGCCCGCAGTGAAATGCGTCATTTCTCATCTCTCCAGTCGTTTGGCCGCAATCAAGCGACATTGCCTGCTCTCATATAAATCTTCTAAATTATCCCCTTTAAGAACACACGTTTCAAACATAATGTGTAGTCAGTTTATTAAATTAAACTATATACATTATACGTGTATTAATACAGACAATATAAACATAAAACAATGCTTTATTATTATACTTACTTTACGTTTGAAACCATTTTTTTCAACACGAATGATATCGTTATGATGCCTTAAACCTTATGATTAAAAACATATACAGGGTGGAAAAAAAGTATGGAAACGCTTTCACTAATTTTGTATGGCTTCACTTATACAAAAATTAAATTTTGTACATCACCACTTGTATTAAGAACCTAGTTTTTGAGACCAGTGGGGACATTTTATCTTTTCAGGGGGACGGCCCGTGAGGAGTCGGACGAAAAATCTTAAATGTAAGCATAGGCCGAGTTTGGTATCAAATTAAAGGTCTAGTAAAGAGAAACGCATTACCGCAAACCGCACTTAAAAAGGTTGACCCTATCCAGAGTACGGGGCTGTTTGAATTTCATAAGTAACGTTTGATTAATTATTATTTCTCCGCAATTTCACAGTCTCAAGTAAACTGTTCTGACTGAAAATGACACTTTATGGAACACAATTATCCAAAAGAATTAAATTAAAAATTATCTATGTATTACAAAAAATAACCATACCTTTTAAATGAGGTGCTCAAACTGCTCTCCGAACACTTGTTGGCAATGAGCTAGTCTATTATTAAAAAACCTACTGCAGTCACATTTTGAAGCATCTCGGGTGTAATTCTTCTTGCTTCTTCTAATAAACGATTTGTCAGCTCCTCAATGTGGCTGGTTTAGTTTTATACACATTATCTTTTAAGAAGCCCCACAAAAAGAAATCTAGTGGATTAAGATCCGGTGACCTAGCCGGCCACTCAACGGTACCCCTGCGACCAATCTAACGGTTAGGAAAACACTTCATCTAACAGATTGCGCACCCGCAAATAGTAATGGGGCGGTGCTCCATCTTGCTGAAACCATACTGCATTAAAATTTGCCCCAAGAAGAGCACGCACTGCTGGCAAAATGTTATTTGTCAACATATTGAAATAAATTTCGCCTGTTAGATTTCCATCTATCACAAACGGTCCTACAATGTTATTGTTTATTATTCCAGCCCACATATTCACTTTCTGAGGCCTTTGTGTGTGGCCTTCTATCATCCAGTGTGGATTATGGTCGGCCCAGTAACGGCAATTATGCCTATTTTAACTTGTCCATTAACAAAGAATGTAGCTTCATCTGAAAACAATATCGAACTTAAAAAATTTTTGAATTTCGTCACACTTTCTCATCATTATTTCGCAAATTCAGTCCTTCGATCAAAATCATCCTCTGCAAGTTCTTGGGTTAGGGTTACTTTAAAAGGGTGATTACTTGTTTTTGTGTAAAACATTCAACACTGAGGTATGGCTCATATCAAGTCAAGCAAGATCTTCTGCAGCCACTCTGGCCGAAGTGCTGGGATTTTCAACAAATGTTTGGAGTACATCCAAAGATTTTTGTTCATTTGTTGCCGATTTTAGGCCTGCCACTTCTTTCGCGATCTTTGACTGTTCTAGTTTCTTCAAATCTTTTTACTGTCTTAAACACTGTTGACTTACTAATTGGGGGGTCTATCAAGAAAAGTGTCATTAAAAAAATGCGCTGTTTCTTCATAGGGACGAACTAGATATCCATACCCACGCATCATAAGCAGCGTGATTCTCTCAAACTCACTAAGTGACATTGCTTTTAAAACTAGTAGAATTAAAATGTAAACACTTAAGTAAAAAAAATTTATAACTATCGCAGTACCTTCTAGTGAAGACTTTCAACTTTATCTTTACGTGGACGAAATTATAACGTAGACTAAAAACCAAGCTGATATTAAAAAATACAAAAACTGTGGAGTTTTGCTGTGACAGTACTGTTTTGTATTGCCTAAACAGTTTATGTTTGCCTGAGATAAAAGGGCTGGAGGGACTGGACCTTGACCTCATGTTGATAAGAAGTTACGGTGGTATTATTGAATACTCTCAGTTTCTTGAAGACAAGACAGGAAAACTATTTACTGTTATCCAACAAATGTAGAGGTAAAAAAAAATAATTTTTTGTTGGAAATTGTTTTTAAAATTTACATAAAACATACTACTGAAAGTAAAATTAGTTACTTCACAAGACAAAATTACTAAATTTCTTTGTCATGAAATTCATACGGCCCGTACTCTGGATAGGGTCAACCTTTTTAAGTGCGGTTTGCGGTAATGAGTTTTCTCTTTACTAGACCTTTAATTTGATACCAAACTCGGGCCTATGCTTACATTTAAGATTTTCGTCCGACTCCTCACGGGCCGTCCCCCCTGAAAAAGATAAAATGTCCCCACTGGTCTCAAAAACTAGGTTCTTAATACAAGTGGTGATGTACAAAATTTTAATTTGTATTAGTGAAGCCATACAAAATTAATGAAAGCGTTTTCCATACTTTTTTTCCACCCTGTATAAATGTTACATTCTTAATATCGTATGCATCATTACAGCTTGAATAATTATTGGAAAAAACCTTACACATTCATGTCCGGTAAAATAAATACACAAAACCCTTTTAACTTCTATCCGTAATTTGATTCTATAATTAAAAGACTACTTTTATTAACCTGATAAAAAATAAATTGGACTAGATAATATTGGACTTACAGGCATTTGATGTAACCTTAAACAAATCAAATTTCGAAAACACAGAATATTTCTATATTAATTACGATAGCTTATGTAACTCAAGAATACTTGAGATTCAATTCAACTCAACAATTGAGACTGTATACAAAAATAGTCAAAATTCGAATCACCATAAGTTGAATCTTTAAAAGTAAAGAACACAATTTGGTGATATTTTTACTCCTTCTATAATGCACACAATAAGCAACGATTTTCTATTTGCTTAATAGAAACACATATTATCCATAAATGAAATCTTGGTAACAGAGATAACCGATACACTCTTCTTTACAGATCTGCAGTATATGCCGGATACAAATATATAATAATTCTTACTACTATATTATATGATACGTATGATCTGCATACTTTATATCAAAAGAATACATAAAATATGAGTCGTTATAAAATACACAAAATTCAATCGAGAACATTTTATACACCACTACAAAACAGTAATAATACTTAGTTGTAGCCACTCCACCAAAATGAGGTATAGATTTTAATATAGTAATATGTATATGTATGTAATATGTATGGTTTTTATAACTGCATAATACAGTTTATTCTAGCAAAATTTGAATGGTAAATTAAAAATGTCTGTGATATGACTGAATGATTTGTTATTCGAAACTATTAAATCTCATTTAAGATTGTTTTATTAGTGTGGTCAGATTTTGAATTATATTTGTTGACACAAACATTTTATTTCACCTGTTACTTATCTTGGTGTACCTAAAGGCAACTCTGTGTCTTTTGGAATCTCAGGATATTATAAATAGTTTATCGTGGTTTGGATCGAATATCTCCTCAATTCGACCAAAGTTTCAATAAAGCCAGAAACTACGAAATACGAGTAGAATGGCCTAGTTCTTTGTACTTGTTGAAAAGTTACAAAAGTGTAATAAACAACTAGATTTCTTTGGTTTTTAGTGTTTTTAATTTTTTAATAGGACTCATTCGGTATTGGCTATTTTATTTCTTTAATGTAAATTTTATGTTTACGATAGATAAATCTTAAAAGTTAAAGTGCTTTAAATTTAACTAAAATCTTTTACATACCCAATTGGTCATATAATTTATAAATTACTGTTCAAACGTTACGGGCAGTAGAAGACTGTAAAACGCGAAATATTACAGCTGTATATATTAATGTGTAGGTGATTACAGCAATATGTAAAATTGAACATCTCAGAATAACTATAAGAAGTAATTGCCATTGCCATAGTATATGAAAATAAAACTCCATGACAACAAACACAATGTGGCAATAACTTTGTGTAACTCTTACGTGTTTTAACTCAATGATTGATGTTATTGTGTCGCGTGATTATATGTCAAGTTTAGCTCGTTAGTGAGCCACTGCACCAACTTATAAAGGTGGAAACTTAATTTAATCTCAAACAAAGAGCTTTATTTAAAACTTCCCTGAAGTTGAAGTTTCACGTAATACATAAAATTAATTTTTAATCAGTGCAGCATTTACTCGAACTACTAAAACAGTTCATCTGTGTTGATTTATTTTAATCAAATATGTCTTCATTGTTCTTCTCGTATGGTAGTTGTGTGGTACAAATTTGAAACTATTTCTGATATAAATACGTTGTTACAATATTATGGATAAAGGTTTCGTCTTATAAAGATCCAAAATTGAATAAGAAACAAATTCATTTGCAATAGCCATTCAGGACTTCTTTCAAAACAGTGAGCAATTAATTAAACTTTTGGAAATATTTCATAGAATGAGGGTTTATTTCGTATATAACTGTTTCGACATGAAGACTTTCAGAACCAAATTGGATTCAATCAAAACACCCTACACATTGGCATATATGTCACAGTAATTTTGATGAGTCAGTCATTATATAAAGTGTACGTTTATTATGCATGATGACCAAACTTTAGCAGTCAAAGTGCCAATTAGTTACTTTCATCAGTTATTATACATACATACAGTTTCGGTTAAAGTAATAATTTCAGGATGATACGGAAAGTTACGTAACAAAACGACCTTGTGAAGTGAGTAAGTTAGGTTAGGGTAGTTTAGGTTGGTTTAGGTCGGGATGGGTCGGATTAGATTGGGTTTGGTTTGGTTGGATAGGGTTAGGTTAGGTTTGGTTAGGTGAAACGGCGTTATTAAGGCATGATTAATTCACATATTCATATTGTGCATATTCAGTCACATAATATGTATGATAGCTGGATAAAATAAAAAACAATGTATCAATTATCTCTTTGACCAAAATCGTTATTTATTATCTATGTTTGGACATTATATATAATAACTGGATTAATTATTTTGGCAGTTACATATATGGATTCCATGGAAAATCAGCATTGAAATTCCATTTAATTTAATAAAACCAAAAATATTTAATGGAACAAACATTACACATGTAAACAACACGATCCTGACGTCATACTGGCAAAAGTAATCATTTACCAGACTTTTTATAGTGATTTTATTGAATAAATGTCTACCCAGTAAATATTCTGTAATGTTACTCAATGTTATTTGATTTTTATATTCTTCAGTAGTTGAACTAACTACTATACTATCTTTATATTCTATTTGTTATGTGGTGTAGGCTTAGGGAACTTTTAAATACATTAATATTTATACACACTAAAGTTATGAATATTCAACATTCTTATGAATTAAGTTGTAGAAGTCAATTTTTTATTTTTAAATTTACTTACATTTTATGGGAATACTTAGTCGTGACCGAATGGTGTATATTATTCAGATTAAAATTCAAGTTCACATAAGTATATATACATACTTTTAAATATTGAATGTTTGAGATAATATATATTCAAAAATAATATCTCAATACTTGTGTTTGAATTTATAAGTTACAATATACATAATACATATTTATTTGTATACTATACTCGACATTATCTATGCACCGATTACTAAACAAAAAAACAACCAGATTTTGTGTCGTCTATAAACCCTCATTATCCAATTTACACGTCAATTATCACATTCTGGTAATCTGAATATTCAAGGCTAATTAATATTAATCGCATATTAGGCGGTTTGTTTGTTCCCTAACCAACTATGAGACTTTAATCTTTCATGTACCAGAGTAGCGTTTTTACGAACTGTTATAAGCATTTTTCAATGTTAAAAATATTAATCTAACACCATTCATTTTTATTAGGTTTAAATTCGTGTTTTATTCGTCATGAATTCTTTGTTTCTTTTCTATATATATATATATATATATATAATATATATATATATATATATATATATATATTTCAAGAGTGTCAATAGCGAAAAAATATTAACCAATAAAAACTATTGTTTAATATTTTCAATTTCGGTTCTTCCCATTTAAACCTTCATCCAAACTAGCGTGGCTGATGATGAATGTCTTTCTTAAGAACAATTCTATAGTCTCCTAAACCCAGATTGTGTATTTATTAAGTGTAAATTGGCTTTATACTTCTGGGCTATATCCTGCCGCACCCTCAAATTTTGACCTTGACCAAAATTAGCGTGACTAATGATAAATGTGTTCCTTAGAAAGAAATCGTATATCGCCTTATAAACCCAGGTTGTGTGCTTATATAATGTAAATTGGCTTTCTGCTTCTGGGCTATGTCCTGTCGTACATGTGTTTGTTGTTGGCACTGGCCCTTGAATATTGTTCTTTCCTCATATCCTTTTACTTATCGTGTTCGTTTATACTATAGGCAATCTAAAAGTAATCGAGGCGAATAATTGTGATATAACAGGAGACGGAGCAATCATTTCAACTGATATACCTAAAATTATTTATTAATAATATTTCCTAATGAATATTTAGTTACAATTAAATGAACCATTCTAGTATTCAAATAATTTGTTGGTTTTGTTGAATGTTTGTGTACATTTATGCAAACATGAGGATTTGGATAATATCGGAAAGTCATTTGACCAACGAGTTGTTTTAGTCCCCTCCCACACCCTATCGTTATATCCCAGATTTGTGAATAATTGCTCATCGAACTAAATTTACTACTGTATATTCTGTAGGTTTGTAATCGGTTCTAGCAGATCGGCAAAGTTATTTTTATATTTCTTGTCAAATGTACCCTAGATTTGCATGTTCTAAGTGATAGCCTAGTGCGTTTTTTTCATTACACTATTTTACCATCCCATGAAAAAAAGAGTTTTATCATTTCAAAAGTTTTTAAACACCAGTGAATAATGTGATAAAAACATTATTTTTAAAAGGCAACTCCTGTAAAAACCTATAATTTCTAATTTTAACACTGAATAATATATTATCTTAAAAAACAATGTGAGAGAATATACTGTTGGGAATCGTTAGATTTTCACAAATCAAACCCGTTCAAAAACATATTTTTATGTACCGTATGTACGTTTGAAGGTAGTCCTCGAAGCCAAACTACGGTGCCTATCTATCAGAAATTTACCATATAAGTCTTGTTGTATCATTAATATCGAATCTATGGCTCACAGCCATTCAGCAAAGTCAATAACGAAAATACCAAGGATTTTAGTACTGTGCGAGAGGTAAACAACAACATCTAAGCTAATTTACTCTATTAATTAGATCATTAACTTTTAAGTTAACTTTTATACACTGTACTATATATTATTGAATGATGAAAGCATATTTTACTTAAAATTGGCCGCAGCTAATTTCTTAACCTAGCATTTATTCACAGAAAGTTCCGTATCCAGGCCTTAGCATTACCAAACTTTACGTTTTCACTCTCAGTATCGATTTCCGCATTATTATTGAAGGTGACTAAATGCTGCTTCTGCAATTTTCCTAGTGTAGTTTTTGTGTTTGTAACACTTTTTCATTTATATCTTTGTCTAAAAAGAAAGGAGTTGATATTGAATGCCGTGTGTGTAGTGTGAAGTGGTGTGTCAACTACTTTGTTGGTAAAAACAATAACACCTCTTTGTGTTTTGTTTATACAAAAAAGAATACATGTGTAGACATAGTAATTATACTATGCAAAAATAATTATATTGTTATATAATAATAATAATATTATAGTAGTTATATTTATTTATTTATTTATTTATTTCATTTACGGCAATACACCATTTTACAAAATATCAATAATTAGCTCAGAAGAGGACTAGTAACTTAATTATTATTTATGGTATAAATATTAATTTGGAAATATTTTTAAAAAATGTTGTAAAAGCAAATGCTCAAATTATAGGCCTGTCCTGACAAATATTAAAAAAAATCTATCCAATTTCAACGTAATGTTGTGAAGAAGAGATCCCATGTTTAGGTTCAATGCAAGATTTGCTGCTTGAGTGAAGACCATGCCAAGACGTTAAGAAGGAAAACTATCTCAAGACCAACAATTTATCTGAAGATAGTATTTTGGTAAACAAACCTTTTGATGTGGTGTGGAACGGATAACATAGGAAACATCCAAAGGGATGAGATGTGGTTTTATTAAAAATATTCTTCTAAGAGCTATAATTAATTCTATGTATTACTTCACACACATATATTTATAAAAAATGGATTCACACCTAGCAGTCAAGTTTCAGGATGGAATTATATTCTTATTTACATCAAAATGAATGATTGAGTGCAGTTCTGAAATGACCATTAGGACTTTAATCATTAGGACCATTAGACATTAGACAAGTCGGAGTAACATTCCACGGCAACTGATGTGTTCCTTCTTCTTTCATTACGTAGATATTTCTTCATATGAGCGAGTTTTTGTATTTATCTTGCACCTGACCACGGCTATAATAAGACAATGTGGCAGGGGACACATACAGTAGTGAACATGAACGCTGACGTCACCTAAACATGTTGCGGTCCGGCAGTTTGCAGTAATTATCCAAGATTGTAGCCTAAACGCCCCTTCAGATTTGTCAGGGAAACAGAAATTCAGATATGTGCAATCGTTGTATATAATAACAAACCTGAGCGTTTCAAGAACATCACTGATCTCTTCTTCAGGTGAGTAGACAAGGTCAGGCACACATATAAATAAAATAATATAAATAAACACAAGCATATAAATAATACACAGCACGAAACGCAGCGATGCCACCAAAAACTCCCAAAGACAGTCTACACTACTGATGCACCTCATTAACTACACACAAAAATGTATTTGGAGACAATTCGCAAATTCCTTCATGGCATGCTAACCGGGGGCGGTATCTAAACAGACGCAACAACAGGATGGTCAGTGTTGGGAGAAAGAAGTGACTCGGTTGACGCCTTTGGCCTTTTTATTTGTGTTAGATCTCAAAATTATCTAAAGTCTTCGAGTATTATTCACTGTTGCTAATATTAACAAAATATTGCAGATGTATGATAAGATTTTATAATCTATCAGGACGTGGTCTCGTGGCTAGTGTGGGCCACTCTAACCCCAATGATGCTTTATATGATATCATCACGATAACAACCCGTGTATATAGCAGACGTGGATTGCAAAGAGCAGCAACAGAAACTTTATTGTGGAACCGTAAATAAATTAGAACGGAACAGACTTTATCCGGCCGGAACTGATTCATTTTGACCACATTGACATATCAGTCGTACGTAATTTACATAGAACTTCGTCGGAACAAAAAGTCAAACTACAAATATGGCACTAGAAATATCATATACATAAATTAAATTTAATAGACAAAAAGAATACAATTTTCGTAAAATTTTGCTTTTTTTATATATTCTTTAACTAAATAAACTCAAATATAGAACAGGAAGTAGCTTAGACAGAAATTGTATTTAAACAGACGAAAGTTAACACATTTTGTATGTATATATATCTGTGTGTGTGTGTGTGTGTGTGTGTGCGCGCGCGCGTGCGTGCGTGTGTGTGTGTCTTGTATCTACTATGATAATTGTACTGAAAATTCAGATTCAATGAACATCACTTTATTTTTTCAAGATGAAAATCCAATATTTACAACAAACTAGATATGATATGAAGCTCTATTCTATATTTATTCTCTATTATAAAATAAAATAAAAATGTTCCATAATGCTAAACCAAAAGTCTATAGGTAAGTTCGTTCTAGTGATATTGTGCGGAGAGGACACATTCTTGTTTAATAGGCTAGTAGAAACATAATTTGCTGATAGAACAAAAGGAAAATTTTAGTACTGAGAGTTCACTATATATATACTGAACTCTATATATATATATATATATATATATATATATATATATATATATATATATATATATATATATATATGTAACTCACCATGTAACTTAGAACAGTATAAAAACTTAAAAGCAATTTCATTGTAAACCCTGAAGCAAAATAACATACAATGTAATAAGCTTTCTCTTTGTGCGTACAGAGGAAAATAGCAAGCCTACGGCAAGAAAGATGATTGTTACGTAATAGAAATGGAACGTCAACAAGGTGTAATGTGGAAGTTGTCACTTTCACAATATTCAACTACCCTCTTTCCATATTTTTATAACGGTACAAGGTGAGACTTCACACATCACGTATATGTTTTTTACATTTACTTTAATGATCGCGTGATTTCAAAATATTTATGTAATTATATAATAATAAAATAAATAGGAGTTCGCCCCAATACATGTTGCATTAGAGGCTTTGCTAAGATTGCATGTAACATTTCAAATATTTTTATCATTTCATTAGACTACTTGTGTTACTGTATCGCTTTTTAAAACTTTATATGACTTTACTATATATCACTAGATCAATTGTAAGACATGCAACAATGCATCATGCATTAGTGATTTTCAATGTTTTTTTCATTCATTTTTTTCTGTTGTTCTATCAGCAAATAGGATTTCTACTAGTCTATTAAACAAGAATGGGTCCTCTCCACACAATATCTCGAAAACGAACTTACCTATAGACTTTTGGTTTAGCATTATGAAACATTTTTATTTTATTTTTATGGATAAATATTATGGCTATGAGATAATCACTAAATAAATAAATATATATATATATATATAAAGTTTGTTGTAAATATTGAATTTTCATCTTAAGAAAATAAAGCATTGTTCATTGAATCTGCCTTTTCAGGACGATTATCATAGTATTTCCTACTTATTAAAGCAAAGTCATGAGATAAAACATGACATAGTTATCAAGGTTACACTATTATATCACAACACACTCAAGTAACAGAATTATATTATTCACTTAATCATATGACGTGCATAAGCTACTATAATATAATTTCAATCCACAGACAAATTTCTACTTAGCGTATAGTAGTATTAATATGTCTCGAGGACGCAACCCCTTATCCATGCTATTGCATTACATTATTGCGTTGGGTTATTGTCTTACCTGCTTCACTGATATAACACCATTATTCATATAGAGATATATTTATCAACTCAATTTTATCAAAGAACAATCTAAATAGTTAAAGAGCCCTCTTATACGTACAACAGGGACTGTACATAGACTATTTATTAAATATAGTTTAACGAATGTAAGTAATTCAGTTCAGATTCCTTTGTATTTAATTAATATTTGTTAACAGATTAATATTTGTTTTAATTATACTTTAAACAACCATATCTGAACCTTATCATGATCGAATTTTACTTTTGAGGATAAAACATTATGAGATGTAGAACTTAATATTATCAACTGCCTGGATGATGTAATATATTACCAAGGCTGAGACCAGTATGTAAACATACGTTCTTTTTCCTTCACTTGTTCCAAATCGGCTGGTTCTTTTTTGGTGGATCAGTCTTCAAACTTCTCGCAAGATTGTCGTGTACTGGGCCGTGATGGAGGTACATGTTATGTAGCGCCATACTTTTTTTGATCTTGTACAAAATGTGTACATATAAAGCAAATGCCACGATGCTATTTACCAACAGAAAATACAACTGTTACGAATAGGACGATTAAGTATTAAATTAAAGCATTCCAATAAAAAAGTCCTAAACAACAATTATTTGTTTGTAAATAACTGAAACGCCTCTTAATAGTTTACATTTAACATATGTTTACATTTGGAAGATACGACGTACATTCATGTATTAGAATGTATTAGAAAACGTACATTACGTATAATGATTGGAATACATATCTGATTCAACCCAATTAATCAATATTATGACACTGAAACAAGAAGGCAATTATTAAAAACTTTTATAATTTAATCTTTGCTTCGACACCTTTTTAGACCTATAAACCAAGACAAGCGAAGATGTGGAAGATTTAATTTTGACGTGTACTCTACAATAAAATAGTCATCTTAGTTGTAGAGCCGCATTTATTCAAAATAATTCTATATAATACTTAAGCTACAGGTAACCACAAAGGTAAAGTACAAATTTAATTTAAATAATAGTTAAACCGACTAAGATTGTCGGATCAATGTTGGAGAAAGTCGTCGAAGACTCGGGGTTTGACACTGCAATTTGTATTTTCACTCCTTGGAAAAACGTAGAGTGGCGTGATCGAGAGAAAGAAGACGTGCCATTTCCATTGCACTCTGAGGATACTTTTCAAGGTCAGAACAGTCTTAAGGAGAGTTCTTTCAAGTACTATGATAACATATGCAGCTTTCAAATGTACAAGACCTTTTTATTGATCTCAAAGACGAACAGGCAACGACACGAATTTAAGAAGGCCCTGTCCAGTCCTTAATACATTTATATAAATATAATTTATTTCATAATCTCTTAATTTATTAAACTCGAATATGTATTTTGTAACGTCTTTCATTAGTAACTATTGGGAATTTCAAATGTTTTAAATAACAATTTCATCTGATATGTTTCAATATAAGAATCTTTTCATAATTACAACTGATGTGGCTCCTTTCTCCTTTTTAATTTATCATTAGCTTAATAATGTTTTAATATTGAAAGAGCTCAATTATAATAAAATCTTTCTAATTAGTCCTCTACTGTAGTCCGTAAATTTAACGGAACGAAAATTCTTTTGCGTAAATGTGATTGGAGGTAACAATAAAACTGTCTGAATGGTAGTTCCCTTGTCAGAATTGAACAGCTGACACAATAGCAGGTTATTGTGCATATCAACTGGATAGGCCGACCAATTGGAGGTAAATGTGATTGTAAATTGTCCTTGTAAATGTGATTGGAGGTAACAATAAAACTGTCTGAATGGTAGTTCCCTTGTCAGAATTGAACAGCTGACACAATAGCAGGTTATTGTGCATAACAACTGGATAGGCCGACCAATTGGAGGTAAATGTGATTGTAAATTGTCCTTGTAAATGTGATTGGAGGTAACAATAAAACTGTCTGAATGGTAGTTCCCTTGTCAGAATTGAACAGCTGACACAATAGCAGGTTATTATGCATATCAACTGGATAGGCCGACCAATTCTGTCCACAGATTGCATCCCATGGATGTACAATATGTAGGCAACCTTTGTCAGTTTTTACAAATCACAAAACCCTAAACAAACATATCGCCCTGTTTTATTTTTACTTCGACGATAAAAATTTTGCATCCTCAATCGGAATATATCTAATAGTAGCGATTTAAGATGTGTGTTAACATGTTGCTATGTGTATAAGTTGATTATTGAAGTCGTATTTAGTATAATTATTTCCTTGTTTAAACTAAAGCTGAAAATTTTGTGAAGGAATTTCTTGTTATCTGCATCCTTTACAATCCATTCAACACAAAACTATCCTTTGATAGAAACACTTTTGTGAATTAAAAAAGCTCATTTTTTTGGAATTTCTATGGATTGTATAATAATATTACGTAATAATTTATGAAATCCATATGGATTTTAGAATGTTTATATAAAACCAAAAAACGTAATCAAAATTATTGTTTACTTTAGTTTACTTTTCTATAACTAACATTGACATTCTATTCATACCGTCTCAAAACATTAAGTAATTAAATTACTGAAATATTTCAGGTTCGTTATGGAGAGCTATCTTTATTCACCACATGTTAAATTAACCGAAACATTTTATGTTTGTGCAGATTAATTTTAAAATGAAAATGGTACTCCACAATGACCCCAAAGTATTTAATGAATTTAATTTTATTACATGTAGTTATATAGTTTTCCATGAAAAGCATATAATTTCTTTATTTGGCAGAGGGCAGGAATATAAGTTTTTATACGGTCTAGCGTAGTAGTAATATCTAGTTCCATGTTATACAAATATGCCTTACAAAAATTTAAAAAGAAAATCATTTAAATTAATACGAACTTTTTATAATAATGCATATTGTTTTAGTGTATATAATAGTCTTTAAAGCATGTTTATAATACAGAATAATAAATAGTATAAAATTATACAACTTAGGTCTCTGTATCTCTTTATATGAAGCATTATGTAGATTTATTTTGATACTGGACCAATAAAGAGTCTGTGGCTTGCGTGAGGACAGGAGATATCGCTATGTACACAGGTAGCTGGTGAGTTAAATGCCTAATATATTGCAGTTTCGATAGTCATGCCCATCGATAACCGTCAGTATTGTTTCAACGCTTCCAATCGCTTTGTTAGAGTACAACACGTGTAGAACAAGCGGAGATAAACAGCTGGTCAATCACAATCATTTGCAGTGCAACAATACAAGCCCATAGCGAAGGTTTAATCCCATTGCATATGTATGAAACAAAACAAAATTGTTTCTCTATGTGAAAATGATGTGTAATTAGTAATATAATGAATTCTTATATAATCCATAACTATTATCACAAATAATTAATTGTGTTTGATTTATTTTATAGTAGCTTAATTATATTCTTATGACTTACTGAGTATTTATACATGTTTCCCAAAATATATCTAATTTTATTCATTTTCTTTAATTGTCAATAAACATCTATTTTTCCTTCAAGTTTTATACACCTAACTGTTCATGCAACATAAACTTTTCAAACAAATATTAGACTTTATTAGTGATTCTATATACGTCTTAATAGTATTCTATGTGAATGGTTTCTCCATGGGAGACTGGCATCCTCATCTGTATCAGCCACTTTCCCAGATGATACTCTCCTCATCTTGTGCTAAAACTTGTAAGGGAGAGGCAGGGAAAGATTAGGAAGCCACCTTCCCTTGTCACTATTCCAGTTACTAGGGTACAAAACCTTTTCCCCTCTTGGTTTGGTCATTAAATCGAGAGTATTCCCTACCTCTTTCCTCATGTCTCCTCCCCCACTCCACCCTTAACGCCAGATTAAGGTGTTATGCGACCCGTGCTGAGAGTCTCGTGGCACTGGGTGTATATTCATTGTTTTCAACGGAGCATTCTGGGTATCAGGTGGCACCCAGACTTAAATACCCTTCTTTCCCCATACGGGTCGCTGGGAAGATAGACTGCAAACACCCGGTTCTCGAGGGAACAGAATGGAGAATAAACAAACTAACAAAAATAAAATACAATTCTCATAAGTATGAGGAACTCAACCACAAAAACTACCTATTGAGAAGTTTCTCTCACTCTTAGTTAAGAGTGTCTGAAATGTCCTCAATAGAGGAAGACAGAATGGTGTTGTCAGAAGGCGAAGTTTGGCCGGAAGAGCCAAAAGAAGAAGCGGCTCTAGAGGCGAACTACGAAAGCGGAGGATTAAAGAGGCTCTCGCTAGAGGTTAGCCGATGATCCCCCGGAATGAAAGACAGAAGAGGTGGGAAAAGAAAAACCGAGCTCAGGTAAAACCACTCAACAAAGCCGGTTACTCAAAAGAAAACTTAGATGTTGCCGTAGTCCCAGAGCAAGGGAAAATTTTCTTCGAATCGCCCCAAAAACAGCAAACCATAAATTATACAGGTGTCAAGAGGCCGCGATCACAGTTGACACCTGAAGAGCAAGCAAAGGGAGGGGAAACAATGAAGGAAAGATCATGATGGAGGAGTAACGAAGAAGGCACCCGAAAAATATTCCGAAAATATTTTGCTGGCTATTATCCGGCTCGAACACCCGGAAGTTAAGCTATCGATGGAGGAAGCCAACAACCTGAAGACAGTACTGAGCTAACGCGCCTTCAAGGGCAAACACATTAAGTGTCCATTGGTCATGTTGAAGGTGGTTGTCGGCTGTGTTAATACAGAAATCAAGGAGTGAAAAGCAGGTCCAGGAACTGAGTCCCTTTGAAGGAATTCTGTTGAAGATGGGCCCAGCTAAAACACTGGTCAAGATTTTTAAGGTGTCAACCTTTATTCCCAAGGACATCGAGATGGACAGCAGGTAAGAGCTCTTGTAATCCCTCAAAAACAATAATTACCTTAAAACGGACCAATGGACTGTTGTTGAAGGAAAAACAAACACCAACGGCGAATTCCTGGTCCTGTACATTGACGAAGACTTCCTGAATAATCTGAAGGCTCTGGCGATGCGCCCATTTCTGGGCAGTAACAGGATCACACGGAAGCTGCAGGGAAACAACGACCAATATAAGATGACAGCGGTGCTCCAGATAAACTTTCATCACAGCAAAACTGCCTTGGTAATACCCTGTCAGAAGATCTTGGCTGACGACATAGGCCTTACACTTATCCAAAAACCATGGACAGTTGGCAGCCGAATGATGGGGACGGGCACCGCTAAACCAATTTCCCTTTCTAGATTGCTTCTTAGCGTTGCATTTAAAGTTACACAGTCTGTTTTCTTAGATTTTTTAGGTCTCATTTATTTTCTTTTAAAACTTTTGTTGAAATAGCCTATAGTATCTAGACAGAGTTTTATATATATATATATATATATATATATATATATATATATATATATATATTCAAGGGCAAAGGGTCAAGGATATTACCAACTCATTGCAAAACGCCATTCAAGGATCACATCATAAAACCTGTTACGAAACAGAAAAGAACTCAAGGAAAAAGCATATTGGTGGAACCAGTGGCTGGAAACCTTGAATAAAAACCTTCGTAAATCATATCATCTATACAATCGTGTAGGGAACTGGGATAGGTATTTTGTTGCCCTAACAGAGTATACGAAGAGTTAAGTGAAACTATGGAGAAAATTCTGTCAGAAAATTGATAGATTAAATGACTGTGCAAAACTTCTAAAAGTAGAACTCAAAGTCCCATACATGTGATGGGTAGTATACTTAGTGAAGGTAAGACTCTCACCAAATATCCTGAGGAGACCCTTCAGTGTTTACTTAACACACACTTCCCAGCATCACTCCAGACCAGAGAAACAGTTACCTAATGAATGCTGGCGAGAACTAGAGACAGCTCGTCTAAGGAAGGCTGGAACTGTGAAAAGACTGTCATTAATTACTCAATAATCAAATGAGTTCTAAATTCTTTTAAGCCGTTCTTAGATTCGGGGATAAAGAAGGAACTTTCAATAATACGAGTACTCACTCTACAGTGTCTAAGCTCACATCTAGGGGTACCGAGAAAACTGTTGTTAGATGGATAAAGAACATGATTTAGTCACGATAAACTAAAAATATAAAATGTCTCTGCGAACAAAAGTGGTGGAACCACTCAAGTTTTGTATTGTCATATCACATCAGGTTTTATTAAACCAGCGCATTTCATTGTGTAGCGTTGGCCACAAGACTTTTTTGCCAGAGAAAACATAAACTGGTGAAATTTTAATAACATTCGCTTAGTAAATGTACTGTTATATAAATCTTATTTCGTTGTTTTGGGACGGATACATCATTTTAGTTTTTTTGCATATAAATATGGTTTATCCGTTTTCATGAATCTTGTTGAACAATATTATAGGAATTTTATGTCCAAGGATATTAAAATTAGTTTAATAAAATTCATAAATAATGTACTATTCATTATTCATAAAATTCATTTTTTAGCCAAATGCAATTGATATTTAGGTAATTAATAAGTACATATAAACATTTGTATGGATGATTTTACATGTATTTAAACATTTAATAAGCAATGATTAATGTTCTAACCCCATGAACAACCCCAGTTTGTAAGATAGCAAGTCTAAATTAGATACCTAGCAATAATATTTTTAAGAATGGTTTTTCTAGGCCAATGAAAATTTTATTTATTTAATTCACTTTTTTAAAGGAAACCGTCCAAACTAATCTAAACATGTATATTGATCACGCATTGAACACAAATGCTATTGTATATACTAGAAGAAGAATTTGTTTATAGCTAACCTTGATGTGACTTTGATGTGCTAACTTTGTTGATGTGACAGGATGGCTTTGATGTTATAGTTATGATACCGATCACGTAATCCTAAGAAATAAAATTATTTAATACTGTACCTAAATACTGCTAAATTAACTTTTTCGGGAGATAACTTGAACGTCATGGAATGTGAAGGTTGACCCTTTTTGAGACTGACCAGTTCAGACTCATCAAATACAAAATTATCATTTGCTATTACTACATTCATAGCAATTATCACCATTCGACATTTATAAACATCGTTTTATACTATTTTCCATCTAATATCTATTTTCAAAGAACAATGCTACTTATTTTATGCAATAATCTTCAAGCGTGCTTCTATAACATTTAAGCAAATTTACCCACTACTTTTTAATCAAACAAATGTTGGTAACTTTTTATCCCACTTCAAAACTTTTCATAGGTTTACAATCTAATTGGTTATCGCCATTCAATAAGCAATAAATATGCTTTTATAACATTGGAGCAAATTTAAAAACTATTTTAGTTTTACTTATACTAATATTTTTTCATTGCTATACACATTGAAGTTGAACATCGTTATACTATATAATATTAAACAATAATCTGGGATAATAACTTATACAATCCTATCTATATTAACAATACTTTTTTTCAAATATTTAATACTTAAAATTTATTTAAATAGAGTATATCCATTAAATTTATATCGATTTAAATATTATATCAATTTTTATTTGTAGTCTCCCCCATGTTTTTTAATCTATTAAACAGGCTAGAACATTAGTATCTAGTAACCAGTGATTTGTTAATACCCGATAAGAGGTGCTCAGACAATTTTTAAATCAAGATATCCAGAGATACTCATAAAATAGATATGTCCATTTAATTAGTTAATTGGTACTCCTTTAACTACTATCATATTTAGGAATATGATTAAAATCTGTGTAAATAAAATATTAGATACTCGCTAAAATTTCGTTCTTTCAATGAAATGTTTTGTTTATACACTTTTATTCGTTCGTGGTTTAAGATTTTGTTTAACAGGGAAACTGATACGAAGTAAGTTTTGGTGAGAAATCCTATTTATATTAATGCATTATATCATATAAAGACGGGGATTACAAAGTAAATAATTACAAAGAAATATAAAATCTTTTTCTTATAGTAAAACTCATTACTCGCGATTCTTAAAATTTGTGTCTATACTATTTTAAGATGAGTGTAATATCTCCCTCTCCCTCCATCAAATATGTGTTATTTAGTTTGCAACCCCAAACTCAAATACCAGATACACCAATAGCTCTCTATAAAACCAAACTGACAACTCATAAATGTACCATCCTAGTTTAGAAACAATATTTAAATATAAAAATGAACGTTAGTCAATTACAACTTCAAAAAAACAAATTAATTTACAACATTATTTTTTTATATAATACGTCATTTTTTTTTATTCGTACTATGTGAATTTTTTACGACTTTATGTCAGAAAATAAGGAACTTTCAACAGAGTACAGGCTTATTTATAGAATTGAGTTGTGAAAAATGTAGTGACTTTAAAGGTTTAAGAGTGGAATAATAGCATTAAAGATGGTCTGCATTATTACTTTGTTTTACTTATTCAATACCTTTGTAATATAGATCAACACTCAGTTTCAGTAATTCAGGTCAAGAACGTTACATTCCTCAGCGTGTTGGAAGGCATCGCTTGTGTCATGTTTATCTTGTTGGCTGCAGGAGTTCTGATGTGTCTCTACGACAAAGTATGGTCCAATGTGCACCCCACCGTAGTACGTGTGACAAGCCCTTCTAACAGCTTCAAACGGCGTATATACGATAAAGGCAATGATTTTAGTTAGAACCTTATTTAAGGTAAACTTTATTCAATAAAAGCGTTTTGTTACAACTTTGCTTTGTGGTTGTTTTTTTTTCCTCTGAGTTTTTCCAGCTTCTTAACTATTTGAAAGATTTTTTTTTTTAATTTTTAGAAGCCTGGTTGAATAAGAAATTAAAAAATTTTAAATATCTGTATAAGAGGTCTCATGATAGTCGTATTATTACATCTTCTAATATTAGTAATACGAAATTATAACATTGATGGATATGTTAAAGAATTTAAACTATTTGAAATACAAATACAATTAAAGATATTCAATGGCATATGCTCAAAAGAAAATGAATGTATTACTGTTCATAGCTATGCTAAAATTTTAGAAAACTATTCACATTTTTATATTTTTTATTCACGTTTTCAGGTAAAGTACGTTTTTTAATACGTACGTAATGTATTATAATCTACACTATGGACTGTTTTGAAAATAATGACATATGTAAATTTACTTATTTGCCTCACTTTACTTATTTGAGATGTAATGGCAATATTTAGATGTAGACATAGAATTGTACCATGCGCCACTTTATTCAAGCCCAACCCCATCACTTTGAGTCATATTTATAATTCGAATTTATTATTCATATTTATTAATGAATTTGAAAAAGTTGCCAACGACTTATAAAGTTCTCTAGGTCTTAGGTTTTTAATAGGTAATCTATTCAAAATAATTTAATTTAATACTTGAATTCATCCTGAAATGAAGTTAGGAACAGGATAATAGTTAAAGCAGGAGAACCAACTCCATAAGAAGTTACTTAGCGTTACTTACGTACAATATCAATTCAACATGTTCCAAGCCAAATTAGTAATTCTTTTAAACCAAAGAAGAGTTTTATTAACAGAATCACAATTAAATTTATTAACTTCTGAAGAATTCATGAATTTTCAATAGCATACTGCTAAAGTTTCAACGAATATTATAATGTAACTGAATAAGTTGTCCTAATTTAGAAAGACATCACAAAACATTTTGCTTCAAACCTTGTTACTTTCTATTGGTAAAATAATCAATAAATTAATACAAAATTCGTGATAAAAGTAAAACTGAATCTTACTCATGCAGGTTCAATTACATGCAGTAATACATGTTTGTTCATATAAATGATAATCCGAAAACTATTGAAACTCAAAGTTAAATACGATATTACACAAATTTTGGAAGTTTTTTTAGATCCGGATGGATTTTTTAATTTCATGTGCACAACTTACTGTAAAAATTTAAATTATATACTTATCTAATATAATAAACGATCAAATAAATGTATAAGATGAAAATATTTACATTTTTTAAAGCTGCATGCAAGTGAAATAACATAGGTTCGCAAAGAATTGTCTACGTTCTTTAATAATTAATAAATTAATACATTCATCTGTAATGTAATGTATGTATTACACATTCTATTTTAAAGAGTTTAATAAATACACTACATCTTTGAAACCCAAATTTATCAAACTTAATTTTTTATCTTCAATTTCTTAAAAAACAATAAATAATGGTTGATATTTTGTCAGGAATAAGATGATAAGGAATTATTTCCATGTATTATAGGCAGGACATTAACAGAACAGGAATACCCCTCCTTTCTCCTAACATCAACACATCGGGAATGTTTACGTGTGGATTAAACGTATAACAAGTTGTACTTTCAGCAACTTATGTTTAAATTCTGAATTTTAGTTTAATAGTGCTCCAAAATATTTTGAAGGAGTTAGCTAACTAGTGCAATCTTTTAAAGTAAATCTTCTAGAGGAAGAACATATAAAATATAAACTCATTGTCTTAAAATAAAAATAGCAAGAAGTAACTTTAAGATCTTTTTTCTCAAATATTTCTTGACAAATACATTCTAAAATTAGACGGGTAACCTTAGCATCAGACATTAATGAAACTGTCTCAGTGAGAAACGAAAATATAGTTCCTTATCTCGGATTACTCTCATTTCGTAAATGTAATAGTATTCATGTTAAAACAGAAATCCCTCGTTTGTATAATATTTGAACTCTCAACTATGTATTGCCTCTTATCTTATCTTCAGGATATGATTTTGGAAAATATACCTGAAAATATCATTTCTGTAAAATACTTTAATATTTTGAGGCTAAAGAATATAAAATGAGATAAACGTTAAAGAATAATGTGCTTTCTAAAGGCTACCTGAATAATAAAATAAGTTAAAAAAGTAAAAGTTGCAAAGTAGATTTTTTGACATTCGTTATTATTCATTCTAAAACTATTCAATTATATGGGAATTCTATAATTTTTTAGAGAACGTGATTTTAAATATTCAATCATATATTAAATTTCAAAATATTCAACATATCAAACAAATTTAATAACGGTACCGATTACCGATTTCATAGAAGAATCATGTTCTATTAAAGTTCCTAGTTGAGTTCAAGTCAAGCATAGGATTATAATCCGCTTTTCATCTTAACGGCTGATCAAAACTTAGGTTAAAATTGTCCCTGAAAACATCAGCATTAACCGGGATTTTAGGAAAACCAGTAGTTTGGTTGAAATCTAGCCATTGCACCACATTATCAGGAAGCCGCTACCACATCCGTGTCAAGACCGTCTGTCTCCAGATTTTGTTGGTTCTCGAAGTCGTGCAGTCATGGACTCTCTGGTTCTCCTTACCATCACTATCTTACTTCCTACATCAGGTATATAACCAATATTTTGATAATTCACTGGTACATCGATCATCCAGTGAAATATATGCATAACACAGGCTAACTTTCTGTGTCTAGTTTTATGTAGACAAAAAATACAATATCTGAATATTATAGCACCAATCTATAAAATGAAGTTGACTCTATATACTATTTCAAATTGAGGACTACAACCACTCACGTTTGGAATTCTTTAGTTTGTTTTAGTTAATTGCATCAAATTTAGAAATATTCTCGTGTAAAACATAATTACATGTATTTTCATAATCAAATTCCGATAGTAATGAAGAACTAAATCTGTTAATCATGTTGTAATATTGAATTTTACTCAGTATTCTTTCTAGCTCTAAAAATCTGCGTTTTACTCTATAAAACCAGCTAATAAAACATAAAATTATTACCATTAAACTTAATTCACAGTTAATTGCAATAACAATATTAAAGTAGAGAAGGTCATACTGTTTAGGCATGGTAAAGTAAATTTTAATAAAATACTACTATTAAAAAAATGGCCGAAATAATCAAATAGTGGTTTTCCTGAAAACCATTCAGGAATACCAAAATGTTGCACACATTCTCACGAAAAAGATTTTTTTTAATTAGCCTCTCTTCCCAGTTTTGGAAACCAGTACTTATTACCTATATAGTATTAATACAGGCATTGTTACTATCAATGGATTTATTTTCAATTAAATTACATTGATTATGCCCCATTAATATCAACAGAGCACTATTTATCAACAGGATCCTACATTAACTAATATATTTTTACAAACAAGAGTTCTGGCACTAAGATAGGTTAATAAACTATCACCATTAGTAGTGTAAAAGAGAAGCAATACGAAAAATGTTAAGCATTCAGAGGAAAGTCCCTGGAAACTAAACGTGTACTTATGTTTTGTGACAGCCTTGCTAGCTTAGCGGGAATCGAAATGGAAGGGTAAACATGCCAAATAATATTTTATCTGATGTTATACATGCTGTGACTGTTGGTCCTTATAAAACATTTTGGTTGAAGTTAGCGAAGTCTATCACTCAATGGGCTTGCTACGTAATATAAAATCATAATAAACATACAGTATATATTTTATGATTATATACAGAGTGTAACAAAAAGATTGGACTGGCTATGTAATTTAAAATTCTCTGTGTGATTACAAGCTAAAAATTAAAAGTGAATTTTTCCGATTTTCAATTGTTTAGCCTCGAGCCACCATGTTTTATTTTTTATTAACAAATTATTATCTCTAAATTTAGGAAATTTAAACAACCAAATTTGGCACATTCGTTTACATACAAAGTTCAACGTAGGGGGAACATTTATCAAATCATTTGGTGCAAAGAATAATTTTCAATTTCCAGTTTTCGGTAACGTGTAGTTTACTTCTACGTGTTTAGAGTATATTATTTGGTCATTTTTATTTTATTTCCACGGAAATAAATTAACCAAGTTAAATTGAATTTATAACCACGTATATATTTATTGTCTTTTACGGACAAGTTAGTTGTGACCTAGATCATAATTCCTGGAAATTTACGTACAGTAAAGATGTACTTATATCCTATTTTAGTGCTCAGGGCAAACTACTGTTATTGATACAACCATCGCACAGATATTTAAGCAAACAATATTTCCATAATATATTATATAATTGATTTTAATTGATAATACAACTACATAGTTAGTTTTTCCGCATATTCTAAAGGCGGTATGCAAGCAAAAGTGATTTAAAACATAAGTCTAAGCAAACCTAATGCTCCAACATTATTTCAGTGGTGGGCGAGAGTGTGAAGTTCCTGGTAGGTGACACATGGGGAGTGCGACTGGTAGACCTCGCTGATCTGTATCACAATACTATAGAATGGACGATCGAAGGGGTTTCTGCTGTAGACTACCATATCACAAAAAAAAACTGTATATATATTGTCCGAAAATAACCTCTACAAGTAAGTTTAGAATTCTTAAGATATCGTTGATGATATTCCTTCAATACGAAATTTAAAGTCCTCTTAAACATTGTAATACCATTGGTAGGAAAAACTCTCTTTTATCAAAAATCCCAGGGATTTTGAAGAGAAGTTTATTCACAAATGTACCAGTTCCTGAAGCTCTTGAAATCATTAAATCATGTCTCAAATAAGACCAAACATTAAAGGAAAGAACTTAACTTCCCGTGCCAGTAATTTTGGAACTGTTAGAACTATGCACTCAATACAATTATTTCGTAACTACAGGGTCAAATTTACCGTCAAGATAAGGGGATTTCAGTGGGTTATCCACTGGCTCCTATTTTCGCCAATATCTTTATGGAAGAATTTGAGTAAAGAGCTTTGACTTCAGCTCAGTTCAAACTGAAGATTTGGTGGAGGTATACATGAGGAAAAATAACCTTTGTTGAGATATTAGAATCGCGTTTAAAACATACAATACTCTTAGACAAAGTCTCGTAAATACAAAACCAAAAAATAGCACACAGGATTTTAAAAACTGTATTTACAGTATAAAATGTAGTTGCAATAGTAAATACATAAGTAACACAAAAGAATCATTAAACGTAAGGATAAAAGAGCATAAAGAAAACACAAGAAAGTGTCTCACAGAAATGTCAAAAGTTGCACACCATTGCTGGTCTGAAGACCATCATATGAATTGGGATGAAGCCAACAAAATACATCGGGATACACATTTTTTTAAAAGGAAATTAATAGAGGCAACATACAATAAATTGGCAAACCAACCAATCAGTCAACCATCAGTCGATATTAGGCCGCTTTGGTTACCAATTCTAAAAAATGAACTAAAAAGAAACCAAAAGCATCAAACAGATTATATATTTGTAATAAACCAATGCGGAGTCAAAGGATGGTTTTTCATCTAGCATATACCAACAATAAAAAAGGGCCCACTCCTGCCCCCTTCCTTGTTATTGGCACTATCTTGTTTCTGCCGTGACAGTCGTCTTTTGCTATTGGCCTCTGGTTAGTCAAATGTAGTTGATCGACAAATGCAGACGTATTGTGACCTGTATTCTGTAGTTCAGTTGTGGTTGTGATTCTTAACTTAGGCGGGTCACAACGCTCTGGTATGATTTGTTAGCCTAGTTTGTAATTATCTGTTAGATTAGTTATTTTTCTATCAGATTGCAGATCTCGAAACCTAGTGTTACTGATTTTTTGTTTCTCTGGACGATGGCAAGTGTCCTGAAAAATCATGCTTCCTTCACAATCCGTCCATCGTCAAAAATAAGCTTTAAACAAAAAATAAAAACTCACTATATATTTGGTTGTGATATATTAAATGTAATTTTGAATGATTTCTTATTTTTCGTCAAAAAGATTCGTAAATGTGTAATTTTTTTCGTACACAGTACTTTTCAATGAGTACACAGTAATTATTAAGTTATAATTATCCAACAATTATTTAATTTGTTACTTACCCTACAAGAAAGTACTGTTGTGAGGGAATTCTTTATCCTGACTTTGTGGTTCAGTAGAGTATTTGTTGGGTTCATTTTTTAATTTTATAAACCTTTCGGATAACTTTTCTAATGACTTTTAGAAAGAAATGTGTGACAATTGGTGTCGTCTCAATGTTGATGTACTGGAAAGTTAAGGGGGGAATCCTAGATTTTGGTAAATGTTGAAACTTTTAGTTTAGAATTTCCAAATTTTGTTACCAGTTTCAAATACGCGGATATTGTGGATATAACACAACGTTAAAAACGTTGTTATTCTTTTTATTATCATTTTCTGTTTGACTTAATAATTTGGGAGCTTGTATCCTAATAATTTTAATTACAAGTTTTAACGTGTTTAAGAACCGTCTTATGAGTAATTTCAAACGTCCTTTTGTGGCAATTCGTACTTTATTATGGGATAGTTAATAAGTAATATGTATGGTAATCACTTCTTAAGGGTTCCTTGTTGTGAAAAATGCTATTACAGAAAACCATGGCACTCCCTTGAGCTATGGTCCTAGAAATAAACATGTTTTGGCCTTCAAATTGAACTGCCTACAGACTAAAAGAGAAATCTATTAAAATAAAACACATGTTTTTAAGTATCCACACTCATAATTGTAGAAAAGTATATTTGTCAATAGTTCTAACATTTTTTATGAGACTTTACTCCTCATGTATAAATTAAAGGTCCCATATTCATGTGAGTAAAATCTTAAAGTCAAAGCAATTAAAAAAAAACACGTAAGGTAACATTTAATAAAACACACAGATGCGATAAACAAAACATTTTATTGGTTATTGCAGTACTCAGGAATACGTTTAGCGTTTAAAACGTCCAATACAATAATTAATAGTTTCAATAAAAACGATATTGTAAACGGAAAAAATAAAATGTGTAGAACTGGTTTATGTAAGTTACACCATGAGAAACTTAGCAACATATACGTCGGATAAACTCATTGGACAAAGAACATCACCCCAACCCATGAGCAAATAAATTAAACAAAACATTGTCGTCTTTTTGAAAGTAACCAAGACATGAACGACATCATGATAGTGTATAGGCAAAAGGGGTGAAGACTTTATACCCTACAGAAATTTTAAATATACAATCATTTTTAAAACGAACTTCAGTGCTCTCCAATTCAACTCCACTATTTTTTATACAATCCCGGTCACAAAAATACCTTATTAACTGATAAGATTCTAGTAAGATAAGAGCAAATGAACAAGCAGGAGAAGAGTGACGTAACCTTCAGCTTACATTCTAAACCAGCAAATCGAGTCTATGATTGCGCGTGTGTGGTATGTCTGTCATGTGTATGTGTATCGAAAAGTATTCATTGCGTCTACCTATTTTTTCTGTTACCTTATGTATTACTGTTACTTTAAGCTGACAGGGGGGCATTCGTCCTAATTTTCGTTACTTATTTGAACATGTAATGTCAAATCTAAATAAAACAAATTTTGGAACTGTTGGTAAGACTGTTGATACTATATATTTTGTTACAAATCCATTCTACGAAATATTACCAAAATTTAATTTATATATTACAGAAAAATTTTCTCAGGAGTTGATTTAAATATATCAAAATACGGATATAACACATATACATATTATATAACAACATTAACTGTTAGATTAAAAACATTTTTATTGTATACATACTACGTTTACTGATGGAGTAAATGTTTAATTTATTTAAAATCTAGGTTGTGTATAAGTGTGTATTAAAACAAGAACTTGTATACATTTATTCGCTTTGATTTTCAATAAATTTTCTAATAAATTTTAGGTTTAAAGGGGTTTTAAATTATAATAAAAGATATTTGACCCTTTTTCCTTGCTATTTATATAAAACTAGCTGTTTCCCGCGGCTTCGCACGCTTTTTGGAAGCTTTGCCCGTGTATGTGCACTTCTGGTTCAAATGAATTATATTTCCAACGACGATGTAGAGTTTGTATTGTTGCCACGATCAAGAAAATCTGTCAAAAGTGTATGTTTATAGCCATTGTCTACGTAAATGTACTTTAAGTTCAAGCAGAAATGTATTTTGAAGACAAATATACATCAAAGCTTAGTGCCTTCAAATAGTTTTTCTCTATACAAAAAACTATTTCTTATACTTAACTGTCTCGTAATCGCAGTTTATAGTGTACAGGCGCTTTAAAAACTTGTAACTTTTGCAGTGCCGCCTGGTGGCGAGATACATCTATAGGCATAGCATATAAACCTTCTCCGTCGAAAAATAAATATACATACAAATTTTCATAATGATCGGTCAAATAGTTTACGATTCTATAAAGGACATACATACAAACAGCGAAACGGCCACCTCTCTAAAAGTATGCCTATGTTACTTCCAGGAACGTGTAGAATCACTGTACAAAATTTCACGATGTTTCGTGCATTGGTTCCAGAGTTATAACGGAACATACAAACAAACATTCGCATTTATATATATAGATGTACAACAACAAAAACGCTCAAACACACACACACTCAAATATACATGAATAGTCACACCTTGGAAGGTTATCCTTTCTATTTAACTTTATAAATAATTCCTACTGTTAATATAACTGCACTGAATTTTTAAAACTTATAGGACAACGATGGAGCAGAAAAATAGTGCTCCGGAACTGGTGAAGGACCTCTCGTTGTGCGATGATTTTGCCGTGGACTGGGTTCACGACAAGATTTACTGGATGTACTGCTCACTGTGCTCAAACGCAGCTTTCATGTCAATGGATCTAGAGGGCAGGGAAGTCACAACTGTGATGCGAAGACCAGGAAAACACGTTTTGGTCAAAAGGATGGAAATAGACCCGTACAAAGGGTATAAACTAAATTATCTTATAAAAAAATGAAACATCTTTCTTTTTAACTTATTCCTGGGGTCCCTTCTTGAAGCGCCCTCTTGTGATATTTAGTTTATCACACATAAGTTTCTTATGATCTACTCTTATGTTACGGTCTTGTAAAAAACGTATTAATATATAGATCTAAAGGTGTGATTAAATATGTTCTTGATATTAACAGTTGAAAATTGTTATGTAAGTCAAATATTTATAACAATTCTGGCCATTCACTCCCTTGCATTCAATTTTTCAGGTACTACTGGATATCACTGTATATATCTTGTTGTAGAAAATGGATGACTGTTATGATAGTTTATGTATGATTGTTATTACTATAGTATCTATTCAGTTTAACAAAAGGGCCTTAAATCTACTCTGGACATAAGGCCATTAGAAGATAGCCAAATTCTAGAAATACTTCAAGTAGACTATTAAAATTGTATACAATACACAATATTTCAGAGAAATAAATTAAATATAGACTTTTTGTTAAACCAACTAGTTGTAGGAGTATTTGAAACTGTTCTTTTTGTTTTTAGTACAGATAAGAAGATTCTGCACAAACTATCTCTGTCTTACTCTTCTCACAAGACTATGTGCCACGAAGATGGGCAGAATAATTATGCACATTTCTTTATAAAAATAGAAAAATAATTGAAATCCTACTTAGGGCTTTGTACTTTGGATTTAACCATAAAGCGTTAATCAGTTAATATCTTTAGTTGATAAAATTAGATATTTAGCAGTTCTCAACTAGATATATACCCAGTTTTGTGTAATAATGTCAAAAAATTTAAGTTTTATACTATGATCTTGTAAATCTTTACGAAGATGGAACTAATAATATATATTTAAGACCAAATGGGGCTGATATAGAGTTTCTGAAAATCAATTATTGCACTTCTCTTCCATCTCAACATGAGTGTACGAATATATTTCAACTTTTCCATAACTGCGTAAATAAAGATATGAAATCCTTCTAGGGTAGCTTTTTGGATTGCGGGCGAGGTTATAGAGTCGTGTACGCTGTCCGGGAAGTATTTCCAGCCTAACGTGAGTCCCTCAGGGGTGAGTGTAAGGGCCATTACTCTAGATCTCCAGGAGCGCAGGGTGTACTACTTGGGCACCAGGGTGTACGACTTGAAACCTACGGCACTATTCAGCATGGACTACATCGGCGGAGATCACCGTGAACACGTCTCTTCCTATTATATGCTCAACGCGTACGGTCTGGGTCTCCATGGAGGGATGGTGTACTGGGCGACAAGAATGAAATTAGGGAATGTCTTGTACAAGATTTCAGTCAACCCTTCCATCTGGAACTTTGCGAAGAAGCTCACTGATTTTCGTTCGGTAGGTTAACTTCGCCATTAAACTCAGAAAAATAAGCACAATGCAAATTTACAAATGTAAATCAACGCTAATTTTATTATATGTTTACGAAAATAATAACTTACAGCGAAAAGATATTGCATAAATTGAAGCTAAGAATAGCAATATAATATAGTAACTATATGCAATGATCCATAGGATAACAAAAGTACTGAGAAATAAATATACAAGTAGCAACTTAAATTGAAGCAATATGAACAATGAAGGAAATCATGGTAATAAACCATTCCTAAGCCTACAATAATAAATATGTGAATACTAATATAATTATTATTTAATATTATAATATAAAGAATGTAACAGAATCATTGATAATCCAATACGTAATGCCGTATGACAAAATAAATTAATAAGAATGTCATCGTAAATAATAACATAAATGTATATGCTTTTTATTTAACTCGTGTATTTAAAATGGAAAATTTAACAAAAATGTGTTAAATTATCAAGGAGTAACATCCGAATATGGTTTGTTACAGACGGCCATCAGCGTGAAATTGGTACATGAAGACATTAAAAAAGAACCAGGTGAAGATCCTTGCAGGAGCATTTCTTGCTCTCACATTTGCGTTTCTAATGCTACGTCAGCTTACTGTTCATTTCCTGTGGGTATGCAAGTGATCTTAGATGAAATAACATCCTCAGGTACAAATTGAAATGATTTTTTATGCTTAATGTTTTACGTTAATTAACAAGTTAGCTAAATACCTAGTCATAGTTTTATGTGGTTTTAAATGTAATTCAAGACCCAAAATTTAAGTATAATACCAGAATATTTGTTCAATAAATCCGCTGTTCATCCAATATTCAATCTACAGTGCGACACTTTTCTTATCATGCTAACCAGTGATATACAGGGTTTTGTGCGAGAGACTGGGACAACTTCAGGATATGATAGTAGACACAAAAACAAAACAAAATGTTCCAATGAACATGTGTTCTATCTCGCTTCGTGTAGTGTCTTTCCATATGTATTTTTTGTTTTCAAAATATTTTAGAACTCTTTGGTACCATTAAAGGGATTACAAAAAAAAGATGAATTCCTATTATCACTTTTCCAAATTTCCAAATGGCGGCATTTAAAACTTTTTTCTAACTTTATTATTCCCAAAAATGTTAATCTTACGTAAATATTACATTCATTTTGTATTACAAATTTAATTACAAAACTACCGATTCGAAATTTGTTTTATTCAGCTTAAAAATAAAATGAATTCATTAATTTTTGTTAGTAAGTGTTTATGCTTTCTTATATGAGCAAAGTAGATTCTTATGACCAAGTCCTAATGGTTTGTTATTTATTAGTCTTTGCATGCAATAAATATTTATTGTAATGAAGTAGAGTGACAACTGGTTGATGATGGAACTTACCCATTACTGTAGACGGACTCAAATAAAGTATTTATCAAAACTATGAATACCTTTTTTGAAACAACGAGGAGGAGATGAAGATTTATTACATAGAACAATAAGAATAATAACACCGAAATTCCCCAGAACGCCTACATTTTATAAACTTCCTATAATTGATAAAACTGTCACGGTTAAAAAGTGTCTATTACAGGTTATTGTAATCTGCGTTCGGTGTAACGTATTGCATTGTTGCCCCGATGATGAAAGTTTAGGTACATACGTAGGTCTGAGAGCAGCCTACTAAGACTAAAAAGTGTCTGTTTCCGTATTAAGGGTGATATCCTACTATTTTTATAGAACATTTCAAAATAATCGTGTATAACATTTTTTCATTATACAATTCGTGGCGTTTTTGGGCCTGTGTTAGTTTACACACAGAATGTTAGTTGAGGCATGTTAGTGCCCATTTTTCTGAAGCCGGTTTACAGATTCGTATTATAATTTCGAAAAATTCTACCAGTTTCAAGCCCAAACTTTTGCAATTCTGTTCACAGATAAAATTAATATAGCAACTATGCCTTTGCTATCTGCATTACACTTCTAATAAAATATTTTATACTCAATATTTTCTAAAAATATAATGTAAAACATTTTTCAGCCTCTAAACTTCAGCTGACAGTGGTAACAGCTGTTTTGTGTCAGTTGTATTTGATTAAACGTTAATATGATAATTATTTTTACGAATTCTAAAACATTTCAGGAACCTTCTCCGATCTTTCTCTTCATATTAACCTTTCTCGGACTTCAACAATTTGTGTAATAATCCAAATTGGTCCGGCAACTCTCGAAATTAGCGTTAGGCAGTTCATTTTCATTTTTAAGATATATATCTTATGTAGATTTAATCTGGTGCTTAAGTTTTTCCACGAGTAATATTAAGATGCTTCTATTCTATATATAGGTTAAAAGACCATCTGGAAGTTGGGGTGCAGACTTTGAATCCCTATTTTTCCTTATAGATATTTGGATTAAAGGGGGACCTACCCACGGGAAGCTACATTTGTACCGTTATTAACTTGTATTTTATATAATACATATTTTCGTATCCCTGTTATTCATTACTGGTTAATATAAGTTGCATCCTATGTTCTTGTAACAAAATTCTTGGCGGATTGATAACCTAATTGGCACACGTATTAATTTTTTCTCTCGAGAACTTTGTACCTGCCGTTCCTGCTGCCGAGTAACATCTAGCGCGCCTTGTCCGTACGTATAATTTATATTTTCGAATTATAAACTAGCCCTTTCATGCAAGACATCTAATTTTGAATGTAATATAAGATAAAGTTGTAAATAGTAAATTGACACCATGATTAATGTTTTATTTGGCAGAATAATATTGATAATATTTTTGGTGATGTCCTTCTGACGAGACCACGTTATAATGAATCTTAAGTTATCTCGAAAAATGGCTAATACCGTCGTGATTTTGTTTTAGGCAAGTTCAACCGAGTCTCTGAATCTGATTTCAATTTCGAATTTTGGACTTCTAGTATATATACTAATCTTTAATTTTTCAGACTACAACTGCAATGTCGAGCCAAGATGCTTACGCTCGCGCTCGTGAATGTCGACAGGAACGTGAAGGGAAGTCGATTTTGAAGTTTTAAATAATTATTAAGTTCGTATGCAAAATTTCCATAGAAAATTGGAACGATTAGACCCACACACATGATATCATTTAGTTCTTTATCACTCTATTTGGTGGCAACGTGGCAATACATTATTTTATTTGGAACATCTAGAAGTGGTGCTTTTATATTTATTTGCCACAGTTAAACATAAAAATTTGAAAATCGAGTATTTATTACTACGACCTCAGACGTATCCAACCCTATGTGTTCGTCCATTCGGTACATATTCGACTTAATGAAACAATTTAAGTATGGAAACATACGCAATGTTGGAAACATAAGGATAATGTATGAAAGCATAAAGGTTTATTCTGAACTGTGTTTTTGGAAAATTACAAGCAATTTTAGTATTTTTTTTTTCAAAAATAACTAATACACATTTATGTATCTAGTAAATAAGGAATTCTCCTATTGTAGAATAGGATACTGAATTAAATCTAGGTACAGCCAATACACAGTATATTCTCAAATTATGGTGCTGTCATTTCAATGTTCAGTACTTAGAAATTTCTCTTAAATTGAACTGGATACATTTTTGGTCTGATTTTGTCTGTCATTTACGTTTATCATTTTACAGATGGAGTGATATCTGGTGGACTAAGTCTAGTGAGTTTAACTTTACTCTTAGTGTTGGTTGTTGGTCTCACTCACAGTGGCCTACTTCAATAAAAAATAGGCTACTATCTTCAGATCAAGCTGTCCAAGCGTGTCCAACACACGAACCAGAGATAATCAACGCCCAGATTCTATAACACCGGCCTGTACCAACTAGGATGATGTCGGACAAATTTGAGTATTAGATGTATCATTTTTGTTACTTGCCCTTTTGAATTAAACCTTTGAAAATAAGTGACTGAACCTCAATGTTTTAATTTATTACCCGATGATTTTTTAAGTGGTGAAAGTTTGTTCACTTTCTAAATGATAATGTTAATTAATGTCGTGAGGCTTATAATCATTCACGGGTAATCGTAAGCAGACTCTCGTATTTGGCTTGCGACTGATTATACCCCGTGTCATACACATGTGTTTACATTTTTTACACCCTCAAAATATGTATATGACATTCAAATTTATATGAATGTTTGAATTCACTTGAAACCTTATCAAAACAGTGCCTCATAATATTGACGCTTTCAAATTCCGTTTACAATTTTGAAATAACTGCAATATGAATAACATAGCAGCTACCGACACAAATGTTTAGTTCTCATTGTGTACACAGTTTCTTTGTTGTAGTACTATGGTATGATAAAATGTCTAGAACTTTGCACAAACTAAATTTAAACGTTTTTATTGATGAACCATTTTTCCTTACGACGAATGTAAAGACATCAAAGTGTAAAAAATATCGGTACTTTGGGATTATACCGACCACACCTAGACATGAATCGTTATTTGACATTTTGCTTCTACTGATTACTAGATTAGCGTAGAACAATATTTCGTCAATATAAAACAGGAATTGTCTTATCGCACACCCCTCCCCATCCTCACACAGAGGTCAAATTCGAGCGGTCTAGTAGATAACGTGATTGCAGAGTCTCAGCTGGTGCTTCGCTTTGTTGTACTTCCGTGTTTTACACCTACATTTCTCCAAACACAAAAATTCAACAAAAACAAACATTACCAAACAAAAACTAAACTCTTTATTGAAAAAAAACACAAAACTTGTTTTTATTCTTGATCACACTCCGCCACCCGAAATGCGAGTGCTCCGGCTAAGTTCATTGAAAATAGTTTAAGCGTTGGGGGCATATAACGGAATCTGACCCCATTAACAATTGATAATCGTTGTAAGTTTGTAATTTTATAATTAAAGAGTTGTTTTTTCATTCTATAAATGTTTGTTTCTGTAAATTTATATTTTTGTGTTCTTCATACTGGTGTGGTCGGTATAATCCGAAAGTACCAAAATATCAAACAATAATTTTTTTAAAGGATAAACTTTCCATGCTACTTACCATCCACTAGCTATATAAATAGAAGTATTATCGAAGGCAAACGACGTAAAATACACTAAATGGCAAGATTTTAGCTAAGTATTACGTCTCGTTAACTAAAGGTCATTTGAGTTTAAAACAATATAATGTGAGACAATTTATCATTTTATGTTTAACCGGCGCAATATGAATATAGATTTGTTTCTCATTGATAGTTCATTTATCGTATTTGTACGGAAAGCAATGCGAATAACAACTAGATTCGCATTGCATTTGCATTTATTCGTTGTGTGCTTGAACAATGCGAATAAGCTCTCGGATACCGTACTACTCTAAATAAGTTATTTATGGATATGTGTGTGTGTATACTATAGTATATATATATATATATATATATATATATATATATATATATATATATATATAGTATTTCACTTATTGAAATAAAAACAAAGAAATAACGGTTCTATATTTCATGGGATTTTATACCCACATCTTCACAAAGCGAAATAAAAATATCAAAACAGCAATAAACACAACATATAAGAAGACAATAATCACACATGTAAATACGCAACTGAAACATACAGGGTCCAGTTGTTAAATCATTTAAAGGCACAGAAGGAAATTTAGAAGAGTTAATTTTATCTTAAATTTAAACCATTTGGGTATTTAGATTTTAGAAGTAGCTGATGGGCTTGTTCGAGATTTTTTTATTGTTACCTATTTATTCATTATTAATTTTATTCAGGACAAGGGAAGACCTTATATTAATTCTTTTAAGATCATAACACTCTTTAATTTTGTTTTTTTGTGTGCTTTTTTATGTTTTGGCTTCTCCTTGTCTTTATGAAAAATATTATGTTTTCCCAGTGTACTGATGTTACAAAATTTACAATTCATGTTATAAATTACATTCTTAGTCACAGTTTACTTTGCCAATCATGGGATATGTTAAACCAGTTACGCTACTTTTGAATTCTCTAGAGTTTTTCATGACTTTGCAAGGACCCAACGGGGATTGTTTGCACGGTTCACATCCATTAGTAACGGGTTGGTATAATTTAGGTACTTTAGGTTATTTTTCCAAATTTGGAGGTTTGCAAAACTTTTCCTCTAGGTGTTTTAGCCATAAAAGTTTGGATATCTGAAGCTATGAGCAATTTTCATAATACTTTTAATTTTGTGTACTCTAGGAAAACTTGTGTAATAATCTTTTGGTTTTCTTTAAAGCTACTTAGTGAATGTTTTGGTTTGTTTATTTGATTTTTCAAATGTTGTCGTCTGGGTGATTTAAATTTTTTAAAGTGTTGCTTAATTTGTTAATGTAATTTAAGAAGTCTATATCATTGCTGCATAGCTTCTTGGGTCGTATAGATAAACTTTTTGGAATAGATTTTTTCATAAAAGTTAGATTTCAACTTGAAAAATTTAAATAGTCCATTGTGTTTGTTGTTTTACCATGCAGTTTTGTTTTTATGTAGCCTGATTCGAAAAAATGTCTAAATCTAAACAAAAGTGATCATTACATCAGAATAGTTCCATGTAAACTTCGAAGGAGAGAATTCTTGGAGATTTTCCAAAAACTCTTGCAAAGATTCCATCCCATGATGCTATATGAAAAATATATCACAAATGCAACGTACCCATTTCAGTGGTTGAAGATTTTGTGAGGCTAGAAATTTCTTCACACATTCGCCCATAAATAGGTAGCATATGAGGGAGCCATCCTGGTGCCCATAGTTGTCCCAGAAATTTTTAGATAATCTTTGTAGTTAAATTTGGAATTGTTCATTCAAAGGACGAATCGGATTATATTTATCAAAAGGTTGGTATATGGAATAGCATTATTTTTTTAGTGTCTAGAACATTCTCTACAGTCTTCAGGCCCTCTTCGTGTGGTATGATCGTGTATAGAGCAATTATATCTACTGTTACGGCTAAGTTGATCATCAACATAAGCTGAAATTCTTACCGTTGGACTCCGTTAGCTGGAAAGAATAGGCCTATCATCTGGAGGACGAATGGGTTTGCAAATATTTGGGAGTGTATAAAATATTAGTGTTCGAGACTATTTTGGAGTTAATAATTCAATATTCTTTGAAGGCAAGCCATGATTGGGTATTTAAGGTAACTTTTTATAACTTCATTAAATCTTTTATAGGATCTTCATTCAGAGGCTTCTATGTACATATTTGTATCAGATAATTGTGTGGTAGCTTCTTTATATGATACAAATCAGATAAAGACAGTAATAATTCGTTACTAACGGTAATGCTATGGTTTGCAATTTATTGATTGTATATTCGTTTAAAATAATTGGTGATTTATTCTATTATTAGACTTAGTGATAACTGTATTTCAGGTTATGTAGACTCGTTGATGTTGCTATACATTTTTAGAAACAGACTATGTTAGTAATAGCTTGTAGTATAAATTGAATTGCATTTGAATATTGGTGGTGGACGTTTTAGTAGTGAACTTGCATGTATTGTCCTGTGGAATAAACATGGCAGTTTTGAATCTTTCTTTCACCTATAGTATACATTTTGTAAATTCCTGTAAAAGTCTTCTGCAGATCTTCAATAAAAAGTGCTACAATCTCAAACTATTTGTTCTCTGGAAGCTGTATAATTGGCATGGCGTTGATCTACTATGAGCCTTCAGTGCTATTCTGTGTAACATGAAAGCAGGGATGTATGAATATTGCATACCAAAATGGAAGGCCCTGCTGGGAGATTACAGATAGCACGCATCGGCCTGGGCGTAAAATAGGGGGCATCATTGGCCTAATAAATGTATAGCGATTTCGGTGATATAGCCGCGGGTAACTAGGGTAGGAGTCTAGAATTCTTGTTTATGCACAGAAGATCTGCCATCCCTTCCCAGGCTACCACAGTTAGTTCAAAATTAATAATATAACTGGATCATGGTGTTCCAAACGATTATGAGACATTTATATTGTTTGATTTATGTTTGCAAAGAAAATTTTTGCATTTAATCGAGATGGTAGTGTTTTCTCTTGTTGATAAACCACCCTAAGTTGGGGGTTAAAGTTCAATAAAATTGATTCAATCATTAACTTATGGTTTAACTACATAAAATGATACCATGACAGTCATTGCTGTTATAATACACCATGATAGTTCTATAATTAAAATCTTTCAAACATGTTACTTGATATATAATGTATGTTTGATATAATGAGTATCTTTATGATATTTTATATTTTGGAAGATTTAATTGAGCTATGTTATATTTTTTAATTATTGTTATGGAAAGTTCATTTTTAAATGTATGTGGTGGATATTTGCTTTGTTTATTGGTGTAAAAGTTCTAATTGTCATTAGAAAGATATCAAGTGGCCTGTATTACAAGATCACACATCCCAGATCCAGTAACCAAGTAAACTAAGAGAACTAGAATTTAAAGTGGAAACCAAACCATAATGTGAATAATTTTGATCTAGTTATACTATGTCTGAGATAGCATTAGGATTGTCATGTTCGTAGACTCCCATTCGCAACGGATGGTACAAATAACTCATAGCAACGAATAATTAGATAACTTTTAAATAATCACCTTATTCTAAAAGTATCGCTTTAATCTAAGAAGGAACATAGAATAGGTATTTCATCAATGAATAAGAATGGGAAAAAGGCAGTTTATACTTACTTCTTGGATTTAATATCGCGAAATTATCGTACAGAGACATGAGATTTTCCCCGCCACAGCTTCTGTTTTCTCTCGGTATATCCTGACATACCTCACAGGAAACGTCCTTTCTCTCCGAATTCTTAGCTATGCCATCTCCACAGTAGCAAAGTTTATTACTGTTGTTAAGTATAGTCATAAATGACATTTACTTCCCAACAATTCACATACATTTTTATATTTTTATAATGTTACAATTCTTTTATACTCAGAGCTATATTATTAGAACATGTTATTGACAAATTAGAGCTTTTATTACTTTAAGTATTACTTAGAGTAGATGAATTAATAGCCTACATAAAATATGTGTGTTTGACTGAAAGTTAATGAAACTTGTGCCTCCAAGGATGGGGAATGTTTCATTTCTGTTTGTCTGTCCGCATGATATTTGATGAATGAAATTTTACATGAAGGTTTAGTTCTAAAATACAACTTCAAGTTTGATGTTGGTACATTTTACACACAATGAGATTTTTCTGGGAGTTAGCGAACTTTTTACACTTTTCTTGAAAACTAGAAATAAAAATTATCATAGCCAGAGTTACCAGAAAAATATTTCTAATAATTGACCGTGTTGCCAAGTCAAATCAACTGTGCAAACTGAATTCCTCCTAATATTTTGGCGGTGAGACAAGCGTAGGGACGTTTTGAAGAGTCTGAAATTGTATTTGGTCGCAAGTCTCAACAATCCTGTCTCTTAAGTCTTCAACATTTTCTACTGGTGTTTTGTAACTTATGGATTAATGTGACACCATAGTAAAAGTTCATGGGTGTATGGTCCAGTATACAGACCGGGCAGGAAATTCTATTAGACCACATTTACCAATCGACTGATCACGTACTTGAGATCCCAGGAAATGTCGTACAGCACGGTGAAAGTTTCCTTCGGCACCTAGTTGAAGTGAATTATGTCTTCATATAATTGCTCATTTCCCCTAATAACATATTCAAATACGGTTCTCCATTTAAATTACTATTCATAAAAAAGTCCTAAAATGTGATTCCCAAATGTCCAGGCCCACACATTTACTTATTCTGGGTATTGTATGCAGGATTTAAGGAAAACATGGGATTTTTAGTGTCACACCATGTTCAGAATAAACAATGAATGAGCAGAAATGAGTGCTTCCATTACCTCACAAAATTTGGATCCGTCTTCGTTTACTCGCGTACCATAGACCCATAGAAAATGTCACAAAGATTTGGTACTGATCTGGTGGACTGCTGCGGATCTTTAATATAAATTGTGCTACAATTTCAAACTGTTTGTCTTCGTCTAATGGAGAGCGTCTGATATAGGGCGGGGGGATCTGAAATGGATCCAGATATTTGAAACTTATTTTAAATGTTCTTAAATATTTCCTTGTCGCAGGTCTATCAGGATGTGCAACATTAAACCGCATTTCTGCCTCATAATAAGTTTCATTCGAAGCCGCGGAAATAAATATTATTTCTACTTTATCTCCGTGACTACGGAGTATTATTACTCATTGGGAGTAATAATTTGAGAGTATTATTTAAAATTAAGAATGACAAAGCGATTCAAAATCAATATCTGTAATAACAATAAAACACACAAAACTTTCCTAAAATACTTCATAAAACACTCGAAACAGTAATCACATAATAATGATCCACTGGATATTAATCACTCTAAAAGTACGCCCTGTTTTGACGAGATTTAAACACATGTTTCTACTAAACCGTAATTTGAACCAGGAAAGCCAGGTCACTCTTTGCAAATAAACTTCATATCCGTCTTTTTTGTAATCTTTATTGAATCCTTCGTCTATTTTATTCAAATCGCAAACGACCAATAAACCGGTGTCCAAGTACACAAATACTTTACAACAAATAAGTGTAAGTGTAGATACTAAATTAAAATTTTGACGACCTACTTTTTGTATGAGATAGCTATCTTTGGTTTACCATTCATTAAGCTGGTATGCTCTTCAAAATGGGGGATCACTTGAGAGGGGCATGCATTTGAAAGTTTTGCGATGTTCCCATGTACCGTATTTTTGGGGTCACAAAATATTTTCAAAATCACAAAATAAAACTTCCTTTCCACATCGCACCACTAGACTTCCCAAAGGATTATTACTTATATAAACTTTAGAACAAACTAGAAGGTATTTCGACTTTTTATTATAGTATTTTGTCATAGATATTACATAAAGTTTTTCCTTATGTTATTGGCTTAGACAATAAGAGTAGGGCCAAATGGGGTATACCTCAAAGCCCGATCTCGTTTCCGTTCTTTTTATTCTTTTATATGATTTACCTCCTTTAAACCATCACTAGTAAAACCCTATTTACAGATTGAAGAATAAAATATTTACTGTGAAGAATAATAGGCCGCAATACTAATAATGTTTCGTGGAACAACAATGAAAATCGTCAATTTGAAAAAAGGTCAATTGTAAACCTTTAGAGCAGAATTGTGTCACCTATTTGGGTGGCAATTTGCCTTACAGTGATGTGGTAAGATAAGATTTCCATTTACATAAGGGAGTTTTTATAATTACTTATAATAAACTTCGTTCTTAGTATTCTCCATAGTATATTTTGGTTTGTTTCCCGATCAAGAAAGTATATATAACAGATCAGAGAAGCCTACTTTTGTCAATGAAGGGTTTTATACGTCTTTAAATTTATAGCGAAAGTTTTATTTGATTTTAGACAACCTGGAATTATTAGTTCAAACAAAAGAAATGTCTAGAGAAGTTTCATCTAACATTGTTTACTGCTTCAAATTGAGTCTTTGGAGTCAAATTGTGACCTTATATTATATTGCTTCTTAATTTCTTATAAAATATCAAATTTATAGACAATTTACTCACTCTAAATGTAAACAAGTCGAAAATAATAAGCAATGTTTACGCAGAACAGCTGATTACATTTTAAAAGCTCATTCAATTAATATTACACAACTTTAGAGACCAAGAATAAATATTTTGCTACTATAAACACCAGTGGGGCGTACGTAGCCCGGAAGAATTTTCGAAATAAGAATAGGCCTATATTCATCCCAGAAACCGTAAGAATGTCCATGTAACATTTCAGTACAATCGGTTGAGTAGTTTACGCGTGAAAACAAAACAAACAAACATAGGTACTATCACATTTATAATGTTATTAGGATAACATCAGTATTTTTTATGAAGGTTATTCAGTTATTTAGTCCAAACATCTACCTGAATCATCTGTCACGTAACCCCAAACGCCTCGTTTTATATTTTCCGTTCTGGAGCAATTTAAATCCATGTTAACGATTTACGTATAACGAAGTGTAATACGTAAGTTATAAGCAGTTCACTGAGTTAGAAAATTGGAAATGCAGAAGAGATATTGGAATGGGGAGATTTAGGTTCATTTTTCTTTCAGAATTTAAAAATATCACGCTGAAAGAGAAAGCTTAATTACAAGCATCAACTGTAAATTAACATAATTGGTAGACATATACCATAAATAGTGTATTTCTTTTTTCTGCGATAATCCCGCTTTGCTGTCTATAACCACAACTGTGTTTTATGATGAAGGAAATGCTAATGCACTCATCAGCGTATTCTTTTCACACCGACTAAAATCCCCACCGACCCAGGCGTAACTCTCTCGGGGACGCTTCCTGCATTACTACACTAGCGTACCTACTTAAGCTATCAGAGGTCTCCTACAGTATCAGTTCGTCGTTTGGGCGAACAATGATGTACTACCTTTCTTCTAATTTCCTGGTTTTGAGAATTCTCTCTAAAAAGCACTAAAATAGAAACCACTGTACTACAACTTAATTTCCTGTACTAAATGGGTTTCTGAACGACTGAAGTCAGATTAGAGATCGTTAGTTATCAGCTGCGCATGCGCTTATGCTGGCGATACGTCTCCGGATCGTTTCTTACTTTCTCTAACTAAATCTCAGTAAACTAAACTATAATGATCGTCGAAACAGAAATAGACAAAGCTCTGGTCCTTTATGGAAGAACGCAGTGATTCATAAACTAATCTAAACTAAAGGATGATCATTTAGATTATTTATTAAACTTCTTTTCGCTTCAAACATTAATAGCCTATATTGATTAGCTTTCGTTTACGGGTTTTCTCAGGAATAAAAACACAATTGCCTCAACACGTTAAAAATGTATTCACTAATCATAAAGACGCAGAAGTGATTGAAGACGTAACACTAATATTTTGTAGTTTTATCTTTATTCTTACTCACTAAACACCTAGATGGTTATTATGAGTGTCAAAGGATAAGTATATTTTAAGACCATACTATCCCATAAATATTTGAATTGGTCAAAACATTAAGTTTGTTAATTGTTTTAAAAATAATAACATTATTAATGTCTAACTATTGCACTATTACCAATGTACACAACTGATTACGATAAAATAAGAAGCTCAAGAATAATGAAAGTACTCGTACATGTTAGACTTCGTTTAAAAAATTGGACTACAAACAAGAACAACAATCTAAATTACCTAACGATTATGCCGGTGACGAAATTAAACAAATAACTTTCATTACCGGTATGGTGCTACAGAACTCGAATGAGCCACCAAAGCTACTAGAAATCTAAAAGCTGTAATTTTCTACAGTATAAATTACATAAAAATACTGGAAATGTTCAAACTGAAGAGTTTTATGTCCAGGGTCAACAAGTGTTGAACTCTTTACTATCCCGCCGAGATTCTCAGTCTCTGGGCTGAAACTGTATTTAGACTCCTTCAGCATAGTGTATTATTACTATTAGACTATATCATCTTACCACAATTTACTTAGCACTTGTTTGAGAGTGTTTCCCCAAAAGATTAATTTAGTTTTATGCATGTTACTTTTGTTCATGCGCATTTTGTTGAGTTCATTAATTACAGTAGATCACTCTCTAAGTGGCTCAAATTACCATTGATCGATTATGTGCACATCGATATACTAAATAGAATAAATTACACACTACTCATCATAGGATAAAAACACATACATCTGGGTGAGTTTCGTCGAAATTATTATTGAGTTACGTAACACATAACGATACAGACGAGCAAAGAGTACATTTCAATAAATATTAAAAAAGATTCAAAAAACTGGCCTCAAAGTTTAAAATAACTAGTTGATAGTATTACCCGACACTTTTTCTACAATAATCTTAAAAAATATAGACGTTACAAATAAATAACTCTATTTACGTCGCAATTGGCACTGTATTTACAGGAAACTACAATAACAATTTTAAAGTTATATTAAACAAATACGTTTAAACTTTTACTGAAGAACTACTTTTTGATTTCATTCTTGATAAATTTAGTAACTCTCGAACATAACTAAGCTACTACCCAATCATTTAAATATTGGATATCAAAAATATTACCCGTTAATGGCATAACGTTATTTTATTTTCAATTACTTCAAAAAACTTTTTTTAACTATATGGCTCATGAATACAATACACATAATACCAAACTGCACCCAATTTAAGTTATGAAAGTAGAAAAGGCATACATACTGTGACCCCACGAGTATTTAAGATAGTATCTTATAGATATGGATATTTATTTCCGATAGTACTAGTCGAGATTCTCGCAAAATAAAATAATCAATAATTTTCTAAAGATAATAAATGTAATTGATTATTTAATCAGATATATACTCAATTATATACTATTATTTGTTGTATAAAATAATACCGTAGATATTATTTTAGTTGTCTCTAAGGACAATTTACTAAACGGAAACTATTGTATTATAGGTTTGACATGTTTACAATCGTTAAATTATGCTTGAAATTTTTCATATTCTTATTGAGTTTTCAAAGATTTAGTAATATTTAAAATTTAAGACGATATAACATTTTTCGCGAACTATATTGCCTACTATACACAACAGAAAAGAATAATGTTAAGAATCTACAATTTGTTCTCTTGTTATCAGATAGTGAATTACAAATCATTTTCTCAAACAATTGCAAATTTGTAAATCAATTACAGAAAACAACCCATTCACTACTGGGAATGCCCAAAATTATTAATGAAATTTGTGTCTGAGGGTAATAAACCAATTTTTATCAGTACTTAGTTCACTGCTCTAGCCGTGGATATCACTATGATGACTGGAATAGATAATTTTTCTAATGGATAATTGCCGACCCACTCTAATAGACATAAATACCGGACTATTTTTACAAATAATACATGGTGGAGATAAATAAAGTTACGATGAACATGTAATTACCAACAGTATATATTTTTGGTTAAGGCTTAATGGTAAAAATATGTTTTAGATTTAGTTGTTACATATATTAGATATTTAAGTTTGGACTGCAAACAATAAGCAAAATTGAAAGCCCTTAACATTTATGTCAGTGGCGAAATGAAGCCAAAAATTGCCATAAGCAGTAAAGTGCTACACAATGCACAAACAAACCAGCTTCAAACGCAAAAATTGTGGTGTTCCATAAGAAAATGTTATAAAAAAATACTGAAAACTATCAAACTGGAAAGTTTCATTTCCAGGATCTTCAGTTGTTGAACTTTTACTAATCTCTCTAATATTCTAAAACCATATTTCAATTTTTTTTTAGGACAGTGTATTATTACTAACATCCCACATCAAACAATTTATTCCGCAGTTATTTTTAGGTTTAAAAATGGTTCTTCCAAATTTTTTTTTTTTTTAATTGAAGTTATATAAACGTTTAAATTAACATCCATTTTAATTTGATGTTTGCACTTGCAATTTGTTTGATTCCTTTGAAGAATGGCTATATCATTATAATGTATACTGAGCAATACGTTTGTATAGTACACATTTAAAATCACTTTGAAATAGCAAGTGTGGTCTTTCTAGTTTACAGGTTAGTATAGTTCATAAATTTTCAATGTATCATTCTCTAATTAAATAAGATTATATTTGATATACATATATAAAGATGTATGCTATTATATGATGTATTTATTATATATATTATATGTATATATGTAAGAATGTGTATGCACATTACTATAGAAGTAACGTAACTATTACACAACTTCTTATCGAAATTATGATTATAGAATTTACTAGCTTGAATATTTTGAATATTTTAAAATTTCTTGAACAATTTATAAATCAGGATACATTTTTCTTCTTTAATTAGTAAACACAGTTATAAGATATGACGCTTGATGAAACAAAATATGATTACTAGTAGGAAGTCATTTTGCAGGTAATAGCAATCATTGTATTATCACATACTCTAACTATAATTCTCCGTATGTGTACCAGGGCCTTATGTGATTAAATTAATAACAAACAGGTAGTTGGGAGTTGCCGGATTCAAGAGAGATATATTGGACTGTGAGTTGAATTCCTCTTATTGCGAGAATATATGAGAAGTCGTTTCTACCAGTTGATTCACTTACAATTCCCTGCAGGGTTTTGGTTTGTTTGGTGTCTCATTCCGAATATTCTCTAAAGATGATTCCAAGAGTAAGTAATGAAGTACTTGTCTAATGTAAATCATTCAGGACCAGGCTGTAATAGACAAAATATATTGAGAAGAGTCATTCACAATTGAATATCTCTGGTAGAGAACCATTATCACATACTCAACTCTATGGGTGAACTTTTAATTTTTAATTATGAATAGTTGATTTACGATGGATTCAAACCACTATTAACATGAATTATGGACGAATATAGCAGAAACTTGGAATTTCCTGTTGATGAGAAAAGCCATTCATGCAAATTGACATATAGATTAGGTTACCTTGTATAACAGTGACAGTGTGGGTCAATTTGCGTGCCCACTGTTATAACAAAATTATACTCGTATTACATCCATCTTCAGCATTCCAAGTTTTCAAAGCTAAATACTGGAAGCTTAAGAAACTACTAAACCATAGCTAACATAAGATAGAATAAATAATAACACTGCAGAACGTTTAAAGGCATAACCTTTTTTGAGTTTCCAATAATAAATTAGTAAATAATAAGAAAGCGAAATTGAAGTCGTTATTGAGAAGTAATACTTTGAGATTACGACACCATAAACTTTTATTACCAGCCATAAAGTAAAATTTCCCTTACTTTCGCTTTTGCTCGACTTTATTAAAAACCCATTACTATTTTTGAACAAATATACTCTTTTGTCTTTAATGTGCTTTCATATTGATTTTACACATGAAATATTCTATTCTATATATGAAATACATAACAAAGAATATTTAAATTATCATGAGTATTGATGTGATATTTTATTTTCATTATTAGCTATGGAATTAATCTTTCTCTTTCTCTTTTTATTAGAAATTCGATACCATCTACTTCAAATATTGAGATCTTTGAAACTTGTTACATAGATTCACCGTGGTCTCTATTGATTTTGGAATCAAAAGGTCAAAGGATAATTCGTCCATAAGTCTGTTTCTCCTTCTGTCCGTGAGTGAACTAACTCTTAATACAAATATCCAATTACTTGAAACTTGATGCATAGGACGCTCTTTATCTAATGAGAAACTGTATTAGTTTTAAGTAGTAAATTGAAATATTATTCAATCCGTCTGCCTGTAAGATACGTGTTTAGAAAGTTCCTAAAGGTTTAAAACTTGTTGGATAAGTTTCCATGGTCTATCCGTCTGTCTCACAATCTGCGTGATAACCCTTCATAGAAATTTCCTAGAAACGTGAAACTTGGTTCATAAGCTTCTTTTAGTCCAAGGACGAAATCTATTTACTTTTATTTTAATTTCAAAGGTCCTTCGATACCCTTACAGAACGAGAAAAGATGGTTTATTTTTTTCTCTTGGAGATTTCAATAATCTATCAGTAAGTTGAGACCTGTGTACAGAGCCACGCTAACTAATTCCTTGGAAATCCATCCCCTTTCATTTTGTTTCGTACTTTGATCTAGTTATGAAACATGTTTTCAACTAAACTAAATTGTTTAGCCTTATTAAAAAACACTACTTTTCCTGACATATAATTTTTTTAAATATTCTGAATGAAAAGAACACCCGTGCCCATACGAAATTATAGAACTACATGATTATAAATAACAACCTTATTATTAATATATAATTAAAAATAAGTGTAGTAATTTGATTCAGACTTCTGTAAATATACAGTAGTATAGACTGTTTGTTAAATTCATCCTTATTTTTGAAAACTGACTTAAAATGTCCATTTAATTAAAGCACAGTTTTAAGTTAAAATGTACTATTTCTTTAGTATATTGTGTTTATTATATGCATCCTGATTTTTCAGAACGGACTTAAAAAGCTTATTTAAGTAAGACAAAGTTTCACACTTATTATAATTGCAATTTAAAATGTATTTTAAACATATAGAAGAAGTTAAATACAATTACAGTAATTTGTTTTTTTTTACTGTAAATACATACAGATTCTATTTTAAATTTAATATAAGAATACGTTTATTTGATCTAATATTGTAAGTAAAGCATAAATTAAAAACAGTACAATGTTATTTTACTACAGGATACAATATGAACCCAACTTTATAAGTACCAGTATTAATTTATAACTTGGGAGAAAAATAAAACTATTTAAATCGTCAATTTCCCTGCATTCCAAGATTTTCAAATTCATAAGTCAAATTTATCATAGTTAAATTTAATTATTTATTTAATGACACAATTTCAAATCGATTTAAAATTATTATCTGTACCGCAGATAAATGTATCGACTATTAATTTTTAATTAAAGATAAATACATTATATAACCCCATTAATAAGTGAAAAATCAAGAACCACATCTTAAAATGTAGTATACACTTAAAAAGTGACAGATTCACAATACAAATTATCTTGAATTTCATTATTCTTGATTAAGTCCACTATGCTTTAGTATAGTTTTTCAGTGATAATTAAAAGAATACACTATTATTGCGTATAAAACCATTCGACAAAATGTCACTACTAGTCTAGTTATTGGAGAGATACATTGATAATGATTTTACAGATTTTCAAAACAATGTTAAAAAATCATTTGACGGATTATTCAACCGCTCCATCCATTTATCTCAAGGACTGCCAGAGGGTGGCATAAGCGTTTGTTATGAAACAAAATTATTATTTTCAAATTCAATTTGACTCTATATGGTTAGTATTTTTTATGAAAGATCATATATATATATATATATATATATATATATATATATATATATATATATATATATATCTTATATGTAATACACACAAATACTATGCAGTATTTGAATTACAATATTTGTCACCCCACTTATGTCGAAAAAAGTATTCCGAAGAGTCTTTCAATTCGTGCGAAAAATCTTTGCAGTTATGAGGACGATTTTATTAATTATATCAATAAATTAACTTGTGGTTTTAGAAAATTAGTATATCCCGATAAAGTTATCAAGAACAATTTGAATCAACCATCAAACAAAAATAATAATCCTTTTCCCCAAAACGATCCGAAATTCATTACAAAATTTTATCCTGGCCTTTATAAAATCAACTCAATCATGAGGACAGCCTTTAACCTACTTCAAAATTCTCAAGAATCTAAAGACTTATTTTCAAAATCTCCAAGAGTTGTATTAAAAACGCCCAATAACATTAAACAGATATTGGTCTGTATTGATCCTCTAAAAAAGGTAAATAAGGAATCACAGTCCTTTGGTTGTAAAACTTGCCAAAAACCTCGTTGTGGAACCTGTAAGATCATATCTACAAGTAAAAATGTCAAAAGTAATGTAACCAATCATGTATATCATATCAAAGGAACTATCAACTGTGACACTAAAAACCTTATTTACCAATTTGACTGTAAATTTTGTGAAAAACAGTACGTCGGCCAAACATCGAATCCTTTACGCATACGAGTAACTGGCCATCGATTTGACATTGTCCATAGCGATATAGAAAAACCTTTAGCCAGTCACGCTATCAATGTCCATAAACAAAATCATAAAGAAAATTGTTACACCATCAAAGGCATAAATCAGGTCCCTGAAAATTAAACGAAAGCCTTAATAGATTTAGATTGAAAAAAAAGTGAAACTGCACACCAATTGGTACTTCAGGCAAGACATCCAAGGGGTCTTAATTTAAGATAAATTTATTTTTCATCTACTTATTCACACACGTCATGTCATGGCCCATCAGCTACTGAACTACTATATTTATTTATAATGTTTATTTTTCTTGTTTAAGTTCCAACCTATTTTTTGTCAAAATTTATATAAATATTTATACAAGTGTATTTATCTGAAGAAGTGTACCTAGATACATGAAAATGTATAAATGTTTCGAACTAATATACCGTGGTTTATTTGTTAGAAGAGAATAACCTGTTTCTGTAAATATATATATATATATATATATATATATATATATATATATATATATATATATAAGTTAATATATATATATATTTATTTTAAGTATTTTACATAAAAAAATACTTAAATGCAAAATTAAAAGTAATAAAAATATTTTTTTTAATAAATAATGTCAAAAACATTGTGTTTTTGACATTATTTATTTTTTGTTCATAATTTACAGGGTGTACTAAATTATCATCATTTACATTTTCTTGAATAGTAGGTAGGTCTAGGTTGTCTGAATTAGCTATCAAATGTTCAATTGCATCACTAACATTGTCATGAGTCATATTTACTGATATGTTTACAGGTTTACATAACCAACTCACATCATAAACAAAACTAAACTGCAATCTAGTTTGTTCACCAGCTGGACAGGCAGGTGAGTCATGTAGCCAGCTGACAGATGACAAAGCAACTTTCAAAGCAGTCTGCTACCAAGGCAAGTCTTCAAAGTCTTAAAAATTATATATTTCCTTGTTTATAATTTCATTACCTAACAGCTGATATAAAATTGGTTAGACTTAGGCAAAATTAAAATACCAATAAATAAAAAAAGTGAAGGTCCTATATAAAGGACGTCGGTATTTTTAGCAGAGATGAAGGACGTCCTACATATAGGACCTCAGTACTTTTAGCAATAACTCAACGGTCCTATATATAGGACGTCAGGGTTAAAAGGGTTAACTAAGTCTCAGCTCATGGTTTTCTTCGAATGATTATATATATATATATATATATATATATATGTATATATTCATTGAGTAACGAAAACCTTTAACTTTGCCTTCACTGTTTATATTTTATGTCTCAATGTATACATTCGAAACCTCCGATATTTCCCTACATGTAACCATCTGTATTCCACCAGAAACAGAGATGCACTCATCATTCCGCACCACCACAGCATCTTCAAAAGATCCATGTCATATGCTGGTCCCAAAATATCAAACGCTCTGCCGCATAGGATGAAAACTTCTTCAACTGAGACATCCTTTAAAAAGAATTTAAAGCAGTACTTGTTAAAACATGAGTTTTACTCTTTGGACGAGCTGTAGGATGAAGCTCCTTAGTCTGGGCCATTAACGGATGCGTGATTTATCTATCACTTTTAGTTTTAATGACAATCTATATCTATAAATGGGAATGTTTGTTTGTATGTTCCGTTATAACTCTGGAACCAATGCACGAAAAATCGTGACATTTTGTACAGTGATTCTACACGTTCCTGGAAGTAACATAGGCATACTTTTAGAGTCCACTGGAAAATGTTTTATTAATTAATTTTTAATTTCTAAGTAGTTGTTGATTTTAGAATGATACTTAACAGCAGTTAATACTTTCAGCTGAAGTTCAACAAAGAGGCAGAAACATTTGTTTACATTAAAAATTTAGAAAATTATTATTGTAAAGTGCTTGATTAGTAGTGTAATGCAGATTGCATAGAGGAAGTTATTACCTAATTTTAAATTTAGATTGCACCAATAATCAATAAACTATCTAATGCAATGAAAATACTATTGAACGCTGTTACAAAAACCACCTCATTGTACAAAGCCGTGATAGTTTGTACATAAGGTAATCGAATTTGGTTAGATCGAATGTAAATGAAAGGAGCCGAAAGAAGAAGCTTTATAATCGAAATTGGTTTTCATTGATACATTTTCTTGATCGGAGCACAAGGCAACCTCCACAATAATTCTGGAAATTTATTAGACAGAAAATTGATTTTAACAAACCTAATTTGATTCTTTAAAACCAAATTAGTTTATCGACATTCATCTATATAAAGTAATTGTACTGAATAACTTATGAACACTTAGCTAAAACAACGAAAGACAGATGCAGGAAATATGGTTCATACGGGTACCTTCATAATGCGCCCAAGAGGCTCACGAACGAACGACTATCAATAATCTCAGGCGTATATAAGAATGTGACACAAAAATAATACGTGAATATAGTGTACTGTTTTTCAACAGGAAATTGCGTGCGAAGCCGCGGCAAACTGCTAGTGTTTGTATAATAGCAATTAATATTTTAGGTTATGGTCTTTATATCATATACTATTATTACTACATAATATAAAGTTCAGATATTATATACTAAAAACTATTTAATGACTATGTTCTATGCATCTATATGTCTTTGAACAATGAACATTGTAATTGATCGATTTCGAGGATGATTTGAGGATTGATTTTTTTGCCTCTCTATGGAATTCGGCTGAGGAATAAGGGGAACCATTATGCCGAGAAACTCGTAGAATAAATAACCTTTAGGGTAACTCAGTGAAACTATATGGAATTTTAACATGTGGTAGTAACATATGTTGCACAATGGAATGAGCTATAGACTTGGAATTGAGCATATAACCTCAGTGAAACCTGTTACGCGAAACTTTCGGTGTTGCATTGTCAATATTACAAATAATATTTCAGTGATAAAATCATTCATGAATTAAATTTATTAATAGCTTATATATTTCAAGGATACTTTATACTGATGAACATTTATAAAAATAAAATATTCATATTCAAGCATTATACCAAAAGTATTACATAAATATAACAGAACTAATTAATTTCATAAATATTCTTATGTAATTTGAATGCAGTTTAATGAGTAGAATAAGAAGAAACCAACTTAACCAGTGGCCAAATTTAAATTAACGTTAATAGTAATGTTAGAGGTAATATAACTTGAGACGAGGATAATATTCGATGGAACTTCTACAGAGTTGTAAAATTTTATGATACCAAGACACAATCTTGGAAATTAAAACACCTATAAAATTATATTCATGTACGTGCAAGCCAACGTTATGGTTTTTGATGAACTTGCATAAACTGTAAACGCTTTTGTTCTTGTGGAATACTTTCTTTTCAAATGGATTATTTATTGTAAATTGTAGCATGAACTTCACCCACTATGTAAAGGAATATTGATAAAATGAAAATTGTGAAAAGGTACAGCTTCCGAATGTAGTTGATTTCAATTTGATTTAACATAACTTAAAGATGTATTAAATTGTATTTCGACCTAATTTGTAATGTATCTTATTGATATAAAATAGTTTATATCAATGTCTTATATAGATATATTTAGACATTTTATGAACATAACTAATAGAACTGTGTTTAATCAAATAGTTATATATATTATTTATATTAACTATTAATATATTAAATATAAATATATATTTATTTTAAAACTATAACGACTTGGATTGTTGATATTAATATTCCAGAGTATTAATATTTAAGTTATCAATGAGACATCCAAGACGATATAAAATATTTTTTGATTAGCAAAGCTCCTAGTGAATATTTAGTAGACTATATTACTAAATTTGTTAACCATCAAATACTATCTGGTTTGTCTAAAAATAAAAATCACAGTTCTAAATAACACAATTGATTTATTTTAAACTGGCAAATTAATAAGTTCAACGTTTCAGAATTTGTATCACTCTATTTTCCACAAAGAATTGACAAACCTTTTAGTAAATTTAAAAATTCCTTTGGCAAAAAATAATAATATTAATCAAATATATCAAAATAAAAATCAGAGCTCTCTTCTAAAATAAAATAATAAAGTTTTAAAATAAAAATGAAATACCACTTGGAAATAATAAAAATAAAAATGTTCACTTCTAAGTTCACTCAAAATTCAAAATAAAAATTTCAACTTCTCTTTACACTATTTGAACCTAAACTTTCAAGCCTCTGCAATTCAGATTACAACTCTCTCTAAAAATTAATAAAGTTCAATAAAGTTCCAATTAATAATTCACACTAACACACAATAACAGTTCCAGTTAAATATTAATAAATTACTACTTTACCAAATCTCAATTAAAGTTATTAACAAAGTTCAATTTTAATTCACTTCTCTTGCAAGCATGAACCAAATGTAACTTGTATGATAATATTATGCTCTATTGTTCTTCTATTGCTCTAGGTTAGAATAAGTTATTCAGATTGCTCTGTAGTTTCTATGAATTTAAATTTTCCTATAAAAAAGACAACAGAATTAATTTAATAACAGATCAAGAAGACTATTTCGATCCCAAAATTTTTATTTAATTTAAGTTTTAATAAAAAAATAAATCAATGTAGCTTTAAAAACGCTAGAAAAACACATTATTTTATTAATTGTAACTTAAGACATGGCATATTCCATAACTGTTATTGCAAAAACTAAATAGTTGCAATTGTGTTATTGTTTGTTGTTAATATATTCTATTTTTTGTTGCCTAATTCAGATATTCTGTTCTTGTTATTTTATTGGTGTTGTTTGTTGATGCTTTTTTGAATTGTGTTGTTGCTAATTATCATATATAATTGTTGTTGGTACTCGTGTAATTGTGGATTAGACAACGTGTATTCAAGTGAGTGTGTCCAGAACGGTGTCCAGCTCTATTAACTGTTGGAATGTATTGAATTTTAAGTCATTTTCTGGTTATTTATATTTATACTTATTTATTTGATAATTCCGATGTTTCAATTTCTTATTAGCAGGTAAATGTTATTATATATTAGATTTTCATATTGAATAACATTGTTGGTTGTATTAGCTGGTTTTTCGCTATTCTGTGCCATTTCTTATTACTTGTTATAAAACTGTAAAGAAAAATTTAAGAACATTTATAAATTGTATTAGCTTGTACCGTTTTACTGGCACATGAGGGGTTAGCTTTGAAATTTAAGTTTTGTGAAGGTTCAAAAAGGAAACGAAAATCTTCTGAAATTAATAAAGTTCAAACTAAAATAAAACTTCTTCTTGAAAATAATCACTGGATTTAAAATAAAAACTTCTTGATTCATTTTAAGTTCAAACTTGTAATATATTCGTCACTCAAAAAATATACAAAGTTCTCACAGCTTGTCTTTTATTCAATTTTCAAAATTCTAAACTTTTACATTCTAATCTGATCTGGCACTTCACTTTAATTTATCTTCAAAATTCAATTCTATTCTTTTACTAATTTTTTTACTTTTCTTTAAATATCAACAATATTTGTATTATAAAAATTCTTCTGTGTTAGAGAATTAAAATTACTTCTTTTCAGTGTTAGAGAATTAAAATTATTTCTTTTCAGTTTTAGAGAATTAAATTGCTGAAAGCATCAGCAGGTTCGATGACGATTACCAAGAAACAACTCTAAACACTTTCAAAGGCTTTATATCCTTACCACTACTACAGATCAACTGAGACGGGAGGTACGGCACGTCTACCTCACCCCACCTCTCAATTTCGTTATCAAACTCTCCCATCTGCGATGCGCGCCTCGCTGATAGAAGGCTTTTTTGTACTGTCCACTCCTTATCATTCTTCTGGGCCTACTCCTTCCACCGGTAATCCAGTTACCCCAGAATTACTATTTAATACAATCGGTAAAAGCTTTTGAGAAGAATAGTTGCATAGCATAAATCACTTGCCAACAGGATATTAGTTAAACTATGTATTATTATAACAATTATTCCACGCTAGTTCAACGGAACTCATGGGATATGTATTACTTTATATATTTCTATAAAATAACCGATTTTAAACTTGGAATATGACTTGAACAATTACATAACGACAGAAGATCAATATACGATCCACAAAGTGCCGCAGCAAAGGTACAACTGAGCTGGGATATAGCTGTTAAGTGTATGCAAGTTGTCTAAGAAACTGCTCCAGATATCTGGAGCAAGATTACCAACTCGGGACTGCTAACTATGCAAGATCACGTTTGCGCACGTGCTCTATAAGAAAACTCACTTATTTTATTGTGAACTGTGTGATATTTAAATCTAACCTGTTATTCTCCATTCTTTGTTTTCTTTTTTTTAAACAGGAGAAGCCGATCCCCTGTTAAGCCTTATTCTATTCGTCCTCATGGATTACTGGCCTGTGCGAGGATCTTATCAAATAGAATAAGAAGGAATGTTGATAGAATACAAAATAGATTATACTGATAAAAAGTGCTTCGGTCGCAGACACTATTTGAACCTGCGCCTTCTCTAACTCAGACCCAAAGTCCAACGTCTTAGACCGCTCGGCAACCTACACACCTACATATTAAACGTCAAGCCATTTCACATCGAATACTAAACGTATAGTTTATCAAAGAGTGCCATAATATTTACAAGTAGTATTCTCCTAACGAGTTTTTCATACTTGTTTATTTTTATAGTTTCTATGAAAAATTATATTAAATTTTAAATATAAACATTTATATCAGCAGTTCTTATACTGTATGGTGCAATGTTTTACAGTAAGTCAAAGTTCAACAATCAATTTCTACTAAAAATCAATCCTTAAGGAGTTATAATAGATTCAAAAATAGTCCTTGTATCTCAAAGTTAAGTTATTTCAGCTTTGAGATAAAATATACGTTACAATATTGTCTTTTTAATGTAAATTTATTCCATCATTTCAAGATAACACTGAGGATATTAAATTGAACTGAAGGAAAGAAGTAAACAAAATATACGTTAAATCTGTAACGAAACAGGATTTTTCCGGACATTTGCCATCGTTCAGTGAAAGAAGAAATCAGTAACACTACGTTTCCGGAAACACTATGTCCGGAAAAATCCTGTTTCCTTCACAATCCTTCCATCGTCAAAAATAACCTTCAAACAAAGAAATGTGTAACGGTACAAAATTTTACGGCGAAAAAATTATTATTAACGTCTTCAACTTTAACGATGCAAGTACAATCGATACAAATAGGGTTCACTTCTTACTTTTTGTAAAACAATTGCAGGTCGAGTCTTCCCGTCCTGACGTACTATCAGGTCAGGATGATAAATCACTTGTACGCTGGATGAAAGTCTCCCTCGCTTCAGAGTTGGCAAGTCAAAGGGGCTAGATTGTATAAAGGTTAGGTGCGTAAACGTCAGAATGTTTACAGGGTGTAAAAAAACTCCTCAATGGGCTTGATAATTGCCGAACAATTACAGATAAAGCAATAAAACTTGGTACATCATTTTGCACCTATAAATCCACTTTTTGAAGCGACTACTACTTTTTTATCATGTCAGGGAGATGGCCCGTCAGGAGTCAGAAGAAAACCTGAAATGAAAGCATAGGTCGAAAATTACATCAAGTTAAAGGTCTATATTAATAGATTATAATGCCGCAAATCCGATCTCTAAGGGCTCGCTCTTTAAAAATTACGTTGGTTAAAAATTCGAATACCTTACAATGTAGGTTCTGTTCTAGGTGGTTTAATATTCTTGTCTTGGCTCAAGTTGTGAAATTTAAACTTAGTAAATGAACTCTGGGCTTAATAAATAGTTTATAAGGTACTTATTGGCTCTTCATATTCAATGGAGGTTTTTAAACAAGTTTAAAGAATGTACATTTTGAACTAGTCCTACGTTAAAGTTTCCTCCCAACTCCTTGTATATTATTCTCCATTAGATATGAAGAGTATCTAACTACCTTGAAAGCTATTTCTTTAGTCTAGTATTCATTTACCAAGTTTACTTTTATACCTTCAGCCAAGACAAGAATATTAAATCATCTAGAATAGGACTCCACAGACCAGACAGAGAATTTATATATTTTAAACAAGCTTTTAGTTGTTTTTTATTGTAGTTTTATCCTGGAACAATCCGGGTAAGTTTTTTCTTTGACTTGAAAAAAAAATTATTTCCTCTAACGCTTCAGTAGTCTGGAGCACGTACCGTAGATGGTTTGAGGTTTAGCCGTAAATTAAATTATTTCCTATTACATTCCTTTAGCAGTGTATCGAGCACATGAGCGATAATTTATTGAGACAGTCGTTAATTCAGTCATTGTATCGGACACTGCTGTGTCTCAAGTACATAGAATTTGGTACGAGAAATACGTTACCAAGGTATATAAAACTAGAAGAAAAGGCTTTGGGAACAATTATATAGATGATAAATTCTTTAAAAGATTAATTTACGAGATATCGCGCGGATTTTTGGATTGATAGACAAACAGACACAAATGAAATTTATTTACTATTTAATCAAGATTATAAAAATAAAAAACTAACAAATAATATAAATTATAAAATAGTTATTATGGTTGTATATGCTACAAACAATTTGTATTCTTGACACTATGATTCAATAAAGAAGACACAAAAACTGTGTAACCCTATTCCTTGATACGATAAACTAAAAATATAAAAGGTCTCTGCGAATAAAAGTGGTGAAAACACTCGAGTGTTGTATTGTCATCTCACATCAACTTTTATTAAACCAGCGCATTTCATTGTGCAGCGTTGGCCACAAGAATTGTTTAGCGAAGAAAACATAAACTGGCAAAATTTAATAACAGTCGCTAGATAAATGTACTGTTATATAAACCTTGATTCTTTATGTTGTTTATGGATAAACATGTGATATTCCATTTTCATAAATTTTGTTAAATAATATTAGTAAATAATAATGTATAAAGTATACTTCCCACATTAAAGTCAATGACATTAAAGTTAATTAAATAAATTCATTAATGATTAACTAATTAAAGCCACTTTTTCAGAAATATACAATCCGTATAAATTTATGGAATGTATAAGTACAGATAAACGTGTGTATGGATTATGTTACATGTACTTTGATGTTGAATAAATTTCGACTAATCTTTTATAAATTACATTAAAATAAATAGTATTTTTATTAACTTAATGGAAAAGAAGATTTATACTACGCATTAATATTGTACTGCAACTTTACGGAAAATCCTCCTAAAGTTTTGAAGTGTGTAAACGCTGAGGAGAATTATTATTGTACTTAATAGTTATATTGGGGAAAATAACGATAATGGAGATAATAAATATTTTATATGGCGTAATAAATAAAAATGTCACAATAAACAAATAAGAAAATGTATTGCTTTTTATTAGACCTAAAAAGAAGACTTTAGGTTGTGCGTTAAGTATTTCTTTTTTACTGTTGTATGGTTTCACATAGTAAAATCTAAGGTAAAATGTACTAAATGTGGTCAAAAATTTATATTAACTACAGTAGGTGGTATGACGATATTTAGCTACACCAGGAATGACCTGGTCCGTAGTTAAAACTTTGATGAGATGGAATGTGACATTGGATAATTGGTTAGCCACCAGTATTGGCTGCGTCAGCTCAGTTAACTATATTAACTGCAATATGTGGTATGGCGGTACAATATTCTAAGCCAGGAGTGACATGATGCGCAGTCTAAGTTTTATGAGACGGAGTGTGACCATCGGATAAGTGGTTAGCCAGCATTATTAACTGTGTCTGCTATGTTATCTATATTAACTGCTGTAGGTGGTATGGCGGTTAAATATTGTAGACAATGGGTGAACCGGTGCGTAGCCAAATCTTTATGAGATGGAGTATGACCATCGGATAAGTGGTTAGCCTGCATTATTGACTGTGTAACTGTCGTAGGTGGTATGGCGGTTGAATATTCTAGACAAGGGGTAGCCAAAATTTGATGAGATGGAATGTGACGATCGGATAAGTGGTTAGCCAGCATTATTGACTGTGTCTGCTCTGTTAACTATATTAACTGTCGTAGGTGGTATGGCGGTTGAATATTCTAGGCAAGGAGTGACCTGGTGCGTGGCCAAAATTTGATGAGATGGAATGTAACCATCGGATAAGTGGTTAGCCAGCAATATTGACTGTGTCTGCTCTGTTAACTATATTAACTGTTGTAGGTGGTATGGCGGTTGAATATTCTAGGCAAGGGGTGACATGGTACGTTTCCAAAATTTGATGAGATGCTATGTGATCATCAGATATGAAACACTGATAGGGAATTTATTGCAAAATGGTATTAGCATATTTTTTTAATTTTACAGTTCCATTTTAATATCTATAATGGAAAAATATAACCCAATGAGGTACTCTGTAATAGGTTGTTCATTTAATTAAACATAAATTGTAAATACAATTTTCGAACTTAAGATATAGTAATGAATAAAGAAATTAATACGTCGTACTCAATAAACAAAAGAAAATTAAGCTTAAGTATTGCAGTCATCATTTGATAGTATGGTCGTTAGTTATTTCCACAGTGTAAAAATAACTGCATTTTCCTTAGATATTCAATACCTCTCCAAAGAATTTAGAGGAAGACTCAAGAAGAAATTCCATGATGTTCTAAATTTACCAAGTTTTTCATGTTGTCTGATTTAGACAGTAATATTTAATATATATGTTATCTACCTAGACAATAATAATATATAAATATTTATATGTTTACAATATTTTGAGAGCCATAAGTACTTGTATGTGCCAACCCAATTTCTCGATTAATACCATAAATAGTAAGTGATAAGACAAAGAAATTATACAGAATTTAATACAGTGACATACCATAGTTTTAACGCATACATACCATATTTTATTCCACTTGGTAATAAATTTAATACAGATCAGAAGTACGAGAACGTCAGAGGCCATGCTTTGTTCTTGTAGTTACATTACATCTGTATTGTTGTGGTTTCCCCACAGCCCACTCCAGCCCAACACAACAGTCTAGCCGATTACAAGAGCTCAGCAAGAACAGTATAATTGGCCAACAGTGACGTCACCTCTCAATCTAATGAGGATGAGGGTCATCTCAAGTGTTATCAGCCCAGTAGTAGCCGCTGCACGGGAGCTGATCTACTCGTCTACTTATTATTCTTCTAATGCGTATTATTACGGTTTTCTGTGTATTTCTCATCTGTTACAGAGCAGGTATTGTTGTTATTAAGATTAGTTTTCAAGTGATTAACAGGTAATAATATATTTTAAAACTAAATGTAGGTTACTAATGGTTATTAGAATATCATCTTGAATTGTTACAAAATACACAGCAGTGTCAAGTATAAGCCTGATTTTGATTGGCCAAAATTATAATCTGCGATAGTTTTCTTTATCATAGTTTACTCTTTATTGTGTTTTTTAGTGGATTAGAACAGATTAACATTCATAAGCAACTATATGCTACTCTAAATGTGTGATCGGTACTTAATTTTGTTAATAAGTAATGAAATTAAGAATTAATGAGTTTGCAATCGGTGCCACAATTTTGGCTTAAAATGGAAACAATATTATTGTATTGCTATATTTTGAGGACTATTATACAGTACTAAACATTGTATATATATATATATATATATATATATATATATATACAATTTATATATATATATATATACAATTTATATATATATATATACAATTTATATATATATATATATATATATATATATATATATATATATACCTCTTGTATTTCTCGCCAATATATATTTTAAATGCCAATAGTTTAAGTGAAGAGTAATAATTTTACATTCATGTAAACTTCAAGGCTGTTATATATCAATAGCACCAATGAAAATTATTTTATTAATTGCCAGTCTGTCAAATAGCAATAATAGACTTTTTTAAAGATGGTGAGGTTATGTTTATATTATTTTTCTATGAACAACCAGAGAACTCTGAAGATACAATAAACATGTTTGCATTGTTATTATATATAAAAAATGTAATTTTGTTTATTATGACTATAGTTTCATTTATTGTTTTTTTTATAACTAGTTATTTTTATAACTTAAAAATAAACTTCAGAATAAAAACGAATATTTAATATAAGAAAAACTTACGTAGTATATACTAAAAATAAGCTTTTTATCTTCATATGTTTTATCCAAGTATAAGTATCCTTTTAGGTCCTACATTTTCTTACATAATAGTTAAATGTGCAATTATACAAGCGGATGCCTTAACCAATGAGAGTTTAATATTTAACTAGATTCTAAAAAAACTTTGGAATATAAAATAAATTTCTTCTTATAATTTTTAGCGGTTTTATATTTTTTATTAAATGCAATAAAACTAACATATAAGGAAATCAACATACCCAAATGTTCTCAGAACATTTTTATTTAAATTTGTAATGGATGAAAATTTAGATATTATAGAATGTTATATAAATAAACAAATTCTATGTAAATGTATCTGAATTTGCTTGTATGGGGATAACCAATTAACTTTACCAATGACTATACAAAAATCAAAGATAAGCAGAGTTTTCCATTTCTAAATTTTAGTATAATTATTTACCTAAATGATTTCTAACGAAATCTCATCCTTAGATAGTGATTCTCAGTTTGTTCTGTAGATTCATCTGAATTAGTTATTAAATAAAGCCATTTTCACAAATGTATTATTTGATCTTCAGATGGAGTAGATATTCTCGTAGCATATGATGATGGAGTAGAATATTTCAACAGTTCAGAACACAGTTTCCGTTCTTTGGTACTACCATCGGCTCCTGTGTCCGCAGTCGACTACCACTACCAGAGAAAAGAAGCATTTGCTGCTTGGGATAACCGCATTTATCGGTAAGTAGAATAAAAAATAAATATTCTTGAAAACTACCTCATTCTTACACTAACTAGAGCTTATTAATATTGTAACTAGTTTTTATTATAGGGTTTCAAATGTTTTATTGCTGTAATTTGCCATGTGTAAATGAAGTAAGTTGAAGTTATTCAGGCTATAATTCTTTATAACTCACAGAGAACAATCAAAACATTTAATTTGTCTCGTAGCTCAGAATTGCTGACATGATCGCTCCCAATTATTACGAATGCGCCAACTTTATTAAGAATGTAACAGGCTCAATAAAACATTCATAAACAGTGAAGCATTCCAAATCTACAGATCTAATAAGCTTGAAATTTCCTTAAAGTTTCTCCACGCGTGTTGCACAGTAAGCCAGTAGTAATTTAGAACAAGTACAGTCTATATATATATATATATATATATATATATATATATATATATATATATATATATATATAACCGAGGGCTGGTAAAAAAATATCGCAACTTTTGTTTTTTATGATTTATTTAATCGTTAATCTCAATTTTACCCCTTCAAAGTAACCCCCATTAGATAGTATACACTTGTGCCAACGTTTCTTCTAATCCTCGAAGCACTTCAGAAAAACAATTTTTGTGATCTTGTTCAGCTTCTCCTTCGATGTTGTCTTTATCTCATCAATTATAGTGAAGCGTAATCCTTCCTGTTCAGTTTCGGGAACAAGAAAACGTCACAGGGGAGTACGGTGGCTGTGGCATAATCAGTGCGTTAGTTTTGGCCAAAACATCGTGCACAAGTAACAATGTGTGAGCAGGGGCGTTATCGTGTTGCAAAAGCCAATTTTGCTCTTCCACAAATCGCGGCGTTTCTGGTAGATTGATTTACGCAAATTGCGCACAACTTCCAGATAATATTCCTTATTGACAGTTCTGCCCTGCGGGAAAAAAGTGTAAGCATAACTTTCACATTCGACCTTACTTGGTGCGATTTGTCTGTCTTGGCTCGTGCGGCAGCTTCCATTGGGATAATTGAGCTTTGGTTTTCACGTCAAAACCTTAAACCCAAGATCCGTCACCGTTTATGTCCTTCTGGAGCAAATTTGGGTCATCGCGGACAGAGTTAATGCACTCATGTTTTTGGTCGATATTGATAAATTTTGGTACAAATTGTGTGGTGACCCGTGCTCTAATCTGGCACGAGCCAATCAAGTTGTTCATATTCTCTTCGACGTCTCTAATGGTAATTCGACGATTGGCTAATACTATTTTCTTCATTTCATAAATGTTTTCGTCTCATCTTGACGTGCTCGGGGGTCTGGCCCGTTGTTCCTCGATCACATCCTTTCGGCCCTCTGAGAACCTTTTGTACCACCGATAGACATTGCTTCGGTCCAAGGTAGCTTCTCTATAAGCCACTGTCAACATTTGGAATGCGTCCGCGCACTTAATTTCGTTTCAACACAAAACTTTATACAGAATACCCATTTTTCCGAATAGGGACAAATAGAATACCAGCCATAACACATGCAAGCAAATCAGCTTTCAAGCATTAACAGAACATTCAAAATGGCCGAACTTGTTGGCATAGATAAGACACGTATGTACCAACAAAACGCAAAAAAATATAAAAACCAATATATATATATATATATATATATATATATATATATATATATATATAATTTCAAGAAACATTGAATCACAAAAAGTACTTGCTCCACAGGGAGTCGAACCCGGATCTCTCACTTGCCGGGTGAATGTGCTACCATTACACCACAGAGCGCTTACTTTTTCCGATTCAATTATTTTGTATTTGGCCGTATCTGTAACATATGCGTTTAAATAAGCAAACTAACATATGATCGGAAGATATATATACATACATAAATACACATCAAATTTGTATAAATGGAAATAGCCTTATTTCATTGCAATAAAAAATATATGTATATACCGCGGAAATTAAAAAATCGCAATATTTTTTTAACAGACCTCGTATATTGCGTAAAAAACGAAAATCATTAGCCGTAATTAGTTGTATAGGTGCATTTTTCAGTTTCCCCACCAGACAAATTTAAAGTCGTTATAGGTTAATTTAATAAAACACTTTTAGGTAAGACAACAAATTCATTATATGATGTTACTCAAAATGTCTACCTCGATTTTGTATACACTTCATACAACGACTGAGAACAAAATCAAGTTCAAATGCATTTCTAATATTACATTTCTGAGTTCTTCAAGGTTTTGCGGTTTTGAAGCATACACAGTCTCCTTTACAATACCCCACGTTGAATACCCCATTCAGATCAAGTATCCAAGGTGTGTAGATGATATATGGTTTTAACTCCTAGGAGAACTATATTTTGTTTTTCAACTTCCGACTGTCCTAAAAACGTAGAATGTAACACAAATTTGCATGGTAAAATTTGAAAAACCTATGTATTATAACTCAGCAGACTATCAGTTCATTAATTATATTAGGCCGGAAGTATAATTATTGCAATGGCCGAAAATAATCACTTTTCAACAGAACGTTTACATATATAAACCATAGAGCCACTGGGTATAAGTTAGACCAGAAGAAGATTACAAGGGGCTAAATTAGAAATTTTGTTTATAAAGTAGGGTTCTTTCTCATACACAGTGTGTATACATGTCTAGAGCGTTTTAAGAAGGTAAACTCTGCCACGGGATGTGAAATTTAATTTATTTGAGCTATAAATGCGCATAAAAACTGTTCCATCCTTCGACTACAGGGCCCGCAAACACCGCTCTCTAAACTTCAAGTCCAACCATTCTGAAATGGATCAGGAGATTGGAATATCCTCTTGTTATTATCACTTATTTTTAGGAGTTTGGGTTGTATTATTTAAAAAGGATATGCCTACGACGGTTATTTAAAATCACCTGCAAACTACTATTAAAAATAAATAGTGTCTAGATATTTATTTTTTAAATGTTGATATTTACTGTATGATCTGATTAATTTTATACTTACTAATAATTATGATTAGTATTCTACATTAATAATTTGTTATAAACTGCAATTTTATATAATCAGATAAATAAATACAATTAAAAGTATAAGTAAGTGATAAATTAAAAGATCTTTATTTGTAAGCGGATTTCGGTTTACAACCATCTGTTTACGATTAAACTCATGTCAATAACTATGATTATATCAAAACTTATATTATTTATTACAGCTTTTAACTGTAAAACAGATAGTACGAGCTAAAACAAAAACGCGTTATTTTAGTTAAACAGTATATGCATTTTTTACATTTTTAAGCCCCTTAAAAGTTAATTCCTTAGTGGTAAATTAAAGATTATTGTACTCCCGAGGTCCAAAATACAACAAAGCCGTCTATGATGCTTCCAGCTATTACATGTGGCAGATGTAACAGTCGCTTTTATTGCAGCTTTCGTTTAAAATTGTATACCTGCTTATACCTGCTTAAGAAAGTTTATACACTAATTTCACTTTCTTGAACCATCAGAAATTTCTCATATAGCCCGCTTTCTATAGTGAGAAATCTAATCATTCTTATTTTATATACAAATAGTCCTAAACAAAATTTAGGACTCTTAGAGCACAAATTTTTCGCCTTTAAAGAACTTCTTGAGATTCTGGTTAAGATTGAATAAGACATGTCTAAAGACAAGTAAATTAATTTAAAAGTAAATAACACTGGTCTAAGCAATGTTCCCTTGGGAACACCATAATTTTCTTACTGTTAATGTTCAACAAAGCCATGCCTCTGTTTTTATTTTAGAGAGATTTAACACCATACCCCACTAATACAAAATCCTTGTAAAGGTTTTTGATAAATGTTTATTGCTTAATTTCAGATTTCCTCTTTTCAATAATGACTCCAGTAGGTCATTCAGTCCTACTTCAGTTGCGAATATTTCGCTCTGTTGGTCATTCGCGGTGGACTGGGTGCACGACCATGTGTTTTGGCCGGATTGCGGCATCGACGCAGCCATCATGATGTCGGATCTAGATGGCGGCAACATCACAGTGATTGTCCCATTGTCACAGAATCGTCCGATATGGATTCCTGACATAGCCATCGATCCTTACAGAGGGTAGATTCATTACCTTTATTTTCTTATGTGTTTTGTAGAATTGGCCGGGAAATTTATAAACTTTTTACAGTATAAATTGTGTAACAATCTAATGAAATTTTTTACATTATACAAGGATATCCAAAAAGAACTGACATACTTAACATCAATTTTCTCTCATAAAGTTTAAACTATATGGTAATATTTATAGATGTACAGATGGCAAAACTCTAAAACCTTTTAGTAGTACTTAATAAATATCGATATGGCTAGCGTTTATGTCTCTGCAGGTATCAAGTCGAAATGTAATCTCTCGCAAAACATGTCTCAGCATTTCTTGTGTAACGCTTACAATAAAATCCCTCATCCGCCATCGTAGGTAGTTTATAATCTTTTATGAATACACAGTTTCTTGACATAGGAACATAAAACTATATTACAGTTAAGTCTGGACTCTTTGGTGGCCATTTTATCGGTTCTCTTTTCCCAATCCATTGATCTTGAAACTTGTCATCCAGAATATTTGAAATATGGTTATGGAAATGTGGTGAAGCACCATACTACTCTACTAAAATTAAATTTTGCCTTCCCTAGTTTCAATCTTTTATATTGAACCGGTTACAGAATCCTCTGTAAGTAAAATTACTTTAAATATCTATCGTGCATTCAAGCATACGAAGCGTTGAGTTTTGGACTGTCGACTTCATGCTCGAAAAACTGACATGGTGGTTCTGACCCCCAAATTCTAAATTAATGACAATTGACATGGACATTAATGTGAAAAAATACTTCTGAAGAAATCGTCAACTACTTTTTTGTTATCATAGCATTATAAAATTCCACCCTTTTAGATTTATCTGCTAGCTTAACGTGGAATAATATCTAGAATTGTAATCATGGAATTGACAATATATTACGGTCCCCCGTGGAATGTTGTTTTTGGAAATCCTAGCTCTAAAGCCGGATTAATTACATACTTCGAAGGACTTACTGCAATATACGATCTACGTCTTCATCTGATGTTTGTGCTTCCCTGATGACTTGCGTGTCAAAGCACTACCTGTTTTCTTCTCTACCCATTGCTTGCTTTAAGCAAAGGAGACTAATTAACACGTACTCCAGTCAAAAATGTCTTTGAACTGAGATTATTAATCTAAATTCAGTAAACCACAAGACACACAGCTTTTTGCGTAGAAGTAGCCATAGCTTTGATGAATTGTTAATATTAATTTAAACAACTATGAATTACCAACCACAAATAATTGTTTGGAAAATTTGTAATGCCCGTAATGAACTGCAAATAATATCGGGTAGAAACGAAATTACTCAAGCAATTTTAATTCGATGTCAAAGAAATGCAGTGTGTGAGTTTTCGAATTCACACATCGAGTTTGAAATTTTACAAAGTTACACTAAAAGCTTTTTGAGTTTCGCCTTCTTAATATATAGTCTCCATACGTATATTTACTTATATAATTTCAATAAACATAAATCACAAAAATTACTTGCTCCGCCTGGACTCGAATTCGGATCTATCATCCGCTCGGATGATAGCACTACTTTTTTACGATTCAATTATTTGATATTTAGCCATTTTCGTCACATATGTGTGTAAATAACCAAACAAACATGTGATCGGAAGACCAAATACTTGTCAAATGACTTTTATTTACATTCATTAATTTTCTAGTTTAAAAATTCATTTGAGCGTCTTTAATTTCAAACAACCCAGAAAAAGATCCACGAAGAACATTTTTCTATTCTCCAATGACACATTTTAATTCGATTTGATAGAATGATTATATTAGTCCAGAAGGATCTAGGAGTTTTAGGACCTATTCATATGTTGCTTTCCACCCGAAATTTAAAGTTGTATAAGCATATATACTTTGTAACTTGACAACTGTTCTCCAGTGTTGAATGTTATCACTTAGCCATGGGTCTGTTTGAGATTCATTTTCTTCCTCAGACTCTTGTTTTGGATCTCAGATGGCTCTGTGTTATCCTGCGGGCTGGACGGAAGGGAGATCACAACCGTTGCTAAACTCGCCTTCACCGAAGCTGTGAACCTCGTGTTGGACATGGTGGCAAAGAGAATCTACCTGCTCAGTCGTAACAAGAGCTTCAATGGTATCTATTACCTCGAATACCACAGTTCTGAGCCTCTTCTCATACATGATGAGGTCGATGGTAAGATCTGGAGCTTCAGTGTGTATAAGTCGCAGCTCTACTTGTGTTACGATAGCAGTAACGGCACTTACTTGACTACTCGCTCTGTTGCTGACCACGCTAGTTCTAAACAACAACTTACTAACTTATCCAAGGTGAGGAGATATATATTTATGTAATAACGTATCTTTAGCTCGTATAATGCACCAAAAAAGAGATAAGTCTCTCAATGGTTCCAAACATACTTATTCCGAATTTAATAAAAATACCATCTAGTTTTCCTTCTACATTTACGCAAAACTTGTAAAATATAACACAAATATTACTGCAAATAATGGAAGAAAATTTCGTTCATAGCTAAACATTTGTAGATCTAGTTGATCACGTTGACACTGGGTTTCTTAAATATAATTTTTTAAGGAGAGGCCGACCCTCTTTTAAGCCTTCCTCATGGGCCACTGGCCTGTGCGAGGATCTTATCAAACAGAATAAGGGAGAAAGTCGATACAGTACAAGATCGATGTTAATGAATAAAAGTTTTACAGCCATATACATGATTTGACCTTTGCTATCGCTAACTCAGAACCAAAGCTTGCTCTCTTATGCCGCCAGATATCGGTAGCCAACAAGAAATACTTGACTCTTTGGATGATAATAATTATCATAATTATACTTGAATATTGAACTTATTTTATAACTATCTCAGGTCTTCTTCAGTCTTAGAGATGGGTGGAAATAACTGACGTAAATCCACCAATCTTATCTGATATGTGTTATTGTAGTTTTTATAACATAGTGGATAAACGGTATAAATTTATGCAATACTTACATAAAAATCTTATGGTACGCACTGCGTTGAAATATCGATTACACAATTAATGTAAACAAGGAGACTTTGATGTAAGAATTATAATATCGACAGCGTAAACATAAGAAATCAGACTATGTCATACTGTGCCAAACTACTGGTTACTTTTTTAAGTGGGAATAAAATCCACATTATTTTTTCTCGTCTCTGTTTGGTGATCCACTTCCTAAACCTTTACTTGAGCTTATTTACTGATGATAGCGAAACCTGTCCCTTGAGAGGGCTGAATATCTGTCAGTATGTGTGTATATCTCTCTACACTATATTTCGAAAAAGAAATAGATTATAAATTTTGTTTGATACTTAATTTCTATATAGGTAACAGTGATATCGATTGGGTGCTTGATATGTAATTGCATTTAGCTGAGGGTTAGCGGATTTACATTGGTCTCATTGGTAACCCTGATTACAATATAAAAGTAGCATAATAAATAAATTCGTAAACAAACAGAACATATGAACATATTAAATTTTAACACATGATTTGTATTCACAGAGTTAAAAAAAAAAGAGTTCAAAGTCTATGTTACAAATTGGTCACAAGATTTAATATCGGCGTACTCTTGCGTTGTATTACTCTTCCTAGATCACCGGAACTCTTATCATTTGCAACATTGATATGAAATCTAACCTAATGTACAAAACCTTTAATGTAGCATGCCTCAAATTACTTCTACAACTATTTTATCAGCAGATTTTAAATTTTGAATGAAACTTCATTTCTACATAGACAATAAATTTATTTCCTACGATGATGTATGTCCAACCATGGAATTTGACTAATCGTTATTAAAGCCTCACTCAGTAGGCTATCAGATTTTACCTTTAGAGTGCCGTAGGGATGTAAATTTTTTTTATGTATTACTTAATCTTTTTTCAAACAATAAGTATAAAAATAAAAATTTTGATCTTATTAATAGTATCAATAATTTTACAGTCAGTTTATTAAGGATTGCCATTATGTTCTGTCAATCCATCAATACTCTGTTATATCATTCTATTTAACTACTTGCATTTTAACATGTCCATTAATTTTCCAGACGGTTTGGCATATGAAAGTCATCGATCCGGAACTGCAGACTCCTCCTGAGATCGACCAATGCACATCCAAGGGATGTTCCCACCATTGCGTCGTACAGGAGTCGCTTGCTCTGTGCCGCTGCCCACGGAACTTCCACCTTGGCCGTGACCAGATGATTTGTGAAAGTGAGATGTCGTTTATCGAATTGAAATATATTTTTTTATTTCTTAAATGAGGCTAAATAGATATCAATAATAAATTTTAAACTAAAATGAATAATTAATATTCTTATCGGGTTTAATGGATTTGGATAATATTCAATGGATTTGCTGATCCACTTTGTGATCATACTTTATTAATTATAGATGTAATAATTTATTATTATTAACATTATTATTAATATTATTATTATTATTATTACTATCATTGCCTCTGTGACAGTACCACTGAATTCATACTATATGTTAAAGATCATCATACATTAAATTGTTTCATATATTTGTAACAATTGTTATAATGTTTTAAGTTTTAAAATTGGGTGAAACAGGATTCACATAGAAATAACAAACAGGCATCATAAGGAAACTTTATAGAAAAAATATTTCAACTATTTATGAGTAGGCCAAATAGACTTTGAAGTTAGTTTGCATTAAACTCTCTTGGTTGATAACCTCACGTAATATAGGGACATACTTATCCAAATACCTTCATATTGTTTTAGACTCTCACAAGCCATTAAATACATTATAAATACAATTTTGAATTAGCATGATATGTGAGACGTGTAAGAAACCCCTGCACAAAAATGGGTATTGCACTATTTGTGGAAAATGTGGGTTATATCTTCATTTCCATTGCGCTGGAGTACAGAAGTCAACCTGGAAGGCCCAAGAGCAAGAAAAAGAAGGCAGATAGGGTATGTATCAATTGTAGACCCTCTTATGGTAAAAATCGAGTGTTAACCTCAATTATTAAGTTATTATTATATTATTATTATTAAGGAGTGATTCCACAACGTAGTAACACTTGTTGTAAGAGTCTGTAACCAGGTTCATAGAGTACCAAGAAGGTGAAATATTCAAAACTTTGTAAGGAGATGGAAGAGCTGAAATTGGAAATATAATGTGAGAAACAACATGGAAGGACTAAAAACTTTATTATAACAAGGCTCCCTGGAACATAAAAAGAATATGTGCCAAAATATCAGTGACCTACTACATTCCATGAACATTACTCTGAAAAAAAGAAGACATCACTGCATATAGGCTACTCTCTACCAAATCTACAGTACCTATAATAGTCCAGTGTTCAACCTGAGGCATTATGGACAGCTACGTACCAGGTCGTAATATTAGATCTAATACCTCAATGATCAATAATGATCAGCCTGAAAGAGCCATTTATTTTAATGACCACCTTACGCCATATTTTTCAAGTTTGACGAAAATGGCTAAACAAGTAAAATATCAAAATGGCTATAAATATATCAGGCTTAAAAATGGCAATAAAATATAAAGGGCATTGGAAATCTTCTGAAATATAAATGGCAATAAAATGTGATTAAAAAAGATAACTTATCAAAGGCACTGTATAATAATACCTAATGATCCAAATAAGGTAGCATAAACCTAAGACTATAGAGATCATTAGTCCAAACATTAATATATTTTCATCACTTAACTAAGAGTTAATCTATTATCAATTATTGTAAATTTTTAAATATATTATTCTAGTTTCCTTAAGCCTATTTAAATACACTAACCAAAGTTTCTTACATAATAATACATACAACATTTTCAATAGTTCAAACACGTAAAAAATACAGATGAACTAAATTTAAATTTGTATAAGAACTTTATGGAGTTTTCGAACTGGAATAAGAATTATACATCCTTAAATCGAATTATTCACATGATGAATTGAACTTTAGGATAATCAGTACTAATATAAGAAGTATAAGAAAACTCTGGAACAAATTATTGTTAAGATTCAATAGATCACTAGACTATCTTGATACTTTAATGCTAACTGAAATAAGCATATGTCAATAGGAATCATGTTTAGACGATATTCCGGGCCTTAACTCAATGTTCTAACGTAGACAAAATGGTTAAGGAGGAGGTATAACTGTAAGAGAACTTACAATAGTAGATATAATCTTACAATTTCATTTTTCATCCACCGAATATTTAACAACATAATTTCTAATTAAAAATGAGTCAGTAGTATTAATTGCATTACATAGGCCTGGAAATCAAAATATAAACAAATTTAATTTATTGTTAGAAACTTCTTATACTAAAACTATATAAAAAAAACAAAACATATTTTTTGGTAGGTGATGTTAATATATATTATTTTAAAATTAGTATGGATCAGGCTAATATTTTAATATATTATAGACTAACAAAATTTATAGTACAATACTGTCCATCTAAGGTAGAGTTGTACAATACTACTAACGATAGCCTTTCATCTTTTATTGTAGTATATAAACTTGCCGATCATTACTGGACAAGGATATTCCTGCAATTATGCAGAGATTACAGTTAATACATTTAGGACAAAGGATATTACACAATATTTATTACACAAACAGTACTAAGTAATAAATAGGTAAATGAGAACCTAAATTAGACAAACTGGCTTCTCATATTAGATCTACATGATCCTGAAGGTATTTATAATAACCTAGTCGATAGATTTGATAATATTTATAAAAATAGTACAACTGAATAAGTAATAAGCCTATAACAAAAAAGGAACCAATTCCATGGCTTGTTATTGAGTTAAAAGGTTATAAACACTATTTATAGAGACAATGAAAAAGAGTTAAATATAATTTACGATATTTGAAACTATTTCAAAATGTCACAAATAATTTATAAATAAGAATCTTTAATAAGGTCAAAGGCCTTTTATTTGGTTTACTACCTAATAATATTGTAAAAGTTAGTAAAACTTGGTATAAGTGGTCCATTATTAAATGTTTTTCAAAAATATTTTCTAGATAGAAGTATGAACGTAAATATAGGACCATACATAAGTGAACGTTATGATCAGAATTATGGTCTAACTCAAGGAAGTATTTTATCACCTGTGCTTTTTAACATTTATATACACCATTTAGCTAGCCTAAAATTTAAAATTTTCAAATGTAACAGGCTCAGTGCATACTTTCCAGTAACCTCTAACGAACAGTTGATTTCAGTCTACTTTTTATTATGGCATAATCAAATATTTTGTGGCACCTCAGTATATATTATCACCGGTTAAAAATATTTTGAACAGAATTCATAGAGCTCTTTTACATGGAGTTCAACCTTTTTTATTATGCTCATTCACTAGTAATGTATACATATTTGTTTATAATATAATTATACTTTTAGGAATACTATCTACAAAATATAGACTATAATTTGAGAAGAAGGCAATCTAACAACTATGGGACATCAACTTTGGAATACAAAACAACAAGGCTGCTTAATTATTTTCCATTAGAACTTAATATGTAAACCAATATAAATAAATTCATAGTTTCATTGAAAAAACACTTTTTGAGGTATAAAACCTAATTACTTTTTATTTCTACTGATTTAAACAAGTATTACGTACCTTGAAGCAACTGATTAATTTGATTATACAGATAGTCTGATTAATTTAAATCAGGTTAATAGGTCTTAGAATAATATCTCAAACCAACATGAAAGGTAACTACTTACTTTTTAAACTAAAGACGGCCCCAATGCAATAAATAAACCTAGCCTTTCATAAAAATAAAATTATACAGTAACACTAAAAAAACTAGTAACACAACACCATAAACCTTTTATAATACATACATTAAACAAAGAAGACACAAGGATCTCTTTTCTATGGCTGTTAATTGACAACACAGGGTGCCCATTTTTTTATATTTAAAGATTCTGCTTCTGACTTTTTATACTATATTTATGCTACCAAACGTTTTGTAATATTTCTAGTGTTGTTTTATTGTGTACTGTTATTTTCGGATGAGTTGTTATTGATTTTGTTGTTATATCTGTCATTTATATTTTTGTTGTTACTTAGGATGTTTTTATTATGTGAATTGTTTAATATTGTATTTGCTAAGGTGTACTATTATTTCTATTCGTGCCATGTTATTTATGTTCGTTGATCAGGATCTATTTATTATTGGAAATAAATATCTTCAGTAAAAATATTGTGAACAACATAATTATTAAAATATTTTTAACAATCATTAGCTATATTAGGTATTTTTATCCCATCTAAATTATTATATACTTCTGCGGGTGATTATATTTAATTTTTGTTTACATCGTTATATTTAAGTTATATGTTCATAGAGTTACAAGTTATTAAATATATTATTTTTAATACAATTTCCGTATGCTAATACGACAATTGACTAAGAAGATTTAGTTTTCCTTCAAATAGCGACTAGCTAGAGGGGATAATAGCAAAACTGTTGGAATTTCGATTTATTTATTTAAAATAAGGAATTGAATTACACTATAAATTATGCGCGCTTTTATACTATTATTTATCTACTTATAGCATAAAACATATGTATTTCAAATTTCATCTTTCTAGGACATCGGGAAATTTAAAAACAATAATATAGTTCTTCTAGGGTTGCAAGCCTATCAGTGAATGAGTATATAAGTATTACAAGCCCATACGTATATATGTTCCTCACACATATATAGAGATTAATATATAAATAAATAATACATAATATGAGACACACTTGTTTGTCAGTTGACTACATTGTCAGATAACTTGCTGTAATCATAAAATTATAAAAGTAAATAATGTTTTTTTTTTTTTTTTTTTTTTTTTTTTGAGAAAATAGTTTTAATAATGTAATTCTATCGTAGTACTCACATAATACCAGTATTCTTTAAATTAAGTAACAATATTATATAAATTATGCAAAGTATTCTTTTACAGTATTTGTAAACATTTTGAGTAGAAGTATGTATTTAAAAAGGTTTTAAATCATGATTCTTTTACAATAAGTATGATTAAGCTATATCAGTTAAATATGACACATATAATTAGTTGCCTAATCGTTCCCTCTACTGGGTTGGATTCTGTTAATTATTAATTATGGTAATCATCTAAAACCCACCCTATTGGGTTCCGATTTCATATTTCAAGACCTCTGACATATCTAATGACTTTTTCTTAATTTTAGTTCAATATTGAAACTTGAGTATATTGACATAAAATAATATTGATTTTAAATATGGTTACTTTACATCAGAAGATCATTTTTTATTTACTTTATTGGATTTAGGTTTAGTATCTTTAATATTGTACGCATAGTGATATGTCTCATAATACAGTTACATCAGTAGTACTAACCGTTTTTTGTATCGCAATTCAGAATGTGTTACAGATTAGTAAGGAAAAGTTTAATTTTTACATCATTAATAGTTTTTGAAGTTGGCTTTTTGAGAAAACTTAACAAAATTGATTCTACTTTTTCCAATGTATTTTTAGGACAATTATTAATTAATTTGTTTTTTTATTTAGTGATTTTTTGTAAGGTAATACAAAAACAAGGATTGAAAACCATCCCAGAATAGTTACGAATTTCACTTTGACTAAATTTTACTTTTAGTTAAATTAAAGTGGAAATTAAAAAATATTACCAAGATTTATTTTAATTAGAAGAACATTTTTATCTGTCATTTACAGATTGTATGTGAAATTTATAACCAATATTGATATACATAATATTTATAGCTATGAATGTTAAGTTTAGCACCACTTCACCTTCTCTTAATGCAGTGTCTGGACCTTACACTGTTACATACCTGACTGCTAGAACCTGGAGTCTTGCTCGTCTGAAGAAATCCAAAAGAAGTCTACGACTAAACGAACAGTTTACATCGTTTAGGCATCATAGACACCTAGATTATAAGTATAGATATAGTTTGATTTTTATTAATATTTTATTTCTGATATTCAATAGTCTGTGAGAGCGTCAGGTTCCAGACACTGCATTAAAAGGAACGTGAACTGGAACAATCAAATTCGATCCATCCTTCCCACCATAATTAAGTCATTTATAACTAATTCATTAAAAAGAAGGAAAAAATAAATAAATACAGAATCATTTATAACTAATTCATTAAAAAGAAAGAAAAAATAAATAAATACAGAAACACTTCTTTATTGAGGCGAAATTAGGACCATATGGTTCTTTCTTACATTTAACCTCGTAAAAAATTAATCTTAATAATTCAAATTAAGACTTATTAACTATAACTTATACTTACGGTATTCCATTCACTCTTCCATTCACACAGTCACGATTCAAAGAGTAGCCCCGCCGCCCGCCACGATCATCCGGTCCAGTTATTTTCGTCACAGCTCCGCCACAAACCGTTTTCGGCTCTTAATTTGTTTGACAGGATCTGGTAAGGAGTTCCATAATGTACAGGCGGTAACGGTGAATAGTTATAGGTTATATGTTTTGGTTCTGTGTATTGGAATTCTGAGACTTAGTGCACCAAACCGAGTTTCTCTTGCGCTACCCCCCGCCAAAAACTGAAACTGTTCAGATAAATATTTTGGTGAAACCGTATTAATAATAGAGTACAACAATGATAAAATACGAATCGATCTAGAATCAGCTAATTTTAGAATTGATGATTGTCTAAAATATGGTGTAACATGATCTCTTCGACGTAAATCAAACAGAAAGCGACTGCAGTAATTTTGTGCTCTTTGCAGTTTAGTGCTAAGGGCTATAGTCATGTCATTGATTACAAAGTTGCAGTAGTTAAAGTAAGGAAACACAAGTGACTTGATCAACAGAAGTTTAATGTGAAATGGTAGAAGTCCTTGCATTCGTTTCAGTGTGCGCGCAGCAGTGAACACTCTTTTACAGGTGTACACCACTGCATCGGTCCATCCAAGTGTGTTGCTTATGATTGGTCCTAGACTTTTTACCCTTTCAACGCATGGTAAAAGTTTTCCGTCTACAGTTATTGTCAGTGTATTTTGTAGGTCAATGGAGTTGGCAAGTCGTTGATGACAGACAATCACGGGTTGGGTTTTATCCGGGTTAAGTTTAAGTCCATTTTTTTAAAGCCCTTGAACAAGCCGTTGTATGTCTTCATTCATCCACTTCACAGTCTGTTTTATGTCAATAATGTTAAAGTGTGAGTAGATGTGTAAGTCATCAGCAATAACAGTGAAATTTGCAATGTCACAATACAGTGTTAATGTCATTTATGTACAAAATAAAAAGTAATGGGCCAAGAATTGATCCTTGCGGAACTCCGCAGGTCACAGTTCTGTAATCAGACATTGAGTTTCCATTGCACACACACTGCTTTCTGTCCATCAGATATGATTTTGTCCATGCTAAAGCATTTTCAGAGAAACCTAAATTTTTAAGCTTTTTAAATGGAATGTTATGAATGATTGTATTGAAGGCCTTGCTGAAATCGAACTGAACTAGTAAGGTATAAAGACCTCGATTCATGGCTAATCGAATGTCATCAGTTATTTTCAGAAGTGCAGTTTCTGTACTATGGTTTTGGCAAAAGCCAGACTGAAAAAAAAATAATAATATTATTTTTAGACAAGAAATCTGATATTTGGGAATGAACTATTCGCTCAAGGCCTTTCAAGAGAACTGGTAAGATACTAATTTGGTCGGTAGTCTTGGGGTTCAGATGGAGATTTAATTTTATTTAGTGGAAAAACTAAGGCGGACTTCCATTGTGTAGGGAAAACACCTATTGTGAGAGATTTATTATACATTGCTGTAATGACAGGGAGAATAGCAAAAAGAATTTTCTTAACTAATAAGATTGATATGTTGTCTGAACCCGTAGCATTCGTTTGTATACGCCTGATTGCTTTAAGGGCATCTACCTCTAATACTGGATTCAAACGAAACTGGCTGTCTGAGGGAATATTATGGGTTTGTTCAATTCATCTAAATGGGTTTGAACAACCTCGGTGATAGATTTTTAAGAAAATGATGAAAAATACTCGTTTAGATCATTAAGTGAAATATTAATAGAGGCAGGAGAGGGTTGCTTCAAAAAATACCATTTATGTATCGAAGACGGGAATTTCTAATTTGTTGTTTGACTTGGTTACGAAGATGGCGGTACCGTATCATTAACTTGACATCTCTAGAGCACCGAGCCCTCCGAAACAAGGCGTTTCTTTCGGCCATTAGACCGAGAATATTCTCGGTAATCCAGGGAACGAGTCGTTTCTTATTAATTCGCTTGGTAACAAGAGGGGCATGTTTGTCATACAGCTTTAATATAAGAGAATTTAAAGAGTCAATTTTATCATCAACAGTCTCCTTATTCTGCACGGAATAAACAGACTTTTTATGTATGCATTACGCGTACATAAATAGCTCAGCATTACTTGTAATTTATTTCAATTTCTAATTTAGTCAAGTTTTATTTAGAGTTATCCCCATCATTCTTATTCCATTGAACACGCTATATAACCTTAGTATCTAGTAACCAGAGATTGTTATTACGCGATAAGAGGTGATCAGACAATTTTTAAATTAAGTTATCCAGCAGTACTCATAATATAAACATGTCCACTTAATTAGTTACTCCTTTAATTAGTAACATATCTACCACTATGTTGAAAATCTGTGAAAATAATATATTAGATACCCGCTTAAATTTCGTGCATTCCATTACATGTTTCGTTTATACACCGTTCATAGTTTAAGATTTAAACTTTTTAAAGCAGGAATCTGCTTCAAAATAGACTTCCGGGAGAACCGCTATTTATATCATTGCAGTGTAGTAGATAAATACGGTGATTATAAATTAAATAACGAGAAACTTACTATCTACATAAGTATAAGTTAGATAAAACATTTTTCTTTTTGTAAAATTCTTTACTCGCAATTCTTGATATTTTAGTCCATGTTTTATTAATAATAATACATATGTATAATAGTAATATAACTACCCTCCCACCTAACTCGATGATACGAGTTATTTAGTTGGCAACCACCAAACTCAAATATAAGATACACCATTGACTCTCAACGGACCAAAAGTGACAACTCGAAAAAATATCACACTAGTTTAGAAACATTTTCTAACAAAAAATTAACTTTAGTTAATATAAAAATTTTAAATTTCCAAAAGACAAATTAATTTTTATTTAAGGATAATCAAACGATGTTTTTCTATATATAATGCCATTGTTTTCTACTTTATTCCAGAAAATAAAGAATTTCAATGACCTTGAGGTATCAATGGATTTAGTGGACTTTAAGGTTTAAGTGTTGAATCAAACCATTAATTTAGGATGGTCTTCGTTATTACTTTGTTCTTCTTACTCAATACATTTGTAATATAGATCAACACTCTGTTTCAGTAATTCAGGCCAAGAACGATACATTCCTCAGCGTGTTGGAAGGCATCGCTTGTGTCGTGTTTATCTTGTTGGCTGCAGGAATTCTGATGTGTCTCTGCGACAAAGTATGGTCCAATGTGCACCCCACCGTAGTACGTGTGACAAGCCCTTCTAACAGCTTCAAACGGCGTATATATAAAGGCAGTGATCTTAGTGAGAACCTTATTTAAGGTAAAATTTATTCAAATAAAAGTGTTTTTACAACTAAGTTTTCAAGTTACTATCCCCCTAACAATTGTTAGCTACTTGATAACTTGATAGGTGGTTTTTGAAGTTTGACTAAATAATTAACAAAAAACATTTAAAAATTCTGCATAGTAGCTGTTATAATAGTCATAAACACTTTTTATTGTCTGTAAAATTTACAGATCAGTAATATGAAATTATAACATCAATGGGTGTTTTGAAGAATTTAAATGACTTGAAATTGAAATATGTGCCCTTAAATATCTGTAATGGCATATCCTTACCAGAAAATTGATTTGTTACTCTTCAAAACTGTGCAACAGATGTAACAAATTATTCACATCTTTATATTTATTATTTACGTTTTCTGGTAAACTACGTGTTTTAATACATACGTTACGTATTATAATTTACATAAAGGGGCTGTTTTCAAAATAATTACACTTGGTAAATGAGCGGTAAAGTAAATACACATTGTGTACCTTTCATACATTTTGTATTAATGCTCCAATTTACTATTAAAATTGTATTTAAAGTACTAATAATGAATCGTTAAAATTTATCTCTATAAAGTGGTAAATAAGCGTTCTAAATTATAAACCCTGAATTAACACATAATCTTTGTAACAGAAACAAAACAGGGACGAAAACTATATTTTGGAATTAGTTCAGTTTATGAACTCTTTTGACCAGCAGCAGGCTTGGTTCCCTTCTTCAGTGCAGTAGAAGACAAAAGGTTTCGGGTTTACAAAATTATTCATTATGGAATTTGTGAAATTACCACTTTAATCTAAATTACTCATACAGCATTCTCAATGTATTTAGCTTCAAACAAATATTAAGTTTTAATCATATATGAAAACCTATATACAAATCAAGATACAATCATTTTGTTATTCGTACAAAAGCTAAAACTACATTAAATATATAATTTTACACATGTCCCAGCAGTGGTGGGAGGACTATAGTCAATGTGAATGTTGGGTTCACCTCCAGTTCATCTTCCTGTTAGTGCAACGTCTTCAATATGACGCCATTATAGACTTGAACCCTGGAATATGAAGTCATATTCGTTTGAAGAGATAAAAAAAGGCGGCAACGAAGTAGCCGATTTAGATACATTACACAGACTATATATTAGAGTGTAATCTAGACGAAAAGGCATCATCATTGTCTCATTAGGTGCACGCTAGACGGTGAACTGGAGCTTAACTCAACATTCAAATCAAACCAACCGTTCTTACCATAGCTCACCTAGATTTTAAAATTACAATCATTAATTTGAGATTGTAACAGTCCACACCAGTCTCTGTTACTGATGCTGGCTAGCTCAGGGGAAAGGGGGGATAAGTTGTTCCAAGTCCTAGGCGAAGTCCACAACAACGACGAAAAATGTTCAATATTTATTTTGGGGCGCCACCTTGTTTTGGAAGGAGACTCCAGGGACTGTAACAAGGAACCAGTCCTTTCCAGGTTCCGGGACTTCACCAGGGTAAGCAGGTGTAGGGACCCAAGAGAATTACCAAAGGTCGATGAACCGTTTACAATAAAAGTTAAATTTAATTGTGAGAATACGAATATATTTATAAATTTAGTAACTAGGAAAATGTTTGGTGTGACTCCAACTATATTAATATAACTATAAATTTAAGCTGTGAAGACGGGAAAACGCAAGACTACAGAACTTTACAGACTCGAGTTTATTGCAATAATTCCCGTAAAGGGCAAAAACGTATCCTATATCATTTTATAACAGTTACAGACAGTATTGCCTCTAATCTGCGCTACAGTGAAACAAAAAAAACAACTCCATATATATAACCAAGACTATTACTGATATAACCACACAGACTTAGATAAGATACCTTAAGATAATTAAACCCTTCTTACAATACAGATATATAATTAAACATTTAACATAAACCAACTTAACTACCTAAAGACAGTAAAAGAGTAATAATTGATGCAACTCTTATTTGTGGAGTCCCAGGCGCTGAGTATCCTCCGAGAGGTATATCGAGAGGAATGGTCCCCGTCTCGAAGAGGAATACAGTATAACCTGAGAGATCACCAAAAAATTTGTAAGTCACTCACCAGAAGACGACAAGTCCACGCCCGATAACTTCAACGAAGTCGACCGAACCGAGAGGAAGCACACGACCGCGGGTGAACCGGATGTGCGGTACGGCAGTGTCGGTCGGTACGGCACGGCAGACAAACAGGCGGGTGCCGGCAACAGCAACTCGGAGAGCGCAGCAACAGTGGGACTAACAGATTATCCTCAGTCCAGCAGCCACGATCAGACTCCAGGGAATAAAACCCTGCACAATGTAAAAAGATGATAGCCCAGCTCGTTAAATTACTTACAACACAACGTATTCAAAGTTTTTAACTACACTGAATATTAAATACAATAACGAAAGCACCATAACGAATAATAATTCAAGACAACAGTAAAATACATATTTTATAAGTAACAGTCACAGCATCTTTACGGGATTGCAACATCAATTACAGTTACTAAAAGGTACAAGTATCAGAGCGGAAATAGTTTTGTGACTAAAAATGGAGTGCTTTTGGACTAAATTGCTTTTAGTATTTACTAAGTTTAGCACTATTACTGCCTGTATTATTAATTATTTTCAAAGAAACAGTATTATTAAAATACTAATCAATCACACATTGCACAGTGCAATACCAATACTAGATACTAAAGATAATATAGGTATATATATTATTTTAGAGGAAATTACTATGTTACTGAGCGAGCAAACTTTAAATTTAGTGACATAGAAAATAAGCTTAGAATACACAATAAATTATTATTTACAAATATTTTTCATGGTGACACATAGCCTTGTGACATGACGACATTGATTTACAAGACATAAAAATTATAAATTGGTTTAATCAAATTAGCATTAATAATTATTTAATTAATTAAGCTTTCATTCAAAGTGGTTTTATAGTTTATCTTGTTTAACATCTACTGTACGACAACCGTTAAATACATTACATTAACACAACAACTCTGAATAGGTTCCTAATCCTCCTGTTACAACGATCGTATAACTAAAATTACTTAATTAATTTATCTCAACCAATGATAACTTAATGAAAGTTCTCTATATTTGAAACAAGTAGTGAACTATATGTCTACTTTCATCTGAGCATTTACCTAAGTTGCACACTGTACTTGGACATGACTATACTTTAAATGTATTGTTAAATAAGAGTGCTATTGTATACTACTAATTTAGATGGCATGTATACTAAACATAAAACAGATTTAGTTTTATTTATTTATTTGTAATTACTATATAATTAATTAGGTTAGACAAACATTTTTGTAATTATCATGACTGATTAATTGTATTCATTATGATTTCTTTATAACATTTGAAATGGATTTTATACTAGAAGTAAAATGAATTATTACAACCATGATGAATTATTTTTAACCTACTGAAGTAGGGCAGTTACATGAAGTAATGGGAGGCTTTCAGTAAAATAATAAAATTATATGAACAGAAACTATCTTTTCTACATTTTGGCGATCAAGATAAAATTATCTAATATTTATTGGGCTTTAAATTGCTTAGGCCACAATGGGAAAATATTATAACATCCATAATTAACAAGGCAACGTACATAATCATTAATAATTTACATACAGAAATCAACAATTCTATTATATAAATGAATTTTTTTCACCTTTATGAAATTATTGGGATATATTTTGTGAATATATAGTTATCTTTTCCAGACATGAAAATATTTTCGGCAACGCCACGAGGTGACGCTTCCGCCTACTACGGCCAATCGACCCTTTACTCAAAATATTACTGATACTTTAATTATGGTTGGGGCTTGAATTTATAAAATCGGTAATGGATATTCTGTCCATGATTATACATATTATTAATAAGGACACCTGCTTACCTCTAAAATGTTCTTCTGAAAACCAAAGTAATCCACCGTAGTGTAGAGGGTTCATCTAGTGTCCGATGTCGTATCATCAATGCCCAGAAGCCACTAGAATGTTCCTTACTGGTAAGCATGTCTAAACAGGGATGCCGCTATCAATCTACCAATGTCAATATCACTATCAACAGCCTGCCCTACCGGTAAACAGCTGTTGATCTACTGTTAGCAGTAGCCGATGTCCTTCACTCGCTAAAATGAATTTCTCCTGCGCCCTTATGGTAGGTTAGGCAAAATGCAACACTTCCAGGCTTGAGTATTTCGTCCAAACGTTAAAGGCTAGCTCTTTAACTAGATATTCTAATGAGGTGATCAGGCTCATTTGGGAACATATACTAAATCAAGTAGAAAGCATGTTACAAGATGTAATGGCAATACTTGGAGATAAAGAAGTACGTCACTTAATTCATGCTAATATTCTATTACTTTGACTCATATATGCTCATATTTCCAATATATAATTCCAACAAAATACCAACGGCTTACAAAGTCCTCTAAATATTAAATTCATAACGATTAATCTATTCACAATGAATTCAATTTAAGACTTGAATTCATCCTGAAATCGTCAGGAACCGTTTGGAGCAGGAGAATCATCACCATACGAAGTTACATAACTTTTATTACGTACAATAACAATTCAACCTGTTGCAAGCCAGGAGCTAATTCTTCAAAACCAAAAAAGAGTTTTATTTACATTATTAAAACTAAATTTCTTAACTTCTGAACAATTCATTAACTTTCAATAGCGTATTACTAAGTTTTAACAAATAGTATTATATTACAGCTGATTAAGGTTTCCTCATTTAGAAATACTTCACAAAATCTCTTGCTTCAAACCATGTTACTTCCTATTGATAAAAGAACCATTGAATTAACTTCTAAATTCGTTATAAGTCTAAAATTTAAACTTAGCTATGACAGATTCAATTAATACTGTAATACGTGTTTCTTCATGTAAAATAATAATGCAAAATCTATTATAACGATTCTTTATTTTTACTTTTGAGTATAAGACCTTTCATTAATGAAAGTAAAAAACTTTTTACAGAGAAACAATACAAATCCTTTCATACAAAGTTTTAATTCAGTCTATTCTGAATTATCATTATTTACCTCTGTTTTAAAACATTAAACATTTATTAATCAAAGGTTATTAATTTACTCTTAGATATCAGGCTCATAAAACGTGTTGGGATTTTGAATCCGAAAGAGTTTGAAAAATTACTTTCATCAGCAAAATTACCATTTCAATAGGTAAAAGCATTTATTGATAATTAGTTTCCGTAATCACAACCTTATATGGCACTTACAAAATGCATTTTCGTTTTTAGGGTACAGTTTATTTGTTCTTACCTGATTTTCTGGCTATAAATATCAAAGTCTGATACCTAAATAGCTTTAATAATATTTATAACTAATTATAATTATCAACTAATATTGTTTGTATATTTGAGATGCGTTAGGTTGTTTTAAATAAAACCCATAAAAGGTAATTAAATAATTTATTTTATGCAATACAGTAATATTAATCGTACTACATATGTTTCATTGCTAACTAATCAGTTTGATTAATATTAGTGGATATTACTCATAGCATTAATGTGTAATTCCTCTTCAGTATCTTTACGAATAGTTCACTTGATTTCTTTTAAATTATTGGATTTTGGGGGTTTTTGTAGATCCGGATGGACTAATTTCATGTGTTGAACAACCTGTAAAAATAACATTTTATACTTTTCTAATATAATGAACGAATAAATAAACCTATGAAATTAAAAAAACATAGTTGAACATTTATAAAAACTATATCCAAGTGAAATAACATAAGGTCACAAGGAATTGTCTTTGTGATCACACTCTCAAAGAAAGATTGGAATCCTCTGCTTACTATTTTCAATGAGAAGAAAAATAGCATAGTGATCTACAAGAGTATTTTCCTTTCAATGAATCCACAAGAAATAGCTTTAATGTAGCTGGTTAAAGCAGAGTATATTAAAAAAATAATATTCAATAAGAGTTTATTCACTTATACAAACAAAGGACCACATTTAAATAAATAAAATTCAGAAATTTTGAAATGTGTCCACTTCAATAACCTTTCTTCTGAAATTTGACAATATAATACAGATTTTATTTCATATGGGTCTAACCATTATATCTATAACAAACTATTTCTGAAAGGCGTGGCTTTATATTTTATTTATATTAATTTACTAAACTAGCAACGGGCATTTCTAATGTATTAGAAACGTATATATATATATATATATATATATAATATTGTTACAATAATAAATATTGGATGGTGATAATACGTCTAAGTAAATAAATGTATCAAACTATACCGTAGAAGTTAAACTTGTTCAAGATATTTAGTAGACTATTTTTAACCCATTACCCGAAAACTGATTTACTTTTATTTAAGATTTTAACATTGCACTTAACAATTGAATTGTAAATTAACCCAATCTTGAATGGCCTATTAAACGCAACTTAATGAATAAAATTATTAATGTATTTTTTGCAAGATATCTCGTCCGAGGAATGAGTTTTATCATAGTATATCATACAATCATAAAACAGTACGTGATATGTGGCAGCATGATTGTCTGTCTGAAAAATATCTCGATAATAAAGTGAGCCACAGATTTTAAATGTTACACGCTGCACCGGGTGTGGCATAATACTACATTAATATTGACTTTTAAAATTGTAGTCACGTTCATTACTAAAATTTCATACCAAGTTATTTTTCAAGGTAACAATGCATGCTTAAACCTGATATAGCGTGTAAAAAAGGAGACGTGAATTGTGTCCCATTGGCACATGTTAAGTGGGGTTCCTGTGCTAATTGGTTTGGGAAACTCATCTTACAAATTATGTGCAAGCCTTTGCGATATTAAGACCAACTTCGTTTAAGTTTACTATCAACGGATTCCGGACATAGCTCAACGGAAAGTTCTTTGCAAATTTAAGGCACCCACCTCCCTTTTAAGGCCATTTGCTAAGCTAGGTGTGAGGGAGGCTGGAAAAGAGCTGCCTCATTTTCATCCAAGATGACATGAAATATTTTGTGTGCGCTATGGTATCCTCGTGGTATCTCGAGAGTATAGTATACCATCTACTCATAGTATCTCGACAGGAGGCAGCCCTTTCTCATAACCGTACTTTTAAATATCCTGTCTCCCCGGTAGCAAGCACAAAGGTCCTTTCAGGACAAAGTTTAATGACGACAAAGAAGAGAACAAAGAAACAAATTTATATTAGGTCATGTTGGGGGCAGGGTAATGTATTCATGTAGGATCCGGAGGTATTTAAGTTGTTTAATGTTGTAATATTCCCCTTACTGTTCTCATTCTAATATATCCCTTTACGTTTATATGCTTAGTAATGTTAGAACTGCCCTGTTGAGTACTGAGAAAAAGGTGGAGAGGATTCTAAATTCTTCTAAAAGTATTCGATGAATAGATTGAATTAACTGAATTAATTGAATACAGCCATATATTCAGTAGGATGAAATAGCGTTGAGTTCAAAATGTGTCAATAATCCTTGAAGTATGGGTAAAATGCAATACTTAATTAAACATTACGAAAGGTTACTTATTCAGCCTAATCATTAAAATGAATGTTATTCTTTGTAAAAGATATTCCAATTCTGGAACCACACGTACCACTCTAAAGGCCTTCACGAACATCTTTTCAGTAAAATTTCCTGGATTCATCTTGAAAAGCGTATACTCTGTTGCTCCATTACTGCACAGAAATAGTTGGCCCCCGAAAATACCAATGCTGAAGGAAGGCGTGGAGTCAGCAATGTTGATTGGCTGTTGAAGCTTTAGTCCATTGTAGTCTGTGATGATCAATGATGATAGCATCCGGCTGTAGTATGATACGTAGTAGATTTGTTGACGCTCCAAGTCCAGAGTCATTGTTAGTACAAACTCAGAATCGTCACTGATGCTTGACTGGAAATTCTTTCCTGACAAGTCAGCAGTTTCAATTACTCTATCTCTAATCCAAAAAAGCTTCCTGAAAATATCATTAAGTTAATAATTCATTAAAAATAAATCAAATTAAATCACGAAACGTGTTGCTAAGCGGTCATCTTGAGAACGGCTTCACCAATTTGTCTAACTCTATTCTTTCACATCCTATTAGAAAAACTACCTGAAATATTGAGGAGCTCACAAAAAAATATTCTATAAACTAATAAATGAATTACAAAAATGAGTTTTATTTAAACTGACATTACAACAGCTGTTCTAACTTTCAGCTAGTATTTGACAAAATGGATGAAACATCGGTTTACATTTAAATGTTATAAAATACTACGCATAAAGCGCTTTATTAGTAATGTAATTCAGATTGCCAATAATAAGTAAATATCTAAATTTTACTCCATATTGACAAGTTTGAAACATCTAATGCATTGTAAACACTATTTAAACACAGTTAAAAAAAACCAAGCTTACTGAACAAAGCTGTGAATGTTTACCCAAACTGATGGGCTTCCTTGAAATTGTGATTTAGCATTTTAATATTGGGTTATGGAAAACCAGATAAATTATCACTAACCTTAACAATTCATTTTTTCCCAGATTATAGTTCTAAAAATATCAAGACTTCTATGACGCAAAACTATATAACCGATATTTTGGAATGCATGATCTTAGAAAGGATTTCCCCCCAAAGGATTATTTTGGCTTTTCATTTCTACTTATTTATGTATAATTTCTTTATCGGGACAAGGCTATTTCGACTATGGCAATGGAAATATTTTAGATCAAAAATATAATGCGAAAGCCGAAAGTAGACGATTTAAAATGTAAAAAATGTAGTCGAAAGTAAAAATGTAAACGGCCGGAATTATACACCTTTTAATCGAAGTAATCTTCTTTTTCCTACGTATATCATATTTTTTCTTCGTCGGGACAACAAGGCAAACTATACTATAGTACTGGATATATGTCGACCAGAAGTATATGATAAGGGCTAGATGTAAACGTATTTTTACCAAAGCAGTCTTTCGAGCCCTATGTGTACTTGTACACTACTGTATAAGTAGTTTATTGATCGGGGTAACCAAACAAACTAAGCTGTTGGAAATATAGTTATTTTGAACCAGGAATCCTCCTAAACATGATTTAAGAATCACGTTAACCTCTGATAATCTTAACCATGAATATTTAAATCATATCTACCTAATGTGTAGATTTAAAAAACATTCAAAGAACTCCATCATAAGTACTTTTACTTAGTAGTATAAGGACTTTTGAAAATTTCGAATGAAGCCGCGAGCAACAACTATTAAAAATAAAAGTTAGTTATTCAGTTTACACAATTAATTTAAATGCTTGTAAAAACGTTTATAATTATTAAGTGAGATTTAACTAAGAGTAAAAGAAGTCTAATAAGATAGGGTGAGATATTATTCCAAAAAACTTATTACAATTCAAACAGATCCACTGTGAACTTCTCAACCAACGATATTTCTTTCACAAGATGTATTATTATTGAACTAAGCATGAATATTCCATTCCAACAACTTTGAGCTTTTTTTGTAAATCATCTCCTATCAACAAGTAATATATACTCCGGATTCGACGGTTAAGTAATTTATTTATTAATTATTGTGTTTTTTAGTCCAATTTAATGAATACACTATATCTTTTTAACCCTAATTTATCAAGTATTGTGGTTATTTTTGAATCTGTATACTCTGGTATAGTCTTTATAAAAAACTTAAAATTAAACAAATAAAAATACAAGTTCACCTTTATATCCTCCGTACCTTTTTTATAATTTGGCTCAACTCAATGAGATTATCAGAGAATAATGTTTTAACCTGTCGTTTTTTTATGTCTTACATTAATTTATTTTAGTTTTAAACTCTATATTGCAATTATAAATCAAAAATATGGATTTAATATAAATAGATATAGAATTCTGATAGTCTGAAAAATGCAAACGTATAAACTTTTTGTGCTCATCCCAGAAATAGAACAGCTTGGCGCAAAGGTTATATAACCACTTAAATTTTTTCTTCAATTTCTTTAAAAATTGTAGGAAAAAAAATAAAAAATTTTACACATTTTGCCAGGGATACGGATGATGAGGAATTATCTCCACTTATTATAGGCAGGACATTTCCTAACAGGAATAGCCTTCTTTTCTCTTAACAGCAAGATGAGATTCTAATCTTAAATACAAACCTTATATTACGACGTTAACAATTGTTTTTTTATTTAAGTGCAAAGCTCTATTTTTAAATTATTATTTATTACACATTTTTTAAATAATAGAAGGTAGGCTTATTTTTCGCTTTTAGACAGTGTATATAAATTCACCAAAAAAATCCATCTTTTTTACCCATAATTTTATTTTTATTTCCGAAAAGTGTTTGTGGAAATTATAGGAAAAAATAAAATAAAAGTTGTACACGTTTAATACAGGTACACACACAAATAAGTATAACTGACAGACAATAAATAAGTAACTAAGTAAATAAGTTACTGTAAGTAGTTGTCTGTTTGTTTACAGTTCATCAATGTATAATCAACACCCAGAACTTTGATCTGAACAAGTCAGATTGTTACTAATCGAAACTGACTTTTGAATAAAATCAACATAGTGACAGCTAGTTTTAACGTTTCAAAACTGACATTGAAGAAAACACCCAAAAATGAATTGACTGAGGTTGATCAAACTTTTTATTAACCATATATAAAATAACTTTTATATTTAATAAGTATGTTCTGGTAATTTATTTAAATCTAGAATTAATTTTTTAAAGATATATCAATAAATCTAGTATTGTCACTATCTATTTTGAGACTAGATATACGCAAGTCTGTTTCGCTGCGAAAATGTGTTGTATAAAAGTAAAAACAAATTTGTGTACCTTTCGTATGGATCTACTTCCATGCATTGAACTGTACCATTCGTTTGTATCTTCAGCAAGGTCGTTGCATTGCCTCCGTCAAGGTCTACATATTTTACAGAGTAGTTACTGTGATCTCGACTTGCCCAATAGATAGTATCATGAAACCAATCAACAGCAAAACTAGCTATCGGAAAATCATCTTTAATCACAGTAGGGCCAGTTGAGTTGGCATTACTGTTTGGAGTCAACGTTGACCTTAAAATCAGAAAAGCAGTTTATATTATTTATTCATTAAACCAATCAACAGCAAAACTTGCTATCGGGAAATCATCTTTAATCGCAGTAGGGCCAGTTGAGTTGGCATTACTGTTCGGAGTCAATGTTGACCTTAAAATCAGAAAAGCAGTTTATATTATTTATTAATTAAACCAATCAACAGCAAAACTAGCTATCGGAAAATCATCTTTAATCACAGTAGGGCCAGTTGAGTTGGCATTACTGTTCGGAGTCAATGTTGACCTTAAAATCAGAAAAGCAGTTTATATTATTTATTCATTAAACCAATCAACAGCAAAACTAGCTATCGGAAAATCATCTTTAATCATAGTAGGGCCAGTTGAGTTGGCATTACTGTTCGGAGTCAATGTTGACCTTAAAATCAGAAAAGCAGTTTATATTATTTATTCATTAAACCAATCAACAGCAAAACTTGCTATCGGGAAATCATCTTTAATCACAGTAGGGCCAGTTGAATTGGCATTACTGTTCGGAGTCAATGTTGACCTTAAAATCAGAAAAGCAGTTTATATTATTTATTCATTAAACCAATCAACAGCAAAACTAGCTATCGGAAAACCATCTTTAATCACAGTAGGGCCAGTTGAGTTGGCATTACTGTTCGGAGTCAATGTTGACCTTAAAATCAGAAAAGCAGTTTATATTATTTATTCATTAAACCAATAAGCAGCAATACTTCTTATCGGGAAAACGCATACAATCACAGTAGATCCATTTAAGGTGGTATTACTGCTCAGAGTCAATATTGTCCTGAAAATCAGAAAATACAGCTTTTATTATTCATAAAACCAAATTAATAAGAAAACTTGCTATCGAGAAAAAGTCTTTACACAAAGTAGGGCCAATTGAGGTTACATTACTGTCCGGAGTCATCGTTGACCTGAAATCAGAAAATACTTCTTCTATTATTCATAAATTGAGACACTTATTTTTAACTACACATAATAAATAATTTTAAAAATGTATTAAGATACGCTGCCCAATATTATTGATGTAGTGGGGATTACGAATTAATTCTACTTCTTTATATTTCACAGACCCACCATAAGGGGGGTAACTGTACACAGCTAAACTGCATGATGGTTAATTTCTTGTTTCTAATTGTTTAATATGCTTTATGACGTCTTCTCTACAAATCTTTATATACTTTAACGATAAGAAAACCATTTCTGATGTATGTTATTGAAGATTTCCATCAAAACAACTAATCGTTTCTTGAGATTGATAGGAAAGACATATACATACAAATGTATGTAAAGTATTTTGATTGATAAATTGTTTCACATAATATATACGTCAACTTATCTTTACCTACTTAAAATCAACAGTGAGATGATTAGGAAAATTAAAATTTAATCAACATCAATCGATAAGACCAAAAGCTACTATTTAGGTTAAAATAATAATTTTCAGTAACTTTTGCTTAAAATATGTGCTGAAATGAGTGAATTTTACGTGTCTATTTTTCGGTATAAGATCAAATAAGTTACCTTTGAACTAGTTATTAACACGTGTGATACTCTCACACATCGACCCCCTCCGTCCCGTCCATCAAACCAACGCGGGGAAGAACAATTTCATTATTGAATGGAAATTATCTATTATTTCACGAATGTCAAGGTTGTGTGCTTATTCAATTCCATTTTTTCAACTGACTATATGGAAACTTTTCTCTGTATAAAAACTAACAAAAACACAAGCCGTTTGATTCCAAACTATTAATCATGCCTTTGAAAACCCCGTCCACGGTTTTCCTTCGTTTAAAACTTTCTCTTCAAAAAATAAGAAAGAAAAATGGTTTAAGTATATTTCTTATGAAGCTAAGATTCCTCCTATAAACTAGCACTTTAAAAATATTAAAAGAGATTCTCTGAGGACAACTCACTTGTAGATTTTCCCATCGGCCAGTGCAAAACCAAGATTTTTGGCATAGTGATAGTCAACCTCGTCTGATGAGAAATCGTTTAAGGTATCGGCACTCATCAAGGTATCATATTTGTGCAAGTCAGGTGACCTGTAGAGTCTGACGCCTTCAGGTGCTGTCCCCAGCAGAAAACTGATATTGTAATCAACCACTGCAAACACATAGGGAAGCATTATCATGCTTGAATTGAACAAAGGTAGTTCCTTCGTCATAAAAGAAGTAACTAAGCTATATGTTGAGCGTTAAAAAAATAAAAATATAAAACATAGAAGTCTCATAGTTCCAGCTCAATTCGACGCAACGGCCAGACCTATTACTACCAATAATGAGATCTAGTAATAACAATTCTGCAACAACAAAGCCATCACTGGTGTTGTAGTTCACTGAGAGTTCACTGATTCTAATCAATAATCTTAGTGTGAATTTTAGCTTAGGAATTTATACGGTAATAGGTATAGTTAGGGACTGTATATAAATCAATTTTAGATTATAGTGTAACTATATAAAATTATATCATCTCAATAATTTCTGTTACTGTATACCATGATATTTCTATGATTAAATACTTCAAAATATTTTACTTGATTGCAGAGCGTATCATTTAATATGTTTTATGTTTTGGACGATTTGCTTGAGCTATGTTATATTCTTTAGGGATTGTTAAAGGAAAGTTTATTTTGTTAATGTATGTGGTGGATATTTGCCTTGGTTTGTTGGTATATAAGGTCGAATGGTCAGTAGTAAAATCTCAAATGGCCTTCGATACAAGATTACACAACCAAGATCAAGGTAACAAGTAAACTAAGAGAACTACAATTTTTTAAAGTGTATACCAAACCATACATGTAAATGATTTTGATCTAGTTATACAGTGTCTGGGATAGCATTAGGACTTCTACAGGTAAGTTTGTGGCTCTCATCGACAACTGATGGTAAAAATAAGTCATAACGAGGAATAATTAGATAACCTTTAAATATACACCTTATTCTAAAATTATCGCATTTAATCTAAAAAGTAACATGGGAGAGATTGTTTTCATTAATGAATAAGAAAGTAAAAAAATACCGTTTATACTTACTTGTTGGTTTTAATGTCGGGAAATTATCGTACAGAGACATGACATTTTCCCCACCACAGGTTCTGTTTGCTCTCGGTTTGTCCTGACCACAGGAAATGTTACACAAGGTGTCGTCCTTTCTCTCCGAATTCTCAGCTATGCCATCTCCACAGTAGCAAAAGTTTCCACTGTTGTCAAGTAGAGAGTTAACAAATTACATTTACTTCCCCTCAATTAAAAAACACGTATTAATTTTTTATACATCTTATAATGTTGCAATGATTTAGACGTAAAGCTATATAAATGGAAGGAACATGTAACTGAAAAACTACAGCTTTCATTATTTTGAGTATTATTAAAATATTGAAAGTGGATTATTTCATCGTCTTCATAAAATATGTTTGATTTGCTGAAAGTCAATGAAAACTGTCACTCAAAGGATGGGAAATATTTTATTTTGTATATGTATTTACCATGTCTGTCCGTGTGGTATTTAGAGAACTAACTGACCTAAAAACTTGAAATTTAACATGAAGCCTTATTTCTACATGGCAACTTCGAGTTTGAAGTTGGTGCATGTTACACAATGGGAGTTACCGAACTTTTGTAAGTTGATTTTGTTTAATGAATGAAGTACATTAAAATTTGAGATTATTCTGAATAATCCATAAAAACATTTAAAACCAAAAAAGCTGCTGCATGCGTCTTAATTATATATTTAAATGAGATAGCTCCCATAATATTTTACTAAAAATTAGGAACTAAAACAACATGAAATTTATCATTACTTTTTTGGGGAAAGCTATTGCCCATTTTCCTGCAGCCGGTCTTAAGTTAGATTTCATAGGAGTGTTCAAATTATAATAAAAGCTCCGTGAATTCGGATGGTACTAAAACGCAGAGTGCGCTGAAATCAAACCTTGTCACGGACTTTTAGCAAAACTTTTGTTCTTTTTACTCTGCGAGTAAAAGACTTCACATGTTTAAGATCCTATATAACTGAAATCAATCTGTTTACAAACTATTCTGCAATTTTATCGTTACCATCAGGGTATATATGAGAAAAATTTTAAAATATACACTTACGCTTAGCCAAATCCCATAGAAGAACTCGGTGTTGTATTTTTAGAAACGGACTCAACGCAAAATTTCAAGTCTATTAGTCAGCTTGTTTTCCATATATCATGTGGACAGAGCTAGACAGAGAGACAGAAATTAAATTCCAGCCCTTGAGTGATAGGGTGTGCTAACGCACAGCCAAAATAAATACTAAATTACACGATCACGTTTACCTTTTATGAATCCCAGCTTTTCGGGTGTTTAGAGCTGCACAATAGTTGACACACTTATCCAAATCCAAACCATAGAAATACTTGTGAAGTTTTGAGAGTACAGAGTGGGCGACATCGAAACACCCAACATATCGAAGTTCATCACCAGTACCTAAGTTGTAAATTCTCTCATGAATGGCGTATATCACTGTTTTCTGGATTTAATCAAATAATAATCTATAAGAATTGTGCGATAACCTTGCCTTATCAGCGTCTAGGCGACATATCAAATAAAACTGTTTTACCAGCAATTCTTTATCAAGAAGTAGTTCATATGATTTCTAAAAATCATAATCAATTAAATATTTTAAAATCACACTTCTTTACACGAAACGTCTGAGAACTTGTCAACATTTTGAATCACTCAGAATATTTTTTTTATCAGACATTTATTACGTTACATTATTACAAACAACACTTCACAAAACATGTACATAAATTATATTTTGAATCGTTTGAAGAATATATTTCTTAAGTATTTGATTCTTTGAAGTCTACAGTGAACAAGAATCTTTTTATTCTAATCTAGATAGTTTGTTTTAGAATCTTTCAGTCGTTATAAAAGTACCTATTTTTAGTTTAATACAGTTTATTTGGATTTTTTAATCTCAAATAAAATAGCATCTATAAATATTTATAAGTAAAATATGTTTGGTAAATTTGGATTGTCTCTTTGATTTTTATGACAAATATATACAATATCGTAATGTAATATTTAACAAACAAGTACTTTCTTAAAGAGTTGTTTCTAATATTTTGTTGAACATTTCATCTAGGGAACTGAAAGTTTAAAAACTTGAAAAAAGCGATAACACACCAACATAACACATCAGAAAAAACTGTGAGTCATATTTGATCAAATTTGGCCATTTCAACAAAACCAACTGTGTTAAGACAAAAATGTTACAAATGTTAAGAAAACTGTATAAATATTTTTGTACTTAATTCAAAAATTTAACATTCTAAACCGGTCTTACTATTTGAGACTAGCAAGACCAATCAATACACGTTTACAGATTAAATGTTTTAATGTGTCTTTTTATCCTGGTGGGTTTAAAACAAGTAACACGATTATCAACAGTAGATTGAAAATTAAACCGCAACTTTTTTATTGCACTCATTCTCTAAAGGTATGTGAACATTTCGAAAGAGTTTAGTATTTATTCTTTAATATTTGTAATAAATATAAATAAATTTATACCTGATACAAATAAGAACACCGAGAACGTAAGCAATGTGAAAGACAGCTGTTTGTAATAGTCCATCTCTGTATACTACCATTCTACTCAGCAACCAAGCTTTATTTGTAATTTTATTATGGTATTCTGAAGATAAAGGAATCAAAGGTTATTGATAAAGTGTACAATGTCACTTGGTAAAACCCTTTCACGAAAAATATGATCACTATTTGTGGAATACTATCAGACCTCTAAGTCTTCCTGTAAAACTGCTTCGCGATTATTGTTAATTTAAAAGGTTTGGGCAAACTTCAGATAATATTTACAAACTGCTTTGGTATTTCCTGACATTGGTTTACCCAACTATGTTCATCTTAACACGATATAGTTTGTGATGTGAAAGATATTGAAACCTCGTATTACGAGTATATCTTGTGAACATGTCTAAAACCTCAATTAGGTCTGTTAATGAAAAATTTGTTGACAAATAAGGAGTGATTTTGTCAAAAAAGTGTAATCCACATATATGTAGTTTAAACTTTTAATAGCACAAATTAAAGCCTTATTATTAAAATATATAATAACAACCACGATATTGTATGGTTACTGTTACTGTTGATAGTAGAGAATGAAATCAAAATTTTCAGAATCAACGTGGGTCATAGCAAAAAAACTTAAAAATATTGTTATGGTCAATGTAGTGTCTGATTTATTGGCTGAACGTTAGCATAGCATATCAATCGAGGAGCTAAAAACATCACTAGAGCACGTCACTATATTGGATTTCGTTTAGCGTTAGTGGACTTTTACACTTCATTCTCATTGGTAAGCACGACGGCAACGAGATATCGCAGAGTTAATAAATTTGAAAATAACTTGAGTACAATGAAAATATCTTAAATATACTTGAAATGTCACCTGCAGCTTCAGCGAAGCCTTATAGCATTACACTTGGTGTGGCATACTCATGCCATGTGTTATTTATAGCACAACCGTTAAAGCTTCATGAGGGGTGGAACATGTGGTGGATCAAGGCTTCAATGTTTAATAACATCCACCATTTATGGTGGCCCTAAATTTGGTGTGAGAGTTGGGTGAAATAGAAATTTTCAGAATTGTACTCAATGACATGATAAGAATCTTTGGCTAGGTCTTGATGATCATTCTAATCTTCCCCGATTTTATTACAGTGGAATTCCAATTGAGTAAAATACTTGAACAAATTTTAGGCATATCCTAATTAATAATGAATCTGTATATGACCCATAAGCCCTTCTTCAATCAAGAACACATGAATTATATACTTACATTTTATATGTACATCTCGGAAAAAAGATTTTATGATATTTTATTATTTCTAGCGGCATAACTCAAGGTTTGGCGAATTTTACATTCTTAGCTAAGTATTAACCATCAGGATCACTTATGTCTGTGTATAATAATAATTAAAATGTAGTTATTTATTTGATTAACACTTATACGAAAATACGCTTTTTCTTTCATCCTCATCCCCGGAGAGAGAAATATATATATCAATCATAAGCTTTAAAAATCTGTTTTGAGAAGGGTTTACGTTATTATTATTTGTCTTTTAAAACTATATATAACTACAGTTCATTGGTTTGTACGCGTCTCTGAGTTGATGTGCAAGTATCATCATGAACGAGTTGGCTAACTAGTGCAGTCTTTTGAAGTAAATCGCCTAGGGAAGAACGTACTAAGTATGTTCTTATTGCCTAAAAAATAAAATAGCAGGAGTTAATTTTAATATCTTTTTATCCTAAATATTCCTCGAAAACTCATTCTAAATCTGAAAGATAACCTTAGAACCATAGTTCACATTGAGGGAACGCTCAGAGTGATGATAACAAGGAAGGAAAATTCCATTTATTATCACGTATTATTGTCATTTCGTAAATTTAATAATATTTATTTTAAAATATGAATTCTCTTCTTGCATAACTTTACGAATCTCATAGTATTGTCTCTTATCTAAAGGCTGCCTGAATAATAAAATAATTTGAAGAAATAGTTCAAAAAAGTTTCATAGTGTATTTCTGATACTCGTGATTATTAATTATATACGAAAACCTAGTAAATATTTAAGAAAAAATATCATTCTAAACATTAAAACCAATATTTTCAACAAAATCGATAACATTTTCTAAAAATATTGTTGGCGATTGCCAATGTCATAGAACAAGCATTTCCCACACGAATTTCTAGCTAATTTAAAGTTAAGCATACAATTGCTATTTCCTTTTCATCTTAACTGCTGATTAAATCTTAGCTTATATTTTCCCGGAAAAATCAGGATTATCCGGGAGTTTGGGATAACCAGGAGTTTGGCTGATATCTCGCCTCTGCGCCACATTATCAGGAGCCTGCTATCACATCCGTGCCAGGACCGTCTGTCTCCAGATTGTGTTGGTACTCGATGTCGTACAGTCATGGAATCTCTGGCTCTGCTTATCACCGCTGTCTTACTTTCTACATCAGGTAAATATGCCGTTTTGTCATAATTTACTAATATATCGATCATCTAATATAATTGATCAAACCAAAATACAGACATACTTCCTACATAGATATAGACAAAAATGCAATATCTGACTATTGCAACACACATCTATAAAAGAAAGTTTATTTCTTATATTTAAATTAAAAAAAAACCTTCAAGTTTGGCATACAATAGTGTATTTTAGTCTATTTCATTAAAATTACAAAGATTTTTGTGTAGATATAATTTTAAGTTTATTATCGTAAGCAAATTCCCATAGAAAAAATGAATTAATTCTTTGTTTATCCCGTAATATAAAATATGTCAGAAAAGGTCAAAAGTGGATACATACTAGTTCCTAAAACACTCGTTTCATTGAATATAGGATTGAATATAGGTACCACACTGATTAAATAATAATCATATTTATTAATTGCTTTTTTAATAAACATCAGAATTAAAAGGAATTAATAAACGATGAATATAATTAAATTTTAGTAGGTTAAACTTATGTAATTGCCTTAAGATTCGAGAAATAAGTCTTTATAACACAATTTAAATCTGTTATGTTTTTCATAGCCGCTAAATATAATTTCAAAAGGAGAGTTAAAATATACTAAAAATAAAGGTATGTAGTTGCATTATTATAGTACACAATATTTATTACAAACTGTTATATATTTTTTTAATTTCATGTAATTTAATAATTTGAAATAATATAACCGTGCTAATACGAATGCTTCATCAATAATTAGCAATAAATTTTATTTATTTTAATTAGCATGAAACGTTATATTTGAAGCAATCATATATTAAACTGCCGAATAATATTATCTTTTGGTTTAATGGGAAATTAACCTTAGTTAAGATTTTATATTGGCAGTTCCAAACGGTTACCTACCAAAATAATCTAAATCATAATATAAAAGATAAAAACATTTGTATGTTTCAACCAATCAAAACGTCCATTTAAAAATAGAGCTATTACTCGGTATCAATTCTCAAAATTTTTAGTTCATCATTAATAACTATTTTGTAATATATAAGATCTGAAATTAGTTATAACAGTTACTCAATATCGACGGATCTTTTTCACTAAAATTTATTTTGCCTCAGTTCTGTTTTGCATCTCACTTTTCAGTTATATAATACAATAATGATTTATTAAACCCTTATAAGTTACGTATTAAAAGAAACTGTCTCACGTAGGTTAATCCAATTCAGTTTTACTATTTAAGTTAAAAACAGTAAGTACCGTTGTCTGTCTGTCTATTTAAATATTCATTGAATGTATTGCTGATTTTAATTGTTCATCCCAGTTAGTAACTCAGTTTGTACTATATTTTGGAGTATAATAATAATAGAATACAAAAAGGAAAGAAAAAAATATATATACATATATATATATTTATATTTGTATATATATATATATATTTGTATATATATATATATAGTATATATTTACAATATGGATTTTTAACATGATGATATTTTAGGGCGGATACCCATATATAGCTAAACATAAAAATCACTCACATGTATATATATATATATATATATATATATATATATATATATATATATATATGTATGTATATGTATATATACATGTGAGTGATTTTTATGTTTAGCTATATATGGGTATCCGCCCTAAAATATCATCATGTTAAAAATCCATATTGTAAAAATATATTCATATTCTAAAAGATAATTATCTTAAGCGTTTTTACAAAGTGTATAAAACGTTTCAAAAAAATGTAAATGAAGTATTTTTTTTATTTGAACAATAAAATAGGAGGGTACCGAATCTTATCACTGAGGAATCATTCAAGAAATGCGTAGTCAGATCACGCATAATTTTTTTTGTGGAGGGAAAGAGACGAGTCTCTGTACGTAATTGTGAAATGACCTTTGCGCCTCCCTTACTTAAGATGTAGGCCCTCAAAATCTGACGCTTTTATCTGACGCCTGTAAGATTTGAGCGTTCCTGATCTCTGACGACCTTAAGGCTGCGAAGATTCACCCGAATTGAGTCCTGATTTTGCATACGGAAGGATTATTTAGCTATAGATGTTCCGCTGATTCTTCTGCTTCTCTGCTGAATAGTCTGCGTTTATCAGTTTGGCTTAGACCCACCTTCATCAGATCTTTCCTAAAAGGACCATGTATCTCTAATACTAGTCGTATATCCTCCTTACTTTATTCAAAGAGTGCTGGCTATCCTTTTGCATAAGGAGAGAAACGTTTTAATCGCTTAAGTTCAGAGTTTCGCTTTCTTCAGGTTAAGGATCTAATCCTCTTTTCCCAATCTTTTCCTAGAGCTTTGCTGTAGGAGATAGCCTTCTCCTACAGCTCGGCTCTGGCCCTACCATAAGGGTTTTTGTGGCTAGCTTGGCAAGGATGTCTGCTTTCTCATACCCCTGAATGCCTCCGTGGCGCAGCATCCAGCCAAGGAAAACTTTTTTCCACTTAGGCAGTTCTGCTAGTACATTTTTACATTCCCATACTGCTTTTGAGATAAAGGAGCAGGATTCGAATGCTTGTTTTGCGTTATAATTAATTATGTTTTGTCGAAGAATTATGTAAGTTATCTAATTTTAAAGATTTATAATTCACATCCAAGGGTTTTTTTATTTTTTCTTGCATAGTTAAGGATCTAATCCTCTTTTCCCAATCTTTTCCTAGAGCTTTGCTGTAGGAGATAGCCTTCTCCTACAGCTCGGCTCTGGCCCTGCCATAAGGGTTTTTGTGGCTAGCATATTGGCTAGCATATCCTTTTGGATATGCTATTCAAAGTATAGGTAAGGTAGGAGTACCCTATGCAATGTTTCGTACATATAGAACAAAATCTTTTACATCTTCCGGTAGACAAACGAGAAATTGTCAGTCTACTGAGAGGCTTCAATGACACTCAGGTAAGTGCCATGGTAGGACTCGCACTATCATAGAACAGTGACTAAAAGGGCGGTATAGGTGTTTGAGATTTAACATTGTTTTTATGGGTTTAAATCAAGATAACCATCATAACAGTTAGCTCTTATTAACCCAAATTAAAATCTCGATCGAAAACGTCCTGAAAAGGAATTAACACCTCAGATTCAAGTCATGGTTTACCTGAAATTATGGAAACTTTTGAATTTGGGGACGATTCCCTTTCAGAAGCATCTCCTAAACCTTTTGAATAGACCAAATAAAGGTGTAACGTAGTTTAAATACCAAATATTTCTTCTATACAGCGTTTTAATAGAAGTGTATTATTTTGTTGCAGAATTCATATATTGTGATGATGACATCAAGTACACCGGCTGTTTCGACCTTGGTTACTCCTTGAGGCTCAACTATCACCATCATATTTCGTACATCACAATGGACCAATGTGTAGAATTTTGTAGAGATTTGAATACTAGATTCGCTGGTATCGAGAAAAGGTAATAAAAATGTATTAAATAGCGTTAATTCAAATCCTCACCCACCACTACTCTTTCTTCAACTAGAGCTGTATATTACTTTCCATAATTAATAAATTAATTAAGTCATTTAACGTACGTACAACATGTATCTAAATCAATTATGATAAATATCTTAATTCTCCTCATAAATTCATATATTACAGAACAAACTTGTTTCATATCCTACATTTTGTATTTCTTAAAACAATGTAATAATGAATTCGGACTTATTCCAAGATCCAGGCTGAACTCATAAGGAAAATAGTAGGGCCACTGAGGCCTATAATTAGCCCATGTTGACGTTCCATCATAATAATTATTACTATTACAAAATAAAGTTAGTTCTGAAGCATCAGTCGCATATTAACAACTCTACTCTGATATGAATTTTAAAAACAAAAAAAGATTAGTTTTCTGTTAAAATCTGATATATTTCAAAGTATTAATATAAACAGGTTCACATACGTTGCCATTGGTCATATTTTCAAAGTTTTTACTTATTCCATAGTTTCCCACAACTCTAAGAAAAAAACCTATTAAATTTTCAGCTATTTCCTTGCAATTATCATTAATTTTCCGTTAATATAAATATCTTATTACTAGATTTTCTCTGATATGTTATTATGTTTACAGTGTTCAATATGGCCTTAGCATTGCCTACTTTTTTTCAAACTCATTTGTATAATATGACAGCTTTGTAAATTATATATCTTTCCTTAGCTTCTTTCTATAACTCAAATAATACGTCCTAACCATATCCTCTAAATTTCTATATTTTATTTTATTAAACAAATAATTCCGTTTTTCAATCATTGTACATATACTAGTTGAGATCCATAGTTTTAAGTCTTTTATTGAAGCTATATTTACGTTCATATTCTAACGTACAAGCAGATATGCAAGTACATATAAGTAAGATGCATGAGTATGCGACCTTACTGTTGACCAGTCTAAAGTATGAAGTTACATATCAGGATTTAAGTATATTTATCAGTTTATCACAACAGAACAGACGTCGGGTGGGGTGAGCCCAAGCAGTCAACTGTCCGACCGACCCGTCAGACCCTTCCTACACCCACACACCACAGCCGCAGCACCCTCATTTAATAAGCTGCAACCTGAGTTTGCAAAAGCTTCAAACTCAATCTCATTAATCTAACGAACACATGATCAGTACATAACAGCGACACACTAATAATAACGAATCTGACTGAGTAATTAAAACTAAGCAACAGATTAAAATGTCAATAATCTGGATGTTTTACTGGTATAAATGGGTGGGACAAAAATACTTTTCTACACGGAAGTCTTTAAGCTTATTTTTTAAAATAATGGCTGGTTTTTAAATAATCTGGTAATCTATTATCAACTTTAGGTCATAGATATTCTATTGATTTCAGAACATTTTATTATTATGATGGGGTACAATCAAACTGTTTTTATTTCTGGTAGAATATGTATATGCGAGTCTGACATTAGTGAGACGTTCAGAGACTTTACCGGTTGTTAAAATATATATGGGACGGTACTGTTGAAGTGAAGACCTACAGCCTTTCTTGAAAACCTTATAGATCTTCATATCCGTCGGAAACTTTCTCTGAAGAGCTGAGTTATTGTACAATTTAGTTAAAGGCTCACTTAGAGGTGAAGCAACCCGTCTAAATACTGAAGTAGTCATTTCAAAAACGTCAGGTGATGAACTGGTTTTCAAAGATGAAATTGTTTTATACATTTCAAGAGAAGTTAGTGTTATGAAGAAACTTGATGGACATTTTATTTTTATTGTAGAAGAGCTGTTAGTGCAACGATATGTTCCACTTCTAGATCTGTCCAGTGGGGCACTTATGAAAACATTATTGAACATTTCAGCGATTTCACGTGGATCGGCAGCCACAACTCCACTATTTCTTCGCTCCTGAATATGGGTTTTTTTTTAATATATATTTTCCAGATTTTTCAGACCCAATGTTCCAAGCAGTTTTCGTAACATTCATTACGTCAATATCATTACTATCTAAACAAACCAAATCTAAATTAATGTCTCCCAAAATCAGTAAACTCTTAAATTACTTCTCAACTTTATTTTTCAGTAAACACATGCATAACTCATATAAAAAATAATTTGAGGTAAATTTCAGTAATCTTTAGATAGCCTAATCATGTAATTCCCTAGCAAATCAATTAAACGATTACAATTATGTAAGCTGATGATAATTGTGGTAATTCCTGTTCAATTACATTAATATCACTCTTTAAGTAAATAGCTCCTCCACCATAACGATGATTATCATTAAAATTTATAATCAATTCATAATAAGGGACGCTATAATAATTTGACTCAAGTTACAACCCATTAAGGTCAGCCTGGGTTCGTATCTCCATTACTGGTGTTTCCTCTTCCTTCCTCAGCAAGACGTTGCCGTTCTACAGCCAGATGTACTTTTATCCCGTTCCTTCCTCAGCTATCATGCCTGGGCGAGCAGCCTCCTCCGCGCTGGTGACAGGGAATCTATTAAGTAGACAGGGATGGCCGTGGTCACACCTAGGTGTCGCATGGAAAACTCCATTTTCTTTTTTCGCCTCTTATTCATCAGCTCCTCCTTATCAGTCCGCCGCACGAATTTCACAATAATCCCTCTTGTCTGACTTTTCTTCGAGGTTTTCCCCCCGAAGTGATGACGTGTCAATCATTCTGTCGGTGACGTCTGCGTCCAAGGCTTTTTCGACCTGCTTAGAGAGCTCTGAAAAATGTCTTTCCTTTTCCTCAGGTATTCCCTGAATTTCTATACAGTTCCTCCTAGAATAATTTTCCAAGTGTTTATAACGGTCTCCAAAGTCAAACCGTCTTCCGGATGCTCCCATTTTTTACTCTTTCTCCTCGTCTTGTTGCACGCACCACAACTCCATCCTGTGCCTTGCTCGGTCCAGTAGACCACGTCCGGTTGTTCTATATTTACACATTTGCGGTGAAACTCTTGAGAACAATTAATGCACTGTACTTTAAACTGTATTTTTTATCATTACCAAACAGATTCTGTAATTAGCCATTAATAAATCACAAATTAATATCAAACTATTAATCACGTACAGGCACAAGCATGTACACCACTATTACATCACACCTTCGCTGATAAGATAAATGTTAGTACTATCCAGATTTAATGTATTTTGAAATTATTTAATAAATATTGCCTGTTAAATAGACAATTTCGGTAATACTTTTTCAATCGTGAACATGAAGGAGTATTGTCTCCCCCCCCCTTCCCTTTACCGGAAGATCATGGAACAAAGCTAGCCACCCCTGCTTCCGAGATGTCATCACTGTGATAGTGCCCGTTATCCTTCCTAGTGTGATCTTAACAGGAAGTAGTCCTACCCTCATCACCATCCATTTAGAATATCCTGTCATTCCGTAGGCAGGACAAAGGTTTTAAAATACGTGCATTACGGTCTTTATCTCCTTTTCTTGTCCTGAGGAAACATTTTGGGAACGATTAGTATTTAATATATCCTAATCAAAACTAATGTATACAACTACATCCAATCCGAAAATAACTACAGACCTTATTATTTTACCAGTTATGTATATAAACATTGTATGAAAAATTGTAGATGGACGTCTACTCAGATGGCAATAGTGTATACGAGTCAATTGGGACACTCGTTGATTTGGAGAACAGAAATATTGTCTATATGTTAAGACTATATGTCGAGCAGTATATTGGACATTCCACGCTGGGCCAAGTCATCACCCAGATATAACGCCGATCAAATGTTAATAAATTCAGAAACTAAATGATGATGATGAACAAATTGTCTATCTTGTATCATCTTATTATATTATTATGTGCAATTGTTCTATATTTAAAACACACACAATGAAATATTAAGAATTCATCTCTTTGAAATGCTCACAGTGACAACTTCTGCTACTGCGGTTCAGACATTGCCGAGGGGTCTATCAAAAGGGATGACAATTTGTGCGATGTGCCTTGCAGTGATACCGACCCTCGGACTTGCGGTGGCGACTGGCTCATGTCTCTGTACGAAATCAAGAGAGAACCATCAGGAGGTAAGTTCCGACAGTTTAAAATTTAGTATTGTTAAAAATAATAAACAATTGACTGGATATTCATTGCATTAAATTCTCAAGTGCAATTAAAATAACAGGAAACATATAACAGAATGTAGCGTTTAAAATATGTTAAATATTTTGCAAAAAGGAAAACTCGTTTTCAATAAATTTTATTAAAAGTATAGCATAATCATAAGAGCAGTAACAAAAATTGCAAAACAATAGGTTTATCTGGGACCACATTTTTTTATTTGATAGGCTACATTAGAACAAAACATGAAAGTTAAAGTTAAATCATATTTACCTAATCCTACATAGAAATATATTTTCTGCCAAATGTTATAAAAGATAAAAATGTATTCGTTTTTTTAACACGTTTGATAACTTTCCATTTCAGCCTTCATAAATCCTGTCGTGAATGATGATCGTGACTGAGTTTCTCAGAGGAAATTACACTATTGATTTCACATACAATTAGGTTGTGTTTGTGTGGTTATACAATGTGAATTTGGCTCTCCGGCTTCTGGAGTATGAACAGAAAAGGCTGAAATAAAAGCTTGTAAAATATTAATTTTTAAACGAATATATACATACTATTACTCGGGATTAAACTTCAAATATTCTACAATTCAATGAATTTAAGGAAACATATATGTGCAGTATGTGTGTAATATAATTTAAAGAAAATTGAATGCTGGCTTTGAAAGTACGTGTAATCCAAATTAAGGAATGTTCTCTCCATTTTTTGCTATTTTTGTTACTACTATTATGATTCACTTTTTCATTTTTCAATATTAAATATATTTCATGACAGTTAAAGTCAAATCACATTCGTTCAAACCTATATAAAAAGATCTTTTGACTGAAAAATGTGATAATAGATAAAAATATTGTTCGGTATGTTTAACCCTTTAGATAGTATCCATTTCAACGCCACCAAAACTAATGCGAGTACCGGTCATTGTCTTTCTTATAGAAAGTTAGTTTATCGATTTGACGAGAATCTAGGTTTTGTGCATATAAATGGCTCTCAGTTCCTAAACTATTACACATAGTTTACCGTGAACACAAAATAAATGCATCAACAGAAAATGAGGTTGAAAATAAAATAAATATGAAACAATACAGATGTGGAACGACTATACAATTTAAGTCATGCTGAGTTCATAAGGCTGTCTTGATTTGAATATCGACTGATTGACTACTTGTGTGTTAAGTATAATAAAATCCTATCAATTTAAAAGTTTTACATTTTTTTGTTTGTTTATCGTAGCTCACATTTTTTAGAATTTGATATATATATAATCATAAAGTGTCAATTCTTAATGTAATTGCATAGTTAATTTGTCAGCATATCCTAAATGCGGTATGCCTGCAGAAGTGATTTAAATCATACTTATTGTACAATATCGTAAACATGATGCTCCAACATTGTTTCAGTGGTGGAGGACAGTGTGAAGTTCCTGATAGGTATCACCGTGGGAGTGAGATTGTACGACACCGTCAATCTGAGCAATTATGATACTATAGCATCGACGGGAGACTGGGTTCACGCCCTAGACTACCATTTCGCAAAGAAAACTGTATACATATTCTCCAGAAATAAGCTCTACAAGTAAGTTTTGAGTTCTTAAAGAAATCGTTGTTTATATTCGTTCAATAAAATTTCGCTATATATTTTTGTGGTGTATTAAACATAACTTATATTAATTTTTTAATTATATAAGATAAATCTTACTCCTAACTTTGAGGCTCAGTAGGTTATTTGGTGGGTTCGTTTTTTTAATTTTATAACTCTCTCAGATAATCTTCCTGACGAAAGGTAAAATAAAATGAATGTATGGCCACTCTGCGAAAATAACCTGCCCCAAATACAAATTGCTAGAGTAAATAATGGTGAAATTTTTACATACATTTCAATTTATAAATCTTAAAATTGAAGTAATAATTTGTCATGTATATGTGATATGTGCCACGATTGGTATCTCAAAGGCAAAACAATTTACAGAAAAGTTAAAGTATTAAACCTTTGAATTTAGAACTTCAAAATTTGGCAAATTTTAAAATTCCTTATGGAATACCGTATACTTTTATGAATTGTAGATGTATAGCAACATTTAAAAATGTTTGTATTCTTACTCATTTTTTAAGTTACGTAAGAGTATAAGCTACTAATGTGTAAATAACGCGTTTAAACGTGTTTAAGAACCGGTATGCGAGTAATGTCAAACGTGCTGTGAGATAACTTGTACTTTATTACAGGACAATTAATGTGTATATTACTTCAATTAATGTGTGGTTTATCACTTCCAAAGGGTTACTTAGTTTAAAAAAAAACACCTACAGGAAACCAATACCCTATCTTGAGCTATGGTCCTAGAAATAAGGCTCCTTTGGGCATCAAATTGAACTACCAACTGTAATTGCGGGCACATATATTAGTCAATAGTTCTAACATTTGTTTCTTGACATTTTACACTACATGTATCGGGACGAAAGTCCCATAGTTAGATATGTAAAAACTTCAAAAGTCAACTGAACTTATAAAAACACGTAAGGTAACATTTAATAAAACACACAGACTCAATAAATAAAACATTTTATCAGTTACTGCAATACTCAGGAATAATTTTATCGTTTAAAAAATCCAATAAAATACAATAGTTTCAAAAGAAAAGGGTATTGTAAATGAAAACAAAATTTGTAGAACTGTTTTAGGTAAGTTAAACAGTGAGGAACGTAACATCATACACGTCAGACAAACTCGTCGGACAAAGAACATCGCTCCAACCCAAGAGCAAATAAATTGAACAAAACATTGTTCACCCTACATATTTTTGAAAGTAACCAAGACATGAGTGACATTCATGATAGTCTGTAGGTAAAAGGGTTGAAGACTCGATACCAAAGAGAAAAATTAAATCTACAATAATTTTTAAACAAATATCCAAATTCTGTGATTTAAAACAAAACTCCAATTCATTTCCCACTATTCTAAATACAATTCTCGGTTACAAGAGTACCTTATTAAAAACTCTTAAGATTTTAGTAAGATAAGAATTCATGAATAAGTAGGGAAATAGGAGTAATGTAACCTTCAACTTACGATGCAAACCAGCAGATCGAGACTGTGATTGTGCGTGTACGCAATACCTATCACGTGTATGTGTATCGAAAATTACTTATCGTGTCTAAGATTTGTTAGCTTATGTGATTTAACTTTAAGCTGAAGATGGGACATTCCTTCCTCGATTTTCGTTACATATTTCGATATTTAGTGTAAAATCAAAATACAGTATGACAAATTTTGGAACTTTTGTTAGGGTAAGGTACAACATATTTGTCTACAAATCCATTCTACGAAATATCACTATAATTTCACTTATGTATTACAGATAAAGTCTTCTCAGGACTATAAATAATATATAAAAATACGGATCTATCACATTTATTTTCTCAGGTCAGAATGAACTCTGATAGATTAAAAACATGTTTATTATATAAATACTTAGTTGCTTCACAAAGTATAATTATGTTTGACTTATTTAAAACCTAGTTAAGTTTGGCTAAGTAAGAAGTAAGTACAGTATTAAAAATAAGATAAAGTACAGCCCTGATTTTCATTACATTTTCTAATTAATACTAGGTGTAATGGGGTTTTGGATTATAATAAAAGATATTTAACTTTTTGACTTCCTGTGGATATAAATGTAAAATGCACACACACACACACACACACACACACACACACACACACACACACACACACACACACACACACACACACACACACACACACACACACACATATTGTAAGGTTATCCTTTTTATTCTACTTTACAAATAATCCCTAGTATTATTACTATTACAGATAAAATAAACTTTTTGTTTTTAAACCCTACAGGACAACGATGGAGCCAAAAAACAGTGCTCCGGAACTGGTGAGGGTCCTCTCGATGTGCGAGGGTTTCGCAGTGGACTGGTTACACGACAAGATTTACTGGATGAACTGTTCCGGGAACTCTACAGCTTTCATGTCGATGGACCTAGGAGGCGGGGGAGTCACAACTGTGATGCAAAGACCAGCAAATCCAGTTTCGGTCAAAAGGATGGAAATAGACCCGTACAAAGGGTATACACTAAATTATCACTTCTTTACAAAAATCAAGCATCGTTATTTTTAACTTCCTCTGAGCCTTCCTACGGGCCCTCCAGCGCTCCCTTTGTGGTTGTTATGGTATCGTACATAATTTCCTTATGTTAAGGTCTTGTAGAAAACTTGTAATAGATCTAAAAGTGTGATTAAACACTTTCTTGATACTTACCGTTGAAGTTAGTTAAGAAAGTCAGATATTTAAAACAATCCTGAAAATCCATTCCCGTGTATTTAAGTTTTCTGGTACACCTCTTATTGTAGAAAATGGATGACTATTATGATACTTTCTGTATTAGCTATTGTAATATTATGTATTGTTTTGAGAAAAGGGCGGAAAATCTACTTTGGACAGCAATCATTCTACTTAAGGTTCTTGGGCGAAATTCCAGAAAGTGGACTATTACAGCTGTATCAAATATAAAATATTTCACGGAAATAAATTAAAGATAAACGTTTTGTGAAACAAATTTATTGTAGGAATTGTTGATACTGTTCTTTGTGTTCTGAGTACAGATAGGAGGATTCTGCACCATCTATCTCTATCTTACTCCTCCTACAATACCATGTGCCACGGAGATGGACAGAATAATAATTATGAAAATTTCTTGATGAATAAATTGTAAAACTTTCAGATCCTACTTAGAACTTTACACTTTGGATGTAGCCTTGAAAATTTTTGTCAGTTGGTATCTTCAGTTGAAAAAATTAATATTTAGCATTCGGTAAAAACAAATTAAAGTTGTACATTGTTACTGTAGGATGTTTACCAAATTCAACGTATAGCTGCCATTAGATTTAGCACCTTCGGATGCATGGATATTAAATATACAGCAATTGGTCTACCTAAACTATATATATATATATATATATATATATATGTAAATAAAAGTCGTTTGACAGGTATTTGGTCTTCCGATCATATGTGACAGATACGGCCAAATACAAAATAATTGAATCGGAAAAATTAAGCGCTCTGTGGTGTAATGGTAGCACATTCACCCGGCAAGTGAGAGATCCGGGTTCGACTCCCGGCGGAGCAAGTACTTTTTGCGATTCAGTGTTTATTGAAATTAAATAAGGCTATTGCCATTTATACAATTTAATGTAAATAAAAGTCGTTTGACAGGTATTTGGTCTTCCGATCATATGTTAGTTTGCTTATTTAAACTCATATGTGACAGATACGGCCAAATACAAAATAATTGAATCGGAAAAGGTAAGCGCTCTGTGGTGTAATGGTAGCACATTCACCCGGCAAGTGAGAGATCCGGGTTCGACTCCCGGCGGAGCAAGTACTTTTTGCGATTCAGTGTTTATTGAAATTAAATAAGGCTATTGCCATTTATACAATTTAATGTAAATAAAAGTCGTTTGACAGGTATTTGGTCTTCCGATCATATGTTAGTTTGCTTATTTAAACTCATATGTGACAGATACGGCCAAATACAAAATAATTGAATCGGAAAAGGTAAGCGCTCTGTGGTGTAATGGCAGCACATTCACCCGGCAAGTGAGAGATCCGGGTTCGACTCCCGGCGGAGCAAGTACTTTTTGCGATTCAGTGTTTATTGAAATTAAATAAGGCTATTGCCATTTATACAATTTAATGTAAATAAAAGTCGTTTGACAGGTATTTGGTCTTCCGATCATATGTTAGTTTGCTTATTTAAACTCATATGTGACAGATACGGCCAAATACAAAATAATTGAATCGGAAAAGGTAAGCGCTCTGTGGTGTAATGGTAGCACATTCACCCGGCAAGTGAGAGATCCGGGTTCGACTCCCGGTGGAGCAAGTACTTTTTGCGATTCAGTGTTTATTGAAATTAAATAAGGCTATTGCCATTTATACAATTTAATGTAAATAAAAGTCGTTTGACAGGTATTTGGTCTTCCGATCATATGTTAGTTTGCTTATTTAAACTCATATGTGACAGATACGGCCAAATACAAAATAATTGAATCGGAAAAGGTAAGCGCTCTGTGGTGTAATGGTAGCACATTCACCCGGCAAGTGAGAGATCCGGGTTCGACTCCCGGCGGAGCAAGTACTTTTTGCGATTCAGTGTTTATTGAAATTATATATATATATATATATATATATTATATATATATATATATATATACATATAAGACCAATTAGTTACTTCCAATTGAAAAATCTGTAATAATAATGTGTTACATGTATGTAAATACCTGCCACCCGGCGGCATACATGGTGAACTTACATCGTCTTGTGTGTAGTAAGATGCGTAACGTTGTGTACAATGTTAGGTAACTTTATGAGAATTTATAAATTATTAGTTAACCGAATCTGGTCAGATTTATGTAAGGGGAATCGCGTAATAGGTAGTGACAGTAAGTAGGTAGTGATAGGTAAAGTCCTATTGAATTTTCCCTTTCTAATGGATCAGTTAATGTACCCCTTTATTCAATTTTGAATAGTAATGTCAAAAATCTTAAGTTTTAGACTATGATCTTGTAAATCTTTACGGAGATCGAACTAATAATAGATATTTAAGACCAAATGGGGCTGATATGGAGTTTCTGAAAATAAATTATTGAACCTCTCTTCCATCTCAACATGAGTGTACAAATATATTTCAATTTTTCCATATCTCCGTTAATAAAGATATTAAATTTCTTCTAGGGTAGCTTTCTGGATGGCGGACGGAGTTATAGAGTCATGTACGCTGTCCGGGAAGTACTTCCAGCCTAACATGAGTGCCCCAGGGGTGAGTGTAAGGTCCATTACTCTAGATCTCCAGGAGCGCAGGGTGTACTACGTGGGCACTCTGAACCAGTCGACGTCACTGTTCAGCATGGACTACATCGGCGGAGGCCACCGCACGCACTTCTCTCTGCCCCAGATGCGGAGCGTGTACGGTCTGAGCCTCCTTGGAGGGATGTTGTACTGGGTGAACTACGCGGATGTCAAGGACGTCTTGTACAAGGCTCCAGTCAACCTTACCAGCAGGGACCGTGTGCAGGTGCTCACTCCTATAGAAAAGGTGAGTGAAATAGCCTCCAATTAAATTCATGAAAATAAGCACAATACAAATTTGAAAACGTAAATCAATAATAATTTTATTCATCTACTAGCAGTTTCCCGCACCTTAGCACGCAATTTCCTGTTGAAAAACAGTGCAATATATTTACGTATTCTTTTTCTGTCACATTCTTAAACACTCCTGAGATAATTGATAGTCGTTCCTTCGTGAGCCTCTTAGACGCATTATGAAAGTATGAACCATATTTCCTGCATCTGTATTTCGTGGTTTTTGCTAGGTGTTGATAAGTTATTCAGTGCAATTACTTTATAAAGATGAATTTCGATAAACTAATTTGGTTATAAAGAATCAAATTCGGTTTGTTGAAATTAATTTTCTGTCAAAGATATTTCCAGTATTACTGTGGAGTTTGCCTTGTGCTCCGATCAAGAAAATGTATCAATGAAAAACCAATTTCGATTATAAAGCGTCTTCTTTCGGATCTTTTTATTTACCTTCGATGTAACCAAATTCGATTACCTTATGTACAAACATTCACGACTTTGTACAATGAGGTGGTTTTTATAACAGCGTTCAATAGTATTTTCGTTGCATTAGAGAGTTTATTGATCATTGGTGCAATCTAAATATATATATATATATATATATATATATATATATATATATATATATATATATAAAGATTTCAACGGTATAACCATTTCAAAGAACAAATAATACAGTCGGGACATTACGAATATCAGCTAAAAGATATTGCATAACGTCAAGCTAAGTATAACATCAATGTAATATAACTATAAGCAATGTTACATAGGAGAACTAAAGTACTGGGAAATAAAACACAAATAACAATTTAAAGTGTAATAATACAGGCAATTAAAGGGAACATGGTAATAAACCATCTAGAACGCTACGATAACAAATATGGGAATATGAATATAATTATTATGTAATGTAATGTTTTAAGGAATGTAATGGAATAACTGATACTACAATACATAATACATTATGATAAAAACTTTAACACGAGAGTCATCATTGCACTTAAAGAAATCACAACATAGACGTAACGTTTTTATTTAAGCCTTGTACTTAAATGGAAAACGTAACAACAATGTTTTCAATGATAAACCATTAACATCCAAACATATCTTGTTAACAGGCGGTCTGGCACATGAAATTGGTACATCAAGACATTCAAAAAGAACCAGGTGAAGATCCTTGCAGGAGCATTTCTTGCTCTCACATTTGTGTGTCCAATGCTACGTCAGCTCACTGTTCATGTCCTAAGGGTATGCAACTGAACTTAGATGAAATAACATGCTCAGGTAAATATTTATGTGATTTTTTAACTTAATTTTTTATCTTAATTAACAAGTTCGGTAGATAATCATAATTTTATGTGGTTATGAAATGTAATTAAATACTCAAAATGGAGGTATAATACGAGAATATTTGATCCATAAATCCGCTATTCATCCAGTGTACAATCTACAGTATTAAAATTTCCCATAATAATAAAAGGTGATATATTTACATACATATATTGCACATATGATAAATCAGGGGAAATGTAAAAAAACATTGGTAAGATTTACTATAACATTACACAATAATGCCTATTGAAACTTTTAAAGTCAAATAACAAGAAATACCAGTATAGTTATAAGTTATAACAAAATTACAAGTTACCAAATATTTAGTAATTTTTATAATAATTCCAACGGTACTTGTTTAATGAAATCCACCAACGCTTATGCGAGCACGATCACTTTTGACGTATGCTTGCACACAAGTTGAAAAGTATCAGCTGTTTTGAATCAGTTATAAAATATTTACAAAATTATAATTATTTTGAAATATACATAAAAATACTTTTTTAACGAAATCCCTCAACGCATAAGCACACACTATCTCTTTCAAGGTTTCAAGGTACGCTTGCACAATATGAGCAGTTCATAAATTTGTTTAAAATGTAAAAACCGACAAGTTTCTAGCTGCACACTTTAATAATTATGGACAACAGCCTAATTGTTATCTAAAGGTCCCTGATACCCACACTCAAGGTCACGTTTTATCTCCATTATCACTAGAGTGTTGTAGGCTTCCCATTATTGTGACGCTACATATCCTTTTATCTTATCCTAAATTTCCTTTGAATCATTACCCTAGCTACTCTGAGAACATATTTCAATTCCGTGTTCTTCCTTATGATTTTGATTGCTGTTCGCAGTATAAATTATATCAGTTTTGGTACGTTTTTATTGTATTTTTTATATCGTGGTCACTTGGAAAATAACAAGATTCATTTTTTGGTGGTAAAGAATACTAACTACAGTCTACACTGCTTTGAAATTAACACAAAGCTTATTTTATCGAGTACAGTGTGGGTAAAACGTAGCTCTGGAGTAGCCGAGGCACGTGACGTGCGAGGTTCTGTCTGAGTTAAGTGTACTCGCCTTATTCTGTACACTTTACGTGATAATCCTTGAGTGATACACTTCGCTAAAGTTCAGCCAAAAATTTCCTTAAATTAACAAAAATTTTGGCAAGTGTAACATCAGAAAAAATTTATTTAGTTTTATAGACCCCATATCGATACCCACCAAAAATGTGTCGGAAAAATCATGTGAGGTTTACTTTTCAGAGATATTCTTCTATCAAGTTTACGAGAAAGTGTTGTCTTTTATACAGTGCAAATTGGCTATTAATATGTATCTCGAAATAAGTACTTATGGAGTCAAATCATGCTTTTGCCTATCCCATCAATTAAAAAATGTATTTAAAACTAATGTTTCATCAGTATGTGTATTATATTTTTTAAATCTATGAAACCAAAAATGCCTTTATGATTTTAGGCGCACCAACTGTTTCCAACGTGACGACAACTATCACGCCACCAACTCCAAAGAAAACAGCTTCTGGGAAAACTTTCAATTACCATGGTTGCTTTGAATTTGGCTACTTCATCTTAATGCATCTGAACCATATCATGCACAATATAACCCTTCAGAAGTGTGTTAACTACTGTGAGAAGTTAGCCAGCACGTATGCCGGAATCAGGTATAAATGATAACCTTTAATAATAAATTTGTATATTTTGTATTACAATTTATGCCACAATTATAGAGTTTACTTAAGAAAATTCAGCATTGTGATACTATTATATTACCATGAAATGTGTATCGAAATTAAATTCTAGAATACATTTCGATTGGTTTAAATCCAGCTACAGGATAATCTTCGATGCATTTTTCAACCGGAAAATATGGCGCAAGACAGCAATGAAGACTTTTATGTACAAAACTTTACTCTAATGAGAACTTTCATTTTTGACCCATGTTTTCTGGTTCACATAAAAGGAATACTTTAATTCGTGTTAATTTAAGCTTAAGTAGTTCGAAATTTAAATTAAGTGTTGTGGTCTAACAGACTACAATCTGAACAGCTTGTTGGTATATTGTCTTTCAAACTCAAAATAAGGAATAACCGTTATTAAAGTGAAGAACGTTTTATTTACAATCTGAACAGGATTTCCTGTCCCACAATTCCACAAAAGTTAAACACTAATATCTCGTCATGTCTTATTTATAGAGATTCCTCTATAAAGTTGGTGCTTCTGAGCTGACATACGAATTCTTTTATACGAGTAATTAGCCGCAAATGACACTGACATAATTGGGTATCTTCCAATTATTTGAAGTATATACATTTATTTACTGTAATCTGTTAATTTCATTTAATTTTATGATTAGTAATTACACTTCCATAACCAATGGCTGTAGTTCTTCAATATTTTATTTTATAAATACTACATGAAAGATCATTTTCTCCATCTCTCTTTAAAACTAGTGAATCAACTTTTTCCAAAAAAAAAAAGGTAATTTAAATATTATAAGTTCTATTAAATACTTGGGATTTTTAGGGCACATTTATACAAAAAAATGTTTCTCTAATCCAACATTATAATTAATAAATTTAGGATAGTCAAAAATATTTGAGGACCTTTGTCACTAACTTTTGTCACCATTTCTTAACGCTATCCGTCTAATACTCAAACTAATTTCAAACCATACAACATTTTCATAGACACAAAAAGTTACCACTTTTTCCTCACACTCTAGTAACTTTACAAAAGAGAATTTTTCGGGCAATAATCGAAAATATTTTTCAATAGGAAGATGTATTTAGACTTAGGCGATCATTAAAACGTCAATTATTAATATCAAAATATGCAGATTTTCTATGGCAAAATAACAACTATACTGTACGTGCAGATTTCGTTCAGCATCATTACTCTGAAACCATTATTTGTTAACAAAGTTGTGCTTCGTTCTAATAAATAGTAATAAATAATAGCATACATTACCATAATAAAAGAAATATCAATAAAAACAAATGTGTGGATGCTAAAGCTCGTATGCTTCTCGAGGTATTCCAACGGAACTGCCTCAATATCCTTCAAACAATTTTTATAGTCTTCTTGAACTTACAATGGTTACATGAATTGTAGTAAAGAACTCGAGGTCTAAAGACGAATATTTTATAGAGTTTGCCTTTTAATCCTATAAGATTGAAAGTCATCATAGTAATAGGTTACTGTTTATTTTAGGAAATAAACATCTAAATATTCAAATTATAAGAATTAAACTAAGTATACTGTAAATAATAATTATACTCGTAATACTACTTTATGCTAATCCTTTCTCGGCTAATGCTCTACTGAGTAGCCAAATGTGTTCCGTCAAGCTTGACCTCTTCAAAATGATCAGACGTTGAGATGGACTGTCCGAACTTGACGCTTATTCCAACCCTCACCCTGACCATTCATAAGATTCTCAATCCCAATGGTCCAAATCTATATGTACAAATTCTATGGAAAAATTCTTCTCCAACTACAATATGGGAGCATGCACATCACGTGTGGCGTAATAGGCTTTCCTGAGGCTAAATGCAAAATATCGAGTCTATGGCTCATTTCATCACTGACATGTGAATCTGACAGACCATCATCATACAGAGGACTAAAGAGAAATATATACTCGTAAATATGACGTTAATCATATACGTCAGTTTACTAAGTGGACGTCCATCCATAACTGTAGATGCACCATCATAGAAATCATTCTTGTATATGTAAAAATGAAGTTTCATTTTAGAAATGTTTAAAAAAATTAAATCAAACATGAAATCTTTTCTCGAGGTTTCTCGTACTATGATACATTCACATTTTTGTTAAACCCACTAAATTGAGTTTCTAGATAACACATAAAGTCACCATAACATCAGATTGTTTGTGTTGGGATAGTTAGGCAACATTTTTTAATATATTTAATATGTTGAAATCTCATGAGTATGCTGAGATTTTTTAATGATGTATCTATTCTATTTTCTCGTTTCCATCATGGATACCCATAAGATCAATGTAAGTATATTCGCTTACCCTCAGCTAAATTACAGCATAGAGTGATATGCACAATCATTGAACTCAGAGTTCCTCATATTTCCTCCATGCAATATTTCAAGCCTATAGATCGTTATTTCGAGATAATGTGGGGACAGACAGAAAAAATATGTTTGTCCAGCCTCTCGGTTGATAGGCTTCTCTAAGGCTCGGCCAATTAATGTTTGACAACTCTAAATATTTAACACATCTACGAAAGTGATATTTCATACATTATAGATACGGTTATAAATATTATAATTCTATTATTAGAATCATCATTTTATAATATATATATATATATATATATATATATATAATTATTATAAATATATCAATTGGTATTGATACAATGACAAAGCATGAAACGATCGTAAGGTAAAAGTTTCTTTATTATGAAAAATTTGTGTTACTATAAAAAATAAAACTAAAATTAAATCCAACATTTTTCTTTGGATGTAAGTGTTTAATAATATACGTAACTCACTGTTACCCGCGATTTGTATGCATTTTTTAATCGTCCGTAGCCTATTTAGTAACAGTGTGGTTATTATTATTATGTAATATGATTTACCCCTATAATATTTTTCAAACGTGTGTAGGCATACATCAGGTCTGTATTATTTTAGTGAACATAGTAAAGAGAGATAGAAGAAAATGACAACTGTCTCTTATATCAGTTTTTGGGCGTTCATTCTGAAATCGTTATCTTCCAGCCCTTGTAATCTTCTTCCGGTCTAAATATTTCCAATACGTTAGTTGAGTTTTCCTTGTTTTTTGTCTTGTTCTTCGCTTTTAGTGCTTAATATTTCGTCGCTTTGAACTTACATAGTCAAAAGCACGTATAATAAAAAAATATAAGCATATTTAAGAATAGATAAGATTAGCAACCCATTACAAACAACAATAATACATGATATCTAAACAAATAAACAACACATGTAACTTTTCATAGACACAGAGAAAGATAAAACCTTTTATAGAGTGAAAAACTAAATTAACTATGCCACAGATTTAATATAACTGGTGATTTACATTGAAGAGCCAATATGTTGGTTTGTATCTTCTTCTTAACAATGAGATATATACATGTGTGTGTGTGTGTGTGTGTGTGTGTGTGTGTGTGTGTGTGTGTGTGTGTGTGTGTGTGTGTGTGTGTGTGTGTGTGTGTGTGTGTGTGTACAATCATTGTTAAGATGTCAATTAAACATGAGATATTACGCATTTCAACACAATGTATGCGTGATGTCTTTTAGGAAGACTTTGAGGTACCCAGCTTATCCCGTTACGTAGTACTAGTACTCCCCATGTGTTTATATGGATTACGTTTTTATAAATTTCAGTTATTTTTGTAGTTTGAAAGCATATTGTAGCTTTTCAGTGTACAAATAGGCATTACCAATGACTGTAAAATAAATCAATAATGTTATACATAATACAAACAAATATATTACGACATCTGTAGATCCAGTTGTTATATTTTATACGGCGGCCTAACAAATTAAAATCCAACTATTTTAAATATTCTAAATTTAATGCGTTTAATTAATATTTAATCTTTCATAAATGTAATTTAAATATTCCTAATAGTTAAATGTAATTAAATTTTCTTTAATTACTTTTTTCAATATTCCTTTAAACATCTAAATTGTTATATTCACCTAAATTAGTGAGTTTCTTATTAACTATTGCACAGTGTGTTATAAGAACTATTTACAAGTATTATAAAACTTTTGAATTCAAGTTAAACTGCTTGAAATTCATTAAACTACACTGATTTCAGCGACAACTACTGTTTCTGTGGATTAGAATTGGGAGAGATCAGCAAGAGAGGTGACCATCTTTGTAACACTCCATGTCCTGACGATCCCCATTCTACATGTGGTGGTGAATTTTTGATGTCCATATACGAAATCCAAGGCAATTCACCATTTGGTAAGCTATAAATAAATTTACTTCATTTATAAAATATGTCATAGGTGTTTTAAAATATAAATGTGCAATATGCAATGCCTAATAAAAATCCTGCAACTTTTAACTGACCAGAAAAAATAATGGTTTCTAAATTCTTCCATAACATTGCGAACTAGGTGTAGCTTTGCCCGTGTTAGTTCATGTTGTAAAAAAGAGCGTCATAGGGAACCCCTCCTAATGGTGAATCTCTGACCATAATGATGGTCATTAGAAGACTGCTTTCTCCTGTTTTCACCATTCCGTCTTGTAGGAGGTTCTCGACTTTCAACAGAAACGGAAGCTTTTTGGATCGTAGATAGATAAATTTCGATATGGTTGACTGACAAGCTAGACTACGATCCTTGGCATAACAATATTAACAGGCTTAAATGAGACAATGTGTGGGTAGAAGGAGAGAACGTATGCATGGGGAACATTTTACATATTTACGTATTATATTGATGCCAAACTCACCAGAGTTATCTTTATCTGCCACACAACGCAGCACTAGTTTCCACATCGCAACTACAGATTTGTCACAGGGTCAATAAAATGGAGTACAATCAAAGTAGACAAAACGTACAGGCATTTAGCAGCGCAGAGGAAGGATAAAGCGAAGGTTTTGAGTACCCACATAAATAACAATTAAAGCTCTTGAAATCACCCACATCGATTGATACAATAGGGATATGTTTGTGAGCAAACGTGGATTGTGGCAGTACGAGGGTGACAAAAAACACACACACCTCGTAAGGAGACTGGTCTAGTTAACCATTATAAGGTAAGGAACTCCGCACGAGACAGAAGCTTCAGAGAAAATGATATTATGGTAGGTCGTGGTTACGTTAAGTTACCCGCCCAATATATCCGAGAGTGGCCCAGTCCATTGCGTTATCTCCAACCAATCAAAGACAAGAATAGAAGTCAGCTGATCTTTGCAGTCAGCAGCCTGTGTATAGCCGAATAGTGTAGCATATTGGATATATGTATAAAACTACACATGTAACACAAATTAATATTAGAATAAAGCTATATTCGGAACAATGTTATAAGTATTCTACACCACGCTTAGACGCGAAGCAATTTACAACGACTATCCTCAGATGAAATCTCAGCCATCGTATCCCTTATTAAAAACATTCCTCAAAATTTAAGAAAAATCTTAAATTATTTGTGTTGAACAGGTTTTACTAAATTTAACTTTTAATACTGAAACTTTATCATATTAAGATTGATTGAGTTGAGTTAGTTTTTTATTATTTACAACACAGCACTCTAAGATTGAAAAAGTAGAACAACTTTATTTATAACTCCAAGAATTATTACTCCGGTCAGAACTAGATGCTAAATATAATATGGTTTTAGCATGTATGGCTTCAGGCATTAATACGTAACATTACATTTGCATCAATAAATGTATAATAATTCAATAACATTACTTTGTGTGATAAAATATTATTTGTAATAAATAAATCCGGTTTATTCAATTAATTTTCATAAGCTTACACTAGTACTTCATACCAAGTTGTGTACGCCTTATTACAAGATACACTCACATTCTACTAGGCATGTTTTTACAGTCCTGAGGGAGCATGTTTCTCTCAGCCTTCTCTAATGGTGACTAGACACAAGGACAGATAGAGAGAACTTAAATTACTGCTTGTAGTTAGTTGGTAGTTAGAAGAAAACATGTTATTCTAAATTAAATATTTACACACGGTGCAACTGCGAACTGACCCTTTATCTTCACACAATAACCTCAATACGTGGACCATATGATTGCAAATTAATTATACAGATTAAAATGTCACATGTTAATTCGAGTCACATTTTAAATCTAAACCACACATTGCTTTATTACAATAATCTAGATTTATAACAAATTCGTATCCAGACTGCAATAAAAAAAGTATATTTCGTTATTGGTCCTTATAGTTGTTTTAATGACCATTGTATTCTATCTTCCTTTCATAAACAGTAATACACTCCATCAAGTGGTGAAAACATTACTAAAACCGATGCTATTACTTCGTATTGCATATTGGATTCTGTACCGCTACTTCGTATCCCTGTTCGTATGTATGGGAAGGTAGCAATAATTTTGGATATTGCATTATTCTAACTCTACGGTAAAATATAATAGCATCGAGACTTTGTTGTTGAATTTCTTTTCTGATATTATAAACTAACATCTTAGAGTACCGTAAGATTTTTTCGCTATGTTAAATCGATAAAATATGAAGCTTAATTAAAATAATTTTACTTTATTTTATAACACTTATTGTAATAAATAAATAATATAATTTTTGAGTCAGTGTCAAGGAGGAGAGTATAAAAAGTCATAGATTAAAGATTTCACTTTCCCAACTTTTGTTTATGTCAAAACAAATAATACTGTAAAAGCGTCTGTTTTGTTGACTTTGTGTAGTATAATGCTGATGATGGAAAATGTTCGGAACACAATCACCGTTTCAAAACGTCTATCGTCATCAAAACATTCAAACAAAGAACAGGCACTTCATCTAAAACTAATTCTTTTTATCCTAACAAAATTAAAAAATTCCATCAAAAATGTACATCCGTAGATTCATTTACCACGTAATTAAAAAAGTAAATCTGCTTCCAGTCATCATTGCTTGTGAACTCTTGGTAATATGTAATATATAACATTCATTAACGATCGTTAATTTATTTTTTTAATTCGTTGAGTGATATATTTGTTACACTCGAGGATGTACTCCTGGTTACATATAGTCACACAAAAATTCCGGTATCGTCACAAATCCAATGGGTTATAGAAGATTTAAATCGGAATAGTTATTAGAATGTGTGTTGTAAAAACTTATACATATCCAGGTCTGCATACACAGGCAATATAAATACCTTCTTCAGGTTATATTCAAAGTATGGGACTTCAGTGAAGATAAACACATAGAGTTGTAGGATATCCACATTGGACAAGATATTATAATGTTATGGAGGAATAAACATGCACATCTAGTCAATGAAAGTATTATATTATTTCGCACATGTGTCATTGTTACATGTTACAAACATTTGGCCGCATATAACGATGGCAAATGAGAAATTCGTTCACCACTATGACAAGTTTTAAACTAATAACAGTCAATGAAAAGATTATATCCCTTATATTCAATTCTGCATAAAGATTCAAACTTCAAGATATTTGTAACTAATTGTCCTTCTCTAGAATCATTACATGCTTATAAAGTTTAAAAGTTTAAGTTTTGAACGTTCTTGTTAAGTAAATTTAAAAGCTGCCTAAAAAGTACAGAGGTTAACAATTCCACCTAGGAATAATATAAATGAGGTTTACATATATACAGAATTAATACTCGGAACTATCCGAATCCGGTAGTGATTTTTACGCAAAAAAGTAAAATAGCACTGTAGGTCAAAAATATCCGATGAATTTTGCTAAAAAATGTACCTTCTCACATTATTTTTAATGCACAAGAACGAATTTATTATATTCTTGTATTTTGAAACAACAAATAATGCCTTTTCAGTATCAATCTCAGAAAAGAAGCCTTTTATCTAAAACGTAAATTGTCCAACACAATTACTAATATCGTTCTTCATAATGGTATTCTTAAGGCAAACTTGAAAAACAAACAATAATCTCAGTAAACCTTCAAAATTAATGTTTCTCTAATTTACCATCGTAGCTTGAGATTTGGATTCATACTGTACTTGTATTATTGTGGAGAAAATTGATATTAAATTCGTGTTTAAGGATGAGTAGCCTTATTTTACAAACACCTTCCCACAGGGTAGCATCTGATCCTCTCTCCATAAGTTTTTTTTTTTTTTTTTTTTTTTTTTTTGAGGGAGAGGCAGGAAAAATGCAATTACGCACACAGGTGGCCAGCCTGTAGTGTGGGACTCCCCTAAAAACGGGTTTACCCACTAAAAAACCTCCTCTACTCTTTAGGATTCTAACCTGGGATTGTTTATCACATTACTTCAGGCTAGGCCTAAATTTGGCTTAAGCCCGTGGGGCTCGCTCCTTATCCAGCCGCTCGGTCAAGGGATCTGGGCCACTTCGCGGTCCAGATCGGGTCTCTTTTCCAGGAGGATGCCCCGGACGAACTGTGACAAACAATCCCAGTTCCCCTCATCCTCCATTATCTTTTCGCAGACCGTATCCACCGAAAAAACCCCGAGTTTTCTTGTGGCCTCCAGGCGGGGCCTTTCCCAACGCGGACAGCGGAAGAAGGTGTGTTCCGCGTCGTCGGGAACGCCCGGGCAGTAGATGCAATCCGGTGAATCGGTCTTGCCCATCCGGTTCAGGTACGACTTGAAATAGCCGTGACCTGTCAGGAACTGCGTGAGGTAGTAATCCACCTCGCCATGCCGCCTTTCGACCCATGGTTGAACCTGCTCGATGAGTCGCGCAGTCCATCGTCCTCGGGTTTCGTGCTCCCAGCTGTGTTGCCACTGCTGGAAGGTTCGGGCACGCTCTTCGGATCTTGCTGCGTCCTTGCCGATCTCGCCTTGTCTCTGATAAATCACCTTCCTCTCCCCTGCCAAAAGCTTGACAGGGATGACTCCGGCAACCACCAGGACGGCAGGCTCGGATACTGTCCGATAGGCGGAACACACCCGGAGCGCAGCTTGACGCTGAACCCGGGCGAGTCGCAACCTATAACATTCCTTGGTAAGAGCGTCTGCCCACACCTCTGCCCCATAAAGGAGTACGGACTGGACTGCGGACATCAATAACCGTCTTTTGCTGGACCGAGGACCCCCAACATTGGCCATCAGCTTACTAAGATAAGAGACCACCTTAGCAGCCTTGTCCGCCGAACGGAAGATCTGGTCTCTCCAGCTAAACTTATTGTCCACCATGACTCCGAGGTACTTGGCGGCACGCGTTGACTGGACCACTTCCCTTCCCACTCGCAGCGGGACGACGGTGTCAATTCTTTTCTTTGTGAGAATCACGATCTCCGTCTTGCTCAGAGCAAGCGAAAGACCGTGATCGGACATCCAGGCGTTGACCACTCGCATGACCTGGTTCAACTTTAGCTGGGCCAGCTCAACGTTGCGTGCGGCGATGAGAGCCGCAACGTCATCGGCGTACCCAACCAAGACGGTTTCCTCTGGCATCTCGGATCTCAGGAGGCTGTCATAAGCGATATTCCAGAGATCCGGGCCGAGTATTGAACCCTGCGCGGCACCAGAGGTGACTTCCACCGTCCGCGCTCCGTCTCGAGTGTCATATATCAGACGCCTAGAACGGAGGTAGTCCTCGATGAGCCGCAACAGATACGTTGGAATTCGGAAGGTGTCACGAAGTGCATCCAACATATCGACCCATCTCGCCGAGTTGAAGGCATTCTTGACATCAAGCGTAACAAGAAGCACTACTCGGCGGGAGAAATGGTTGTGGCTCTCGGCTCTTTCAACTGCTTTATGTACTTCCGTAATCGCGTCGATTGTTGATCGTCCCTTTCTGAAACCGTACTGACGAGGGCATAGGTCCCCGACAGCTACCACGGCAGAAATCAGGCGGGAACGGATTAATTTTTCAAAAAGTTTTCCAGCCGTGTCCAGCATGCAGAGAGGTCTGTAGTACGACGGCAGCTCTGGATCACCTTTTCCCTTGCTAATAAGCACCAGCCTGGCGGTTTTCCAGGGAGATGGAAACACTCCTTCAACCAAGCAGGCATTGTACATTCTCAGCAACAACCCGGGATTGATGGTGAAAATCTTCTTCAGAGCCTCGCTGGGAATCCCGTCCGGGCCGGGAGCCTTGTTGCTTTTCAGGGTGAGAACGGAGGTTTCCAACTCCTCAATAGTAAAAAGCGGAACGCTCTCCACCCGTTCGAAGTCAACTAGTGGTCGCTGTGGATGTACAGGAAACAGGGCAGTGACGATCCTCTCCATGGTGGCGCCCTCCATGATGGAGGGTGGAGAGCGGGCGCCGAGTTTCTGGGTCACAACTTTGTAACCCAAACCCCAAGGATCGGAATCGACGTCGTCCCGAAGTTTCCTCCAGCTATTCGCCTTGCTCCTGTTGATAGCTCGGCGGAGAGACTTTCTCGCAGTTTTGTAGACATCCGACTTACGAACTCTATCTGCAGGAATTCTCGCTCTAGTGGCGGCACGTTTTGCTCTAAGGCATGTTCTTCTGAGCTCCGCAATCTCTTCAGTCCACCAGTAGACGGGTTGCTTGCCACGGCGGAGTTTCTTTCGCGGCATAGACCGGTCACAGGCCGAGACAAAAAGTTCCATCGTGGATGTTACTAAAGCCTCGGCGCCAGCCTCACCAGGAACCTCTCTCTCCATAAGTAGATTGCTGTGTTCTCAAGTTATGGGTCTGATCATGGAACATAAACATGTTAACAGAGTTGGAATTTTCAGATATGATCTGTTCTGTAAATCATGTAATAAGCGGAATTAAACTGCTAATCACTTGCTTTTTAACTACTCTGTAATAAGGAAACGCTGGTCCATCTTTGGCGTTCTGGACAAGGATGGAAAATCTCCTGATCAGTTGCTTTCTGCGTTTTGCGGGACTCCTGAAATTTTAAACTGGTAGGCTTCGTGGTACACTTCCGTGATACGTACGTAAAAGCTCCTTCAGGAATTAAAATTTTCCATACAATAAAAGTTGATAGAATATTCAACCGAAACATTAAATTATCACAGTGTGAAATGATTGAAACCTTATTATTGCTATTATTGTCTAAAATTTTCATTTTGCAGTGAACGAAACGGATGTGAGGTTCCTCTTAAGCCACAACGCGGGTGTGATACAATACAGCGGCAGCCATATAAACACGCCTACGCTCCTCATGGTCACCGCCAACTGGTCCTTCTCAATTGACTGTCATCTGGCGAGGAATCTGCTATTCACGTTCTCAGGGAGTAAGATAGTGAGGTGAGTGATATAAACGTGTATCTATACGTGAGCAACAACGAGAACATTTGTAAGGACGTTATGGAGTATTTGGACAACGTGCACACCAAATTTAGAGGAAATATCCGTTTCTACCGTAACTATTAACGTTTATGATTGGTTTTTACAACTGCAGCTTTTACTCGTGGCCCCAAAACTGTTATTTCCCTAAAAAATCAAACTTAGTTTTCTTATCCACCACAACAATATTCTTCTATATCATGTATAAAAAAAAATCCAGGTAAAAATGGAAATGAAAAGTACGCGATTCTAGATGTCTATTATTCTTTATCAATAATAACTATTACGTAATATAATAGTATATACCAAATCAGATGTTGGTTTGATTTGTATTCAAACACAAAATTAAGATACATTTTTGAAGGAGTTCGAAAGCCCATATTACAACTTACTAAACCGTCTACTTTCAGAACATCTCATCAGTTGAGCAGTCACCTCCAATTTTCCATCGGCTTCTTAACTAATGCACCCGTATTTTAATAGATTTCAAGAGTTATGAATATAGAAATTAAAGTGTGTCTTATTTTACCGAACCAACACCAAAGATCGAGCGGGTGGTCTACTACCAAGTACAGGATCGCTCAGTTGTTATTCAAGAAGCCACGCTCGAAGTTGCTTGACTCGGTTATCATGTGATAGGTGCCATACCCGCGAGACTGTAGCATTCAACCAATGGTTTCCATTTTTTCTGTAAGAAGCTTATGAGTGTTTCAACGTGACTGTTTCAGAACTACACTGGGACCCAAAGCGACCATAGCTGCTGGCATGCCTACTGTGGTCAGTGAAGTGAGCCATTGTGACGGGTTCGCCGTTGACTGGGTCGCGGACAGGATCTACTGGATGGACTGCAGCAGGACGGTGAACACTGTCAAGGTGATGGACCTTGAAGGTGGCAACCTAGCCACGGTGATGGAAAGATCCCTAGAGCCGGCGAGGGTCAGAAGGATGGTAATCGATCCTCACAAAAGGTACGAGGTAACTTGTCAACCTGTAACAGATTATTATGTGTTATGCCAATACAAACCAGAGGCGAATAAATTTCATTTTTCATCTTTTGTATGAAACTATATTGGCATACTTCAAGAAAAGTAGCATTATATAGTATTTCGTCTGGTTAAAAAGTGTTTTTGATTAGTTATTTAATGCTTTAATAGTAGTCTGTATATAAAGAGATACTCTGACTGACTGATTCATTAACACACAGCAAAATGTGCAGATAGAGACATGCAATTTAGTGCATACGTTTATATTGTATCCAGGAGCCGCATTAAGGAAAGACATATTCTCTCCGATATTTGGGCTCTACCGCATTGGTCTCTAACATTGTGAAAATTGCCATAGGAAATTGCATTGCTGCAAACACTTGTAATTAATTAAAAGATAGTTTTAAATATAATCAACTGTTCTGTGTAAGCATTGTAAAATATCAGCACAACCATGTGTTTAAATATAGAACTACCATTTTAAATGTTGCTTATATTTATGCCCCATTAAAAACAGTGTTTTTTTATTTCAACCTTTTCTTTAATAGCTGACGACTCATAGTATTTCCAGAGTAGAGAATTATGTTTTATTTAAAATAATTTTTAAGTACACATTTTATCAACATAATATGTAGCTAAAATATGCCTACATGCATTACTAAACTCCAAGGAACCCAATCTTGTATTACTGGAAAGCTAAGGACTTTGAAATTAGGATCCCTCCACTGTGCCCTAAAATGGTTCAATTTTTACTGAAATCGTTGGAGCTATTCAATAAAAAAACTGGAATTTCGGAGAGAAATTCAAGCTTTCACGGGTCCTCATAAAACTGTATCATTGTCCGACTTCAGGGTTTCCCAAACACTTCTATAAACTTAAATCTAATATGGCTCGGGAGATTGGAATATCTTTCAGTAACTTTGACTATTCAGAGAAAGTCATTAGAATAGCATTTTAAAAAGAATGTCCCCATGGTTTCCACGTTATAAAAAAGGAAATTGCGAAGCCACTGCTAAAATCTAGTATATTATAAATATGGACCAAATTCACTCACTTGGAAATTTTCTATTTAAAAGATTGTAGACCCTTGCAGATTTAAAATTCACAGTACTCGAGAAAATTATGTTTTTTTAATTATTTATTAAGACTGTCCGCTTTGAAAGACCCTTTAACGTTAGTCAAAGGTGTTTTCCTCGTATTTCAGTTTCTATTACATGGATGTCCGTAGCGTCCATGGACATGCCAAATCAACAGATTTGTATTGGATTTGTTATTTTCACATCTATTTCTTCCTACTTGCATCAGTTGATGTCATATTGACGTCACGTGCGCGAGAATGGATGGGCCCATTAAAAGACATTCTAATCAGTTCGCATCCGTATTTGTAATTTACTAATTAGTTGTACTGAATTTTAAAATGTATTTTCGTTCAGGATCCTCTTCTGGATGGCTGATGGAATCATCGAGTCTTATTCACTGAACACTAAGAAGTTCCAAACAAGTGTGAGCGGGGAAGCCGTGAACGTGCGAGCGTTGACACTGGACTTGGAGGCTAAACGGCTGTTCTTCGTGGGAACTATGGACAGCGCTGTGTCTCTAATGAGCGTGAACTACACCGGAGGAGAGCACAAGGAACACATGCGCTCCACCTACATGATGAACGTGTATGGCATCGGTCTGTACAACAATCATGTTTACTGGGTCAACTACATCGGAATGCGAGACATCCTTCTCAGAGCACCGCTTCAACCGAATGGAAATGAGAGTGTGCAGATTATCAAGTCTATCGACAGGGTCAGTGTACCTTTAAACTTGGCTATCTTTCAAACATAATATTATCTGGGCTATTTCTAAGTTACAGAAACATATTAACAGTATGATCTAAGATATAAATGTCAAATCTACATAGGATATCAATTTAATTATAAATACTAAAATAGTAATTCAAGCTGCAGATAGTCTAAAAAGAGCTTAAACAAAATCGGTCAACCATAAAATATACATAACGTCTCTCTCTAAATATTATAACTGTGGATATTAAATAAAGTATTTTTCAAAATAAATTTCAGAAAATGTTTAACTTGTAAGTAGTACATAAATTTATATACTGAGATCTAAAAATTAACCATCACATTAGAATGTATTTGAAAGACATTTCAATTTTCTTTCATTTTCCCCTTACTGCAGAGGTATGTAAGTTTTTTGAAAATTAGGCTTTTTCACATAGTTTAAGCAATATTTTTATTTATTTAGGATTTTTATGCGTATATATAAACTGACCTACAAGGCAGCCTAAATATAAAATCATACTGTGTCCTTCATTTTGATAGACTCTAAATTCTCTCTCTTCTCATCGTAAAGCTGAGTCAACTTAACGTATTTCTAAGGATTCAGGATTTTCCATGTGTCACATCTCAGCATGTTCAATTTCATATGTATAACTATTCCAATGTTGTAATAAATAAAATTATCAACATTAACACTTCGAGGTGATTAATTTGATATTACAACTGATGTTGTGTAATATATTATGTTTGATTGACAATAACGATTAACATATTAAAATAAACAGTCACTATTGTTTCAAGAAAAAACGCAATAAACTTTTTTTGTAACTAATCACTGATTGAAACCTTTAACCTTCAAAATTTGTTAACTAATATTTTAATTGGAGGGAATGGGTAAAGGACGCAAGTTTTCAGTAAATTTTATTTAGAATAGGCATTTAGTGTTCAAGTACATACCTAGTTTGAATCTCTCCAGTGTACTTATATATAAAAAATTCCATTAGTCCCTATTCTACATAAATTTAATATGTAATAATAATAATAATAAAATTTGGAATGTCGATCGCACAAATACGCTTTTTATAAGTTTACAATATTGGTCATCTGATAACTTTTTTATTTATATAATAATAAGCACATCGAAATAAGGTATCATTTTTTTCTTAAAATGTATTTTATTTTTATCAATATTATTTTTGATAACACTAGATACCGAAATAGTATTGGAATATAATAAAATAATTTTATTCCAGTTGTCTAGGAATATCATTTTAACAATATTTTAAGACTATTCAATTCATATTTACAAGTACAGTAAAATATTTAGGGTATCCTTTCAAACCTCCCATCGTCAATAACAACTGTACACAAAGAAGTGCATTTACATATTCAATTATAGACTATTTAATTTCATATTCTGTTATTTTGGTCTAGGCGGTATGGGACTTTAGGTTGGTCCACCCTAAGCTTCAAACGGGGTCAAGTAAAGATCCATGCAGAACGAAGGGCTGCTCTCACATCTGCATGCCGTTATCCTTGTATTCAGCTGTTTGTACTTGCCCTAAGACCATGTCTCTGAGGGCTGACAGACTCACGTGCGCAGGTAACAAGCTTTTATTATAAAGTATCAGAATTTAAACCTTATATAAAACCTTAAATATATTTTTAGCATTTTTTTCAAAGAAAAATAGGACAATAAATAATTTTAGTTGGTCAACTGATTAGGGGATTTAAGTCAGGTTTATTATAAATGTGATGCGCTGCTTAAGTAAATTCAGAGCATTACCAGAGTATTCCATTTAAAGTTTTGAACTTTTAATAAAATGGCCTTCAGTAGTTGCTATCGTGTTTTACTTTTGTCCTATAAGTTAGTCGATCGTCAACTTAGCGCTCATATTTCTTTGATTGTTAAATAATGTTTATCTTCACAAATTGAATACGTTTTAACCAGATACCCTAATTGTGAAATTTACGATTAGTGGAAAATTTATTTGAAAAATATTGTCATTGGTTGTAAATTTAAGGGTTGTTTGTGTAACTATCAATTTTGGAGATCTGTATATATGAAAATTATCCTTTTTTAGCTTAATAAGTTGACAATATTTACATTTGAATTTAGTACAACAGGAATATTTTATAAAGTAAGATCAATTACCTCTTGGGCTTAATCTGCTCATTACTATAAACCACTGACCCTTGCGAGAATCTTAAAAAAAATAGAATAAGAGGGAGAGCCGATACAGTTCAAGGTCGATAGTACTGATAAAAAGTGCTGCGGTTAAAAAACAACATTTGAATCTGCGTTATCTATAAGAAAGATAAAAAATGCGCCGTCTTACACCGCTTAGTCACTCTAAAAGTTTTAACAGATTATAGAGTATGACACTATAATGTTAAATACAGAACTTACATTTTGATGATTGTAAGAGTGACATTGTGTAATATCATGATGAAACTTACATTCATACTAACTTACTTTATTGAAGTTCTCTTTAATTTTTAATTGCCTTAACAGTATTTATTTGCTTTTCTAGATATTTAGTTAGTTTATGTTTTGGGTATTTCATTCCTTTCTTTGTTAATAAAATCAAGTCCAAAAATGTTTGAGTCAACCTTTTACCTGTAATATATGTCATTTTTAGATTTTGCACTCTGATTCCTTGGTAGCATTCATACAATAACAATAGGCAAGTCAAAAACTACTCAGTTTTATGTAAATGTCCATATGTTGTTGAAATGCAAATCAGAACGTTTGACCGAGAATAATGTACTTAAGAGTAATTTTATTCATACTCACCTATTAGTTGCAACCACAAGCCCAATGAATGAAAACTTAAAAGTTTATGTCTTGGAAGATGTTTAGTAATTTTTGTATTTTGGTTTCTATCAAAAAATAACTAATATACATGTGTGTGCCCAGTATACGAGTCCTACTATTGTATAATAGGATACTGCATTAAATCTAAGTACAGCCGATACACTGTCTTTTCCCAACAAAACTTTTGCTGTTTTTTAATGTGCGGTAATTATAAAATACATTTTACATTGAACTGGATACATTTTGTAACAGTCTTGTTATATTAATAGTCTGATTTTGGCTGTCATTTACATTTATCGATTTTACAGATGGACTAATATCTGCAGAAGTAGTGAGTTTAACTATACTGATAGTGTTGGTGGTCGGGCTGATCTCACTCACAATGGCCTACTTCACTGACAAATACTGGAGCTATCTTCAGCTCAAGCTGTTCAGCGTGCCCTACACAAGAACGAGAGATAATCAACAACCAGATTCTGTAACACCGGCCTACGACACAACTGAGGATGATGTTAGACTAATTTGAGTCCCTGGATGTTTCATTTTTGTTATTTGCCTTTTTGGATTAAACATTTGAAAATGAAAAGTACGTCAAAACCTCAAATGTTTGTAACTTTAATACCCAAAGTTTCTTTAAGAATTTGATTAATTTATGAATAAAGGTACTCATTAACGTCCTATAATTATCCTGAAGCTTATGATCATTCTTGAGTAAGCGTAAGCAAAGCCTCTCGTAAATGTTTGTCAAAAAAGTAGATGGCGTGTGTAGATTCGTGTTGTATCTTACGAATTACGTCTTGTGTTTACGTTTTTTGAAACCCCCAAAATATGGATATGACGGCCAATTTATATGAATGTTTGCATCAATTGAAACCTTATACAAAAAAGTACCCTCAAATTTTGACGCTGACTGCGTTAAATTGCCTTTTCAATTTTTAAACTATTGCAATATAAACAGCATGGCAGTTACTGACACAAATGCTTACTTCCCAGTGTGTGCAAAGTTTCTTTCTTGTAGCACATTGGTACAGTAAAATGAGTAGAATTTTTTATACACAGCCATTTTTACCTCACAACGTAAAAGAGAACATCCAAAGGGTGGAATTATCAAATGATAGTTTGTTGAATAGGTAATATATTTCACTTTCCGAGCTATTTACCAACCAGTAGATAGTCGCTGAGTAGTCTGTCTACGACTCGTTTACTGACGTTGATTTAACTTTAATTTAGTGTTCGAAACCATATATTCCTAAACAATCTAATCATTTTACATTTTTACGTGCGCAATCTGAAACTATATTTGTTTCTCAATGAAAAACAATTTATCGTAGTGGCATGAAAAACTCAATTGTGTGCTTGTAAAATCCAAATGAGGTCTCGGATACCGTACTACTATAATTTAGCTTCGAATAGGTTAACTAACTATTCTATGTAGAAGAGAGTTGTCATTATGACACTATAAATATTAATTACTTATAACTACTAAAAATAGCTTCTAACACTTATCATTACTGTGCTAAAACTATAAAAGACTGTGTTACAATAATTGTACATTGTGCCAGAGCTGGATGTTGTTGTTAGAGTTTGCGTTAATGTGCCAGAGTTAAGCTGTAAATCTAACTTCTTAATTACTTTTATGTTTCCAACGAAAACCACCGAAGTTGGATAATTATCTCTCCAAGTACTAATTATATTTTGACACAGCTAAATACAGCTACACATCTTTATATAAAAGGCAAAGTTCTCACTCACTCATTCTCTTACTTCTCGATATCCCAGAAAGTTAAAATTTGACAACGAATTCTGTATGATTTAAATAAAACCTAATACATTTTCGTGCAAATCAAACAGCAATAGGAGTTAAAATGTAGTTGCAGCCCTTAGAAGAACTATATTTTTGTTTTTCCATGAACCAAATGTTTTGGAAAGATTGAGTTGGACACACACTTGCCTCATTGTATACATAGCATTTTCATGCAGATGAAACGCCCATAGTGGTTAGAATGGCTTTTCAACCCCTAGAAGAGCTATATTTTTGTTTTTCAACTTCTAGATATCCTACTACGATGAAATTTGAATGTTCTGATTTGAGAGCATGACCCTCGACAGAAAGAGAAATTATTTTTCATGCAGATCAACAATCCAAAGGGGCTGGAAAATGGTTGTTGCAAACTTAAGGAGAACTATGTTTAGTTTTTTATCATTATGTGTACTTCCAGCTGTCCTACAGAGGTGAATTTTCAGACACGTGTATTAAGTTCTCAACAGACTTCCGACATTGGAAATACTTTATACCAGAAAGAAAGTACAATATCAGAATATATACATTTTTGTCTGAAGTAGACTTTTTAGACCCACGTATGTTTTATTGAAAAATGCAAATGCTAGGGCACCGGGAATAACTTAGAGCGGAAGAAGATTATAAGAACCCTTTATAATCTTATATAATCTTTATAGGCTGAGAGTGAACACTTTTTGACTAAAGTAAGCTTCCTAAACCGAGTATGTCTATATACTTTCTTTGTCTTAGCGACATGTTAAATTCTACTACAGCGTGTGAAATTGAATCGTGCTAGAAATGCGTCTTCACAACCTAAAACTAAAATAAAAGCCAATGGCAATTTCGTTTAACTTTTCAACCTCTAAGCAACGAATTTTAAAATAACATATACCTTAAACACATCTACTTCCGATTCAAAATTATATTACATTGTATGTGCTTTCTCTAAGATAATTATGGATTTAGTATTCCTCCACTCCTGCTTAAAATAGCTCAAGTATTACTGAAATCTTTGGAGCTGTTCATCCAAATATTATAAAACACGTTACAGTGTTTAAAGTATTACGGTGGTTATGACGTACGAATTATTTAATTATTAAACATGCAAAACCTACGGGTGACTGCTAGTATAAAATACAAATAGTATTATTAAAATTATGTCAACTTTTTCACAAATTTAAATTAAATTTCTAGGGATTATTCCTTCAAAAATGATGTTTTTTATTCATTATTACTATTATTAGTTTCATTTTGATCACAGTTAGTACAATATTTTTAAATTACTGAATTCTTTACTAAGAGTTCGCTGCAGCTCGTAGTTTTATTACTTAAAATCAAATTTCTAAATCAATTTATATGGAAAACTGCAGTATTTTTAATGTTTTACTATTGTATGAAGAGTAAATATATAATAGCCTAACCTTATCTTTTTAAATTGCTGATCTTTACCTAACATGTTTACACGTTCTTATTGATAACCATGATGACAATGAGAAATTACAGAATAAACAATTTGTAAACAAACTAAGTAGAATCATATACCATTTTTAATTGTTACATAGTAAGACATGTAGCATAGTATCATAATGAAATGAGTTATAAACTTTGCTTGCATGAAAGTTTGTATGCAACCTCAGCGAAGTCTGTTACACGTCACGTGGTGTGGCGAACACCTACCTTGTTTAGTAAACTTCAAGCATTCCTCTTCTAAACCATATTTGTTTTGCAATTCGTGTGAGATTATTCTGAATATGAATTCCTTACCATAATATAGTTTTATAAAATATTAACATAACCTAATAATACATATTTCTTTCAAAATACTGGTGCTTAGTATATCACACAGAACATAATAGTTGCAATTACTCATTACTCATTAAATATTAAATTTTTCCCAAGCGTCATTGCTACTTTCTTCCCATTTCTATATTTCTTGCGAATCAAACATGGGGGTTGCCTCTTTGGAGTTCTGTACTATCCCCACCAAAATGGGATATTTTAGGAAGAGATAAGAAAAAATTTTCAAACTGCTTTAACTTAAGTTTAACTTAGTCTAACTAAACTTCTTCCTACTTTCTGATGCTAACACGAAGAATTAAAAAAATATATTTTTTATGTTTAAAATTTTTACTCTTACGGCCTTTCTGATCGTGAAAAGAGTTGAGGAAATTTCAATTGACTGAGCGTTATCGAAGCCTGTTACTCGAAGTTTTATTTCTACCTGTCCGCACGATATATTGAGAACGAAGTAAAAACGTTGACTTGATGGTAATGCATGCCACTCTATGGTAATTGGCTGAAATTGTAACTAACAAAAGTGAAGCAATAACGTTCTGGTTTGACGGCAATGATATGGCAATGAACTTCGTTAGTTCGGGTACGACATGTTTGTGCTCTTGGCTCCTGTGCATCGCTTGGGTTCATTCTCTCCATCATGTAGTTCGTCATTTATTACTTAATAATTTATTACTTAACATTACATGACAATCCTTTGTCGCAATTTTTAGTTTTTTAATGTCATAGGGTGTTTTGTACACCTAAAGAAGAGGATAGATTTCAATCCTCAAAAAGTATTGTTATAATTTTTGTAACTTAGAACGATGGCAAACCTTTTATCCATTTAAAACTTCCATCATCAATAATAAACTTAAACCAAAGAACAATTAGATAACCATACTACGTACTAGATTATTTATTCCACCGCAAACAAGACGTATTGAACGGGACTAACAGCTAGAAACAAATTAACTTCTTAGAAAATAATCTTGGAATAAAAAGTAATGACAATAACTTCCAAGCTTTACTAATGATACTGCTCAATTAGTGGATAAATGTCATAAATATATATCTTCGGAGTACGGGGGTGTGCACAGTTTTAAATGAAGGTAAATCTCAGATCTAATAATTATTATTTACTGTAACGCCTCGGCAGTATTCTTTTTTTATAGTATATGGCCACTACTGCTGATACGAATCGCGGACTGGCTTCAAAAGTACAAAGGCTTTAAAAATATAAATCTATAGCCGTGAACACTTCCTAAACATTTACCACATGAATTTCCTAATAAGCGTACTACTCATTAACTGGACTACCACAAATCTAGCTCCACGAAGTAAGGACGGTTATCATGAATTTTGACCACGAAATTATGGCTCCAAAAGATTCTTCACCACGAAAGTTGACCACGAAGCCGCTTAAAACAACCCGAAACTAATTAACTTTAAACCGATGCATCTTATAAATAAAAATGAATCTCAAAATGTGTTGCTAAGCGCTAATTTAACGAACGGCTGGATTAATTCTTTTTGTAAAGTATTCGATTAATTTCTAGGAAGGTTTATAAGAATGGAAAAGATAAGAAAAGTTATGTAAAATGTTTTAGAATTCTGAAAGTATTTACACACGTTTAACGGAAGTTCGATAAAGTGGCTGACATATTTTTGCGTTGAAATTTTAAACACGTCTTCTTTTACTCCTATTTGAAACGATTTATAAGTGTCATACCAAGAGCGAACGTCTTTGCATACAGAATTAGCAACACTAAAATTAGATAAATATGATTCAACTTCTACCTTAGTAACTACTGCATCTTGATAACGTCTTAACGTTGTACAAAACCCCACTTTCTCTTCTCCAATTTTAATTTTACCTCCCCTCCAGTCTCTGTACCAGTTATATGCCTGGGTTTCCCTCTTAAAACACCACTCACAGGTTGAGCACTAAGCCTCTTTCTCCTTTCGTTATGTGTAATTATCCTTTACATTAGATTCAAGAAACTTTTCGGATGTCAAAGAGTTTTCAACGTCAGCTACAGAGTTTGATTTTACACCAAAACCTCTCCTGACAACTCCAGAAAACAACTCTTCAAGATGATCATCCAATTAAAAACTACTTACGTTAGGCTTTCTTTAAGAACTGGAAGTTTTGTTCTAAATGAGACCGGCTTGGTAACACTTTGCTTATTTATGCTATTGTCAACTTGGATCTGTCTACATTTGTCCTATTTAGTTGGCACAATCGCACTATACCCGTTTGAAGTATCCACATGAGCCAAGGATATTTAGGTGCTCTATATAGGCAACTTCTTAAGAGCCTCGTGTTCAGTTTTTAGTTCTACCAAGTCATTTCTTATATTTTCATATTGTAGAAAAGTGAGTCCATGCTTTAGCATAATTAAAACTATTGTAACTTTGAACTTCCAGTTGATCCAAATTATGCTCAGAACACTCACAAGAGTTCTTGGCTCTATCAGACTTACATATAATTAAGTTTAATCTTTTTTGACAAGTACTACAGTACCATTTCACTTCATCAGAAATGTCATTGATTACTGCACAGAAGTTATCGTTCACATTTAAGCAAAATGGATGAAGCATTACACAATCCCCCACAGTAAATGGCAACTTCATCTATATTTAGGTTACATTTACCACAAGTCACTTCATTGCCAGTCATGTTTGAATTCACTAACAATTCAAGATAACCTAACACAAGTCAACAAAAGTTAATCTTGTAAAACCAGAATGAACATTCAAACGCCAATGATATTGTCATAAGTATTTTTCACCACACATACAAGCTATTCACGTTAATGTCAGTAAAAGGCATCAATAAAACAGTCGGATCCGGGCGGCAACTGTCATATCTGCCAGAAATGTGCAGCTGCAACAACAGTACACTATTGTTCGGATCTATTAGATGAGTCAACTCATTTTCTCCACAAATTGGCTCTCGCGAATGTATAATACCAATCTCCGTGACAATTTCATAATATTTAACATTATCATACTCTGGTTTGTATGGTTTTGGTAATACACTTGAATCTCATTTGTACAATTTCATGGAAGCGAAGTGATTCGGTTAATATAAACAAATATACAAAACTATAATGTTTATTATGAAAACCTTTAAGCGCCCGCAAATCCATCATTGGAAATACTTGAAACACATTGAGGTTTGTTTAATGTTGCATTTTCATCAGACGGCCGTTAAGTGAAACGGGAAAACTATTTTAAATCCATTCGGTAAATCCGAAAATTAGGTTAGTTTTCGATTAATCGAGACTCTTTAGCACATTATAATGTTTTTGTATTGTCTGCCTACTATCTCTGATAAAGTAAGTGTAAAATATATACACAATTATAATAATTGAATAGGATTAACCAACGGGTGGAAAAACTATAATACATCTCCTGGTTGAAACCGGATTCAGTTATTACAGAATCAAATACACAGTCATAATTAACACCCAACAAAATAAGTTATGTTTTAGTTATTATTAATCGGTCCGTGCCATAACTATCATTAAAGTCTTCGAGTTCACACCACAATTAAATTCTTGTAAATATTTCTGTCTCTATGTGGAGAGCCACCTCCATTCCACAGATATTACACAAAACGTTATTTTTTATGTTGTGGGAACCAGAAAACAGACGTTCTCCTACTGTTTATCTGAATGTTTTATAGCACTATAAAAGGATTTTTCTTCGTGGAAAGAACTGGTGGTAAGTAGACAAATAAAGTAACGGACCTCAGTATTTTACATCTAATCTTCTTTTTCTAGAGGCTTACATTTTTCAATCGTTTTTTTACAAAAGGCTTAAACTCAATTTTCAAATATTTTTCTTTATATTTATTGCTTGAAGTAAAATTGGTCCTAATTCTTATCGTATATAAATCATTACCGCAATGGAAAGCTAAGGGTAAAAATATCACAGAAATTTACCATTTATTTATTTCAACGGTACAACACCAATTTTACAAATATTACTGGTAGATGGAAAAAATCAATAAAGCATGCAAATCACTTGTGCAAATAGGCAACTAATAAAATAATAAATACACAATATCAAGCTATAACAACATGCTTAATCAACGAGAAACAATCATACAATAAGTAGTATGGATCATTGAAAAAACAATTTGAATGAATAACAATAAAATAGAATAATAGTAACAGGTAACAGTGATGCAGATTATAAGACCTAATAACAAATAACTAAGAATAAACATCATAACATCGTAAATATTTGAAAGAAATAACAGTATATACATATGACCAGAATAACACGGCAACAACAGGAAAGATCCGAATGAAACCAACAATACATAATAAGTATACAATAAAACAAAACAAAAAACAAACAAAACAATATCAAGGTATTTTAACAAAAAGGAACTAATTGTAAAACATAGACCGTACACCAAAAAAGATACAAAAGGAAATATCATGGTGACTACGTAGCTCATGCACCACGCATCACTTCCAGTCTCTCAGGAAACCAATAGCATCCGTCCGGAAAGAAGAATTCCGGACGGATTGGACGGATTGGTTTTTGACCGTTGAAACGAAATAAATAAATTCCCGAAGAAATTGACGGAGGAAGAAGCCGCTTCGCCAGTCCTCCAGAGTCTGGATATGCCGTGGTTTTTAGTGTAATTAGTTATAACCATTGCTGTATTACAAGGTATAAATAAAACACGACGCTCTTAGAAACATTTAGTTATAAACAGTTAAAATTGAGGAAAACTGTGCTATATTAATGAAACGTGGGATATGAAATTAACTGTGGAATTGAAGCTCCACAGATATTATGTGGATTGGTACAGTTATAGTGGGATTCTCCGTATGTGTATCTCTTCTCGCTCCACATGTTTTATTTTCTGTCAAAGTGATTGGAAGCGCTGAAATAACTCTGACGGTTATCGATGGACACGGTATCGATACTGCAGTTTATTGGGCAGTTAACTCCCCAGTTGGCTTTGTAACTCGCGTTCCCGCGCCAGGCCTAGGCTCGCGGTGTTATTTTCCCAGTAAAAATATACGGAATGCTTTATAAACATGGCTTCTGTATCCCTATTTTATCCCTAAATGTAGTGGTACTCAACTTTTTTAACTACAATTAGACTAGTATTTTTCAAAACAGTTATTCTTAAAATTAGATTTTTTTAAGTATTCATTTGTACAAATTTCGCTCACTTAACAAAATTACATTTTACCGAAACACAGTATTATAGTAAAAATTTAATTGTAACTAAAATCTTTACTTTATCAAAATAAAACTCTAATAACTATCATAAATGATTTCCGTTGCAAATTGTGTCGAAAAATTGCTTATTCCATTAAAATAATCTTGAGATATGTCGATCTCATAATGAAAGGAATCTTCATCCATCAGATTTCAAATCGTAAAAACACACATACATATCAAATGTTCCTTTTTTAATATTTAACATAACTAGAAAAAGTTAAATTAATTTGCTTACACTCAATTTTTTTTCTCTAGAGCATTATGTAATTAATTGATTACGCGATACTAGGCAAAATGTTAATCTGGACTTTAAAAACGGATAATCATGTAGTTTAGAAACTCTGGAAATTTAATTATATTATACTTTTTAACATCAATAGTATAAGTTATGAATTTAATAATTAATTTCATAAATTAAACCATCAGTTATTGAGTACGCCCAACAGGTCTGAGTGACTCAGCCTCTTCACTGAATACAATCAACAGCTGATATTTTTATTGAAAACTTCAAGAGACAGAGAAATTAAATAGCTTGATATTACTAAAAATAGTGGTCAAACCCCGATACAAAACATGTGCTATATAGAAAGTATTTATTTGTTATTGTAATTCATTTCTGTTGGTGGATAATGTTAATTTCAATTATATTCGCGCATCTTGTGTGTACAAATATAATTTAAAATTAAAGAAACACATTGAACAATTTTGAAAACAATGGTTAAATGTCTTTGTCAAAAGTCTGTTTACAACTATTATTAAGGTTAGTGGATGATTTCAATAAGATCACAGTGTACCTATTTTTGGTTGATAATTGTCTTTCTTCGACTTCTCTTTACTATCATTCGATAATCATATGGGATTTTCGCAAGTACTTTTGTTTTGTTGAAATTCTTTTAAAAGTTTGGTTTTGTAATTGTATTTGACTGTCTCAAGCAACTACATTGCCGTCATCTTAGATGAGAGATAGTTCTCTATGCAATTACTTGTCTTAAAGGACTAAAGCAGACGAGGCAAGCAACACATAAGACAGTAACTTAATGCAATAACACGGTAAGAGGCTGCATCCTCAAGCCATGTTAATGTTACTATACGCTAAGTACAAACTTGAGCGTAGTTTGAGACAATATTACAGTAGCTTAAGGAGAGTAATAGGATAATGCAATTGTAATATTCACGTTTCTTGTAATACCATACTCTAACCACTAAAGTCAAAATATATAAATCGTCGTCGTCTCCCAATTGTTCGTTTATGTCTCAGATGAATGAATTATACATTTTCTCTAAATCGTAGCCACCCAATAAATACTCTTTTAGTGGTCATAAATTCATTATGAACTTAAATATTTGCTAGTTTAAATATAATTAACCAACAGTTACCCCGTGGCTTCGCACGCAATGTCGTAGGCTATGCACGAGTATGCACTTCTGGTTCGAGTGAATTATATCTATGATAGCAGTGTTGCGTTTGCCTTGTAGCCACGATCAATAACAAATGTATATATATATATATACATATACATTTGGATATATATATATATAAATGTATATATACAAATATATATTTGTATATATATATATATATATATATATATATATATATATATATATATATATAGGTTTGAGAAGCCTACTTCTGTCAAATTACAACTAAGGTGAGTGTTATAGCAGTCTTTAAATTGATAGTGAAAGTTAGATAGTAACTTTTTCTTCTACTGACCTTTGTATTATAGTACTGACCAAACACTGGGTACTTGATATTTGCTAAAATGTACAGTTCAAAGTGTAATTTTACTAAAACTTCTTTATCTGGATATTGTCTTACTCGGAGGTTCATCAACTGTTGCAAAAAAGGTTTAAATAAGAACTGTTGTTATTATTAAGCTTACTCTATACTTTCAAGACTATAAATTTAAACAAATAGAAAATAGTGGTTCAATTAATTAAACGATGGCTGTGCTGTCATAAAGCAATGTTTACAGAGAATAGTTGATTACATTTAACACGGTCTTTCAATTAATAATATTATTTTGCTCTAATGTTACTTTAGAGGCCAAGGTGAGATGTTTTGCAATTTTACAGACCGGTGAAGCGTAGTCCGTAATATTTCCGAAATATGTTAACCAGAGACCCTAAGAATGTCCATATAAAATTTCAGTACAATCGGTTGGATAATTTACGCATGGAAGCGTAAGAAACAAACCAACTCATATTCGCATTTATAATATTAGTTACGATTAGTCAAATTTGTGAAAATAACACTGAACAATTTTACGAAGTAAAAGCAGTACCATATTAAAACCTTTTACTGAATTAAGATATTTTAGGGCATTTGTCATCGTTTCTTAGCAATTCTTGTTAAGAAAAGGAGAAACCGATCTCCTTTCAAATCTTATTCTACCCGTCATCATGGACCACTGGCCTATGCGATGATATTATCAAGCCCAATTTGAAGAGAGTCGGTACAGTACAAAGTTGATGGCACTTACGAAAAGCCCTACGGTCACTGACATGATTTAAACCTGCGCTATCTCTACATTTTATTACATTCCAACGGCAAACAAGCCAAAGTACAAGTGGGTAGTATACATATAAATATTTAAATATCAACTGAAAGAAAGAAACAATAACAGTGATAACAATCTAACAGTTCAGTGATAATCTAGTTCAGATCCAAAGACCTAGTCAGACCACTCGGCCATCGGCTCTCCCAGTAGTAATCTAACTCATAACTACAATCTAGGTTAAAATGAACAAACCACTGTGTGTTGTGTCTCCCTAATATGACGCCATTTCGTTTCTTCTGTGACGATCGCTGTTTACTATTGGCCAATGATCATTTTTGTCACTGATTGCTTATTGTTTGCAGACGTGGTGTGTCCCAAGAACGTAGTCAGGTGGGAGTGCTGAAGGAGCTCCAACACCTCCCCCCACCACCAATTCTCGTCAAATTATGTTTACGTTTTTAACAATGACAGAGGCTTCTTTAACCTAGTCCTACTTAATAAGACTCAGTGCTGCTGCCTTGTGTTACAAGTGGACATTTCATTCATGAATTCAACATAATAAGTGACGATGCATGTTTATTAATCAGCGGAGTGTGCAAGGTTAGTTGGTGTGGACTGAACATAAAACGACACCCAAACGGAGGCTGGAACTCTTCTGAGGCTGCTGTACTAAGTGCAGTGCACGCACAGCGCCGCAGGCGAAGAAGAGTCATCGAATCACACAAGCAGCTCATTCTTATTAATTTTGAAGTCTGCTAGTCTAGTCTAGTGTAGAGTAATTACAGTGTGGTTATATATCAAATAAATATTAAACTTCGGCAGGTGCAAAAAAACAATAACAGTTACGAGTTATTTTGCCAAACAAACGAAAGTATTGATTCCATTTCAAAATAAATCTTCGGGTTTTCGCTCAACAAACACTCAAGAAAATGAAAGATCTGACAGTGATAGTTGTGCGCAAGTTGAAATTGAGACTGAGAGTACTAAAAATACTAGTTCACAGCCACAGTTGCAAGAATATGGTGAGTTTTAGAAAAACGGCATAGGCAAGATTTTTAAAATTTGTATTTTCAGCATATTCTGTTAAAAAATATGGATGAATTGATACGTAAAGCTTTGCTTCATGTATTCACGCCAAATGAAAAAGTTAATTTTCCAATATGGCAGCTGGGCAAAAACGAAAGTTTCAACGCCACTGCCTCACCCAGATACTCGTGGATTCCATTTTCAGCATCATTAGATAAAGCTTTTTGTAAGTTTGTATAGCTTTCAGTACTGAAAGCGTAGGAAAAGGGAGTAACGAAAGTTACTCGATAACGAAAAAGCTCGATAACTCGCCATTCAGAAGATGGCAAAGTGCGTTTTAAAAATGTTTACTCCAATATTCACTATCACAAGAAATGCACTGCTTATGCCGAATACTTTTTGAATATTTCAAGTATGGAAACGGACAGTGTTGCCTCTCAGATTGACACGTGGAGAAAGAAACAGGTTGCAGATAACAGAGGGGCCATGAAACCTATAATTAAAAAGGTGATTTTTGTGGTGAAAATGAGCTTCCTTATTCGAGGCGAAGAACACAATCCTGAATTAATAACTATCAAGAAACATGATGAATAAGGAAAGATTATCTGATCTTGCACTCTTGTTTGTTCACTACGGGACTGTCAACGTCTCACCAGAAGAAGTATTGGATGTAATGGCAAGCGTACCCATGAAGCTGGTTCTCCTGTAGTTTTGAAGTAATCTTAACTGTAAATATATAATTGATCAATTATATTGTAATAAGCTTTATGTTGGACTTCCAAGAATTAATAAAATTGCAGTTTTTTTGTTATTTTGTCTTTTGCTCTTTTAATTCTTTTCTGTCTGTTGCCCCTCCGTCCCCCCAGAGCCAAGTCCTGAATGTGTTCAGCACCTCCTAAAATAAAATCCTGGCTACATCCTTGGTGTGGCCTGTACTCTTTAGTTCAGTTTATAACATTTTTGTTAGTTTATACAGAGTGTCCAGCAACCATTCGAAGAAACTTTGCCACATTGTTCAGCAGGCCAAAACTAACAAATAAATAATGCAATATAACAGGTGCCCTATTTCACTTCGTTTAGCGTCTGTCCGTCTGTATGTGTTTTTTGGGGGAAAAAATACTACTCAAAAACCACTTAAGATACAGAATTCAAACTTAACAGTTATGTTAACCTAGTGTTGGTCCTTTTCAGTGAAAAAAAATAAAACAAATATCTCATTGCATTTCAAAATGGCGGCTGTTCAAACTTTTCAAATTGTATTAGCTTTGAAACGGCTACTTTGACAACAAATTCACTAGGATAACTTTTTTAGCGTATTTTATTACCAATTCAACAATTTTTGTTTCAAAATGATTGAATAACAAATGACTGAGTTACAGCACCAAACGTAAAAACAGGTTAAATCCATGCATTGCAAGTACATACAACAATGTAGTGGATTTTTACAAATAAACTTTTTAAGGTTCTTTATTAAAATACTGAACAATTATTATAACCTAAAAAAAATATTACTATCATTTTTGTTCCATTTACAGTAATCAATGTGTTACACACACACAAATAAAAAAGAAACAAACTATTCACAATGCCCTTAAAAAAACAATAGCATAATATTACATGAAAACAGCTGACCAACAATCAGCAACCAAATCAGATGTTTTAAATGAAGAAAAACTAATAAACAAACTATCAAGACATTGTTGAGCAAGTCTATGTTTTGAACGTCATTGTCACTGTTTGAATGTTCTGTTCTTCTTTGTAATTCCTGTTAGTTTTTCCTGTTAATTTAAATTTCTTTTATTACTTTGTTTCTTGTACGATATGAACCGTTTTACTTTTGAAGAGTATGCTGATATTCACTTTGTGTACGGACTTGCTGGAGGCAATGCCAGATTAGCTAGCAGACTGTACAGAGAGCGCTTTCCAGATAGGCTGCACTCAGTTCATAGCGTTTTCAGTGCCGTTCATATTCGTCTTAGGGAAACTGGACATTTGAAAAATAATTTTGTAGAACGGGTAAAATCCGTACGGACTGTTGATTTTGAAGAAGAGGTTTTATTATTCGTAGAAGAAAACCCCTCCACCAGCGTTCGCGCTATTGCTCATAATTTGTATGTATGTAAAAGTTCTGTGTGGAAAGTGTTAAATGAAGAACGTTTGTGCCCTTACAGACATCAGAAAGTACAAGCCTTAGAACCTGCAGATTTTCCTCTCAGGGTAGACTGCTCTCGTTGGTTCCTTCACAAATTAGTTGAAGAACCCGATTTTTTAAGGTATGTTCTCTTTACTGACGAAGTATCATTTACTCGAGATGGCATATTTAATAGCCGAAACAGCCATTTATGGGCTGAAGAGAACCCTCATGAAATTGTGCAACGTAAGTTTCAACACAAATTTTATGTCAATATCTGGGCTGGAATAGTAGACGGATATTTGATTAGGCCACACATTATACCAAAAAGACTGAACGGACCTACTTATGAAGTTTTTTTTAGGGAAATCTTACCTGAGCTGTTGGAACATGTTCCTATTGAAACTAGACAAAGAATGTGGTTCCAACAAGATGGAGCACCGGCCCACTTTTCCCTGATTGCTAGACAACATTTGAATGAAGTGTATGGAGATCGTTGGATTGGACGTGGAGGTCCCGTCCCTTGGCCTCCACGGTCACCTGACCTCACACCCATTGATTTTTACTTGTGGGGACACATGCAGCAATTAGTGTATACCATTCCCATACAGAATGAAATGGATCTAGTAGCTAGAGTTGTTGAGGCTGCTGCAGTTATTCAAGACAGTAATCCTTTTGAAGGGGTGAGAGAATCGTGCTTACGACGCTTCAGAATCTGCAACGAGTTATATGGACGCCACTTTGAGCAACGATTATGAAAGTTTTACAGTAATGTAATCATTGATTTCTTAAAAAAAATATTATGTTCAATAAAATTTTTCAATCAGATTGAATTAATTACGCTGTTTCACACAATTGCCATGTAAGAAAACCCTATACCCAACCATAACGTAGCCCCATTAACATTTTTTTTTAGATTTAAAAACCAGGATTCACAATTGGTTAAGAACTTTTTTTAAATTTACCTTAAAATAAATTTAAAAAATTAAATTAAATTTCAGGTTATAATACTGTTCACTATTTTAATAAAGAACCTTACAAAGTTTATTCGTAAAAATCCACTACATTGTTGTATTTACTTGCAATGCATGGATTTAACCTGTTTTTACGTTTGGTGCTGTAACTCAGTTATTTGTTATTCAATCTTTTTGAAATAAAAATTGTTGAATTGGTAATAAAATACGCTAAAGAAAGTTATCCTGGTAAATTTGTGGTCAAAGTAGCCGTTTCAAAGCTAATACAATTTGAAAATTTTGAATGGCCGCCATTTTGAAATGCAATGAGATATTTGTTTTATTTTTTTTCACTGAAAAGGACCAACACTAGGTTAACATAACTGTTAAGTTTGAATTCTGTATCTTAAGTGGTTTTTTAGTAGTAATTTTTTTCCCAAAAAACACATATAGACAGACAGACGCTAAACGAAGCGAAATAGGGCACCTGTTATATTGCATTATTTGTTAGTTTTGGCCTGCTGAACAATGTGGCAAAGTTTGTTCGAATGGTTGCTGGACACCCTGTATAAGTATATAACTGTAATACAGAATGGATAATGTGAACAAACATGTTTAGCTTATTTCACCTTACATAAATAGTGACAGCTCTTTGAATGCCTCCTAATCTGATTGTAACTGCAATTAACATTTCCAAGCAAGTTAATATCAACCAAACAGCCAATAACTAATACAATACTGGAATTGGTGTAATAATGGTGGAAATAATTATATTTCTACACGTTTTAATCATATCTAAAATATCAAAAAAAGGTTTTAACCTAACTTTTATACTTACAAACCTAAATTACAACTATTCTGATGTAGCTGGCGCCCATTGTAAATCTGTGCAGTGTTGGGTTTGGCTGGAAATAATTAAGGTAAAAGTATTAGTTCTTTAAAAACTTCCCTAAATACAGAACAAATAGAAACAAATGTATCATGAATATTTCTGATTTTACATATACTTATCAATATACCCAAACAGTTATTATAAAGTGGTTAAACTATATGTATCAGTTACTGCCCAATAGGCACACATTCATGGCTGCAGATGCCTTAGGGCGTGTTGAAAGCTACTTAAGATCACAGTGCAGACCCACAGTGAAGTGTTAATTGTTGTCATGCCCATTTCAAGTAAACAAGTTTGGTAAAAGGAAGAGTTAACTTTTCCTTCTTTCTTTTTGGTACTTTTCTTTTTGTTAGTTCTAGTTCAAACAGTGTATTGAAAAGTTTCACTTTGTCTGCAAAAGGACCAGTGAACTTGAAAAGATCCTCTCAACTTCTAATGTCCTGATTACCTCCATTACGTGGGTCCAACACTTAGGCAAACTCCTCTTTGTGGTAGCTTTGAGAATACATAATTAATTTTTCTTTTACATATTCATTTATTGCTTACCCTATAGGATAGATCATTAATCTTACTTTAGCAGCACTTATTTTTCTTGTGCCCCAACTGTCATTAAATTAGGTATAATAAAATACAAGTTATAAGTGAACAGTATCATTATTCTTAATTATTAAATAGTTTTACTTAATCGATCTTTTATCTGATTTACCACAATATTAACCATAACCATGATAATATTTCGTTGCATATTAAATTTATGTTTTCATTAAATTACTTATTTGTAGCGTAAAGCAAATATACTTGTTTTACAATAATCATGCTATAACAAACAATATGATTGTTTGTTGTACTTATATTTTACATTTATAATCAAACTCTGTTTTAAAACTTTAAAAAAGCGCTACTATACAAATTATGTCATCTCTCGTTTGCCATTTTGGTTCTATAAGCAACAAAATATTACATTTTTCACTCATCATCTTGGTTTTTTCTTTTTTAGTAAGGAGTTCACTGTGTTTTTGAATGATCAAGACACCAGACTTTAGATTTTTGTCTGTGAAATTTACATATTACAAAGTTGAACGAAGAGGGAACATTTACCAAACCATTTGGTGCAAAGAATGATTTTCAATTTGCAGTTTTCTTTAACTCACAGTTCACTTCTGCGTGTCAAGAATAGAATATTTGGTTCTGTTGATTTTATCCCATATAATGTATATATATGGGATATGTATAATGTATGTATTTATATATATATATATATATATATATATATACACACACACACACAGTATATATAGTGCCCAGAGCACTAAAATGCAGGATATGGGTACATCTTTTCTGTACACAAATTGGCAGGAATTTTGAGCTTGCTCACAACTAACTGTCTGTGAAAGAGCACAAATGTATACATAAGTAATGCTGTACATTATATCAATTTAAAGTTCCTGAGGGTGACGTCGTTAACATTATTATGAGTGTTATATATGAACCAGGAATTAGACAAAAATGAGAATTTCTATAAATTTTTAATTTTCACATATAAAGTGCTTGAGTGCTTGTTAATTTAGCATCTTGGTACCTGGGTGTGAAGTGTCACCTTATTAACACTCCAGGTTCTGGGTTTGAACCCAGATTTGGCCACCATATTTTCTAGCACTAAGAAGTACCTAATCATATAAACCTAGCCTGAAGTAATATGGTAAATAGTTTCGGGTAAGAGTTTCTATTTAAAATAATTCAGTATTTATAAAATATGATATGGGAACCATGTTACAAACTCCAGTTACTCCAAACTATGTTATAGTTTCAGATTAACTTTAAATTTAATCCTGATTAAAAGTTTGATAATTTCAGTATTGCATTCATAAATGTGTAAAAAAGAAAGGGATTTTTGGAAAACCACAATATTTTGTGTATTAGTTAACTATTTAAAAGCGATTTTTTTATTAATTCTACCAACTTTTTACGCCAACTAATGTATCATAATTTTACGTTATAAAGCTTTTAGATTCGAAACTGGGACATCCAGTTTGTCACACTCAAAATAAAGGTATAGTTACCTAAAATCTGATGAAACTATCGTAATTAGATTTTCTGTATGTGATTTAAGGAAGTTGCATTTTGTTTCTTTATAATAGCTCTGTAGTTTTCCATTCTATAAAAATCTATTATTGATATCTATATCTGACACCCTATTTACTGATTATAAATAAATTTTAACCTGAAAACTTCCAGCTGTAATGTATTCTAAATTGTATTATGTTTTTAAATAATAAAAATTGTATTATTTTTTAAATAATAGGATATTTTCCTTTGATCAAACAAAACAAATTATGAAACTTTTGCCTTTCTGGTAGTAACATTACTAAAATTGTATATGACGTTAAAGTTCACTAATGTAAAGCTTTAGAATTGCAATATCAAAGTATTAAATTATTTTAAAATTAATATTAAACTACAATTTGAAATCAGTAAATGGGTAAGTGTTATGTGAACAGATAAGTAAATAAAAGCTTGGTTAGTTATTTGAGATCATAACAGCTTTATTAGGGAATGTTTACATATTTTTTATATGCCTTTGACTTGTTATTGAATATACCAATTAATCAACCAATCAATCTATCCATATATCCACCGATCTCTACAGCTGTGACAACTAAAGGCTGACTGATTAATTGCATGTGTGCATTATTGATTCATCGCTACAGTGTATACAGTACACGTCTAGCATGTATCTAATTTGGAATTCTCTTTGATGTATAATCACATTAAAGTCTACATGATTATTAATGTGAATGCTACATTTGATAAATGTGCAGTATTTTATATTCAAGTAGATTTACACAATTTCGTTAAACTCGTACTAGTTGTGTGATCTCGTATTTCAATTGAAAACCTGAAGTTTATTCAATGGCATATATATTTGAAGAGGTGTGTTACATAAAAAATAACTCTCATATCTTCTAGTCTCTCAGATATATCTTAATCATTTTTAGTGACGGCACTAACTAATTTTAAATTTTTTCTTTAAATAAATAGGTACATTTAAACATTCTGATTACACTGTTATAATGTTAAAAACTACAACGACCGTATTTGTTCCCAATAACAGATCCACAAGGATGTGTTTTTTTTTTTTTCATTTAACTCTATATTTTTTTACAAATAGAATCAAGAATTATTTTTAAAGAAAATTCTATAATATATCTTTCTCCATGTGTTATAGTATGGCTGGGTTGGTTCACTGTAGTATGGTCTGTTACGAAGACTCAGACAAAAATAATATTGAAATTATTACACAATATCATCATTCACATTTTTCAATCAATAGTGTCAATTAATATAAATATTCATATTGGAAGTAATAATCAGAGCATGTTTATTAATCTTGAAGAAAATAACGCGCATTTGCTTATCTTTGGCCATTTATTTTAATAACATGCCATAAGATACAAAATAGTCTGATAATGAAAGGATCTTTCAGAGAAGCTGACAAAATAGCATAGGTAATTTAATGAAAAATCTTGATATTCTTAACCAAGCAGTGGTGTACATTTTAGAAAATATATATCTTAATATTACCGTTTCAGGTGTCAATGCCACTTTATATTGAAACTCATTATTCTTACTATTTAAGAATGTTACTCGGCTAATCTCAAAACTAGGGAACAAAACCTCACTGCGAACCAGAGGTGGTCTGAGATCCGAACTTGGTCTGTGAACCAGGTTAAGATTTGGTAATTTTTTTCAGTTATGCTACCCAATATGTTGTACTGGAATAACCATCACCATATAGAGCCAGGAAATATCAAGGTGAAGTGGGGGTCAATTTTAACTTAAGGAACTCTTTGAATATGGAGTTTTTTGTAGGAAAGGCCTCGAAAATCTTAGCTTGTGGCACCGTATTTTTATCATCCAACGAGTCATGTATTATGGGAGTCATGAGGCTTGGGAGACAATGTTGCAGGAATCAAGCAATCCAAGCTCTGAAGTTAAGAAAATAATTCATTTGACTACTGCCTTAGACAATTAATTGGAACTATAAGGTTTCCGCTAGGTTCATGAACTAATCCTGTCTTCCTCATTTGTCTCTGACAGTCAGCACTACAAAGTTTCTTACATTAACCCTGAATAGTTGGTAAATCTTCTTTAGTTTGAAGATTCAAATAATTTTCAATTTAACCACATCTATTAATTTAGAGGTAGATTCAATTTTGGGTCATTCCTAAGAGATCATATTTCAAACAAATGTTATCTATTAAAGGAACTAAAAAGAGTTGAGTTAATTAATTATTTTCAAAACATATTGTCATTACAATGAACTTACCAAGTTTTACAATTATACATTTTAGCCTCCTACGTCCATGAGAAACATTAAATGGTGTTTTAAAACCTAATTATCCCTTTAAAATACCATAATAAAGTACCAAAAAGTGTTTTATTGAATTTCAGGTCATTAGTGTTACTCTTGTTGTAGAAACTCAACCATTTTTCCTTCATAATTCCAACATTTCCAAACCTAGGAATTTTTTATTGTTGCTCCCATACTAGATTTCAAATAGACAAACATTTTTTTTATTACAATTATTTTAAGCTATTTTAGGAACTAGAATCTGTTCTACATATTATCCTCCCAAATCCAAGGGGTCAATGAGGGTGGCCACTAAAGCTCAATCTTTCAGTAAGAAATCCCTTATAACATTAATTAGAAGAATAAATTACTTTTTTGGGTATTCTCCCATAGAAGCTTCACTTTTGATCATACATAATGCAGTAACATTGAAAATATATGGAAGTCAAATGACAGGAATAGAGTAAAACATCGAGTCAGAGAAGAGAAGACTTTAGCAGTTTGAATAATTTCCCACTTTATTCCAAGTCACAGTTTCAGAGCCTCCGGAGTTTAACATAATACTTATGAATCTCCATCTATGTAATGGAATATATACTGGTAATCATTGATTTCTTCTTGTATGCAACTTACTTTCATTGATTCATTTTTGTTCTGAGTTAAAATAAATATATTTTTTAGTAATTTTATTCCTATTGAAATCTTAACTTTATTACATTGTACTGAAGAAAAAATAAACCTTATTTATTAAAACAATTTTTTGAAAATATATTTACAAACATATATGCATCAATTGCAAACGTAATTTATAATTACTAATTTTATGACAAAATGTGCTCCACAAATAATACGATTTCAATAGTCATACTTAACATAAATTTTAAAAAGTGCATTACATTTATTGAATAATATTTTATTTCTCTAGATTGCTATCAGCACATAAGCTAATAGTAATTGTGTAAATAGACTTTGGTACCTTCAATTCTGACCCTTCTCTGATCCACTATACCAAAGGGAAGTCTACTGATTACCTACTCCACATATCCTCTGCCATTCTTATCGAGCTAAAGTAGCTCATGAGGCTGCATTGAAAAATCTTATACTCTGTCCAGGAAACAGTTCTCCCTAAAGTATTATTCACACTTGCCGATCCAACCCCTTTACCAAACACTCTAATCTCATATTTGGCTGCCCTATCCCCTATCACTCGTATTTACTGTTCTAGTCCCAATGTATATTCATAGGTTTTTAATTCTTGTTAAATTTGGTTAAATGATTTGCATATGCAATCTTTATAGGAAAATAAAAAAATAGTCTTGTTTAAATAAAACAAAAATTAAGAAAATAAAGATTATATTAGCATATTTATTTAATCTTGCTCCTTATCTCATATAGATGAACATTCCTGCTCATACAAAGTTGCACTTTGACAGTACATGATCACATCCAAAACATAGAATTGGGAAAATGTCAGGATCCCAAACTCCCTGAAAGCATCTCCGCCTGAATCTCTAAAAATCAGTTTTGCTAAGATTTTGCTTCAACGTACGTTCAAGATCTACACACACTACTCTCAGTCCTTAAGATAAGAAGATGCCAATGGTGTAGCAGACCTCAAACACCACATTCTTCCATATGGTGTAACAATGTTTCATGTTATACACAGTCAAATACTTTAGAAAGGCCTAAAAATATCTAAGTATATTCAATATATAAATGAAACAACGTTTGAGCAACCATACTGATATTCCATTGAAGTCTTCTCCTTGGACACAAGCATCAGACCATGGACGACACGGAAAATACATTATTCAGAATAATAGGGCAAGGGCCTGAGAGTGATAATGTTAATGCGACAGATGTTAATAAACTTATTTATTTCATTTTTCACTCTTTGAGGTTCTTTAATAATGTTTCTCTCAAGTTTAATTTCATCTGGCTTGGTGTGATTTTAGAACTGCCTGTTTTCAAAGAATTAGCTATAATTCTCAATGCAGTTTTTTTTAAGGTTTCACAGCTTTTTACTATTCATTGATTTCATAAATTTTTGCAGCTTTAATGACTGTGCAGTAAGTTTTTTTTATTTTCCTGAAAAACTATTTAAAGTTTTCATTCTGAGTCTTGATAAAAATTGTTTGGTAAAACTTCAGCTTCTCCTAAGATATAACTTTAGTCACCCAAGTGTCGAGGCCTTTCTTTAGTTCTTTAAATGTGCAAAAAATATTCAGAAAGTAATTGGAACAATTATATAAACATTTCATCGATGTCAGCAGTCATTTTAAAAATGACATGTTTCACCTTCCAAACATTATTGAGACAACAGATATTGTGAGGCTTGACAGGTCTTGACTTTTGAAAATTGGTTTTTTTACTTCAAGCATACATACAAAGGTTATAGTCTCCTGCGCAACATGGTCAGAGAGTACCACGTTTACAACAGATTGTTGAGCTAGGAATATTGTGATTACGTTTTCGAAGGTAGTATTCATTGTTGTAAATCCAGTTGGTATATTCATGGACCACTTTAATCCAAATGAGTTTAAAACATATTGAAACCATTGGGTAAAGTGATAAGTGGGTTCCATCATGATAAGTTCAGGGCACCAATGATAATGATTTCATTGAGTATAGGAGACTCAATAATTCTCCACGTTTATTCTTTTTTAGTTATAGCTTTTTTAATATCTCAAAATAGATGGTAACAGTTCAGTTTTTCTATTTATTTCTAATTAAAGTAGAAGTACATTTCACAAAGTATATTCACTGTTAGTTTTATTTATATCCAGGTACTTTGGATTAGAAAGATCATAAAGGATCTATCTGTCTTTGCATGTTGGTGTGTATACTCAGTTATCTTTTATTATTATTTTATAATTTTTATTTTATAATCCAAAAACAAATGAAATGTAAATTACTGTTTTTTGGCCCATCCAAATAGACAAAAACATCGAAAGAACGAAATCAAATTCCAAAGGTCAATGGTGTGGATGGTGTAACAAAAAATGTATTTAAGAGAATTTTTGCAAATTTTGACTTCACTGGTAGCTCAAAACTGAGTCAAGCCTGCACTGATGTGTGTGAGTCAACCTTCTCTATTTTTAGTCTTAGTAGAGTTAGTAATAAATAACGTGTTATCTGCGTACATTAGAAGTATAGTTCAATAATACATACTGATAATGTAAATTGTACTATATTATGTCTTTTTTAATGTAGAAAAGTTATTTTTGTTGAAAAGTGAATGTTTGCATTGATCCTGATTAACGAATCCACTTTAATTTAAAACCAATGTTAGAACTAAATAATATCAGAGACCAAAATGTTTCTATAAGAAAACAGAGTGTGTAGTAGTAAAGTAATTGTTTAATACCGACATCTATAATAGCAATGAATATTCAAGATATGAATTAATCTGAACAAGATCTTGATTTAGATTACAATGTCACACAATGCCCGGCACTGAGCTTACTAGCTTAACACTGAGTAATCAACATAATATTACAAACAGCCTGTATCAATTGTATGGTTGCAAATCGTGTTTTGTTTTGTTATATATAGCTAACATATAAAATTAACCTTTCAAAATATGTGGGTCAATTATCGTCTTGTTGATCCAACCTTGTATGACTATGTACAAGATGTACTCTTACTTCCTACTGGTAGTTATAATATATATATATATATATATATATATATATATATATATATATATATATATATATATATATATATATTTGTAATTAGCTGATGTCTAGTAAAATGCACAGCTAATAGTATTTTCTATTTGAGTTTTTAACAATAATTGACCTAAGTCTTTAAAATTACTATATAAATGTATCATTTTTTATCTTCTCAAGCACAATGTAATAAAACAAAAAGATTTACCTAAAGAAATCTATTTTATTTTTGCTTTCATGGTGGCATTACAATTATTTTTATTCAGATAATTTGTTATTCTATCATGAGAAAAAATACAATAAATATTTCTTAAAAAACATTTCATTAAGATGATAGTTAATTAGTGAAATATTTAGATTTTTGAATGTTAATGCTTACTTGCAGTATGAAGAAAATGTTATCAATATTTGTCTTGTGTTTTGGAAACTGAAACCATTAGTAATGATCAAAACCTTCATTACCTACTGACCGCGGTATTTTCTAGTTTGAAATAATGTAATTCTTTTTGGTCATTCCAATGGTATTGTGTACCCAGCAGGGATCACTTCTGGCTGGTTTATACCTACCAGTTGAATCCACCACTGGGCACAGCAAAAACCGATGTGCCACTTCAATCTGGGCAACCTTATGGATGTCCAGTAGCGGCTCATCACTAACCGCAAATATTGAGATTCTGGGGTTCATGGGCAATTCAATAGGTCTAGTCTACTGTGGAAGATGGCTGTTGGAGTTGGTGGGGTTTGATCCCTTACCTCAGAGGCTCTTGTTAACCTCAACAAGGGTGTGCCCCCCCCCTGCCTACTTTGACTGGAGAGGCTGGTTCACAGCTGGCCTCCCTTCTTCCGGGATGACTTTGAGATGTAGTGCCCTAATTCTTCCTCATGGATCTCGATTGGAGGCGGCCCCCTACTCCCTAACCTTACCCATCCTGAATATCCTATCACTCCGGAAGCAGCGCAAAGGTCCTTACAGGACTAAGTGCAATTTATAAGCTTCTTGTCCTAAGAGAACAAAAAAAAAAAAAAAAAAAAAATGGTATTGTGGTTTCATCTTTACAGAAACAATAATTTGTTTACGTACTTCTTCAAACATGTTAACTTTCATTCATATCGTTTAAATTTCAGACTTCATGATAGATTCACATACAAACATTATACAGATGTTAAAAAAGGTCCCGCATGGGCTTGATAATTCCTGAACGATAACAGGTAAAGCAATACAACTTGGTACATAATTATTGCACCTATATAATTTTTGAAGTAAGTACCACATTTTTTGTCATACCAGGGGAATGGCCCGCAAGAAGTCAGAAGGAAATCTTAAATCAGAGCATAGGTCGAGGAATACATTAAATTAAAGGTCTTTATTTGTATAGTACAGTGCCTCAAATATGACATCAAAAGGTTCACTCTTTAAAAAACTATGATGGTTTAAAGTTTGAAACATTTAAAATATAGGTCCTGTTCTAGACGGTTTAATATAATTGTGTTGGCTCAAGCTGTGGAAGTTAAACTTAGTAAATGAATACTAGACTAAGAAATAGTTTTTAAGATACTGTGCACGTCCAATGGAAGATCGTCTACAATGAGTTTGGCAAAAGAATTTAACGTAAGCATAGCTCAAGATGTACATCATTTTGAATGAATTATTTAGCAGGGATAAATGATAACGAGAAAATCCTGGTATCAGTTATTACAGCAGAAAGTCATTATTTCTAGATTGGCCTTTGGACTTTACTTGATGTAGGTACAATATCTTAAGTTATACTTTAAAAACTTCAAACACTGTACTAATTTTTATTGAAAATCTTTCTCATTACAAAAATTCTTAATTTTAAAAGAACTATGCTTGAAACTAGTTGTAATAAATACAATTAACTCCAGTGTGTGTATCTTCTATGTTATAAATAAATTCAGCATTTATGATCAATTCCATTATTCTCTTTAAAAGATGGTCTCTTAATCATTTTTAATCAGGGTTTGCATATTCATATGCATGATATTTCAATCATACACAAAACGTACTATTATTTGTTATAAGTTACATAACAAAAACGTACTATAAACATTTTCATTATTGCCTTTTGATAACAGGGCAATTATGAATAAAATTGTATTAACACAAAACTAAGCTTTATAGGGAAGCACTAGTTAACTCTTTTTTGAACCAATGCATTTATAGGAAGTAACACTGCCAGCTATTTTAATTACTATTGTAATTTGTAAACAAATACACGGTTCATAAACAATCATCCAAACTTATACAAGTTCAGACACAAACAATATTCGGTTGACAGGTCCAATTACAAAGTTTGTTCCACAGTAGCGCTTCACGTGTAAGTGTGGTGTGAGTTCCTGTCAACTTGAAACCAACTGTTGCCATATTGTGATGCAGTACACTTCTGTTGTCTTTCATTGTGATCTCTTATTGTTATTAACACTTTGCCTCATTGATTTCTATATATAATGAGTAATTTTATGCTTTTATGGTAAATTTAATGTTAGCAGCTTGGTATATTTCAAGAGAAAAGTCAAGTATTAATAACATATATAATTATTCTCATTCATTCTATAAGCCAGTGTTAAAACATTTTCAGCTTACAGGTAATTGTTTAGATAAAACACATAAGACAAAGTAGAATACACCATTTTAAGAACCAAAAGGTGTTATAAACAAGTTAAGAGTATGTCAGTCCACTTTTGATTTGAAATTAGATTACCAGCCCCAATGCAGACATATAAGTAGGTAGACAAGAATTTGGCCAGCTGCTTGAGTGTTGGCCCTCACTAATGGCCAGCAAAATTTAATAGATGGACATCATCCAACTTGATCTTGCCTATTTAGAAATAAAGTTTCATTCATAATTTCAAGTCTGTAGGTTAATTTTATCGTTTTTAAAGTTATTCCCTTCAGTGACAGATCCTCCCCCCCCCCAACTTCCAGATGATAAAGACACTACACTTTTAATAATAAGCTTAATCTTGTCAGTATAAAAAACGAAGATAAACTCTCAATGATAAACCCCACTAATGTTTAGATAATGGAGATGCTACACTGTCAATCATTAAACTTCATCTTGTCTATGAAAAAATTAAGTTTCATGCAAAATTTAATTTGTAGTGCTCAATTTGTTCTGGAATTATCATCTGGAAGACAGGCAGACAGGAGAGCAATTTTGTCAGCCTTCTTTAATATAAGGCTTTGTGAAATGCAGCCAATTAGTTCAAATTCAGGAAAGTGTATCATTTGAAGACATTCTAAATTTTTAATTCCTGTCTTATTTCGTTTCACAATAATTAGGATCCAAGTATGTTATGCCATATAATTCTAATGTCCAGCTGTGAAAAATATATACTTTCTGGAGTTATACTTTTACTCTTTGAGTGATAAAGTAACCACTCAAACGTTAAATTTACTCTTCAAGAATTCTCAATTTAACACTATCACTGCTGATCTATACTGAGTGTTCTTGTCTTGTGTCTGGAGGCTACTTCGCACTAGTGCGTCTGCCGCAGTTAACTTGTTAATACATTTATTTACTTAGTTTTCCAAGTGACTGGATATTTACTTACCCTGGATAGTCCTTAGAGATTAAATACTTTTTGTTTAATACGAGGGAATCTCTCACTAATCCCTCTCATAGTTCTCTCTAGCTTTCTGCAGGGCTTGTACTTGGGCTCCTACTGTTCGTCACATTCATCAATGATACTGTCAAGTTTCTCAACACTGGCTCTCTCTTGTTTGCTGATGGTTTTCTTCATATTACTATTAACATTCCTCCAGTTGGACCTCCAACAGTCACTTCTTAACATCTGGATGTGATGTTCAGATAATGTTATGGAGCTCACTATTTCTAAATTTTAATATCATAGCTTCCTTCACACTTCAATATAACTGCCATATTGATAAATCTATTATTTGCAGAACTGACAGAGTTAAAGATATTAGTGTTGTCTTGAAATTGAACTTGATTCCAGTGGAGCACACCCTTTGTGTTAACTTTGTGCATACTCTCTCCTAGGCTTTATCTGTAGATCAACCAGGCACTTTTGATCACACACGTACATTGATACCGTACAAATTTCTAGTGCGCCAGTGATTGAATACAGACCTGAGCTCAGTGATTTGGTTCCCATTTTAGCTAGGCCACATGTAACTAATAGAGAGGAAGGATATAGGTCCAGTTCTTGAAGATACTGGTTTGGAAAGGTTATGCGCATGTGGAGGCTTCAGTCATAGAGTTGGAACAGAATATCAGTATGCAGCCCCCCAGAAAAATGTGTATGTCCATTTTTTTATGTTTCTATTTAATATGGTGGAGGATTTGCTGAACTATCCTGAGCTGTTTGCTAGAATAGCTGGCGAGAATAGAACTGTGTGTGCTATAGGGTCAGGTTGATCAAAGTTCAACCACAATTTAGTTGCGTAAGTTTTGTTCTGTTTGTTCAGTCTTTGGCAGAAGATTTCAGCTAGGCTTACCAACTATGCCTTCAATACTAGTCTAATAAGATTGAAGAGACTAGTGCTAAGAGTGTCATTGTGTAAAAAGTTGGATTCTTCATTGAAACATTGTCTTCATTCAGGAAAAATGCAAATCACTTAATAATGACTATTAAATAATTTGCATTTTTACTAATCATTAATAGATTTTTACTTTATTTTAATAATCACTCTCACTCCCTAAATGTATTATTACTATTATTTTCTTTTCTTAAATTATTTTTTTTATTATTACTTACTATTTTTATACATATTACATTATATCTGATTTGAACGTTATTTATTATTATTCTGCCATATTTATTACTACATATAATGAAAACTGTGTTAAAATGGTTAACAATTGGAAGTAAATAAATGAATTAATAAGTGGTAATGTTAAGTCACTACTAAGATTTGTCTTAAGTTTAATAATATCTGGACACCCTATTTATTTTACATAAGTTATTTTTTTAAACCATTATCTAAATCATGCTCATGAAATAAATACTTCACTGAGACAGAAATTAATTACTGGCTTAATTTTACCCAAATACCACACGATTTTAATCTTTCTTCTTTACTGGGTGATAAAATGTACTTTATAGCCATCAAAAAATAAATGTTACTATTTTATGTTTCAGATAATTACAACAATAAATCAAAAGTATTAAATTATCTTGTTATCCGAATAGGTATAATGTGTTGAGAGATCAGAGTAATCCAATATGTTGAAACAATAGCTAGATACTGCTAGTAGCTACTACAGTATGTGCTGTAATTGACAAACCTATTCACACATTCTCTATGCAGATTACTCTAACTGCGTTCCCTCTTGCAATCTCTCTGTAGCTGCAGTGTATCTCAATCATTGTGCATAACTTCTATTGTCAGGCACTGTGATACATACAGAGTGTTATTACCTTTGATTACATAATATTCTATATGAATATGTGTTATCCAATACTAAAATCTCTTCCCTCTCTCTGAAATGTTTGGCTGATGAGTGGCAAACAGTAGAAACAAATTATAAATACATTGCACATAATACTACACTATGATTGGTTTTGGAGAAGAAAATATTAGTTTTAGTTGGTTTGATACATGTTTCATTTTGTTTATTGTTGTTACGGGGGATGTTTATACTGATACTGAATAGAGAGTTAAGAATATAAAACAGAATATATACTTTATAATTTGATTAAATTTATTTTGATGTAAAAATGTGTTTCAGTTTTAATGTTGAAAAATATTTAACCGAATTTTAGGTTTGTTTTAATTTAGAGATATTATTTTTATTTTATGTTGATTTAATTTGGTTAATAAGTTAAATAGACTTTGGATTTATTAATCTTTAGTAAAAAAAATTGATACATAAAGAATATTATTCAAGTTAATGAAGTTAGTTTCTTCGAATTTCATTTAAAAAGTTCCAGTACCGTAATAAAAGCTTATGCTTTTTATTAATATCCTGGATAAAGTTGTTTAGTCTAGAATGGTTTTACTCACATACAAGTGCATCATACTCAGTTACATGCGTATGCAAGCACATTAAGAAAGACTATCCTGTGCTCCATATATTATATATCATTAATTGGTTTAATGTAGTATTTGATTGTTATTATTAATTTGGTTGTTGCATTCTTTAAAATTACTTATTGAAAGTCCAAGAAATAATAACATTTTTTTGACAAAAATAAAAGAGGTAGTCCAGACCTCTTACCTTTATAAGACTTATTAAACCATTATACTTACTCTTACTCTTACTCTTACTCCCAGGGCCATTTATATCGGAGGTGATATTTAGCCGCACCAACAAAGCTCCTCCATCTTGAACGGTCCTCCGCAACTTCCTCTGAAGCGCCCACCTTCTCCATATCAGCCTTCACCTGGTTCCACCATCTCACTTTCGGTCTCCCACAGGGTCGTCTTCCTTCTGGGTTACCGTACATTACCCTCCTCAGTTTGCATTTCTCTTCTCTTCTCAAAACATGGCCTGCCCAACGGAGTCTTCTGCACTTTATTTCTCCTATTACATCCGTACTATTGTAGAGCTCCCTGATTTCTCTATTATGTTTTCTTCTCCATACCCCTTGTTCATATGATGGCCCATAAATTTTACGTAAAATTCTATTCTCGAAAACTAGAAGCTTTTTCTCATCCTTCTTATTTAGCCTCCACGTTTCGGATCCGTACAAAAGCACTGGACATATAATTGTTTTGTATATTCTAGTTTTAGTTTTGTGAGAGAGAGATTTGGTTGAAAGTATCCTATTGCATGCATATGCACATCTATTTGCTGAGTTGATCCTATTTTGTATCTCTGGTTCATCTGTGTTTTTATTTGATATTGTGACCCCAAGGTACTTAAAGTTCTCCACTTGTTCGAAAACATGCCCATCACAATTTGTAGGGGTCCTCCTCTTTGATTTTGATTCCTTCTAAAGTGCATATATTTAGTTTTTTGCATCATTCGTCTTCAACCCCACTTTCTCTGCCTCACTCATAAATAGTCCAGTTATTGACCTCAAATCATCTACATTTTCTGCAAATATGACAACATCATCTGCAAAAGCCAGGATGTTTAGTTTAGCTCCAACTTCCACCCCTAAATCCCTCTCTGCTACACTCTGAAGTGCTTCTTCCATGGCAATATTAAATAAGATTGGAGAAAGACCATCTCCTTGCCTGACTCCTGAGTTTATCCCAAAAGGTACACAGTCCCGACCATTAATTCTTACTGAGCCTCTTGACTCTGTGACACTTATCTTAACTAAGTTTATTAATTTTCTCGGGATGCCAAATTTATCTAGTTGTGTCCACAACTCCTTTCTGATTATGCTATCGTATGCTTTTTGAAAGTCAATAAATATGGCAAAAAATTCTTTATTATATTCCCAGTATTTAGCTAATATTTCTTTGAAAATAGATGCATTAAACCATTATAGACTTATTAAACTATTATAGATTTATTAAAACATATCTTATGACAGTTGAGGACTACTGAACTACTTTACTAAGTTCTACATTTCTATATTATCAAGATTTTTTTAATCCTGAGGAGAACAAGAATGTTACTGCTGTTGATTACCTATCAGTTATGTTAGAAGCAAGTATGTGAATATCATATAAATGTCTTCAAACTATCGCTATAAGTGACAGTAGGCTCAGGCAAAACACAGACTAGATCAGGCCTCTGGGGAATCTAAGGACTTTCTGAAACCTACACCACGGGTAGCATAACCACAAGGTGGTCACAATGTACCAGCAGAACTTGTCGATGGAGGTACTTGTCACATGAATTAAATGACAGTTGGTCCTATATTGGCATAGGCGAATATAGGATGACCAAATGGGGGGTTACCACTACAAATGTTCCGTAACTCCCAGTCAAGCTGGAGTACAGGAGCACTCTCCCGAAAAATGTAAAATTCAAATAATACTACAAGTTGTAAGTTTGACAGCTGCCCGAGAGCATATTATTCTTATTTTATACTCCACAAAACTAGTTCTAACTTAAGAGAAAATTTAACATTTTTGAAGACCGCCCGATAACACAGAGTTTCAATAAAATGATGCTATATTAAAGAGAATAACAGAGGCTCAGAAAAATGGCTATATCTTAGAACTCCAGGACACATCTTCCACCTTTTACCTAGAACTTATGCATTGTAAAATGGGCTCAAGGTACATATATTTTACTTAAATTGTGGAAGTATAATAAACTTGTAGCAATCCCCTTTTGATGAAGATACGTCCTTATTTCATCAGACAAAAATGATTTGCCTCTATCAGAATGGATGTAATTTGGTATCCCATAAACAGAGAACAAGTTTTCCAAACATTCTATCACAGTACTCGAAGTCATCTCTTTGCAGGGGTAAGAGAATGGGAAGCGAGAGTACTCGTCAACAATATTTAACATATATAACGATTTCTACTTGACGATGGTAGTGGTCCTTTAAAATCAATATTGAGTCTTTCAAAAGGTGAAGTGGCCTTTATCAATGTGTTGGTTTGTTTGTGGAATCTAGGTTTGACCTCTGAACAAATAGGACAAGATAAAGTCATTGATTTGATCTCATTCAAAGAATATGGCAAATTCTTGCTGCGTACCCAGTGATAGAAACGTGTTATTCCTGGATGACAAAGAGCCTGGTGCATTTCAAAAAGTTTGTTGTCAGTCGTAGAGGCATTACAGATCCGAGAGAGTGCGTCTGCAGAAACGTTTTCTTTACCAGGTCGATATTGAATGTCATACGAGAAAGGAGAAAGCTCTAGTCGCCAGCACATGATTTTGTTGTTTTTAATTCTGCTAGAATGTTTTTGGTCAAAAATAAATGACAAAGCTTTTTGATCAGTTAAGAGAATAAATTGTCTCCCTAACAAAAAATGTCTCCATTTCTTAATAGATTCTACGATGGCCTGTGCTTCTCTTTCTACTGTTGAGTGTTATTTTTCACTTCCAGACAAAGTCCTAGAAAAGAAGGCAATAGGACGTCCATTTTGGCTCAGTGTAGCAGCTATCGCAACTCCTGAAGCATCAGTTTCGACTATCAATTGATTTTCCGGTTCAACAGTCACAAGAAATTATCTTTCTTTATCCTTCTAAATGTTTTGAAAATCACTAGCGGCAATGGAGGTTGGTTTAATAGGAAAATTCTTACAGCGTACTAAACTTCTAATCTTGTCAGAAAACCTTGGTATCCATTTGGAGTAGTATGATAACAATCCAAGTGTTTGTTTAAGAGAAGCAGCATCATGAGGCAGAGGCATGTCCAAAAGTGGTTGTAATCTCTCTGGGTCGGGACGTATAGTTCTATTTCTGATTTGATAACCAAGGATAGATATAGTATCTTAAGCAAATTTACATTTCTTCAGGTTCAATGTTAGATTGTATTTCTTAGCCACAGCCATAAACTTTTCTAAATTTTTATCATGATCTTGTTTACCCATTCCTCCTATTGTAACATCATCAATATATGCGAAAGTACCTTCGAGTCCTTCTTCTGAAATAATCTTATTTATAGTCCTTTGGAAAGCGGACACGCCGTTGGTTACTCCAAAAGGAATGCGTTTGAACTGATACCACTGCCCATTAGCTTCAAAAGCGGTAAGTTGTTTTTCATGCTCTGGAATTGGTATCTGATGATAAGCACTAGACAAATCCAATGAACTGAAAGTATCAAATTTAGCAATTTTTAACACAAGTGATTCGATATCTGGCAAAGGATAAGCATCCAATAATGTAAATTTATTTACTGTCTGAGAATATTCTATTACAAGTCGTTTTTGTGGTTTTCATTTTTGGTAATGAGCACTTGAGCTCGCCATGGAGAAACACTTTCCTCGATAATACCATCTTTCAGAAGAGACTGTATTTCACATTGTATAAATTTTTCATCTTCCCCAAAAAACCGCCTTGTCTTAGTCACAACAGGTCAACAATCTTTAGTCATGTGCTGAAATAATGATGGTGGTTCCACATTAGCACAGGCAACGTTACAAACGGAGAAAAATGATCTTGGTCCCCCAAAGTTTACAGTAACATTTGTATGTAGTTTCATGATATCATGTCCTATCAGTACATCAGTTCATAACCTTTCAATTACAAGCATTTTGATTTGTTTGTAAGCATTGTCTTGTACATACAGATCTACCCTAACATACCCTTCAATTGGTGAAACGAGTGACGTAGATGCCATCGACACCTGTTTGACTTCTGGAAATGTTTTAAGGTTGCTAGCCTTTACAAAATTACTATCAATAAAACTATCAGAACTTCCAGTATTAACTAAAAACTTAGCAGAAATTCCGTTTACATTTCCGGATACAATTGCTTTAGATAATACTTTGGGTGTTACTGCCGAAGTTATTACGGGACATGTTGTTAAAGAAGCTGAATTTATCTTACCTTTTTTAAGATTCTTAGATAACTAAACTCTGAGAAAATGACCAGTTTTCGAGCAACCTTTACAAATAGCATCTTTTGCAGGGCAGTCATCTCTTGAAATATGTCTTGCTCTTCCACAAAAATAACATTTCTGTCGGAGTCCGTGTGCTGATACAGCAGCAGCAGTAGAATTGTCTTCCTGAGTTATTAGTTTGTCTGAAGGAATCTTTAAATTACTACTCGTATCAATGTTGTGACAATATGATTGAGGTACACCTGAAGTCATGGAATAAGCGTCCGCATGTTTCTGAGCTGACTCTAAGGAACAAGCTATTTCTTCATCTTTTTCCAAGGTTAAAACGTTATGTTCAAGAATACGTTGTCTGATTTGAGAAGAATTTAAACCACTAATAAAGGCATCTCTGATAGACTCATCACTATAGGTTTTAGCATCGACATTTACGAAATCACACTCCTTACTAAGAGATTTAAGCGTTTGCAAATAGTGATTTATTGGTTCTCCTTCTAGTTGTTTATGATTAGCAAGCAAGTTTCTAGCAAAAAGTACATTTTTCTTAGGTATGAATAATGTTTCTAAAGTTTGTATAGCATTGTCGTAATCTTTACACTCACTGATAAATTCATAGTTTTCATAGGTTAGAAAGTTCACTAGTACTCCAAGTTTCTTATCTTCTTTAACTTCAGCATTTTCTATGAATGTATTAAACGTTTGAAACCAATGTTTCCATTGTTTAGAAGCATTTGTTGTTTCAGGGCTGCATGCAAATTTCTCAGTTCCAGTAGTTTTTCCATTACAGAATATTGAAGTTAGTATAGCAAAATTGTTGATTAAATTGTAATGACACTAAGAAAACCTTTTTACAAACTAAGGCTTTAATCAACAAAATTCAACAAGATAACCTTAAATATTCAATCAGAATGTATAAACAATTAATTAATTAATATCTTCTTTAAAAATAACAGATGATCTAGTAATGTTTACATGGAGTAAATTATATAACAGCGTGCATTGTGCATATACTTTCAGACACTAGGCGATGGACAAATATAAACATAGAAAATATGAACTTCAAGGCAAATATTATTTACAAAGCACAATACTTCTAATTTTTTGTTTTCACACGCTGTAGAAACACGTTATAGCGAGTGGTGAATAACTATCGTAATATTTGATGAATGTACATGAAAGTAAATCAGAGAAAAATAAATTAATTTTTTTGTGGAGATTTGAAAATAATACTAGTAGTCTATTTTTAGTTCACATATTTTTAGTTCAGCCTTTGGACTTTACTTGATGTACATCTTATATTACACTTTAAAATTAGGTACATCTTGGGCTATGCTTATGTTAAATTCTTTACCGAACTCATTGTAGACCATCCTCCTTTAGATTTCAAGAGGTAATAACTACCTTAAAAACTATTTCTTATGTCCAGTATTTATTTATTAAGTTTAACTTTCACAACTTGACCCAAGACAAGAACATTAAACTACCTACAACAGGACATACATTTTAAATGTTTCCTGAGTGAACCTTTTCTGGTCGGATTTGCAGCATTGTACTCTAATAAGAGAAAGCTCTAAACTCATTTACTACTTGACTTACGCTCTGATTTAAGATTTCCTTCTGATTCCTTACAGGCCATCCCCTTGAGATGCCAAAAATTGGTAGTTACTTCCAAAATTAGATTTTTAGGTAACACTATATAACAGACCTCAATATTTTTTACTTTGGCTGTGGACTTAATTTTTGTGAAAATTAGATAAATATGTTATAAATTAAGTAAATGGGTAATTGCATAACTTTTGATGTATCAGAAGTTCACCACCAAAGGGTTGAGAGTTAATTATTTAATTTTTATATCTGTAGGTCAACTATAAAACACGTTTTGATAAGTATCTAATTTTGAATGCTTGTGAATCTAATCTGTTATGTGATTAAGAAAAATGTTGGTTGAAACAATACAAGAGAAGTGTAACAGTAAAAATGAGTAAAATTTAATTTAATTTTTAAGAAATGAAAGATTTTAAAATAGTAAAATTAAAAGTTTTAGTACTTTTATTTCTATTTATTCATTATTTTGTTACATCTTCCACTATTGGTATTCATCATTACACAAGTCACTATTACACGACTAGCGGCAACAATGAAAGCGATGATAACTACATTAAGATTATTACAAATAGACGAAGTAAGCGTTTATGGCCACTACTTGCTCTCTCTCGCTTGCAGTATGGAAGAGAAAGTGGCTGTATTAAGTTTGTCAACCCCTATGGATCGCAGGTGGACTTGTCACCCCGAAAAATTATTAAACATGAGTCTTGTCTTTTACTATATGTCAGCTGTTATAATTAAAATACCGAAACAAAACTGAATTATGATACATGGTTCAACTACGAGTATACTTTCTGTTTAACGCAAATTAAAATATACCTTGAATATCTGTATTAATTGGAGGGGGGAGGGTTACACCCATAAAAATTCTCCCCCCCCCTGGATACGCCTACGGGTGGTAGCAAATTTCAGTCTGAATAAAAATTTCAATGTCCTACTAACTTACCTTTCTTTATTCCTATCCTACCCATTTTAAAAGTTCATCTTTACTTCATTTTTCTCAAGGGAAGGTTGTGGCAGTCACCTGCAAGTATTTTAGAAAAATTAAAATAGAACCACTCTTGTGTAAAAACATGGTAAGCCAGCAGTCCACACTCTAATGACACAGTGGTCAAATGTAAACACAGTATGCTTTAATAATCTAAGTATCATTTAACTCAAATTATTTTGTTGAAGTAGGATAGCCAATGAATAATTATTTATTAATTTATCTTTCTGTAGGAGAAATTCAGATTTTGGAGAATTCACAGATAGCTTGGCAAAATTAGTGTGATAGATAGGTGAAGGCAGTGGTGTAACTATGAGGAGATGAGGGGGGATAGAACTTTCCCAAGAACCTTAAAAATGTTTTTTTTAAATATTCTATAACAACAATCCAACTTGTTTGAAATACAGCCATTAAATATTAACTTCGAATAGGCCTATCTAATGTATTCAAATTTAAATGTATTCCCATTTATTCTATATTCTTTACAGTGATGTGCTCTTCATTCAGATTCATCCCCTCAAAGCCAAATACTAGTTACAGCACTGGGTGATGTAAATTAAATACTGCTATTTATTAACTAGTATAAGAAGTTTCGAATAAAATAGCTGGGTAATCAATATTGGTTTTTAAGTTGAAATATATAATCAAAGCTAGCTGGAGGAAAGATTTGATAAGTACCTGTGAAATAACTCCATTCCACGATATTTGATTAAATATCTCCAAAGGAATTCTTTAACAACTGATCTAAATAAGGCCAGTGTAGAGGATTCTTAAAGTAAAAATCCTTAACTCTTCAGTTAACGCAAACACTGTAGTTATATGTTATACGTATATGTATATGTACAATGTTATATGTAGTTTGGAAACAGAATTAGGCTAGTTTAATACAAATATTATGGTGAACAGCTCCATAACAGGTGAACAGGTTAATCAAAATTGCTAATGGCTCTTATTTAAGGTTTTGCCTGTGTATTTATTACTTTCTAAGACCTGTATGTGCATAGAAACCTACATTAGTCATAAATCATCTATTTTCAACGACTGTAATTTACTTCCAGTTTAAGAAATTTGTATGCCACATTTGAGTTTGCTATGTACTCTCATCAATAAGATGTTTTTTCGCCTGGTAAAATAAGACATTCTTTACTTTTTTTTTTTTTTTTATACACAATCAGGTCTGAGAAGCCTACTTCTGTCAAAAACAGCTGAGTTTTGTAACAGCTATTGTTAAGCTACGTAACTTGCTGTGGCTTACGGAATATATAGGAGACTACCTAAATAGCCAAATACTTCCCAAAAACACAGGGATTTCATTACACAATGGATCGTAGCACAAGAGGTTGGCTCAACTAAATTAAAAACCATGTAAAGAGTTCATTTTGGACGTCCTCATTCCCCACTCTTTTAATCTCTTCTGACAGATGTGGACTCCAGATTCCAGGAATCAAGTCTGTGACAGTGTCAGGTACTGCACTTAGCAGGAAGTAAACTGGAGCTAAACTCAACATTGACATATAATCTTCAGATATCTCTTGACTGAAGATGACTCCCCACAGTGAGATCAAAATATCTCAAGGCTGTAATTGTACCAACAATATTTCGTGTGGTATGACCCAGAAAGCAAATCATACATTGTTATAAAAAAACTGTAACACATTCGCTGCGGGTTACACGCAGGCATGTAAGAGCAATGTTTACCAAATAGTGAGTTACACACCGTCGGTAAGCTTTAAGCCTCATTATTGCTTAGCTATCTGTTGAAGGCAATTGAGACCACATGGTTTTTCAAGTCTTTATTCACATAGGGTTACATTGGTTTTAGTTTTTGGGGAATTTTTAGGTTCATAGGTAATTTGTAAAATGTAAACACTTTTTTTAATTTTTTTTTTGGAAACATAAATAATATAAAGTGTTTCTATTGTCAGTTTTTTCTCTGTAATCAAACTAGGTGTGACATGTGGCACACTTCACACAAGCAGAATGGAGCGGAACTAACAGAACAGCTGTAGGCTTTAGTTTCAAATACTCTACTAGACTGTTACAATAGTTGTTCACAATTTTTGGCTTACAATGGGTTTAGTTGAAGTGATAGTACCTTATTTTATTGTATTGGTGCAGGACAATACAACACAATGGATCCTTCCCAACCTGGACAATCTGGTTTTAGAGGATGGTGAAATAATGCATAATGTTGAACATTTAGACAGTGATATAAATGAAGACAACGATGTTCAACGGGTTATGGATACTGAATCCAAAGATATGGAGAAATCATAAAACCTGATGAAGATCGACGTATATTACACTGCTCTTCAATGGTCTTTAACAACAACAGGCATGAGATCAATCGAGTTCACGAGAACTACACATTATTAGTACCAACATCAGTTAAGGGGTGTAAATTTTTGGTTGACCTTGTTTTCCTTGAAGAAATTTGTAAGTATAAAAATGAATATGCTCTTCAGGTTTATTTCAAACCTAGTCTGACCCCCAAGTGAAAAATAAATTCATGAAAAAACTTGACAGTGGCAGAACTCAAAGTTTTTATTGCATATGGGTACGATTTGTCTAAACAGAATCCAATATTACTGCTAAATGGATCTGCTATTTGGTCTACAATACTTCAGAAAAAGTATGTCCAGAAATAGATTTTTGAACATTTTGTCTTGCCTTCACTGCAGTTAAAATCCAAAATAGGAATAAAAGGAGAATTCAGTCAAAAAAGTGGAATAGGTAGTGAATTGTTTTAACAATAAAACATTTGAGGGTTATTAACCTCAAAAAGAATTGTCTCTCGAAGAAGCGATGGTCCTGTGGTGTGGGAAGTTGTTTTTTCACCAGTATATTAAAGGAAAACGCCATAAATTAATATGGTGTCAAATTTTATACATTGACTGAGCAACAAGCACTAATTTTGAAATTTTTTGTCTATGCTGATTATGATGATGAAATTGTAGGCAGGAAAGGATACAAAGACAAAGTAGTGATGAATTTGTTGAAGGAAAAATTAGAAAACGGGCACTCTGTCTATATGACAATTTGTATAAAAGCTATAGTTTGTCCTGAAGACTCCTGGTACACAAAACATACTCCATAGGACTTTGCGGGAAGACCGTAAACTTGTCCCAGCTGATGTAAAATCAGCAGCACTAAAAACTGGTAAAACAATTGCCAGATACGAGATTAGCATTATGATTGGCAAATAGAAGGACAAGCGGGTTGTGACGTACATCATTACAAAGCACATGTAGTAAAAAAGAGAGGTAAAAATAAACTAAAGTATCTTCCCATTATAAAATATAATGTATTTATGAGTGGAGTTGATAGGGCTGATCAAATGCTCAGTTACTACCCCTGTAAACAGAAAGTCAATGTGATGGTACAAAACGATTGTCATCCATATTACACAAATGTTTTTGTTGAATGGCCATGGCTTACATATTGTGTACAGAATGTAAAAAACATTATATGATTTCAGATAAGAAGTCACTAGATCGTTAGTGCCGGCACAAGTAGAACTGGTAGAATCTCCATCGCAAAAGGGACTACGTTAAACTGCACATAAGGTCAAGAAAAACACTAATCTAGACAATAGAAATGGGCTAAAAAGGAAAATATGTCACATATGCTGGAAAGATGGGAAAAGGGTAAATACACCATACTACTGTGAGACCTGATCTGAGAAACCTGGTGTGTGTGTTCAGAAGTGTTTCCAAACATACCATGACAACTTGTACATTTTGTTGAGATGGGTAGTTTAGGAGGTTAAATGTGTAAATAATGTGTAAAATAAACTTTGAGCATTTTAAAAGGCGGTTTTTAGTAAGAAACAATGAAACTGACTATGACACATCAATGAAGTGTGACGGTTAATATCAGGCTATGCAGATTACACGCCAGCAGGTAAGACCACTTCAACTTCAAAATGGGGCCATATTCTAATGTTCAGAATACTTACGGAAAGTTTTTATGAATTTTTAATTTCCAGTTTTTTAGGTTCTCTTTAATGTATGTTCCTGCAGCGTATGTGTTAAGCAAAGAATCAATATGCCTTAAAACAACTGAAGTCGCTATACATTTCAGAAATATGTTACTATTTACATTGAATTAGCATATTTTAGTAAAATGATACATGCAAGTTAAAATTATTTAATACAGTATGCATAGTAACATGTTTTTGGACAATACCTAATACAGCATTGTCCAAAAACATGTTACTATGCATACCACATACATGTTACTATGCATATATGTGGTATGCATAGTAACATGTTTTTGGACAATGCTGTATTAGGTATTTCACATGGAAATTAATTTTTATCTCACCTGCTCAAAGATTATACAAGGACTAAATGATCACACTAATTGAATAAGGCACAGCTCTTTAATTAGGATATAAAATATATAAGAGTAGTATAAGAATAACAAAGTAGTAACTCAGCTAAACTAATTATATGACTCAGTAAATTATGTACATTTTCTTTTAATCACATTCATTGAGGTTATGACTATCTGGTAGGATAATTATGTGCTATACAATGTAGAAAACACATACAATTAAAAAACAACTAATATAGTCTTAAAAATAATGAATGTAAAGACACAATTTATTTACATGTTTGTTATCCTCTGAGAAATTTTTGATACTACTGTTGAAGTGCTATTAAATACAAAATTGTTCAAAAAATTTTACATTATTTAATTAATTTATAATTTTTTGTATATTTTATTGTAACTACAATCAATTTTAGATAATTATTTTCTAAATACACAAAATTTACATATCGTCAATAGCAGTTGGACACTTTACATTGTCTCAACCTTTAAAACTCTCTATATTCTGAGTAAGAGTGTGGTAAAAAAAATTGGTTGGTATATCAACCCAATTCCAACTCATAACGGACTAGACAATTGACAGGCCTTTATGTGTAAATGTCCACTTTGCAAGCACACTTTACACTTTGCACCCACATAACACAACTCGCACGCACTGAGACAACACAACAAGTCTGATGTTTAAAAGTATTTACAATCGATACAAACAACTTAAACCTATATCACTTTAGTGTATCATTAAATTACAAGAGTATGTACAGCAGTTCACAATAAATACTAGAAGCAAGGTAGGAGTGGATGTGGGACTATCACCGGACGTGTTCCAACAAGCCCAGTCCCTGACAGATGGCAGGCATAGTTTCAGGCCTAGCACAGGGCAGAACAAGCAGCTCTCCGCCCAATACAGTAATAGGTTGTGTGCTGTGGTACTTAATAAGTTCCCCTGTAACAAAACGAGAAATGAAATCACTGCAATTTGAGTGTCACTAATTGTATTGTATGAATACAGACAGTCCACACCTAAATGCTTTACCGAGATTAGCACTAGGGCTATTATATAGAATTCACTAGTATTGCACTATATTCAGTAAAGGGTAGTCTCTAGGTTTGATTATTATGGTACTTTGAGTTGTTTCAATAAGGATTCAGTGTTTTATATTTTCTGTGGTACTGAGTAAGAATGAAAGAAAGGCAAAGGTGACCTATTCCACTTCACTAATAGTTACAATCTCCGTTAAAGCACTTATAACAACTCTATCTCCTCAAAGAACTTTATCATTTGAATGGGTAACTTTTCTTGCCTAACCTGTGCTGGAATAGGATTTGGCTCTTTTCTTGTCTGTGCATTACATTCCACTAACCTACAGAATATAAGGTATCCTGTCTATCTTGACATAATCATTAGTATTCTCTTAAAGCAAGCTACATATTATCTCTCTTCTATCATACAAGTATATGCTTCTCAGCTCACTTATAGCCATAGTTTTATAGGTTTATATTAGCCCTGGGTTGCTTCCCAAAGGAACCAGTTTTGGTTATACTCTCTTTCCCTGAGTTTTCTTTTCTTTTTAAAGAATGCAATATTCAGGCCATATTCTGTTTTGGGTCCTATTATGTCAGTTGTTTGAGATGGCTTTGAAAAAAGAATTTAATTAAAGATTCATTCCAATATTCCAACAAATTACTGTTTATTTTGTCATTACTTCCGTGTATTTCAAATTCTGCATAGTGTGAGGTACTGAAGGACCCTAGCAGCTCAAACTACATCAGGACTTTAATCTACTTGGTTTCCATGCTTGGATTTTTAATTAATTATACTCAACCCCTGGCTTTATAATGATATATTTGGGTGGTCAATAATAATATTGATCTGTCTAAAAGGAAGTCCTTTTTACAATCCATAACATTAAAACAAAAGCTACTGGATGTGACTTGTAGTTCTATTCCCCTTAAACCGTGCAAATCCCTTTAAAGTAGCCTAGGTTTTTATATTCACTTTTTGTGCTATCGGACAGTTTTCAAGGGACTAATCCAGCTAATTTCTTATCTAACCTAATATCAAGAACAAATTGTGCATGTGCGTACCTAAGGAGTTGTGTGCGATCTGGTTTGTGCCAAGAAACTGGTAGTGGCCATTAGAAGCATCGACCAGGTAGTGCTTGCAACGGTCGGAGTCTCGGTAGCTGATGGCATAGCCCCAGATTCGTTCAGAAACTCGCACCAAGAAACAACCAACTGGCTGGTGATTCAGCAGGGACTCTGCCTCCTGTCTTGATATCAGACCTGTAATCACAGTAATTAAATTATTATTTACTAGCTGTTGCCTGCCGCTTCACATGAATTTTCCTGACTTTAGAAACATATCCTTTCTAAATGGCATAGCACTCCAGAGATAAGTGGAATATATTCCAATTTCCTTATCCACTTTAGAAAAATTGGACTCTAAATTCCGATGTTTCATTTAGCACTGAAGTCAAAGAGTGAAATAGGACTTATGAAAACCGATGAAAGTACTCAAATTTATATGATACATTTCCTGATGTGTTATTGTAAAGCTCCAAATATTTCAGTATGGATTCAACTAATTTAGGTCAGTGGTGGAAAACCTAAAGTCAGAAACCAGAGCTTTCTTAATGAGAGCACTTATGATGTAATATGATCAAACCATACAATATTTTATTATGTAACTAGGCATATTCGAAGTACATAATTGCATTTGCAGGAAAGAAGCACAAAATATCCAAGCCATCATATTTATAATCACACTAATTCTCTAAAAGATAAAAATATTTGCCTCTCATGCCACCCAGTTTGCTGTTTACTTTTGTACTCTCAGTTTTTGTTCTTGGAAAGTATGAATATCAGTAAAACTGAAACAATACTCTTAGATTATTGATCGCTTTAATCACCTGTTTCCTTGGTCAAATCTAGGAATTATATCAATATTTATATTCCTAATCGATATTTTATTCCCCAACAGTTCAAAACAGACTTACTGCCCACCACAACCCCCCACCACCTCAATGGCTTTCTCAGCCGTCAATAAATTACACTTTGTGTCAGGTGCATTGCTTTGTGATTCTATCTGCAATTGTCATGGTTTCAATGCACTCTGGATGAAAGTTGAGTAATGTTATTTCCACAATTTAAAAGAAACCCAATATCAGGTATCCTTCTTTTATACATTTATTTCAGTCAAATCAGACATTACGTTCTGTTCCGTTCAGACATTACTATAAGCCATCATGTTTTGAGTTTTGGTTTGAAAAGCCACTATTAGTGCTATTAAAGAGTTTTCCATGATAAAATTTAACCCGTAAAATATCAGCCCAATAACAGTATATTTTACGCTGGAGTTGCATCAGTATTTTCAGTTTTATTTAAAATATATGTAAAACTGGCATCTTTGTTACAGAACAGAAGATATTTTTCAATTAGGCTGAGTATTCACAGATGAAATATTTTGAACCTGTTACTTCAAATCCTATTATTATATATGTTCAATAGTTTACAATAACAAGTTTAAATAATCATGCTAGAAATATCCACATAACAATAAATAATCAGATAACAATGGCCTTATAACAAATATTATGAATTCTTGAAATTCTCCTGGTTTATAATTATAGTAATTATAGTGTTTTGATGTAAACACCCAACAGAAGTTTCCAAAAGAGACTTATTTTTAAATATTTATTTTAGCAGAAATAGCTACTCATATACACAGAGTAGAAGAGTTTATTTTATTATGTCAACAAGATATTATATTTTGTGTACTTTCATATAACCTATATGAACTCTGTGACCAGTTTGTCCTCCCCCTTCCGCTGCTTCTCCCTGCACTCCTAATAACTATCCTGTCATGCAACCAATCACCACGCCCAACTTCTTAGTGATAATGAATGGAATATTGTGTTAGTAAAGTTAAATAAACTTTTATTGTATTGTTAAGATTATTTTTGTTTAAGAGGTTAAATGTAAGAAAGGACCTCGTAGTCCTAATATCACCTCAATAAAGAAGTGTTTCTATTCTATATGTAAAATTTGAAAACGGAAAAAATTTAAACATAGTTACAAAACTATTTTTTTGTGAGATTGGCTTTATTGTCAACAACATTAAAAAAATGTATTACCTATAGGAATTGACTTACCATGGAACCAAGGAGCAACAACATTGCGGTAAGGCTCTAAACCTGCTCTCCGGGCAAGCTCACTCGAGCGGAACCACTCCACGATGGCTTCTTTACTCGGTGGTTTGGGCCCTCCAATTTCAAGCTGCTCCGCTGTCAGTCCTTTGGGTGGTGTAGGACTGTTGATAAAAAGAAGTATTCAATACCACACTCCAAAAACATTTTAGTACTACTATTAATACATCACAATAATCAAATGTATAAATGGTTTATCAATTTGCCTTCAGTTGTCTCTCCTCTAGAATGATACAATCCAACAAAATAAACAATCTAAGTGTCCCCCCATCCTATACATATTATACGAGGGTAATTTTTCAACCTCTGATCTCACGCCATGACGGCCAAATATGTGGCAGGTCTGCAGTATGCACAGTAGTTGATAGCGCATGAACATTTCCCCGCTAAATTTGTCACTGTCGAGTTCAAGTAGTCAGTTTTTTACAACACTCACATAAAACACCATCATTCATAATGTTTTCTTTGGAAACACAGCACATTCTACGATGGATCTCTGCTTCACAATTCCTTTCTGCTTACAGAAAATTAATGAAACTCCTCCATGCACATTTGGTAGGGGATGCAATAGAGGCGGACATGTTTATTCGATTGCTGCTCAGTGCAAACTAGCTACTTGAACTCGGCAGTGACAAATTATGTAATGGAGAATATGCATGATCGACTGCTGCCCACATCGCAGATTGAAGGTTGAAAATAAAGCCTTTGTAGATACACAAGATTTCCAATTGCTGATTGATTAATCCATATAACTCATTATTTTTTCAATTATCAGTCTAATTATCTAGCAAAATTAAATAAACTTATTTTGAAATTTTCATTAATTTAGACAGTTGATCAATAAAAATTTTTGAACAGTTTACAAACTTTTCCCCACTCCTGATCATTCGGATTTCAGTAATAGTAACCTTAGAGCACCTGGCCCTCACAATAATTTAACTTAAATTGCTTCAGATCAGATAATGTGCACTTAAGTGAATTTGTATAAAACTCCGCTATGATGACCATTCATAGTTTTACATATCGTATCAACCACAGGTATTATTCTAAGAATTTTATCTGTAGTAAAAAAAATTTCCTAAAAAATATTTAATAAATTTGCAGGACATGTACCTGTCAGGAGACTGCTGGGGAACATCCATTTCCACATCCATAACAGATCTTCTATGTTCTTCTCTAGCAAGACGTGCGATTTCTCGTATCTTTTGTTCAGCTTCTTTGGCCTTCTTTTCTGTAAATATAGACCATAAAAACATTAGGAATAAATCCAAAAGATTTACTATTGATTGGTCAAAAATTGTAATCCTATTCAAACCCAAGAAGAATGCTGAGCTTTCAAAATATTTATAATTCATTTTTGTGAGAGTCTTTTTAAAATAAATTAAACTTACAACTTGAATGATTCATCTTGAATTATTTATGAGTCATTCTGCCACTAGGATTATTTCTAGATTCAGTTTGTACATGATGAGTGAACATTTCTACTGAGTTCAAATAGATAATTCATTTGCTGTTTCAGTATTCAAAAATGTTTGAAATGCTTATTGTATAATTTCATTACTTTGTATTTATCTAATTTATGAGTTGACGTTCCATTTTTGTAAGATTGAAAAAATTAAATTCGACAATTTTACAATATGTAAAACCAGACAATCTTCAATGTGTACATTATATTGAAATGCCCAAACAATGCTTACAAAATAACATTTTTATAATGAGAAGACTATAGTACCTTGTTCTTTCCATAACTGTTCTCGTTTCTCATCTGCTTCCTCTGCTTCTTTTGCTGCTTCCAACTTCTTCTTTTGAATCCCTTTGAAAATCTGAGAAGTCCTTTCCTCCATGACCTTCTTCTCCCACATTGCCACTCTCTGTGATACTTTGTGAGGCTAAACATAAAAGAGATTTATAGGTTTGAGTGCTTTCAAATATCTCATACAGTGCAACTCTTTTAATAGCAAAATTCATATAATGTTAGATGAGATAATTTAAGGGTAATAGTATATTATACATTTTATTTTAATTACAAAATTGTTATCTTTTGGAAACGAATTATTTATTTTGAGAGACAGGTTATGTGTTTTGTTTATAGTAATTTAAACAGAGGTTTAGTTGTACATTTACTAGTATTGTAAAGACAACAATCGTTTACAGAGATATATCTTATGGAAGAAAGTTGTCTTTCACCTCAAGGTACTTTTCATTTTTACCTTAAAGGAAAGATGAAGATGTACAATGAGAGGATTCAGAGATCCTATTTTGATTACTTCCAAAATAGAGCTATACAATGGCTTTTAGGCCATTTCTAGTCCTAAGTAGAATTTTGTTGAAAGTATTATAGCTGTATCATATATATGATTTGTATTTATGGAAACCAGTGACTATAAGAGAATAATTGCATACAAACATTACTTGGACTACATGTTGAAATCAAAACAGCTTGCCCAAGTATATCTGGAAGGTCTTTTAAAATTTGAATATAGAAATTATTAAGGTAAATAATAAGTTAATAAGTGAGGCAGTTAACCATTATTTTATGTGTGTTTGTATAATTTTGAAACATATTAATGTATAATCACAATGCAACAGCATACAGTCTAGAAAGTAACATTATTATGACAGTTACAAGAATTATATAGAAAAGATTTGGAGTATACATAATTATTTATTATGTGACTAAACTTCATCATAATCTGAATAAAAATTGGTACTCATTTTAATAACAGATGTAATACAAATTCATAAGTATCAAAATAAAACAACAAATCCAAAGTTGAGTCAAACATGAAAGAAAATACTTATAAACAAACTATATCTACAACTGTGTGCGAACTGCTTCGAGGTCAATACCAACGATGTATTCTGTACAATCTAACTGTCCGGCAAGATCCAAGGAATCATGTGGAATTATAACTGTAGACAACCAAGGAATTATGTGTTGTATAGCTGTGGTTGATGTAATGTATCTAGTCCGTTAAGTGTAACTGTCTTGAAAGATAGGTGTTGCAATACCTCATCTCTACCAACAGTACACTATGTCAACCCTTGTACAGCCTCTGAAAAGATATTTGGCCGGGCCCATTATGTCCCGAAACCGCATCGTCCGTCGACACGGTCCTTTTAAATGAGGTGAGGCCCAGGAAAAACTGTCCGAAAAAACCGTTCTGAGAATGGGCCTGGCCATAAATGGTATAATTATGTGTGTAGTTGAATCAGTCTGTCTAACCATCTTGCAACATTGGTGTTGCAATACCTATTCTCTATAGGTGTTACCTATACTCTATAGGTCAGAATGTTAACACTCTTACAGTCATAAGTGATGTAATGTGTGTTGTTGGTGCAGTCCAACTGTCAGTGATTGATCAGTGTGCCAATACCTCACTATCTAGTACAGAGTGTTAAACCTTATGTGGCCACAACTGGTTTAATGTCTAGTTGATTTAGTCTCTGTCCAACAGAATTAATGTGGGTTACCAGAATGTTTTATATAAAATGGAATTAAAAATACAGGAGAAGATAAAAACACACTTACCTAATTTACAATCAACAATATCAACACTTTAATCTTTTTACCTTGCAACTCTAAAAGAAACAGAAACCCATGAATAGGAAAAATTTAACTATAACCCCTCAACCATCTTTGTTAATAAGGGCGATCTCATCTTTGTGTGCAACTGTTAACATGTTTCAAACTGCTGCTTCGCTACATGACGCATTTCAACTGTAATACTATACACATTGGATCCGTAGTATTTATTTTAACTGCTACAAATCCACAGTAGTGCTGTTTAATTGTCACTACATTCTGACAGTCAACTAAGGAACTATCATGGAAGCACACTGATGAAGTTATACCTGGATGTTAAAAACAGAACATTATTGTTTTATAGTTCTTTTCAATAGCATTTTTGGAATTCCTAATACAAGTTTTTCTTTATTTATTTCTATTTTGATCGTGGTCAGTCAATATGGCAGGAAATAGTTGTAATATCAATATGGATGTTTTAACAATTTTAAATTTGTCTGGATACATTATTGTGAGTTAGGCATTCAGAGGTATAACTTTTCTGAAAATGATGGTGATTGGGATGCGGATTTAATTTACCACAACTTGACATGATGATTCAAGAGATTCTGATGGCAGTTTAATTTACGAAACACGCTACATTCTCCCTGATTGTGGAGCAGCTCTTAGAGTGGCAAATAAACCCAACAGTATCCTGTAACAACACCACTGAGAACTCGGCACATAAAGGGATAAAAAGATAAACTGTGTCATTCAAATAAAAATTTTGCAGGCCTATATGTTTAAAATAAGTTCATAAAAATCATTAATAAATATTTATTTAGTTATGTTTTTCTACACACTAAAGTTGATTGTTTCTTAAATAGTTGTAATATTCTGAAACACATGACCTAAAGTTTATTTTATTCAATAATTAAACACCTATATATTCATTCAGAGAAAAAGGTCAAATTCTGAAATACTAAGTACTTGAACTCCACATTGTACTTTATAGATAGCTTATATTATTATAAATTCTATTTTAATTTGGATAAGCTTAACTATATCATGAATAATCGGGTTTGGCTGTGGGCCAAACAGAATCTGTGGTTCAAATATAACAGATAAAAATTGGAGCTTTTAACTAGAATAGATAGATAATGATTTGTTGTATAATGTTCTGACGTAAAAGTAAATTTTTTGGCATATCACATCATTGACCAATCCCCAAAAGTGAGTATATCAGGTAAACATGATCATCTGCATCTAATAACTAATAATGTTACATATATCTATCTATAGATTAGTAAGAAATGGTAAATACAAATAAAATAATGAATGGTTAAAATGTAAGTAACATGTAATTAAAGATTAACATAGAAGAGGGGCAAAGGTGAAGGTCAAACCTCCACAAGTAATGACCAGGGCCTATTGATATTATCAGCAGTAAACAACCATTAATTGTTTTATGTTTATTACAAGGTTGAGCTTATCCAAATTAAAATCATATTTGTGGTAATATGGGCTTCTCTTCAAGTACTTAGTATCCTACAATTTGTACTTATTGCTTTCATTGGGTCCATGGACATTTAAATTTGTAACAAAACAAGCTTTACGGCTTGTGTTTTAGACTAGTTTACAAATAACAAAACTATAGCCTGAAAATGTAACTTAATAAATATTTTCTATTTATTTAGGTTTCACACCTAACAAATGGCATCTTTGATGTCGAAAGGCCTTGTGTGAAAAAAATAAAACTATTGGATAACTGTGACTTTTACGTTATCAAATAATAGAAAATATTTTTTCCAATAAGAAGTGCTCCTCCTTCAATAAATAAATATTCCTTATCGACTTCAATAAGCTTGTTTATAAATGTATAAACATTTTTTATTTCAATGACATAGTAATTAGAAAGCTGGTCCATAGTTTGCACTTTAACGTTACAATATTCTAATAGTTGGGTGTCTGTTTCTCTAAGAGTTACATTTAAAAAGTTTTAATGGTTAATTTTATTGATTGTAAACTGATACAGCACAGATAAACAACAGCTATTTAGGTGATTTGGTTAGATGTTTAACAAGACTGAAATAAATAACGTATAAAAAGTGAACAGAATTTGTACCTAGGGTGGTTTTAGAAAGTTTGGGCGTGCCACACATTCAACAGAACAGTTTGCATCAAAGGCAGTTAGACTGAACTAATTATCTTTGATTTGTAGATCAAAATAAAAACAAAAAAGCATGAAATGAAAAATTAGGAAAATAAACGTCAAATAAAATAACCTAACTGTGTCTATGTTAACTACTGTGCTTGAAAATGTAGAAAATTTAAGAATAGTTATTAAGGATCCTATAGTAAGTCACCCAGTTAATGTCATTTTCTTCCAAACACGTTCCAAAGTGCTTTTCTTCTTCAAATCGACATGGGACACAAGTCCAAATCTTCAAACTTAACTCTGTTAAACCATTATATACACTCTCTGGCAGATTAACACACACCAGATGGAAGACACCTTGACACTTGTAACAAGCAATACGTGTTTCACTGTCAACAAACTTATCCAAACACATTGTACATCTCACATTGATTGAGGCCATGTTCTAGAGTACACTGTGCTGTGCCTCACTTCTGTAATGCTACCATCAGGAAGTGAATCAGTTCTATCAAAACAAGGAAATTGATAAAAGCTGTATGATGTCAAAGTTCAAAGCGGTTATCTTTTTAGATATTTTGTTGCTGATGTTTTGCTGGTATTCCTATAGTTAATGTTAATTGTAAAGGGGCTGTTCATGATACTAAGAAGAGGAGATTTTCAATTAATATTGTAAAAGTGTGGAAGTGTTTTTATTTATTTGCATCAGTAGGCCTACTAATCACATTGCATATTCTAGACTATATTAAAATACATTATTTTCATAAACTGCCTGGAATGAATGTAATATGAGTTTATACATTTTCATTGTATGGCCATTCTACTTCTTGAACAATCTACTTCATGGCTGTGAAATTGGAGAAAAGGAAGACCAACCTTATTGTACTTGATTCAGATTAGACTAACGTAAGTACAGTACTGAGCAATCAGAAAGTTAACGAGTTTGAAATAATTAATCTTATAATAAGACACATACCATAGTAAGTTGGTAGTTAAAAACAATCGTATATTGTCTGAGTACTGGAATTTATAATCTTCAAACTATTTATCCCAACTTTAAAATCAGATGAAACTCAATGACTGAGTACATCTTTGAGTAAGATTCTTTAATGTTAGTTAATTATCAGTTTAATATTTTTCGAATTTTCATCATATTTAGTAACCCCATAAATGTACATTTTTATTTCTTTCTCCATGTCAGTTACACCTTCATAGGCTTTCTCCATAGGCTTTACACCTTCTGAAGCGTATGGTTACCTTGTTTAATGAAATTTCCTGAAGGGCGTCTCTTGGGGAAGGCAAAATCGGAACCTTTATTCTGTCCTTGACCTCAGCGACGGAGCAGTAGATGTCTTCATGTTCTGGACCTTGAGCAGCCTCCATGGCTGCCAACTGCTTCTGGTTTATATCCAACAGCTCTGTCAACTCTGCCTCAACTGATAATCTGCACAGGACATTCAGACTACAGATGCCAATAGTTTTCTACCACTTTCTTATTTTATAAATCTATAACACATCTACAACTGTGGGATAACAAAGAAGGAGAAAGTGGCTGAGTGATCTATGACATCAGACTTCTGATCTGAGTTAGAGATAGTTCAAATCTTGTCTGTGACCATATCATTTATGATCAGTACCATCGACCTTGTACTGTATTAACTTTCCCACTTATTCCGTTTGATAAGATCCTCCACAGACCAGTGGCCTATGAGTACAGGTAGATTGTCTTAACGGGGAATCAACCTCCCCTTTAAAAAAACCATAAAATAAAAAAAAATATTAACAGAGAACATATAGGAAGGAATATAAAGAAATAAATTAAATTAAGGAGTGATTAAACCTACTAAAACATGCCTCAATTATATGTACCTTTTCCAAAAATGTTTCTTACTGAGTTGGCTAGAGCATGAAAAATTTCTGATTACAAAAATTAGCTAATTTAGGGCACAGTTCTCTACTCCTAAGTTTTCCACACCAAGTAGTTCTCAGCAACTTAACAGATTTCCAACACCCATGCAGTTACCTAGATTATCTCCTCCGAGTGAAATTATGCATAGAGACATTAAACTGCACATTAAACTTATATTTATAAAAATATTAGATATTGAAGACTTATTGTAAATACAAAACTTCATTTGTTTTTTGTTTAAAATCTTGTAATATGGCTAACTAATCCAAATTAATTGGAAATAAATTTAGCCGGCTCCAACATATTGTACATTATAAGACAGGATTTTATAAAATACGCCTTAAAATAAAGGGATTACTTTTTCCAACAGAAAAATGCACCTAAAAAAAACCTATAAATCCACATTATTATAACATCTGTCAGTATATTGTGGCTAAAATTAAAAAAGAGATATATTTGTTTAAGCTTTGGAGTGCTTAAGCACTGAATGGATTTGCTTTGGGAAAAAATTGTTTAGGCAAAAAGAATCTACAATCCCATTATGCCTCAATTTGACATCTATAATGATAATTAGATTTATCACCTAGAAGCCCCATTGGTTCCAATACACCCTGTGTAATTCCCAATCTTCCAAACATGAAGTTAACGCTCTTTTAATGTCCCATGCAGCAACAAGCTTTGATGATCAACCTGCTAAAATGTTGCTGGCCTTAATGATTTAGTGTATTTACTGTGTGCAGACACAACATGATTTTAGTGAAGTACCTTCTATCCTACAGATCTATCTTTAGCATAATGACCTTCAGTTTAACTTCATAAGAAAAATGTTAAATTTCTAATACTTTTACCCCCTTTTTCACTGTATAAATATTGAAGATGTCTCATGTTAAATAGTATAGGAGCTAGCAACGTTTTCGAAAGAGAATTTCAGGTCAGCTGAAATTTTGATATGCTGTCTTTCTTGCTCTTTCGGTTGGAGTCCGGGCTATCTGAATTAACGTCTGGCAAATTAATTTTAGATTATTTTATGTTTAAATAACATAATATAAAAATTACAGACATTCAAAAATACTTTAAATTTTTTATTTAATAAAAATAAAATTTCGCGTATGGCACATAATTAACAACAGTAAAAATGTCTGGTAATAAAAAATAATGTCTGGTAGATCTATCTAAAGGGAAAAAATTTTAAATTACACATAAAAAAATTCTTTTAAACTCCAGGATTTTTACCTGTGAAGGTAAGATGCACATTAATAAACGCAACTACTACCGCCAGCCAGATAGCCCGGACTCCAACCGAAAGAGCAAGAAAGACAGCATATCAAAATTTCAGCTGACCTGAAATTCTTGTTTTAGAAACGTTGCTAGCTCCCGTACTAAAAGGTATTAATAATATAATACACTTTTGGGTTTTTATTACAAAGCTCATATGTATTAAATATTAATAATATAAAAATGTTAAATTTTCCCGGACTAAAAATACTATTAAAGGTAACTAAACAAGTTTAGATGTATATTAATTAATCATATTTTTGAAGTGAAAACTTCTTTAGGCGTTTTGGTAGAGGGTAAAATCCTCGGTTCGCGTCACCGACATGCTAAAGTGGTTTCCATGGAAACGTTAATAATCTTTGGAAAATTTGTTTATTCTATTTTAGTCACTTTGTGCTATTTATGATATATTAAATGCCTAATACTAAATCTATGCAATGTAATATGCTAATGATAATAGTATATCTATAGCTATGGAGAGCCAGACTAGCGCACTCACAGTAGCCTGTGTACACGTATACACTAATACATCGACTATTTCTGACTGTATTATGTGCGCGTTGGACGCTTTTTGGATAAGTATAATTTTGTGAGTCACGTCAACAATACGTTATAGTAGCAGTACATCTGTAATTGTAAATGTGACGCGTTGTACATTAAGTATTAGAGTGTAGAATACATAAGTAAAGTTAAATTGACCACGTGGGAAGTTCAACTTGTGGTTACTGGATTTTGTTTATTTAAGTGAATTTTTAATTTGACTATTATTGTAATTATTTAATTGAAGGATTACTGTTTATCTATTGAATTTAAATTAATTGACTTCAGTATAAAAGTGAGTATGAAACATATTAATATTTTTATACAGATAAATGAATAATGAAAACAACGAATATATTTTTAAACATTGATATTAAGCGGAGACTTTAATATTAACTTCGCAGATGACAAAAATTTATCTTTAATTGAATTTTTGAATGAAACATTAGGTTTGACTATGTCTAATGATCGAAAAGTCAGTACAACAAAGTATAAAACGACTATCGATGCTGTTTTTATACGATATTTAGATAAATTTCAATCAAACATTTTTATTTCTTATTTCAGTTACCATAAACCTATTATATCTTTTTTAGAATACAATGAAATGATGGAACGAACAGATAATCTAAGTATTGTCGAAATTAATGATGACAATGATGTAAATAATGAAAATAATGTTCAAACTTGAATTCATTGAAATTCGTGTAAATATAAATACTATGTATAATTAAGATAATTGTATATTAATTATTTTTTCAAATAATTTGTATTTATATTTTGTTCATGATTTGTTTAACCCATCATATGTAACTAATAAATAAAACATAAAAAAGTCATATAATTTTTGCATATAGTTTTAATTACTCTCAACTTAATAGTTCCGTTTTCACTTCTATCAGCAGTCCCACGAAAGTTAAACATCTCCCTTAGTTCAATAACTAAAATAAAGGTATAAAAAAGTGTAAAGTTGAACATTGTCCTTCAGAAGCTAAAATGAAGACTGTTACCAGCAGAGTGAGCTCTTTAATTACAGAACAAAGGATTTAACCAACAGGATCAGTTATAAAGATGATTCATCAGCACTGGATACATTTTCTACATTATTTAAAGATATTTGATTATTTTCATAGATCACCAAGGAGTTTACAAATAACTGTTTAAGACTTAGAAGTCTACCAGCATAGGTTCTTTTTGTTTCAACATTAGTACATCAGAAACCTCTGGTGCCAGTGAGTCACATTTTCGAACACTTCACAACTTTGACTCACTCTTCATGCTATACCTGGATGCTGAGCTCATCTAAATTCCTATTGCGTTTTTATATAATTTTAACCTTTGTACAAAAATATGACCAATGAAAAAAACAATGCAAAGTGAAATCAAAAGAATATGTAGTCATATAATTGACCTTTAGAATGATATTTGCCTGTCACTTATTCCTCATTACATGACTGAAAAAATCAATAAGGAAATCCATGAATAAAAAACATGACCTAGAGTAATAACATTTTTAAACAGCTCTCAATGTAATTAAATGTTTAAATGTTGTAAAAGACCTCTTGTGAGTTCTTAGTGGTCAGTTAGGGTAGCCCTATTGTGACCTGTATTCTTTAGATATGTACATGTTTTAAAGATATTGTGCATTGAGTTGACACACAATATGGTTGTTTTGATTCCTAACTTATGCATGTTACAATGTTCTGATATGATTTGTTCATTTTAATCTAGATTGTAGTTAAGTTGTCTATTCACCTGAAGAAGAAATCATATTGTAGAGCTCAAAACAAAGCGTTACTGAATTTTTCTATCACTGCAGATGGCAAATGTCTGCAAAAATCCTGTTTCTTACAAGAGACATGTACCGAATTTATGACAGTGGGGATAGTATCAGTGTGCGTCCGCCACAGTCAATGTTTTAAACAAACAACATGCATTGATTTAATAACTCATGTTCCCAAACATCAGTGATGAGGTATTTTCAAAGTGTGAATACAATATCAATTGATAAATGTGTGTTTAAATGGTGTCAATTGAGATCAAACAAAATGTCCTCCAAGACAATTAACACCAAATTATGCATTGTTCGAGTCTTTCAAAGTAAATTCTTGACTTTCGTCTTTAACTCCTGTCCAAGCACTCACCTTAGTTGTTGTGCCTCCTTCTCAGCTAAAAGCCTGGCAGCCTCCCTAGCCTCCTCCTCCAATATCTGTTCAATGCTCTTGTCATCTGGATGTTCTCCCATAACCCAAGTCCAAGGATCTCCTTCCGCATCTAACATGAACTGTACATGTTTTCTACTGGTTTTGCTATCTGAAACAAGTGTGAAAGCAACATTTAAAAATTACTGGAATTTTATAACATTATTTTAGTTACCAGCAACATAAACATAAATGAATGTTATTAAGGATATAAATGTAATGATAATAATGAGAACTGAGTGTAGAAGTTACCATGACTCCTGTTTAATTCATCCAACTTCTAAAAATGGAAGAAGTTAACAGACCAATTAACACCTGTGCAGCCCATACAATTTTGTCTTATTCCACCTATTGAAGTTTATATGGCTGATTTAGAGAATCTTAATCGATATTTCCCTCAGCCTTCAAGACTTTTGCCCAAAGTTACTAAGTACTCCTTTGGGACAACAAAATCTCATTCTGAGGATAATGTATGGTAAGAAGAGAAGGTGCTGCAGTTTTTATTCAGATGTTCCTCAGAGATAGAACCAGCCTTAATGTCTGGCTTTCTAAAGTGGACAGATTGCATTATGATGTTCTTCTTTAGTGTTGAACAACCACTTCTGTTGAACAACCAGTTCAAAATAACTATTTTATTATATTTATGTATATTAGTAAACTATTTTGACTTGCTGAAAACTGATAGATAAACTTATATGCTAGTACTACTCTACCTTTAGTATACAATGTTCCTTTAGTATACAATGTTTGTTTGGCTACCAGTGTCTGATTTACGAGTATCATCACACTCCGCCTCTGGCCCCCTCGGTCGTGAATGTGTAAAGCAACATATTGTTATTGATAAATAAATATCGAAATAAAAAACAAAAATAAAACAAATAAAATTGTGTTTGTTTGCTTTTAGTTTTTTATTTAGTGGCCTTTAAATTATTCATGAATTGTTGAGTTAATCTCTGCAAGATCACTTTATAGTCATCACTAATCTTCAGCTTGGTACAGGTAAAGTCTCATACACAAGTTATTGTCACAAAAAAAAGTTTTCTCACAAAATTATCGGTTTTAATATTAAATATTTTAGCGATGAGAATGAATGCAACAAAGCTTTAGTTAGATTTTTGATATTTTTTATTACAAAGTATTATAATCTTACTACTGTACTTGTGTAAAGTTCACATTCGAAATGGAAACATCCCTTGTATGAACTGGACCTGTGCTCCCCCTCGCAAGAACATATATATTAGTATATGTCCATTTCCCAGTCCAAAAACTAAAAATAGAACTTATAAACACTAGTTACTGTAGCTATTTACTGTTAATCGCTCGAACTTCCTAAGTAATATGTTGTTATGTGAATGGTGGGCATCTGACTTATTTTTGTCCCGTAGCTTGCGATCTTGTACAGAGTTTGTGGAGATGCTATCGACTGCGGTGGCCGACGGAGATGCTTATACGTACCAGTAAAGATTGGTATGTGTTGCAGTCGTGCTACACAATCGACTGTAGGCACGGCGGCGACGGCGCAGGCGCATAGCTGGCAAGAGATAAACACCGGAAATAACGAAAAAGATTATTCTGATCGAACTGTTCAAGCGATTTTAAGAATAATAATTCAAATTCATAAAAGATTATAGGCTACAAAATTACTACCTTCAAATTTTTAATGTCAAATGTTCAATAAAAGCTATGTACAGTAATTTAATTATCAATAAAATAATTTTTCTGCTTCTATATGTCAAATTTTATGATTGTGTGTAGTTTACAAATCAGTTTTAATAATTTAAATCATTTGAAAATTAAAGAAAGAAACTAAAGAATAAATAAAGGCACAGAGGTGCTCCCATTTCCGGTACGATTAGCTTTAAAATAGACTATTTCAACTTACTAATCCACATTTTTTACTTTTCAATTTTATTTTCTCTGTCCAACGTTAAGGATTATACGATATTCCCAGCTCACATTACCCAAGTTTAGAAAAATAAAACTTGCCTTGTGTTTAAAAATTACCTGTTATTTTTTGAGGCCTCTTCTGCTCCTCCTGGTCCCACACCTTCCAGCGGCGTACTTGCTCCTCACGCATCCGACAGAACAGCGTCTGCTTCTGGCTTTCATCCAGCTCGGCGAGGATGTCAGGGTGCACCCAGAGGTCTTGCAGGATCTGCTTCAACATCCTCCCTGCAGCACAGAGAACACGTCACTAAAGTTCTGCCTCTAGTGGAAGGCTCTCCAGGAAACTGTATAGCGAACAGCTGAGAAGTCTAATCGAACGTGCCTTATTGGCGACTGGCAACTGTACTAGAGTGACTCGTATTTCATATTTTATCTTGCTGGTGATAAGCAAGGCTAGATTGTGAATCACTCGAGAGGCCTAAGATTGGAGTTTATTTCCCTGAAGATTGATCTGCGTCATTTTCAAAGGTAGGCATACTTGTTTAAACTATCTTATCGGTTACTCGCTTGAAATTGTACAACTTTGTATGGTTATATAATGATGTTACGACACATGGAATAATTCAGCATCTGGACTAAAATATTCTACTACCAGCATCAACACTGGGTGAGTTTATTAGCGTCGATTCCACCACAACCGAGCAAGTTTGTACAATGTTTATATGTAACTCCAAAAGGTTTTCTAATAGTGCCAAAGTTTTAATGCTTCATCCGATAGTGCTGAATAATTTATTTTATGCCCATGAACGCCAAATCATACAGCAAAATAGAAGTGAGCAATTTTTGGTCCTGGCCGGCGATTTCACATTTCAACGCCAAAATTTTGACAATTAGGCAAACAGCCTATTTTTTCAAACTCTAAATAAATAAACGCATTGGAAATATGTATGTTACAAATTTTATAAACCGTTATTTGAAATTTTCAAACTAGTTACACAATGCTTATATTGATTTTTTAATGCAGTAATTGAATAATTTTGTTTCGTTCTTTGTTTAATGTTTGTCTTGTGGATGGAAGGATCATTTTCGGAAATTTGCTTGCCACCGTTCAGTTATACAAAAAATCAGTAACACTACAGTTCAAGATCTGCTACGAAGAGATCAAATTGCATATCTCAAAATGTAGTTTAATCTTTTGTTATTACTATTTTTTGTTATTGCTGAACGATGAAAAATGTCCGGGAAATCCTGTTTGTGTTTCATGTTGTTCTTATGAAAATCCTTTAAAATGGTTCATTTTAGCCGTTTCCAAGCTGTAAAATAGTTTATAGAATTTACCAAAACGTTCATTGTAGGCTTAACTGGTGTTCATTACTCAATGTACCATAAATAGCTTAACAATGAACTAGTTCATTGAAATATAATCCACTTATATTTCAATGAACACATCTAATCAAAGACATCTTTACAGTATTTTGTCAGTAGAACCTAATTTCCTGAAGTCGTTAACAGAGTCCAAATCTGGCAAGACCAAGACTACACATACGGAACGAAAAGATGTACGTCAATAGACGAAATTCGAAAGTTTCTGCCAATTAGAAACCTTCCGAATACCGACTTGATGGAGGCCATTGACGTGCCACGCAGAACAGATAGCGATCAGCAGCGACGCGGTAGGCGCGTGCTGACGGAGCATTTGTACCTGTTTACGAGGAAGTGATGACGAGAAGGCACGAGGAAGAGGTAGAAACAACAGATCCTGCCAGTAGGAGGCTATTCAGGTTACACAACTCTCTAAACAAAGATAAATGGATTGACTACCTGTGATTGACTAATGACTGACATTGTTCGAGTAATCAAAAGTCCATGTCAAGGACCTGAGTAAATCCAAACTGAGACTGATAGTCTTCATTGTGGTTACATTTGATACAGCAGAATTTACTTTACTTTACTACTTTCTTCAAGTAATAAAAATAAATTATTGGATTTATTGCAGATAATGAAATTTGTTATAGTAAAACTGTAAGATCTTGAGAATGTAACAAGAATCTTTGTGCGCTCGAGTATAGCCTATTGGGGGCGACTAAAAATCCTTTGAGATGAGTTTTAAGAATGCTGCAGGAACCTTGGGATTTTTCTAAAGGGTATTCTAACCACCTTTAATGTTCTTAGGACATGTGCGTACCTTCTTCTGAAGTAAAAAAAAAAAAACAAAAAACAACGGACCAGGGGTTATTTTATCATCGCACAACGATATTAGGTTAACCGGCGACCCAAATGTTTGACATTGTTCTTCACCTTCTACAGTGGTAGTCTCGTGTTTTTGGTTTTATTTTTTTAGATATATAAAAAAGGGGAGAGAAAGATTCAATCATCGTTCTATTGTAAGGCAACTGTAATTATCTACAATAAATCCTAGCCAATAAAAAAATTATAGTTGTCGAAATTCTAAAATATTTATTGAAACTAAACTGTATTAAAGTATATAAATTTTCATTTACAAACTGTTATGTAATTCAGTAAGCTTGTGATGATTGTTATTTTACTCAAATTGCTAATAAATGGTAGGAAAGATCACTGATACAGTTTGACAATCATTCTTTATTTAACTTTTTTGCGGGAGAAAAAACAAACCGTAACGTCTATCAGTACAAGAACGGGATCATTTAACCGTAGTTCACTTTATTCACGGTGAAATAAACATCGATGAAGAAGTACGGAAAGAAAACGGGTTGGGTCTTTTTTCAAACGCAAGTAATGACTTCCGCCGAACACTATGACAATCCAGGTCAGGACAAGTACCGTACAGTACAACAGAGAATCAGAATGACTTCGATCAGTTCTTGTCTTCGTTGCAATCTTAAGATGGTGGTTTGAAAGATAGTTCAAAGTTTCCTTCAAGAAAATTTTACTTACATGGAAATATGATCAGTCATAACTATTTTCTCCACTCAAATTGTTTAATCATGGCGTTATTATTAGGGGGATGCCCTTACATTTTTACATTTAACAAAAAAGCTAGGTTGAGTGAAGGGGTTTGTTATATTATTTAAAAGTTTGAACATTGCAGAGCAGACAGTTAAGGACTGTAAATCATGAATATACATCATTGCTTAAAGATTTATAATTGTAATGGATCCTCAAATACGCGTCTTCTTGACTAGGATCGTGCCCAATTCTCACTTGTAGAATGATTATGATATATATATATATATATATATATATATATATATATATATATATATATATATATACCACGGTATAACGCTTCTGGTCAATTTGGACATAAAAGACTCGTTTACATGTCTCCAAACTTCGTGCACTCAGGTTTAGAGATACCGTGAAATGTTACGTTCTATCACGTATACTCAATTTTCCTAAATGTAATAACGTAATTTGAAAATCACATGTGACGGTATCTTTGCATGATTATTTGGAACAGTAGCCAATGTTAATTCCAATGAAATATCACAGTTCACATGACATTTTGGCATTGTAACCATGAAAGTAGAAACATATTCTATAGATAGTATTTATCACATTTCCACAGTATTATCATTAACATTCGTAAGGAAATTTCTAAGGGTTTAGAAGGATCACGGAAGAATTTTGATCAGCGATCAATATAAATCGGTTGAATAACCTACTTGTGCAGAATAGAGTGCTACATGTCGATAGTACGAAGTGTACCGGTCACTTTGAAGAGATCTCCGGCTAAGACTTGACGTGTCGAGTGGACGTTTGTCAGTAGATCCAGGTCCAAGAGGGCGTGGGCGGTCAGAGGTCGTGAGGGAAAGGCGAGCCGCCGACAACAACGGTTGCAACATTGCACCAAGAGTCCTCCAGATCGTGACAATCGTCTGCAGTTGTGACAACCTGCGGTATTACTGTTAACTTCGTGTACGGTGGCTGTTATGTAAGGCTGAGGGAAGCCGAGGCGCGCGGCATGGAGCTCTGTGCGAGCGATAGATGAGATCACGACAAGTCGAGAGCTGCGGCTGTTGTTGATCTCGGGGACTGAACAACAAAGGTTGAGACTCATGGACGTAGTCAACTAACTCGGTTTTTTAATTTAAGGCATATTAATGGTAGAGCCTATTACTTTATTATTACTTCCTGTTAATTTATCATTGTGGCCACTTCACTGTTTTTGTTTACGGAATATTAAATTTTGACATATTAATCTTACGATTGCGACCATATTATAATTATGCACTCAAATTTTTTGTCTAGCTCTTATGAATGTGAGATAATGCTGATAGCTAACACACGAATGCTAATAATTAACTCATGACTGTGACCAACCACCTTATGACTTTTGCCGACTAAATTATAATAGCTAAGGATACCGCCCTGTTATTTGTGATTGATGTACTAAATTATAAATGCATCCGATTAAATTACGAGCTTACAGATGTTGGCGAATAAATTATGAATGTCGGTAAATAGCTTGTTAGTACGGCCGAGTAAAGTAGAATTATTATACAATCATGTTAGTATTTACAGTACTATTAAATGTAATAAACATGCTAGAACTCCAGGTGCTATCCGGAATTTGATTTTCGGTCCACATCCCACGTGCTTAAATAGGAAATGATGTAGTTAATTGTGTATAGTTATATGATACCTCTCTCCTTATCTTTCGAGCTGTACTCATTTCGTTTCCCATACGTTTTCACCTTACGTTTCCCATTTCTGGTGCTTTCCATGTAACTACTCAAATTAGTAATCTGTATATTATTACATGAAAATTTATATAACAATATTGATGTAGTAAAAGAATATTTCTTCGTACTTACAATATGCATCATAAGTCAAGTGTTAAGTGCCTTATAAAACTGAGCTCTTTCATCTATTGAGACGAGATTTGAGATGATAGTGAATATATAGAATGTTGGCGGACCCGCAGGAGGCCGACGGCAGAACATGCACAAGCTGTTGTAAGATATGGCGTGTTAAACCTGATTAGCGCCGGCGTGTCTAACTGTCAAGCGGTTTACCACTCTATCGCAACTCCTCTCGTTGTTTATATTGCCGTGTACTCTTTCGCTACTGTTCATTGGGATTCCCGTTCTGCCCACGAGATTTCTATAAGACCTAACTACTCTTATTACAATGCCACTAGAGTCCCTCGAGAAGAAACCATCATTGTGTTTTGGTCCTCATCGAGGACTCGTCGCCCATGAGAACGTACTACGACGCTAACCTGAGTGATATCACAGCTTTTTTACTTTTCTTGTGAATATAAATCAAAGTTCTACACACCTACCCAGATCGCCCCCTATTCTTCTCCCTGATCATGTTTAGCAATATCCAATTAGCAGCAGACAAATTAGGCAAAAGAGGATATCGAAGATGGTATATTAAAAACAGGTATATCAAGTTTCTTTACGAGTACCCAGGGGAATAGCTCAGAGAGGGCCAACCTGTTAGAAAAGGGACACAACGTAATATGAATTCTTAATTACTACCGATTCTAACCTTTTACTTGTAATTATTTATGAGTTTCGTTTTAACCCTTAAAATCTAAATTATTTGACCCCTCAGTAACTGATATACCACGCCCCGATAGGTCCTTCATCAAGTAGAATTCAAAAACTTTGCCCCTGCGACACTTTTGCAGAGCATTAAATTAAAAGACATCATCTGACATAAGAAAACATGTACAGTATGCTTTCTACGATATTATATATTTCTTTAATGTTATTAATAAATGGAAAAAATGGAACAAAAAAATTGACATTATTTTGCACCTGATTTGCCATTTTAATTCAATCTGATTTTATGTTTTAGCCTTTAAAATCATGAAACATTTACGAGAGAATTTATCTATAGTTACCATATTTCCTTCGACCAGAGTACTTAGTAAGTATTGTTCTGTGATCCACTTTAAGGTTCTCAAGCTAGAACAATGTAAGAAATATATCCTCTACGCCAAAAAAACAGCATTTTAACATAATATGCTACATATGTTCTCAAAATAAAGAAAAACAGAGTTTACAGTTTGCTCGATCCGTATTTACATCTGGCCATAAGGAGCAATTACGAGAGCTAGTATAACAGGAGCTAGAAAGAGTAGCGCCAATCTACGTCATGATTATGATTACCTGATACTCGGAAGTAGTGAGTCATTCAGCCGTCCAGTATTGTTCTCTGCAGAGACCACTAATTAGGGTAGCGAGCAGCGGTCGCGGTCGTCGACGTCCGCAACAATGATGCGGAGTTCCGACAACATTCTGGTGGAAGGAACCGCCATCTTGATTACGTTATCACTTTCATCTGGAGGTCGTCTTAAGGTCGCTCCACTTGAACCAATCATAGACACCTCTGCTGCCCCCAATTGCGGTACTTCGGATAAGTCGCGAATTGTCCCGACCTTGGTCTACGGAAGCAGCGGATTACTCCTTCTCGCTCACGTCTGTCTCAACTTGGTGGTGACGCTACGCTAAATGGGGACATATACGCGTCACAATTTAACTGTCGGCTTGATTCTTGAGCTGTTATTAGACTCTTAATATTTTTGTTTTTACATTTCGGACCAATCCTATGTCAGATTTATAGTGAAAACTTCTTTAACACTACAAGTGCAAAATACCATAACACAGAACTCCATACTGTACTTATTAATAATTGCACTAAAAACCCTAAAATCCCATTGTTTCGTTGTTGTATACCTTTCTCATCTAGTAACAAATTATGTGATACATTTGATACTCGGAAGTAGTGAGTCATTCAGCCGTCCAGTATTGTTCTCTGCAGAGACCACTAATTAGGGTAGCGAGCAGCGGTCGCGGTCGTCGACGTCCACAACAATGATGCGGAGTTCCGACAACATTCTGGTGGAAGGAACCGCCATCTTGATTACGTTATCACTTTCATCTGGAGGTCGTCTTAAGGTCGCTCCACTTGAACCAATCATAGACACCTCTGCTGCCCCCAATTGCGGTACTTCGGATAAGTCGCGAATTGTCCCGACCTTGGTCTACGGAAGCAGCGGATTACTCCTCGCTCACGTCTGTCTCAACTTGGTGGTGACGCTACGCTAAATGGGGACATATACGCGTCACAATTTAACTGTCGGCTTGATTCTTGAGCTGTTATTAGACTCATAATATTTTTGTTTTTACATTTCGGACCAATCCTATGTCAGATTTATAGTGAAAACTTCTTTAACACTACAAGTGCAAAATACCATAACACAGAACTCCATACTGTACTTATTAATAATTGCACTCAAAACCCTAAAATCCCATTGTTTCGTTGTTGTATACCTTTCTCATCTAGTAACAAATTATGTAATACATTTTATTATCATTTTGTACATAATAAAACCATAGTCATCAATTTTTTAATTCAAAACAGTACAACTTATTGTTTTTAAACTATTAAAGAATTCATAAGTATTCCTTTTTATCAGAAATAAAATATTTGCTCAGAAAAGCACGTGAATAAATTTGTGGGTAACGCTACAAATAAATTAAAATTACTCCATGTCCTCTGTAAAGACCCATGGCCCTTGGGCTATATAGTACGATCGTAATACACCAGATACCATTTCTTAGTTTATCGATTTATCATTGGACATTTTTCTCAATTTAGAAATAGAAATGTTATGAAACACCGTATCAGTTAGAGGTACTATTTTTACTCTTACTTCAATACACTTTAGGCCTATACACGGTACTTAGATGATGTGTAGAAACCAATATGGGTCGGTGGCGTATTTAGGATCATACTGTTTAAGAGTTATATAAAATCTGAAAAGAACACTGAGCGTATTGCTTGAATATCTTTTAAGGTTTCAAGATGGCGGCTGTACAAAGTATGGAATTTGGGTCGTACTATAGTTATTATGTATTGTAAAGTAAAACGAGTGTTTTAGAATGTTTCACAGTTCATTTATAATACTATTTTTGTGTATCTCTTAAGGTTTCAATACAGCAGTCATACAATTTCTGAGAAGTATAAACAACATAGCAGAAATACAAGTGTATAGAAAGCTTGATGTATATTATACTTGATTGGTTAATACTTATGCTACATGTGTTTAGATTTAGAAATGTTTATTGCAATAGAAACTCAAGAGTGTATTACTAGAATGGTAGCTGAGTAGGCGTTGTTGAATTAGTGGATTACGGCACCAAAATTGAGTTATATAATATTACAGAGTACAAACCACTGAACTACCGAAGAAGGTATGATAGCACGGAACTACCTCACAGCCATGTTCTGCAGGATGTCTGGAAATGCCATTACACGCATGGTTGATGCTACCAATTTCCTCAATCTGCTCGTCTATCGCCGCTTAACGGATTAGTTACGGGGCTGCTATATTGCGCGGGGAAGCGCGTGCTTCAGCCGACCTAACTGCGCCAAAATAGGTCCTCCCCGGCAGGATGTTTCTGGTGTAAATCTTACTTTATTGTTTCCTTCTTTAGCCATTTGTCAGATGTGCGCTGGCTAAACAGATCAAATTTCAGCACTTGGCATTCCTAACCGGTATTTTAAGAATGACTATCTCACTTCCTGTCGTTTTAATCTTTCTGGAGTTAATTGCTTTAGATATTTGACAGAAGAAGGCAATTCTAGATTTAAACTTAAAGACAACTTTGTGATAGTATCCAAAATGACAGCCGTAAGCCACTGTTACAAATGGTAGTATAATCTTGATGTGGTGTAATTGGGTTTAGTAGGGATGTTTCAATATTTTAAAAATATTTTACTCCCAGATAAGATACCATTTCTGATGGCTGGGAAAATATAATTTCACGAGGAACTAGAAAGTCAAAGAACAGCTTCAGGGCATTTTAAAAAGAGACTGGAAGAAAACCTGTTACAGTAGATGAGGATGTGGTTTTTCCTTGTAGCCTATTTATGATAATTACAGATTACTTTCCTAAATTACATTTAATTTATAGTGCAATCAATTCTTAAACATCACTACTTATTCTAAATGTCATAATTCATACGCATACTGTAAAAAGTCTCATTTTTTATTGTCAGCCTTTTTTAATTTTGTGCCTTGTTTCGAAAATGACAAAATGTCTTACTTTCAAATACCTGTAATTCCATCGTAGAATGATACAAAAATGTTTTGTATGTTCCTGTTTAATAACATTAACCCAACCAAAAACTTATTGCACCACCATAATTTGAATCAGAGACGGAGGAGCAAGATCGTCTCGGTCCGCAAACAATGACATCATTTACAGGTGAATATCTAAATATCATATACAGGCAAAGTGGTATATAATTCAGAGAATATAATCCCCACAACAAGAAGGCTTAGCGACATAAGAGCTCCTCAGTGGATTATCACGTGGAGACTGTTTATAACCACTTGATTTCGAGGAACACGAGATCAATAAATATGCAAGTTGGTTGATTTCTGAATAGTTAGTATTCTATGCAAAATTCTAAGAACTAAAGGACTCCAACTGTAGGTACTCTAGAAATGTTCCTTCATGAGTTCCGAGAACACTTTCTTGATATCTTTAGTTTAATGTGAACGTGAATTGATTGCTATCGAGATATTTTAAGAGTTAATGACGTTGCACATTCTTCCCACAAAAGGCTCAACGTTCTCTTTGGTTCATACTTGAACAACCAGAATTCCATAGGAAATACAGAGAATTTCATACAACAGTGATCGGTTGGGTTAATTTGTGTTAATTGTAAAAAGCAACATGTAGCAAACTGCTCTATGCAGTTACCTATTGTTAAGGCAAGAAAAATGTTTAAAAACTCTTTGTTATTACACAAAGTAATGTGGGCACTTAAAGTAATATTTTGGAGTAACTTATAACCAAGCAGACAGAAATAAGGTTCATGATAAGAACGTAAAATCAAAGATGACTTAAGAGAGCAATTTGTTTTTAATTAGAAAACACTTAATTTCATTGATAGTACTACTTTATTTTAAACTGTGTATTTCTCTTAATTTATATTTAAATAAAATTCAAATGATGTCTTTAAATTATAAATCATAAAAATAATTAACTTAAAAATATTATATGCAAAAATATAATTCTTATCTTTAACCGTTATTCTTCGGCCTGATTTCAAAACTGTTTAACATTTGTATAAATCCTTATAGAGAGTTCAAAAAGTTGTGTTCTTACTATTTTTATCAAATCAAAAACAAAATTTTCTATCGTCGTAAAAAATATCACCGTTAAAATTAAATATAACTCGGGGTCATCGTGCACATTTCTCTTGACCCTTAAAATTTACTGGTACTCTTTTAATGATACAGATTTAAAGTCGACAGTAAAGGTGTGGGCAGTTTAAAGTTTGTTGTTCTCTAAGCAAGGTTTCAAAAGATAATATGATAACTGTCATCTGCCATCGTTATACGTTACAAAAATTACAACACTAAGTCTCGAGGATAGAAATATGTCTTCTTATTCAGGTTAGAAAAGTTAAGACGTAGTATTGTAACATATAACAATGGCAAATGTCCTAAATCCTATTCGTCACATGCTGCCCTTTGCGAAGTACGTCTTGGCATATACTATATATTTAGTACACATGGATAATGAATTCAAACATTCTAGTTCGAACTATAGAGTGGTTCAAACTATTACTAAAATAATGAGCAAAGGAACCAAAGGACAGATGTGGCCTTTAGGTGACCTCGTGATTTAGACGTTTAGTTACCGTTCACCCCAATAATTTTAATATTTAAATAGTTGATATAGTCAACGTCACATGTAGAATTGGCAATGTTTCACAATTTATTAAATTAAATCATTTTATAATAAACGCATTCGGAAATGTGTGTAAGATGATTATAAAGTCCCTATTGCATTTTTTTTAATTGTTCTTTTCAGTTCAAGACAAGAAAGCAGATTCACAAAAATAAACGCCAAAATCTAACCCAACCATTAGGGTTTCTAGGCATATTATGACCAAGATATGGTCGGTTTGACGAAGCATCGACTAGGGAGCTTAGTCCAATTATCAATGTAAGTCTAAATTTAACACCAAGAAATGTATCTATATGGTTTCTAGATTATAGTTGACCTTAATTTATGCTCTACAAATAAAAAACTATTTTTCACCATATTCTATATATTCCAGTATTCTATGTATATTAATTTATAGCAAAAACAAACTATATGTGTCATGAAAGAATGTAAACCAATACATGAAAGGAAAACCCTGACATCGAATTTTTTGTTACATAGTTATATAGACTACATATTCAATAACTTATAATTATTGAATACAATGATGAATTACACACAGCATTATGATCTATATGAAGAAATAGTAATATTATACACAACTACGACAATCCTTGCAGGTTAAATATGCTCTATGTTGATTTATGAATTTACTGTGGTAATTAGATTATTAATTAAGGCTCTGTCAAAAATCAACAAGTTTTGTACTTATTGGTCTTTGGCCTTATACCAACAATAAAGCTCAATGATAAACATATGTTTAAAACACATGCTGTAAGTAAATAAAGAAAGTAACATTCTTAATATTCCACATTGTTGTTGTGTAAACTAATGCAGATTTACGGTGTTCTGCTGAGATGGAGTCTGAAGCCAGCAATATAAATGTAAAACACAACTTATGCGAGGAACACAGCTCCAAAAGGCTTCTTGACGGTCTACAAACTCCTGAGAAACAATCAACGCAATTGGAGAGAACAGAAAAACAGGAACGGAAAGGTGAAAACGGTGCATCAGAAAAAATGGTTCCTGCTAAACCGACCTACGTCTTCTCGCCGGGGAATTCGCCGTCCAGCCCTGACATTGGTGACATGAAGATGAAGCTGAAGCTGCTGCAAGGTGAGGGATCTGGGAATGATGACGAAGTCGTAGATCCTCAAGACACCTTGAAGGAGAAGTGCGGCCAGAGCAATGATTGTGCGAAGTTGGCGGAAATCCTTAACGAATGCAACGACCGGGTCAACAGCAAGGAGAAGACCAATGAGACTTGTGAGCAAGAATTGTACGACTTCGTGGAATGCGTGGCTGCCTGTGTGTCGAAGGACCTTTTTAAGTTTTTAAAGTAAGGATTTAATATTGTGTCTAATAAGTTATTGTAACTTTATCGTTTTTCGTTCGACCGATACGTTTGTCCATGTTAGGTGTCAGTAAATATTACAGGTGTAGAGGATTTGTATTCACGAATATAAGAGTTAGATTTAAACGTTATTATGTGTATTATCTATTTATCTCTTTACGTATATAGGCACAATATATGTAGCACAATGTTATTAATGCTACAATATTTCTAATTTTGTTGAAAAAATTAAGTCGTTATTTTTTATTTCTCGTTCCATGACAAGCAATTCAAAAAATTTTAAAATTAGGATAAAGTAACCCGGTCCCGTGTATATTATCTATGCTACGTATAGCCTATGTTGATCTTATAGTGTCAGATCTTCGCGTAATTATTATTATTTAATTTCATTAATCTTATAACAATAAAAGACATAATAGTAAACATAGTTGTAGAACATCAAGTATCAACGTCATTTGTTGAAATCGGTATGCGAATTTTTCTTAAGAAATGCATGGATCTTGGCCGCGCTAATTTTGGTAGAGGTCGAAACGGTAGGGTGTAGAAAGGGTTAAAATATGAAACTATATTTTTTCAAATATTTTTCTAGCTTGATACAAGTAGAACCGACCGTCAGATATTTATAGCAGTTATATCATCGTCGGAACAACAAGACACAGAGCCTCAATGTGGAGTCTATAATAGTTGGCTAAGGCTAATGTAACGTTACGTGTCCGACTGTTGGTTAAGTATATCAATCTGAGAAAAATTTTACACGATAAAAATTATCATTTCAAATACCGAACTTAACTCTTTAAATATCCTCCCATTTCAACCTACACCAAAATTAGCGCGGGTGTATTTTTCTTAGGAGTAATTTCTCTATCTATTTCACGGATAATTAAGTTGTGTTGTTATACAATGTAAATTAGCTCTTGGCTCCTGGACTATAACGTATATTTGAAGGGGAGCGTATAGAATATAGTCCACTGAATATTTGAAGAGAAAGGTGTAGAATATAGTCACTGAATATTGGAAGAGAAAGGTGTAGAATATAGTCACTGAATATTGGAAGGGACTGAACTCGTCTTATGTACAGTTACAATGATTTGTTATTAGTTAAAAACAATAACTGTGAACACTGCTAATCGAGGAAGTGCTGCACTTTTAAATTGAGCATGAACCATGTGAATTCCTGTTGGCCATATTCGTAAGCTGCTGATAATTTCTACAATGCTATATTCCCCACTGGTTACCTCTCATTGGTGGTCTGGGTACGCTAAAAACTCATTGAATGAGTTGTACAGACATTAAAATTCCTGCACAGAATAAAAGCCAAACTCCAATCATTTGTAAGATATTGACAAGACAGCAACGATGCACATAATCACTCAATACTACTGTTAAAATCTGTTATAATTTTTATAAATGTTATGTATTTGAAATTATTTAATTTAGAAGTGTGCACAAGAAAAAGAATATTAGATATGTGATGTTTATATCCCGGTAAACGGACTGTAGGTCCACGTCATAAAACTGCCGGAAGCATTTCTTACCTACTTCTTCAGGGGTGGACAGTAGGTCCACGGTCCCGGCCTGGGACCCACTGTCCGACTCACGGGTTTCTTTTGACGAGGGGTTGATAAGAGATCGTCGTACTCACACTGCAGCACTTGAATGGATGTTTCGAGATTTAAACTCTATATCTGATAAATAGTTTTCAGTACACTACATAAGACAGCTGCAAAAAGAATGAAACAAAATTATATACATTAAATAAATTCAGGTTGGTTACGCCATTTCTAACTCAAGAATGTCTGTAACGATTATTGTGGTCTTTGCTTTATTGGATACGTTTTAGCTCCGACTAGGAGAACAACGATTAAAATATCGTAAGAATGCACAGAAAAATCAGGAAAAGAGAACAAGACATTTATATAATAGTATAAGAGCCTGTTAACTATAGTCAATTTTTTCTGGGTAAACATTGTTTATAGTAGCACAATCATAAATTACCTTACATTTAGTTGTAAAAGCATAGAGTAAACTTGATAATAACAACACTTCTTATTTCAAACTTTTTTGCGACCACTGTTGAGCACAAGTAAGACGAATATTTAGATAAAAAAAGTTTTATTAATAGTCTACTGTTAACTGTACACTTTAGTAAATATTGAGTATGCATGATGAGTACTGTATGCAGTCATCAATGTAATGTATTGTATAACTTTTATATGGTTATAAAACGCATAGTTTATTTGACTTTTGACAGAAGTAGGATTCTCAGAAGTTTGTATGTAGGCTACCTTGTTCGAGAAAACAAAGCAATATTAACTAGGGCTTTTTTATTAATTAAACACCAAATTTTAAAACTTTTAACGGTTAACGGTTTATTTTTAAGGGGAATAAAACTAATACGGTTTAAGAATAAATTTAAGAATTTGGAGCGTTTGAATTCCTTATAGCTGCTAGTAATTAAACATATTATCTCCTGTCGTTCCGCGATCACTATTTGAAATAACGTTAAATTTTTTCGCAGCGGGATATAGCGATGAATAGCAATCGGAAGTTTGAATGAAACTAGACAAATTTTTTAGCTGTTCATCGAATTTATGTTTGAGTGATATTTACAACGTATCGCTAGCTGCATAAGGTCACTATTGTGTAAGTTAGTATGTCTGTGTAGGTAGATGTTTTGTTTACTGTTTGGATTATATGCCAAGAGCTACTATTTGAGGTAATAAACTATTTTTTCTTCGTATCTATTTAACTTAATTTGGTACAACTTTAAAAATGATATATTAGATATGAACTAAATGGTTATTTTAACTATTAACAATGTTAATAAAACAATAAACCATCCATTTCAATTAACGTGTACTACGAGTAACGTGTCTACTGGTATATATAGTATTATACAAACAATGGTCCAATATAAGGAATAACAAATACAAACTTACTGTAGATGTTTATGATTCATTAGGACAATGCCAAATTAATCAGATAGTAATATAATGCATTATGGAATTCGTTAAGATATAATCCCTGTTAGTAATCCACTTCATATGTCATAGCTTGAGTAAACTGTTGTTAATATTTAGTGCTTTACCAGTACACTGTGCGAATGTAGTGGAAGCATCACTGACCAGAATAAAGAATAAGTGCAGGTAGAAAAACGAATGCACGGCCAGGACAGTTTTGAAAAGTAGGACAGTTAGTCCACAGGTGTCGGCGTGGACTAACTGTCCTACCCTGCAGAAAAGTGACGTCAGCCACCCTCGTCAAACTAGGCGTGGACCTACAGTCCTACAATCTTATATCCCTCCCCACTATCAGACCGGAAACATTATCACCGGAAGTGGGCAGTGGCGATATCGACCGCTACAAGCTCACATGTGACGCTTGTTGCCACGTTATTTTTGCCATGACAACATTCTAACCGAGTTGGGCTTTTAAATTGAAACGTCTATTTATAGTCTATATAAGCAGAACTATGTTTAGAAACACTATTACACAAAGACCTATATATGGAACTTACTCTATGATTGTAATACCCACTAAGTCCAATCATATGGATTTCACTAAGGTTATAACCAGTAAAATTTAATGCTTATAGATCTGAATTGGAAAATTAATAATAAATATTTGAAATAGATAAAAAAGGAAGAAGTAAAGGAGAACATCACAACAAAATTATTATGAGTTTATTAATTGGCAGAAGAAATCACGATTGAAATCTTTACCAGCTAAAATATCAAACTATAAAATATTACATTTTAAATAGAAGAAAACCATGTTAGGCAAGTTTTTTAAAACTAAATGTGAGAATTAAACACATTAATAGCAAGTTCATACTAGGCAGACGTGTAAAAACACTTTAGACATTACTTACTTATAAATCATTTATGTCTTCATACATAAAAAACCCCTTTTGGTTGCCGAACGCTCCCCACCATTCATTTACGTTTTCAACCTTTCTACTATTAACAACTAAATTTATTCTTTAGACACTGATATTAAAACCATTCACTCTAACGGAAACTAAGGATATTTTCAGTTCAAGAAATATACCTTCCCCTACTTGAATTCATCATTTTGTAATAAATTCCAAAATCGAAACAAAATTATCTTCAATAGCTTTTTGTGTTATAAAAAGGTTTTTTTTCGGTAAAAAGCAAATTAAAAACTTTTAGTCACCTGAAAGCTTTTAAAAGGGACAGGATTTGACATGTGTTCCTGGTAGAGGAAGACAATATTTTACGTCAATCTGTCAGTCTTACATTATAGTAAAGTAACTATCAAACGCTGTTAGTTAGTAAAAATCTATTCCGGAGGACGAAGTATATAGAGGTAGTAAACCAGCTGCACGAAATTCCACGCACACAAGAGTCCTTCCAGTCCGGCCAACACAAACGACGACCTTCCTCTTTCCGGGCAATGCCCGGCGCATCGCCCATTTGTAATTTATCTCGCATTTAAATGGTTTCCGGTCATCACTTTCCCTCATTGTGCGTGTCTGGCGCAGCGCGGTGCGGCGCGGCAATGTACGCGTTGAGCATGCGTCGTGTTCGTTCACGCCACGCTTGACGTGTTGCGCATGCGCCGTCACTTCCCAACTCCGACTGCTGATTTATCTGAGGTCAGTGAATAAACCAACCTAATTGTTGTTATAAAACGAGCGAAATTCCCTTACTGTATGTAGCCCTAACCGGCGAAAGCGCTTTTGAAATTAAATTTTGTGGAAGTAATAAAACGTGTTTTATAATAAAACCATATCACTTATACCAAGCATACAATGCAGAAAACCATGGTGCGTGAACTTTGCATTTGGCACATGCCGTTTAGTGTAGAATTGATATCGGTATCAATGTAAAGCGATGGAGAGCGCCCTTCTGTCTTATCACGGATTATAGGTCCAACAGAAGTTCTTTCAAAATCACAAGTCTTAAATGTTTCCCTTTACGACAAATCGTAATGTTCGTTAACATGACGTTATTGACTTTGCTTTAATTTAAATAAATATGCAATAATAGTTCAAATTGGAAATTTTTAAGTAATTAATTTTGTTAACATTAAACATACTACTCGTAACTTTGTCTACTTTTCAGGGCTATTACTTGCCCGATTAGATTATAAAATCCTCATTATATAAATATTTTTAACACATTTTGGAGCGTAGTAATGAGTCATCGTCAGACCGCGGACAAGTGTAGCAGACGGACCGAGATGGTTAGTCAAACAGCAAATCTGAAGTGAAAAGTTAGGGTACACGAAGAGTAGGTATTTTATATCGCAACCACGTAACTTATTTTCTATCATAGGAGTTTATGCTCTGTGTTTCATAGCTTAACGCATCTCACATTTTCGGGATTTTCTATGTAGTGTGTACACATACCGTAGAGCGGGAAGGGTTGATTGAATTCGAATTTTGAGTTTAACTACATTACACGTACCGCTTACAAGTAAGTGCTGCGTCTGAAATTCGACACTAAAACAGACTTGACTCCTGGAATCTGGTGTCAACTTTCGTCTGGAAAGATCCAAAAAAATGATGATTTTCAAAACGTTTTAAACGTGTTCAAAACTCCCACCGCAGTGGTTTGTGATCTAAACCTCGTAGTGCACTCAACTGTGCACTAATGAGACAACGAGAAGACTCCTTCATCTAGATTACATTGTATGGCTTTAGGGGTAAACCAGACATAACTGTGTAGACTAGGTGTCTCTTATGTCGAAACGATGCAAAGAGTTTGTTTTAAAGGTCTTCATTGCCGACTTGATTTAGATCTTTTTCAGACGAACATTGACTTTAGAGTCCAGGAGCCAAGTTTTTTGCAACGTCATATTTCTGCTTCACTAAAAGTTAAATTGGAGCTATACTAAACATTTGTTGTGTGTAGGACTACAGGTTTTTATGACTAGATTTTTTACTAAAAACGTTATCTACTTTTAATTAAATAATCACTGTAATAATATCCTAAACCCAGGAAGCTATAGAGACTAAAATGGAATTAGATGCTACAAATCACACATTCGAAGAAAAAAGTTAAAGGAATCATAGGAAAAACATCAAAGGTCATTATGAATGCTTAGAGTTGCTCTTACAAGACAAAAATCTGGATTACCATGAATACTGACCATAGGGTGGTGCAATCGGTTCCATTCGATTTGGTTAGGTTATTAATTTTAAAATAACTTTCACGGTCCTAGATTTCTTGACACAAGGAAATAAAAAAGAAAAACAGTGATTTTATGTCATCACTAAATACACCTACAGGTGGTTATAGACCCGCAGAAAAAACGACAGGGAATTACAAGTTTTATTTAGAAAACCCTTTTTCTTGAGTTATATTGTTGATAAACATCATTTTCTTTAGATACAAATTATTTTAAACACGACATTCACAGTAATACAATATATATAAAGACTTAAAAGGTAGGCTATTCGTAATAACTTCACATGATTGCAATTGTTTCAGCTAAATTTACTGTAATTGATTTACGTGTAAATAATACTTTTATTAAAAAAATAACAAGATCAACCACGACGGTCAAATTTTCATGGCAGAAGTTGGTTTATTACTGCCAACATTTAAAAACATTGTAAAAGTGGTCATAAGGGTTATAAATATCTCAAATATGTAAAACCGCACAAAATTTCGATACAGATTGCAAAGGCCTGGTGCAAGTGAAAGTGGTATACCTTTATGTACGAGTACGAGGACGTTCTTGACCTAGCACTTGACTTTAACCAAAATATCCAGTCAAATTACTGCGCACAAACAGAGAACTCGTTTATGGGCCTGCAATCAACTAGATGCGCGGGATCTTGAAACATGCAATTACGTTCGTCGAAATTCTACGGTTTTGCAAGACTTAATACGGCTGTTCCGTAATCTTCTTTCCGTTTATAATCTCCGAGAAGGTGCCTAAAATTTATTGGTTGTCTACAAAGCAATTAGAATCGGTGAAGGTGAGACGGAGTACATTGCTGGGTAACTGCTCCTCGTTACCTTATTTGTGGAAGGCACGACCCGCATTGTGACATCTTGCACAATGGGAGTAGAGCAAGCCTGCACTGTGATCTACGTGGGACTGGCCACTTCTCACACTGTTGCTCTGCTCACATTTATTCTAACGACTTCCGCGAACCCCAATTAAGAATCGGCCTTTGCGAACGTACGTGCGAGAATTCCCTTTGGAGGTGCTTCACCGTCCAGATTAATTCGGGGATATGGAACGTTTCTGAATTCTTCGGAGGTTTTGGGAATTCTCTTAGAGAACTAAGAATGGTTTGATGTCGTACAAAACCATGCATGATACTTAGTGATCACCTGGACTGATTCATTATAGCTTGATTTGTGAATCAATACGGTAGCATGCGTGTGGCGAAATAGACCTGGGTTTAAGATTTCACAAATTAGTTTCGAGAATTCTGTCAGACTGTCCCATACCCCATTAGTGTTGATTGACATCAGTGTATGATGACGGGTGTACTTCACCTGATTGCTGAAGTACCTCTACTCTTGGTCACATGACAGGTCTCGAGAGTAGAGACCGTATGAAAATAGACTGCTCTATTCACACAAACAAGTTGACAAAATGATAGCAGAAGCCATTAAGGTGCGATTGGAAAGTAAGTTACGGCTCCGGTCTACAGCTTGGGTCGTAAATTGAAATGGGTGTCTAGAGGTCTGGCCACCATCGTTGGAACGTCATCGCAACACTACACTCTATCATTTTACACGTGAATATAGATGACACAGATTGACGTCAGAACCATCCGTCATGACATTATTTAATCGGTTTTTAAAATTTATAAATATCTACATAACTAAGTAACTATTTTATTAATTACTAAGGGCTATATACACAATCGGTTTTAGATCATTTTTATACTATATGTCCCAAAAATCCATTTGATTTTGTGCCTAATTATAAGACCTCTAAACGTTGCTTCAAATCCCTGCCATTCCTTAAGGAATAATCAAATCTTTTTATAATTTCCCGGTCTTCAGAAATGGCATCTAAAGAGCTATGAGAAATCAAAAAGAATTTTCCCGACCAAAAATGCATCACTTAAACCTTTGCCCCATTCAACTATTTAGTCAACTTCCTTGACTTAAATACCTATAATTCGAAATGTTAACCATGTGAAAGTAAATCTAATAAGGACACTAACTCTCTTCAGCAATTAATGTCTTCACTACTGAGCTCTCTGACAGACGTACATAAAATGATATCTTCGTTTAAGTTTTCAACTATTATAAGAGTATCACGTTTTAAGATTCTTGTTGCATTGAGAAAGAACCTGATAATCATTCTTATGCGCGCATTTATTAAAACTGGGTCTCTTAATTGGTCTTTTCGGTTGACATCCCTTCTCAAATGCAAAATTCAACTACTCACGAGCCGTATCTACTTGAGTCGAACTCTCAAAATAAGTGATAATTTCATTTGTATCGAGGCATGAAAGATCGATACTACATTATTCTGTCCAAAGCCAAGAATATTTTAGTTTATTTGTAAATTTAAAACTGTGCATAGATTTTTGGTAGCTAGGATATTTATTTGTTTTAGGCCAGATCACAACACTTAAAAATAACTTCCCTTAATACGAAACAAATGGAAAACGAACTATGAAAAGTATGTAAAGTATGTATGTATGTATGTATGTATGTATGTATGTATGTATGTATGTATGTATGTATGTGTGTATGTATGTATGTAAGTATGTAAAGTAGGAACTTTGGGTAATTTTGTACTTAGACACCAAATAAAGGCAGATGGCGGTCAAAATGTGAATTTGTACACTAAGTACGTAAGGTAGCATCCGGGAGTGTTTGAATTATTTTTGAATTGTGAAAATTACATACTTTTAAATAAAATATTACCTAAGGAAATTAATTTTTTAGAGTTAGTGAAGGTGACACACAACATTGTGGTTGTGATTCCTGACATAGGCGTGTCACAACGCTCTGGTATGATTTGTTTATTTCAACCTAGTTTGTAGTTATGTGTTAAGTTAGATATTTACCTGAAGAAGAGATCAGATTGCAGATCTCGAAGCGTAGTGTTACTGAATTTTTTTGTTTCACTTAACGATGGCAAATGTCCGTAAAAATCCTATTCTCTTCACAATCCTTCCATCGTCAAAATAAACTTCAAACTTTGCCTTATCTTCAACCGTTTCTCTTACGGTCCGACTGTAGGATAAATACTACTTTATATGCATTTAATCCTTCATTTAATGTTCAAAACGTTTTTCATCTCTTATTTTTACATTGTTTTGGAGCTTGAGTGATAGATACAGTTTTTTGAGTCGACCTACGGCAAAAGTAAAATTAAATCTAAAGTTAGAACGAAATCCAACAATTTAAAATCTAAAAAAATAATTGGCTTGTATAGAAACCTTTACGACGTTCCGCTGTTACGACTAAGACTAAACAGGAGGTACGGAGAATTGAAGTGACTCACAAAGATGCCGGTATTTACGAACCAGTTGCCATCAATTATTAATACAAGCGGGTTTATTTAAGGTTTATTTGCTCCTCTTCGCGTACAAACTACCGTATAAGGAAACTGGAAGGCTACCGGAGTCTGGACGAGGCACCAAGGCTGCTCAGGAACTATTTATAGAAGTGGAAGCCCCTTTTGGATCTTGTAAGGTCAATCTGGAAGGAAGGAGGAACAGTTTTGCACCATAGAGAAGAATGTTACTTAACATGGTAAACACGTGAAATCTAATTTATGCAGTTCTCAAAGAGTGTGCCTTCAGTGATTTGGCAGCAATATTCTAATTTGATATTAAGGAGTGGACATTCCGTGTGATCTGAAAAGTTAGACATTTGAAATTGGCCGGTAATGGATTGGCCTTCCACGTGAAGACTACTTAACCCCTAATCTCAGTACAAAAATTAGGTAGAAAATAATGTATTATATTTCTAATTTTTGTACTATATGAATAACTTGAATGTTCTAATGGAGTGCTACAAATTTAATAAACCCAGATCCTTCCAACGGTAGCCTGAGCCCCATATTCCCTTCTGGTAGAAAGACAACTGTTATTGAACCAGTCATAAACGTAAGTTTTTGTTGGCGTATAATAAATCTCATACTATACCCACTTCCTTGTCGTTTTGCATTTTGCTATCTTACGCTTCATTCAAGCAATCTTACTTGTTTGACTTGCGCAGCCACCATCATGATAACCATCTACAATTTCAGTTTCAAACTGCACAGCATACTTTGTTTGAAGTTCGTTTTTGACGATGGAAGGATTGTGAAGGAAGCAGGATTTTCCAGATATTTGCCATCGTTCAGTGAGAACACTTGTTCTTACTGATTTTTGCATTACTGAATGATAGTAAATCTCCGGAAAAGTCCTGTTTACCGCATACCATAATTCAAATTTTAAAATACTGTTTTATATTGGCCTCTTTGTAGGGACATAGCCTCAGCTGATATAAAGGGTATCTAAAAATTAATCTATCAACTTCATCACAAGATTATTTGACGGGGCAAAATAAGCAAGATATGTCAAAATAGTCATAGTGTATATCTTGCTTAAAGTATACTGTCTGTCTTTGTAAAAAAAACACTTTGAATTAAATAAAGGTATACAATTAAAACTTTCCAAACTTTAAGCTGATAACTAAGACCCATTAAAAATTTTTTCAAAAAATCTACTCATGTTTTTGAAAAAAAGGCGGCCATACAATCAATTTTCTGTAAAAACGGAAAATATATTTTAATGAGCCTAACAAATTTGAGAAGTGTACATTTTATCTTTATTCAATTCAAAGATGTAGTTTTTTCTAAAACATGGAAACAAAGAGACAGACGGTAAACCAAAAGATACGACTACACTTTATACTATCCCTTACTCATTAAGTCACTTAAGTCTTACTCATTTTGGTATGAAATATATATGGTGAAGATTTGTGGAGTAATTTATGGACACCCTGCATGTTAAACCAAAACTAGCACAGTTAATAAAACATATCATCGGCCAATATGCGTTCAATATGGCTTCTTAGTCGTAGGTTACCAGTTTTTTTTAAATTATTTTTTATTATTATCTATTGTACTGAGTCGCAATTGGTCATACTGATCACCGATTGGTTGAGCTTCCGCCTGTCACGATAGCGCTTACACTTCCTCTACTGGCATCCATAGACTGACGTGCTTTACTAGTTATGGAGCCAGAAATGAAAATGAAATGAAATGAAAAATGTCTTTATTTACAGAGGCGAAGTTAGGACTTAAAAGTCCTCTCTACCACTTAACCTCCAAACAAAGGGGATGTCAAGGTTTTAATAGTGCTAGCAATATTTCGACGTTATTTGAACCGAATTTCCGTTCTATCATTGCAAAATTCTATTAATTAGCAAGAATAGAGTAGAATGTTTTATTATTACTAAATATAATAGAATAGAATATTCTATTATTACTAAACAATAGAACATTATATTCTATTCTGAAAATATTACGTAGGGTGATAAGAATAATTACATAACAATCTCCAAAAACTCTGCGAATCTTGAATTTTACATCTGATTGTAATTAATAGCCTATCTGTGCTATGCGAAAACGTATGATTTCGAGATTTGAAGTTTGATACTTATCCCGGAGTCTCAAAAAATGTCGGTGGCCCTCCCAAAGAACCAGAAATGCTTTATATGTTGTACACATCTGGAGTCAGGCTAATGCATCATTGTAGCTGTAAAGATTTGAATCGATAAGAGCGATTGCAGTAATAAGACCAGGCTAATCATCTGTTTATTTTCGCGACTGCCTTGTTCCACGCCCACGTGTAAAGATCCCAGTGCGGTATCAAAGATTTGGTTGGGGGGGGGGCGAAATCCATTATTTAATATTTAATAATTCAACATATTGTTATACGGTGTATCGATAACGCAGAGTGTTCGGACAATAATTTACACAGCTTAACACTGTTGAAACAATCCGCCAGAAACTTAATTTTAAATCAGCGTCAGATACAATCAGATGTACGGACTTTTATAGTGATTACTTTCAGTCTCCGTATGTAGTTGTCTGACGGTGAAATAACAATTATTTTATGTGTCTGACGGTCGGTTTTAAATGTATAAAGCTAAATATAATTTGATAAAAAATTTATTGTTTCACGATTTTAACCCTTTGTATTGTTGAGTATTGTATGAACCCTTTGTATGTTAGACCAAAACAAAAGCAAGCAATAAAGTGCATCATATGCTGATAATCTGTCAATATAACATTTATTGTAGGCTGCCAGGTTGTGTTTATAATTCATTCACCTTCCTATTTCGACTTCGGCGAAAACCTAGCACGGCTGATGATCGATTTCTTTCTAAGGGGAAATATCTCTACCGGTTTTAAGACCAGGACGTGTTCTAATACAGCGCAAATTGACTCTTAGCCTCTAGACTATAAGATCATTTTAAAATTTTAAGTACTGCTTCAACTTAACTTTCAAATACCACAGGCGGCAACTTTGACGCGAATCTTGAACGGGCGGGCCCAATAATGCTTATATTGCAAGTATTTCAGAAGTTTTCATGCTGATGTATGTGCTCGCATGTAACTAACGAAAATATTTCGCTCCTATTTCATACTTTTTAAAACGGAAAATTCATACCTAATGTTCATTTCCGTTTTGTACTATATATTAGTAGCTCGCTACAGAGGATTTTCTCCTGCGGTTTGGGACCGCCGATCTCCCTCAGCTCCCCCCCCTGTATACACCGCTGCAAAAACCCGACCCAACTGCTATCTGGACTTCTTATCAGTCGCACCTTGGCGTAATTATATTGCAGTGGTTGTACTGATATTGGCGATTTACAATCCCGTCCCTTGTACTAGTACTAACAGTAATAGCACTGCGTATTTCCATTCCGTCCAATAAGATAAAATCTTATTGCTGAGAATAGTAGCAATCGTCAAACTTGCAAACACCTCATTATAAATCACTTTGTCTAGCGACCGTACAAGTCATAACTGAGAAGATATATGTAAGATTTTGAGATTAGCGAAAATTAATGTTTAAAAATAAATGGCGGCAATCCTGTGTTTAGTAAAACCGTGTGGAATATTTTTAAAACCGTAGAGTTTGAAAATGTTCGGTGCATAAATGGGCAAATAATATGAAATCAAACGTTTACATATCTTCGTGGGACGCTCGGTATATGCCCTAAAACTATCGCATCGGTAAAAACTTAAAGCATCGGTAATGCTTGTTAACCGATATAGTAATGAATTCGATGAAAAGGTGACAAAAGTGTTTAAACATCGAGTTTTGTACTGTTTTACAGGTTTTTTTAGGTTGACACACTTAAATCCAACAGTTCGACATGCAAATAATACTTGCATCTGTGTTAACAACGCGATAAAGAGTATAACAATGGTGTCTCAGTCTCACTCTCTGACTTTTGTACTGAATGTCCATACAAAAGCTCTATCAAACTTCACCAATCAGGTCGAAATAAGTAAAAAGTGTCATATAAAATATAGCCCTATCTTGATTAGTTTAGCGTCTGTTTGTATTTAGGGGGAAATTTATATGTTAACTGAATAAAGTTATACTATTCAAACTAAAACAATGTTTAGTCTAATTAAAACCCATTTGGAAAAATACAAATTGTATCAGGATTCACAATGGCGGTGGTACAATATTATTCAAACTGTGATGCCTATAACAAACGGAAGATTTTATTAAAAGTTTAAAAGAACAGTAAAATATGGCGTGCTTTTAGATGAACATTTTGACACCAAATTTATTTCCGAATGACAAGTAACAACAAAGGTAAAGTGTTGAAACTCAGTAAAACCTTCACTACTTGGGTATTAAATTGTCGTAGAAAAGTAAATTTGTTACCAAATATTCATCTAAAATTATTTTAACCCTTTCACCACTCCCTCACTTCAACCCCCAGCAAATTTATTGTTGCTGATGGCGAATTCCACACACACGTAGATATTCCATAGTAAAAAAATGAAAAATTCCTTAGTAGGCCTAGGTTATTTTTTATACAAGGTTTAATTTGCTCTCAATCAACGACTGAACTAAGTAATTTGGAAAATACAGGATATTATGTTTATTAATTTCCAGTTACAATTACTATTTACCAAATTCCAAACATATACACGGTTTAGTTTTGCCCTAACACAAGTGTTACCAAGTCCGTAAACTGAACCAAGTCGGTTCGCTCACTGAGAAAATGTTAACCCATTTTGAAATAGTTAGATGCAGCCAAGAGATAAGTCACGTTGTATGTTGTGAGTTTTGCTGCGGAATCCGACGTATGTTCGTCACTGTTTAGAGCAGGGAAGAGTACGCTACTAAAAAAACTAGATTGTGTGGATAAATAATTATGAATTGCCAAATACCTTTAATTGTTTAGAAATGGTCTGGGAGACTTTATCTAAAGGTTTATTGCGTTTGGGTAGTAGAACGATGTGTCCGAGTTAGATTATACAAATACTATCCATAAATATTGCTTAGTTTGTAAACTAGAACATGGCATCAATAAGTAGCATCTTACTGTAATTTATCTGATATTTAACAGACTACTTGAAATCTCAGCAAGGTAAGCTGTGTGACGAATTCGAAGTGAGACTTACTAGAAAACTGGCCTCATAAATAGTACACGAGTATTGTAACCAACAGAATGACGCACGAAATCCCGGTGGGCCTTCACACGAGAATCCTGCCTCTTTGCATGGAATCAGGATCGGGTCCAGTTCGGGACGCCTGTCGAACTGTCAGAACGCTGTGTGACCGGTAACGAGATTCGGGCATAAATACAACTGTAGAGGCGGGAGATGACCAGACGAGAATCACCACGTCTTGGCCTACTGGACCACTTTCCCATGTCTGTCACAACGACAACGCGTGTCTGATACTATTATCCCATTGTCACCCGCTGCCGCTACCATAGCCGCGGTGAACAGAACTCGTGTACAGTACACAGTTGCGTCATAGATGTACAGTATTTATCGAACCACCGAGGGAGCTGTAACAAATTAAACCTAGAAAATATTAACAATTCGTTCGTATTTATAAATGGCAGTATCTATGAATGTAGAATGGGACTTATAGTAAGCTACTAATATTCTCTGACTGGTCCGAGAGGCGTACGACTACACCTCAGCTACTTTGGCGCCAATTATTTGAGAGATTCAAGGCGATGAAGTTCGTTTACGACATTCTCATGTTTTCTATACTACAATGAACCGCTCATACTCAGCTTGGAGAATGTCAATAGCTCGTACAATCAGATTAATAGTCAATGGTTCCGTTTCCATGTTGACGTAGACACTCCTTAGTTTCAACGGTTACTTGCTTATTTAATTGTGGTGCTCACTTTAAATTTCCAGTACTTTTTCAAAAAGAATCGAAATGGATACAGAAATTTAAAATATAAATATAACTTCTTCTGCTAATATTAAGCCAATTCAATGGAGTATTGATAGACCCGAGGGAACGTAAAGAAATTCTTACCAACCAATCCACAAAAGAAGTTTATCTCATGTAATACTATATAACATGGTAAAATGTCATATGATTGTATTCAATTTGTTTCTAAGTATTTTTATTTAGTTGTCAGCAATGTTTTATTGCCGTCATGAGACCAAATGATGTTAGAATTCTTTTAGCTTTATTTTTTCCTAAATTTTTAACCTTAAAATCAATAAACCGTTTTTGAACCAAGAAGAACCTATGTAGTAAGTCTCAAGTCTCTGTGACCTTTCTATCCAAAGTTATCGCACGAACGGACAAAAGGACAGAGTACGACACGATTTTAAGTAAAACCTGTCGAGTCCTAAATAAGATGTTTTATTTGGAAGCCCCAAAAAAACAAAATTTGATTTGAAAATATCAATAAATCTCATCAAGTATATTTTGAAAACTGCGGAAACGTTACATTGTACGACCAAAAAGAGAAACATTATAAATGAGTTGTTTTTCAATACAGAGACAAACTAAACGACAGCCAAAAATATTTTACAGAAAATACATGCTTATAGAGACTAAACATGTTTTCAAGAACTTCGGTAAAACAACGTTAATGAATAACAAAACTAAACACTTATGCTACATTAAAACGTGAGGATAAAATAGTGATTTAGGATCTAATCAAAATTCACATTTCCTTTAAATAAAAATGAACATTCCTCATATAATACTCTAAACATGTATACAATTATTAAATAATTATTCTACTTATAATTGTATTTTAATTTTATTGGAATCATTTTTATGTTTCAAACTAGATTAATTAACACGTGAAGATTGCATCTCTGATATTGAAAGAAAATATGTGAAATAAATAAAACCATTCAATGAATTGAGTAATTTTCCTAACTACAGAAGGAACTCGTACTCATTCATGAAATTCAATAGTATCCAAATTGTAACGAAGAAGAGTTATTACCTATGTTAGAGAATTTCAAAATAATAAAAATTAATGCTAATATATACGCTAAATATACTAATTATTGATATTTTGATATGTGTTTTTCTTAACCCAATTATTTTTGTAAATCTAGTACTTAGTGAGGAGGGACTGTGATGTGAATTTATAAAACATTTTTTATAAATTAAAACTATTAAATTAGTATAACTATCAGAGAGTGCGAACAATATTTTTTTATGAACTTGATGGTTTGTAACTGTCAAAAAGAGCCACATAAAAATGCTAAGTATGGAAATGATCGATTATGTATAATCACCACAATCTAGTTTTTTTTTTTTATCATCCATGTTTTGTTATATTTAAATATAATATTCTATATTAAATTGTTTTAACGTATAGAACCAATATCATTAGTACCGCTTAGAAATAATACATTTTTCAGCAAATATCGACCAACATATTTTCAGTTACATTTCAAAATAACCAATCTAGGAAAGCAAACCTCCAACAACATTTTATAACTTGTAATTATAATCTGATCTGACGATTAATCAAGCCCATGACTTAAACTAGTGAATTCGAGCTTGTTAAACTGGAAGACCAAGTTGCCGTTTTTGGTTATAGACAGAGAACCTGTACTAAAACGAAACATACAACGCTAATTCACTTCCCAATAAAAACGCTATACAGAGGTCAAACCGTTAAGCTCTATTGGGTTAATTATAACTAAACGTAACCAATTTATTTGCTTTGTTATTGCAATTCCCATCTACTGAGGTTGAACATTCTATTATCTCTAGGATTGAACATGGAATATGTTTTTTTAAGGATCAACGCTGCCCTGACGTTAGTAAGAATTTTCGCTACCTTGGCTTTCAATTTTTTGTCTTAAATGTACAAAGATGATTCCAAGTGAAATATTTGTGTCTGATGTTGCGTATTTGAATATTGAGTGTTAATTCTCTGGTTGCCATAATTCTAGTTACCACAACTTTATTCTAGACTGCGATCGGCACGATAAGAAATAAACTGCAGTATTTTCTTATTTGCCATTTATCAAGTAATTTTGATAAGTATTTACTTTTAATAATTTCGTTTTACTTATTCAACTAAATTATTCGAAGCTGTTGAAGAAAATGCTAATAATGCCAGAAACAATATACATTTGTGTGAAAGAATCGTGTGATAGATAATACATAGAATAAAGAAATAGATTGTAAATAATATTTTCCTGTATCAATGGAGACGAAAGTATGAATACGGCCCTCCTGAACCGAAGTCACGCTGCTATCACAGCTGTCACACCGCAAAAGTTCTGAGACAGCCGCATATCTCCTGGGGAGTGGGAAATTGACCATATCTGGGCAAGTGGCGAATTGTTCACGTACCATCCCAACTGCCCGTGGCCCAGTTGAAGAATGACGGATGGTAGTCGGAGTTGACTGGCTGAGAACAACGACTTGACAGCAATCTTTGTCCCTTGTCCGAGTAATGGTGGTCCTCGGACTGACCGACCAGGCCAAGTCGGCGACTGACTGCGGCCGATTGTGCCGCTACAGCCGTTATGTCATTCGGCTTTATGGGAATAGTTGTCGCCAAATCTATTTGGCCACAGTTTCGCCACTCGGGTTAGGTCAGTAATCTGGTCTCCTCTGCAGCTGTGTGCCGCCCCGCCCGCCTGCCCGGTCAACTCCTACTGCCTATTATTTGTCCGTTCAGAACGCCGCTGCGAGCCAAATTGAAAGTCATTATTTGATCGGCTTCTCCTGTTCCTTGGTCCTGGCTATTACTCAGGATCTGGTCATTATCCTGTCATCTCCTGAACGAGTCGGCTTCTCGTGTTGCGGTCTCTTGATTAACCGTTCTTTCACGATCGGTTAGAGGAAGCTGGCTGCCATAATTTTTCAGATCATTAGATAACGTGTTGTAATAGCTCAGGGGATATCACTCTTTATCCGAAAACTGTCTAGACGCAAAATACTTGCTATCTTACTACATAAATTATACTGATTTGTGCACTCTATATTTTATTTGTTTGGGAGTGAGATTCCCGAGTACGTTACCTACGTAAATTCATGCTTGCACGATATGATTAAGGAACATTCATTAAAAAATTGATATTAATCACATACGGTATTACTCGATAAAACTTGCAGACACTACAGGAAACGTTTAAGAAAGACTGAAACATCCTCGATTTAAAAAAAGCATCATTGTATATAGTCAACGGAAAAATTCTGTTTAAATCCTACAACTTTGATTTCATAAGATAAACGCGGCCAAAGGTACTTTCTAACTTGTACCATAGACAAAATATGTATAAATGTTTGTTTCTTTGCGAGTGTACGTATAGAAATCAACATATATATTTTGTATGTTGTACGTTATAGAAGCAGGAATTAAGTAAAACTTATTTTAATCATATTAACGATAAACATATTCTTACATTTGGCAAATTAAAGTGTTAAAAACATTTGGAAACAGAAAAATAACGAGGTCAGATACTATTAGAATAGTATGTAGATATGAACAAAATTATTTTCTCTGCTTAGTCTTACACGGCATTCTATATATTATGGACCATTAAATGATAAATTCCTATTATTTCAAGTAAAAATAATACGGAATTTCTTTTAATACGTAATGCTAACATCCAAGACCTGACACTCCGTATAACATGCATTTTTTGAACACACCGTACTTTAACTTGTTTAAACGTTTTTGAAAGCGTGTTAAATTAATTAAAACAGAAATTAGATACAACACAGTTGTTTTCTTTTTTTTTTTAGTGTCTACGTAAATGTATCGATGAATTAAAATGAATAAAAGTCAAAAGGCTATTTTGAAATTTCATTTACTCGACAAGCCAGAAATTAACTAATTCATTTTGCAAATCCTATTATACAATTACAACTCGGGTGCCCATCGAATTTACATAATCCGCATTAATTACTTCCCAACGTTGGTATACCAGCAATATAGCCGTGCAATAACAGTTTACATTATGTAAATGTAAACACGATACGGCTCAGTGGCTTATAATTGGGTTAGTAGAGTTGTAGGATCAGTGGAGAGAGCAGACCTACCGCAACCGCCGTTCATGATTATCCAGCAAGGCTTTGACAAGGATAGTACAGTGTTGTGACTGATCGGATGAGGGCTCACAAAACGCCAAGGCCGGTCGGTGCTATTTAAAATAGCTCTCTCATACCGCAGTCACTTTCAGCGGCCTTTATCGATGAATAGGTTCATTTTGCCGATACGAAGTGGATCGTCGTCGGGTCGCTGCGCGGCGTGCTCAATAACGCCTCTGCATTGATCGAGGGAAAAGCAAGGATCCAATCTTCGTCAATAGAGGCGCAATCCTTGAGCTCAATTCAGCGACCAAAGTTGGTCGCTGGCTCAATTGGACAGAATCCAGGGCAAGTCTCGGGTGTATTAATCTGCAGTTCTTCCTGCTCAATTTTAACTACCTTCATATTTGTTTGGGTTCCCCTAAGGTCCCTAAGGTAAACAGCAAGCAAAAACTCAGAAAACTACCAGATTTGAGACTGCTATTTACAGTGCTATTTTCTGAAATAGAAACGAGTGTGCGTTACCACTAATGCATGCCACTTAGGTGTCATTTCCGAAGAGAGAGAGGTAGTTAGTTAATGGTAGTATATGAGTACATTACATCATCATTGAAGTGCATAACGTTAATTTACATCGATAGGTTATTAATATTATGAAATATTATTAATAGAAAGTCCTAAAGTCCTTAGATTTAAACCGCAATTGTTTAGTTAAAGTACATTATTAAATGTCGGATCAAGGCTATATTTCTTATTTTAGATAGGTCCTGGTACAATTTTATTGGGTATGTCCCTCTCAAATCTACTTCTTGCAACATCGTACCAAGGTATGACTTTGAATACCAGTGAACTAAATGTTAATGTTAATACGAACACACGCTTCTCTTGAAAAGAATGAAGCACATGTACACGTCGGAGACGATTGTCCTATAGCACATATCTTATAGTATACAATATCAAAACATACAAATGCACAGATATTTTATTTTAGTTACTGTCACATGGAAGATATATAAAACGACACAGACTCAATGTATTGTTTAAAAATCACCCGAAAAAGAAATATTGCAGACTTTTGAGTGAGTGGACAGAATATGTTGAACGTCTCAAGTGACCAAACTGCTCAGAAAAAAGCAACATAATGAAAATAGATGAGACCTATTTCAAAGAACTCCAAGACGTCCATACTTGTGCTGGGAACTGACCGTAGTTGGCATGTTGTGTATGACGGCACCAGAGGCAGCATTCGACTTGCTCGACTTGACTCTCCCAATTTGGTTCACGACCTTTCCTATGGTCAAGGCAAGATTACCGCTTCCTACTTCCACACAAGGTAGATTGCGGTCTCGCAGTCGCGATTGTCTTCAACGATCGTAGAGAAAGCACCACCTGCCATTTATAGGCTGTGAGCAACAATTATCTCTGAGCAATTCTGGATGACTGCTGAGCAAAAGATTGGCATTCTATGATATCTTTCAGTGCACGGTTTAATTGGATCATTTTATGTTTTGTACGAGGTCAGACATGTCAATTTTCAAAATTGTCAAGACGATTTGTGACTACAATGTAGGAGTTGGGTATTTGGGATCAAAGAGAATGATCGTTGCTCGCACATGACCTGGTAACTTTTGGTAAACTTCAGAGTTGGTAATAATTTCAGTTTCAGTGTCGGTAAGTACACAGATTTAAGCATCTTACCGCAATTTAAGAGAGATACCAATGAATACTAAAATCTCTCCTCTTGGCAAAGACCTAGGTTTGTTATCTAAAAGTTTGAGTGGCAGGTGTCTACTACAGTTGGGCTACGACAAATTCCATCACCCACTGCCGTACAGTCTCACAGGCAATTATCCTCCATGGCACCTACTGACCTTCAGGAGATGAAGCCCTTCTCAGAGGCCGGCCCAACAAGTTAATCATACCTCGACGACCTTTCGCCCGGTTACGGCAGCAGAACGAATCACCCTCAGTCACAATCGCCAACAGTTGGGCAACCCAGGGCCGATCGATTCAGAGGTGAATGGGACCTCCTTCAAGGCGTCAACCTGGAGAAAGTGTCCAGGAGTCTTTGTCATCCTCAGCTCGCTGTCGCTGCAGACCTGTTGGGTCATTCTATTAATCAGGAAGCGCTATTATTTGTGGAAGTCTATAGAGCACAATTTGTAATGCGAAGGTCTAGTGGGTTTAGTCTAGTTCTTAGAGTTTTTATTAAATTTATATCACATTTGGGAGGTGCATTATATAGACTTTCTGTATTTCCTGGCATTGTTGTGTTTTTATTTTTATGAAAACGAACTCATATCATAGAAATTGTTAGATATTGTAAACATATTATTTGTAATGAAGTAAAATTCATTTTTTAAATAGTAACTAATGAATTGGTGTTGGTATTGCAATACAACAAATTTTAAGTAGGTGAAAACTTTATTAATAGCAAGATGATTAGTCTTGATGAAAATGGGAATAGCCAGATCAACTGACAAGGTTTACTGACAGTGTACTCGTATAGTCATTGACGACTTCAGAGAACTAGTTGGAAGTGGACCGAACCATCCAAATGATGGCAAGTGCGACGACTGCGAAAGTGAGTAGAGATCTGCAGGAGACGTTCCCTTGAATAACTGGGCCACTGGTTCACCGAGTGTGGACCAATGACCAAATCTCTTGACAGCGTTTGTCTCCCTGTCGCGTGTTGAAACCGGGCCTTGTCTCCGACACTTGGAGTCGGTATGTCACAATATTGCAGAGCAGACTTGTCGTCTAACACACCAATCGGATTGGCAATCGTGCGTTACGGTCAGAGTTGGTTTGATCTCAATTAGGACGCGCTGTAAAAGGATTGTATTGTTCAATTCTAAAATAGCGTTTCACGTTTTCTTGAAAGAATAAAATTGGTGTGTATTAAAATAAAAGTTACATTTCCAGAAAGGTTTCAGTTCAATGCAGTGGAAGTTTCTTTAAAGAGGTATTTTAAACCTTTAAAATGTGTGGTACCTATATAAATGTTCTTTAAGTCGGATCTTCCCGAATTACATTTATTTGTATTATGCTCACCCGGAACTGAAACAGTAATTTGACAGCCATGGCCTAAACCTACGGAATGGAAAAGAGCAAACAATCCTATATAGAATTCAAGCGTTTGGGTGAGTTAAACTTTATTCTATTTTAACAATTTTAACTAGGTGTGAGTTTCCCACAAATTTTATACGGTACTAATTGTATTAACTTCAAAACCGGTTTACACATTTCAAGTTTAGTAATCAAATAGTACCCTGTGGACATAAGAATGAACCTTTCATCTGTTCTTGTTCTGTGGGTAAAATGTATGCCAAAATGTCTAGATGCAACACTCCATAAGATATACAGTAGATTCTATTTGTATGAGTAAGTATGATACTGGGCAAGTATAAGTAAGATATGAATTACTGCCTAATTCAGGTACCTTCTTAGGAGTGTTCTCAATTTAAATATGAAATTCAAATTACATAGTTAGCTACTCCAAAAATAACATACAAAGAGTATTTAGTATTATCAACAGATCGAAATTGATCTAAGTTTCAATTAAAACACTAAAAATTGTTGAATAAGGTTAAATTTAAAGCAGACAGGTTTGGAAGGTTAAATGTTGGAAATAATCAATTATAGTACAATAGCTCTTCGTTGGCCATAGATTTTTCTAGACAAGGATTTCCATAAGTAGGGCGCCCAGATAGTTCTGATGAGGAACTTACCTTGGTTTGTTTTATCAGTTCCGATTTATTCCGGTAAACAACAGTCCCCTCACCTGCGCACACACTCGCAACAGTAGCAAACACCGGGTACCTGATGACGACGGCACAACTACAACGGAAGGTTCAAGGCTAGACGATCTGCTGACCGTTCAAGCGGTATCAGTGGCGCAACGTTGACCGGTCTTTCTCCACCACGACCATCGCGCATATGCGATAGGTCAAGGACCAAATCCATAATCTCACATGTATTGGCATGTAGACCTCAACATTGTGTGTTAAAGATACAAAGTATTTCTAAAATATGAACCAACATTTTAGAAAACGTTTGGATGGATTTCATTTTTCAAAAACGTATTTTCCATCACAATTTCCTTCCCGTAATCTACTTCACAACGCACATGAAAATGTCTCAATCTACAATTTTATAGGACGAACTATCGTAATTTACAACTACATTACTTTGCAAACATGAACCTGTCAGTACCTGTATCAATAAGAGCGCCCCCTTTCGGTCTCAAGGAGTGCAGAACGGTTTTGGGGAGGAGCAAGGAAAGGAAAAAAGCTAAATAATCAAATATAAGATGATTTAAAGATGTATTAAATACGTTTTAATAACCATGTTAACAATAATTTTATATTTAAGTTAAGGAACTTGAATTGCATTTACAACCCAATTCGTGACAGAGAAGACTGTACCTAAGAATAGGGAATGTAGACATGATGATTAGTTCATGTTATAAATCGCATTGGAGTAAATTGCAAAGAAGGTCATGCACGTCATAGGTAGAAATTATAGTGGGAGAAAAATACCCCTTTTATCGAATCCATTCGAACTACTGGTAAACATTTTTCTATTGGTTCAAAACGTGACAATTCGTGCAAAAACGTTTGTTCTACTGTCATAAAGAGGCGGATTGTAAAATCGATCGCCGAGTATTAAAAACGGACGTTCTGGACACTAGTGCTCTTCCAGTAACCAATTGTCCCTACGCAGACTTTCTTCCGCTAAAATTATTAATCGGAAAGATGCGGAAACATGTCCATTTGCGAACACTTTGATGTCGAAGACATACCATGAAACACTGTGGCAGACGAGTTCGTTTTATACACATGTCCCATAACTCGGTCTGAAGGGGGTCAAGTTCACGGTCAAGAATCCGAAGCGGTCGTACGGAACCTGTTGTGAAGCCAGCAGACCTGCAGAACCCTGGCCGTTCGTCTAAGTTGAGCAGACCCGAACCGGTAAAGTCACCGTAATTAGCATACGACTAGTCGCATCAGCGTGGGCTCAGAGTAAGCAGGTTCTGATGGTGCTTCCTGTCTGGAACTTGTTTTTCTGATAACAAATCTGAATTAACAATGTGGAATAGGTTTCAGCGACCTGTAACTCAAAAGTTGTTGAACGTTTCTGAACCGCGGTTCCATGAGTAAATACATTTTCAGTGGCGGCGTGGCGCTTCTTCAAATTTAAACTATGAAACTCATCGTAAAGCTACAATGCGTTTAAAGCATAGATTATGATGCTTGATATTTAAATGATGGTATTGCTATGATTATTTAAGAAGACTTTATAATCTAGACTAAAGCCAATTTAAACTTTATAAACACACAATCTGATACTCTTGAAATCAAAAGGGAAAATTTGGCTAAGAAATCGGTCGAAATAAGAGTGTATCAAATGTGTAAAACAAAATGTAAAAACAAAACGAAATTAACAAAACTTAACGAAAATCTAAACGAAATTCCATACCGACATTTTTTCTTTCCTTATTTTTTAGCTTGTTAGGCTACACTAAAAACTGACCGTTTAACACTTAAACAATAGTTAAACCGTCGTCAGACAATTAGGTAAAAGTTACAATTTTGAGTTATTACATGATTATCTGACGCTGACTTTACATTTATTTACGTGACACTCAAAACTGACTGACGAACACTAAAAAAATGGCGAAACCGTCGTCAGAAAATTAGATAAAAGTCTTAACTTTGGGGTTTTTATAAGATTGCTGACACTGATTTAACATTTATTTAAGTGTCATTTATTTTTGTGTTGCGGTTGGTTTTAAATATGCCAAGCTGAACAATACGATCTGAGAAAATTCCACCAAAATTACTGCGGCTGATGATCGATTTCTTTCTATCAATATTAAGAAAAACTATTTATGTGATTAAACAATACCAATTTTCTTTCGGCTCCTGGACTAATAAATTTTCTTAATAAAAATAATTATACCATGAGGTTAAAGAAAAGAAGCGATGCATACATTTAAAAAATAAAATTTTTGTAAAATATAAGCAAAGAAATGGTTTTTAATGAATTGATTATTATAAAACTTATTTTAATGAGTAAAAATATGACTACTGAATATGACACGGAACCGTGCCAGATCATATTTATTTGATTAAGAACACTAATTTTTAATAATCAACTGAATTAAAAACTTTACAAAAAATTAACTTAGATGTTAAAATTGAAGCAAGATGTCTAAAATCAAGAAATGTTTATATTCCCCTTAATTTGCGCATTATCAACACAATTTCTATTTGAAAATTTTATTCCAAAGAGAAATTAAGAGTTGTAGAATCAAGTTTAATATAAATTTATTAAATGGTCTCAGTAATTGTTAGTTGTAAAGCAGCTATATTGATCAAACATTCGAACATTAATGAACACATAATACGTCTACACCCATATAAATGCTGTTAGATAACATAATTAATTCATTATCTCAGATACTGATATTTCATGGAATATAAATTAATTGCACTTGTAGGACAATTAATTTGCAATTTTATTTACTTAAAGAGGGTTCCTAGAATCTTAAAATGTATACACTGAATTTACAAAAGCTTTCAATAAGGTTTGAGCAGACTTTTATTGAGATGAATTCAAAACATATAAAATAAGGTGTAGGAGATTTTACACCTGCGCAACCTTTTGAGATTTTTTCTGTTTTTGTTTGAACCATTGACAGAAGGATCATTAATTCACAGCCCGTTTTGTGCTCAGAAATCGACGTAGAATAATACATACGTTGGACCCCCAAGGTGAAAAGGCCACAACTCATATCAAGAAAAAGTCGTGGAATATACTTTGGAACCTCAGATGTAGAATCTCAGAATATACCGAAGAAACGACGTATATACCTACCTAGAATCAGCCATAACATTTCAGTCCACATCCAGGAAAACCACATAGAACGCACGTATAACGTAACCGCAGATACGAAGGCACAGTTCATACCCAGGAAAAGGACATAGAACGCATTTTAATGTGGAACCTCGACTACAAAGACACAGTCTAATCCAGGAAATGTACGCAAAAAGTACTTACATACCTTAGCCTCAAATATTCGATCCATATCCACGATAGAATCTAGTTAGAGTGGAACCTGATGGAATAAAAAGAAGTAGAATGTACATTACTTAAAATATCAACTTACTTGAAAAGTGTCAAACAAAAGTTAAGAAATATCGAACACAGACCCTTCTAAATGAATAGTAAGGTATGATGACTGGTCGAGCCTCGAATGGGCAGCACGTTGTCGCGACCAAACCGGCCGTAAAAACAGTGAACCCGTGGTTCTGCAATCGCGGTTGCGGTTACGTACCTGCCGTGACGAATCCGCATCCGTCCGCCACCGTGGACAATCCGTGGACCGGGTAGCCCACTGTCGCTGCTGGCCGGCAGCCGAGGGACATCAGTCGACCCGGCGGGATGTGAAATTGTGCGATATCGATATCCTAACCTGTCGTGGCATAACAGATGGCGAAACGGACCGGGGGCGGGCTGCGTCCCACTGGCTCTCAGTGGGTGCGCGGTGCGGCTCGTGACCCAACAGGTTTGTGTCATGGTGACTCATCTTGCGGATTCGTCTTTCGCTCGAGAACAGATCAGAAATTCTATTTAAATACATTCTACCTTGCCTATTCCATGATTATAAGCTTGGGTTAAATGCGATATAGTTTTATACCCTATATCGGGTATTGGGTTCTGAAAGTTAATATACCAGACCTAGTATTCAGAATTGAGAATATCTTCTTCTAAGGAGTGGCCTATTGCCATGCACTTAGCCTGAAGGGCCTTTTACTGTGGAACCTTGGCTACAAAGACACAGTCTAATTTAGGAAATGTACGCAAGAAGTACTTATAAGAAGGGCCTTTTTGCGCACCTCGGAAGTGTGGTATAAGGCCATTAGTTTACATCGCCATTAATTATACAAATCGCCGAGATCAGATCCCCTGAGAAAAATTGCCACTGTTGTCCAGGCGACCACAGGTCGTGTAGCGTTCCCTTGCTATTGCAGGACTGTCAAAGAGCAGGTGTTCAGCAGTCTCTTCCTGCTCGTCACACACTCTACAGAGCGAATCCTCCCGGAGACTGCCCGCTCTGTGAAGATACATTCTCATTATCATACCCATAATAAAACTAATAGAATCAGAATGAAGTACATTTTTGGCCTCATTCATTTAGTTGTTTTTTCATCAATAATCTTTAAAACTTAGAAGTTTCCATAGTAATATCCCACCATAATTTTCGATTTTTACTCCTATTTTCTCTTTAGAGATTAATGACTCTAGATACCGATTATATGCTTAAGAAGTACAAAGTCCCTGGTTAGGGAGTTCCCTGCACTCATCGCGCTTCGGTAAAACTGACACTGACTTTTACCAAGCCAAAGCTGACGGTTCAGCAGCATTCAATATCGTTTAAATTATTGTAACCAACATTAATCCAACCTTCCTCATCGCCCTAGTTTCCCACCTGCCCAGTGGTGACAAGAATCCATTGTCTCCCGCTCCGGATTAAGTTTCGTTTCCGGTGGTTGCACAGTCTTGTAAGTCAGGGGCGCGCTTTTGTTGTATCATACCACAGACATCTGCCATGTACAATAGGGTTACATTAGTTTGTATAGGGCAAGATCAGTAATAACCTGAAGACATTACAATTTTCTAAAAAACCACAGTAGTTTTTACGCTTTCTAAACGAGTTAGAAAAAGATAGCGTTGTCAATGTGTGAGCCAACGCCATTTTCTCAGTTCATTCTCTATGTACTATTATTTGCGAAAACCTTAAGTGGCAAACCGTAATGTATCATTCAAAGCTTGAAAGCACAGCGAAACTATAATGTGGAACGTAGTTACATAGGAAGGATTAATTAATTATACAATACATTAATAATAGAATATTAATATAATACATTATTAATAATACAATACATGCCATAAACATTAATCAAAATCATAAAGCCTTCTAAACACATAGGCGCACACTATTTCCATCAACATGTTTGAAATAATACACTCAATGTGTCCAGTTCATGCATGTGGAAATCACCAATAATTGTAATTTTAAAATTGTGACATGGAAAACGTACACACTTACCAGATTTTCTAGGCGAAACTCGAAGAGCAAGCCGCACAATCCTTGCTGGTGCTTCAGTCACGACTCCGCCTGTAAACACAGATTTCGGTTAACCACTTGGGTTATGGCGAGAAGTCATAATGTTTCAAAGTGGAGTGCAAAGTTTAATTTTTCCCCATTACATCGCCTCATTGCTCCGTAACTCCAGCTGAGTTCATATTATAGAATGGAATAACAAAAATTGGGAGGAAAGGAAATTTGGATTACGTAAGGAAATACAATGGTCATCTTTAGTAGAACGTCCAACTAATTATCAATAAAATGTAGGAATAAAATTATCAAAACAAAGTTTTTCACACGGCCTTGAGCTTTATGAGTAATCATATTTCCATCTACCCTAAATCTACCCTAATCAATGGCAGAATGCGGTATAGATGAACCGTAGGTGATACATGTTTGAGACAAAGTTAACCATTATGCCATTACTTTACCATAGAGTAACATAAAATACCATACATATTACGTATTACTCTACAACCACACTACTCGTAAGTTAGACGTTTGTGATTTTTAGGCTGAGCCTAAAAAATCATAATTAATGCCGGGCTTTATGTTTCGACGTTGTGTATGGGGTTTAACATCGAATCGATTTGATTATGAAACAAATTCAAACCTATAGGTCATCAAACCTAATTAAATACTTTTTAGTGTATTAACACTAGCTCTACAAATGTAAATTCTAAACAGAGGATTTTATTTATTTACCGCGAAGTTCAAAATATGAAGTATATCATAACTATGTACCTCTAGGTTATAAAGTTTTATGAAACAAAATGTTCCACTGCAACTGCATACCGATGATTCTTTCCGCTGATTTGTATGTCCTCTAGAAGAGCAGAAAGTGATTTCGGAATATTTCGTGACTCTATAGTAGAGTCGACCCAAAGGCACTAAAATCGAATCGGAAGTTCCGCGATAAACTGTGCCCATGCTGGGTGAGAATGATATTGTCAATTAGGTCAGAATTGAAGCGAGTGTTCGGCGGCTAGACAATGGACAGGAAGCGGGCAGAGTCCCACACCAAACCGCTTGATGATCACGGGAACTAGAGAGGGTATCCGTTATTAATAGTCTACTTGTTGGACCTAGGGGGGCGCAATTGATGGGGTTAGGATACAAGTCAACGATAGTGCACATACGCACATACGAGATCGTTTCCACAATTATGTGAAAACTAAAAAATATAAAGGTACCGCACTATAGTACGAGTACAATGTAATCTTACATCTTCATGGCTTACCAGAAAAGATTAGACATGGCGGATATATTACGAATGTCCAGCATATTTTAAGTATCATGAGATATTTACACTGACAAATTCAGATAAATTCCTCGCATACACTTAATGACATTATCAATCACATCGTACAGAATCTACTACGCACTAGAATCAATAGTCGTGATTCAGCGACGGCATTGACCTCACATCTCCTCTGACCTAATTAGGAAGGTTAGGTATTTTCACTGTTAGATCCCTTGAAATTGTGCACGGCGCATGCTATCGGAGTCGGCGCTTTTGCCTCTTAGCACTACATTGGTGCTGTGACATAGGACATTTAGCATCAATTTTTATACCGCAAATTGTAAAGATGGTATACTAGTAGTAGTTATACCTCTTCCAGTCTCCGATTCCTGTACAAAATTTGTTTACTTGCATTTTAACAGATATCTATTATATTCATAAATATATTTTTCGCAAAAAGAAATTTATGCCAGTTGAATGAATAAATGCAGGATTCTAAATCATTACTACACTCTCGAGTCTTGCACATACGTAATACCACTTCCCTTAAGATTGAAATGAAAACGAAATGCTTTAATATAGACGTTATGTTAGGACTTCAAAAGTCCTCTGCCACATAATTTCTAGTCAAAACACAAGCCTCAGAGGTCTGCAGGGGTATGTTGGATGTAACATATTTTTACTACTCCCAGACCATCCTGACTACGCCGCTGAGGGTAAAAAATAAGCCCATTTGCTTAATCACATTGAATGAGTTGAAAAAAGATTGTGCCATTTAAAACACAGAATAATCCGGTGTAATAACAGAATAACACGAGTTCTCCTTGATGTTGACAATAACCAATCTACCACATGTTTACACTACGGTATTTCGCTTGTCGCGCCAGATAGCAAACGATTAGATAGAAACCACACAATTTATTTGTCCTCTAGGGACGCGACGCGAGGACGTTTCACCAACACTTGCAGTAATGCTACTAGAAAGTGCACTCAAGTAAGTTATAGATTTAAAACCGTCATGATATATCTGCAGACCCAGTATCGAGTAGCGGGCTGAGGCTGCTGCAGCAGCGGTGAAAGCCTCAGCAACGTGGAGCCTGCGGTCGGAAAGCGGTCGCGGAGTTGCTGCGCAGTGCAGTGCTCAACTACGGCGGTGCGGTCGCTGTCACTAGGTTAGCTGCGGGTTATGTACCTGTAATAGCAGGTCCCGCTTGCTTGGTACCCGGTCAAGGCAATCTCTAATTTGCATTCCAATGTCATTCCAGTCCGCTCTGGATAATACAGCCCTGCATTACTCTGCAGTAGCTTGACAATAATTCAACATTCATACTATAGACTCTTTCGAGACTCCATATAAACGCACTCATTTTAACCACTCTCAAATGCTCAATTCAGATAAATATTTTCCAGGCACTAATGGTGATCTCCAAAATCAAAAACTGTCAAGGAAAATTAATTTTGAAACCATCTTTAACGATAATGTGGACTTGTGGAGCACCAATGACTAAAGGAATTGAGCCTTCCAGAGCCTAAAGTAATACCAAGATGGTGGCAATTCAAATTATTTAGACGTCCAGAAGAACCACATGTTTATTAAATATAACAAGTGATTTATATCGTTTTAGCTCATTTCAGAGTATTTTATTCTGATACAAATTTACTTGTTTTTTTAAGTAAAGTCACGCCTTTTCATAATTAAATTTAAAGGATTTCATTGCGAGATAATAAAAGGAATCATTTGAGTAATGTACAGGATGCAAAAGAATACAATATCTAAAGGTAGTTAAATACTTAAAGCACATGCTCAACTATTTGATGACTTATATAGAAAGAATGTTAGTATTCAGTATTGTATTAAATATAAGAACTCATATATTAATATTATGAGAATATCCATTTTCTAAGTTAGAAATAGGCTAAGTGAGAAAGAGATCCTAAAATAAAGTTTTTATAATTGTGAGCGGTAGAGTCTTAATTCATTCACTCAAAATGCTTAAGCCAATTACAGCTCGTTTAACTTCTTTCAAACCTGAGCTATTTTACATTTATTACCCACAGCGACAATTTAATATGGACTTGTAAACAGAGTTTTATTAAACTCTGGCATCTCTTTAGCTTCGTGGCAAGGGACTTTGAAACAACCGAATAATAAATTAAATATTGTATTTAAACCATAACGAATGATGTAATTGGCAGCTATTGATTATACAAGTAGAATGATTAATTTTAAACAAGATACCGTAACCAGGCATAGTACTACCATTTGCAAGACCTAACACAACACTAGCGAATTCTGTTGACCGATTCTGATTCTAGTTACTAACTTCATTGAGATGATGCTTAAGTTTTAATTGTTTTGACCCTGTTTTCGTGAAATTGATAGTAAAATTTACTCTAGGACAAAATCGATCATCAGTTACGATGGTCTAAATAGGACGGTATCAAAAGAATTCAAAATATCCAATGATAGGTTTTGCCAGAAAATATATTTTAGTTTGACATCTTAAAAAAAGACACTAAAAAAACGTACATTAGCGAAAGCTAACATGTTATTAAGACATACAATTGTGAGTCTAAGGTGATTTTCATTATATGTACCTCGTTACATGAAGCTGATAAAGTAATGCTACATCTATGATGATTCGTCGTAAGTTTGTAAATTTAAAACATATAATAATAAATATGAAATAAATAAATCTAATCTGTTTACAATATTTCTACTGCTTGTCATCAAACAAAACATATTTTATTTTTGTAAATGTTTAAGTCATAAGTTTTAAAATGAGACATCTCCCACAACGCTTTAAACTAAAATAAGGTAGAAAATGGGTTTAAGTCTATCTTAGTTTTTTTATTAAGGTCGTTTAGAGTAACCAACGCTTGGATAGTTTTCGCCTACCCAAAATATTTGGGGTTCGGCGCATCCAATTACTTTTCCTAAAATCTGTCTAGGTTATGATAATCTAAGGATATAAAAAGGGTTTAAAAGTTGAAAGGGTTTGACTGACTTCCCTGTAGTCTAATCACCAAAATGGAATTTTAAAAAAGGTCACTTGTTCTACACTACTAATAGGATCAAATCAATCGTATTATCTGCAACGTTGTTGAACGTACGGAGGTGACAGTGTTTCACCACCCAGTGTTTATCCTGCCGAGGCTTTCTCGAGTGCAAAGTTGCGTAACGGCAAATATAACCTTGGGACTAGTGCATGACCTGATCGGACGGACATGGCAACGCCCACAACACCCGGCAACACTTGACATTTGATCACTCTCGACCTTTCACCCTTTGGCGAACGGCCCTAGAAACTTCAAGACCGCTAACAGCAAAGTCCTCCGTTTATAGGGGATGATTTCTTCACTATGATGTTCATATCGAACTGTAAGAAATTTCCCTATTACAGTGGTAGCGTGGTATTACCCATACCTTAAGGATCATGCATTGAAACATGTATTATAACATGAACCTTAAAGATACTCCATAAAGACAACTTCGATGTAAATTCTCTTATTCTGATTACACAAAGCACAATTTATAATATGAGACGGTTACAGAAGTTTCGGATTTTTTAATTGATTATACGTTGAACCCAGATTGTAACGAGTAGAGTTTAGAATGAAACATATATAACTTGTCCAAAATGAAAATGTTCGAAAATAAACATATCTTGGAAACAAAATATAGAGTATTGTTCTAGGAATGTTTACTAATGTACTTCTTAACTATTAAATTTCCTATACTAAGCAAGACCAGCCGAAACGTTATATCTGTACACAATATAAAGCACTAATATAATTTATAATGTACATATTATCTTATATATATATCGTCCCATCCAACAAACTGATTTTACATCTTCAAAATTTTTAAATATTTTATAAAGTAGACACATTTTAACAAGGTTTTACATTATAACTTAACCTTCTGTTTTTGCTCAAAACAGAGGACGGAGTCCAGGTCACTCTTCCAGAAGTTCTACACAGCCCACTTTGTGGTTATTACGCAATTACTTCACTATATAAAAGTATTACCACTTATATCGTGTCGGTTACTAATATTTATTTCATTTGTACATGTTTGTTTTGCGTTTCCTGTTGAATGAGATAGGAACTTATGTAAATACATGCACTGTTGCTGATTTAACGTCGTCGTTTCTCTAGTTAGGGATTTGTAACAATAATGGTGGTACTTAGTAGAAATGAATCTTTGAAGAAATGTAAAAACTAAAATAGAATCCCTAATGTCCACTGTTACTTTTTCCTGCTGACTAGCGTTTTAGGTGAATGGACACCGGTGGATATTCTTGCTGATGTTAAGTTGCTGTTCTGGTCAGAAATACGGGTGTAGAGCTTGAAGTATTCTAATACTGTATATCCTGCGACAAAACCACAGTATGTCTCCTTGAAGCAAAATAGTTTAAAACCTTATCCATTCTTTTTTAAATATATTTTAAGACAATCCTTTCTACTACGTAAACATAAATCCTCTATCATCCACACATGCGCTTCTTTTGGCTGATAGAACTGTGGGTTGAATCAAATCTATATCTGAAAATACTCTGAATAGGCAATCGAAATCTACAAGTCTCACCGGGGTTAGTAACTTCGATCAAACAACAGAATTTGTTTGTGTTGCGCTAAGCACCGTAAATGGTGGTCCTTGGTCTGGCCGTAAGATCGCGCTTTGTTGTACCAGCTCGACATCTGTATGTCATATTTTGCAAGTCACTGACTGTGTTGCAGGTTATAACATGTTAACATTTAAACTGGATTTCATTAATACGTATTCCGGCTGCGTAATGTGACAGACGACGGCACATTGTTTAAACCTGAGTGTTCACATCTGTGGACGGAATACGCAAACCTGCACCATACTGCAAGTAATCTGCAATTCCGCACGAGTTTCCGCCTGTCTACCAAGAAGTGTGTAGGACACACGTGCAGTACTGAGCGAGCGTTCACATTATGCTGATAATTAGTCACTGAGTGGCGGTAGTTCAGTTACATTTTTGTTGTAAAAGACCTTGATGTTCAGGCAGCATTCTGGGTTGTTTGTAATATATACACTACCTAATTGTCAGTATATTTCATTTGTGCTCTCTGTTTATTATTGAGAACAGACACCTCGTCTAGCTAGTGCTCTTTTGCCTCACTACTTATTAAGAAGTTGAGCTTTATGGTTTAAAGAAATGAATACACATCCAAACACTTCTTTTAGTTTTTTGTACTTGTTAGTACTTTTAAACACTCAATGCAATTATATGTTTCTATTTTTAATAATAACATGGTTGCGTTTAATTTTTTTTTTTTTAACGCAACACCAGCTTTGCCAAAAATGAGCATAAATAGGATAGCCTAGCGATATTGCTCTGACTCAGCTACGATAACGTCCTGATCGTTTGATGAATGAATAACCCACAATTACGTTCACCCTAACTGAACACTAATACCAGAATGAATCTGTTGTAGGAGTACGTGCTCAAGCATGAGTCTTTGTGGCGTGGGTCGGTATGTGTAAACAATTGATTGTTGATTGGACTGAGCGAGTCAGCGACTCTACTGCTAAGCACGTCCACCACAGAGGTCAAGCTGGCGACACGATCACGGAACTACAAGAGTTCACGCACTCACACACCGGATACGGGCTGGGTGGCCTTCTTGGCGCCAGAGACACACAAGTGTAGGACAGTTCATCACTTTTTATTCATACTACGTAGTGAAGCGGCGAATCTTGTAATAGTAAAACACGTTTAGGACGTGTAAACAGCAGCGTAAAGTAAGTTAAAATGTATGTTCTTTTCCAAATACCCAACTCATTCACCTCATGATCAAGGAATGATTAATTATTCAACAAAAGGTTTTATACGTAGTTGGAATATTTTAAATTACAATTACAATTTATATTCATTATTTATTCTGATGTATTCAATCAACATTCATATAATTACGTCACTTCTATGTCTTATCACAAAATGGTATTATTTTCAACGACCGTCAGACAATTACAGATACTTCCACGTGTATTACAATGACATGTCTTGTTTGGAAAAGTCAAGTAATTGACGAGTCCAGACACGAAAGAGAGGGTGAACTCCAATCCCCAAAGTCACGCGAAACCAGGGGGAATCTTGTGGTGTATCATAATTTCTAGAAGAATCTGAACATATTTTGGACAGTTACAAATGCACAATATCTACATATACAATCATTTTACAGCGTCCAACAATGGCGGTATTTGTGATAGTCATCCTGTTTTCCTAACTCAAAGAATACAAATGTGAATGTACCATAAAACAAAATACCTTGAGAAAAGTCATTTGTATAATATATAAGATTTGCCTGAATAATTTCAGTTTATGGTTGTGCATATCCAGCCATGGAATTTTGCTGAGCGTCATTGAAGCCTATCACTCACTAGGCTGACAAAATTTCTCTTTTGTGTGCAGGAGGATGTTATGATTTATTTTCTGTATGATGTCTATCTGTCTATTTCTCCACATGATTTATCGAGAATGAAACGAACTATAGACTTGAAATTGTTCATGCAACATCAGCGAAGTCCGCTATGCGACACGTGGTGCGGCGTACCCCTACCTTGTAAAATAAAGGAAGTACAAAATTGGTCTGGGATCCAAAACAACTAAATGTATGTGTAATTAATCATTACATACTTTCGTTTGTTCCAAATTAATTATTCATAAATTTAAATTCAGCATACAAAACTCTTACAAGAAATAACACTACATGATGTTGAATTTCAGTTACCTAATTAAGATAGTGCAATTGCTTTTATTGGAGATAGGAGTATCTCGTATTTCATCAACCAACTATATATTAATAACTTCAATAGGTGAACATTTTCTACAAAAAAATCATTTACGATTTACAGTGTTTTTTTAAATGAGATCACTAACATTACTCAAGGTCTTCAGGAGTCAAACATAATCGATTTGCGTCAGCCGTCAGCTTTGTTTTGACAATGGCTGCGCTGAGATGTCGAGGTCCTGTGTTTTCTTGTAGGAACATGATTGGAATTCCATATACTTCACACTGCGTCTTCGCTTGTCACGAAGGCGATGCAGGACGTGAGCTATTTTTTACCAGTGCTAACGTTTTGGCCGAGTACCAAATAGGTTTCGAGGATACGTGACATACCTTTATCAGCCGACTTGGACGGTTCGATGGGCGAGACGTTCGGTGGGTTTATCATGTCATCCGTTTTCGATTTTTTTTTGTCTTTTGGATGTCGTGTAAGGTTTGAGCAAGCCACCGACACATTCCTTAGCCTCTGTCTTCGCACAATTCTGGGACAGATTGAGCAGGTGGCGGTGGTTATATTTTATCATTCGTATGGATTACTATTCCCTCGTTTATATTAAATGAAATCGGTAAAGGTTCGTTTAGCTCAAATGGAGTCTTCTGGAGAGCAGACCTTGATTTCAAAATGTATTGGGATAAATAAGACGGTGTCTAAAAGCCCACCAGCAATTGAATTTTTTTAAATTCTTCTACATTCTCGGCCTAAATACAGTTTGGCAGTGGTTAACAGTGCTGCCCGAAACCACTCTACATTATTCTGTAGTGGCTCCATTCGGCGATGGTTGCTGCTGTTGATGTAGTCTGAAAAACGAATTTTTAAGATTCAAAATTACTCATATAGAACAACTACCCACATGTGGGAGAACTGTTAGGGAAGAGCATATCATGGCTCTATTCACGAAGTGTTCAACTCGAGAAAGTCCCAATGCCAACGCTCAAATACACGTATAGTCTCCCCTCGGAATCTGAAGTCAACATAATGCACAGTTCGTACATGTTCGAATAAATTGTTCCCAAGAAAAATTCACTTGAAAAGAGAAAGGGGGGGTGGAATATTTATCTCAAATAGCGGTAACTTTAGTAATTTCAGATATTTTATTTCGGATATGATGCTTCTCCGAGGCAGACATAAGAACTTTAATGACATGGAACTCCAGTAACTTCAGATGGAGAGCTTCAACTTATAAGAGTATTCATATAATGAGCCTCTTACTGTGATTAGTTTATCAATCACTTGTGGGAGATGAATGCTTTAAAACTATTATTGTGGGTATCAGAGCAATCTTCATTCAATCTTCATCAGACCATTCTTCACATATCCGTTGCTTGCATTAATGGCAATGATAAAAAAATATTGGTTTCTTCGACAGTGCACACCGCCTAAAAGATAAATTATACTGCCTTTAAAGGAAATATTTAAAATGCAAGCAGGTTGCTTTGATACAGTTTACTGGGTTAAAAGACGCCGCACTGGAGCCGAAGAAGTGGCTCGGAGATTCCATACCACTGAGTCATCGCATTGTCTGTTGGCCGTGACATTCCACACGCTACCCAGAAAGTTAAGAAGCCATCTCGTTTACAAAATGGAAAGTTTCAGCCTTTTAAATTCCATATCTCGCTGTTTGGACCTTTAGAGATAGATCTATTTTATTTTTATTTCTGGCCTTTAGTTGAATATTATGATTTTATTATTGTATTTGTATTTGAAAAATTATGGAAGGAATATACTAAGCATATCTGTGTTCTAATTTCAAAAATTACGCATACTTTTTGGCACTACTTTTATTATGACAGTACTATTTACTTGCCACACGTAGGAGCAGAAGACGTCTCTAAACGTCTGTACTTGGATATTAAATGAATATTCTGAATCTTATAATCTATCTAATCTATATCGACAAAACTGTCGATTTTGTGTTATCAAAGACGAAATATCCAAGACGGTTTACAATCATAAACGTGTATACGAGTATTTCAGATGGCAACAGCAGCATAAAACGTTGTAATTCGTTAAAACTTCTCACCGTAACATTAATTATCATTTCAAAATAATCGGTCGTTTAGTACGGCTGACTTGCACGCGTATTTAGAACCTGCACGTAGATGCGTGATTAGATCTGTTATTGGGTTGAAATTTACAGCTTATATTCAAGTTTTGATTTTTTCCTTAAGGGTTGGTACTCAGTAATAAACTACAAAATGATCTAGATATTATTAGCATCGTATTCATATTATGGATTACTAACTCTCTTAGGGCTTAACGAAATGTGCAACAAACGTTTTAAGGTTTATTCATAATCATTAAGTTACAATAAAAAACTGTTTAAATCAACACAAACTCAGGTCAAAAACTCTTGTACCCATCACTTTCACTTCTTTCATCAAGATCTACCTGTGCTATTTTCTATAAAAATTGTATCTCTATGGAATAGAACATATTTAATGTGCAATAGTAGATTTTACTCTTATGTAAAACTTTGAAATAGTAAAACTATGTTTCAAGCAATTACAAATATACACAAGTGTACCATTTTGTACGTCCTGCCCCTCCCCCGCACGTAGTTGAACAGACAGTATAATTGAACAGCGTACAAATTAGAAGTCAAAACAACTGCACTCCTACATTCCAGGTTCAATATGCGGGTACCGCTCTTTATGTATTCAACAACAGGAAGCGCCCAGCCCACCACGCGATGACGTCATCACTTGGGTGTTCAGGGACTATCAGCTGTTACTTGTCTCTCCACAGCCGCATTGCTCTGTCGCTTTGGCCATAACCGTCTCAACCAGGATGCCGCTCGGCTTTTAACATGCCTTCCTCACAGATTATATACTGGGAAGTACCAGATATTTTTCGCCCCGGAGCAGCTCTCAGCAGTATTTTTTTATAAAATTAATCCAGAAATCCAAAATATATACAAAATATATTGAATCATGAAACTAATGAATTATTAATAACAACTATATAGTATTTATTTTACCTGAAAAATCTTTAATCAAAACATCTATAGTAAAAATGACAAATAAACATATTTTTTCACCATGATACTTTGACAATTCTGTTTCCAAACATTTAAGATTGATTGAGATTAGCCACTTTTGAATATTAAGAGTGGCTTCCAAAATTTAGCCTCTATAGTTCTCCAATTTTTATCATGGCCTTGCCAACTGTCTTAAGAGATGTGAAGTCCACAATCTCATTACTCACGATACGGGAGATGTCAATATTTTTAGGTTTAGGTTCTCCTCCACAACAAAGACATTCCCAGTCGTTACCTTCAAAATGTTCAATAATTTACAGCCTTTAAATGCGTTTGTACTTGAATGGGTTCAAATGAACAATTGAGGTAAAACTAGAGCACGTCCTTACCCCTTGACTGTGTTGATGGCGTGTTCTGACAGTCATCATTACTTTTTTAATTAGTAAAATATGTAATTAGTATTGTATTTGCCTTAGTTTATGTTAATGTGTTTAAATGACCCGACGCTGTCTATTCGGCAAACAACCGGTCACCGACAAGGAGGATGGTAACAGAAATGGTAAAGGAATACAAGTATTAGGTCAGGTGAGATCTTTTTAATAACTTAAATGTTTATAGTAAAATACACACAACGTTTAGAGAAATGAAATCTGACCTCTGATTTTGATTTCAAATATAAATAGACAGCTTTAATAATGCAAAAGAACCATTCAATACGCCGAACAAAAATGTATATTCTTTAAGAGATATATATTTTATATCACGACGTAGTATTTCCTTTGTGCTTCTTCTGCCATGGGGCTGGGTTAAGGTATATGTTAGTTTTTTGTTCTTTGACGTGTGCATTTTCATTACTATCTTTGATTTTTGTGTGTTCTAAAATTGAGGTTCCAGTATTTGACACTTTATGAAGAGGATTGATTCTAGTCCTCGAAAAGTCGTGTTTTTATTTTAAAACTAAATAATAGCAAATGTTCGTAATCCTGATATATCTTTAAATCTTTCATCTTCAATTACAGAATTCTTTCTTAGCTTGATTTCAGGTGTTTTCAAAATGTAAATTAGATGTATGAGTTGATGTAATTCATGTTTCTGTCTTTAGTCGTACGAAACGACTGTGTTTATCTCTTACTGACTTGTAGAACTTTTACTAACCCAGTGTAGGCGTTACTCATTTTCACTGCCAATTAACACAATTTCCCTAATTCGTTCTCAAGTTCTAAAAGTTCTAAATCTCAACTGTTCTCATTAAATGTCAGCAAGAAATATTTTTTAATTAAATACATTTATATACTATTGATTTACTCTCAATAAAAGAAAACAAACCTAGTATTGCTTTAACTGCATTGTTTTATAAAATTGACAAAATAATAAATTTGGAAATATGAAACACTTGATTCCATTCTTGGTCCACAACACACGGCGATTAAATAAACAAAATTCCAACGCGTGCCTCACGTTATCAGTTCCATTGTTTAACGCATCCGAGGTTTATTGCATCTTCAGTTTTGGAGATAATGTTAGATAACATATAAGCCTAATCGAACAAAGGCTTGCACTCAGAATGACAGCACTAATCTTTTATCTACTTTATTCGTTTCGAAAAATAATAAAATTGACACTCATTTTCAATTATATTTATTCCGTTTAAACGTGACCCTTTAAATGCAGGTGTATTAGTATACTGACACCAAATCAAATGCTATCTTTTACCTAATTTGTTGACAAAAATTAGCAATCCATTTTACCTCAAAATTATCAATCGAATATATATATATATATATATATATATATATATATATATATATATATATATATATATATATGTTACCTTGTAACTAACTGAGTTAAAAATACACTTAATATTGGTACAAGACAGTCACCCACTTATCTAGAGCGGGATGTGACGTAGACAATAACAGCAAACCCACAGTAAAACATAGGTATGCATGAGATAACAATGTGTAATCAACTTCGTTCACGGCACCTCACAGAGCACTGTACTGTACTCCTCTTTCTTTAACATTAAACTTACTGTAGATACTGAACTTCAATTATGTAGACGTTCAATTTCTTTATATTTTATTACTGAAGCTCCTGTTTATTACCATTCTAACCAAAAAGACTAATATCAAATTTCTTCCTAAGTAATCTAAAGATAGTGTAGTGTTATTTACGAACATTCTATTGGTCATACGTATATTATATATCTTTTTTGTTCTCTTAGGTCGTAGGTGTTCTTGGCGCTGCTTCCGGAGTGACCGGAAGGGTAGGGTTATGGGGTAGGGGCCGCCTCCTATAGAGATCCATAAGGAAGAATTAGGGCACTAATCTCAGAGACATGTCCCCCCCGGAAGAAGGGGAGGTCAACTCTGAACCAGCCTCTCCAGGCAGAGCAGGCAGGGGGTTAGCACACCCTTGTTGAGGCTAGCAACAACCTCTGATAGTTAGGGAACAAACCCCATCAACTCCAATAGTCATCTTCCGCAGTAGAATAGACCTATCGAATTACCCTTGCACCCCAGAGTCTCACATTTGTGGGTAGTGATGTGACGCTCCTGAACATCCATCAGGTTGCCCAGATTTAAGTGACACATCGGTTTTTGCTGTGCCCAGTGGTAGGTTCAACTGGAAGGTATAAACTAGCCAGAAGTGATCCCTGCTGGGTTGATTATTATCTATCTTGTATGCATTTAAACGTATCTTTTAAACATTTCTAAACTCTAACATCAATGGAAGTGAAATACTTTAAAAAAAAGATTGACTATTTCATACATATTGATATGTAAGGTACTTAATCATGCATGCGAACAGGTAGCAGCATTGCCACAACTAACCATTCTTTTTCAGTCGAATGCGCTCCAACTCTGTTCAAATTAAATCAGCTGATTATCTTCGTGCTTTGTCCAGGTCCAAGTGGGCGATCACTTTCCATGTGGTAAATGGTGCACGTCTCCCGCCACACAAAGAGGTTATTGTCTGCGGCACGTAGGCGTGTTTGGCACAGGTGTTTACTGATAACGCGGATAGCTACGTGGTTTTAGCTCGTGGGTGTCAGGCAGAGTGTGAAGTGCATATGCAGGTGTCACACTACATGGTCGACCTTATGGTGTAGATTATTGCGTCATCACCAGTTTCTGCAGAAGATGTGTTGCGAGGGTGAAAAATTAGGAGTTATTTATCATTGATACAATTAATGACTTATTGGGAATCTTCAGAGATTGATTGTTGAAAACATCGTAACGTAACGTGTCCATGATCTTCTGTTAACCGATATGCCTGCCGACAAAATTGTAAAATATACATGTAATTCAAATAGATTTAAGAGTAGTCTGCTATGAGATTCAGTAGGTGATGAGAATAAATAAATTATGGAAAAACAAGAAACACGATAAAAATGTTCGAGGAGAAAAATTGTGTTTGTTTGGTTAAAATTATTCCAAAGCGGAATGAAAAGTTTACTAGAATTATATCAAATGAAAAACTAGAAATATGTTTTTGTTTAAAGAATCTAAGGCCTCGGTATTTATAACCACGAATCGTTAGCAAAATTTCTCTTTTGTTAATGGCAGATTTTATACAACAAAGATCGGAATAGATAATTAAATGATTTTATTACAAGTTCACTTGTAAAGAAACAATTTTATGAACGGAATATATATTTCTGCAAAACTGTATTTCTGTTACTGGATTACATTACAAATGACCTTTCTTATAAATACAGTAGCTTATGGAGACAAAGCCCTTTATAAAAATAACTAAATCGTATTTTTATCTGCTTAGTGAACGTGCGGTGGGTTGCAAACTGCAAGATTTATTTCTCCAAACTGGTTTTAAATGAAGGGTTTAACCTTTTACAATGTTGAGGTAAGGCTGGAGAAAATATTACGTACATTAATTAACTCATTGACTCAAGTTCAATTGTACATTCCGGATCACCTTGAATATTGTGAGCCATACTGTTTTACGTATTTATTGACGTTTTCATCAAGTTTACTAAAGCAACATCACTTCCACTGGTCATGTATCAGATCTTAGAACAGGTCTTGTATCCCGGAATCAGGTCACTCTCTGCTGATGTTGGATTACTCATCCAGTTAGAGTAACGCTACTACTCCGCCCGATAGATCAGGAGACCCGGTCCTGGTCGGACTGGTAGCTAGTGAACAGTTCGCTGAACAAATAACTCGGTACCTAACCCGTTACCATCAGCAGCCTGGGACTTGTTCTCTGTCTCTGAACACAACCGGGTCACTACAATTACCACTATCGCCGTTTCTCTCCTCTCAGTTCACTCACACTCAACGCGATCATTTGAATACATTACCAGAGAAAACTTAGCTGGACCTCGAGGCGCAGTTGGCTCTGAAACGCTGTCGGTCGATCAATCAAAGTTTCACTTTCGGTCCGAGCTTCGAAGACACCTTAACTACGGGTCAACTTCCAGGAGATGGGTCTGGTGACATGCAAACGGTATTGACGTTTCTAACTCATGAAAGTAAGGAGATTTCTGCCCCTGGAATTGTAGTTATTCTTACGATTAACAATAAACGTGGAATTGTAGTTATCCATACAATTATTTAAAAACATCAACATCATTGAACCCATTGTTTCTTAAAAATATTTTTGGGCTATATTGTCCATGTCATTCGTAATTAAGCAACTTACAAGGATTTGGTGGAGACATTGAACTCTATACTTGAATATTGTTATCCTGCTATTATCTCGCAGTGTATAAAGGTTACGAACCTAGATACATCATATACTCCTCAGTCATCATTGTGCGAAAATGCAAGAAGAGGAAGACAGTGATAAACTCTCAGAAATGATTAATGCCTAAAAGTTTTTAAACCGATTAGTTACCAAACTCTCTCCTTATGCTCGCTAGAAAGCGTGTTTCAACAATTCCAAAGCGTGGTTCCTAACAAAAGCAAAAAGATCGCAGAACATTTTTTCTAAAAGCCATAACTGTTTTCCGTAATACTTTCTGATTTGGCACGGAAGAAAAACGACACATATAATTGGCCACGAAGGCAGATCTTTTAAATCTTGTTGTAGTATAATTGGATATCAGTAACCGAGCTTCGTTGTGGGTAGATCTCTAAGGCTCCTCCTGTCACCCACAGGTTTTCTCACGCCCACGCACAGCCAGGCGCCACACCTAATGAGAGTCTGAGAAGTGAAGTGGCCATCCAAGATACGGACGAGTCGGGAATTAGAGTGGGAGACCAATATTAACATATAGAATATGGACAGATAATCGAAATCTTGTGGAATTTTCCATATATCATTTACTATTTCTAAGAGGAATATCAACACAAAGATAGCATCTTCTGAAGTAATATTAAAACGATTTACTGAGATATTGTATATTCCATCAACACATGGTAAGTAATTACTGTGGAAGTGTAAAGAGTACGCAGCCATCGCACTATTACCTGCATCCCAAATGAAATTTCAGTACTATCAATTTGACTTCCACTGATAAATGTCATACCGCATTACGGTGTAATAAGATATATGACCCTACTCGCTATGTACATCAAACCCCGTGTGTATAACCAAGCTTTAGACAAACATATTCAAACAGATGCAAAACCATATAATTAATTATCTTTTATAGTGTTTATATTGTACTATAAGTTAATCGCGGATTCGCACGCAATTTCGTAGGCGTTGCACCAAGTTAAGACTATTGCTGTTTCGAGTGAATTATATTTCCGACACCAAAGTTGAGTTTATCTGATTGCCACGATCAAGAACATTCATTATAAAGTGTATATTTTTATGGTTGTTGTAATTTACTTTGTTCTTATTATTTTTGTAAAAGTTGATTTTGCCTTTTTTCTTGAAGAATAAATAAAGGTACATTAACAATGACACAATTTACGTGTTTGTATCTTTGTAAACTGAAAAATATTTTAAATATTTTAGAACATTTAGAGCTAGAATTGGTACTTTACTTAGTACAAAAGAGCACTCCAGATAACTTTAATTTAGCTTAGTTCTTGCCGACTGCTTTAAAGAGAGTCTTCAGAGTCAAATTCTAACCATCTTAAGTTTTAGGACATTTTATAAGTTAGATGAGAACTGAACTAATCGCTAAAAACTGTTTTCGACATTCAAAACATTTTTTTTTTGCTATCATAAAACAATGTTTACACAAAACATTTGATTAATATTACACAACTTTAGAGACCAAGATGAGATTTTCGCTACTTTAAAGACCAGTGGGGAGTAGCCCGGAAGGATTTTCGAACTAAGAATATTCATATATTCATAACAGTTACCATGTAAAATTTCAGTACAATTGGTTGATTAGTTTACGTGTGAGAGTAAAATAAAGAAACAAAGGCACCTTCGCATTTATAATATTATTAGGAATAGGATGTCATACTTATCATATTTTGGTTTATAATTATTGTGTTTACGTTTACCGTGGACTTTTTACAATTCTAAAAACCTTCCGTGCTAGTATATTTGTTAGTAGTTTGATGTAATGATCAACTTAGGCTAATACACTTAATCTAACTAGGAGTTGTATAATAATGTTTAAAAATAAATACAATCTAAATGGTTATTCGTATGTACATAATAAACGTTTTTAATACTTCACTATTTTGATATAATGTGATGGGGTACATTACTAATGAAATGAGCTGTTATTATAGTCTACGATATGCCTACAGAGGAGTGTTTCCTATTAATCTATCCTACATAATATCACTTTTCCAACTACTAAAAATTATATTCATTAAGTGTCTAAAATTTATAATTATTTGTGTATGCCTTACTCAAATCTGCATCATATTACATCATAAGAAGGCTTCGCTTGCTTACGGAAAAAAATATGACGAGGGTCAAAATTAGCTTCTAATGCGACTAAAACGAAGCCTTAAAGCAACCTTGATCCACATCTCTGACATAAAAGCTTTGTTTATCGCGTAGGTAAGTAGGGTCTCCGTCCGTGTCATATTCACGATGTTGCGCAAGTGATACCCGATCCTACTTGCGGTCCACCGCACGTGAAACCGCTGCAATCACCGCATCTACTGCGGTCCACGGTACAGACCTTCTCGCTAATATCCGAGTGCTCCATTAATTAAACGTTGCAAGACTGTGGCAGAGACATGGGTCGGTAATTGTTTGTCATTAATTTTCCCCCGCTGCAGTCCAGCTCGGGTGTAAATCAAGCGTAGCTCACTTTGAAGGTATGAGTAACTTGTCGCTGCGGGGACTTTCACCAAGGAGTTTCGCTTGTTTGTTAGTTTTTATCATGGTGTCGCATCAGGCAGACAGGCTTATCCTGGACACCAAGCTAATTACCTGTTTCCAATCTTCCCAAAAGAACACTTCACTTGTTCTGGAACTAAAGATAGCCTGCGATCTTTTATTCGCCTCCTTACGACTCAAGCTTTATAAATTGGCAAGTTATATTGGAAATAAAATCTTGCCTTTGGCTAAATATCAAAGTACGGTACCATGCTGAAATTAAATACTATTTTAACATGAATAATAATGAAATACCTAATTCCTACAAAAGTATACAAAAGATTTATGATAATCAATAAATAATAATATTGAAGAGAATCTCTGTAAAGAGAACTCTACAGTTAAGAGTCTGAGCCATTGAAATTCCTGTTATAGTTGTATGGTTAGGCAGTAATATGTAGACCATTTTGATTTGTAGATAGATGCACATCGCTTTATTTTTTTCAAATAATGCATACATCCGAAGAGGCTAATGACGTCAGGTGACAGGAAACTTGATTTAAACAAATACCATAATCTTAACTCTTTTCACAATCTGGCCTAGAAGCAGGCGGATTTACAGGTCACATGACCTAACCCAGTCCATGCCTCAAAATTAGTGACGACAATAAAGGTGTATTATCAAGAAGTGATTTCAAAGTCAATTTATGTTCTAGCGATGATCGATGTGCTCAATAGGGGTGGCTCCCCTAACCAGACAATATAGCTCTGTATAAATATAACCGTTGCGTGACTTGTGATGGTATCAGTATGTCCCCGACAGAAAGAGGCCTCCACCCTCTACACTCTAGTCATCAATCAATCAACCCCCCACCCATCCCCCGTCATTCCAACGCCATCACGACCCCACGCCTCGCCACCGGGGACAAGGAGGGTTTGTTGTGAGAAATGTCCCCGTCTCAGAGAAGGCGCCTAAACATGCACAGACTTGCCGCCGCTCCCTTCAACAATCACAGGAATGTCGGAACTCCCACCCGTCACATATGGTGCCGTTACAGGGATCGGCACGGAATCCAACAATACATTTCGATTGTTCTAAAGTAAATTCATTTGAGGATTTCGTCAAATAGGTTGATACGTTCACATTGATAAAATTAACAATGTAAGGTATGAAAAAATATTTCAACTCTTTTGATCTCATGTTCGAAAGTATATGAAGTGACGGTCGTTGGAGAGTAAATATATCTAGCGAACCATAACAGATCATCTTAAACGGCTAAAACTGTGAAGGCCGACTACAACCAGCGAGGTCATATATTAACTGAATAAGAATTAACAAAAACTATCAATACAGTTCGCTAGTCAGTTCATTTGTGTCACGCTAGAATTTTACTTAAAATTATATTGCACAAAATACATAATGCGAAATGAAAACGAGAAAGCTTTCTCTCGCAATCACATAGAAGAATTATCCATGGCACAAGTCAGCTAGATTTTGTCACCCGATTCAAAACTAATTGAGGTTCTTATTAATATAAACAGTTAATTAATTTTGATTCCACATACAGTCACGCGTTTACTACAGCAGTGTTTTGAAATTGTAGGCTGTAAAGGCCTATTCTGTAGCCTCATATGAATAATATTAAACCTCATTCACTTTTAAAACTTTTTAGTCGTAGAGTAATGTGAACGTCTCATTTTAAAAATATAATTAAAACGCATCCAAACGCTTTTTTTGTATTTGTTTATTATTAGCCTATTTGACATTATAACGTTTGAGTGTTTAATAAATTTAATGTACTTCAAATCTAAACAAAGCATGTTTTTCGAGACCGAATTTTGCATATTTTGTCTAATATCCCATAAATGGGGGGGTCTAATACGTCTGGGACGTATTTTATTCGAATTTAACAACTATCTTTACGCCATAAAAACATCAGTTTCGCTTTATTTCAGTTCTTTCCAAGAAAATAGGGCGAAATATTTCGCTAGCCTTAGCTCGCTAACAAAGCGTATCCGGACATATGTTTATATGGAATTTTTTTTATTATTTTGATTAGATGAAACCACCTGAAAAGTGTACCGGGTTACTCGTGGGACACCCTGTATAAACTATGGCTTCAGAGAAGAAAAATGCATTTTAATGAATTGTGAATTAATAAAAGGACACTTTAAATAAAATCGGATCTGAGAAAATGACATGTTTTTCATGAAATATGATTTAGGGTAATTGGATATTTGACATATAACAATATGTCACGTGGCTCTTCAACCAATTTTGATATTGGTACCGTACTATAAAGTATTTACATTACTTTTTTGTGGGTTTGATTTGAAATGCATCTACTATACAATTAATGCCTTTCAATTCATCGTGGAACTTTAAAACAGCTGTTGTCTCAAGTATTTTGATCGTTAAAAATCTTAACGAATGTATGACGAAACAACGACAATTTATTGCAAAGTCTTGACTTAGAAGAGAGCTTTGACTTTTGATCACTCCATCTATAAAAGGTTATGTCATTTCAGTCAAGTCAAGACCAAACAATTATACTCTTTATCAACACCTGCCCTAGATATCATCAAGAGATTGTTTTATTTCAGTACATCGGTCACGCATTATGGTGAAATACTTTTAGCAGCATAAGGAGAAATGCCAACCAGTAAAACCTTTGTGTTCGCTTTAGATGAAATGTTTGTACTGGGGAACCGCCCATTTCAGGAAGTAATGAAGCTTGGCAATTCACTCACCGATTGCCGGAGACAATAGACTTAATGGTTTACCACGAGAGCTGCCACTCAAATTGATAACGTAATGGAACTTCTACTCTCTTCCTTTGTTGAGGAACTCAGTAGATTACCAGACAGGGAGCACTGATCCACATATTACACGAAATACAAAAATAACTTTCAAAAAGTACATAAATACTTTATTACAAAGTTGTGTCTTTATCTGATCGTAACCTATGAACTTTTAAGTAAAACCTTAAACAGACCCTGTATGCAAAGGATACATTCAAAGGAACTTTACGTTTGTTTAGTGTCCACGGCCCATTACTTAAATATTTTATTTCGTTGTATATTGATAGAATGGTCTGGTTCGTATTGCAAATAAAATCTATTACACTAAACAGAATCTGACCTACTTTGCCACCTTATTCGCTGTGCTTCTTCGTTACTTTATATCACAGGGTAAGTAACTTTTGCTAGATTTAAATATACAAAGCGTCTGAGTTCAAAGGATCATTCATTATGTGTTCAGAACACGTACCGTGAAAGTGCCTTCTGCTATGCGATACCTTATAAGTCAACGCTGAGTTTAGAGCTCCTGCAGAGATGAGTAGTGCTGTTATAATGAAAGTTATTGCTACGAAGGCATTAATACAACACCATCTTGTGACTTTCTAGGAATGTCCATTTCAGGCACTAGCATAATGATTGTATGGAATACTTGCTCAAATCTAGAGTACAAGAACTTCGTATAGCTGCTTACTCAGGGGAATGACCTGGAGGACGCTCCCCAAACTGTCTGTGACCGACACAACGGCAGGCAGGCACTTCTGTTGAAACCTTCTTACTTGGAGAAATCCTCAGAAAGGTTATAAAATGGAAGTAAACAAAATAATAAATTTAAAACTGTTATTCACTACTGCTTAAGCTATAAATTATTGTAGTTGCATAATCGTCACTGATCGTAACGTAGTGATAGGGACATAACGTTAAGGAGCGTTAGTAAGGACAAAATACAACGGTAGTTTGAACGAATTTCTTGATGGCTCGTATATAGAAGACATAGGACGCTATACGGTGTATATATTTACCAGCGGAATATATCAGAGCGAACGATAAACTGGCATTGATTGCCACATACGATATAAAGAAACAATGCGCAATCTAGGATCATACTGGCGAACTAAAACGGTTGTAGTAAAATATGACATACTCTCTGTTGTACAGCATGTGTTCTCTATTTCCGAAGTATATATTTTTCGTTGTCAATGTGTAGTCGTGTTCAATGCAGAGGTTATCGCAGTATGAGCTCAGGAAACTTTGAGCGTGTCTACGCAGGATGGGAGACTGCTAAGAATTATTGACCTTGAAAGCACCACGTTTGTCTGTCCATTGATGTGGTTTTGAAGTTTCCTTTATCAGTTAGTCCCCGGTCTATTTTAGAAAATATTTTTCCTGGTGTTACAAAACACTTTAACCTTTTCAAAGGCTTCGACATTTTGGAGTGTTAACACAATATATTGACCGCCGAATACTACGCGAAGCGTACGGGCTTAATTCAACCAACTGAGAAGCGTTGATTAGTATCGCAGCTAAAAACAATTAATTGTTTAGCTTACTTACTCGGAATTAGGGACTAATGTTGGACTGAACACGTAATATTAATTTATGACAAGAACTTTCCAAACTTGATTGAGATTACAGGAATTCATTGAACATCTAAATAATTTTACTGGAAAGTTTAACTATCCCGATGTTTTGAAATGAGCTTTTTCTTTACGCGATCTTATCATAATCCGCTCACATACTAAGTCAAAAGTGCCATGATATTCTGTTCTGTTCGATTACAATATAAAATTTAGAAAGACTTGAAATGTTTTCATCGAAAAAATTTTCTCAGATGTTATTCTTTTATGAATTATTGAAATTTCGTAGTAAAAATTCTTAGTTTACATTAGTAATACTGTATTCGCCAAAGAATAGAATCCGGTTGTACCTAGTGACCTCCCGTGCCAAACCCACCGTTAGATTTCTCACGGCAGCCAAGTTAAGACTCGCACAACAATGGCAATTGTCAATTGTCTGCCACAACTAGGCCTCCTCCAGAGGAAGGAAGAGGGGACAGATGAGAGGCAGCGACAGCGGCAGCAGTAGGTCAGGATGTCCGTTAGTTATATAATTTGCTACTGCTAGCTCCGACGTGTGGAAGACGCTCTCTGGGAAAAGATTAAAACAAGAGCAGGTGTTCTGTGGTGTGAATAATGAAGAATTCATCCGACGTTGAATGACGGTAGCTCTTAATCTGGGTCTAACTCGTCAACTTTAGTTATCCTCTGCCATTTATACTGCAGTTGAGGATTCTTAAGTGTATTTCCCAATGACAACGCAGAATTTTAAGTAACATTTGGTTTAAAAAGTATAATTGTGAGTTTCTAAAATTTTGTTGATTGGAGATTCATTTCTATTAAAATTGCAAGATCTTTCACTTGTGGCCTGGATCAAATATGTTATGAGGTATAACACAATCGGATGGAATGTTAGTGCCCGCCATCTAGGAAAGACTTTTTGATCACAAAAAAAACGTTACGTCCACAAGTATGTGGTTTTGACTATGGTAGTATTAGCGTAATAACTTCGGAAAAGTATCGCACCGTGTCGACAGTATTACATTATTGCTTTCGACTAAAGTATTTAGACTTATTTACAGGAAAACATGTTAAAGACCGTGCAATTTTGAAAGTATTTTTTAAGAATATATTTTTCTTTACTAATATGAAACATTTGTCCGTAACACAAAAATGACATGAGGTTTATATCTTCTAATATTTGAGCTACTTACTCTCCAACTTGCACCATCAGTAATATCTTTAAAAGTCATTTTACACATGACTATCCTTCAATATACGATCTTCAGGTATCTACTAAATTCATGGTCTTCTTACTCTACTTCACTCAATAAATAAAAATTCTCAGCGACACATCTTCCACTCGATCAGATCACAGACTGTAAGTTGGTCACTGTGGATGACACTGATCTGCCGAGACGTTGCACTGTTGTTGCTCTAGATCCACGATGCATTTCTCACATGACGCTGCACGCGTGACAACAACGGTTCCTTAAATCTGGAGCGGAAACGTTTGGATTTTTTCTAAGACTAAATTACATCTTGGAGTTGTTCATATACTCTAAGCCAGAGATATCCATCAATAATTATCTTCCAGATGTGGTGTTCTAGTTTTGAAGGCTTAACTAAAGGAACGCGGATTTCGACATATGTTAAAAGTACGGAATTAATCTACTAGAATGCTAAGCAAGATCATTTAAATTATTTTATGAATAAAAAAATGTTGGACCTAATTTCACAGTCTGTTTGTGTCAGCTTCAAAATCAGTTAAAAATTTGAATTTAAAACCTAAAGCTCCTTTCAATTCCCAATCTCAGTTTCAAACACACAATAACAGCCGAAAACATCTCCCCAAAAAATTGAACAACGACTTCAAGCTTCATGCACGTTCCTCGAGAGAGAAATTTAATTCCAATTTCAAAGGCCATTGTTTAACATTGACTCATAGAGTACAAGTCTCGCAATTCATTATGCATTCAGCCCCGCCCAACTCCGCATTATGTCCTTATGAGCGATTGAAACTGTCCCCTATTCGCCACGAATGGATAGTTTAGCCACGCACTATTTGGCGTCGTGAGACCAGAGCGCTAGAGGCCGATCGGATACCGAACGCTAGGAAAGTTTTAATTGGAGAGAAGAACGAGTGAGTCGGCCCAGAATGAATCCTGCAAGCCGACAAACGGAAGCGCTTTTACCGCCGCGTCCTGCGATGCATAATTACCGCTGGTCGCGGTGCGGTGACAGTGTGCGGTGCTGGCTGGCCTACATTGGCCCGACACCTGGCCCACCAGAATGTACAGTTGTGGGAATGCTGGAATATTTAGCTGGAACAAATAGTCATGATGGTGCATAATTCAAAAATTGACCGTGAAAACATTAAAATTGTAAGGACCTTGAACAATTAGTAGAAGAAGATAAAATGTAAAGTAATGCACAAGGCATAGATTATATCTACTTTCATCAAGCTTATGCTCGGGTTATCTACATGACGATCTGTTTCTTCTGTTTACAAAGCAATATCATGTTTTGTGTTCATATATTATAACGAAAAGAAACATAGATAATTAGAAGATACGAGTTTGAAAAGGCACACGTTTAGAAACAAATTATTAAACTACTGTGCAGATTATGTGGGTTTGTAAAAGGGACAACATTAAATCTGTGGATTCATAATACATTTTTGTTTTTATTATAAAATTACAGGCGTTGAAATAACATATAATAGTCTGAAATGGAAAAACGTCTGGAGAAGCAAAAGATATTCCTCAAAGTTGAAAGGCTTTTTTCGCCATAAAGAAGGAATTTTTCTTCGAAAAGCGTCAGAGGATATATTGGGTAAAAGGAGCACAAATAATTGCAATACCACCATCTGTGTAAACCTTACAGTTCAACAATAATAAATTGACATAGGGGGTTTTTACATTGCCAGCAACAAAAATAGAAAAAAAGTATTAGGAATATGAAGAGACAAGAGGATGAGCTGATATCCACAATCAATGGCTATCTTTTAATTCATATAACTCTCGAATTATGATGAATTGGTTGATTCTGCACAACACCAGCAGCTTTGAGCTAGATTTTATACCATAGATTTTATGTCTAGAATATGACATAGCCATCTCCTAGATGTGGTTCTCCAAAGCAGCCTAAGTTCATAAAGAACTCCAACTTTGGGACCACCAAATCCTACGCCATGTGATCGTGCAAAACGAGGAGATTATATTATTGGCATTGGGATGTTAGCATCTTAATTGAGGGCAGATCTGGCTCACATTAACACATTAACAGAGTGTGCTCAAAGATGACCTCAAACAATCACTGTCAACACAAGTTGTGAAATGGTCATTGGATGTGATTAAAATAACTTATTTTTGCCAGTATATGCACATTTGACTTATATTTCGAAATTATGAAGAACGTAGAAGAAAATTGTAAGAATCGTCTTTAAATTTAAAACCCAAATGAGTCATACGAGTATAAAAATACACTCGGGAAACTTATATTCCTCATCCTAATCAGCTCTAGATTATCGACGTCACCTTGTAATGTCAGTTCAAGTATCCATTCATTCTGGACAGGGATGTAGAAAAGCACTTAACAGTTGTTACTATTATTGTCCACCTTAATAAAACCAATTTTAAACCTCTGACACTTTAAGATATTATTTTCTGTAGAATTATGGGAGATGTCTTATTTTAAAGAAATGATTCATGCATATCCAAACCTTTTATAATGTATATAATGCTATTCTATATTTTTAAAACTCTGACTTTCATCAAATCATTAAGTACTCAAAAAGTATTCAATTTACAAGTGATCTAAAAAGCGTTTGAGTATATATTACTTATATCTTTGAAATGAGAAGTGTCCCATAATTATATGGCTGAAAATAAGAGCGTATCAATTTATGAAGTTTAAAATTGTTTATTTCATCGTTTCTCTATTTCCTACTCTTCAGGATTCACCAAAGCCTTCTTGAATTCGTGTCGATGCCCGCCCGTCTGTACATCTCTTGATAGAAAGGTCATAGACTTGAAACTTATTACACAGGTATTTTAAGTAAATGCGTGGTCAGTCCGTATGCCTGCCCGTTTGTGGTACGTATGTTCCGCCGAGTCCTTCGATACTCCGTTATAGTTGTATCATTAATATTTATACTATAATCACTAAATATTTACTTGCTTGCTCTATCCGTCTGTTTTTAAACCTTTAAAGGTTTCACTAATTAGCAGCATTGCAGATTCTTTTATCTTCACTTTCCTAAAATTTTACCCGATTTCCTTCACGCGTTGCCTCCCTATTCATTACGTTAGGAGCAACTGTGTTGGTGACGCTGGACCAGTTAAGTTTCCAGCCAACAGCGACCACAGATAAAGCTAGACAACTCCGTCGCAGACAGTATGGTTATGGAAATGAACCGCTCAGTGGATTGGCCACCAGGAAACGGAAATTGTTTTCACCCGTCACGTCCCGCATGTAATGTCTCTTGACAAGACAGATATAGCACTCACTCACTACCTTTCTCGTGCGTTCACCACCAACCCAAAAAATGGCTGTTGAAAGCATCAAAATTTAATCAAGCAGTTCATCATTTACAGTGGAGCTGTTTTAAGTTTTCCTCCGGATCCGGTTGGTCGGATGGAAGGATGACAACTCGAACACACACAACGCAGAGTTTATTAAAAGAGGAGTAGGGATAATGCGGAAAATAATGATAGAAATATATTTTGTGAGGTGCAACGCAAAAAGTCCTACGCTGCAGTGTTGGAAGTTGGCCAATATCCAAAGGTGTAGATTAGCGATAAGGAAGTGCTTATTTCTGAAAGTCAGTTTTAATTCGGATATTCCATTCGACCGCATCAACGGGATTAATCATTTACTACATGCGTTTTGGTAATCTTTGTTACTGTGGAACAATCTTAGTATGTTGGTGTCGGTAATGACGTTGACACAGGTGCAGATGCAGACAACGCACTCGCATTATACAGTATGTGACTAAAAATAATTATGGTATTCTCAAATATTTACCTTCGTTCTCCACAGCAAGCGAGAAACAGCGTCGACTCATACCCATACAAGTCAGTTCTTAAAGTGATTAGATATTGATGGTTACAACTATAGTGAACGTTAATTTTCAGGTTTATACATACGTATTGTGTCCATTAACATCTATGTTACTTTATTGCAATTTTAATAAAATTACTTTTTTATTTAATTATTTTAATGAATGCACACATTAATGTATCACTTTCTTGTAATTGTGTTTCAAAATGATTAAATACATTCGTTGAGCGATGGTCATTACATTCCAAAATAGCTATTTCCGTATTTGACGACTACGTAAGAATTGACCAGGTCATTTTCGAGTCATAACTACTTGAAAAGCATTTTGAATAGATTTTAAAGACTTAAAACTGAGATTTTTAGAGTTTAAACTTTAACTCTGATTGTTTACAGGTGTTATCTGTACTGCGTATCTCATTGTGAACTATTATGTCACGCATAACGTGATTATTCAATTATGAGGTGAATGTAAATAGGTTCCACTCTTGAAGGAAAAGTTCCAGTTAACTAATGCATTGTTTAGTTACGGAGGAGCCGTCACACCGGCTGCAGGAATGAACTTGGACCGTGATTCTTCCTTGTGCTCTGGAAATGTTCGGCAAGGAAGCGTACCACCACAACAATTAAGTGCACGAACCATTACCAAGGTCCATCGCCAACCAGCCGGCTGACCGCCTGGATACTGATGATGCTGATAAGCGAACGTTAAACACAACGGCCTTCAGTCACGTCACCGCACTTTCTCACACCGGAGTCGTTTCAAAAAGCCAACAAATGGAACGACTGCGATATTTTTCTCTCTGTCGTTTACACTGTCATGTGGTTAACATGTCACACCTACCTCGTTTATTTTTGTAACGGCTGGAAATAAACAAGTAGAACATATGGAGTATTTAATACGGTAATATTATAATATAAAACGATAACTGCCAATTCAAAATGTTGAGAGGCCTACCTTAGAAATGGAGCCCCCAAATCAGTTTTGACATCGATTCTAAGAGACTGTTTTAAATCCGTTATTTTTTATTACATTCAACTTTTTTTTAAGATGGTTCTTTGTACCCTAGTGGCCCTAATTTTAATCCAGTACACCATACATCTGTGAAATTAGTCCAAGCCCATTTGCAAACTTATTTAATGTAGTTCTACAGTTGGATTTCTTAATAACAAACATATAGCTTAACAAATTTTGAAAAGACATAAACCATTGCACATTCCCTCTTCCTCTAGGTAGTGGACGTATCAAATCTATTGATATTGAGTCTAACACGTTGTGAAACTTAGTCTAACAAATTGCTTCCTTAGGAATGGAGCCCCCAAATCTAAAGATTCCAACAGTAACTACCTTTATTACGTTAATAGGAAATCTAACAATTTTGGTACTAACCGCATTTCGTAATCTTGTTTGTGTTTTACACGTTTAATATTTTAATTTGATACACGTAACATGAATTTATTTATAATTTAAACGCACCCAACAATGAAAAACTCATGAATTAAATTCTCAGTATGCGAGAATTTAGTTATGATCTCAAAGATGTTACTACTACATTATGAATGGGGTTGTAGCCCTCTTAGGGAAACGGCCCCACTGAAATTTATGAATAAGTCAAAAAGTGGTTTCAGATGACTTAAAAATACTTTTTCTTTTGTATTCAGTTGCTCAGACTAGCATAGACAAACTTTTGTAACAACCTGAAAGTGCTATTTCCGTATAAATTTACGATTATTAAACAATTAATAAGGAAGTAACTTGTAGTAGAAGATAATGAGTATTTTTGTCTCACTGAGTTCTCCAGAAAAATAAATCATTCAGTTAAGAAAATTAACTAACCGGAAGAGGCTCCCAATACGCATAATAACAATACAATTATTCTCTACGTATTCCTTTTCCAAATCGTATTATTATAAGTCTTAGTATGTAGATAGAAGATTTATTGATGGCGTTAAACATAAATAATTTTCCTAGGGAACGTCATAACTTGGTATGTGCCTTACTAGCTGAATAAGACTTCAGCATGGAGTAGTTAAAATTTGTAAAGACATTTTACAACACGTATTTTCAGAACACAAATGTAGAAACAGCAATGTTTATATGAATTTTACTTATTTCACCCTTAAGCTTTCAATTATTTTACCTTATTACTTGACTGGATCCTATGAAAGATGTCAAACAGTGGCGTAAATAGGGGGGTTTGTTAAAAAACCCTTTCCCTATTAAGGTTCATACTGACTCTCCAAAATATAACTTAAAAAAAAAATGTATTGTAAAGACTTACTTTAGCTATAACAATAGGGAATACATTTTTCTTGTGGTTGCTCCGTTGTCCATATTTACAAATACCGGAAGAAATTCCTTTTTTTAATCTTGGCTACTCTACAGATGTAATTAACTAACTTTAGATCTATAAATAAGAGAAAAACACCGGCTCAATATTAATAATAACTGTAAATAAAGAAGTAGCATAAATAAGCAACAGTTTAAGAAATTTCCAAAAAATAGAAATAGCCAATTTTTTACTTTAAAAATTACAGCATATCTTATATGAATTCCATCAAAACAGCTCCATGTTTTCAATAGTGATTTCCTTTAATCTTTTAAAGTGATGCAACGTGCAAATTTATGGCTAACGGTGTTGCCCTTGGATTTATCGTATAGCCACATAAACACCGATAACAATCAATCATGTGGCATCGATTCATCCACAATAAAATCCTCAGTGACGTGTGAAAGTTGTGAAAACCAACAAACAACTAAGTGCTAAGAATTTGGATCTGTTTATGTTGAGGATTTTTACAACTTCCTCCACGTTTCCGATGTTCCGACGTTTCCGGTGGTTGGATAATTCCGGCTAATTTAATTCAGCTCTGCCAAGTGAGCACTTGTGAAAGTGAGTGTTTAAAATACAGTACACATTGCACGAACAGTGACATCACCGCTTTCCTTTTCTTCAGCAGAGGCTTGAACCGTATGGGTCATCTTACCTAACTGGCACAGTCATCGCCACCGACGCGTCGCGCCTTATTTGACTGGAGTCAATAACTTCTACACGGCTATAGCAAGAAACAAAACACCACGATAGTGACTGTAGTACAATTTGCCTCAGTTACTACCATAAACAAAAAAACGATTCGTAACTCTGCGGTTACTAAGTACTAGTGTGGTGTACCTGGACGCGGAACCCACGTGTCCAGGAAGTACTGGATATCACGAACTAGTAATCACACGATGTTCCACTGAGCACAAGGTCATAAGTACGACAAGGATTATACTTTACTAATACGCCTTGTAATATACTATTCACTCTTAGTTTCCTCGTCAAATCAAAGTTTACCAGAAAATCAATAACATTTAAGACTTGCAACACCATTAACTCGTAAAATTCAAATAGGACAAGTTGCACAGCGTTGCTGTAACAGATATATAAAGAGTGTATACGTTAAAAAGGCAACATTTTTCAACATACTGCCGAACCTTACGTGTTAATCTATTATATTATCCAATTCGAAGCAGAACACAGCCGTTTAGTATGGAAATAGGTAGGTTGCCAAGTTTAATGTGTATGGTTCTGTCCTGAGGTTTCAACTCTGTCGCTTCATCCCAAAAGACATTTACTTGGTCTTCGACTAACTGAAAAATACAGAGAATTGCAGCTAAACTTCAAAGAAACGTCAAGTATGGTTCGAGATCATTACAAAACGAATTAATGTGTAATGCATTTAAATATACTTAATATTAATTTGCCAAATGCAAAAAGAGATTAAAAATTTTCACCTACTAAAGGAACATCGAATTTCAACTATCGCAACAAATTTATTAGTGACAAACTTGATCTTTGTTTAAACTTGTCAGTTAATATTTGATTTTCTTTGTTTTTAGTTGGTTTACTTTATTAATAGTGATTAAAGTATGGCGAGTTAAATATCAAACTGGTTTGACAGATTGATGTCCTGATGTTAGAATCTGAAACGTCTGAATATAATTAAGAGATCCAAATTGATCCAAGGGCCCAATGATAAAGACTACGAATCTAAACATAAAGGTGAGGAAAGGACGGCTGGATAGTTCAACAACCTAACACTGCTAACTATTTGAGAAGGGAATAATTTGAGAAGCTTTGATAATTGCGAGAACGGTTGGACCACGTCGACACGAACATTCTCAGTGGGCGATGAAAGAATACCATCAAGCTCAATCGCAGATAACAATAAGTCCAAAGAATATGTTGCAGACCCTGAACAGACCGTGCTGAATCGTATATTAAAGGGTTGGGTCGATGAACGAGCTGGATGGGCCGGAGCATGGGAACGACCGAGAAGTACAAGAGCTCTTCGCTCTGCAGTGTTCGGGGTATTGCCCCCCTCTCAACTCTTGACAGTGTAAAACATGTTCCCATTCCGAGCTCATAATTATCCGTCAAGGCTATTGTTGTTGCCCGGATACGTTAGACACTCTCGAAGCGGGTATTTCTGATTCCTCACGCAGATTGTATGAACATTATCATTGACCTTTCAATATTCTAAAATAATATATTCAAAGCTTTGAAGCTACATTGACTTACATTTGAGTGACTTTGCATCTTTGAACTCCATTTGCTCAATTAGTTGTGATGGCATTCCAAACACACTTGATGTGTGTTTTGTAATTGTTAAATTTAGTTAGTGCATTTTTCGGGTAATGCTTTGTGTGGCCTTGACACACATGTGAGTGTTATCTTCCCACTATCGCGTATCACAGCGCTTTATTATGTTTTGTTTATGTTTACTTTGTTTGTACGCTTGTGAATGAGGTTATTCGCTCCCCTGAGAAACAGATCGGAGAGCAGACCTGGAAAAGAAATGTTTCTGTTTTTGAACACTCGACGATGGTAGGGACTACATTTCCGTAACAGTAATTTTATCTATCTTCAATAATACTATCATTGAGTACAACCGGAAGCTATTAGATAAAAGCCAGGAGGTGACTGATTATCACGAAGCACTGTCAGACGATAGGCATTGTCTTTTTTTCAGTAAACTGTCTTTACAGAGATTGAACTATCGTAACAGGACCACAACTGTTATTTAAATATAATAACATTTTATATACCATATTCCAGCTAAATTATTTGTACCAATTATAAAACACTATAGAAATTGAATAACAGTAAATGTTTATTACGTCCTATGAGAGATCCAAATACAAAAAAACATATCTTTACATATATTAAAAAAGATAATTCAGAACTTGCAAAATTAAATTGGTAAAAATGTAATTTTAAACTCATGGGACTATTTTATTTACACTCATTCTGAAATGCGGTCCGCCGAATGAAGGTACTAGAAGCGCAGTCGTTGATTTCAACAACTCTCAATCACTGATCGACCTTCTCTTGAATCGCATTCAGCAGCCACCGACAATAACTCCACAGACCATTGTAGGATAAATGTCAAGAGCTGCTCCGAGACTTGCAGTGTTGTTGTACGAGTACTACGTGGAATGGGGTTGAAGTGTTGTGTCGAAACCTCTCACTCAAGTTACTTCTGCTCGAGGGATCTTCCGCGGTGGACTAATTGAAACGGGCGGGAAATGCCAAGGATTCCTGCACCACATGTTAGTTAGGCAAGTGTCGTTAGAGTCAGGCCAAGGCTACACGCGAGCGGTGGTGTGGAAGTGACAGAGATCACTTGATCGTACTGGCGGATCAGATCGCTTCACTCGAGAAGTCTGCTTGGAGGGTTTCCTTCCTGTTTGCAAAGGTCACTCGGGTCCCGCCCCCTCTGGAAATGAGCCATAATGTTTCAAGGCTGCTAAACTCCGTCAGCTAGCCTCCAGCGGTCACGTCTCGTTGCTCTTTCTCAATGCAACTCTTGCAACACGGAGATGCTGGATGGTGTTATGATGATCATTGCCGGAGCAACATCAAGGATTCCGTCACGAAAAACTAATGGTGCTTTGTTTCAAACTTTCCTCAAAGAACGCGCTGCAGAAATATCTTATCCGTTCGTATCTTTACATCTTACTTCAGCTTCTTTAATCTAAGTTATAGAAACTATACTAATATTTAAAATACTTTTCACAGACTTTGTTAAGACTCTATATATCCTTGCTGAGCCAAAAGGTTACCACATTAAAAATTCCTGCATTTAAAAAATATGCAATTCCAATTTAAATCAATATAATTTGTTATCAAAGCATTTTTAACTGATAAATCCATATTATATTATACAAATGCGAACATTACAATATGTCAATTACATGATAAACCGTTCCATAGCTTATTCGTGCATGGATTTACCAAGAGGCATAAATAGTCAATAGTCAATAGTCAAGTATTTATTGCGGAGACAAAAAGTACATTTGTATAGCAAACGTTAAGTATAAAAAGAAATACAATAGCGCCTCTAGATTTTAGAAGTTGAGTAACTAGTTTTTACAGTATGTGGCAACTGCAGATTTCAGATGCTGAACTGAGCGGAAGATGAAGAAAAGCTGAACTCAGCAATTAGCATTGAATAAATTCTTTCCACCATAGCCACGTTATTTATAATTATAATTCAATTGTAAATTTTGAAGAAAAGTTTCTAAAATCATGTTGTAATCTCAAACGGGAGATGATGTAAAAAGATACCTTGACATATTTTGGCAGTTTATATAGTGCTCTTCTGACATCAACCTATTACCCCTTGTGGACATAAATAAGTTATAAAATAATGAAATAAAAACTAGTTTTTCAGCTATTTTTGAAGTTTTATCATTTTAAAATTACATTTAATTCGCTTTAAGACCTTTATCTAGGTCAAAACCGTGTATTCCCTCTCAGTCAACTCAAATATTATCTGTCATTGACTATATACAGAGATTATTATAATAACATATGACACCAAGCCCCATTATTTCCTTCAAGAAGAGGCGATATTCCAATAAATGATCGATGAGCCGAGAAATTATCGAAGTTATTGAAGTGTTTACGGTCCGTTTAAAAGAAACTGCGCGCAGGAGATTGCAGTACTGTTACTGGTCGGGGTCACACCCAAGATACCGACGCCCACCTCGGCAATGACACAATTCAGCGATTGTTCGGCTCCTGCAGCCGTATCAAACAGTTCTCCACGTCAGAAAAACAGCAAACGTGAGCGTCTGACGCGGATAACCGCGTATCTGGGACAGTCGTGGGCGCTTTCTTGCAAAGGGGACAGGAAAACAAGAAAGGAGGCGTCAGTCAATTAGGCAGCTGGAGGTATAAGGCGCTTTTCTCCAAACATACTTTCTCATTTATTACGAAAGAACAGGGAAGATATTTCGTAATGCTGACCTATTTGGAAATTGCCAAAAATTCCAATGACAGAAAGGTATGACTTCAGAGATGCTTTGGTGTACCGGTACATTTTTTTATAGTCTGTCCTAGACATAATTTACAAACGAATGCAATATTTCAACATTTCTCGTCTTTGATTTGAATGATTTGTTGGTGTGGATCATTTGAGATCGCAACAACGTATCCGTTTTACCCCCATGCATCTTACACATAATTTTCCGTGCGTTGCGTAAAGTTTAACTCTGTATATAAGAAATTCAACACTGTATAGACACTGTAATTAACTAATGATAATTCATTTTGAGATTGAGTGTGGTTTTACGGCACCAAAGAGCAATTATTCAAAATATTTTTTGATCGCTATTCCATAAGGTGTATTTTAAGCATACTAATACAGCCAGATAAACAGAGTATTTGCACACCAAGTATAGAAATTCTAGTTCATTAGAATAAATCAGAAACGAAGTCGGTTTCCTCGTTAGAAAGTGAACACCTATAACAAATCGATGTGGAAGGAACCAAAGTGATCCTAATAAAATACTTCCCTACAAACAACGGAAGCGCTTACTTATTTCAGACGGAACTAGTTTTTCTTGTGGTGGCGGTGGTGTGGAGACGGCTGCAAAACCGAAGTGTTTCACCTTCTTCTGCCAAATTGGGGATAATTAGTTACGGAACTGCTGCATTTCCCTCGAGACCTTCTATTAATTAAAATTAACCTTTCACCCGACAATTCAAGCGGCTTTCTCTATCGACGCGACGGGTCGTATACGTGCAGAATGGACCCGAAGAGAGACCGATTCGATCCTTTGTTGAGCAAGCAGACAGAGTAGTGAACTGCGTGTACACGTAGGCACAAAGGGTTAGACAAGGCCGCTTGGTATTATGACCTCGCAGCTCCCAGTACTACTACTGTACCCAACGCTCCCAGCTCCGGTACCTTTGTCCACGTTCACCTCACCGGAGCTTGCCTCGTGGTACTCCTTAGCTTCCTTTCGAACATTCTTCAGTGGATACGTCTCAAGTTTTTAAACTTAAATAATAAAACTTCTAAAGAAACCAACCAAAAAACTTTTTGAAACAGGACTGTCTAGTGTATGACATCTGAAATTCTCTGTGATGAAATCCACTAAAATATACAAAATATTAATGTACACTCTACATCTATTAAATATTGTTCTCATTTTTATTAAATATATTTGGAAATATCCAGTTCTAAAGTCTGAATAAATTGCTACTAGACAAATTATATTAAATCACTCCTGATCATAAAAATCTTTCTAAGTAATCGAGAAAGAATGAGAGGAATAATTCATATATTCCAAAACAATAATTTTCATGAAATTTTAATTAGATGTAGGCTACAGCGGTAAAACTTTCAATACTAACTCCCAAAATGAATTTTGTCTAACGCCTGCCTGAAATGCCCATGATAATTTCTCTCCAATCCTTTTTAAAGACTGACAAGCACAACCGCAATAAAAACTTTTCTTTGCAATTCAAGTAACAAAATATTTAGTTCAGCGAAGGTTATTAAATAGGAAGGCCAGTAACCGAATGCATTTTCAGAGACCTAAGCATTGTTATCAGTTCATTCTTTCTAACTTGTACTGTATGTAATTGTTCTGCTTTGATAAGGTCTCCGCGGAAGTCACTGCTTCATGGCAATGGTCAAAACAAGGTCAATAACGATGTTTAACAAACTTGCACCTTTACCACGAACACTATTTACACGAAATACTCAATACCTTAAAGGATGTAAACGGCACAAGCTGAGTAATATAAATTCCCAACATGTAACCAGCTCGCCCGTAAGGATATTGAATCATCATTTTACCACACTATATAAAACGAACTACCGTCATAAAAGGAGCTCCATTGCAGTATTACTTCAAAGATCTATTCATGGAAAATGGATGTATCCAATCATCGTTACTAGGAAGTCACTTAGGTTTTACGACTTCAATGTGAAGAGCACTTCCATTAGTGATAAAGCTTCAAGTACTCTACTTCGGCGTAAAACAACAGCAACAGTGACCACCGTCACTTCAGACTGTAGAGAAAATCCGCAGTGAATGTTCAGCCTGATTTGTCGTGTCCTAGAACGTCAACATCCAATCTCCGCAAATGTAAATATGGTAGAGAGAAACGGCATTTATCGCGGCCGACGCCAACTTCAAGACTGAGAGTAAATTTAGCCAAGGCTATCTCAGAGTGACGAGTAGACGCGGCTGTAGATGTCTCCAGTAGATAATGTGACAGACAGATTTCTTACCAGTGACAATCTTCCAGGAGTTCACCCCTAATCACAAATCTCGGCTCTAAACGTCTTGCAACTTAAGAACATTTTCCAGAAATATAAATATGACCAAGACCTTAGAGACAAATTACAAGCACCTTCTTGAGGTCTTTTAAAAATCTCCCTATGCTCACCCTGCAGCATCTTTCATTTAGTTTAATATGGCAAACCGGTATGGATGTTGATGGTTATATTTCATAACTGTTATGAACCGCGGAATATAACAAGTTTATTGGAGGCCACATTTAGGGGTTTGGTTTGTTTATTTAAATGGAATTAGAAATCTCTATCACACATCGTTGTGTTGGTAGAAGTATACAGGTCATATTTGGTGAAGTAATGAATTGGTACAGATAATACTTTTGAACGTATTCAAAATGTGAGCACATACACTGAATATTAAGTATTGCTATAAAATTGGTGTTCCTGTGGAGAGTGACCAGATGCAAATTTCTAAAAGGAGGGCATTAATGCGAAAAGGACGACAGTTTTAAACGTTCTTATGAACTTTGTGAAAAACATTATTAAAAGAGCACATGAAAAATTAGTACTGTATTTGGAAATATTATAATACAAATAAAAAACTCAAAATGGATTTATTTTTACACGAAAACCGAAATATGATTAAATATTATTACAGTGTTAAATATTAATAAACTATTATTTTGTATGTGGCATAAGATTAAATTAATTAATGTTAGAACTTTTCTCTTTAAAAATTATAACTGATTTGAACCCAACATTGTAGAAAGATATTAAAAACTATTACTATACTATTAGACATAAATATATAAGAAATTATCACTATAACAGAATTATATATAGATAACGTATTATAACAAAATTAACCTATTGTACGCCAGTGCAGCTGAGCGGATAGAAACAACAGTGAGTCAGTGACACTATAGACAACACTGTACATACAACTGAATCTAACAGCAGTTCACATGTCATGGCATTACATGTGCGCTGCAATAAACTTTCCATTGCTTATCCTTGGGACCTCGGAAATCGGAAACTTTTTTTAATATGATTCTACTGTCTTTGAACATTTAAGCTTTCACCAAAAAGCCGAACATCATACATAATTTTCGAACGCCGGGAGGACAGGAGGGCAAACATTAAAAATGAGGGCACGTCATCATAAACCCTGACGTCTGGTCATTCTGTTCTTGAGTCCGTACAGAAAGTGCTGAAAATTTACCAGTGAGTTAGAAACTGGATTTCAACATCTGACCAATACAACAAAGTCCGGCAACCCAGGTTCTGTTTTCGGAATTTCCTGCTATTCATTGGTTTTTGCTCTTTTTATAGGTTATAGGTACTCTTAAAATCTTAAAAAGTTACAAATGGAAAATTAATAATGGATTTGAAAAAATGTGAACAAGCCAATTGGATTTGAAACACATTGCTAGAGGGATCGTTAGGGATGAATTCAAAAACTTATTTAGTTTCCACACACTAGAGCGGAGTTTGGAAGAGAGGAAGAGGTAACACTAAAACTGCCCCTACTAAGAACTTTTTAAAGCACTGACATAAATTGAATGATAAACGTTATACAATCTATTATGACCACTGAATAATTGGTTACCTAAACAAAACTTTTTAATTTATTCTTTTCATCATGCTGTAAGGCATGAAATAAGTTTGAAACCTAAATTACCCAAAAAAAGCAAACAAAACAAAACTACAGTCAATCTACAATCAAATTAAGTTTTCGTTATCAATATTTTGCTAGAAACAGGTTAATAAAACAGATTAATGTTATATGTTTTAGACAGGTTTTTGACGATGGATGATTTTACTCAAATAACACTATTAAACTTAAATAAATCACAACTCACATCTTTCTTTTGTAAATAATTCAGATTTCCAACGCTTTTGTGATACTGATCTACTGAAGTATATTCATCTAAATGTCAAAACATAATTGTGAAGAGTGTTAGTCTTAAGTTTATCACAACACAAGCCTAATTTTCACATCCCTTATATAATCCCACAATGTTAGGTACTGCGTAATTTTATTACATCAGTATATCTACATCTACATTATTATCTAGTAAAAACAGTTGGTTAGTTGTTAGGAACTATTTTGATGCATCGTAAATCCTGTAAATAAAACCGAGCTATCTTATCAAACAGCTAGCAATAATAACTCGGCTCTGATATCTTTATCTATGACACGACTGAGATCATACAGTAAATTATTTTACAGTGGAAAGTTTACTGTATAAAAACTCCTTTTGAAGCAATAAAATCACTTGAAGAAAAGCTTAGATTGTGCATACCTCACATTTAAGTGGGTAATCTAGCACAGTAAATAACTCTTCACGTTACTGCATACTACGAGTATATGTGTTGTTTATTTACGCATACTACATGCAAGCAATAAAATCACTTGAAGAAAAGCTTAGATTGTGCATACCTCACATTTAAGTGGGTAATCTAGCACAGTAAATAACTCTTCACGTTACTGCATACTACGAGTATATGTGTTGTTTATTTACGCATACTAATGCAAGCAATTAGTTTAACAGGAGTTCAATGTTTGGGAGGAGTGGGTAGATAATTTCATGTATAAGACAGGGGGACATTGATCACTTATTTTTATAATACTATGTAGTAATGACCTCAATAATAATAACCAATTTTAATTATATTTATAACATTACGTTGTGTATCCAATATTAATAAATAAAAACCGTTTTAGATTTAAAGGTGTTTTTCTATAATTTAATAACATATTGATATAAAATAAATAAAATTATATATATATATATATATATACGAGTATATAAACATTTGTAAAATTTAATTCTTAGTTTTCCAATTTAGTTATTTATATAATGGTTTGCTCGATACATTCGCCCATTGTATAGATCTCAACAACAAAAGTTGTCCGAGAGAATAGGGGGAGGGGGTTGTTTTCCGAGCTCAGCTCCGTTTTCAAATTATAGTCTCCAACCAATCGCGTATTTACGGCCCTTGAACTAAATGTAGCCTACTGTTGGTAAAAAAAAAAATTCTGGGAGGACACGAGAAAATCCATGTGGGTTTTATCAATCGTTCAAATAGCCTTGTTCATTGATTTTCTGATTCTATTTCATTCTAAAAATGGAATAATCATATGGCTCCATGGTTTTAGATGACCATTACCAATACCGATTCCCGAGGAAATCTAAGTTCAAATAAAACTCCATGACGCTTCTAACAACAACGTGACGCGTCGGACGCATGACTCACACAACCAAAGGCCTTTAAACTAACACTAGATGAAGAGTAGTGGAAGTGAGATTTGTCAGAGCGTGAGTCACCACACAATCCAAGGTCCACTGCCTCGTCTGCTGTTCGTCCGCGGAATGAGGGCTACGCATGGTCGAACACGGGCTGTCTTCGCGCTCACCACAACGGAACAGCTGGGAGTGGCCGCTGCATAATTGGTTTGACAGAGGTGACGAGAGAATCGTCTATGTAAACTTCGTCTTGGCGGACGCGAAGTCCATTACTCAGGCAGTCTCAAACAAAAATTACTATTATAATGCTTAGAGATCAATTTGAGCAAGAAAGTTGAAATCAGTTATGCACGTTTGTCTTTACCACATGAAGAATTGGACTAATGTTGTGTTCAGCAATATCACACCTGATAGGATGTTTTTTCCATTAGAAGCCAATGAAAACTGTTGATAAGAGAGAAACATTAATAAGATCGACATACACGTTAACAATCCACGAAATACCTCGTGGATAAATTACCTATTTAAATGTATTATTCTATTCATAAACGATTAACTTTATGGAGATTCGTCAAGGCTATAAAAACGCTAAATTAATGTATCAAACAAAATTCATTAAAACCTTTCCAAAGATTGCTAGAACAATAACCTCTCCTCCAAGTTATGAATAACTTCCATGACACACGTACAAAAGACCACAATTAATAAAAGCTAACATATGTCATGAAAACAAGATATATGTAACTTAAATACCAGAAATAATAATAAATGAAATAGTTTTAATACTAATCTTCACAAGAATATTGTTTAGGCGTATCTTTAAAACTTGAAGGCCACTTTCCAGTATTGAAGGAATTCTATAAAAAAGTTTTGAAAAACCCATTCAAGTGATGGTAACCAGTATCTATACAGTATCGGGGTTTTTTTTTTGAATTCGAATAGCACGAATTCTAAAAACCTTCTTACAGAAGGAGTTTTGTAAAAAAGTTTGGAAAACCCATTCAAGCGATGGTAACCAGTATCTATACAGTACCGAGGGATTTTAGAATTCGAAGTTTAATTCGGGAATTATATAAAACATTTGAGTTGAATATAAAACTATAAGGAATGTTGTTGATGTTTCACATAAGAAGTTGTTATTTTTAAATCCCATTTCAGGAACAAGAAGACATTTTCTTCAGATGTTTTAAAATCTGATTCTCTGGAAGATTACGAGCAAAGATAAAGATGCGGTCCGAATAACGCAGACATTGTACAATATTGCCCCAGCAAGAACAAGATGATCAAACCACCAGTCACCAGGGAACTTATTGATGTCAGTGAGCATCTAATTGGGATCGATGAAACCCCTGGAGAGCGACGATCTCCTGGGGCGATCGCTTGCGGTGTCATCCAGCGGGTGGCTTGGCGTCCGTCAGTCGCGTCGTCGGGTTATCAGATGGAAGGAGACTAGTTCGAAGCCATACCAACACACAGATGGTGGCCAAGCCTACGCTAAATATAGCCGTCCTGGCTGTCATTGCCATTGCCATTGTCTGTGAGCGTGAGTTATCTCAATGGAGAAACAGATGCGATCTTCGATCGTCGTTCTTCATTGTGCTGTCCTCATCTTCAAATGGAGTACCTACGTCAGTTTTGACATACAGCGACGATTTTAGCTCGACATTGTCTTACACAGCCATTTGCAGCCAGCCATTAGAGCTATAGTTGTAATCCACTCAACAAGTATACCAACCTTTAAAGATCTTCAAAAGCTTTATCACTTTCCTTAATTTTCAAGAGTGACACCAATAAAGTTTACTTATGCAAAATAAACGTTAGAAACTGAAATGAAACTTGCTGAAATTTGAGATCTATCGAAATCTATTGAACAAATTATAAATTGTTTACCTGAAATTGTTGAATCAGTCCAAATGAACGAATAGTGTTTAGGATTATATTCAATTTTTTCTAACGCATCTGCTGCTTTCTACCACAAAACTCGCTGCATATTACCATTACTGGCAAGTGAAAGAGGTGGCAACGTCCCAAGAAGAAACTAGGCCAAGTGCAACTGTATAAAAGGACCGGTTGATCATCACTTGAACAAGATCCTTCATACTGAGTAGTTTCTTTCAAGGCCGCTAGAATTTCGATATCCACAAAGATCTACAAGAAAAAATCCCGGGACTTTTCATTTGGAGAACCAAAAACTTACTCTTAGACTAATTAGAAGTTGATTTTAAGTTATTTTGGCGAAGAGAAGTATTTGGAGTAACAACTGACTCGAATTAAAATTTATTAGCTGCCTTTTGGCTCATTGAACACGGTACTAAAGACGATTTCCTTAGTAGCTCATTAAAGATCCGGGTACTAAACCATCTGAACCATGGTGTCTGAGTCTCTGGTGTCAACTTTTATGTATACATCACTATTCATGTCTGACCAGAATCAAGTGATTAATGAGGGTTGTATGAGGTGACATTGACTGACAGCAGGATGGTACCGGATTGACCTAGATGACCTTGAGGAACCATGTGGTGCGACTCGGTGGCGGCACCATTTGCATCTTCACCACCTCTTCGGCAGTTCAGTCGGCAAGAATCCGTGATAAGGTCTGGCGTGGTCAATTAAATACCAGATTAGGGGGAGTTGGGAGTAAAGTGACACGAAAACCTGTTCCAAATAGGGAGCCGAACTAATGTGGATGCTAAGCGAATGTGGCCTTCAACAGATGGCTGTTTGGTGTCGAGGAATGCGCTGGAATTACTCAAGAGCCTGTTCAGGCGCCTATCACATTCCCGACGTCGACTGATTGACGCCGCTCCTCGCTCGGGTGATTGGCTCGAAATGGTCACATTCTATTGAGATTATCGAACTTGTGTCAGCTTACAAGCTAAATTACTATCTGTGCAATATGCATTTACTAACTTTAGAAATACGAGTTGAGTTTTATGAAATCACACTAATACAAGTGTAAAGTGAGATAAATAATTTATTGTTATAACTGTATACAATAACAGTAACATCTAGATTCCCAAAAATAAAAATCCGTCAATGGTTCTCTTGAGTGAAGATCATTGATCTTCAAGCATGTGTATTCTTCTATAGGTCATTGCTACTATTTGTGCAGATAACTAATCAGTATTTACATATTGTGTCTGAAGTACTTTGAAAAGACAGGATATTTACATAATAAGATACCTTACGTGTTTTACGTAATGTATAAAGAACATCTAATGATACATCTCAATGTCGAAGTAAATACTGGTACGTTTGAGAGAATTAGATGCCAATTAATTGCATACCGTTCATAATGCATACTTAAGATACAAGCCAATGCATTTTATACATTATGAATACAACAAGAATGAAATTGGCTCTAAATAGATCACTAAAATATTGGATGTCGGACCGCGAATGAGACCTTAGCTACAGTATTTTTTTGTTGTTGTAAAGTTCAGAATGTTTTATTTGGACGCGTGCACTCTGGAAGGTCTTTAACAGCCCAGCTTACCTGGGCATTGTGGACCACCACTGACAGCTCAGTTACGGTGTAGTCGAGATCGCAATTTTGTTATCAATATTTTTTTGTTTATATAAAATAGAACCCATCCATCGAATTGTGGACTAAACGTAACATTACGTTTAATACCGTTTTCAAGGAGACTAACCTGTTATAAGGAGAGGTCGTTCTCTTTTTAAGCCCGTCCTCATGGGCCACTGCCCTGTGCGAGGATCTTATCAAGCAGAATAAGAGGAAGAGTCGATTCAGTACAAGGTCGACGGTACTGATAAAAAGTGGTATGGCCACAGACAGCATTTGAACTTGCACTATCTGTAGTACAAATACAAAGTCCGACGTTCTGACCGCTCGGCGACACTCTCCAGAGGTTTTCTTATTATATTGCATGAAAATCACAAGTGGATGGAATTTCCTATCTAATAATATTCGGTCCTGATGATGACAGTTTTAATTACACCTTTGACAACTAGCGATTAAAATTAAGTCACTTGTAATCCCTGATAAAATACCCCTTCAACACAAATCGTCTCCGGTATAAACTAGTTAATTCCTCTAATTTCTTCCAAAACCTGACATAACGTATGGAGTGGGAAATAAAAAAGCAGTTTAGAAAAATGAAGAACGTTAGACCTCTGACCTTGAAGCGACCAGAGCGGAACTGCAGACCCTGTGAACTTCTATATCGGAACGTGCCATGACGTCACCACTTGCCATGTGTGACCATAATCATCTGGGACTGAGTTGGGTAGTAGTCCTCGTGTGTTAATGACTACGTGAATCATATATTCTTCGTCTTTGGAACTAAAGCCACTCTTTTAAACTATCTCGTGACAACTCATAATTCTTGGAACATCACAATTGCCTTTCTAATTACTTTATAATGTGGAGAATAATGTGACGAATGACGATCGGCGTTGATTCATTAACTTTTCCAGCCTGGTCCAAGATTCATCAGGGTTGTAGTGGTGATTTAGGTGGTTTGGTTTTTGCCTTCTGTAAATTCTCCAGGGAGGTACCGTACTATTGATTTAGCTATGACGTTCTTGTCGTCATCCCTCCAAATCCATTAGTGATATATGATCAGTGATCAGATGTCAAAACAACTTAGGCAACAGGGGGAGATTATGTAAGCATTCCATAAGGCAAGCGTATTGTGTGGATCGCTTTGTTGTAAATTTTACTTAGCTTAGTATTAAGGAGGGAAAAACGCGATATAATTAACAATAAAAATGATATTACAGTTAATACAATTTGCCGTCCTTTTTCTTTCGCTACTTTGTTATGTTAAACGTGATTTCCTCTCATAAAAGGTGAACTATCAGAGAAAGGTATAAGACACGGCTGTACAGGTGGCCATCTTGATTTTCTTCCCATAAGAACAATATTATCCAGATCTAACTGGGTTATGCTCTCTGTTGTCGTATAATAGTGGAAGACTTATCATTTAAAATATACAGGGTGTCCCACGAGTAACCCGACAAACTTTTCAGATGGTTTCCTCTCATCAAAATAATGAAAAGTTCATATTAACATATGTCCGGAAACGCGTCGTTAGCGAGCTACGGCTAGCGATATTTTTGAACACCATTTATAAGGTATGAAAATTGGAATAAAAGATTAACAAAGATCAGCAATTAAAATGTTTTGTTTTTACGAAGTAAGTTAATTTAATAAACAGATATTGCATTTTCTGTCTTATTTTTCGTATGTGTTGATTTAATTAAACATTTTTTTATTGTCCAATTAATGAAGTTAATATGCTTCAAATCAAAAATGCATGTTTTTCGAGACCGAGTTTTGCATATTTTGTCCTATCTCAGAAATGGGTGGTCTAACAGGTCTGGGATGTATTTTAGTCAATTTTTCATTTAATTTTTTATAAAATCCAGTACATTTAACAACTATCATTACACCATAAAAACATCAGTTTCGTTTTATTTTCTTTCTTTCCTAGAAAATCGGGCGAAATTTTTCGCTAGCCGTAGCACGTTGACAAAGCGTTTGCGGACCTATGTTTATATGAACTTTTTTCTTTATTTTGGTGAGAGGAGACCACCTTAGAAGTTTGTCGGGGTACTCATGGAACACCCTGACAAATATGATTAATGTGGCTATGATTAATACCCACCCACCCATCAGTTTGGTCTTTCGATGTTTTTATTAGCTGTTAAAAAATCTTTCTTAGATCATCGACTAAATATTAGAAAGGTATACACATTAAAACAACTCAATAGCGTTAGGTACTAAAGTAATGACCATAACTTTAAATTGAGACATCTCCATTAATTCTACTAGCAAAAATAAAGTGTAGCAGACTTAAAACTGTTCTTGTAGGGGCATACCTAAACTATCTGAAGCAATCTAAGTGGTGCAAGGAAGACATTCACTATCTCCTCGACACTTCTCTCTAGCCAACTTCTTTATCAGTGCGCTAGTCTCGATTACCCGAAACGCATTTAACCGAATTTTCGGGTTAACAGACACAGTTCAAAGACAAAATATAATTTTTTGTTTCACCTAAATGAATAAATAACCGTTGTGACAAAATTGAGTATTAACCAAAGGTCTAGTTTCAATGCAAGTACGCTTGCAAAGGTCTAGTGGATTTACAAGCGTACTGCATGTGTTTTCACAGCAAGAAGGACGAAATTGTTTATTATTCCTTATTATTTGAATTCTGGTTAACCGAATGACCTCGGTGACATCAGATTCTGTGAAACGAGACTAGAGTATGGCCATTTTGTATTTGGATCCGCATGGATCGGAAGGTCGAAGGTGAGGCCTTGTCCTCGCCAGTTGTGCTGACATCTGCCCACTTCCCCTGGCTGTGGTTTGTTACTGATAAGCAGCTGTGGTAACGGTAATACCACACCAGACAATGGTCATGGTTTCTTAAAGAACTGCGTCGTGTCTGATCTCGTCCAACATTGAACTCTGACTCAGAAAGTATTTGGCATCTCTTAAGAATTCAAAAACACACAAACCAGAACGACTCACATGGTTCGGTGTAGCAACACCTTGCAGTATTTAACTAATTAATTGACAACTTAAGAAAAAAACACGAACAAGAAATCTTACATTTGCTAACAATCTTCGCAAGATAAATTATCTTAGAATATCCAATTTTGTATGGAACAAAATGAAACGATGCACAAAAAAATATATATAATAACACAAATGAACCTTTCAAAATCAAACCCTGTGTAGACGATTAACATCCGGATCATAGAGGAGTGGTGCTATTATAGGTAACATATATTAAGCATGGTCCTTTATGGACGTGTATTATTAAGCGGTGTATAACTTTACAGTAGCAACGAAAAAATCAGATAGCTACGAATGATCGAGAATTTAACTTGCTACAGAAGCCTATTTACCTGTATGTGTCAAGGATCATTACTGATAGCAGCATGATAAATGTGAATAGTAACCCTATTCTGTGCTCTATGATAAGTCACAGCAAGGGACCCAATGTCATTTGAATTAAGTGATCTTTTTCCACTACATTCCTTCATTCCTCCACCACTCTATTTTGGATTTTCTCATCTTGGGGAGTTACGTATATGATATAACATACTTATCACTGATACCGGACGCTCGTTATGAATTATGTTATGATAGCAATGTTCAAAATTGGACAAGATAAAAATGTACTGTTTTCAAATCACATTCTATACGCAACATCATTTTCTGTACAATATAATTCAACTAATGTTCGTATTTTTTCTTCCTTCGGGTAAGAATCCCTTCCATTACCCCACCCCCCTAAAATCATTCAGAATTCTATAAACAAAAGTTTATACCCGGCCCTGAGTCAAAAAGTTACAAGTTTACAAACATCCGTAAAATTAATTACATACAATTCATTATCAACTTTTTTCTTTTGAGGCCGTGAACTGTGTATTTATAAACCAACGTTTATACGGTAAGTGATAGATAAAAGACATGCAGCCCAACACAATAACACAATGTTGGTTTTAAATTGGGTCGTGTACAGATAACCTTTCAACGGTCAAATAAGTAAATAATAAGACAATTATATAATTTACTGGTCCTAAAATGTTGTATTTCATGAATTTTTCATCATACAATTAGCAAAATCTCTTCCAAACGATATTAACTTCCTTAGTTGTTCTTCGGTCACAACCATTTATATTGGAATTCGGAATTCATCTCTGGAATTAATGTCCACTGTTACAAAGGAAACTGTATAGCCTAACAAAGTATGGTCAGGTCTAGAACCTTCCCTGCTCATGATTATCCAAATAAAACATTAACGGGGTTTGTGAATGTTCGAGAATATACTACATATATATATATATATATATATATATATATATATATATATATATATATATATATATATATATATATATACAAGCGTACTATATATACAAGAGTATTATATATATATATATATATATATATATATATATATATATATATATATATATAAAATACTCGACGTTATGAGTATTACTGATTTTGTATCAATTTTCACTATAAATTAAGCACTAATATGCTCGTACAATCGTGTACTGATACCATTTTAGCAAAGATTGTTTACAAGAGACACAACATTAGAACGAAATATTCACGATTTTGCCGTAAGAAAATATTCCTCAATGAAAGGATATTACAGACTTAATTAAAACTCAGTATAAAAGAAATGAAATCTCTAGCACGTAGTAAAACACTATACACTCTGCAATCTTGGCAGATTCTTTCATTATTATGTTGAGGGGAAAATATAACTAGACCTCCAAGATACTTCAATAAAAGATTATGACTATTCTAACCTATAATATCGTGGATTTCCACTGCTTATAATAGACTCTGAATTTACTAGTAATTAGGCGCTCTACAATAGATCGACACTAACCTAGTAATATCGTTTGTTACGCATTATTTCTAAACAAAGCATTCATCTGTGGAGTTGAGCACAAATAATCGTGAGGAATTATGATTCTCCTGTTAAAACATGTTTATATCACAATTAGAATGGATAACTTACAACGTTGAAGGTGGCAATATCCAAGATAGGCACTCGCGACACGACTCTGTTACGACAACCACGTCCACCCTAAGCGCCTGAAGAGCACGCACTGACAGACAGACCAGACCAGCAGATCTAGGTGTCCCCTCCACAACACACCGTCACAGCTGGAGCATTGTTGTCCTCTCTCTCCTCCCCCCACCCACGAACAACACCATTGTTGCCTGACACCCATATCCTTTTCACAGATGACAAGAATAAATCTAATTGTCTCCTATGAATTATGCCAGACACCGAACTATGGTCCGCCATAACTTAACAAGTGCTGGATACTGTAGTTGTGTACCACCCACATTGTTTTTGGGAGTATTAACTTGTTAGTGTTGTACCCTAAAATTAATTTCAAATTTCCTAACTACATATTCATTATTGGTGGAGTATGGATGGACCTTTTTGTTTTGAATAAGGTGACCTTATATCTCAATTTATTTGGGTTAGCAAAATTAAGTAGTAATTTGATGTTTGTACAATACATTATATTTTGCACCATAGATTTTTTTTACTGATTAGCCTGACAAGAAAAATGTTAGTGTCAACTAAAAAGTGTTGCCATAAAAATGATATTTTTCACAGTGGTAATGCCTAACAAAAGTAGTAGTTATCTACACAAAATACTGACTTCAATACAAAATATAGGTGATAAAAACATTTTTTTACTGTTTATCTCAAACAATTTTATAATATTATTTAAGTTATTATATATTATAATCGTGCAATATGTTCAGAGTTATGTTTTATTTGATAATCAGGCAATAATGTATGTTTTTTTTTTAATTTAACACTACCAACTAAATATTACTACAAGATTTACTTTTACAGCTGCAAAGATTTACAAATACTTATAGACATTATAATATTAAAAATAGTTTTTTCCCTACTACAAAGTATATTTCACTAAAAGTGAGATGAAAGTTCGTTAACAACCTATTCAAAAGTGTTGAATTAAAATATTTAGAAACATTGGTTCTTAGCACTTTCTAGAATTTAAGGAGGTTTAAAAACGTGTACACTTTTTATAGTTTTTGCAAAGGTATTATGAATTTCCTTTTCTGTCTTGGCATGTATTCACTCTAGTACAAGCAGAACATTCTTTTACATTATAAGGACTTGCCAAGAGAGTCAGACTACTGGAAACTAACTGTGTTAAGATCACCACCACCAATCTAAAAAAAAATGTGTGTCGGTAGTTTTTATTTAGGCGCAGTCCAAAAGGTCCAGTACATTCAAAACAAAATAAAAATATATAAACAAATTTTAACAAGTTTTCTGTATCAGTGTGACACTGGCAGTCAAAGGACTAGAACTTAAAATTAAATAGTAAACGATGTTGCTGTTCATGTAAATAAGTACATCAAGAGTTGAATAAAAGAAAAATCAATTAAGATGTTTAATACACAATCAGCATAAGTTACAAGCTACAGGTGAGAACCCTTAACATTTACATAAGTACGTATGAATTAAATAAAATATTTACCATTAGTCTAAAATAGTGTTCCAATGACAAAAATTTAAAAGTTGGTAGCTTATTCATGATTTGCCTGCCTGATACTAATTACTTCACCAACAGGAACAATGATTCACTGGTAAACAATTATGATTGTCTGAAAAATATCTTAAGATACTTAGAATATGAGACACAATTAGACTGCTTTGATGGATTTTGGGAAAACACATTTGAAAACAGAGATTGTTTAAAGAAAATATTCATTTGTGCAACCAACATAATCATATAATAAATAGCTGGTCCTTACACCAATTTTGACTTGTTTATAAGTTGAAATTAAAATTAAAGAACTAAAATATTGTAAACCAATGATTAAATAATAAATAGTTTGTAAAGTCAGGGAGTAAGACAGATGAGATGCTTTTAGTTTTACAACTAAAACAGACGAGATTTATTTATTTTTAATACAATGCAGGTTTGTACCAGACCATGTTATATAACGCTTAGCTGAAGTTTCATACACAATTTTAGATCTTTGACAGAAGAGAACATTTTCAAGTCTCAAGACAGACTGAAATAAATATGAGAACAGATAGAAGATAAGTTTTGGCTAGCTTATATAGATACTTCACTGACACACAGCCAAATCTCATAGAGGAGTATGCATAATCATGAAATTTGATGTTTCTTATGTAGAAATGAAATTTTATGCAAAATTTAAAATCAAGGTCAATTCCTTATCAAAATATCCTGTGGACAGTTAGGTTTCATTGATACTATTGATTTACTAGAGTTAAATCTATGCCGACAGCCTTACGCCATGAAAGAATATACACCGTTAACAATTTTATGTTACCCATGCAACAATGAAATACACACAAAATTTGAAGTCAATATCTGCATAAAATGTATTCAATTTTCCATAGGTAGAAATTGGCCATCTAAATTTATCATTCATATGTTTTGGTCTTGAACATGATGTTAAAACTGATAACTTTAATACATGAAAACATTTTTTTGGAAATTTGATAAAATAATTATGTACCCAAATCTTGTGAATCCATTAACATGAAATGTTGTATCTATGAACTATTTTAAGAATATCTCACATTCATAAATCCTAACATTTTGTTTCAAAGCTATTATCCATTCACTTTTCACGATGGTTGTATATTGTCTAAAAAACCAATGGCAAGGAACTGGAATGGTTTAGGAGCTACTTAAGTAACAGAAAACAACTGGTTGAAATCACCTACACATTAAACAACACAATCCAGAAAATTAAGTCCGAACAGCTTCTGGTGAATAGAGGAGTGCCTCAGGGCTCAGTTCTCGGCCCCGTCTTATATATATTACTAACCAACGACTTCCCAAGTTATCTTGAGAACTACTGTGAAATGGTTATGTACGCTGATGATACAGCCTTGATTGTAGCAAGCAAGAACAAAGACCAGCTAGACGTTGACTCGTACGTCACTTTTAATATGGCGAAACAATACTGCCTCTATAATGACTTGGTTCTAAATGCCTCCAAAACACAACAGATAATCAACACGCCCAGGCAAAACTACCATGAAGGCCTTCCAGAAGTAAACACAATAGACTCAGGAAAATATCTCGGCATAATCATAGACCAAAATCTATCCTGGGAACCCCATGTGAATAAAATCTGCAATAAACTAAGTAGTAGCCTCTATGTAGTAAGAAGAATTAAACAAATTACCAACCCTCAAGTAGCCATGACAGCGTACTACTCGCTATTTGAGTCTCACATGAGATATGGTCTGATAGCCTGGGGAGGGACAACAGCCACAAACCTCCACAGAGTGCTTGTCATCCAGAAAAGAGCAGTCAGAACTTTGAAAGGCCTTGGACCACTGGACACATGCCGAGCAGCCTTCAAGGAACTGGGAATCCTGACCCTCATAGGACTCTACATTCAGGAAACAATCCTATACGCAATCAAGACAGGCCAAACAAGAACAGGAGACAGACACCCCTATTACACTAGACACGGAAGAAACTTCCTACTTGACCAGCACCACCTGAGCCTGACTGAGAAAAAACCATCCTACAGAGGAGCTTTATTCTTCAACACACTGCCCAACAGCTTAAGAAGGCTTCCAGAAAAGGAACTCATCCCCCCACTAAAAACCTGGTTTCTGCAACGTCCATTCTACACTATACAAGAATTTCTGCAGTGGAGGACTGGAACCCATAGCTAACAAACATACACTCCTACATAATTGTAACATAACCACGTGACCTTTACTCTGTTCTCTAGGAATATGAATAATAAAAAATTTCTGATTCTGATTCAATGTATAGGCAGAATTAGTGGTATAATCTAATAATAAAAATCTGTATTTTTACATGACAATGGGCGATATCTCAAATTTACTATCAAACCAGTATTAGTGTCCAATTTATAATACGAGTCAACAAATTAGGTTTAGAGTATCAAAGGTACACATCGTGGTCCACTTCACTTTAACTATATGTACTATTGCTGGACAGTTATTAAGTTTAATCTTTCATCATGTCAAAGATTTTTATAAAAGTTATAATTAATTACTAGATGGGTAAACAGGTAGTTTACGGATAATAGAATACTTTCTCTTACTACATTTGGTTCAGTTCATGTACAGATTTGAGTTCAAAAGAGGTTCCATTCATTTTGATTTTTAAAATGTATATATTTTTATCAAGTTTGTATTGAAGATGAAACTTATTTATAACATTCTATCTGGGCTCTACAGGCTCAACCTTACCATCGAAATAAATTTCATTCAATTTCCTGTACTTCATTTTAAAGATTCTCCACTTCGACAAAGATTTTTCAGTTTGATATAAATTCACCTAATGGTAAAGAGAATCATGGCCTAGAAAAGGATCCTAAGATTAGAGAATTATAAACATGAATGAGGTGTACAAGATTACAATATGATTACATCTTATCTATACTTTTTGTAACTTCATGCAGGGAAAACATTTAATTTCAGCCATCCCAATGTAGTCTAAGCTGTCAAATCTGACTGAATAACAAGGATCAGGCTTGTTAAATGCAATACAGTAACTGGAAAACTAATTCTTTAAATTATTTTATGTTAGTGAACTCACCACACAGATTGCATTAGCCTGGTATAATTAATAAAATTATAATTCATGTATAAGTTTTACTAATTGTCTTCTTGAATGGTTCATAGGTAAACTTAAATATTTTATTCTTCTACACCAGCTTTACCTAGCTGAAAATACAAGGTGGTTTAATGTAAATAAATGGGATCCATTGAAAGTTTCTCCACCAAATATACACTTTGCTGTGTTGTTATTGCATTTAGCAAAATGCAGGCATTTTAAGAAAAATAATTATTTTTATAAGCAGCATAACATCAGATGCTAGTATGTTATCAGAAAAAACTAATACAACTGCAAGAATGAGTTTTATTATATTAATTGAATTTTAATAAAATAATACTGAAATTCATAAATCTTCCAGCCTCTTCAAATTTATTGAAATTATAGAAAAATACCTTAGTAAAGTAGTTAGTTATGGCTATAAAGCCATTTCTACTACTTAACCTCATAACATATACCGTAAATTTACAATAGTTGACTATAGATATAGTAAATTATTAATTTTATACTTTAAATAAATGTTATCAAAATTAAAATAGTAACTTTACACAGAAGCATTGTTCGAAAACCAAGATTAGTGTGCAACTGCCTACGTAGTACAATGATTATAATACTGATTTTTTCACATATTTCTAAATTATTAGGCACCCTTACCGTCCTTAACTCAACACAATTTAATTAAAGGCTGGTATGGGATTGCTAACCTCATACAAAATCATTTACCTACTTTACACCAGTAGTGGATGATTTGGTTAGTAGCTGGATAAGAAAAATAAATAACAAACTACACATAACTGTTCATGAGCATCTTCCATTGGATCATCGATTAGAAAAAATAACTCTTGAAAATTTCAAACTACCTAAAAAAGCTATAGACTCCTCAAAAAATGGTTTCACCTCGACCACAAATAAGCAATACATAACAGTATTTCCAGATATTCACCAATACGCTGATGGAACTCATGTGGAACTACCAGCCTTCCTTCTAAAGAAAAAGCGATTGATCCCTGTTGAAAAACTTCACAGACAAAAAGAGAATAAAATAGTAGACACCATATAAACAGATGAAATACAAACCAAGAAGACTTGCTTAATTGGATTAAATAAATGCAATGTCTCGAAAGTTACTGCTTGCAACAGTTCTCCTCTACAGTCACTGTCAATCCTAGTATCCAACCACCCCAAAAAATAATCCAGGATACAAAAGATCCAGGCACAAAAACTCCTCTAGCTCTACCTTTACATGCAGAGCTAGGAATGTATTGCTCAATGAAAACAATAAGCTCAGACTTGGCCTACAGAATCCTTGCAAATTCAAAGTTGGCCCATAAAACTCTTGGCCTTTTGACTATCACCGAAACGATTGACACAAATAACCTAACCCCTGGAGCCAGTCAAACCAGAAGAAAAAACTGAATCTCCAACCTTTGACTATTTCCATGATGACTGATAAAACTATCCTAACACCTGGAGCCACCAAGAGAAAAAAACTGAAACACCACCTTTTGACTATTCTAGAGTCAACCGACACCAACAACCTAACCCCTGGAGCCAGTCAAACCAGAAGAAAAAACTATTTTTATCCTTTGACAAATACTTACACCTTAACCCAAACGGAAGATAACTTTAACAACCCGAATAAAGCTTGAAGAAAAATATCTTTAGTGTTTCTATTCAAGCAGCAAAGTACCGAGTTGCATGTAACGTTGACTCTAGCTCCAACCCAAAATCACATCCCTTTAAGGTTCACAATGACCCACCTATGACTGCCAGACTACTGGGGAAAGATGAAACCTTTGAGGATTTTTTCACTCAAAATATTGAAGAAGCCATCAGATTACATACCAGTTCCAGGCAATTCTGACTTAACTTCTCCTTTTGGTGCTGAAACAGTTAACTACCTACCGAGGACCATTTTTTAGGCCAAATTCAGAGGAGCGCGCAACAAACAATCTTACCATCTTGCATCAAAATGTTGACTGCCAGTCTAACAAAATTGACATCATGAATCATTTTTTGAAAACAATTTACCCCCATATAAAAGTTTTAACAAAACTCGGACTGAAGGTTGACACACTTCACAACACTAACCTAATTGGTTACACATTAGAATCAGATTTTAGTCGGAAAGATCATAGAAAAGGAGGAGTAGCAATTTACTGTGGAGAATCTCTGTCATCAAATATAGAAGCAGTTCCCGTTACAGACCTTAGTCAAGAGCTTCTATGCGAGGTTGCCATGGTTAAAGTTCAAGCAAAACTACAGGCAGTATATATCTTAGGAACATATAGATCTCATGGTAATATAGAGGAATCTCTCGAGGAACTATGATTTAAAACTAAAAACACTGAGGCAACAGAAAGCTGCCAATGAAATCGCTCGCTCTGACAATAAATAAAAAACTATATGGGCAGTAAACCATGAGAGAAAGCGTAAAACTTCAAAATATCTTATAGAACTGCTCGATCCAATGAGTGAGGTTATCAGTGACCCCAAATTAATGGCTAATTATTTTAACTCTGTGTCCATAAAATTAGCGGACAATTACTGCAAATCCTAAACCAAACCCTATAGCAATTGCCCCATACCAAGAGACTCCAGTTTTGTTTTTATACCCAGTGACAGTGAAAGAAGTAAAGAAAGTGATCTCCTCATTAAAAAAATAAAACTTCAGCAGGAATTGATAATGTATCTGCTAAGTTCCTTAAAGTCTGTTGTAATGAACTGGCCTACCCACTAACCCTAATCATCAACATGTCTTTTAGAGAAGGAAAGTTTCTAGCACAGCTTAAACTAGCCAAAGTTATACCCCTTCTCAAGCAAGGTAATGCTAGGGAAGTGGGTAACTACCGTCCAATTTCGTTAATAACAACATTCTCCAAGGTAAGTGAAAAGGTGGTGCTATCCAGACTCATGAATCACCTTTTTAAGCACAATCTACTTACAAACTACCAGCATGGATTCATAAAAGGACGTTCTACAACCACTGCTGTGATAGTCCTTGTAGAGTTTATAATCGATCAATTGGAGGATGGCAACCCAACTACTACTTTACTATTAGACTTCAGTAAGGCATTTGATTGCCTTGACCATGCGCAGCTGCTGAATAAATTAGAAGCAGTCGGTTTACGTGACATGTCAGCTAGATGGTTCGGAGTTATCTGTCAAACAGGCAATAGCTGGTTGAACTAAAAAACACAGAGAAGGGCTTTAATCGAATAGTGAGATCCAAACCGCTTCCCGACTTAAGAGGTGTACCACAGGGATCCATCTTAGGGCCTATCCTTTTTTTTATTTACTAACGACCTCCCTAATAATAGAATATTCAACAGCCATAATGTATGCGGACGATACAGCACTCCTACTCAGTGACTCCACACCTGGTAGCCTAGAAGTCTCAGCCCATGTAGCAATGGAGATGGCTGTTCAGTCCTGCCATAACAGCAACCTCGTGGTAAATGAGAGTAAATGTAAGCAGCTCGTCATGGATCGCAGAAAAGAGGAGGTGGGAGTGGTGCCAAACATTGAATCATCAAATGAAGCCAAATACTGTATGTATATATATATATATTTATATATACACAGATCCGAGAAGCCTACTTTGGTCCAGGGAACCTAAGAATATCCATGTAAAGTTTCAGTACAATCAGCCCTGTAGTTTTTACGTGATCGAGTAAATCACACACACAGATACCATTAAATTTTAATATAATAGTATAGATGAATATACTCGTAAAAATCAGCAGTCTTACCTTGAAAACTTCTTCCTAGGATTCACTTGTTTAAAAGAAGCACATAACGGCCCATAAAAGTTCTTATATTTATACGTTTTCTATTGCACTGCAATCTTTCTAAGCGCATAGAGAGCATTCATGTTATCCATTTTGGGTCCAAGACAAAAGGATGTTCTTTTGATGAAATTGGAGAAATATTTCAGTTTCATAACAAAATTAATTTTTTTCACAAACCAAGTATTGTTTTTCTTTTAAAGTCAAGATTTTATAGTGCAGCACATAATGAAAACTGATGGGATTATTAAATATATAAAAAAATGCTAGTCTATTTATTGCGTTACAGAAATTAATGTTTGCCGAGTGGCGCAGGAGTGTGGGTTTTGAACCCACAATTGCTCCGACTGAGACACTGCACCAGCAGATCAACAAACGTCTACTTCTCTCGATGGGAGTTAAGTGTTTCCTTTAGTACTGATGAGGATTCTACTTAATATTCAATTAAGTATCACAATTAATATGAATTTACAAAGAAAGTATTACACCTTTTTTTCTTTCTAGCTTCCTCTTGGCCCTGAGCCACTGATGACTGAAGAAAATATGAATGAATTTTCAAGCACAATTTTTGTACTCACTTGAACACTTAAGTTCTATATGGTCAATTAAATTCAGTTAGTAATTCACTCAAATATGAATGCTCAATGTTCTTACTTGCTATTTCCGTACTTTTCTAGCTGTATTAACTGGAATTTGAGTTATTTACACATTTATTTTGTAAATAAAATAAAGCACACAGTTTTTATCTTATGCTAGAATTGGCCAATACAAAGTCAATTGGGGTGACAGGATAATTAATTTACAACAAGAGTACAAATAAAATAGTTTAAATATATATTCATGTAAAAATAACAAGGCACTTATGTAATAATGATTTATTAATACTGTTATATATTATATCTTGATAAATTAAGTATTTATAGCCTATGTTCTTTGTGATTTTCACTATATTTTATATACATATATAAGTAGCATTAAAAATAAACTTTATTATGTTTTTAAGACACAATATTAAACATAATACAATATTTTTACAATACGTGACTCAACAATTAAAAAATGACTTGGTTACAAATTAATTGTTATACAAACAAAATTTCATCAATTTCAGTAAAGGTGATTTCAGTTCTTAAAAAAAAAAACTAGTACAATAATATTGCTACAACATTTTTATCAACCAACAAACTTATTGATGAATGAAAATTGGAAATATTTTTTTAAACAAATAATAACGATTTTTAACATATCTCTCTTAATTATCTAGAACTAAACTTAGTTGTCAGACTGTTGGAATGGATATTTTACAAAAAAACCAACACCCAAAAATAATATATTAGCATACATAAAAAATTGCATTGAGAATTATTAACAAGTTCATAAAAGGAAATATTACTAATATTAATATAGATGACAATATTTGTATATGCAAGGAAGGGTGCGGTTAACTAAACATTAAATATAGATTGGAATAAAATGTTTGAAATACGTTTAGCTAACATTGATTTTGTATTTAATTTGAGAATCAGTGAGAGTATCCATAGTTGGTATCACAGAATTTAACAATCCACTGTTATAAACTTGTACAGTAAATGTTGAAAAATGGAAGTAAAGTTATACAGAAGGCAGACCCACATTAGATTCCATCTCCAACTGGGCGTATGGTTAATTCATTGACCTGAAACAAATAAGATAATAACTATCCACATCAATGTTTTGGAGTACTCTTTGCAGATTCTGAAAACCAAACAGCATTATATTAATTTCTGTTAATACATAAAGGAGAGATCTTTCCTGTCTTTAATAAATTTATATATAAAAATAGGCTACTGCATCATCCTTGTAGTGACTTTGAAATTTCAAAAACAGGAAATTTCTATTGAGCTCACTAATAAAAACATATGGTAAACGATAATTGATTATGCATTAGTAATATTCTCTTTTTGACTTTGATGTGTTATGAAAATTAGATTTTTAAGCATTCCAAGTTTAATGATCACTTTCAAGAAGTTTCATCCAGACCAAGTACCAGTGTTATTGGTGTGTCAGTTGACTATTGACTGTCTATTATCTTGCATCTCACTCCTCTCTGAAGCCACACTTTTGGTTTTTCATGTCATACTTCGGTTAGTGTGAGTCATGATCCCATTGTCAGTAGCTCATTGTAAAAATGCCTGCATTCTTATTCTTAGACAGGCCAAACATCTCTGATAAAACTTTGTTGTGAATGTCCCAATGACAGTAAATTAATAGTAACTGATCTTGAAAAAATTGATGAAATGTATCTGTGAGAAATGCTAAAACTAAGTGTCTAGTTGGCAAGGTTTCTATTTGTTGCAATTTTTTGAAATCTACAGGTAGACTACATGTTTGCATCATAATTTGCAGACCCAAAAGTAACAATTTTAAGATTGATTCTGGAAGATTGTTTCAAATCGGTTATTTTTTTATTACATTTGTTAAGAGGGTTTTTTCCTACCCTAATGGCATTTTAATCCAGTACATCATACATCTGTGAAATTGGTCCAAACCACTTATATTGACCATTATCGTTGTCTATTGTTTTCATTATTCCTATCTGGGATATATATATATATTCTTTTATTTTATTTGATGTAGTTCTACTGTTGGGTTCCTTAATGGCATATAGCTTTACAAATTTTAAAAAGACATCAACCATTGCTAATATATATTGAACATTCCCTCTTCCTCTAGGTAGTGGACGTATAAAATCTATTGATACTGAGTCTAACACGTTGTGGGACTAGTCTAACAAATTGCTTAAGTTCAAGTATTGGTTTACATTTATATTTAAGGTTGTAAAATTTCTTGTCTTAAATGGTCCCTCATTATAATTCCTAATAGTATCATCATTTAATATATTTAGCTGATTTAATAAGTTTTCAACATCTTTGGATCTTTCTACATTTTATGCTTCAGCAATAGCACTACTTATTGTCCTAGAAACATGCCTACTTAAATATGTCAAGAACATTCCCATATCGACCCTGGTTTCTAGATACTGACTTCTGTTGCAACATTCCAAAATATAGGTCACTAAATTGTCAGTCCCATGCCCATACGTTCCTTTTCCCATTAGTTCCTTCTCAAATTTCTTCTACTCAGCTATCAACCTATATTACTCTTGAAGCATCTATAAAACTGCTCAAAAATTTTCCAATTATTTATATGTTGCCTTGCCCATCTGCCAACTATTTTTCATACATTTTAAAATTATCAATATTTAAAAATCCCATCCTTCTTTGTTTCTCTCAATGTATTTTTTTCATGCCTCTAAAACCTCCATGGGGGTACATTGTTTTATGTTGGATGAAATTCCAATTAAAAATGTTTCTGTATTGGCCAGTTGATTTTGTCTGAACCCTGACATGTTTTGATTTCTCCTCATATTCTCTAATTCTGTTTGCTTGTTTGCTTATTTTTAAAGATTTTCGTACATTTTTTAATTTAAAGATTATTCAAAATTATTACCTGCATCCTCTATCTCTTGTAGGCTATTGCCTGTCGTTGACCTATTCTCCCAATCCTCTTCTACTTTGCTATTCAGATTGTCAATCCAAAGTCAAAGTCAAAATTTCTTTATTTACAATTTTCGTAGAGAAATGTATTGGCGTCAAAATACACAATGTTTAAGTTACACATTTACAGAATATAAGTTAGAGTTGAGCAGTCTTGATGTCTATAAGATGATCATCTTTCATGTAGATATTCTTCCAGTGTTTAGTACGGCCTGGTCACCAGCCATCTGTTCAGTGCCATCATCAGGTTTTTCACCTTCTGAGTCTTTATCTCGATTGGCAGCAGGTTGTAAAGCTTGCGTCCCATGTATGATGACTTCCTCCCATACAGTGAAAGATGGTGTGCTGGTAGGATGAAGTTGTCAGCATGTCGAGTGTTGTACTGGTGTACATCTGTTCCCCGAGGGAGTTCATTCATGTCGGCAAACATAATCACTTCTTGGATGTAGAGGGCCACAACTGTCAAGATGCGAAGATCCTTGAAACCTTCATGACAGCTGTCCTTTGGCAAGAAATTTTGCCTTGGGTTGCATGTCACCTTTTAGAAGAGCTGCAATTTCATCTCTTCTTTTACCAAATGCCAGTTGTTTGGTCTTGGTCATATTGACTACTACGTTGTTGGAGTACTGGTAAGCCATATTTAGTGCTGTATACGAATCAATTGCTAGTTCTTCTGTAGAGTTCCCAGTGAGCAGAAGAGTCAGTATACATTAAGGTAGAGCAGTAGGCAGTGGTTAATTTCAGTGGGAACGCAAGGGAACGGCGTTCCCTTACCTCCCAAGAGTGCCGGAACGCAAGGGAATGCTTTTAAAAACTACGAGTACAAGTTTTAGTTAAAAAAAATTGTAGGTAGGATCAATATTATGCTATGCTTTGTTTGCGAGTGACTCGTAAGCAGATAGTAAGCGCCCGTACAAGCAGTTGTGAGCTGTGCTGTGATGAGTCTTGCACGGAATCAGGCAGGAGGAAGGTGACGGGCGAGTCATCCTAGTTCGCGCATGCGCGGCTGCGCCTCTCAATAACAAAGCAATACCCACCCCACCCCCTTCCTTTCCCCCTCCATTCCTTCACCGCGCCACCGCCCCAGTGATCACAAGTGTGTTGACTAGTTGACTTGACCTTGGAGTGTTTCGCGTTTAAGTTACAAGTTGCATCGCATCCCATAACGCTTAAGTTCGTTTTTGAGGTGCAGGTCGTTGATTGTGTTCGTGTTTATGCTTATTAGTGCTGGTGCAGCTAAATAGTTTCCTAATTGACTATGACTACCAGAAAAATTGTTGATTTCTTTAAACCTAACCCTAAGAAACAAAAAGGTTATGCGAATAATGAGAACTGCAGTTCGGAAGCATTGACTACAACTTCAATTGTTGATCAAGATAAAAAAGAAGACGCAATCGGGATCAATGAGGATAATTGCGATTACCATTCCCCTTCGACTTCCTCGTCGGTCAAAATAGTATCCAGGTTGGTGGGTTTGGGATCTGATGCAGACGAAGCTAAGGTTAGTAATGAAAATAATGATTTTGTTAATAGGGGTGAACAGCCAGTTTGTTGGTCTGAAGAACAAATTGTTGAATTTAAAGCTAAAAATCCATGGTTAATTGTGAACAGAGAACTAGGTTGCAACGTTTGCCGTAGTGTGAGTACTCTAGGTGCAGAGAAAACGAAGGGCCTAAAGATTAGCGAAGAGTGGGTTTTAGGAACTGTTACCGCTTATGGAAACAATAAAAAAGACCAGCAATCCTCTCTTAGGAAAAAGATATTTTTACACCGTGGGTCTCGAGCTCATTCTTTAGCTGAAAAAATACTCATTGAAGCTAAGAAAGATACAATGAAAAAAGCTGTTGCTTCTATGCATAAAGAGCAGCAGATTGTAACTGAGCGCATTTTCCGCACGGCTTATAAGCAAGCTAAACTAAATAGGCCATTTTTTGAGTTTGAAACTGAAATTGATCTTCAAATAATGAATGGCTTAGATATGGGGCGAATCCTACATTCAAATGTTGCTTGCTCCAATATAATTCATCATATTTCTGATGAAATGAAATCAGACTTGATAAATGGCCTAATCAAGTCAGACTCTAAATTTTCCCTGCTTTTGGATGAAGCCACTTCAGTTTCAAACAAAAATGCTTTGGTGGTTTATATCAGAACTGTTCTAAAGGGAATGCAAAACCCTATGACAGTGTTCTTAACACTTTTTGAGCTAAATAGCACAACATCAGCTGGTATATTACAAGAACTTTTAAATCAGTTACAAGCATTAGGTCTAAGCTTTGAGTTCATGAAAGACCATATGATTGCTCTAACTTGTGATGGTGCTTCAGTGCTACTAGGCAAGAAATCTGGCCTTGCTATACAGCTTACTGAAACGTTCCCCAACTTGTTCATTTGGCATTGTTTGAACCATCGTTTAGAGCTTGCCGTGCACGATTCCATAGAAGAAGTAGCTGGAATCAATCATTTTAAGATATTCATGGATAAAATTAGAAACATGTTTAGTTTTCACCGAAAAACAGCAGGGAGTTGGCAGAAGTTGCTAAAGGACTAGAGGAGCAAATGTTGAAAATCGGCCGTGTTTTAGATACTCGTTGGGTAGCCTCCAGCTTAATGGCGGTGAAAGCAGTTTGGACAGATTTTAAAGCTTTGTACAATCATTTCATTGAAGCATCTGAAGACAAACAAAGGGACTCGAAGCAACGTTCAACTTACAAAGGGCTTTGTAGTACATTATCTTCTACAACTTTTGTACACAACCTGGCATTGATGTTCGATGCTCTAGAAGAGTTATCGGATTTGTCCTTACAGCTTCAAAAATCAAGCCTCAACCTTATCCAAGCCCACAGTGATGTAACACTGTTAATCAAAGTGTTTGAAAACCGAGTTGAAAACATGGGTAGACGTTCAGTGTAAGCTAAAATTGCTATTGACGATTTGATGTTTCAAGATGTTAAACTTTGTGTAAGATCCAAGATACCCAGTATTCCAGAAAAACAGTTCTATCGGAGCCTCGCTAACAACTTGACTTCAAGGTTGCTATCATCATCTTCAAATGCGGCTGAACACTACATCAAAATCATGAATGACATCAAAGTGATCCACCCCATGTATTGGCCAAAAGACTTATCCATCACCTACGGAGAATGTGAGATCCAGCGAATCTGCGATAGATTTAAGATTAGCAGCTCTCAGGATATAATTAGAGACTTCAGACACTTCAAGCAGGGACTGAAGCCTATGTTAAGTGGAGAGAAACCTACTATTCTAGAGCAACCGCCGTCGTTTAAGAAACTGATTTCCATCATAAATAGTATTGCAGTGTCTAGTGCTGAATGTGAACGTGGGTTTTCTGCAATGAATCTAATTATGTCTCCTCTTAGATCTTCACTCTACATTAGCACTGTTTGCGATTTATTGCGGATCAGGCTCCTAGGACCTCCTGTGGCTAGATACAATCCCGAGCGACACGTCAAAACCTGGCTGGCGAAGGGACACCATTCTGCACTTGACACCAAGTCAAAACAACGAGGGCAGAAAACTTACCATGAAGACAGCATTGCATTGTGGGAACTTTTTTCCTAAATCTGTTTTTTAAATATCTTTTAGAATTTCAGAAAATTAAGTTTTCATTAAAATAACTAGCCTATGCCTAACTTATAGTTGTGTTCTGAACTCAAGTTTCTGAGTTCTTTTTTGTACTTACAGTTAGTTTTGTGTATTGTTGTTTTGTTTCTTTTGTAGTTTTCACTTTAAAATATTAACAAACAACTAAAACTAAGTTTACCAACAGTCTTGGCATTGCCTTACAATATTATACTACAAATCCGTACATATTTGTTATAATAACTAATAAGCAAATAAAATAATAAACCTTAACTTTTTAAAACTACACTAAATTTTAAAAAATGAAACCGTGTTACTCCACTCTGTGTGTCATTTATTTTGTGTGTAATTAAACGCTTCCTTTTCCTTTCCAAGAAGTTGGTTTATTTTGAATGTATTAATATTGTTTTGTACCCATAAGGTATGCAATTTTTTTGTAAAATATGCAAATTTGTAAAAAAGCTGTTATATTAACAAACATCCATTTACATATTAATATGTATTATTATTACTACTGTAATGTGTATAAATAAAACTGTGAATAAGGCTCAATTTGTTTTTATTTTACCATTCATTAAAAAATTAATATTGGCGAGCTTCATTGATTCAAACAAAATGGTCAATGAGATCAAACCAAATATTTCTGGGAAATTTAAAGTAGGCAACAAGGTGTTAATGGAGTAGAGTAGAGTAGAGTAGAGAGTAAACTCAATAATTTAAATTCATGTTTTTATTTTCTTACATCCTAATCAAGCACCTTAAAGAAAATAAACAGCATTAAAATATCACTTGGTATTTTATAAAAATGAATGTATTATTATGTCTGGGTGGCCTAAAAACAAAGGTTTACAGTTATAATTTTCAAAAGTTTACCTGGGTGAGGGCCCCCCTCCTTCCTGGGGTGTATTCCATACCCACCGGTCTGAGCTTCCCGCTTTAAGAGTTCCCACACCTAAAATTTTAGAAATTAAGCACTGGCAGTAGGTATTTAGAAGATGTCATTAGTAAATAAAATAAACAGTACAAGGCCTAAGACTGATCCTTGTGGCACTCCTCGGCTTACAGGTAACAGTTCGGATCTATTGTTTTGTATTGTTCCTTTGTTATGATATCTCCATCACTTAGGTGCGTTCTTCCAAATAGCTTTTAAACCACCTGTAAGCAGAGTCAGAATACCCAGGCTTTGAAGCTTTTGTAGGATAAGGTTGTGCCCCAGACAATCAAAGGCTTTGCTGAAGTCAAGCATTATGCCAGTTACAAACTTTCCCGCTTCCAGCTGATCGCAAATGAATTCTGCTAGCTCAGCAATTGCAGTTGTTGTGGATGTGCCTTTCACAAACCCATGTTGATTATTAGTTAGCAAGTCTTGTTGTTTGAGGTAGTCCATCAGTCTCTTAAGTACGACTTTTTCTATTACTTTGGGGAAAGTGGAGATTAGTGAAATAGGTCTATTTAGTTGCTAGGTGCCCTTTGGCAGTTACTTTTATGCTTAGGATATATTTTTACAATTTTCAAGGTGTATGGAAACAGTCCCAATGAAAGTGACTTATTTATGATGCTGACCAGGGGGGGTGTAAGGGCTTCACTGCAATGTTTAAGTAACTTTGATGATACGTCATCAAGCCCTGCTGAGGTTTTGGATTTCATGTTTTTAATCATAGCTTGTACTTCTTCTGTAGTGGTGTTGTGAAGTTGAGTGAGCCTGCAATTTGCTACATGGGGTGTGAGTTGTCTTCCTTTTTTGTGCTATTAGTGGCAACCATTTGCTGTGCAACTTGGGTGATGAATTCATTGAACTTTTCAGCGATTTCATTTGGATTAGTTGTTTCCTCTCCATTTATCTTCATTTTCAGCTGTTATTTGCCTTGATCTGTACTCTACATTTCACTGTTTAATATTTGCCAGGTTGCTTTTGATTTATTCTCAGCTTTGTTCATACAGTAGGATGATGCCTGGCGTTTTAGCATATTCAGTCTAAGATCATAGTTTTTCTTAGCAAGGGCTGTGTCGGTTTTATGCAGGTCACTTCCTGTGGTCTGGTACTTTTTAAGGCATTAAAGATAAGTTTCTTTCAGTTTAAGAGCTTCACGGTCTTTATAGTTGAAATTTGGATTCCTCTATTTCTGGTTTTCTTTTTAGGGCAAGCTGCATCCATGTATAATACCAGAGTATTTAATCCTATATTTATCCTGTATTTAATTTAATCCTTTCTTTAATTTTCTTATTCAGTTTTTCCAACCTGTGGTTTAATATCTTTTGACCATTTCCAACCTGAAGAAATGTTTTCTCTATTTCTATCATGTCCTCCTCCCTTTTATTTTTATTTTCCTAATTTCTGTTGTGATTTTATCCCTAATCTGACATTTGTCTTCATTTTATTTGTTTCTACCTGTTCAGCTAACCCAGCTTTCACTCGTTCCTCCAAAATCTTTTAAGTCCTCACTAAGATTATCTAAACCTTTGTTCAAGTCCTCTTTTATTTCCTTTTCAACTTTATCTTAATGTACCACTCCTCTCTTATTTGATTTATATTCTGTCTCAATTGTTCATTGCTTTCTACATTCCATTTTTAGGTCCTCATTCATTCTATTCATTTAATTATTTTAAGTCCTTCTTTAAAACCTTGTTAAATTTTTTTTCATTTATTTAATTTCTTTATTAATCTTGTTCATTTTTTTATTTAGTTTATTTTTATCCAATTTATGATTTGTCTTTTTTAATTTCATATATTTTCTCACTATTTTCATCCATTTAACGATCTAAGCTATTCATTATAGTTCTCATAAATTCGATGAGACCTTCATCCCTACTTCTTTTATTACTATAGGGACCATTAAACATATTAGTCTCACTCCTGTCATCCGTTTCATCATCCTTCTCCAACAACCCTATTTTATAAATCACGGATACTTCCCATTCCTTATTTTGTGTTCCACTAGCAATGGGGGACAACCAACCTAAGAGCACAGTTTCTCCCGAGCTGTAGTGGCACAAATAATGGCAGATTTAATTCATTGTGATGACTTTCTATTGTAAATTTATTTAACCCTAGAGAGCTAACGTGTTCAAAAAGTTACGTTAAAGCTAACGTATCGTAAAAATTACAACAGGATTCAAAAAATGTACCAATGCATTTTATTTTACAAAAATGCCATTTAATTGCATATAAACACTTATAATACAGATTAATAAACCTTTTTAAAACTAAGTCTATGGTTAAATATCATCTGTACAATGGACACAGCATCTTCCACGATGCTCAGCACAGATTGGCTTGGCACATCGGCAGCAAAAGATTGACGTCATCCTCCGTTTTGCTGATGGACATATTCCACAAATTGTTCGACGTTGGTGCTGAGGGACATTAACTTTGTTTGTTTGAAGAGGTGCCTTAATTATTTCAGCAATTGATTCACGGAGTTTTCTTGGCAAGTTTGGGTAGTTCATACGGTGCTGAAGCCATGGTGTGATGAGGTCATATTGGATTTGCACTGCAAATTTTCTCCTTGAAAGCGGTTTCAGACCCATTTTCACCATGTTACTAGTGTAAATAACATAGGAATTTACTAGCATGATATTTATCATGCAAAAAATACACATAATGGCCACCGCCTCTTTCGGCTGCACGTCATTTGATAGCACATTTTATCCAAAGTATCAACTGCACCTTTGGTTGCGTTCTATGTCTCAATGATTAGAGGTTTTTTTGAGTCCTTATCAATAGCTTTTCATGACAAGACAATAGAAGCAACACATTTTTGGAATTCTTGACTGTATGAAACCATTATTTTCATTCCATCGAAACAAAACATACTGGTCCCAACTTTCCTATTTTTCGTGCACAACATTTCTGGAGGGATTTCTCTTTTGTTTTTTTTAAGAGTACAGACTATGTTCAATTTATATGGTTCTTCCAATAAGGAAGTTGCTAGAGATACTGATGTGAACCAGTTGTCAATGTTTATATTTCTGTTGGAACCATGACAAGTAGTAGACAGCTTTTTCACAAATAATTCGCCATGGGGCATGCGTTCTGTATTTAATGTTCTTCCTGAGTATGGAATGGCATCAACCATGAACTTTGTTGTATTGTCACACATTAAAACCAGTTTGATTCCGTATTTATCGGGCTTCCAAGGAATGTACATTCTAAATAAACAGTTTCTTCTAAATGCAAGTAGCTGCTCATCGATTGTCAAAAAGGACCCTGGCTTGTACGAAGCGACATGTTTGAATAAACATATCCCAGATTTCTCTTATATACCTTTTTTTTCGGCTCTACTTTCACTGGCATCGAAACGCAAACAATCCAGCAAGAAATCAAAACGTTCACAAGACATAGTAGCATTATATAGTTGACCACTAAATTCAGGATTAAACAGTTCATAAGAAGGTAAATGGTTGTCTTTTTTAGCTGCTGAAAGTATCACTAATCCTAGAAAAGCATCAAGTTCTATGTTGGATAGCTGAGCAACTGTAGTAGTTTATCTCCTATAGTTGGCACTTTTTTCCCCAATTTTTGAGTTGGTATGCAAAATAATGGTATCTTTCATCTCTTGAGTAAAGAAAATGTTAAATGTCTCACTTGGTTTGATTTTATTAGCGGTATTGGCAGTATCGTATGTGAATTATACAGGGTGTATATTATGTCTGGAAACACCCAAATATATCCTTTAATAATTTAAATATAAATTTGAAACCTCTTACAATCGTGATAGAGATTGGGCATCTACTTTTTGGAACAATGTTTTGTTATGTCACACCAACGGGGGACGTCCTGCCGAGGGTATCGTGAATATTCTTAATGAAAGCCTATACCTTGTGATACATAATTTTAAAGGTAATAGCTTACTGAATTGAATGCCACAAACCGCATCTCAAAGGAATTATTCTATCAGAAAATAGAGCATTTTTAGTATTGAAAATTTACTGATGTTCAACAATGTAATTTTAACATGGTTCTTGCCACAAAATGTGTTACACTAATTTTTTAGCATTTTTTAAATGTTCAATTAAAATAAAATAAACAATTTATTTTTAAGCTGGTTTCATTAGTACAAATTTACCAGTTTTTATTACAATGAATAAAACTTATGAGTCACTTTCTCTGATTAGTTATGAATCTGTACTTGGTGTTTTCCAGTCAGCAGGAAGGTTTAAAGAGACAAAGGTCACTAGCCTATGAGAAACATTATTGTGTTATTAATCATCTGGTCTACAGGTTTCAGTTTGTTGAGCATGGAGCTTTCACTAGACAGGTCTAAGCTTGGGAATTACAAATGGACAAAGGTCATATCATTCCTGTCGAGTTATTCAGTGTCTCTGAAGCATTGCTGTCAACAAGTTATCTAATTACAGTAGTTCAGTTTTTATTTGGCATTTTAATGGAATTGTCTGAAAGAGAACGAATTACTCTGTTGATGATGCGAGGATATGGCGATCGTCAAAGATCTTATCGGGAAGTTTGTAATTTGTTTAATGACACTTTCCCAGAAAGGAATCCCATAAGTGTTTCAACAATATCAAAAACTATTGAGCGTTTTGAAATGACAGGGAGTGTACGTAATCGGCCAAAGTCGGGTAGGATACAATCTGCAACAGATGAAGAACATGCACTAGATGTTTTGCAAACATTTATTGAAGACCCACATACATCGCTCAGAAAAGCTGCACAGCAACATGATATGCACCCTATGTCTGTGAGTAAGATTTTGAAAATTAATAAATACAAACCATTTAAAGTTCATTTAGTCCAACAGTTAAGTGAGGATGATTACGACAGAAGAGTTGAGTTTTGTGAACTTGTGATGCGCAAATGTGATGACAATTGAGATTTTCTGACCAACATACTATTTTCTGATGAGGCAACTTTTTTCCTAAATGGCAATGTTAACAGGCACAATTGCCGTTACTGGGCTAGTGAAAACCCACATTGGATTACTGAGTCCCATTCACAGCAACCACAAAAACTGAACGTATGGTGTGGAATTTTAGGTAACAAAATTGTTGGACCCTTTTTCATCAATGGAAATTTAAATGCCGAACTTTACTACAATATGCTCCAAAATGAAATAATCCCAGCTATTCAAATTGCATCAGGAGAATACTTTGATAATGTATGGTTTCAGCAGGATGGTGCTCCACCCCATTATGGGAGACAGGTAAGAGAGTATTTGGATTTAAGGTTTCCTCATAAATGGATTGGCCGAAGAGGAGAAATCGAATGGCCTCCAAGATCTCCGGATTTGTCACCAATCGATTATTTCCTATGGGGTCATTTAAAATCCAATGTTTATAGAAGAAAGCCTCATAATTTGGAAGACCTAAGAAACAGGATTATAGAGGAGATTGCTTTGATAACTGAAGAAATGTTAGGCAACTCTGTCGAATCATTTTACACAAGATTGGCTCATTGTCAAACCGTAGAAGGAACACAGTTCGAACAATTGCTTTGACACCAAATGCAGGTAAAACGTTTGTTGTAAGACTTTTCTAACAGCATACACTATTTTTTATTTGTAATAAGAAATCAATAACATAAGTATTTCCATAATTGTACTGTAATAAAAACTGGCAAATTTGTGCTAATAGAACCAGCTTAAAATGAAATTTTTGTTTTATTTAATTGAACATTTAAAAAAATGCTAAAAAATTAGTGTAACACATTTTGTGGCAAGAACCATGTTAAAATTACATTGTTGAACATCAGTAAATTTTCAATACTAAAAATGCTCTATTTTCTGATAGAATAATTCCTTTGAGATGCGGTTTGTGGCATTCAATTCAGTAAGCTATTACCTTTAAAATTATGTATCACAAGGTATAGGCTTTCATTAAGAATATTCACGATACCCTCGGCAGGACGTCCCCCGTTGGTGTGACATAACAAAACATTGTTCCAAAAAGTAGATGCCCAATCTCTATCACGATTGTAAGAGGTTTCAAATTTATATTTAAATTATTAAAGGATATATTTGGGTGTTTCCAGACATAATATACACCCTGTATTTTGTGCAGCAGAAACATTTCTACCAGTCACCAGTGTAGGCTTATTAGTCCAGCGATGTCCATTTTTACCCCTAAGGCTCACTTTATCACATAAAATTATGTGAGGATCAGATGTTTGAGCTGTAGAGCTCTGGGTCGGTGCAGCATCTATGATAGGCCCTGGCTGGCAAGATAAGGAGGCACTCGTACCTGGTTGTATTGATGTAGTTGTAGCCACTTCATCTACGGGATGTAAAGGTAGAGAGGCCGTGGTTTCTGGTAGTGGTATTGAAGTTGGGTTTTCAACGGCTGGTGCAGTTTTCTTTTTCCTCTTGGGGGGTGGAGGTAGTTCATCTGAACTGGAGTCATCTTGTAAAGTTTTCTTTGCAGGGGAAAAGGATGGATCAGCATCTGTGTCATCGCTGTCAATTTGGAATTCCACTTCATCAACTTCATCTTTCTCACTTTCCGAAACGTCACTTGTAGTCAAACATTCGTCATCATTCAAATACTTTAAAATTTGTTGTCTCGGTCAATTTACTTCGTTCCATTTCACGTATAGAGAATCACTACTTTTGCAACAATTAAACACAAGAAAAGAAGAAAAAAGACGCGCAGCTGCTTTTATAAAATTCCAAAAATCCAAGCGTAAAAGCTAATGTATCTTATTTCTTACGAACCTCTGTCTAATAAACCCACTTTGACGGCTGAAAAGTGACTAGCGGCAAGCTCCCCCCCCTCTTGGACATATTTACAAACGCAGGTGGCCGGAGTCCACTTGCCCAGCGCAAGGGGGTGTTCCATGAAAACTTCAAAACTCAAGTCGTAAGATATACGACACGTTAGCTTTCTAGGGTTAACAAGTACTTTAATTTTATTCAATTTAAAAACATTTAATTAATTTTTGACCTATTTATGTTTGATTATAAGCCTATTCGTAAGCTATTTTAGTTCTGACCACACTGCTCAAATTTGCAGGATTCACAGCTATGAATTGAAAACTTCGTCAGAGAATGCTTACAAAAGATGTTTCAGTCAATGGAACCTTGATACTCTTACATCTATCCTTTACAATAAAAATTAGGACCCAATTCATCTCGCTAATGACTCAGATGCAGCATACAATATCTTTCAAGGGATCCTACAAGCGTCTCTTGACATTGCCTGTCCCCAAAAGAAATGTATTAGGAAAAGAAAAAAGAGAACCTTCCCCTATGACAATGAAGCAGAAAATTTAAAATCTGACTTTCTAAAGGCTCTACATAAATATGAAACAACAGGAAATGTGCAAGACAACAAGATCATGGTAGAAAGGAAGAAAGATTACAACAAGAAACGCAGACAATTAAACCAAAACACAAATGCAAACTACATCAAATCAGCTGATAACAAGAATTAAGCCCTATGGAGCCTTATAAACAATGAAAAACAGGAAAACCCAAGTAAAATATCCACAAATGCATATTAAAATTAATAACAGAGAGACTGATAGCCCTCAGGAAATAGCTGAACATTTTAATACTTATTTTACTAATGTAGCCGAGCTGACGCTGAAAAAGAATAGAAAGGCCATAGGGTACCATGACACAAATGCACCTGACCTTCTAACAGAAATAATCTGCCAAGAGTCCTTAATTCTTTCACCAACAAACAATGACGAAGTCAGGGGTATTATAAACTCCCTTAAATCAAAACAGTCAAGTGGAATGGATGAATACTCATCTAAGCTTGTCAAATACTGCAGAAAAGAAATGAGTCCACCTCTTGTAAGTATAATAAACAAATCATTCAGCCTAGGCCAGTTTCCCTCTGCACTAAAGTTATCAAAAGTATACCCGAAGCACAAAAAAGGATCTACAAATGATGTGGAAAATTATCGTCCTATCTCTCTGATCTCAACATTTTCAAAAATTATTGAAAAAGTTGTCCTCATCAGACTTATGACACACCTCAAGAAGCTAAATTTAATCAACAACTGCCAACATGGATTGTCAAAAGAAAATCTACCATTTCTGACATTATCAGCCTAATTGAAGGCATTGTTGACCAAATAGACAAGGGACAACACATCTCCTCACTTCTTCTCGATTATAGTAAGGCATTTGACTGTTTGGGACATGACCTCATCTTAAGAAAACTAGCATTACTGGAAATCACAGACACAGCAAACAAATGGTTTGCAAGTTACCTGTCAGGACGAACCCAAGTAGTTGAGGTACAGACAACCACACTTGGAATTACAGAAACACACCAGTCAAAACCACTTCCTATCCTCCGAGGAGTTCCACAAGGATTTGTACTGGGCCCAGTCCTCTTTATTCTATTTGTAAATGATTTCCCAACACATACCCAAGATAATAATACATCATGCGTAAAGTACGCAGACGACACAACACTCCTGACAAGGAATCACACTGCAGAAGGTGTTTGTGTAGCTGCTACAGCCTTTGTAAACAAGGCTCTGAATTATTGTAAAACAAATGATCTGGCTATAAACCCACAAAAAACAATACAAATTAATTTTAGTAAAAAAGAGACACTACTCCCAGCATCGCCAATGTTAAGAGTTGAAACCATGTAAAATTTCTTGGAGTCATTCTGGACAGAAATCTAACCTGGACTGAACAAGTGAACAAAAATGTAGCATCTGGAATATATGTTGTTCGACACATTAAATGGATCAGCAACTTGGAATCACCCAAAACAGCTTACTACTCATTAGTAGAAACTCACATGAGGTATGGACTTTGGGGTGGCTCCTCAGTTGGAAACCTTAAGAGTTCTTACCTTACAGAAAAAAGCCATCAGAGTTATGGCTGACTTAGAACCAATGCAGAGATGCAGACATGCCTTCCATACACTCCAGATAATGACTGTTACTTGATATACATCCAAGAAGTTATCATATATGCACACTAGAAGAATCTCAAAACTGGAAATGACTTCCTTCACAACAACACACGTTATGCAACAAGCTAAACTCTACCCGTACACCGCACAGCACTTTTCGAGGAGAAACCAACCTACATTGGGCGAAAACTATGGAACTATCTACCACAAGCATTAAGAGAGCTTCAAGGTAACGCTTTAAAAAAAAGCACTCCATGACTTCCTTGTTGGACAGTCTTTCTACACCATTGACAAATACCTGAACCAAGACTGGAGGCCTCAACTGGAACTCAACAATCACCCTCAAATGTAATGCATCATTGGACTCAAAAATTATTTTTCCAAAACAAGTTTGTCTAATTTCTGACTCTATTACTGTTCTTTATGAATATGCTAATAACGAAGCTTGTCTATTGTGTGTAGTTTAAGTCTATGACTTGTTTATTCAATTCAGTTTTATTTCCGCATGGTAGCTATTTAATACTTTTAATTATATTCCCTCCTTTTATTAGTTTAGAAGTACTACAAAATAACAATTTTTGGACATAATATGTTAAATATTTCTGACCCCCTCTGATCTGGAGGATATTCCATACTCCTCACTCCCTGGTGTTCAGGACACCTCACAGAGAAAATTTCTTGGTGTGTCACTGATTTTGAATGCATAATCAATACTATTGAAAGTCCTCATAATGGCAGAACTGTTCTTTGACCTGCCTATTAGAACACTACTTATATTATAGCCAAACTATTAATATTATATCATCTAATCTTAAAACATGGCAGATTGTGGTCTGAAATAAATGTCAATACCTGAACATTAGGAGGTGTACCCAAGACATAATGGACAGCATCTGCGATGTCCTTGGCAGTGAGAGGTTCTATTGAAATGGTGATATCTTGCCCGCCTCTGAACGAATCAAACATCTCCGTCTCTACAATGCCTGGACTAATACTCTGAAAAAGATCATTCTTTTCAGAATCATTATATGTAAATTAATCAAAATTACATTTGTAAATCCCAGCTATACGAGAGCTATGTTTTATAACAATATGTCCGACCACCTCAAGAAAGAAAATGGACAGCGCTTAAGTAGAAAACTGACAACTTGACTGGAAGACAGAACTCTCAGCATAGAAAAAGAATTTATGGAGAGAGCCCTCGCTTGAATACGAATGCAATCTAGTGGAATAAATAAGAAACAGTTTTAAATAGTTTTCGATGTTCTCTTTAGATTGCAATTGCTCTTTTATTTATTTCTTTCAGACCCAATTGACGGTATTCAGGCCATATGACGGTACTCAATTAGTTGTATAAAGTAATTAGCTGATTCCATTTCTGTTTATGTAGTGAATACAGGTTGTAACCTCACTTTTCCGTTACCGGTTGCCTTGGTTGTAAACGTTTTGTAGTGTTTACCGTGAGTAAAAACGTGGCTGTTTGTGTAATTACTGATTACATAATGGCGCAAGAAAGACTTACAGACGAATTTTTGGCTAAGATGCTCCCCTGAGACTTACTGCTTGGCATTATCCCGCCACCATCCCTCCTGCAGATAAGAAGGACAAGCCTAAGAGAGCATGCCATGTGTGCAGATAGACCAGCAGCACCTCGCCGGGATACGATATGCCGGGATTGCGACGTTCCACTTTGTGTGCCAGACTATTCTCGCACCTTTCATACCATCAAAGATTTCTGAGGAAACTTGTGTACTGTTACTAATTTGTAACCTATACCTTAGTATGTTTATGAGAAAATACTGAATATTTGATTTTATTCTCAAATTTTGTAAATATAATAACTTTTGTGCATAAACAGATTAATTTCTGTATAAATACAAAAAACTTCAAAAACATTTAATTGAGTGTTTTTCATAACACATCTACTGCAGTAAACCCAAATCACCTAAAAAAACAATATCCAAAATTTTACAAAATACTCACTTTTTAGGGCACTCTTACTGCGAAAAACCTTCCAGTCAAAGGGTTAAACAAAAGTTATAAATAATTATTATATTATCTGTTTACTGCAGGTTATGTTTTAGAAACAAAACTTTTTTGTATACATATAGTTTTAAATTTGTAACAATTATATAACATTTTAAAAGTTTACTCAAAATAGTGTTTTTGTAAATAATAAATTATTTATACAATTAAAATATAGTACTTTGTATTTTTTTAGGTTTCAAGAAAAAAAAACTGTAAACAATTTTGTTTAAACCTTAAAACATTTGTAATTTTAAAGTGAAATTGAATTTGATCTGTAATTTGTAAAAATGTCATAAGATTTTATTACAGGAAATATATTTTGTGAACAATGTTTCAGTAATTATTGTTAAAAAATCTGCAAAAATACACAAAATAGCAGCAAATGCACTTTTGAATAATGGATAACAAATATGAACTGGTACCAACAGTTAATATCTGTCGAGGAATAATGATTATGTGAAAAATATTGCATCTACTATTACATACTTACGGTAACTTTAATTTTAGACTTTTCTGATGCAAGCTCTCTTCTTAGACCTTCACCGATGACCAGTGAAGCATGCTTTGATGAAGAATAGGGAGTGATTCCAGGGAAGTCAGGAATCCAATGAGAAGCCAGGCTAAAAAATAACAAGAGAATAATAATGGATACGCTACCAAGAAAATTTTGATTAATAATAAAATACCTTACAATGACAATGGCAATGGTGTTTCTGTAAATTTACCTGCACAGAGAAAAAAGGCATTTTATTTTTTTAAATAACCATTTATTCTTTTAAATGGTGGTTTTTACATTTAATAGTAAATTTGTATAAGAGAAAGTATAGATTTCAACCTTTTTTCTAGAATCTTATAGTCTTCTAGTTTGTTATTTTTCCTTCCAATGTTAGTGTAAGTCTACATATCTGCAATCTTATCTACTGTTAAAGGTGAATTACTTATAAGAGTCATTCTTCCCAAAACCAAACAATATATTAAAATAATCTTATTGAACTATGATAAGTGGATTTTTTAAATGCTGGTGCTCAACATGAAAACAAAACTAGTTTATGTGCTGCCCTGCTAGCAGTAGTTGGCTGTCCTAATTACTTTCTTTATTTTGATACCACCTGCAATAAATTGTGTAATTTAGCATTCAAATGTGATTTGCTAGAGATTAGGGTATGATAAAGGTGCATTATTTTAAAAAAGAAGGAAAATAAATATGAAATATTTGTGCCTAACAAACATGCTGTTAATAATGAAAGAAACAAAGCATCAAGGTATAACACAATTTACATCAAAAGATTTATTTGAAAACAAAATCTTATCCCTGTTTGAACTGCTTTTAATGAACAAATTTATATAAAAAATATAACAAGTCTATTTATTTAATATTGTCTGAGCAGCTAAATTCATGGAAGTTGCTTTGATTATGCATCCAAAACTTATATTCTGGCTATAGCAAATTAATAATGTAATGGAAGTGTAGCTAGGAAAAGACCAGGTGCAAATAGCAATGATTAAAATTAAAGTCGTCCTTTAACAGTATTGATTTTGCCATAAGAAACTCTATTTTGAATATAAATTATAAACCATTACTATTAACAGACAATCATATTTTTAACAATTCATTAGGATTGATACACTAATATCTAAGTTTCTAAAGTGAAAAGTTTATAGATTTGAGACAAGTTTCTATTTATAACCAAGTTTTAAATTTTATGAGTTGCTGTTTATGCGTTGGGAGTGTTTTTAACTTTTGAAATATTGGCATTGTGCTTTATGATCTCAGTGAGCCATCCGGTAGTGCTAATATTCATGCTACACGAGATTAAGTTGACGGTTACTGCAAATGATAACATTCATAATTGATGACTTTCTCAATGTATTTTATATAGTAATAAACTAAAAAAACCACATTATTAATCTATCCTTGATCTAGATACAAGAGTGGTTGACAATAAATTATTAAAGTAGTTTTGACATTACTTTCAGATTTAAAAAAATCAAAATACGGGTAAAAACATGTAAAATAAGTACAAGGACTCTTTTTGGATGCTATAAAACTCATCTGATGAAGTCATTGTTTGACTTTGCCAGATTTTTAGAGCTTTTCAGCAAGAAAAACAACACAATTTTGTTCCTGTGTTTTTGTTTTAAAAAGTAAATGTGCAAGTTTTATAAATATAGTTTTAGAAACAGGGTGTTTCTCCGTTCAATGGCTATCCAGTCAAGCTAGTGAGAGGTTACTGTCACTCCTTGTTGTTTTACAATAGCAGTTTAAAATGTGTGATGCAATTCCAGTGAGTTTTGAAGTGCGGTCAGTAACACAGTTTTTGTTGGCTAAGCGCAATAAACCAATTGATATCTATCCCCAACTCTGCGAAGTTTATGGGAACGATATGATTACTGAAGATGGAGTGTATCAGTGGTGCATTAGTTTTAAAAATGGCCAAAGCAATATGCATGATGATGATGTATGAAGTAGACGGCCAAGCATTGTGACCGATGAAATTGTCTCTAAAGTTGATGAGAAGATTAAGAAGACTGCTGGCTCACAATAAGAATTCTCACTTATTTGTCCTCAAATTTCAAGATTGTTACACGAAATTGTTGCACAGAAGTTAAGTTACCATACATTTTGTCCAAGATTGGTACTGAAAATCAACAACAGCAGATCAGACTCAAGAAATCCTGGATGCTTTTAAGTGGGAGGTGTGTTCACATCCGCCTTACAGTCCGGACCTTGCACCCAACAACTACCATCTCACCACCTGTTTCCAGCAATGAAGACCTGGCTTGTGATGCAGTGGTTTGATGACAATGTTGAAACTGAGGGTGAGAAATTTACATTAGTTGTAGACTCATGAGATAGAATTTTATAGCACTGTAATTTAAAAACTTGGTCACCGCTATGATATGCCTAAAATTGTATCGTGACTATGTTGAAAAAAAGTATTTTAGTGTCACCTTCAAATGTATATAATACAATTTTTTCTTGTACTTCTATTTTTGTAATGTACTTTCTGAATAGCCCTTGTATACTATCAGTTACCCGTTGCTTTGCACCCAATTTCATAAAAAACAAACTACACTTAGATATTTTATCAACATGCGATAAAGCACTCCAATCCTGTCTTCAAAATGATTTGGCCATACGTCAAAAACAAAACAGATAAATTTTAGTATGAACAAATACCCGATATCCAGACACCACAGTGGAAAGAAGTGCGCTAGGCAAGGATCTGATCTCAAGCCAAGGAGCATTTGTGCCAAACCTTAGTAAAATCCTAGTTCTCCAGAAAAAGAAGGCTATTAGGCCCTACAGACAGCTTTCCCTGCAGCTTTTAAATCCCTATACCTTCTAACAGTCACAGCACTATACACCCATACAGCTGTCAGCACGAATTATTTAAATATCAATGATACCATTATATTTATTTAAGTGACATCATAGCAGATGGCAATCTAACCTTTTCAAATATAAATAAATTAATCATTGCAAATGGTTTTAAAATGAGAGTTTTTATAGGATAAGAAGAACAGGTTTAGATTTACTAGATTGGAAGGATACCTTTTTTCTTCATAGAGTATCTATAAAGAAAACACAAAAATGGGATATTTCGTGCCCACTTTATTAACGATTCAATTTGAAGTCTCCAGTGTTACCAAATTGTAGGGGCAAAGAAGGTGCAGAAACTAATAGGTTACACTCTCACTGAGTCTATTTTACAATATACAGGCTGTGTCACCGTGCTCAGTGCCTCGTTTGAGCACGCACACTACTGTCCTTCCCCCCACTAGCAGTCACGGTACAGTCTCACTGGAAAGCGACCACTCCAGCTCACAACGCTCATTATTGTTTTCTTGCTCCCTGTTTGCGATCAACACCCTGTGTTTGTGTTGTGATACTTGTGGAAGTTTTAGAGCTGCCGACATGGCAACACCGACTGTATTTAAGTCGAAGCTGGACGGCAAAGTTCTGAAAAGTCAGACACGTGAAGTTATTCCTAATGTGATGGATTTTATGAGTAGAGAGGGTAAAGAGGGAACATTTGTTATTGACCCTAAGAAAGTGAGAGAAAGAGTGGCAACAGCTGTCGGTCTTTCGCGGCAAACTCTAACCCGTATAAGTGCCGAAAAAAGAAAATTAGCTGAAACAACGACTTCCTTTGAAACTCCAAAAAAAGTGAGAAAGGTGCCAAAAAAGGTGACTGGACTCGATGATTTTGATCTTGGTGTTATAAGACGGACAATCAACAATTTTTATTTGACAGAGTCTACCAACACTGAACAAAATTTGTTCAAAACTCGAAAGTGAAATACATTTTACCGGGTCTATCTCGAGTTTGAGAAGAATTGTTAGGAAAATGGGCTACAGATGGAGAAAGACCAAATCAAACAAACATATTCTCATGGAAACCCAGGATGTTGCTTACAAACGATTTGTATATTTGAGAAAAATTCAAGAATACCGGAAGGAGAAACGCCCCATAGTTTTTACGGACGAATCTTACATCGATTCAGCTCATGTTTCCGGAAAAGGTTGGTCCGATGACTCAAATGCAGGAGTGGCGGCCCCATTGTCCAAAGGCGAGCGACTTATTTTTCTACACGCAGGAGGAGAAATGGGCTTCGTGAAAAACTGTTTGACAATGTGGAGAGCCAACATAAAGACAGGAGATTATCACGACAATGTGAACGGCAAGATGTATTTTAAATGGCTGACAGAAAAATTAATTCCAAATTTACCTCCTCGGACTGTTGTGGTTATTGACAATGCATCTTATCACAATGTCCAAGTAGATAAGTGCCCAACTTCGAAGAACACTAAATCAGAAATGCAAGATTGGCTGATACAGAAGAATATTGCACTCTCATCGTCATCGCCGAAAGTGGAGCTCTATTAGTTGATTAGGCAATACAAACCGGCGCACATTCGCTATCAAATTGACGAGATTATGAGAGAACATGGACACGACATCCTTACGCTCCCTCCATATCATCCTGAACTCAATGCCATAGAGCTAATCTGGGCTGATGTAAAAAACTGGGTTGCAGCTCACAATGTGACTTTCAACATACATGATGTTGAGCGCCTTGTGAACCAGAAGTTTGAAACCATAACTGAAACGGACTGGAAAAAAATATGTGAAAATGTGAAGAAAATGGAAGAGAAGTTCATAGGAGTTCAAAGTCAACTGGAAGATACCATTGAATCTTTTTTTATCGATCTTGGTGCAGAGTCCAGTGAAGAGGACAACAGTGACTTTTCTGAAGATGACATTGAAGACGGGAATTTGTCAGGGATTGAAGAGTTGATTTCAATGTTTATTTCCAATCTACACCCATTATTGTTTATGGACAACGAGGAGGACAATATATCACTTTGGAATCTTTAATCCCACAATGTTGTAATTATTGTATATAATAAATATTGTTTTGTGAGTAAGTAAAATATGTAAATAACTTTTAATGCGGCCTCCGGCAGTCTCAAGTCTGCAATTGAGTATTGAAACTCTGAACGCAGAGAGAAAGTTATTTGTAACCATCCGAGGGAAATACCTTATCACAATAATTATGTCATGGATTTAAAGAAATATTATTTAAACATTTCTATGAAATCAATTTAAATAAATATTTTGGTTCATACTGTTTAATATAAATGTGTTTCCTCCATTGATAAAATAACGAAGATATTTTAATTTGTTGTGGAAGACACGAGGGCCAGAGGGACCTGCTAGAGTTGACTGTACCGAGTAAAAGTAGGGGAGGTGGAGTGGGAGCATTGGCGTTGTCTCTCAGGCCACCCTCTCCTACGCGCCGAGCATGGTGACACTACCTGTACTATATAACACACAATACTATCTGCACAGTCTATACAGTAGGTTACACATCAATAAATCTAACTTTGGTGTTTCAAATTACTCGGTATATTGAATATATACCGATCTCTATTACGTTGAATATGACAAGGGTGACTGTGTAAACTTTTTTAAATATACAAAAATGTTTCAATACTCATAACTTAATATTTAGATATCTACATTTTTAGTACTTAACATGTGGACTGTGGCAAACATCATAGTGCTTGTGTTCTGCTGTTCAACTACTTAAGATCACTCAATATGTAGATGCAGTGAAGGTATTAAACTTGCCTGTTAATGTTAATGATATGGCCATCATCCACATTACGTTCCTTCATTGAGTTGATTGCTTCTCGTGCACATGCTCCAACAGCAAAAACATTTAATTCAAACATCTTACGCCATTCTTCAATGTTGCCATCTAAAAGTTACAAAGATTACAGTCTTCAATATTGCCATGTAAAAGTTACAGACACTATAACCAACAATGATACTATCTAAAAGATTTAGATAAAGATTTTAATCCAAAAACGTACTTTTAAAAAGTAACCATTTAAAAGTTACAAAGATTACAGTTTTCAATGATAAATTACAGCAATTTCTTTCTATTTTTAGTGAATTTTACAATTCAACCCATCAAGATATCTCTACATGGCCCTTTTATGCCTGGTAAGTTATGAACTGCTATTCCATTATTTGTGAATTATTATTTTCCAGTAAATATAGTGCTTCAAACTTGTTTCGAACGCTTGTTTACATTACCAACTATTGCCTATGAAAATGTTCCAAATTTGATTTGTCAAGATGTTTGAACCTTTCAAATATTTCCAATCTTACAACAAACCTTAAAATTTAGCTCCTTTGGTTAAAAAAACTATAGCCATTTGAAGCCATGAACTTCAGCGATTTTGATAACAGATTATATTATTAGATTCATAAGAACAATAAATTACATTATGAAAACTACGTTTTAAGTTCTTCTTTTAAGGGGTAGCCTACGGCCGAGCACTTGAGCCTCTGTAAACAATAATATATTCTCAAATAATACATAGATATTCAAAAGATTGCTGACTTGTAAACTGTTCAACTTATCTAAAAAGTTTTTCAGACTGGCAAACCTGAGTATCTCAGAAAAACGTTTATTTTAAGGTATAAACACTCACAGTACTCAACAGGACAGCCTACTTCATTTGCCAAGGGTCTGAATAAAAAACCGGTAAGAAGCCTTTTAGATACTTTGGAGCAGAAATATACAATGTTTTGTCCCCTGCTTTGAAGAGCCTTAATTACCATTAGTTTAAAATTCATGTCAAATAGATTTTTATATTATTTTGTTTTAGTTTTAGAATGATAATTATTTATCTGTATGGCATGAAAAGAGTTGTCTTATAAATCAGAGTCTGTAACTTTGAAAAGCGCTTGTTGTTTAAAGACGTTATTTATTTATTTAACATTATACTCAATACCACATAAATTATTTGAGTAACTGGCGGGAATCTGAGTCAGACAATTAAAACAGCTGATTTATTATTTCTAAAACTCAGTTCTAACTTGACGCTAAGATTACGTAAAAGTCTTCCATGTATATTTATTACAACTTTACCATATAAATATAAAATAAACACTTACCTGTGGCATGGCTTGTTATGAGCACACCTGCATTATTCACCATAACATCCACACCACCTAAATTTTCTTTTATCCACTTAAATGCTTTCTTCAAATCCTCTTCTTTGGTGATATCAGTTTTTATTGGATGCAAGGTACCAGATTTGCCTTGCAGCTTGTTCTTCATGTCCTAAAAGATTTTGATTTTATTTTATTTTTCATTTGTTGTATTACTTAAAAGTATTATTTTCACATTATACCATATAAAATTAACATAAAATCAAAACTTTGAGTCAGCAACCCACTAACACAAGGAAAGATATATAGTAAAAACACAATTACCATTAGACTAATAGGTCTTTGCTCCACATAAGATCAATTCTTCTATTCCAACAAAATAAATTAGGCTTTCAAAATACCTGTACCTGTATTCATGCCAGTATTTAGTAATTCACCTCCCCCCACTCCTACTCACCTCTTCCCATCATACCCCAGTCAGTCCTGTGCAGTAACACATACAATAATTTATACTTCCCACATAACGGGCAAATCAGATTCATCATACATATAACATATATTTTTACTTTGTGGTTTTCTATAAATTATAACTACATCTCTTCAATAATCCACTATTAGTTTTAAAGTTTGTGTAATTTAACTTAAAAAGAAGTATTTAAAACATGATGTCTGTTTATTTCCACATGATTATAGACAACAATACCAATAATTACTGGAAGCAACTTGTTAGATTTTAAAAGTTTCTCCTTGAATTACAAAAATGACATTTAGCTTACTTAAGTAGTGGATTTCCTCTAGGTATCCTACGGGCAAAATCGTCCCAATGACTTCATCAAAACTTAGTCGGTTTGTTTGCCTAATTCAATACAAAACACTACCACACAAACATATAAAGTGTTACAAATATTATATATGATGTAAATATTTGAAAACGGCTTCTTAGCAAGCAATTAATTTTTAAACCTCACATTGACGGTCCAAAGCCCACATATAAACTACAAGGGTTCATCTACATAACCATATATATAAAAAGCTCGGTGGGGCACTGTGAGGTGACCAACTAAACTTCTCATTAAATATTAGAAATATTTGCTGAAGTAAATGTAAAAGATTAACATAGTAAATGATTTAATAGCATCCTAAATAGTATGCAATATTTATAATTTAGTGATTGAAATACACTTAAAGACATATCTAGAGAATAAAACATATGGTATGAAAATTATTATGCTAGACACTGGATAGCTTTACACTTCTAAAATACTACCGAATGGTCCTATTTATTCAGGTGTATTTTATATTGATTTCAAGAGTCCTTAAACGAAAGCAGACAGAATTTTTAACTCCTAGGATCGGAATGGTATTTCAGGACTTTCACTGTTAAGGATTGTTAGAGTTTAAAACACTTCAGCCATACTTCATTTTTGAGTTTTTGCCAGCTATTATCACAGAATACCATTTGTTCCAACAAAATCATTTACAAAGGAAATTCTATTTTATCTACAGCTTAGGTGAAACGTTTCTGAAAAGTTAGATAAACTTGGCTAAAACCGCTTCTTCTAAAAACTTACAAGCAAACGGTCTTCCCTCCTGGCCAGACCCACCACTACCATGCCACTCTCCACCAAGTCCTCCACTATGGCAGCTCCTATGCCGGCACTGGCTCCGGTCACAACAGCAACTCGTCCCTGCCACCTTTCCATATTTGTTCAGTTTTGTATTGTTAGGGACCAGAGACAAATTAATTTAAACCTGAAAATAAAAAGAGTTAAGTAATTTTTTGTATTAAATACTACTTAAAAAATCACTCACAGAATATTTAAATTAAAAAACAAACGCCTTTATTGATTTATTTATTTACACTTGCACGTGTCATATTAAAAATAAAGTAAAGTAAAGTAAAGGTCTTATTTTACCAGGCGAAGTTAGGGCTAAGAAGCCCTCTCTAACACAACCTGGTGACCGGCTTAAAGGTGACTTCTGAACCACCACCAATGGCCAGGCAAAAGCGGACTGCTTGCAAGGACATGATCGCTCAGTGGTCACCCATCCAAACAGCAGCCACGGTCTACGTTGCTCCCAACAAAATCAACTAGTTGTATTTCTTACTGACTTAAAAGAAAATGTTATCTATACTATATATAACCGTTTTAGAAAAAATCATCATTTAAATATATTTCAGAGCAATAACTTATATAAGCATGTCAATTTTGTTTTTGAATAAAAAAATTGCTGATATTGACCAGACCATTAAAAAAAGATACAAACAAGGTACAAAAAATCAACACTATAACGATTTTAACATTCAATAGGATAAGAATTAAATTTGAACTTTCATTGTAGTAGCCAATATATTTTAACAACTACAGGAATGTTTCATTACTTTAACATACAAGGTGTTGCACCCATGGAAATTTGCTGCAATTTTCAAATTTCTGTAGTATCATTATAATTAACAATATCACCAGTTTGGGAACTTGTTGTATCTTCTCAAATATTTCTTCACAAGATATTTACATCTTTTAATTGTTTTCACTTTGTTTAAAAAAATTATTAATATTTTGCTGTCCCATACATCAAAATGAGCAATATTCTCTGATGTAAACATTTAATATTATAAATACTATCAGTCACTTAGAATCAATTCAAGTTAATTTTGTATGTCACTCTTTTACAATAAGGCACATTTTATTTAGAAGAACAAAAATCCTTTTAACTTATATGCTTAGAAATTTTCTAACGCATGACCATCCACATAGTGTAAATTTTACACAAATGTACAGTACTTATAATATTGTTTTTATTAAAATGATTTTATTTACATGTAATTTAAAGTAGTATATTCTGAGACATAGTCAACCTATCACCTATCAGTGAGAAGATTTGCTATTGAAAGAACATAAAAAGAAGGTAAGAAGAAGGTATGTAAATGTGAGGAAATATCCTTCATACGACTTCTCGAGTCCAGGAAGGAGGCATGACCTCTAATTTGTTTAAGACAGGTGAAAGATCTGTGTACTATTGTTTATATCAATATTTATATGTACAGATAACCAATATATGTATGATATTTCTTTTTATATATTATCAGTGTCTATGAGATAGCACTCTGCAAATATTACTACACTAATGATGATCTAAGATCGAAAACTAGAATATATTGGTTTTTCACTGTAAATCATATTTGTAATATAAACCGGTGAAAAACTATAACTTTTTTATGTCAAGTAATTTTATGTAGGAACCAGAACACTTATTTTTTGGGGGGATTATTATTCTGAGCTCTAAAATTTGCAAGTAAAACCTTTAGTAATGAATGAAGTAAGTGAGCTGTGTAAGGAGAAGGTGTTTGAGTTTGGAACTGCTATGTTTATCGTACATAATGTAAAATTTATTATAATAGGAGTATACCGAGCTCCTATATAAGATGTAAATCTTTGTTTGGATAGACTTAGCATTTTAATTAAATGTGCATGTAAAAGAGTATCCAAGGTAGTTTTAGCATGAGATGTAAACATTAATATTCTAAAAGATAGTAACAAACATTTAAAATTTAAAAATGTTTAAAAAGCTACAACTTTACTTTATTTAGTTAACTTCCCAACAAGAGTTATGGTTCTACTTCTGCTTTGGATAATATATTTACCAATTCACAAGAGAACAAACAAAGTAAGTGGTGTCATTACCATGTTATCAGATCATGATGGGAAGTTATTGGAGCTATTAAATGTAAAACATCCATCAGATAATTTTGCTGTTGAAACACGCAGGAACTTCTCTAAGGAAAATGTAGACCTTTTTCAAAAGCTGTTATCAGAGAAAACTTAGTAGGAAGTATATAATGCTGATTGTGGAGACAAATATAATGTTTTAACAGAATATTCAAATATTGCTTTGACTGGTCTTTTTCTTATAAAAGCATCAAAGTAGACAATAAATATAAACATTGGGTAAATGAGCAACTAAAATCTGAAAAACAACAGCTAATACATCTTAATACATTTACAAGAGCAACAAATAACTGGGTATTATTAAAATACACCAGAGAAAAGAATAAACTATACAAGGAAGATCTATTAAAAACTAAAAGGAATGTTTTTATGAAAAAATTTAAAAATTTAGTGACATTGCTACTACCTGGAAAATAATAAAATTAGAAACCGGAAATAAGACAACTAAAGCTCTTCAATAATTATCAAGCCCCAATGTTAGCTATTCTGTGTTGGAGAATAACTGTAGTTATAATACAACTTTTCATTTGGTTCCAACCACCTAAGGGAAGTTCAAGAGGTGATTGAATCCTTTGATAACAATACTCATAGTTTTCATGAAATACCTGTTACTATAATTAAACATGACAAAACACAATTGTACCCAATACTGGTTCATTTAATTAACTCCTCTTTCGTGAATAGTAAATTTCCAGAAATACTTAAAATTTCAAAATCCCAATACATAAAAAAAATGATCCTAAAGTGGAAAATAATTATTGACTAGTTTCTTTGATTCCAATAATTGTAAAAGAAAATTGTTTACAACAGACTATAATCATATTTAGTAACTAATAATATATTCAACTCTGATTTAAATGAGAAGTAAATCAACTATCACTGCCTCAGTAAACTTTATTGAATCTTTCTTTAACTTAGTTGACAATAATGAAACAGTCATTGAAATATTCATGGACTTATCAAAGATATTTGACAATGTAAATCATCAGATATTCTATCAATATTAAGTCAGTTGGTGATCAAAAGAAATTCATTGAATTGGTTGATTTCATATTGTCATACCGACAACAATATAACAAATTTAAATCCCATCATAAAATCTTAATATATTGAAAACAATGTGGCATTCCGATGTGGAGAAAGAGGTGTATCATGCTATCGTATGGTGGAAGCTTTAAGTAAATGGACACAGCTTTTGACAGGACGATTCTTTACAGTTGTAACCAATCTACAATCTAATAGCTTCATGTTTGATACTAATCACAATGGAAAAATAAAAAAAGATACAATAATGAGGTGGAGATTATAACTATCATGTTTCAAATGTGATATCATCTACCCTCCTGGTAAGGACAATAAGCAGGTGATGCACTAATAAATATTCTTGGTTTCCCTTTGCTTTTCTATGTGCAAAATAAGACATCTGCAACAGTAACACAATGTCTAACCCAACTCTTCACTCTGTTCGGCACACCAAGCTATGTTCATTCTGACTTCCATGTTTCAAGAGAAGAGATCATCAGTTCTAACATCTCACAGACCCTAACAACTCTTAATGTAATGGTCAAGTAGAATGACACAATGGGATAATAAGGACAACAATAAATCTGACCTGAAATGGACTTAAAATGTCTCAATGGGAATCTGTATTACCAGATGTGTTACTTTCTATTTATTCTCTTATGTGCATCTCCACAAATTAATATATTTGCCATAGCTACTTATTATTATTGTATTATACTGTTCATTGTGAAAAAAAATTATGCCGAGTACAGTTAGGTTTGCAGTAAAAAAACTATTTTTTAGAGATTTTGGAAAAAAAGCTTGCAACACTAGGAAAACCGGCTTGGCGTTTAAGGAAAATATTAAGGGCAGTCGAAGGGTTAATCTGCTTAGATGTAGCTGAATTTTAAGATGACCAAAGCCTACATTTCAGTTGTTTAGACTGCTTTATTAAAATCCACATGCCCATAGATTTATAACAATTATTCAAACTGCAAAGAAAAATCAGATAAATGTAAATGATTTAATGTTTTATTAAACATGTTCTGTGATCATTCACTTACGATATGCGCTGCTGCATGTAAGTTTACGAAGCCATGGGTAACTGTTAGTAATGGTATTTGGGCGTGCCATTGCGAGTTGATGATAGTCTACTGATTAAAGCACCAAGGAAGACATGAATTGAAAGCAAAAGATAGCTTTGAATCAAAACATTCATGTCAGAATTCAGATGACTGACAAAACTCATAACCTAACCTCAGTCTCCCACTATGCCATTGATCGTTATGCTGGAATTAAATAATTGTTGGATACAAAATTACTTCTGAATTTCTACTGTACCAAATGATAAATTCACTACTAGCCCTTCAGATTAACTTTAATTTGAAAATAGTTCTAAATCATTCTCCAGACAATAATTTTCCATTCAAACGATTACAAATTGGTGCAACATTTTAAAAGTGGATCATGTAGCCTAAGTCCTTTTTTCGATGAGGAAAAAAGTGGAGCGGTTAAAGTTACAACTCTTTCTCTCGAATCAAGAAGTATCATTCCATTTCAAATCAATCTATGAAAAAATAATTTTTGACTTTGACCTCTCAGATTTTGGTTATTTTTTTGTATGGAAGTTGTACTTTCCAAGACTAATTGAAATGCACAATTTTACTTTTTATTTTGGTTTTTGAGTAACAGGCTTTTAAAAACCCACTAAAAGCCAGTTTTGGTCATATTAATATGTTCTTAACAACGTAGCTAAAACAGTATTAAAGCTAAAGAATTCAAATTTGGCATTCTTTACCATTTGAAATACTTCTTAATTTTATATATCACATTACAATATTTTGTACATTTCAATTTTTTTAATCCACCCAAAAACTAAAAATATCTTACATCAATTCAGCAACATTTTCGTTCAAACTGCTTCCAGAACAGACTGTCCACTTTTCAAAATCTAGCCTGTCTGTGTAATTGAATTCACACATTTCTAGAATGATTGAAAAGGTAAATATTGAAAAGATGTGGTCCTGCAGTGCTAATTCCAAACATAAACTAGTTATATTGTCAACATAAAAATTACTTACTAAACTTTGATTAAAAAATTAATTTGAAAATTATTAAAAATTTAACAAAAATATTTTCCATGTGTAAGTTAGGAAGTATTTACCAAATTAGAAGTAAAACATTGACTGGCAAAGGGAGATAATTTCACACATAACTGTTGCATTGATTTTAAAAAAGATTGAAGAGGACGTATTTTTGATTTTTCAAAAACCGTTTTGGGGTGGATTACAAAAAATTTGAATTATCCAAAAATGGAGATGGATGGTTTTCTTGTTTTACCAGAAGTACGGGGCCACTTAAGCTCGTACTAATGGCCAGGGGCATTTCTGATCGATACTTTCCCAACCTCAGATCACGTCCTAGACCGTCCAATATGACTTATATAGCCTAATAACAAATAGTACATAGGGACATAGTGGCCTACTTCTCGTGATTCTCTTCCTTTTGGGAGGTAGAAAACAAGAACCGATAGCCATAATGACATGTAATTTGCACAGTAAGTTAAAGCAAGTCTATTCTTTTTTGTAATGTAGTTTTTTGGCCCCAGTAAGAAAAATCCTTCCGAAAATAGCGGCCTTCAAATAATACTAAATTACGAATAAAAATATAAAAAAAAGAAACTGTGCCCTATCTTTATCTTTGAATAAAACATAAACTTAATTTACGTAGATCTTTTGAAGAAACTTCATAAAATCATAACTTTAGTTCAGTAAAACAGTCCTAATAGTACAAAAATAAAATAGCATCTAGGATTGGTTAGTGATTTGGAAAATTACATAATACGGACCTTAAACATAATATTATAAAAAGCACATGTCAAGCTACAAAAGCACTAGCACCTAATAAAGGCAGATTTAGTACTGATTTTCGAGAGTGGCCACTTTGCTTACCATTGTCCTTACACGAGTAGTAACATAAAACTTTGCATTTCGATACAACAAAACATGAAATGTTTAGAAGTAGAAACTCATACTCGATTTTAACTTGTTAAGATAAGTTAATTTTATGGTTATAATTCATGAATAATTCTTTCATAGAAATGTCTTTTTTAAAAGTTTACCTGAGGGCTAAGCCCCTATCACATCTGGATCAGCCACTGAGACCTAATGATTGGTGACTGCCATACCAGGGATTATCAACATTATCATTACGTCCATAAAGGTTATTGTAGTCCTACTGAAGAACTAAAAATCTACAATTTTGTTAAAAATTAGTATTACTTTGTCAGTGAAACACTATCAAATTAGGGTTACCTAAAGAAAACATTAACAAACTATGCTTTCCTTGCTCAGTTAGAAAGTTGGATTAATTTAATTCATGTTGTATTTATTATAACAATTGTTTTACCAACAACAACAATTTCATTAACATACATAACAACAGTGAGTCCTGCATCACCACTATCATATAAAATCTTCATATCTAAATACATTACACCTACCTATAACTAACAAAATGTTGAGTTATTCACGTACAAAATCAGTTGCACTGTTCCAAATCACTGTACTGTAGGTAACAAATTAAGAATATGCTACACTATACTGTCCTTTATCCTTATCAATCAAGGTTAAGCTGGGCTACTGATTACCGAGTGAAGCTAACCTCATGTCGTCTGCATCTGGCCAACTAGCTATAAGCCTGACGTAATGAACAAGCTCCCTGTGGGCCACCTGGATGGAGTGATCGTACACCTCGTAGAGAAAGAGTGGGGATGGAGGGGCCCCTCCTGCCAGCTACAGATAGTCCATGTATTGGAATAGCGGAATGAGCAGTACCATGCGTTCTCGCTACTAACTCTTCTGGATTTAATTTAGTTCAGTACCTAGCAAACCTATTAAAATGTATCAGTCTATTTTCAACTTATACTCTGAGTTAAACACCTTTCAGTAATTTGGTACAGCATACATTTATTTCAATTACTCTTTCAAGCTGAATGTTATAGGATGCAGCACAATTAAATTGATTTCATTAAACCTTGATTTTACAACGTAATTAATGACAGGCAATTAATTTTGTCTACATACAAATAAACCAATACAATGGAGTATCGAAAGACCCAACAGGACTTAAGGAAGTCTAATGTAACAAAAGTAATCTCGTTACATACAGTGGCGTAGCTAGAACAAATTCGAGGGTGGATTAAACATCCGGGAGGTTAAAAAGAGCCCTACTCGCAAAATTTAGAAATTTGTTTTTTTACAAGTGAATTCTTAAGCTAATTGTACTTTTTAAATTTGCTTATTCACTCAAATTTGATTGTAATCATTCATGCATGCAAACATTTAAACTTCTCAAAATATTCGAGAGCTTAGTGGTTAAATGATGATCTTCAGGGACTAAATACAAAAACAACTATTCAATTGAATATTTTGTATTTTAAAATGTAAACCAATAAAAATGTTTTGTAACATTATATTTGGTACTCAGTCATGTAGTTGTGATCGATTTTGTCATTTTTCTATAATTATGTTTTTGTTGAACATTTGCTCACAAGTTTCTTTTTTAATCCACTTAGTTTCTAGTTCTTAACACACCTACAGTGATAACTATTTATTACAGCTTTTGTAGCGTAATTATTAATTTATTTACTACCAATTAAGGACTCTATGTTGTTTTTGTCCTATTAATTTTAATAACTTTCCAATAAAACAAAAATATATATTTAACGTCGTTTTAAGCCTATATGAAAATATGATTAAATTATGACACTTGATTCGTTGTGTGCCATCTCGCATTTTGTAAAGTGTCTTTGGAGTTATTATAGAAAGTTCAATATTAATATAATTAATTCGATAAACATTAATGTAGTATACGTTCTGTATAATTTCTATGTCTTGCAGATATGTTCGGATATAAAACGACTCGTTAATTCGTAATAATAATAATAATTCTTTTATTGCATTTTGGCAATAATACATTCCATTGCAAAAGTCAGGTTTAAGTATTTGTAAAAATCCCTACTATACACATTCATACTTACAATACTCATTCAAACATACATCTCTTGTCCTTTCACGCCAACATTCATTCAACATGAGACTCGGGGCTCTACTAATTAATTTTTATGTAAATTTTGATTCTGTAAATTTTGATTCTAATTCCCCCAGCAGCCAGCCATGAACTCTTCGACAGAATAAAACGCATTCGACACCAGTAGGCGCTTCAGAAGAGCTTTAAACTGGTTTAAATTATCCGATTGTATAAGACCCTCAGGGAGCCGATTGAGAAATTTGACTCCAGCCTGTGACGGCAAGCGTTCGAAAGAAACCGTCCTATGCTGTTCTGCACGGTAACTCTCCCTGCCTCTAGTTTCGTAAGAGTGAATGTCACTACCCCGAATAAGAACACATTTCGATCGACAATACAGGGCAACCTCCAATATATAGAGGCAGGGCAGAGTCAGCAATCCGAGCTCCCTGAAAGCATCCCTGCACGACTCTCTGATGTTTAATTGGAAAATTATTCTGACAGCATTTTTGTAGTCTGAATACTCTTACTAGATTGTATTTGGCACAGCTGCCCCAAAGTCTTAAACCATATGTCAGGTATGGATAAATCAGGCCAAAATAAGCCATTCTTAAGACTTTTTGTGAACAATAGTTGGCAAGGTTACGCAGGGCGTAGATACCTGAAGTAACACGAGCACAGATATAGTCCACATGATTGTTCCAGGTTAGACCTTTGTCGAGGTACATCCCTAGGAACTTGGTAGAGTCAGTATTCTCCAAGAGCTCATTCTCTACAAAAACTGCCGGGTGGCATATATCTTCATTTTGTCGGAGACAAAAGTTGATGACATTAGATTTTGTACTGTTTGTTCTTAAGTTGATCTCAGAAAAATTTTGAATGCAGCAATTGACAGCAATGAAGGATTCAATTTCAAGATTTTCTTTCGAAGTTGATTTTATGCAGAGAGTCGTATCATCGGCATTATCTTTCCATTTTGGATCGATGGATTTATTCGATTTACATACAGGGGGGTGCAAAAGTAGGTATACAGTAATTAAATATGTTAAAGAATAAGTAGGTTTATTTCTACAAAAACTAAACTTTTACAATCTATTTTAAGAGCGTTAAGAAACAGAAATTAACTCTTAAAAGTGTTGTACTTCACCAATACACTTACTTCCTTTTGTGTTCAAATTGTTTGCCTTCACAGTCAACACACTGCTGTAACCTTGAAGTTATAAACACACTTTTCGGCAAAGTTCTTTATTTTCATCTATGTCTTGGCAAGCTTGGCGAATGAATTCAACCATCTGATTAAGATCACGAGGTTTTTTCGAAAAATCCTTGTCTTTGACAACTCCCCAAAAGAAAAAATCCATCGGTGTCAGATCGGGAGATCTTGCTGGCCATTCAACCGATCCTCTTCGACCGATCCACGAGTTAGGAAACTCCCGATTTAGTAGGTCACGCACGATTGTCGCATAGTGGGCAGGAGCTCCATCTTGTTGGAAGTAGAATTCCTCATTACCCTGCTGGATTTTGATTTGTGGTATAACGTCAGTCAGCATGTTCCTGTATGCATGTTGGTCTACAGTGTTATGAAAAATGACAGGTCCAATGACACCTTTACATGAAATGCTAGCCCAAACTGTTACTCCAGGTTGATTCAGCCACACAGACACAGTTGTGTCTATTGACTGCACTTGAAAGCTTAAAATTAGCCTCATCGCTCCAAACAATTTTTTGAATAATTCCCGCACCTTGAAGTTCCTCGTTTAACATTATCTCGCAAAACTGCAGTCGACGATCAGGGTCGTCCTCTATTAGCCCATGAATAAGTCTTGGAATGTACATTTTCAAACCTAACCGTTTCATTAGGCGTCCTAAAGATCTGCGTTCAATGCCCAGTTCAATTGATGCCCTTTTTCTTGACTTTTTTGGGCTTTGAACATAGGTCTGCGCGACAATCATTTCGTTTTCAGGAGTAGTGACAGTGATTGGTCGTCCAGCCTTTGGACCATTGCAGATACATCCTGTAAGGTTAAACTTATCTCTTAGTCTATAAATACTTAATCTGGTTGGTGGTGGTGTATCAAACTCTTCTCTCCATCTCTCTCGAACTCTTTCACAGTTTTCTGTCTTCCAATATTCTTTCAAAACCCACTTTCGTTGATCGTTGGTCATGTAACCAGCCATGATGACAGAAGTGTAATAATAACAACAGTAACAATGAGAAAACATTGCCAGCTGTTAGTAGCAAACGTATTACACAGCTGATCAGGTGGCTAACTTGGGTATTACCAACCAACTAAAACTGTATACCTACTTTTGCACCCCTCTGTATAGAAGAAAAAGAACCGGCCCAAGAATATATCCCTGTGGGACTCCATGAACCAGTTTATTTCTCCTCGACATGACACCCGAGATCTGCACACACTGTTATCTGTCCATAGAAATCTGTAATAGAAATCAGAACCGTTCCGAACTGAGGTCGCTATCTGCCGCATGTTCGGTGTTTGTCGGAACTGCTTGACTCTGATCAGCCGCATGTTCGGGATTTGTCTGTACAGATCGGCTATGCCCCCACTCTTCCTCTCCGAGGTGTATGATCACCCCATCCAGGTGGGCCACGAGGAGCTCGTGACTAAACGACTATTATGCTAGCTACCGGCACGACTAGTGGAAATGAATGTTATCTATTTCCTTGAACTAAACTGATCGTGGGGCTTCACTGCTGGCGTTGTCGATGACGTAACTAACTGTCCTTTCCTTGTTATAAACACAGGCAAGTCTGGGAATTTTCCGTACCTCCCAGTCAAGCTAGGGTTAAGGGCCTTTTCTCGGGAATATGTTTAATTAATAATTATATTAAATATTTCATGTTTGACAGTCTTTTGAGAACAAATTATTGTTATTTTACGTTTTACAACAACTTTTATAACTTAAGTCATTTTTGTAATAAATGGCAAGAAGAATACATTCAGTTCAGTGCAATGTACAGTGGACGGTGATCTGTATTACTAGACTTAAGCACCACAAAATACTTTTGAGATAATTAATTGCCCTCAAAGTTTTCGCTCTGTTGAAAATTGTCAAAACTGAATAAATAATTTGACTATAAACAAAAATTATTCTTTTAACCAGTAGTTCTATTTTTAATGGAATTTAAACATGTTACAGAAATAAAACAGAAAAAATATTTAATCATTTGGTTTAGCGATTCTTTTTTAGGAAAAGTACCGTAATAGTTTAGATTACGCAACACAAGACCTAACACCTCTTGTTACATTATCAAGTCTACTAATCTAGTAATGCATAACTAAAAACTCAACTTATTTTTATTATCTTAAAAACAAGAAAGTTATTAAATACAAAATTATTATAGCACTTTACCAGAAATTTTATCTACACATGGGCAGACACACAATAAAGCACCAATTATAAAAGTAAAAGTGTTATAACCAATATATTTATTTTTGTAAATTACTTTTTATAACAAAATATTAATAGAATTCAGCGCTCGTCTAATTTTATAGTATCCACTAAGAAATACTATGAGAAATAATTAAAATTATACTCTCAACAACTTTTCAGAAAATTAAAACATGCTCTTCTATTCAATTTCCTAGCTTTTTTAATTACTTTAAAATCATACTTTTTACAATAAAACATTGGTAGGCTACATTTTATAATAGAACAATATCCAGTAATGAACTTCACAAAAAATAATCTAATTTATTAACTTCTCTGTCCTCAAATCGTATAGGAAATATCCAAGAAATTAAAGAAGAGGGTTTCCTTTTCAGTTTCAAGGTATTTCATATCAAAATCCAAATTACCATTGAAACCCAATGTCATCCTCAGCTTCATTAGTGCTGAAGAAGCTCTGTAAAATGAATGACCTGCAATCATTGGGTATTAGGCTGATCAGTGGCTTGATATCATTAAATTTAGGTATGGATATTGCTTTACCACACATTGCTTTAAGGTGTTGATTAATGTCATCAGTTTCGGATGATGAGCATCGTTCAGTTTTCATGAAAAACCTTAAGGGCTTGTAACCTTTTTTCTTTAAACAAGTTTACTTTATCTGTGTTTATATCTTTCTTCCTGTTTGACAATGATCTTTGTTATGTGATCTGTTCCTTTAAATTCTTCTTTCTGCATCCTATAAACAGGGAGAGGATTCTTTTTCCTGCAGGTCTTCATAACATGTAGATAGTTTTGTAATCTGTTCATTCTCTGTTGGCACTTCAACGAATAGTAAAAATATATCTTCAAAAGATCTACAATAGGTTTAGCCTTAGATTTAATCAATGTTTCTTTTTTATGTTTTATAGATCAATGTGTCAAAAGTTATTTTTTATAAGTATGAAAATAATGTTTTAGAATAAGTTTAGTTATGTAGTTTTTAATCATTGACTATGTACCAGTTTTTATTACATTGTGATACCAGAAAACGTATTGTACAATAAATATTTGTCTATTGTCTATTGTCTATTCAACGCACATTAAATATTGCTGAAATCAGTATCATTGGGCAAAAAACTATGAATCACAGAGTTATTTTTTCAAAAATTTGGATGGCTTTCAAAAATTGTTTTGGAATGCGATTTTGCCCACCACAGCTATCAGACCATAAAACAATTCTTTTGGCTGAGTGAAAATTTTCTTTAAAATGTCTAATTAAACATTTTCTAAGATCTTGAGATCTTTGGTAAGCCTCTCCTTCCATCCAAACATAGCAATAACCATTATTATCTTTTCCACTATGGGTCCCATGATTGTATACACAAAGTTGCCTTTTATAGTAAACTTTGTTAGCAATCTAGTGAGTAGTAATATTTTTTCAAGATCAACACAAAATACATCAAAGTCTTGATCTTTTTCAAAACTTTTCATGTCTGTTTTTCTTAAGCTCTGAAACTCATAGCAAATACAAACCCATAAGATACGGTAAGTATCTAAAGCTAAAAATATTTAATCAACAAAAGCAGTAGCAAGAGCAATATAACGAGTCCTTACAAGCAGCATAGTATCACATTTTCAGTTATGAAATATAAAGAATAAACAATCCCCCTATCCAAGAATGATAAATCCACCACTACTTGATTGCTATCTTATTAAGAATATTATTAATAAATTAAATATTACATTAAGAAGTTTTAATATATAATATTAAATAATACATTAAGAACAATGAGTACTTGTCCTAAAACCAAACTTGCATATTACAATGGCTAATAAGTTACAAGGTATACAGTAGGTACACAACACATGTTGGGGTATAGTCCATTAACAATAAACAATTAAAGTAACAATAATAATCAATGAATAATAGGAATTACAATGAAACAGCCGATAGGAAATAGTAGAGAGTATTATAACAATCAATCATAAATAATATTACTAACAATATGATAAACAAAATAAATTGTAAGAATAACATATAACAGTATACGAGTAGATAAATAGTAAAAGATAACAGTGAACAATACTAATAGATAATACTTTAAATAAGTTAAAAGCTATAGATTCATCAATACTAGTCTCAAAAGACTTCAAGGGCTCATCTTCTGATTTGTTGGAAGCTATCACAATCAGAGGCAAGCTGGTTTCCCAGGTGGACAAATATTACTAATGGACTATTAACTCAAAGTTTGTGGAGTGATGCTTGTCACTTAGTAGATTGCGAAATTTAGTGTTGATGAGACTTTGAAGTCTAATTTAGACAGGAGATCTGAGGATTGATCGGTATGTTAGAACTTAGGCCTCCCTAAAAATCATTCATGAAGTTCTTCGAGGTTTCCCAAAAACCACTCAACCTGTATAAGCCCATGGACATGAAGGTGGCCGGAATCTTTCTTTTACATACACATCCTGTATCTACAAACTGTCGATACCATCTGTGAATGTTCCACCCATTCAGAGGATCAATTTGGTACCTCGACCTGAAATGTCTTTACACTATAATCACAAATTAGACTTAGTTTTTGTAATTTTGTTTTGGTTTTATACATGTGTAATTTCTGTGAAATCACTTCTTTCAGAAAGGTATGACCATATATTATTAATTCCTCTCACTCCAATGTCATGTAACTTTTGGAACAAAATGGAATGCAACACAGTGAAATGTGTTTGACATGACCATAAAGATTCTCTACACTTTCACCTCTATCGATAGACTCTATTATAGGTTCTAAAAATGAAACTACTGCAGACAAAACTGACTTCCCTTGATGAAATCTGTGTTGCAAGTTATCAAGGACATGATGATGTTTTTCTAATATTCATAAAATCACGTGCACATGGCTTTTTCATATATTTTTTGAAATTACTAAACACAAAGATACTAGCCTGTAATTTACATATCTTTGTCATTGCCTTTTTTGTGTATAGGTATTATTTAAGATAGTTTAAGCTTCTAAGGAAATATGTCTGATACTAGAGAAGAATTAACCAAATGAACTAAAACTATACACAATTGTTATTTAGTTGCTATTATCACTGTCACTGGGATCTCATCATGTCCACTTATGAAACTTATGAAAAAATCAATAATACCGCTTATCTCATGTTGACTAAAGGTTTTATAAGGGGTTTATAGCGGAAGATTTGCTCGTAGCACTGGTTATTTGTACTATTGTGCTGTTGTTGTTGACTTGGAATGCTAATTAACTGAGTCTTACACAACTTATTCTGAACTAAGTTGACAAAAAAGTCATTAAAGTCACCACTTATCTTAGCAGGATGGAGTTTTCCCATCCAAAATAATGTTGTAATTTTGAATTTTTGTATATATTTTTATTTTCAATTTCTGAGTTTAAAAATGTCCAAGTTGTTTTAGCAATGTAATCTGAATTCAATATGCGCTTATAAAAAAAGACTTTTAGTTTTTTCATGCTTTTTTATGAATTTTAGATTTAATTTTTAAAGTTGATAAAGGTTCTGTAATTTTTATTGACAGCTTGTTTTTCTAAAGTTAATAAGGCTCTTCTTTTGTTCTCTAAAAAAAATATAAATTTAAAGAATAATATAAAATTAAATACCGTATAAAGAATAAATTTGTCATCCAAAATGTTCTATCCAGATTTTTATTTAAATTATTTTTGGAAAAGAAGAATTAAAGTAATGCATAAAAGTTTGTAAAACCTAATTAGATATAGTAGATGTTAAGCCAATCTCCCACTTCCTAGCTTTTAACAAAACTATTGATATTTTCTTTGAACAATTGATGTGTTATTGTGCTAGATTTTGATTTTTCTAACAGCTGGTATTTACCCAGCAAGGATTCACTTCTGGCTGGTAAATACCTTCCAATTGAACCTACCACTGGGCACAGCAAAAACCAATGTGTCACTTAAATATGAGCAACCTTATTATATCCAGGAGTGGCATATCACTAACCTTAAATGTCGAGATTCTGGGGTGTAAGGATAATTTGATAGGTCTAGTCTACTGCGGGAGATGACTGTTGGAGTTTGGTGGGGTTTGCTGAGCCTCAACAAGGGTATGCCACCCCCTGCCTGATTTGACTAGAGAGGCTGGTTCAAATCTGGCCTCCCCTTCTTCAGAGGGGACATGACTTTGAAATTAGTGCCCTAATTCTTCCTCATGGATATCAGTAGAAGGTGGCCCCAACCCTCTAACCTTACCCATCCTGAAGTCCTGTCACTTCGGAAGCAGCGCTAAGGTTCTTATAGGACTAAGTGCAATTTATAAGCTTATCCTAAGAGAGAGAAAAAAAAACAAAATCAAAAATAAAACAGCTGGCATTAATGGATAACTCTAGGAGATGTCCATCATGATCAAATAAAGTTGTAATAATGCTTTCAATTTTTAACTGATTGGAAGGTATGCTTGTCAGAAAATTGTCTAAAATTTACATGGAATTGGGACAGACTCTTGTAGGAAAATATACTAACTAATTTATACCATGGCTTTTTAGAATATTTTTTAATCTCAGGTGCTCTTTAGAATTGATTAATATGTTAATATTAAATTTATGTTACCTGCAAAAATCAGATAACATAAATATTAAAAGGTTTAATTTATCTATAATTCAAAAGCATTACTGCTGGGTGATCGATATATCCCTACTAGTGTACATTTATAAAACTCAACAGAATATTCAAATGTTTATCTTCGAAAATTCCAGTCACTATCAGGATGACCACCTGCCTCCACTTCACACATGTGTTTGAAAGTAAAGGTATATCGCCCTTTGTGGTTGAATCTCTACAGTGACAAGCATTGATTAATTAGTTATTTAAATGTAGTCTTTCTGTTAATTTTGATTCAGATTATGTTCAGATAAAACTATTATTTTTGAATTTAGCTCATCCAAAGTAACTTGCAATGCTTCTGCATTCGCCATAAAACTTTTTATACTCTGAAAGAAGATTTTCAATGATTTGTTATGTTTTTGTGGTATATTATAAATTGAGGATTCGCTTAAATTGGAATTTCTTTTTGTTCGACTAATAAGTTTAAATTGAAGTCAAGAGGCCCCTCTAAAGAATCAGCTGAATTTCTAAGAGCATGACTGCTTAAGATTTTTTGTTCAAAACATTCTTAAATTACTACCAACATGTTTTTGATTTTCCTCTTCGCTATTTGGAGTGTTGAAGCCCCAAAATCCATCTGAAAGTCAAGAAGTGGTGGTCTGGTGGTCTGTGGTCAGGAGTAGGCAGCAATGGTGGACAGTCAATCTGTGGACTGGAGATCGGAGTTCCCCAGTGATACTGGTGTCACAGTTTGAGATGGTTGAACCGCCTCTTTCTCCAAGCCACACACAGAGTCTTTCTTGGTCCTCATTGCCATTTCCAGTTCATATTCGAGTTTTTCAATTACATTCAAATGTCTATTTTTTCACTTGCATGTAGATTTTCCTTCATGCACAATAATACAAATTTTCATGATATAATAAACGTTTATATTTAGGGTACCCAGAAGAGGACCAAAATAGTATTTTTCTGTATGCTAATGATGCAAAATAACTGGAAATTCAACTGACTACATAAAAATAACAGCTACAAAAACTAGTTTTCTCATAACCAAAACTTTCTTTCAAATACAAACTGCTGCTTAGTTAATAAAAACTAACATTATGTATTTTATGGGAAAACCTAATATAAGTTGATCTTTTAGCTGTGTACCTTGTTGAGTTGAAGTCAAAAAGAATCAATGCACATATATGGTACATTAGGCTCTACTACCATGTTTATCGTGTTGCTGACAGACTTTTGCCTGGTTTGTGCCTTAAATAATTTTGTAAATTAAAATACATTTTACAAAAATATACTATTTAAACATTATATTATAAATTATTTGGGCTAAATATCTGTGGTAGATCATCAATAATAAACATGAACCAATCATGATCTTGACATAAAAAATACTAATATTATGTTAATTTTACATTAGAACAAAACTGTGTAATACAAATTTGAATTCTAAATATACCAATTTCAGTAAATGACCTGGTTTCTATAAAAGATTTATAAATGGCTATTATATTTACATAATAATCTTTTCTACTGGCCATAAACATTATCAATGAAATCAGTACCATATTGAAAACATTCTAAACTTACATATTAATAATTGCTAAATTCTCTTTATAAATACCTAAATTTACACTCTGCTGCTATGCAGTTGGAAAGGATTTACTCTAATCAATGATAGACCCTAAACCATTATATTACAATATGGCAAAAGTTGAACTAATAAAATGAATTAAAAGTCTGTAAGGGGTTAAATATTAAATAGAAAAAATTAACAATAGTATGTTTTTTTATTAACAAGGAGGAATCAGGATCACCAAACATCAAAATTAGACTTTTGGTTATAACACGTTTTTTTTAGAGTCCTTCAACATAAATGTATATGCGTACCGTATAGTATATAAGCAAACTATATCAATGTCATAAATATTAGGTAGAGTAAGAGAGCCAAATGCATAAATAAATGCATGAGAGCCATGTGTAGATGAAAGCAGGTTGACCGGTAAAAGTAAACCATATTAAATTCTTTCTTGAACTGGCCGAATAATTAGCTCGGTGACCTAAAACAAATAAAATAATTATTACAATAAAAAATGGAGTATTCTAAATGGATTTTTGAGATCAAAGAGGTCTTTATTGATTTGTTTTAAAGATGAGGTGAGGCCTTTCTCATATTTAATGATTTCCTTCAGGGAAATAGGCTGCTGCAGTCTCACTCTGAAGACAGTCAACAAGTTCAATCAGAAACATTGTTTTAAGACATTTTTCTTTTCTTTGCTCGACCAAATATTTTCTGATACCATACTATATTCAGTACTATTTAGAACATGTTTTAGTGATGGAGTTACTCCTATTTTCCAATTGGTTTAAGTTATGATAAATAATTGGGTTTAAAGTATTAAATTTTAATGGTAATGTGAACTATCGTGTAGATATGGCTGAGCCCAGGATCAATTCTGATTGGCGTGCCAATTTACATTCTAGATGAAGCATTTTTGATCAAAGCATTTGAGGATTTTTTTACTGTACTGTTGGTTAAAACATCCAAAGATAAAAATATCCATGCGAACCTATATTCTCTGAGTTTTCAGTTTCAAGGTATTTCATATCAAAATCCAAATTACCATTGAAACCCAATGTCATCCTCAGCTTCATTAGTGCTGAAGAAGCTCTGTAAAATGAATGACCTGCAATCATTGGGTATTAGGCTGATCAGTGGCTTGATATCATTAAATTTAGGTATGGATATTGCTTTACCACACATTGCTTTAAGGTGTTGATTAATGTCATCAGTTTCGGATGATGAGCATCGTTCAGTTTTCATGAAAAACCTTAAGGGCTTGTAACCTTTTTTCTTTTGTCTTTAACAAGTTTACTTTATCTTTGTTTATATCTTTCTTCCTGTTTGACAATGATCTTTGTTATGTGATCTGTTCCTTTAAACTCTTCTTTCTGCATCCTATAAACAGGGAGAGGATTCTTTTTCCTGCAGGTCTTCATAACATGTAGATAGTTTTGTAATCTGTTCATTCTCTGTTGGCACTTCAACGAATAGTAAAAATATATCTTCAAAAGATCTACAATAGGTTTAGCCTTAGATTTAATCAATGTTTCTTTTTTATGTTTTATAGATCAATGTGTCAAAAGTTATTTTTTATAAGTATGAAAATAATGTTTTAGAATAAGTTTAGTTATGTAGTTTTTAATCATTGACTATGTACCAGTTTTTATTACATTGTGATACCAGAAAATGTATTGTACAATAAATATTTGTCTATTGTCTATTGTCTATTCAACGCACATTAAATATTGCTGAAATCAGTATCATTGGGCAAAAAACTATGAATCACAGAGTTATTTTTTCAAAAATTTGGATGGCTTTCAAAAATTGTTTTGGAATGCGATTTTGCCCACCACAGCTATCAGACCATAAAACAATTCTTTTGGCTGAGTGAAAGTTTTCTTTAAAATGTCTAATTAAACATTTTCTAACATCTTGAGATCTTTGGTAAGCCTCTCCTTCCATCCAAACATAGCAATAACCATTATTATCTTTTCCACTATGGGTCCCATGATTGTATACACAAAGTTGCCTTTTATAGTAAACTTTGTTAGCAATCTAGTGAGTAGTAATATTTTTTCAAGATCAACACAAAATACATCAAAGTCTTGATCTTTTTCAAAACTTTTCATGTCTGTTTTTCTTAAGCTCTGAAACTCATAGCAAATACAAACCCATAAGATACGGTAAGTATCTAAAGCTAAAAATATTTAATCAACAAAAGCAGTAGCAAGAGCAATATAACGAGTCCTTACAAGCAGCATAGTATCACATTTTCAGTTATGAAATATAAAGAATAAACAATCCCCCTATCCAAGAATGATAAATCCACCACTACTTGATTGCTATCTTATTAAGAATATTATTAATAAATTAACTATTACATTAAGAAGTTTTAATATATAATATTAAATAATACATTAAGAACAATGAGTACTTGTCCTAAAACCAAACTTGCATATTACAATGGCTAATAAGTTACAAGGTATACAGTAGGTACACAACACATGTTGGGGTATAGTCCATTAACAATAAACAATTAAAGTAACAATAATAATCAATGAATAATAGGAATTACAATGAAACAGCCGATAGGAAATAGTAGAGAGTATTATAACAATCAATCATAAATAATATTACTAACAATATGATAAACAAAATAAATTGTAAGAATAACATATAACAGTATACGAGTAGATAAATAGTAAAAGATAACAGTGAACAATACTAATAGATAATACTTTAAATAAGTTAAAAGCTATAGATTCATCAATACTAGTCTCAAAAGACTTCAAGGGCTCATCTTCTGATTTGTTGGAAGCTATCACAATCAGAGGCAAGCTGGTTTCCCAGGTGGACAAATATTACTAATGGACTATTAACTCAAAGTTTGTGGAGTGATGCTTGTCACTTAGTAGATTGCGAAATTTAGTGTTGATGAGACTTTGAAGTCTAATTTAGACAGGAGATCTGAGGATTACGTGTAACTTCATAATCTTACAAAGCAAGATTACATCAGCCGCGTCATGGCAAGTAGGACATAACTGTCAGGGTTGCCAATATGAAGCTTACTGAATGACTTCTATTCAATTATTGGATATTACCATTATGCCTGTGGCTTTTGGCTTATTCAAGTCTTCACTTCACAATCACAATCTACCACACTACAATCTGTAATCAAGTTATTTCGATTTGACCAAGGACTTCGATATGGTCAATCGCAGTATTTTGCTAAAAAAAGCTCACCCCATTTGGGATTAGAGGTGTATCGTACTTCTTGGGTTGGGAGTGACGTAGATTGTGGCGATTCTGGGGGCTATATGTTTTTGAAAAGATGGAGATTTTCTGTAACAAAGATATAAATTGATCGGTATGTTAGAACTTAGGCCTCCCTAAAAATCATTCATGAAGTTCTTCGAGGTTTCCCAAAAACCACTCAACCTGTATAAGCCCATGGACATGAAGGTGGCCGGAATCTTTCTTTTACATACACATCCTGTATCTACAAACTGTCGATACCATCTGTGAATGTTCCACCCATTCAGAGGATCAATTTGGTACCTCGACCTGAAATGTCTTTACACTATAATCACAAATTAGACTTAGTTTTTGTAATTTTGTTTTGGTTTTATACATGTGTAATTTCTGTGAAATCACTTCTTTCAGAAAGGTATGACCATATATTATTAATTCCTCTCACTCCAATGTCATGTAACTTTTGGAACAAAATGGAATGCAACACAGTGAAATGTGTTTGACATGACCATAAAGATTCTCTACACTTTCACCTCTATCGATAGACTCTATTATAGGTTCTAAAAATGAAACTACTGCAGACAAAACTGACTTCCCTTGATGAAATCTGTGTTGCAAGTTATCAAGGACATGATGATGTTTTTCTAATATTCATAAAATCACGTGCACATGGCTTTTTCATATATTTTTTGAAATTACTAAACACAAAGATACTAGCCTGTAATTTACATATCTTTGTCATTGCCTTTTTTGTGTATAGGTATTATTTAAGATAGTTTAAGCTTCTAAGGAAATATGTCTGATACTAGAGAAGAATTAACCAAATGAACTAAAACTATACACAATTGTTATTTAGTTGCTATTATCACTGTCACTGGGATCTCATCATGTCCACTTATGAAACTTATGAAAAAATCAATAATACCGCTTATCTCATGTTGACTAAAGGTTTTATAAGGGGTTTATAGCGGAAGATTTGCTCGTAGCACTGGTTATTTGTACTATTGTGCTGTTGTTGTTGACTTGGAATGCTAATTAACTGAGTCTTACACAACTTATTCTGAACTAAGTTGACAAAAAAGTCATTAAAGTCACCACTTATCTTAGCAGGATGGAGTTTTCCCATCCAAAATAATGTTGTAATTTTGAATTTTTGTATATATTTTTATTTTCAATTTCTGAGTTTAAAAATGTCCAAGTTGTTTTAGCAATGTAATCTGAATTCAATATGCGCTTATAAAAAAAGACTTTTAGTTTTTTCATGCTTTTTTATGAATTTTAGATTTAATTTTTAAAGTTGATAAAGGTTCTGTAATTTTTATTGACAGCTTGTTTTTCTAAAGTTAATAAGGCTCTTCTTTTGTTCTCTAAAAAAAATATAAATTTAAAGAATAATATAAAATTAAATACCGTATAAAGAATAAATTTGTCATCCAAAATGTTCTATCCAGATTTTTATTTAAATTATTTTTGGAAAAGAAGAATTAAAGTAATGCATAAAAGTTTGTAAAACCTAATTAGATATAGTAGATGTTAAGCCAATCTCCCACTTCCTAGCTTTTAACAAAACTATTGATATTTTCTTTGAACAATTGATGTGTTATTGTGCTAGATTTTGATTTTTCTAACAGCTGGTATTTACCCAGCAAGGATTCACTTCTGGCTGGTAAATACCTTCCAATTGAACCTACCACTGGGCACAGCAAAAACCAATGTGTCACTTAAATATGAGCAACCTTATTATATCCAGGAGTGGCATATCACTAACCTTAAATGTCGAGATTCTGGGGTGTAAGGATAATTTGATAGGTCTAGTCTACTGCGGGAGATGACTGTTGGAGTTTGGTGGGGTTTGCTGAGCCTCAACAAGGGTATGCCATCCCCTGCCTGATTTGACTAGAGAGGCTGGTTCAAATCTGGCCTCCCCTTCTTCAGAGGGGACATGACTTTGAAATTAGTGCCCTAATTCTTCCTCATGGATATCAGTAGAAGGTGGCCCCAACCCTCTAACCTTACCCATCCTGAAGTCCTGTCACTTCGGAAGCAGCGCTAAGGTTCTTATAGGACTAAGTGCAATTTATAAGCTTATCCTAAGAGAGAGAAAAAAAAAACAAAATCAAAAATAAAACAGCTGGCATTAATGGATAACTCTAGGAGATGTCCATCATGATCAAATAAAGTTGTAATAATGCTTTCAATTTTTAACTGATTGGAAGGTATGCTTGTCAGAAAATTGTCTAAAATTTACATGGAATTGGGACAGACTCTTGTAGGAAAATATACTAACTAATTTATACCATGGCTTTTTAGAATATTTTTTAATCTCAGGTGCTCTTTAGAATTGATTAATATGTTAATATTAAATTTATGTTACCTGCAAAAATCAGATAACATAAATATTAAAAGGTTTAATTTATCTATAATTCAAAAGCATTACTGCTGGGTGATCGATATATCCCTACTAGTGTACATTTATAAAACTCAACAGAATATTCAAATGTTTATCTTCGAAAATTCCAGTCACTATCAGGATGACCACCTGCCTCCACTTCACACATGTGTTTGAAAGTAAAGGTATATCGCCCTTTGTGGTTGAATCTCTACAGTGACAAGCATTGATTAATTAGTTATTTAAATGTAGTCTTTCTGTTAATTTTGATTCAGATTATGTTCAGATAAAACTATTATTTTTGAATTTAGCTCATCCAAAGTAACTTGCAATGCTTCTGCATTCGCCATAAAACTTTTTATACTCTGAAAGAAGATTTTCAATGATTTGTTATGTTTTTGTGGTATATTATAAATTGAGGATTCGCTTAAATTGGAATTTCTTTTTGTTCGACTAATAAGTTTAAATTGAAGTCAAGAGGCCCCTCTAAAGAATCAGCTGAATTTCTAAGAGCATGACTGCTTAAGATTTTTTGTTCAAAACATTCTTAAATTACTACCAACATGTTTTTGATTTTCCTCTTCGCTATTTGGAGTGTTGAAGCCCCAAAATCCATCTGAAAGTCAAGAAGTGGTGGTCTGGTGGTCTGTGGTCAGGAGTAGGCAGCAATGGTGGACAGTCAATCTGTGGACTGGAGATCGGAGTTCCCCAGTGATACTGGTGTCACAGTTTGAGATGGTTGAACCGCCTCTTTCTCCAAGCCACACACAGAGTCTTTCTTGGTCCTCATTGCCATTTCCAGTTCATATTCGAGTTTTTCAATTACATTCAAATGTCTATTTTTTCACTTGCATGTAGATTTTCCTTCATGCACAATAATACAAATTTTCATGATATAATAAACGTTTATATTTAGGGTACCCAGAAGAGGACCAAAATAGTATTTTTCTGTATGCTAATGATGCAAAATAACTGGAAATTCAACTGACTACATAAAAATAACAGCTACAAAAACTAGTTTTCTCATAACCAAAACTTTCTTTCAAATACAAACTGCTGCTTAGTTAATAAAAACTAACATTATGTATTTTATGGGAAAACCTAATATAAGTTGATCTTTTAGCTGTGTACCTTGTTGAGTTAAAGTCAAAAAGAATCAATGCACATATATGGTACATTAGGCTCTACTACCATGTTTATCGTGTTGCTGACAGACTTTTGCCTGGTTTGTGCCTTAAATAATTTTGTAAATTAAAATACATTTTACAAAAATATACTATTTAAACATTATATTATAAATTATTTGGGCTAAATATCTGTGGTAGATCATCAATAATAAACATGAACCAATCATGATCTTGACATAAAAAATACTAATATTATGTTAATTTTACATTAGAACAAAACTGTGTAATACAAATTTGAATTCTAAATATACCAATTTCAGTAAATGACCTGGTTTCTATAAAAGATTTATAAATGGCTATTATATTTACATAATAATCTTTTCTACTGGCCATAAACATTATCAATGAAATCAGTACCATATTGAAAACATTCTAAACTTACATATTAATAATTGCTAAATTCTCTTTATAAATACCTAAATTTACACTCTGCTGCTATGCAGTTGGAAAGGATTTACTCTAATCAATGATAGACCCTAAACCATTATATTACAATATGGCAAAAGTTGAACTAATAAAATGAATTAAAAGTCTGTAAGGGGTTAAATATTAAATAGAAAAAATTAACAATAGTATGTTTTTTTATTAACAAGGAGGAATCAGGATCACCAAACATCAAAATTAGACTTTTGGTTATAACACGTTTTTTTTAGAGTCCTTCAACATAAATGTATATGCGTACCGTATAGTATATAAGCAAACTATATCAATGTCATAAATATTAGGTAGAGTAAGAGAGCCAAATGCATAAATAAATGCATGAGAGCCATGTGTAGATGAAAGCAGGTTGACCGGTAAAAGTAAACCATATTAAATTCTTTCTTGAACTGGCCGAATAATTAGCTCGGTGACCTAAAACAAATAAAATAATTATTACAATAAAAAATGGAGTATTCTAAATGGATTTTTGAGATCAAAGAGGTCTTTATTGATTTGTTTTAAAGATGAGGTGAGGCCTTTCTCATATTTAATGATTTCCTTCAGGGAAATAGGCTGCTGCAGTCTCACTCTGAAGACAGTCAACAAGTTCAATCAGAAACATTGTTTTAAGACATTTTTCTTTTCTTTGCTCGACCAAATATTTTCTGATACCATACTATATTCAGTACTATTTAGAACATGTTTTAGTGATGGAGTTACTCCTATTTTCCAATTGGTTTAAGTTATGATAAATAATTGGGTTTAAAGTATTAAATTTTAATGGTAATGTGAACTATCGTGTAGATATGGCTGAGCCCAGGATCAATTCTGATTGGCGTGCCAATTTACATTCTAGATGAAGCATTTTTGATCAAAGCATTTGAGGATTTTTTTACTGTACTGTTGGTTAAAACATCCAAAGATAAAAATATCCATGCGAACCTATATTCTCTGAGTTTTCAGTTTCAAGGTATTTCATATCAAAATCCAAATTACCATTGAAACCCAATGTCATCCTCAGCTTCATTAGTGCTGAAGAAGCTCTGTAAAATGAATGACCTGCAATCATTGGGTATTAGGCTGATCAGTGGCTTGATATCATTAAATTTAGGTATGGATATTGCTTTACCACACATTGCTTTAAGGTGTTGATTAATGTCATCAGTTTCGGATGATGAGCATCGTTCAGTTTTCATGAAAAACCTTAAGGGCTTGTAACCTTTTTTCTTTTGTCTTTAACAAGTTTACTTTATCTTTGTTTATATCTTTCTTCCTGTTTGACAATGATCTTTGTTATGTGATCTGTTCCTTTAAACTCTTCTTTCTGCATCCTATAAACAGGGAGAGGATTCTTTTTCCTGCAGGTCTTCATAACATGTAGATAGTTTTGTAATCTGTTCATTCTCTGTTGGCACTTCAACGAATAGTAAAAATATATCTTCAAAAGATCTACAATAGGTTTAGCCTTAGATTTAATCAATGTTTCTTTTTTATGTTTTATAGATCAATGTGTCAAAAGTTATTTTTTATAAGTATGAAAATAATGTTTTAGAATAAGTTTAGTTATGTAGTTTTTAATCATTGACTATGTACCAGTTTTTATTACATTGTGATACCAGAAAATGTATTGTACAATAAATATTTGTCTATTGTCTATTGTCTATTCAACGCACATTAAATATTGCTGAAATCAGTATCATTGGGCAAAAAACTATGAATCACAGAGTTATTTTTTCAAAAATTTGGATGGCTTTCAAAAATTGTTTTGGAATGCGATTTTGCCCACCACAGCTATCAGACCATAAAACAATTCTTTTGGCTGAGTGAAAGTTTTCTTTAAAATGTCTAATTAAACATTTTCTAACATCTTGAGATCTTTGGTAAGCCTCTCCTTCCATCCAAACATAGCAATAACCATTATTATCTTTTCCACTATGGGTCCCATGATTGTATACACAAAGTTGCCTTTTATAGTAAACTTTGTTAGCAATCTAGTGAGTAGTAATATTTTTTCAAGATCAACACAAAATACATCAAAGTCTTGATCTTTTTCAAAACTTTTCATGTCTGTTTTTCTTAAGCTCTGAAACTCATAGCAAATACAAACCCATAAGATACGGTAAGTATCTAAAGCTAAAAATATTTAATCAACAAAAGCAGTAGCAAGAGCAATATAACGAGTCCTTACAAGCAGCATAGTATCACATTTTCAGTTATGAAATATAAAGAATAAACAATCCCCCTATCCAAGAATGATAAATCCACCACTACTTGATTGCTATCTTATTAAGAATATTATTAATAAATTAACTATTACATTAAGAAGTTTTAATATATAATATTAAATAATACAGCGTTTCCCAAACGGTGGGTCGCGACCCACTAGTGGGTCGCGGGCGGATTTAAGGTGGGTCGCGGCGTTTTTTAAAGTAAGTGACTGTTACATCTATTTACGATGGAGAATTTGCTGAAAGCTGGATTTTGTGTTAAGAGAAAACTGGAATCTACTGATGAAGGTAAGCTTAATCGTCCGTCTACTAGCAATGACGTTATAGTGCCTTCGAGTATTTTCAAATTTTAAGAAAGGGAAAAAAATGTTTCGAAAATATTGTCCTGAATACCTTCAATATGGATTTACGTTCATAGGTACGGAAGAATAACCTTTACCACAATGCGTACTTTGTTTCGAAACCTTGGCTAACGAAAGTTTCATACCTTCAAAAACTTCAGAGGCACATTTCAACAAAACATCCAAAATGCTTGAATAAACCTTTGATGTTTTTTCAAAGTAAGAAAAAAGAACTTATTTCGACTCGGTCAAATTATGGAGAATGTGTCATGTGGGCAAGGCAATAAAAAAAATTATTATGGCCTCTTACCAGCTGTCTTTGCTAATAGCAAAAAATATGGCTCCGCACACAGCAGGCGAGGGAGAACCTTATTTTGCCCGGAGCAAAAATAATTTTGTCACTTCTGCTTGATGAAAAATCAGGTCAACATATAGGTCAAATACCCCTATCCAACACTACAGTGAAATGAAACGTACAATTAAGGAAATGTTTGCTAACGTAAAGGAGATTTTAATATCTGCTGTGAAAGAAAGTGACTTTTATTCTTTACAATTAGACGAAAGATATTGCTGACAATGCTAATTTGTTATGTTTTGTAAGGTTTAATCTCAATGGATCAGTTGAAGAAGACATTTTATTTTGCCAATTACTAAAGACCAGTACAACTGGCTAAGACATTTTCAAAACTCCTTGGATTGTTTTATTCGCGAACATGGAATTAATTGGTCGAAATGTGTTGGGCTTACAACCGATGGAGCTCGTTCTATGTCGGGAAAATGTAACGGGCCTCGTAGGTAAAGTCAAGGAAGTAGCTCCGTTAGTTGAATGGACCCACTGTAGCATCCATAGGGAGGCTTTGGCGGTTTAAGGGAATGAATCCAGAACTCAAAAGCACTCTTGATGACGCCGTAAAAAATTGTGAACTTAATAAAAGCACATTAAAAAAACTCTCGGATGTTCGCTGTAATGTGTGATGAAATGGGAAGCGGCCATAAGCAGTTACTTGTACAATTGTTAAGTGCGTTGGTTGTCACGGGGAAAGGTGCTTTCCAGATTGTTCGAACTTCGAGACGAGATTGTTTTTGGTTCAAATTGAACACGATGGCAAGGAAAAGGCCAAACATTTTCTTTGCGATTGCCTCAATGATGAGCCTTGGCTGATAAAACTGTCATACCTAGCTGACATTTTTAGCTCTCTAAACATCCTTTAATCTTACATTACAAGGAGAAGATGTACATCGATTCTTTGTTCAAGATAAAGTGGATGCTACTATTAAGAAAATTTATAGATGGCATACAAGCAAATAAATTTTGATGCATTCCCATTGATGAACGAATTTGTGGATTTCCATGAGCTGACAATCGATTCAGTAACCTCAGAAATTATAATTGAACACTTACAAGGCTTGTCATCCGAACTGAGGCGATACATTCCACCAATAGCAGCGACTAATAAGTAGATACAAAATCCATTCGACGAGGATAATTTAAAGAACGTTCAACTTAGCAGCATTTGAGGTATGTACACATTTTTACATGAAATTTTTGCTTATATTTTATTTTTATTCAGAATTTTTAATGCCAATTATAATTTTTTTTTTATTGTAATTAAGTATCACACTATATCAATTTTTTTCTGAATTTTCAATGGTAGCTATTTTTGTTATTTTAGGAAAAAATTAAACTCTTTCAGAAGTAGGTGACAACTGGTTGACCTACAAGCTTTAGTTTTTAAGCGTTGCAAAATTACCTTCTATAAAAAATATAATTTTTCTTCTTTCAGGAAGATGCTTTAATTGAGTAGTCCTGTGATTCCACCATGAAAACCATGTTCAAGAAGAAAGGTTTGACCTCATTTTGGCTGAATGCTAAGCAAAGCTATCCAGTTTTGTATGAAAAGGCAATGATATTCCTAATTGTTTTTTCGACAACATATCTTTGTCAGCGTGCCTTTCCAACCTTGGTTCACATCAAGAATAAGTATAGAAACAGACTGGTGGACGTTGAAAGTGAAAGTGATTTACGCCTCCAAAATATCTAATTTTAATCCTAACATTGAATTACTTGTTCAATCAAAACAATGCAGAAGTCACACTATTATTATAGAAAAGATATTTGTAATCTTGAATAATCAATAAACTCTTTCTATGTTTTCAATACTAAACTGTGTACATATTTATTTTACATTTTAATTTTTTTTCTATACATGTATATAAATATAAATCATGTGTATTTTATATTAATGTTATATATACATAATATTCATATGTATATATAAAATCACGGGTGAGGGATGGGTCGCGAATTTGAAAAAAACATTTGGAAGTGGGTCGCCAAACACGAAAGGTTGGGAACCACTGAAATAATACATTAAGAACAATGAGTACTTGTCCTAAAACCAAACTTGCATATTACAATGGCTAATAAGTTACAAGGTATACAGTAGGTACACAACACATGTTGGGGTATAGTCCATTAACAATAAACAATTAAAGTAACAATAATAATCAATGAATAATAGGAATTACAATGAAACAGCCGATAGGAAATAGTAGAGAGTATTATAACAATCAATCATAAATAATATTACTAACAATATGATAAACAAAATAAATTGTAAGAATAACATATAACAGTATACGAGTAGATAAATAGTAAAAGATAACAGTGAACAATACTAATAGATAATACTTTAAATAAGTTAAAAGCTATAGATTCATCAATACTAGTCTCAAAAGACTTCAAGGGCTCATCTTCTGATTTGTTGGAAGCTATCACAATCAGAGGCAAGCTGGTTTCCCAGGTGGACAAATATTACTAATGGACTATTAACTCAAAGTTTGTGGAGTGATGCTTGTCACTTAGTAGATTGCGAAATTTAGTGTTGATGAGACTTTGAAGTCTAATTTAGACAGGAGATCTGAGGATTACGTGTAACTTCATAATCTTACAAAGCAAGATTACATCAGCCGCGTCATGGCAAGTAGGACATAACTGTCAGGGTTGCCAATATGAAGCTTACTGAATGACTTCTATTCAATTATTGGATATTACCATTATGCCTGTGGCTTTTGGCTTATTCAAGTCTTCACTTCACAATCACAATCTACCACACTACAATCTGTAATCAAGTTATTTCGATTTGACCAAGGACTTCGATATGGTCAATCGCAGTATTTTGCTAAAAAAAGCTCACCCCATTTGGGATTAGAGGTGTATCGTACTTCTTGGGTTGGGAGTGACGTAGATTGTGGCGATTCTGGGGGCTATATGTTTTTGAAAAGATGGAGATTTTCTGTAACAAAGATATAAATTGATCGGTATGTTAGAACTTAGGCCTCCCTAAAAATCATTCATGAAGTTCTTCGAGGTTTCCCAAAAACCACTCAACCTGTATAAGCCCATGGACATGAAGGTGGCCGGAATCTTTCTTTTACATACACATCCTGTATCTACAAACTGTCGATACCATCTGTGAATGTTCCACCCATTCAGAGGATCAATTTGGTACCTCGACCTGAAATGTCTTTACACTATAATCACAAATTAGACTTAGTTTTTGTAATTTTGTTTTGGTTTTATACATGTGTAATTTCTGTGAAATCACTTCTTTCAGAAAGGTATGACCATATATTATTAATTCCTCTCACTCCAATGTCATGTAACTTTTGGAACAAAATGGAATGCAACACAGTGAAATGTGTTTGACATGACCATAAAGATTCTCTACACTTTCACCTCTATCGATAGACTCTATTATAGGTTCTAAAAATGAAACTACTGCAGACAAAACTGACTTCCCTTGATGAAATCTGTGTTGCAAGTTATCAAGGACATGATGATGTTTTTCTAATATTCATAAAATCACGTGCACATGGCTTTTTCATATATTTTTTGAAATTACTAAACACAAAGATACTAGCCTGTAATTTACATATCTTTGTCATTGCCTTTTTTGTGTATAGGTATTATTTAAGATAGTTTAAGCTTCTAAGGAAATATGTCTGATACTAGAGAAGAATTAACCAAATGAACTAAAACTATACACAATTGTTATTTAGTTGCTATTATCACTGTCACTGGGATCTCATCATGTCCACTTATGAAACTTATGAAAAAATCAATAATACCGCTTATCTCATGTTGACTAAAGGTTTTATAAGGGGTTTATAGCGGAAGATTTGCTCGTAGCACTGGTTATTTGTACTATTGTGCTGTTGTTGTTGACTTGGAATGCTAATTAACTGAGTCTTACACAACTTATTCTGAACTAAGTTGACAAAAAAGTCATTAAAGTCACCACTTATCTTAGCAGGATGGAGTTTTCCCATCCAAAATAATGTTGTAATTTTGAATTTTTGTATATATTTTTATTTTCAATTTCTGAGTTTAAAAATGTCCAAGTTGTTTTAGCAATGTAATCTGAATTCAATATGCGCTTATAAAAAAAGACTTTTAGTTTTTTCATGCTTTTTTATGAATTTTAGATTTAATTTTTAAAGTTGATAAAGGTTCTGTAATTTTTATTGACAGCTTGTTTTTCTAAAGTTAATAAGGCTCTTCTTTTGTTCTCTAAAAAAAATATAAATTTAAAGAATAATATAAAATTAAATACCGTATAAAGAATAAATTTGTCATCCAAAATGTTCTATCCAGATTTTTATTTAAATTATTTTTGGAAAAGAAGAATTAAAGTAATGCATAAAAGTTTGTAAAACCTAATTAGATATAGTAGATGTTAAGCCAATCTCCCACTTCCTAGCTTTTAACAAAACTATTGATATTTTCTTTGAACAATTGATGTGTTATTGTGCTAGATTTTGATTTTTCTAACAGCTGGTATTTACCCAGCAAGGATTCACTTCTGGCTGGTAAATACCTTCCAATTGAACCTACCACTGGGCACAGCAAAAACCAATGTGTCACTTAAATATGAGCAACCTTATTATATCCAGGAGTGGCATATCACTAACCTTAAATGTCGAGATTCTGGGGTGTAAGGATAATTTGATAGGTCTAGTCTACTGCGGGAGATGACTGTTGGAGTTTGGTGGGGTTTGCTGAGCCTCAACAAGGGTATGCCACCCCCTGCCTGATTTGACTAGAGAGGCTGGTTCAAATCTGGCCTCCCCTTCTTCAGAGGGGACATGACTTTGAAATTAGTGCCCTAATTCTTCCTCATGGATATCAGTAGAAGGTGGCCCCAACCCTCTAACCTTACCCATCCTGAAGTCCTGTCACTTCGGAAGCAGCGCTAAGGTTCTTATAGGACTAAGTGCAATTTATAAGCTTATCCTAAGAGAGAGAAAAAAAAACAAAATCAAAAATAAAACAGCTGGCATTAATGGATAACTCTAGGAGATGTCCATCATGATCAAATAAAGTTGTAATAATGCTTTCAATTTTTAACTGATTGGAAGGTATGCTTGTCAGAAAATTGTCTAAAATTTACATGGAATTGGGACAGACTCTTGTAGGAAAATATACTAACTAATTTATACCATGGCTTTTTAGAATATTTTTTAATCTCAGGTGCTCTTTAGAATTGATTAATATGTTAATATTAAATTTATGTTACCTGCAAAAATCAGATAACATAAATATTAAAAGGTTTAATTTATCTATAATTCAAAAGCATTACTGCTGGGTGATCGATATATCCCTACTAGTGTACATTTATAAAACTCAACAGAATATTCAAATGTTTATCTTCGAAAATTCCAGTCACTATCAGGATGACCACCTGCCTCCACTTCACACATGTGTTTGAAAGTAAAGGTATATCGCCCTTTGTGGTTGAATCTCTACAGTGACAAGCATTGATTAATTAGTTATTTAAATGTAGTCTTTCTGTTAATTTTGATTCAGATTATGTTCAGATAAAACTATTATTTTTGAATTTAGCTCATCCAAAGTAACTTGCAATGCTTCTGCATTCGCCATAAAACTTTTTATACTCTGAAAGAAGATTTTCAATGATTTGTTATGTTTTTGTGGTATATTATAAATTGAGGATTCGCTTAAATTGGAATTTCTTTTTGTTCGACTAATAAGTTTAAATTGAAGTCAAGAGGCCCCTCTAAAGAATCAGCTGAATTTCTAAGAGCATGACTGCTTAAGATTTTTTGTTCAAAACATTCTTAAATTACTACCAACATGTTTTTGATTTTCCTCTTCGCTATTTGGAGTGTTGAAGCCCCAAAATCCATCTGAAAGTCAAGAAGTGGTGGTCTGGTGGTCTGTGGTCAGGAGTAGGCAGCAATGGTGGACAGTCAATCTGTGGACTGGAGATCGGAGTTCCCCAGTGATACTGGTGTCACAGTTTGAGATGGTTGAACCGCCTCTTTCTCCAAGCCACACACAGAGTCTTTCTTGGTCCTCATTGCCATTTCCAGTTCATATTCGAGTTTTTCAATTACATTCAAATGTCTATTTTTTCACTTGCATGTAGATTTTCCTTCATGCACAATAATACAAATTTTCATGATATAATAAACGTTTATATTTAGGGTACCCAGAAGAGGACCAAAATAGTATTTTTCTGTATGCTAATGATGCAAAATAACTGGAAATTCAACTGACTACATAAAAATAACAGCTACAAAAACTAGTTTTCTCATAACCAAAACTTTCTTTCAAATACAAACTGCTGCTTAGTTAATAAAAACTAACATTATGTATTTTATGGGAAAACCTAATATAAGTTGATCTTTTAGCTGTGTACCTTGTTGAGTTGAAGTCAAAAAGAATCAATGCACATATATGGTACATTAGGCTCTACTACCATGTTTATCGTGTTGCTGACAGACTTTTGCCTGGTTTGTGCCTTAAATAATTTTGTAAATTAAAATACATTTTACAAAAATATACTATTTAAACATTATATTATAAATTATTTGGGCTAAATATCTGTGGTAGATCATCAATAATAAACATGAACCAATCATGATCTTGACATAAAAAATACTAATATTATGTTAATTTTACATTAGAACAAAACTGTGTAATACAAATTTGAATTCTAAATATACCAATTTCAGTAAATGACCTGGTTTCTATAAAAGATTTATAAATGGCTATTATATTTACATAATAATCTTTTCTACTGGCCATAAACATTATCAATGAAATCAGTACCATATTGAAAACATTCTAAACTTACATATTAATAATTGCTAAATTCTCTTTATAAATACCTAAATTTACACTCTGCTGCTATGCAGTTGGAAAGGATTTACTCTAATCAATGATAGACCCTAAACCATTATATTACAATATGGCAAAAGTTGAACTAATAAAATGAATTAAAAGTCTGTAAGGGGTTAAATATTAAATAGAAAAAATTAACAATAGTATGTTTTTTTATTAACAAGGAGGAATCAGGATCACCAAACATCAAAATTAGACTTTTGGTTATAACACGTTTTTTTTAGAGTCCTTCAACATAAATGTATATGCGTACCGTATAGTATATAAGCAAACTATATCAATGTCATAAATATTAGGTAGAGTAAGAGAGCCAAATGCATAAATAAATGCATGAGAGCCATGTGTAGATGAAAGCAGGTTGACCGGTAAAAGTAAACCATATTAAATTCTTTCTTGAACTGGCCGAATAATTAGCTCGGTGACCTAAAACAAATAAAATAATTATTACAATAAAAAATGGAGTATTCTAAATGGATTTTTGAGATCAAAGAGGTCTTTATTGATTTGTTTTAAAGATGAGGTGAGGCCTTTCTCATATTTCATGATTTCCTTCAGGGAAATAGGCTGCTGCAGTCTCACTCTGAAGACAGTCAACAAGTTCAATCAGAAACATTGTTTTAAGACATTTTTCTTTTCTTTGCTCGACCAAATATTTTCTGATACCATACTATATTCAGTACTATTTAGAACATGTTTTAGTGATGGAGTTACTCCTATTTTCCAATTGGTTTAAGTTATGATAAATAATTGGGTTTAAAGTATTAAATTTTAATGGTAATGTGAACTATCGTGTAGATATGGCTGAGCCCAGGATCAATTCTGATTGGCGTGCCAATTTACATTCTAGATGAAGCATTTTTGATCAAAGCATTTGAGGATTTTTTTACTGTACTGTTGGTTAAAACATCCAAAGATAAAAATATCCATGCGAACCTATATTCTCTGAGTTTTCAGTTTCAAGGTATTTCATATCAAAATCCAAATTACCATTGAAACCCAATGTCATCCTCAGCTTCATTAGTGCTGAAGAAGCTCTGTAAAATGAATGACCTGCAATCATTGGGTATTAGGCTGATCAGTGGCTTGATATCATTAAATTTAGGTATGGATATTGCTTTACCACACATTGCTTTAAGGTGTTGATTAATGTCATCAGTTTCGGATGATGAGCATCGTTCAGTTTTCATGAAAAACCTTAAGGGCTTGTAACCTTTTTTCTTTTGTCTTTAACAAGTTTACTTTATCTTTGTTTATATCTTTCTTCCTGTTTAACAATGATCTTTGTTATGTGATCTGTTCCTTTAAACTCTTCTTTCTGCATCCTATAAACAGGGAGAGGATTCTTTTTCCTGCAGGTCTTCATAACATGTAGATAGTTTTGTAATCTGTTCATTCTCTGTTGGCACTTCAACGAATAGTAAAAATATATCTTCAAAAGATCTACAATAGGTTTAGCCTTAGATTTAATCAATGTTTCTTTTTTATGTTTTATAGATCAATGTGTCAAAAGTTATTTTTTATAAGTATGAAAATAATGTTTTAGAATAAGTTTAGTTATGTAGTTTTTAATCATTGACTATGTACCAGTTTTTATTACATTGTGATACCAGAAAACGTATTGTACAATAAATATTTGTCTATTGTCTATTGTCTATTCAACGCACATTAAATATTGCTGAAATCAGTATCATTGGGCAAAAAACTATGAATCACAGAGTTATTTTTTCAAAAATTTGGATGGCTTTCAAAAATTGTTTTGGAATGCGATTTTGCCCACCACAGCTATCAGACCATAAAACAATTCTTTTGGCTGAGTGAAAATTTTCTTTAAAATGTCTAATTAAACATTTTCTAAGATCTTGAGATCTTTGGTAAGCCTCTCCTTCCATCCAAACATAGCAATAACCATTATTATCTTTTCCACTATGGGTCCCATGATTGTATACACAAAGTTGCCTTTTATAGTAAACTTTGTTAGCAATCTAGTGAGTAGTAATATTTTTTCAAGATCAACACAAAATACATCAAAGTCTTGATCTTTTTCAAAACTTTTCATGTCTGTTTTTCTTAAGCTCTGAAACTCATAGCAAATACAAACCCATAAGATACGGTAAGTATCTAAAGCTAAAAATATTTAATCAACAAAAGCAGTAGCAAGAGCAATATAACGAGTCCTTACAAGCAGCATAGTATCACATTTTCAGTTATGAAATATAAAGAATAAACAATCCCCCTATCCAAGAATGATAAATCCACCACTACTTGATTGCTATCTTATTAAGAATATTATTAATAAATTAACTATTACATTAAGAAGTTTTAATATATAATATTAAATAATACATTAAGAACAATGAGTACTTGTCCTAAAACCAAACTTGCATATTACAATGGCTAATAAGTTACAAGGTATACAGTAGGTACACAACACATGTTGGGGTATAGTCCATTAACAATAAACAATTAAAGTAACAATAATAATCAATGAATAATAGGAATTACAATGAAACAGCCGATAGGAAATAGTAGAGAGTATTATAACAATCAATCATAAATAATATTACTAACAATATGATAAACAAAATAAATTGTAAGAATAACATATAACAGTATACGAGTAGATAAATAGTAAAAGATAACAGTGAACAATACTAATAGATAATACTTTAAATAAGTTAAAAGCTATAGATTCATCAATACTAGTCTCAAAAGACTTCAAGGGCTCATCTTCTGATTTGTTGGAAGCTATCACAATCAGAGGCAAGCTGGTTTCCCAGGTGGACAAATATTACTAATGGACTATTAACTCAAAGTTTGTGGAGTGATGCTTGTCACTTAGTAGATTGCGAAATTTAGTGTTGATGAGACTTTGAAGTCTAATTTAGACAGGAGATCTGAGGATTACGTGTAACTTCATAATCTTACAAAGCAAGATTACATCAGCCGCGTCATGGCAAGTAGGACATAACTGTCAGGGTTGCCAATATGAAGCTTACTGAATGACTTCTATTCAATTATTGGATATTACCATTATGCCTGTGGCTTTTGGCTTATTCAAGTCTTCACTTCACAATCACAATCTACCACACTACAATCTGTAATCAAGTTATTTCGATTTGACCAAGGACTTCGATATGGTCAATCGCAGTATTTTGCTAAAAAAAGCTCACCCCATTTGGGATTAGAGGTGTATCGTACTTCTTGGGTTGGGAGTGACGTAGATTGTGGCGATTCTGGGGGCTATATGTTTTTGAAAAGATGGAGATTTTCTGTAACAAAGATATAAATTGATCGGTATGTTAGAACTTAGGCCTCCCTAAAAATCATTCATGAAGTTCTTCGAGGTTTCCCAAAAACCACTCAACCTGTATAAGCCCATGGACCTAAATTTACACTCTGCTGCTAGATTCAAGATTCAAGATGTCTTTATTAGTCATTAAGTAACATAATTAGTTACAATAGACTTCGTCCCATTATTGGGCAGTAATACTTAAAAAATTAACAATTTTATAATTGGAGACTTATTTTAAAATTAACAGGAATGTTGCAAGATATAGGAACTTACAAAACTAATAATTGGTATAAATAGAGAGTGGTTGTATAAAATTATTTAAGAAATAAGAAAGCATTGTAGGGTAAACATATATAAAAAACACAGACTGGACAAGAAACACAAATAACACACACAATTAAAACCCAATGAAAAATGTAACAATATAAATATTTAAAATATGTAAGTCAGGTGGTTAAAACATAAAATCTCCAAACTATAAAATAAAGGTTAAAAAACTTAAAACTTGACTAGACAAAATTATAAACTTAAGGAACTATTATCACAGGCCAAATATTCATTCACAGAGTAAAATGCCTTTTCTTTAAGCCATTTGCTTACAACTCGTTTAAACCTATTTATATTTACAATCCATCCTCCTTTTGGTAATTTATTAAATAGTTTTATTTTCATATAGATATGACTACATTTTGTTTTTTCAAGCCTGGTCCTTGGCAGCTCTAACATGTACTTTTTTCTAGTTTTATAAGTATGTATGGTTTCTCTAACAGTATAACTTTGCAGATTTGCTTTCACATCCAGTAAACAATAATATATATACAAACAGGGCAATGTCATGATATTTAAATCCCTAAAAGCTTGCAGGCAAGATTCCCTTTCATTAAGATTTTGTATAATTCTTATTGCTTTTTTTTGCCAGACAAACACTTTATTTGAATGGCAACTATTTCCCCATAAAGAAATTCCATAGACTAAGTGGGAGTGGAAAAAGGCATAGTAGGAGGTTATTAGCATTTCTTCGGTGATGCAGAGTTTCAATTTGCGCAATAGGAAAATTACTCTCGCCAATTTAGTACAAAGATTTTCTATATGACTTTCCCAGCTTAGTCTACTGTCTAAAAAGATTCCTAATAGTTTAACAGGCTTAAAACATTTGTAAATTACATGGTCCATTGAAAAAATTATATTTTCTGTTTTGCTATTGTTTACAACAAGCCTGTTAGCCTGAAACCACTCAGTTGCTACCTTCATTGCATTTTCTTGTATTTTTATTAAACCATTAAGTGTACTATGGTGATTTAGAAGAGTAGTATCATCAGCAAACAAAACTGACATACAGGGTAAATTGAAAGGAAAATCATTAACTGCAACGATAAATAAAAAAGGACCTAAAACTGAGCCTTGTGGCACACCAATTTGAATTGTTTTTATGAGAGACGAAGTAGAACCCTGAACAACCATTTGTTTTCTATTTTTCAAATAAGATACCAACAAATTCAACTCACTACCTTGCACACCATAGCAATAAAGTTTACTTATAAGTAACTCATGAGGTATGCTGTCGAAGGCTTTAGACAAATCAATTAAGGTTGCAGATGATGTTGTTTTATACTCAAAATTATGAATAACATTACCAACTAGAGTTTCTACAGCTTTTGTAGTATTCAGTCCTGGTAAAAACCCAAACTGCTCTTTACATAAGAGACCATTTAGCATGAAGAAGTTTTGTAATTGGTTTTTGATACAATATTCAAATATTTTGCTAAAAATAGGTATTAAAGATATGGGACGATAACTGGAAGGGTTTGTTTTATCACCCTTCTTATAGATAGGAACTACTTTTGCTATTTTTAAACATTGAGGAAATGTGCCTTCAATTAACATTCGATTAAATAGATAAGTTAGTGGTTCAGCTATGACACTGATAATCTGTTTAGTAATCTTATTCGAAAAACCATAGTAATCTTCACTACCCGATAGATTTAATTCAGAAGCACACTTTAGGACATCTTCAACAACAATTACTTTCCAATATAACGTATTTCTTGGAGTACAACTATTTACATAATTATTTACTAGGCTAAGAGCTACACTAAAATCATCAGGTACTTGAGTTTTATTCATATCTAGTGCTACATTTATAAAATAATCATTAAAAAAATAAGAATCAATATAAGACTCATTAGATTGCGATTCTGTGCTTTTTTCAGCTTTGATAATATTCCATGCAGCTTTACATTTATTTTTAGACCTCTTAATGTAATCTTCATTTGCCAATAGCTTTTCTTCCTTAATCAAGGCTTTATACCGTTTTCTAGCTTCCTTGTACACTGATTTAGCCAACAGTTCTCTTTCTGTACCTTTACTATTTTTTAAATTGTCATAACAAACTAAAACAAAACTTCTAAAATTCTTAAGTTTTGGCGTAAACCATTGAATATTTGGCCTTTTTGAATTTTTAACTATAACTTCTTTTAAATAACATGTTTCTTCATATAAACTAGTCAATAAATTAATAAAATAAGAAAATGCCTCGTCAACAGTATAAAAAAACTTAAGCCTAGTCCAATCTACTTCAAGAAGTAGTTTTTTAAAACTATCAATGGTGATAGGCGTCATCACTCTTATTTTTTTGTACATGTCATTCGTTTTTACAGCACATTGTATGTTTGTCAGATTAGATTTATATAAGCTAGCTAAGATGCCAGCATGGTCAGACAGGTGAGGTTCTACTACTTTACATTTAAGTTTTCTTGTATTTATATTAGTGATAATGTTGTCTAAACATGCCTCTCCTCTTGTGTTTTCTAGGTTCAAGCAATACATATTGTAAGTGCGTAATAAATTAAGAAAGGACTCCTTTTCAAATGAATTTTTAATTATATTTATGTTAAAATCTCCTGACAAAACTATGGTTTCTTTGTATGTTTTTGACAAAAATTGTAAAAGTGTATCCAGTAAACAGAAGAAAATCTTAACATCAGAATCAGGTGTGCGATAAATAGTTACAATTAAGAAATTTTCTTTTTTTAGTAAAATTGCTGAAGCTTCAAATACAAGAGGAAAACAATAATTCTCCAAGCTAATTATTTGAAATTCCATCCCTACCCTGGCATATACACTGCTTCCTCCTCTTATAAGGGGAGGTTTTCTACAATAACTACTGGCTAAATTAAAACCTAGTGGAGGATATAAAAGTAATTCCTCCTCAACAAGCCAATGTTCATTAATTGTTATTATGTCGATAGTTATATTAAGTTCATTTATCCAAATATTTAACATGTCTAGTTTATTTTTGATCGACTGGATATTCAAATGAAAGATATTAAATCCCATGAAGTCTGTTACTGTATTGTCATCAGTGGCGAGGGCGGGTGGCGACTTGGGACTGGAGATGGTGAGTTTCCCGAGTTGTTGACTTTGTTTGTTTGGGCTGACTGCAGCACTGGCGATTCAGTACTTAGAGATGATGTGGGTCGCTTTTCTGGATTGTCTCTTACTGCTTGTATTATTTCATGAGCCAGCCACCTTTTACCACTAACACTAAGGTGTAAACCATGTCTAGTATGCAAGTGTTTATTTGCTTTACTGGCTTCAACTAGTGTCACATTAGGATACTTCTCAGAGAGCTTCTTCAGAATTTCATTGGTTTTCTTTGTCTCTTCATTAACACACGACCACTCAGCCAGGTCATACCGATTAGGCAAGTCCACCAAAACTACATTACTTGTGTAACATTTTGCCATTTCAAGAGCTTTTGTAATGTTATTAATGGCAACTTGAGATTCGTTTTTAGCAATATCATTTGCTCCACACATGAGAACAAGTACATCGTCATTTGAACAATTTTCTTTTTCGAAGTTTATCATGTTCAGGACTTGTTCACTCTTTCCTCCAGGTTTTACATAACCTATAGCCTCAAATGAGTTTTGAATATTATTAATATTCCAAGCAATATCCCTTCCATGACTGTCTGAACAAAGTAGCAATTTCTTTTTTGTAACAATGTTTTGTACTTTAACTTGAACATTCTCAGCATCAATATTCTGGAGTTCGTCTTCATAGTCGTCCGTGTCAGAAGAAAGTACTTCATAGTAATTGAAGGTTGAAATTGTACTTAATGGCTGCTTTTTTATATGCATTTTGCCTTTAGAAGGATTTCTGATGTTCTTGCTCACGACATTTGAGAAGAGTTCTTTTTCAGATGTCGCTACTGGAGTGTTGTGAGGTGTTTGAATATTCTTTACGAGAGGCTATGCAGTTGGAAAGGATTTACTCTAATCAATGATAGACCCTAAACCATTATATTACAATATGGCAAAAGTTGAACTAATAAAATAAATTAAAAGTCTGTAAGGGGTTAAATATTAAATAGAAAAAATTAACAATAGTATGTTTTTTTATTAACAAGGAGGAATCAGGATCACCAAACATCAAAATTAGACTTTTGGTTATAACACGTTTTTTTTAGAGTCCTTCAACATAAATGTATATGCGTACCGTATAGTATATAAGCAAACTATATCAATGTCATAAATATTAGGTAGAGTAAGAGAGCCAAATGCATAAATAAATGCATGAGAGCCATGTGTAGATGAAAGCAGGTTGACCGGTAAAAGTAAACCATATTAAATTCTTTCTTGAACTGGCCGAATAATTAGCTCGGTGACCTAAAACAAATAAAATAATTATTACAATAAAAAATGGAGTATTCTAAATGGATTTTTGAGATCAAAGAGGTCTTTATTGATTTGTTTTAAAGATGAGGTGAGGCCTTTCTCATATTTAATGATTTCCTTCAGGGAAATAGGCTGCTGCAGTCTCACTCTGAAGACAGTCAACAAGTTCAATCAGAAACATTGTTTTAAGACATTTTTCTTTTCTTTGCTCGACCAAATCTTTTCTGATACCATACTATATTCAGTACTATTTAGAACATGTTTTAGTGATGGAGTTACTCCTATTTTCCAATTGGTTTAAGTTATGATAAATAATTGGGTTTAAAGTATTAAATTTTAATGGTAATGTGAACTATCGTGTAGATATGGCTGAGCCCAGGACCAATTCTGATTGGCGTGCCAATTTACATTCTAGATGAAGCATTTTTGATCAAAGCATTTGAGGATTTTTTTACTGTACTGTTGGTTAAAACATCCAAAGATAAAAATATCCATGCGAACCTATATTCTCTGAGTAGTCTTTAGTAGTTGAATACCTTTTTAGCTCGTGTTAACTAGTTCATGTAATGCTTTGATCACACTTGGAATATTTCTTATTACAAGCCAAACTGCTTCTATTCTTGAGCCTAATCTTGCATCTGATTCTCGAAGTAAGGTGCATCCAGTTATCTTATGCTTGTCTTCCAACTACATGGACTTACATTCTGATGACACACCCAAATAATGTTACTGCCTCTATGGAATATTAAGATGAATTAACTCCAACCAAATAAAAAGGTTCAATTACACTTCTACTATAAATAATTAATTCTTTTCTTTAATTATTGTATAATAGTCCTTTTTAGGGGTGGATTATGCAATACTTGTAAGAACCGGATAGTACAGTAGAATAGGGTAGGTGAACCTTTACCTAGGCCTACCTTTTTTTTGTTTCACTTAACGATGGCAAATGTCCGGAAAAATCCTGTTTCCTTCACTTTACCTAGGGTTTGAAATGGACAGGTGGATTTAAGGTGGGCAGTCAGTAGGTAGGCTTATGACATTGAATGGTTAAATTACTATTTTGTAACCATATAGGTATCAAGAGTTAAGCTGGAACAGTCTGACCTAGTTTTAACACTTTTATTTGTTAAAAAAATTGCTCAAAGTTCATTCAAAGACAATTTTTTAAAGAAAATGAAAATAGGCATTATTTATATCTTTCCACAAGTAGTTGAAAGTATTTGAAGCAGAATTTAAAAGTATCATATAATTGGTCACAAAAAAGAGTGGTTGAAGATAGGCATATGAATTTTTAAAGCATGATGTATAAGAAAAGTGACTGATTTTGTGTTCGATTAATGCAGTTTTTAGCTGGTTTATTTTTATAAAAATGCATAAATTCCCTTCTTTAAATACATATAACTTATTGTGGAGTGATTCTTTCTATTTCTTACTGCCCAGGATTTTAAAATTTAAAAAATTATCCCAACCAAAAATCATATCCACCACTTGAAAATGCAGTACTCCCTTCCTCTCTAAAACTTGAAGAGTTTGAAATACTCTATTGTATTGATTAATTGGAGATAGCCAGCGAGTTTGGAATTTCAATGAAATAATTTGTTTCAGCTGGCAGGGCTTTTGATAAGAAGACCTGTATTTGGAATGCATACTGCATTCTCTCAGTTTGGTAGGGTAGTTTTTAGATCAGCTTATAAGGGTACTGCTGTTATTACAGCTTAACTGTTAATGTAATATTGTTTAATTTTACACTATGGTACATTATCCAAGTGTGTGTATTACCTGAACATTAGGAGGTGTGCCTAGGACATAATGGACAGCATCTGCGATGTCCTTGGCATTGAGAGGTTCAAAGAATATGTTCAGCTCTTTGCCTTCTTTGAATGAATCAAGCATGGGTGTAGCTACTAAACCTGGACTTATATTCTGAAATAGATCATTCTTATCAGAATCTTATGGAGTAAATTCAATAACAGAAGAGTAATTATTTTATTCTTCTCAAAGAAGTGATCCAACTATTATGAGGATTTCCAGGAACACTAACAATAGAATATCAATATTACTACATTACAAATTTATAATAACTCACTTCATCACACTTTAAAATGATATATTGTGTAAAGAAGCTGCCTGATTGATTGGATGAAACTTAAATTTAGAGATGTTTAAACATAAAAAAGTAATTATTCTTAATCCAGAAAGTATTCCATTCAGTACTTGATGAAAACTATCAGTTAGATAAACATGATTTAAACATTTAAAGTTAGGTTAAGAAATATTTACATTCTGTACTAATAGTGCATAGCCTAGGTGGTGTAGGTTGTGATCTTGGAGTATGCAATCATATTAGAGGGTTATAGATTATTCCATTTGTAAATGCAAGCATAAAAAGCAAATTTTAATTTTAGAACAACTAATTTTTATTTATTTTGTTCAACACTAATTTCTTTGTATTTCACAGGAACGCAGCTCCTGATTGTTTAATTAATACTGTACTGATTGTTTTAAATATCCATTCTACTCTTATGTGTTATTGCAAAATGTTGAGGGTGTAGTGCACTCCCTTGCTCCACCATATATCCACCCATGTAATAATGAACAAATTCATAGTATTTTTTGTATATACAAATTTGTTGAATATGGAGAATTCTATTATACTGTACATAGTATCTATAGTGTAGCAGAACATTTAACAATTATAAACTTCAGCTAATTTGTACAATTTATATAAAATTATTTCATATAAGTTACATCTCTTTGTATCTTTAATAGTTAATAAAACTTTAAAAAATGTTTTGGTTGAAATTATGTTTGTTGGAAAAATAATTAAAGTGTTCCTTGTATAAAAATATTTAATCTCTTTGAAGGGTTGAAAAAAGATAATAGAATACACAAAGAATTGTGCGTGTAGAAATAAAATGATGTCTCGCAGTAGAAAATTTGTTTTGAGCTATAATAAAAAGGTTGAAATAATTTTCGTTAAAGAATAATTAATAATACTAAATTAATAATGGTGAAATGTGAATATTAGAGTACATACTGGACTTACTGTAACTTTAATTTTAGACTTTTGTGATGCAAGATCCATTCTAAGACCTTCACTGATGACCTTGGCTGCATGCTTAGATGCTGAATATGGAGCAATACCAGGAAGGTTTGGAATCCAATGAGAACAAATGCTAGAAACAACAAGAAAATAATGATGATGGATAGCTGTGAATGAAAAGTTTATAAGTTATAAAATTCCTTTATAATATGTGATGACTGGCTGCACATTCAGAAAAAACCACAGAGCCTTTAATGATTAATTAAGTGAATTGAATTGTTTATAAAATGTTGGACATTAGTTTATGTGGTGAAATATATTTCTTTTCAGAAGTTTATGGATCTATTGTCTATTGTCTATCACAGCTCAATACTTACATGGTTACATTTTAAATGTTTTAACTTGCCTGTTAATGTTGATTATATGACCATCAATGTTACGTGCTCTCATTGACTTGACTGCTTCTCGTGCACACGCTCCAGCAGCAAAAACATTCAGTTCAAATATCTTACGCCAATCTTCAAGGTTGCCATCTAAAAATTACAAAGATTGTTTTCAGCATTATCAATAAAGTTACAAATAGTAACTTATAGTCCGTGTAGTGTGCTGTTTTTTTTTTTTTTTTTTTTTTTTTTTTTTTTTTTTTTTGGTATTGTAATGTTGCCATTTAAAATCTACTAAGATATCAGCACTTATCTTCAATGTACCCTCTAAAAGTTTTTAAATTAGCTTTTAATAAGCTTTTAAAGCTTAATATTGACATTTAAAAGTTACAAAGATTATAGTCTTTGAAGCTAAATTATAACAATATTCGCCTATTTTAAAATTGAGATTTAAAATTCAACCCATTGATGTAAATCTACAGACTGAGCTTGTACTGCAACAGGGGTCTGAGTGGAGTTTTTCTATTAGCTGATATACAGTGCTATAACTACAGGGGATTTGAGGGGGTAACCCCACTCCAAAAGGACTCAAAATTAAAACCATTATAACAGCAATCCAACTTGTTTGAAATACAACAGTAAATGCCGGACCAATCAGAGACCATTTTTGGGTCAGGGCAGAGTTTTGGCCTCTGCCCCCCTCCCGTGCAAGGCCAATTTTCAACTAGTGACTAGGGATGTGTAAAATACTGTGGAACAGTTGTTATGGGACAGTTGCAACTGTTGTCTGATATTGTTAGTTGCAGTTGCAAGCTTGATGGTGTCGATGGTACAACTGAATGAGTGGCTGCAACTGAAACTATTGCAAACGTTGCGGAGGTTTAAACCATGGCTACTTGTGACACCGAACAATAATATCTCTTTATTAAGTGTCGAAATTATGTATGCAGGTTAAGTATATACTTAGTTTAGTATAAACAATATGGTTGTTTAAAGAACACGTTATTAAAAAATATTATAAGATTAAATCAATTTAATGTCACAACATAAATTTAAAAAATAAACTAATTTGGAAATCGGACATATTGTTAAGTTTCATATAGTTTTAGTATTGTATCTTGATAGACCTAATTTCTTAAAGTACAAATATACATTTCCTGATAAAGATTAAATGCATCAATTTTATTTGATCAAACTGAGTTTTCTTTATTTTGCTAACAAAGCTAAATAATTTTTATTCAATGAAGCAGTCATTAATTACCTGGTCAAGAGAGAATGCTCTTGTTTAGTTCTCAACAACAAGTGATTAACACTTTAGCTGCCATGTGTATCAATATGATACACACAACGATTTCCTCTCAGGCCATGTGTATCAGTCTGATACACAAAGAAATTTTCCCTCTGGCCAAGGTAAACAGCTGTGAACATCACACCAGGCCATTACTGTTTTTATGAATAAAACATAAGAACATCCCTTCTAATTTAGTAAATAGCTGAAAATCTTGCTCAAATTGTATAAATAAGTTATTTGTATAATGTGTATCAAAGTGATACACATGGCCCTGTACATAAAAACATATCTAAGGAAATGGAAGGAACATAAAGAAATGCTAATTATTATTAGGATGACAAAATATTTCAATTATCAGGTTTCAAAATTATAATGTGTAATAACGTTAAAATAACATTTTATCGAAAGATTTCTTTAGGAAATACTTGTTTAGGAACTAAAAAATAAGCTTCCAAAAGTAATATTGAGAATGTCACTCTGAAATATCTATAATAATCATGTTATAAACTTGTGAAGTGTTTTCGATGGATCTTAGTTTGTCAGAGTCGATGTATGTTTATCATAAAAACATGCTAAACACATAAAGTTAATTCCAGGACAACCACCACACATAGTGTACACTTGTTTTGCTTGTTTAGCCGCAGTTGCTCTGCCATAACGTTCCGTCAGTTTAGTTTAACACAAGGTACACCGACCTCTTTTGCGTTCTTCAGGTTCTAGTAACTCATGCTTACGAACATTGGGATTTCTCGGACTATTATTACCAGTTTGTATTGCCTCTCCAAAAATCATCGATGTTGCTAACTTCTCGCGAAATTCTGTGATTTGAACTTTAGAGTTGTTAGTTATTATCTTGTACAACGCATGGGCATTCACTACTGCAGTATTAGTAAGGAGCTCTATTGCCACTTTTCGATACCACTTCACACCTTTGCGAACTGTTGTGGCGTAGGACGCTAATTGGTCTGAAACATCAATGTAAGACTATACTCCAATATCGTTGATGGTTTCTTGATGGGCCCCCGTCGAGATGGCACTTCAGTCAAAACAGGGACAGCCTTTGTTGTAAGAAATAGCACATCTCTCTTATCTTTCCATTTGCCTACAATACAATTCTTATCACTCTGCAGTGTAACCATTTCTCCTCTTGAGAGCTTAGCAGACACAATCGGTTGAGGGTTGTATTTCCTTTTTTTGTTTAAGGTGCCTATAAGGTGGGTTTCTTTTTCATTTAGCTGGTGAGCCAATTCTACACTTGTGTAAAAGTTCTTCCCGTCACAAGAGTTCTTCCCGAGTTAAGTAATGGTGCCATTAGTTCCATGACATTAGTAGACAGTTTCCCTGAAGTGGAGTTTTCCTTACCAGCATAGAGTTTTACATTCCACGTATACCCACCTTGTAAGCATAGTTTGAACAATTTTAAACCGTACTTATGTCTTTTGCCAGGAATATATTGTCTAAACCCCAATCTGCCTCGGTATGGAATCATTGTTTCATCGATACAAACATTCTCATGGGGAGTGTATGCATTTTGAAATGTACTGTTCAATTTATCAATAAGGACCTGAATTTTGTACAACTTAGGCAGATTAGTTTCAGAAGATTCATTATCTGATAAGTGAAAATTACGTAGCAGCAGCTCAAAACGATTTCGGGACATAACTTTACTAATTTTACTCTCATACAATGGGTTTCTTGACCAATACTTTTGCAGTGATGGTTTTTTGTCCAGTCCAAACCTAAGAGTAAACCCAGAAATGTACGAATTTCCTCCTTATTTGTATTTTCCCAAACTTGTAGTCTTGAATGTCGACTAACAGATTCTTCTAAAATAACCTTGACAATTGATTGATCAGCATATCGGTTTGTCTCTAAAACTATAAGTTCAATAACTGAATCATCTACAAAGATATTGTAACAATCAAGCTCACTTGGGGCTCCCTGCAGCTGTTCGATAATGTGATCTTTTATTCCGCCAGAAACAGTACAAGGAAATTCATTTAGATTACCTGATACATCATTCCACAAAACATTCAACTCATTAGGTGGTCTTGTACGAGGTCCAACATGACGGGTTGTAGGTGTTGAGTCGCATGTAGCATCAAGCTCGTTCACTCCGGTAGCATGTGGTGGTACAGGTTGACATGTAGAAGGTTGTTGATCTAAATCATGACGTCTTGTGTAGTTATGATCTGTAGGCCTACTCACACATTTTCTCTTCGCAGGACGACTACCAATTCACTATCACTACTCTCACTGGACATGACATATTCAGGATCATCTGGATCACTCATATCCCGAAAGAAACTAAGTTCACTACTTTTATCACTTTCACTGTCATTTTCCTCTAATTGATCAAACAATTCCCTGATCTGGTCTGAGTTAGCCATTATGGAAGTAAAGACAATGCACGTGGACTAACCTAACCTAACCTGAATGTCTTGCTTCTAAATCAAAATACAAACAATAATTTATAACAGTTGACAGGAAGAAAAATTAGTTGTCATATGATTTACAGTTCTGCCAACTTATGCATGAATTATTTGCAAACCAATTGTGTATGCCTCTTCTACCAGGCCAAGAGAAGTAAATTATGCATGTTTCTTATGGTAAATATGCAGCAGTTTGATACACAAGGCAAGGAACACTGGAATGTTGTGTGCATCAATATGATACACACGGCCTAGGGGTTAGCCTGGCAATGTATCAAAATGATACATATGGCCTGGTGAAATAGTTAACGTAAAACACAATGGCCTAATGAGGAAGTATGTATGAAAACGTTTGGCAGTTAAAGTGTTAAGTCTATTTGAGTTAAGTTGTGATGGACCTTTAGCAGAATATTTTATTGATCTAAATGCTACTTCATTAGATACTTTGGTAAGTGGGGCAATCATTAAAAGCATAAGTACACACTATAATACTATTTTATAAGCTAAGTCTAACAAAATATTACAACTTATACAAATATTTCACTCTGCAAACTCCATAAAAAATAAGTTTGACTCTGTGATGTTCCTCCTGCATATATGTTTTTGGAAATCTGAAAGATAAGCAGATGCTACCTATTCATTATGTTATTCTATTTGTTTTCCACGGAAACTGTGATCAGAGGTGGAGGGTCATACACATCTGAATGATAATCATTCCCTCTATGTTTGATATATAGTGAGATCAACAATAGTAAAAACAGTGATGAGCACTGAGATGTTCGTTTAGCTGTCTTTTATTACCGACAACATGGTTTTATCCAGAGCAGGATTGATTATTTGCACTTTTCTTCCTTCTGGTGTGAAAACTTATTGGTCTTCATCAGTTTCATATCTTAGACTAGTCACTTTAGTTTTGATTATACTAGTTACACAAATAATATTGGTTCATGATCAACTTTAAGTTCAACTGCAATCTTTTTTTATTTCAAAAACAAAACACCAAAAATAATGTAACACAAATATTGTTGAAAATTACCTGAGTATTCTTTGCTATACCTTAAAGCACAAGGACTGATTTCAAAACTTTGAACAACGGCTATCTTTGATATTAGAGGTATAAAAAGATAAATAAGAATAAAAGTTTCATGAAATTCCTTGAAACTTGTATGAATCATTATTTATTTGTGTTGTAAAATATTTAAAAAATTAAATTGTGTAAGCAATATTTTTGATGCGGTGTGATCTAGACAACTTCAATGATAGTTACGAGATACCTAGAAAATTCAACTGAACAATTTAGAACAAGCCCACCAGTTGATGATAAAATAAAAATTGCCATTTGAACTAAATAAGGAATAATTTTTTGGTATAACACTGTAGAAAATATATTTTAGACTATGTTTACTTGTCTATCTGATTTATAAAAAAAAAAACATAAACTTGTGTCTACCTACATATTGTGTAACTGCCCATAACTGATGTAAACTTGTTATAATTTCAATATATAATTTTTATGATTCGAAATTATAAACTTTACAGAGAATAATTTATAAAATTAGACTTAGTATCTATTTTTAAATGTTCAGCTCACACTAAAATGTATTGTGTTTATATTTTATATTACATTTTATTTTGTAGCTTTTTGACTACAATTTATCTAAAGGAATATTTGAAGAAACCTTTTTGTCTTTATATATATATAGTGTAACACACACGCACGCACACACACACACACACACACACACACACACACACACACACACACACACACACACACACACACACACACACACACACACATATAAAGTGTAATGGTAGCACATTCACTCGGCAAGTGAATGTCCGGGTCTGAGTCCCAGCGGAGCAAGTACTTTTTGTAATTCATTGTTTATTGAAATTGAATAAATTAGGCTATTGCCACTTATACAAATTTAATTAATGTAAACAAGTCATTTCACAGGTACTTGGTCTTCCGATCATATGTTAGTTTGGTTATTTAAACACACATGTGAAAGAAACAACCAAATACAAAATAATTGAATCGTAAAAAGTAAGGGCTCTGTGGTGTAATGGTAGCACATTCACCCGGCAAGTGAGAGATCTGGGTTCGAGTCCTTGGGGAGCAAGTACTTCTTGTTCTTCAATTTTTCTACAAAATTATATATATATATATATATATATATATATATATATATATATATATATATATATATATTGTTATATTTGTATATATAGTTATATTTAAAATTAGTGTTTACAAATATAAAATATATACTCACCAGAGATGTAGCTTGTTACAACGACACCTGCATTATTCACCAAAACATCTAAACCACCTAAATTGTTTTGTATCCACTCAAATGCTTTATCAAAATCCTCTTCTTTAGTGATGTCAGCTTTTATTGGATGGAAGGTGCCCGGTTTCCCTGTCAGCTTGTCCTTGATTTTCTAAAAGGTTATGATTTTACTTTTATTATTGTAGGGTGCAATACCATTGACCATTATTTTCACAAGATATTACAAAAAATTAAAATAAAATAACATTAGCTTATAAATTAATATACAATATTAATACATACATATATACTCAAAAAGGTTTCTACTTCACCTGCCTTAGACTGTTCTTACTCCATTTTCTATTAGTTGTCATTTCGTGTTCATTAGAGAGAAATGTACAATTTATGTTGAATTGTTTTTAAAATAATATTCAATGATTTGTTGCTCTTTGTTTGTTACAAATGTAAATGGTTTTGGGTTACGTTACAGTTTACAAACATGGTATTATTTTTATCTTATTATATTTTAGGGTATGTTATTCGTGTATTAATTTACATAAATGCAACATAAATAATGTAAATAATAGATTCTACTTAATACACCCCACAAGAAAAACAATGTAAGTTAAAGAGCAAAAGCATAATATATTCAAATATAAATTATTTAGCAAAACAAGTTTCACAACTTGTTATAAATCGGCAGATCAATCTCCATTCAGGATATTCTAATATTATTTACATATTCTACTACTCACCACAGGCATCAGAGTTTTAAGTAGATTGCATACACTTTTTAAATCATAATATTAGCTTGAAATTATTGTGCTGTCAAATTATAAGTACGGTTTTTCATAAAACTATTAAAAGAGCTGTGAGAGTTGGCTTTTTTTAGATCGCCTAGGTACCTTTAACGTGGGAGCATAAGGCCCAGTAGTCGATTTGGCAGCGCGCGGCAGAATCTCACGCGGCGAGGTCACAAAATTGGTTTCATGGCAAAACGCCAATGTTATACCGTTCTACTCTGTATTCATTCTAATTTTCAACATTTTGGAGTTATATGTTTGAGTATTTTATGTCCTTTTATTTCCGTTTTTCTAACACTTCATCCAAGTATTGGTGCCCATGATCGTTAAAAATGCATTTAACTATAACTTTTTAAAGCCAAAACATAACTCCAAATAAAAATTAATTTTTTCAGAATATAATTTACAAAACTACAACTAACTGGTGAAATATGGTAAGCGACAATATTTAAAGCACTGCCAGTACCAGATGCTGTTGCGAAAACAAACGACATGAAAAAAATTCCATGTCCTTTGCTGTTTGTGAGCTTCTGACTGATATGACCAAACAACACTACTCCAAGTTTGGGTAAAGTTGCTTCTTCTAACAACTTACAAGCAAATGGTCTTCCCTCCTGGCCAGACCCACTACCACCATGCCACTCTCCACCAAGTCCTCCACTATGGCAGCTCCTATACCAGCACTGGCTCCGGTCACAACAGCAACTCTTCCCTGCCACCTTTCCATATTTGTTTAGTTCTGAATTATCAGGACCAGAGGACTAATTAGTTTTAAACCTGGAAATAAAAAACGTATATTAATTATTTTAAATCAAATGCTGCACTTTAACAAAGCATTTGTATCACATCGAGTTAAGAAAAAGATGCATTTCTTACTAACTTGGGAGGAGATATAATCTATACTGTACTTTATACAGGCTAGTTGCGTTTTAGATTTACCCAGGCTCGAATGCCTACTACGTGAACATCGTAGATTGTTACTACGTCAGGATTACAAACACTATACGTCAGGATCCCTCAGTATAGAGGTACTGACTGCGTGATAGACAGGCCCGGATTAACACTCCCCCCCCCCCTAGGCTACACTTTTGAATTTTGCCCCCTTTAAGCCAACCTCACCGCAATACCCCTCCTCACTCAGACTCACACTAAAAATGAGACCTTATCTTCTCCTTTGATCTTCAAATCGCGAATTACTGATGATTTTTACATTGGGAGAAACAAATACATAATTAGTAAGTAGTCTTGGATATTAGGTTATTATTATCCCTTACAATACCATTAAATAAAAGAAAAGTTTGTTGAAAACTATTTAAAACCGGCTTATTTAAAGGAACAAAAAAGAATAACTGTTATTATTGTAAAAAGAGTTAGGTAAAATAATAAATTTAAAAAGTATCCATAAGATAAATAATAATTTATAATAGAACAGACATGATTATCGACGAGATCTACTCAACGGAATTCCTTGGAATACACTTGGATCGAGGGTTAACATGGGATTTCCATGTGGACAGTGTTTGCTCAAAGTTATCCTCAGGAATCTATATATTGAAACAACTATCCAAATATTGCCCAGCCCGTGTGCTGATGACGGCATATTATGGAGTAATCTACCCACACCTCTCCTACGGATTGGTTTTGTAGGGAGGTTGCACAAACACAAACTTTTCCAGATTGTTTTAACTTTAAAAAAGCAGTCAGAATAATTATTGCAAAATTGCAATGGAGAGAGTCGTGTAGGCCAGCATTTAAAATTTGCAGCGGTTGACACTTCCCTGCCTCTATATTTTGGAAGTGTGTCTCTTTTTTAAGTACAAATGCGAAAATTTAAGAGGTAGTAATGTACACTCTTATGACACCAGAGGAAGGGACAATTACCGCACTGCGAGACACAGGACGGTAGTTCATGGACGCTTGCCTTCACAGCCAGGCGCTCAATTTGTCAACAGACTGCCAAATTCTATTAAAAGTGTAAATATGCCCAAGGCATTTAAAGCTCGTCTAAAATCATCATTAATCCGTGCAGCATTTTATAATACAGACGAGTTTTTAACACACGATTGGGAGACCGCTGAATTGGCAGACTGACACTGCGGCTAGAGTGGATAAATTCGAGTGAACGAGATTAAGAATGGAAACTATTGTATGTATGAATGAGTCCAATTGTCGTGAATGAATGGTAAATTTTAGTTAACATATAAAACTGACAATTGCTGTAAAATTTTGTACATTGTTTACGCAATAAAATATTTATTATTATTATTACTATCAATTTAACGTCACAATGCATGCTAGGTAAATTAGGCCTCCTTTTGGTTACAATTAATTATCATACTGCATAATTTCAACGGACAATAGAGTCGTTACTATCATAGTTCTTTGTAAACTAAATTTAATTTAAATATTAAATTAGGCTGTTTGCATTTTGTTACATGCCTCTCCACTGATGATGCACTGGGGTAGAGAGAAACATCCTCAGCAAGATTTACGATAAATGTAATATAAGACACTTTCTTTAAACCATTTGCATTGAGAGACAGTGGGTGTTTGGTTTCAATGTTGTTGCCTATGAAGTGTGATTTCAGATGAACTAGTTAAAAAAGTTTAAGTCTCTAAATCATTATACAAAACATCAAGTTTTTTACTTTCAATTTCTAGTTGTTGTGTCGTTTGTTGAAGTCCACAGTGTTATGATTGCTCCAAATTTGTCTGTAAACTTCTCGTAAGCAATCATCCCCATTTTGATCTCTTCAGTTAAGTTTTAAATTATGGGTAAACAATGTATTCACTCTGAAGTTTTCTCGTCCGGAAAAGCAAACTTCTCCGCCTTGGGATTTGTCAGCTTGAAGTTTCCTGGATGTTTTGCGTTTTCGTCAAGTTCACAAGTTTTTGTTCCGTAAACGTCTAAACTGTCATACATATCAAATTGCTCTCTGACTGCTCCAAATAAATGTATTAGTCACTTGAAAACTTTTACGATGACTGATACATTAATGTCTTGATTTTGAACATATTTTTAAATTTTATGAAGCCTAAGTAGAATAGTTCCCCATAACCAGGGCTGGATTTACATATGGGCTGAATGAGCTATAGCCCAGGTTGATAGAATTCAGAGAGTGGCAAATTTTGGTAAAAAAGTGAAAAATAAATTATTCCAAAAGTTAAAGAATAAATTTGTAAACATAAAAATTTGTAAATTGGAATTGGCAGAAGAAGTGGGAAGAGAAAAACTGAGCTCTGGTAAAACCACACAACGAAGCCGGTTCCTCAAAAGTGAATTTGGATGTTGTCGTAGCCCTAGATCAAGGGAAAACTTCCTCCGAATCAGCCCAAGCTATATGCTGGTGTGGAGAGGCCGCGATCGCAGCTCACACCTGAAGAGCAAAGCAAAGGAAGCGGGGACAAAAGGAAGGGTCATGATGGAGGTGTCACCAAGAAGACACCCGAAACATATGCCGAACTCCGTGGAGATTGTTTGGCCCCCCGGAAGTCAAGCTATCGATGGAGGAAGCCAATAACCTAAAGAACGTGCTGGGCAAACGCGTCTTCAAGAGCAAAAACGTTAGGATGTCCAGCTGTAATGTTTAAGGTGGAGCGATAGTGGTCGATAGTGACTGTGTCAACACAGACACCAAGGAGTGGCTGGAGAAGCAGTTCCAGGAGCTGAGTCCTTTTGAAGGAATTCAGATGAAAATGGCGCAGCCAAAAGTCTGGTCAAGATTTTAAGGTCTCAACCTTGATTCCCAAGGACATTGAGGTGGGCAGCAAGCAAGAGCTGTTCGAACCCCTCAAAACCCACAATGGCCTTGAAACGGACTAATGGGCTGTTGTTGGAAGGAAAACAAGCAATCTTCCTGAACTAAGCTCCAGATGGACATTTTGTTGGGATCATTCCAAAACAAAAAACTGATATTTTACGGTTGAAATGTACTTTTTATAAGCGTTACGTTCATTTAAAAAGTTATTTTATTGTTATTATTTTATACATTATTTTTTTTAAATATCATCGGCTTACAAGTCCTCATACAGAAAGGCTGTGTCAAGCATGTTGCAGAACGCGCCCTTACCTTAAGTAGGTACAGACAGTAAAATTGCTTATTGTAACAAGTTTAGTAATTGAAAACTAGCTGAAACTAGGCGTTCTATAGTTATTTATGGTACTGAAATTAACATAACCAAAATGTAATGTAACGGTACGCATTATTATATTAACTAATGCGAATGCAATAGTTAATAATTATCATATCGTACAACTTTCGAATTCGCTCAGATAGCCCTATACATCTTAGTTGATCAGTAATTTACAAATAAATCAACAACAAGCTAGCAGGAAATGTCAACAATAACAGTGACACTTCAAGGTACTAACAGATCTGCGAGGTAGGGGAGCTCGACTAGTCTTCTGTATTTCCGATGAGTCATCGCCTGATGCCTGCCCCATACCAGCTACCGTCCTTCAGGCTAAGACGTTCAAGTAAACTGCACAACTCAGCTCTGCAGACAGAAAGCAATCAGAGAGTTTTTATTTTTTTCACCATTTTAAATATTTTTTGGTCCATAATGTGCGCGCCACTAAGCCATGACCTAGGTTGGCCTTATGGGTAAATCGGGCCTGGTGATGGATAAAAAGTTATCGTACAGTTGTGTTACTGACTATTCAATTGTATAAGATACCTTACTACGTCAGTAGTACAAACACTACTGTAGTCAGGGTCACTCAGTACAGAGCTACGATAAGGTTACTGACTGCTTGTTAAATAGCAAGTTATTGTACAGTTGTGTTACTGACTATTAAATTGTATAAGATACCTTACTACGTCAGTAGTACAAACACTACTGTAGTCAGGGTCACTCAGTACAGAGCTACGATAAGGTTACTGACTGCTTGTTAAATAACAAGTTATCGTACAGTTGTGTTACTGACTATTCAATTGTATAAGATACCTTACTACGTCAGTAGTACAAACACTACTGTAGTCAGGGTCACTCAGTACAGAGCTACGATAAGGTTACTGACTGCTTTTTAAATAACAAGTTATCGTACAGTTGTGTTACTGACTATTAAATTGTACAAGATACCTTACTACGTCAGTAGTACAAACACTACTGTAGTCAGGGTCACTCAGTACAGAGCTACGATAAGGTTACTGACTGCTTGTTAAATAACAAGTTATCGTACAGTTGTGTTACTGACTATTCAATTGTATAAGATACCTTACTACGTCAGTAGTACAAACACTAGTCAGGGTCAGTCAGTACAGAGATACAATAAGGTTATTGAATGCTTGTTAAATAACAAGTTATCTTACAGTTGTGTTACTGACTATTCAATTGTACAACACACTTTACTACGTCAGTATTTCACTACTAAATGAACCACTATATTCTGTAACTAAAATCTAATTGTTTAGTACTCTTCAACGGTGCATATTGCAATTTATAGTAATCCTCAGCTTTTGAAGGATAACATTTGACTTGTAAAATGAGCACTTTTTTATAAAATGATAGAAACTTTTATGAAAATAAATGAAAAAAACACACCTTTTCTACTGTACTTAAATGTACGAATATGTATATTTGAACCTAAGAACAAATTAAGTAAAGTAAAAGAGTTACATCCTTTTATCGCCTATGACAGTTTAGAAAGTTTGTTGGAGAGTAAAATATTCAAAATTAAATAATAGGCCTACTAATATAACGGTACACAACTTGACTTAAGAAACGTACTAATTATTTAGTTAGAGATTTAGCAATAGCAAAAACGTTATGGCTCTATTTTAAAAAGTGAAAAACAGTTTTGAAGCTATTACTCAAAATTACATGATTTAAATGAATAAGACTTTTTATGAAAAAAGTACTTTCGAAGAAGTTTACAACGAGGATGGATGGCGTAACACTTTTTAATAATTTTTAAGTTACAGTCTTTTTAAATATTTTTCAAAATAAGAAATTTCAGATGTTACATATGTTTGTGTAAAATATTATTTTGAAGGACATTCATCGTGAGGCCTACTAGATTAATTATTTTATTTTTTTACGGATATATAGAATAGATATGGAAGGTCAATAATATGGGGTAATTTTCTAAATTCCCAAATTAGTTATGCCACCAAATATGCGGTGCATATTTACTAGTGAATGTAATACTCAGCTATAATATTTGGCATGTTTTATTTTTCTACATTAAAATTGTATTTCAGTTCACATTCAAAAACGTCTAGAAGTTATCTTAAAAGACAATGGAATAAAAGTAAAAAAGAACACTATTTCCCAACCAGAAGTTTATTGCGCTTTAAAAGTTCAATAAATAGGGTTAATGCCAAGGAGTAGTTTATCGAAGGCTGGGAGAAATAATCAAATTAAGTGCGACTAATAACTAGCGAAAAAGGCTTGCTCAACTAAAAGGCCTAAACCCTTAAGTATCATGAATTTTAAACACTGACTAGGGCCTAATGCTTAAAAATTTGAATTATTTTTGGAGTGGAACATCAATAATTCCAGGACGCATGAACTAGTTAAGCCTTAATCGATCATGGAACGTAAATTGATTTAGGTACATATAAACTTACATTACTATTAAACTGTTTATGATGAAAAATGAATTACCTGAAATAAAAGTTGAATTATTAACGTGAGTATAATCAGTCAGCTCTTACAACTGCAACACACCAGATGATCTGTCAGTCTAGTACCAAAATGAGGCGTTAAGGTTAACGAACTGGGTACTTATAGGCAGGACTAAAGATACATACAGGGGCGTATACAAGTATAGACTCAAGGAGCCTAACAATTTCCAAAACTTTTTAACGATAAATATAAAAAATTATACTGCTGCTTGTTCTTATAATTTAGCAAGCATAGTGATCATTGCTTTTACTACGTATGTTAAACCTCTATTTCAATTTATGACTGTTTTCCAAAATTAATTATTAAATTATGTTTTTTCATAAACCTAAAATAAATATTTAGCTGCGGCCGTGTAGTAGACGTCATTGACAATTTATTTATTTTTAATTAGCCCCAACTGAATTCGTAATTATCACGCAACACCTAGATTTAAACTAAAAGTAGCCTACTATAAAAAAACAGCTTTAAAACACATTACAATGTCTTAAAATTCAAGGATTTTCCAGATAAAGACCTACGGACTTAACTGTTATGGGGGACATACACACTCTTGGTATGTCAGTCCCCCCCCCCCCCCGAAAATGTTCAATATACGCCACTGCGGTTATTAATACGCCACTACACTGCGATGGTAACGGTGCCAGAAACATGAATATCTCAGCCATCTACTACTGTATGTACTGTTTCAAATTGTAACAATTAGTTCTAAATGGCGAGATAGTTAAACATTTTGATTAGGAAATTTTTAACTATCAACAATTTAAATACAGGCAGAATGAGAGCCTTGCTATGGAGCCCCAAGGGATTTTTGAAATAATAGTTAGCCTATATGTTAACCAGGGATCATAATAATGTCCATGTAAAATTTCAGTACAATGTGTTCAGTAGTTTTACGTGATTGAGTGACACACACACACGAACACATAGGCCATACACCAATGTTAATATATTAAACATGTATTGTTCCTTTTTGTAAAATTCCCTGAAGATATCAAGTAATAATGATAATAAAATCAAAGATATTATTTAACCATTAAACATTAGCTGTTGGGCATGTGGTATTAACTAGTTGAAAAATCTACCATAGTCTCTTTCAAAACTGGTGATTGTAAAAAAATTAAAAATAATTTTAGTGTTATTTAAATTATTTTTTATTTAATATTCTTATAACAATAAGAATATTACCGTGGTAGGTCGTTCTTTTCCACAATGTTAACTCCAGACAACCTAAAAGTCGATGCCCTATAATGGGTTAATTTTCATATGGAGTAAACGAGCGAATATGGAAGTAAGGATGAAGATTACAAACTATCTAGTGTTTGTTTTTCAAAGTTTAGGGAAAGGAGGTATTAGCCCTCTTGCTCCTTGTTCATACATACCCACGTGTGAACAGATCTTCTAGAATTTTATCCTGTTACGAGGAGAATCCACTATCTCTATCGATATTTATCTTTTGTACTCATCGTAGCGAAAGGAGTTGTCCAATTCCTCACAGCTGGCTGGAAGCGTACTAGATAAGGTAGGATCGTTATCCGACCACAATTCTTGTAAAACGAGATAAATCATATTCCCGCATAGAAAGCCTCATTAATAACCATTACAGAGTGGTGGTTTATGTATATGAGACTTTGTTAGGATTGGTGTGAGCTAATAAAATAGATCCATTTGTGCGGTAGTTTGGTCATAACAACTTTTCGAATAATGTGATAAACCATACCCCTACAGCTGCATGGATCCGCCTCTTTGTTTATAATTGGTGTTTCATAGACTCTCTTCATACCAATCCCTAAAGAATGTCTAGTGGCCTCGTCCGTTGACATTGCCGGCTAGTGCGTTAGTTATCCGCATCCAGTGCAATGGTCTACGAACTCTTCATTCAAGTACATACTTCCCTAACCCTACATCGTTGTGCTGAAACCACACAACTTTCTGAATGTATCGTAGGTGTTTGGGGAATAATATTGTCAAGGTAGCACATTTTAAGCTTAAGGGTAGAAGTATGTGGGGCTCTATTAACTAATTAAAAATTATAACACCGTAAATATTTATTAAAGTTTTTATTTCCTGCAAATTATGGACTCGTTGACCTTTCTGATTTTTCTTGTTCTTGGACTCCAACAAAATGTGGATATTTTTGGAGTTGTAACAAAATGTGGATATTTCTGGAGTCAAAAATATAATCTTCAGTAAACATTGTGCCATCTCATTGGTGAGGAAAATCATGGATAGAAACAATGATAATTCTTGCTGTGTTTTCAAAGCCACTTATTCCACATGGATACTTGTCAGTATGCTTGCTACTTTGGAAGCCTGAATAGGTGGCGTACATTTTATTTTAAAATTCATCAAACAATACTGACTGGTGTTCAATGTGGGCTATCAGGAGTTAAAGTGGATTTAGAAGGGTTGGTTTCAAATCTGTTTAATCATGTTCTTCATGTTTGTCACGAGCAATTTGACCACGGCCTCTGTTATGAATGTTTCCCCCAGTTACCTCCTCATGTGTGTAAAGCGCGGCCACAGCCAGAATGGTGCTTCAGTTGGGAATCTCCTTAACACCATTCTTGTTCGCTGCAAAGAGGCAGACACGCATGTTCCCATGCGCTTACCACGCGAAGCAATGTTAGGCCTAACTAAACAATTACATCAATGAATTTTAGACTTCATAATAATAGTGTACAGTGTACCCAGCACTGCGACCTTCACGATAATGAGATCAAGTAGACGAAATCACACGTAAACAAATACGGCCACGACTTCGATAGTTAATCGCAAGAGCTTAATCTTAAATAACCCAACAATGTCAATCACGACATGATCAGTTGGACCTCGATTTAAAATATCGTGATTTCGCTAAGATAGTGATTCGCGAACATCGCATTACTACCACGCAACTTTCAAGAGTACACTACTGCCGTTGAGTGTACTAACTAGTAAAATCTATGTCATAATCCAAAACGTTACGTACAAAAGTTATGTTTTTCCAGACAGATCTAATTTCCACTATTTTTTTGTTCTAATAATTTTTAACAAGCTATATTTTTAAAACTTACGTTGTATGTTTTGCTCTACTGTTGGCCAATCCGTGGTTGTATTTAATTTGTCTATTTAATAAATTATACTAAATTGGAGAACATCTTGTGACAACGGTCACATTGGTTCTCTTCAGTTCGTGTTCCATAAGTTTAACCGCTGGGCTATCTAAAGGGGTTAATCAGAATTCAGTGTCATTGTGTCTGAAAAGATTATGTAGTTTACTAATAAATGAGTGAAGATTATCCTGAGTTAGTTTTTAAACAGAAAATAAGCTAGTTTGAATTGTTTTAAGTGTAAACTAAATCTGTCATAATATAAATGTTATTTCATATGCCAGAAATGCAGACCATAGTTAAAATTCTCAACTAAACCTAAATTATGACAGAACGATTATTCTCTTTCTGAAAATCATTGGAAAATGAGTTATGTGTTGATTATTATCTAGATTTTTAAACAAAACTTACATGTACTCTGGGAGATTTTTGTTTATATTTGGACTTTTATAATTTTTAACAAATATTTATCTGTATGATTTGATCAATCAAGAAACTATAACTAAAGTTAAACTAACCTAAAACTGCACTTATGCGCGCAAAGTTTAAATTCTCCAGGAACAGCCCTTTCTTAAACCTCTTAGATATAACCCCCGTCCAAAAATGTAGTCTGGTTACGCCACTGGTCAAGTAGATGTGTACACTATAAAGCAGCACAATGTGTATTTTATGTTTATCAGTGAATGTTGCATTGTTGCGAGCGCCCGGTCGAGGTCCCTTTACGCTCTAACAATAGACATTATAAGTTTTAGTTCACGTTGGGTTTTCATCACAGATCCTTGGGCATCAAATATTCCAATATATGGTGCTTAGTTTCAATTTTAGAACACAAATTTCATAAGAGTTAGGAAAGTGTTTCCATCTTCTTTCAACATACTGTGTGAGAAGCGCGAATAACGGTAAATATCTCTTAAGCTCAAGTGTAGGTAGGAGTGCGAGTATCATTAAAAGATTACCCATTTATTTATCTTGATCCAGGTAGATTTGTATGTAAGTTGACTGAAGGTATGAAAAATAATCTATTTTATTGACATAATGTTTTTTCAGGTTAAATTTCTATTGAAATATAAATTACTTTTTTAGTGTAAAATATTCAACAAGACAGGCTCATTTTGATTGAATACCTGTAATATTAAAAACAAAACAGAACACAATTATTTTAATTTCTTTAACTCTTACCTGCAAAATTGTGCAGCAGGTTAACTCAAATAAACGTAATATTCATACAAAATACCAATAAAGTTTAAACATCAACCAGCAGTTAGGGTTTTCTTTGATAAGTCACAGCACATATCAAACAAGTAATACCCTAGATTCCCAGTATTTATCAGAGCTTCAATGAATGGGGCTTCCTTGATAAAAACGGCTATGCTTACTTGATAGGGCATTCTCCATTGAACTTGATGACAGTCAGTTGAAATATGGACTAGTAAGCGTTAACTCAAGAATAACATTATTTAGGGAGAATAACCACATGTGGTAATCACATGACTGGTTGAAATTTAAACCAGTAACCTATAAATAGAAAAAATTGAACGATAAAGAAATCAGTGTGCTACCTCATATATTATATGCCTATTTCTATTTTTTATAACGAAGATAGTTGAAAGATATTAATATTTTATTTTGCTCTGCAAATAGTATAGTAACTTACGTTGGTTATCCATGACCATTAAGCAATCGGATTGCTGTTTCCTAGCTAAATCAGTTATTATAACAAACAAAATAGCAGAAGAAAAGAAAACCGTGCTGATATGTTCAGTGTCACTTACGTAATTGTTTGTCCAACCAACGGATATTTCCTCCATTATGAAACCAACGTGACTCGCCATTTTGTATATTGGACGAGTTTTCATTACATTATTCTTGTTTGTAAATATTTATTTAAAATTTTCTCTGTTAGTGCTATTGCTACATATGACTATTATTGTAGTATAACATATAACGTAATTAGAGTTATTAGTGAGTTGTTATGGGGTTTTATCTAATAAATTCTAGGTATAAATATTCTAATTCAGTTTTATCTACTATTCATTATTTTCCCGAGGCCATTTGTAATCTTCTATTTCTATACGAGGTTGACTTACTATTGTTTACGGTGTAAAAACATTTTTTACATTTCTAAGTTATAAAACATTTTACAGTCATTAAATCAAAACAGCTAAAAACCTGATATGACTGGTGTAAATCTATTCCTTATTTTACAAATTAATTTTTAAATGTTTAATTTTTTTAAAATATCTTATTTCTGTTTAAGGATGTGAATATAAAGTTATTGAGTATAAATATTGATATCAATACTGAAATCAATTTTCCTTAGAAAAAGAAATATAATTTAATCCAAACTTCAAGACAAGCTTAATTAGATATCCAAAAGTTTCCGTTACTTACGTGTCACTAACGCTCAGCCAAACTCCATGTAAGGATTTATATGTGTTCCATTAGAAATGAAGCTTTATATAAAATTTTATTTCCGAGTTGTGACGAGGAAGAGCCAGGCAGTCAGATATACAGACAGACACAAACAATTTGCCAGCCCAATGAGTGGTAGCAAAATATACAAAATTCCAAGTCTATAGTATAGTTTTCGAGATACACTGCAGAAAGTTAATATCCGCTAACGTTCAGCCAAATACCGTGGAGGGACTCGAATTATTATAGAACTCGATGTTTAGATATAAATTAGATCTCCAAACTTAATTACGATACGTGCGAGACAGACAGAAGTGAGACTTTTCATTCTTCTAAGTTCAACAATTAACCGGCTATTAATTAATTAAAACTAATATTTGTCCACATGTAAGGAGGATGAGCAAGGAGATGTTTTAAGTTAAGAAAACACAACTTGTATTTATTTTTCAAAATCTACTATTTTTACTGCACAGTAATGACAAACTGCAAAGCACACAGTAATTTTAATGTGTTATTTTCAGTTACTGAAAAAAACATTCTGTATTGATTTACGATTGTTCGCCGTCGTTGGTGTCACGTTCCCGTCTCCAAAAGAATTTTGTAAACAGGCTTGGGCGTATCCTAACCCCCTTCCAATCCTAGGTAAGCAACAGAAAATCTGTCAGTGAAATCTACCCATTAAAACAGTGTATACGGTATTACAGTGTATACGTAGACAAAGACGACAACAAGGGAGCGCGACCACGACGCATCACTAAACAGCCAAGGTTTGTAAAATCAAACACTGAATTACTATAGAGTAATTTATGGAAACTGTAAAAATTATGCTTAATGTAAAAATTATGCTTAATGTAAAACTTTATGACTATAGGTCGGTTTGTTTCCGAGATATCATGCAGACAGACAGATATACATATAGAGAAAGGAAGTCTTTCCAGCCCCTGGAGTGATATATATGGTTATATATAGACAGCTTGTTGCATTCAAAACGCTTGAGTAAATTTTCTATGGAAAAGAAAAAGAAGAATGAACGAATAAAGTTTTTTGTTTTATTAACGAGCAAAAATGGTCTTTTGGAAGACAAAATCCTGCTTTGAGACTGTGGGTTTAATTTTAAAATCTCGGAACACCAAGTGCGTGTTCTGCGTTGACGTACAAGAACTGTTACTGCAGAATGCTTTATTCTTGAGTGACTATATTATATCTCCAACTGGACGGACGATCAATTCGTTAACCTGTGAACACACGAGAGCAATTTATTACTTTAGTTATCTTGAAATTTGTGAAATTTACTATTACTGTAGTAACTAATAAAACATTGTAGTATCCCATTGTTGTTTCTGATGTACAGTAACTGAGATCAATTGAATATATATCTAACATATTATATGTTACAAAATATATTTGAAGTTAGGTTCGATACCATGTTATATCCGAAATATTACATTGTTACGAAATGGTATGGTCGCTAGACGATGTAATTTTGAATTCAACACTGGTTAAATATATGAAAAAGATGTATGTAAAGATGTCATTTACTTTGTGTTCCACTATAGTGCATAAGGAAAGTAGTGTGTCACCGATAAACAGGGAGCTGAGGACTTTCGTAAATTACAAAATCTAAAAATAAGGAGAGTGTCCCGGATCATACGTTACGGACAGATGTTCGTACGTTATAAAAACGCACTTTGTACTTATTGATATTTTATGATTAGAAATGAAAACAACGCATTTGTGTTATTTTATCCCCGAGATTAAAACAACGTCCATTATTGACGTAAAACTAATAAATTAAACAACAGTTTAAATAAAAAATCATATATGTTGATATTTGTTTACATTAACATTTTTATTAGGATTATTGAAGCAAATAAATAATCTGAAAATTGGAAATACTAATAGTTCTTTAATTCCTTCCCAGGAATTGAGGAACCTATCCAGTATTTACAATATTCGTTAACTGCGAACTAACAATATACTTATAGATTGCCTAATGCTATATTTGTTCGAAGACTCTGAATTTACATTGATTTAATAGTGACTATTTGTGTTCAGAGTTGACGTAACAATGCTTTAGGCATCTTTGAATTTTTTAATAACTTGAATAAAACTTCAACTCAAATACTATTTTCATACAAATAACACAAGCGATGAATAATAAACTAAATAGAGAGGAACATGTGGTAGTGCGAAGACTGAGTTCCTCTGAGTGTTTTAATATTTTGAAGTAATATGGCTAGTCGTAAGATCTTGAAGTGAAAGCATTTACATTTCATTTTGTTTCTTAGAACATGGCTACAAATTGATATTTTTATATGTTGAGTTTAGCTTTAGTTAATATTCCTTTATAGAGATCGTGTCAGAATAATCGTAGGGACTCAATTGTGCACCTGATGAAACAATGAGACTGCCACTTCATCTATTTATAGGTGTCTTTGGTGTCGAATCGATTTGAAAGTTCGTGTTGAGATTCTTCGTAGCTGACTGTCCTTGTATCTCTTCAGACGAACATGACTCCAGACTCGAGGAGTCAAGTCTGAGATATAGCCAGATTCCAAACGCTGCTATAAAAGGAAGGTGAACTGGAGCTAAACTAAATATACAAATTGAAGCAACCTTTCCTACCATAGCTACGTTATGTGTAGATTGATATTCTTATCAGAATAATAAGGTGACAATACCATCTTAACGATGCCGTCGTTTAATTTTCGCGCAACCTAATGATGGAAGATTTGCAATTGATAAACCAATACAACATAAATAGGATAATGTAGTTAACGACATCTTCAAGTTTTACCACATAGTAATGGACCATTCTAAATATTATTCTAAAATATTAAAGATTATTGGTGAATCTCCTTTACTCTTATAGAACGTGTCATACATCGTGGACACCCTACGGAAAACACTGAGGTAATGTGTAATGTTGTAATTAACCCATCAAAGATATTAATTTCTTTTAATTACATATGCAGGCAGTATAGAGTGTTTACATGTTTTACTACCTTTGAGACAGTTTTACGAACCTGGACGTTGGGCGGTGTTGCCAGAACATAATGCACAGCATCAGCAATATCCTTGGGCAGAATGTGGGGCAAGTGGGAGATGTCCATGGGTTTACTAGAAGTAGAGTTAGCACTAAACAGCTCTGTTGAGACGAGTCCTGGACTAACGCTCTAGGGGATAAAAATAGTAATAAATTCACTAAATATCTAGTACTGACATAGTGATTTAAAGACTTAAACTTATCAATGCTAATGTTCCATTTCAATGGGAAATAATTCTAATTTTGTACTTCATAGAAGTTGAAAACAACCGTGATCGTAAAAATTAAAAAAAGTTTAACTATAACTTACTGATACTTTTATTTTTGACTTTTGTCCAGCGAGCTCTCTTCTAAGTCCTTCTGTGATGGCCTTGGACGCGAATTTGCTTGATGAGTAGGGAATAGAACCAGGAGCTACGGGAAGTCGATGGGAGGCGACACTAAAACAAACATATACATAAATTAAACTAACTAATAAAAGTGTACACAAATAAAATATAAATCTCATTAACAACAAATTGTCAAAACCTACCAAATTCTTAATTAAAAATGTAACATTTTTTTGTGTAAAAGAAAACAAAGATCATCATAAATCACAAGCCGGTCTCTTATATTGAAGACTTATTGAGAGTTGAATGGAATTTATTCTTTGGAAAAGCCTTTCAAGTTTTTCAATTATTCAAGAAAATAATTAATTACATAAAATAACATAAAAATCCCTTTATTTGGCCAGCGTATTTTAACTTACAATTTCTTTTCAAATCGACTGTTGTCCATTAAATTACAAATAATTATACATAAATAAAACCATACTTGAACTAAAAGATAAAAAATTGTTGTGGTTTTATAAAGTGAAAGGACTAATTACAAATAATTTTGTTCGTACTTAAGTCGTGTAATTTCATGCGGTTGTATATCTCAACTTACGTTTAAAGTTTACATAAGAAACAGCTACACTTTTGACTTGCATAGAGAGGTCATTGAACAATTTGGGGCCGAAGTGCAAAAAGCCCTTCCTACTGATCTCAAGCTTCATTTTGGGAAATTGGAGGTTACGGTTCTGTCAGGTGATATGTTCGGGGATATCCTCCAGTTATAGGAGCCCCTTGCTTAAGTACTGTGGCTCTTTAAGAATAAGAGCTTTATGATTCATGCAGCATGATAGCATTCCGCATACTACTTCCATGAACAGCATTTTGGCAGTCTCTCGAAAGGAGGGTACATAATCAAAGCGTTTTTAAATTGAAAATGAACCTTATCGCTGAGTTTTGAAGTCTGAAAGTATCCCTAAATATTGCATGCATTGTGAATGCCTGCAGTAATTAAGATCCAATATACTAAAACTATAATTCAGATCATACTAATTTTAACTACACTCTATTCCAAAACTATCAATACAGTTAAGGACATATAGTAAAGGAAACAGGATTTTTCCGGACATTTTCCATCGTTCAGTGATACTGAACATCAAACTGAACGCTAGCAAATGTCCGTACAATTCTGTTTCTTTACAATCCTTCCATCGTCAAAAACAAACTTCAAGGAATAGTAATCTTGCCTGTTAATGTTAATAATATGGCCATCATCAACTTTTCGTTCCTTCATTGAGTTGATGGCCTCCCGGGAACAAGCCCCGAGAGCAAACACGTTTACGTCATACATCTTACGCCAGTCTTCAATATTACCGTCTGAAACATCAACCACAAGATCTTTTTACTATTCTGAGAACACCCTTACATGAACATGGTGAACTCAGATTATGATCAATAACCTGTGCATAAAAAGATATGTCCTGACTGACTGATCAAAACCCAGCACCATGAACCATGAAATATAGAGCCATAAAATATGGTATATACATTTATCTTGTATTTTTATATATTTAGGGGATGGGGTATGCTAAATCACGGAATATTTGCTTGAGGGAAATTACACACAAAAAATGTTTATTTTTATCTTAAATTGAAAACCCATGAATGAATGAAATCTTTACTGTCCATAGTACGAACAACATCGGACACATTACAACTTTTAAAGAAATTATAAATCTACCATGTTTTTTAGTGTAAAGATTATAAGCCAGTTACATTGTTGTGATATGTTAAAGTACTCATATATGTTGGAAAAGCTCCCTTTTATAGACAAGTCTCAGATTCTTTTAAAAATTATTAGTATGGAACACAATATTCTACTACTAAGCAAGTCTTTAATAAATTCGGCCTAAACTCCAAAACTGAATTCCCAAACATCAAAAGATTTTTTTAGTAATACTACATTCGGTTTTATTTCTGCTATCATATTGGTGAGTTCGTTTTGCTGTGACTAAATTTTCAAATGGTAATTTGTAATATGGAATTTATTTTTAAATTTAAGTATTATTAAGGTTATTTAGTGATTTACTTTAGTTAATATAATAATTAATGTCATTAAAATTCGAATGAATCATAATTTCAGACTATTAATATAATATAATTAGAGAATTATAATGATTATTTTCGGTATACCTACGGTATAAATGATCAAATTAAATGTTTACCGTAGAATAATTTTAAATCAAGCAAACTTATATAAACATTTGTTTCTATGTGAATGCAATAACTTATACACAAATAAGTGTACACTGTAATAATCTATTGAACAGGCAATATAATTAATTAAAAAAGTGTTATATGCTCGAGTTTCAGAGTTTACTATTATTGTAAACAAATTATAAACATTTCACTTACCGGGTGTAAATGTATTTACCAAGACACCTGCATTATTTATTAATACATCCACTCCTCCCACATTGTCTTTGATCCATTTAAACGCTTTTTTCAAATCTTCTTCTTTTGAAATATCAACCTTTACAGCATGTAAAGTACCCTTATTCTTAAGTTGATTTTTCACTTCCTGAAAGAAAACATTTACATTTATTAAACTTTTGTTTTGTAATTGTCTTCTATAATTGTTTGTTATGTGTTAAATATAAAATAGTGGAGGGCAATAATAATATTGAAATGGTAATTCTTATCATGTGACCATCAAGAGAAAGAATATCTAGAAAAGTATAAGTGAAATTTAGAATTATCTAAATGTAGCCTGTAGCTGTTTTGCCTCTATGCAAATTACAATTGGATTAAACTTTGAACTATTGAATTCAACAAACAGGTAATACTCCACACAAAAAATTTGGAATTCAGAATTATGAGCATATAATCATACAATCATTACATATATATAATCATTACATCACTACATCTATTATTGTATTGTATAAGTAGGACAACTTTAAAATTTGTATAGTGCTTAAAACAAACTAGATGTGTCAAGTTTCAATAAATGTTGTACTAACAATAAATTATGATTTTTAAATATGCGTGAAGAACGTACTAATTGCTACAAAAATTTCCAAATGTACTTACTCAGTTAAAAAAAAAAATAAAAAAATAAAGTATGCATATCTTCGGACAAGGCGGGGGTTTATATTATATTAATTTATGTAGCTATACAACATCTGATAAATTTCTCTATTTATTATAGACAAGTGCAAACCACCTTGATGAAATAATAAATAATGATGTTTAGTGGACTGAGAGAAGAATTGACTGACCAACACGTGTGGTTTAGTTATCAGCTGTTTTTTTAAGTAAACAAGAATACTGTCATGAGAGTAACAGTGGATCTTTGGTTGCCCGAAGGGGTGATCCTTATACAGTAGAATGTATTTAAAACCCACAAAAAGCACATATAGTGTTAGAACTTCCGGTTAGTACCAAATGTCTACATAAAATAATTGTTTGAGATACCCAAAATAACCGTACATAATTTATGAAATTCTTTTAATAATATAGATGATAAAGTTGTAAAAACTAAGGATGCAGGATACAATGTTAAGATGTACAACTTACTCGTAATCAATGATGAAATTGTTTTAAGGGATTCAATATTTTTAATTAATTTGAAAATTTTGAATTTTAAATGCTCACATTTTGAGAAAAGGCATAGAAAATTGCCAACTATTTATGGCATGATTCGGCTACGGAGGTTGCGGTTGACACGGGACTCTTTTAAAATGCTGCCTTATTGATGTGAATTAAGAGTCCTCTTGCTAGCTTTCATCATTTTGGTTTGTTTTGTGATGTGTCTGAAGAAGATAGCCTTGCTATCGAAAGGCCTCACAAAAATAAAAGTATTACATATTGGTTTTATGTTTTAATGTAAGTACGTTAAACCTAAACAGTGTTTAAATTACAAATAATCAAACACAAAATTGGACAGAAGCTAAACAAAGTGAGATAAAACATGCATGAGGTCTATCTACATTCTCACTCTTAGAAGTGTTAGATGGTAGGGCAGTCAAATTCAAATAAATAAGGTGTATAACACATTAGTCTAGAGATTGAGAGATCCGTATTAACTAAATGAGAAAGACCACAGCTTCAGGGCATAAAATGCTGTTGGTTGGCATAAAACGCAACATGCATTAGGTCTATCTACATTCTCACTCTCAGAAGTGTTAGATAGTAGGGCAGTCAAATTCAAATAAATAAGCTGTATAAAACATTAGTCTAGAGATTGAGAGATCCGTATTAACTAAATGAGAAAGACCACAGCTTCAGGGCATAAAATGCTGTTGGTTGGCATAAAACGCAACATGCATTAGGTCTATCTACATTCTCACTCTCAGAAGTGTTAGATAGTAGGGCAGTCAAATTCAAATAAATAAGCTGTATAAAACATTAGTCTAGAGATTGAGAGATCCGTATTAACTAAATGAGAAAGACCACAGCTTCAGGGCATAAAACGCTGTTATAGAGTGCTTAAAGTTCCGCAGGCTTAATTTTTATATATAGTGTTAGAAATATGGGTTTAAGGTATTATATACCAGTAATCGGTCTTCCCTTCTGGCCAGACCCACCACTACCATGCCACTCTCCACCAAGTCCTCCACTATGGCAGCTCCTATACCGGCACTGGCTCCGGTCACTACAGCAACACGTCCCTGCCATCTCTTCATCTTGCTTCGTGCTTCTAGAAGACATGGAGATACATTACTTCAATTAACATAACACAGAAAACAGCTAACGTATAGCTCAAGTTATTATAAAACAACCCATTGCTTCTGATTTGTTCTCCGGGCTAAGGCAAACAATTAATGCAATATAAATATGGGTCGTAAATTTTTAGTTAACCACCTGTCTGTCTATGTTTTTAACTTTGTTTTGGAACCAGAACAGATAAAACATAAAATGTTACTCAATTATTCTTTTTTAGTCCAAAATCAACATAAAGATTAATATTATATTATTATATCGTGTTTCAAGATGGTAGAAAGATGAAATTTTTTACACAACGACTAAGAAGATTACGAAACTTTTAAGAAATAATAATAGGTTCTAAATATAAAGAACTCATACGAATGTACTTGTAAATAATGTAGATACAAGCTTTAACTGTTTTAATGCACGGTTAATGATGAAAAGTTATACGTTCCTTGTGTTTAATAATTGAAAAATGTAACGTTATAACGTTATATTATAGGTTTTTTAAATTCACAAACTTTTAAAATAAAGTAATTGTTTTAAAACCAACCCAGGTAACCTTTAAAACTATGTAAATTTATTTTGTGTGGTTTAAATCGTGATTATTAATTTTATGACACGTTTAACTGGCTTCTCTTCATTTGTTTAATACCTAATGATTTGTTTTTCTGAAATTAATAAAAAGTGTAATAATAGCAAAGAAAAATCTTGAATCTTTACATGAAACTTAGAAACGCCACTGTTAAAACCAATGTTCAACTAAAACAAGTAAATGGCATTGAGCGATTATCACGTACGATAGATTTTAAGTACTAAAATTTTTGCAAGATTACCGATAAGACATTGATAATTATTAAAATCCTTGTTACACTTTTCCGTAAAAAATGGGGAAATATGCTGAAACCCTAGTCAGAGTGCTCAAAGTAACAGTCATAGTGAACGCTTTCCACATGGCAATTCTAGCATGCAATATATGCCAAAATTCTTACTAATGAATAAAAATACCGTAGCTAAAACCTAATCCTAAATCACTTTCCGAATGACATGGAAAAGAAGATGACATCTGAAAAATGTGAGCTTTTTACATGTGATTCTGAAAGCGCCAATCCATGCATCAAATTACCTAAATTTAACAAGAGCTAACATGATTCGAAAGAGCGAATAAGAATTTAAACGGAGATTTTTGTTTTCTATATGCACGAGTTATCACCTTCACTGGGTTTCTGAAGGTCACAGGGTAGTGACCAGCTTCGCTATTTTGAAATTCTTGCTCAACTCCATGAAAGACTAAGAAAATATCCGTACATTTAGAAAGGCGGAAACTTACTCACCGAACCTTGCACCATATAAATCTTATTTGTTCCCAAGATCAACCCTGTATTAAAGGGAGCCTAACGGACATGGCTATTAAATTCAATTACTAAACAATTATTTTTGATAGTAATAAGATTAATATTAATTTTCAAACGTACAAAATTTCCCTATAGCATCACTGTCGTCTTACATTTTATGTAGCTTGTAAATATTCAAGAACTTGCCGTAACGGTAATTTAAATGTTAGTAAAAAATCATACGTCAAGATGTACTTTACGGAAGTTTACCTCTAGAAAAACGAAGTTAATTGTTATATAATTACATGTAGAGATAGCTCAGAATAGAGAGAAGTATAACAATAGGCTTGTATACACAATACACGTATACGTTATAATCTACGATACCTGAGCGAGGTCGTACACGTGTGAGGTCTGGCGTGGGAGTACTTGGCGAGGCCAACCTATGTAATTAACCGTAGAGATAACAACATGATATAATATCAACGTAAGATAACTACGGTGTCAAGAGTTTTCAAACTGATTTCGTATACAAACAACATTGTTGGAAAACATTATTGCACAATATCTCCTAACTTTGGCGCCATTTCAGCTGCTTATAAGATTAACACAAGAACAAAATGAGGTTTTCTAATTTTAAGAGGTTTGTTTTTAATTAGTAAACGTGGTGAATAGTTTACGAAAAACTTGCCTAACAGGAATAAGGTTGAAATTATTGTTAAGAGGCATGATTCAACAACTAGATAGTTTCTATTAGTTTCCTTATAGGCTATGTTTTCAATAACGATAAACTACGGTTGTGTGAACCAAACTTGAGAATATAATAACCCATTGATAAAAGAACTCATTGATGTGCTATATTTTATTAGCAAAACAAAACTCAAAATCTTCTTGAGGAATTTTTAAAATTTTGGTATGAGTTACTGCTATAACTTTCATACATTTAATATGACTTTAATTCAGGGCATCTTATGAGAGTTATGCCCTATTACATTCATATTATTATTCTCGGCATTACATTTCATAGTTTCATACAACATTCAATGGCCAAAAATTTACCAAATGACCAAGCTCCACTTGAGGGTGTGCGGTACACCTATATCTATTTACTGCACCAATTTGATTTGCTGGGTATAATACACAGATTTTATTCGACCTAGTTTGGCAGTTTTGAAGATTAACAACATTCATTTTTACTTTTGGTTCCTCTCCAACTCTTCTAGGATGGTATATCCAAAGAACTTCGTCTTCATTTACTTAGTCTGTTCATTTACAATAATCAATAATGGTTGTCCAAATTATTTGGCCCAAAATTTTATTTTATGTCTGATATTAGTGCTCGTAGAACTAGTATAGGTGCGTCTTTATTATCAATTCCGATTCATCGAACAACCTTATATAATCAATATTTCACTGATTCCGCACGTAGATCGGGAACGCTCTCCCAGATAATATCAGAATTGTTGACACGCGCGATCGCTTTGGGGCTGAATTTAGAACCTTTCCGCTGCGGACATGGCGATGGTGACAGTTGGTGGTTCTTGTGGTCGCACTTGGGATAACTGCATGTACGCTGAATGAATGGATAATGAAAGCTGATAAGGATGTCATAATTCAAATAGTTGCTTATTGTATTAAATATATTAAAATTTTTGTTAGACTTCAATCAATATACTAAATTTTTAATTTAAAGCATCCATTTATATGTTGTATCGTAATTAATTATTAAACTTAATTTAGTTTTACATGCCAGTTACGATATTGTAATAAAAATTATTTTATTTTTTTATTTGTGTTTAGAGGTTAAGTGGGAGAGAGGACTTTTTACTAATAACATCGTCTCTATAAATAAAGAAATTGTTCATTTAATTTTTCATTTCATTTATATGGCATCCAGGTTATATATGGCATTACTATCTAGTCATAGTAAAGACAAGTGGTTGGCTCACTACAACTCGCAAGGTGACTTAGAAAATGCCTTCAAAATGTAATGCTTCCAACAAAGCCGTGGTGTCATGTAAATTGCCACACTATTATTTCAGGGGTTAAATATTCTTTCCTGTCTTGGTGATTAAATAAAAAGTAAAAAGTATTAAGTAAAACTATAAACCATTCATATAATGATGTTGACCTTGCATCGTGTTTGAAACAAGGTGATACACTACCCGCATTTAAATTAGCGACATACTGATAATGGTATTACGGCCATTGAAATATAATTAACACAAAGTGCAATCTACCCAATCGATACACAATAGTAATAATTATGAATATATTGAACCATAGCCGCTTTGTTTATACGTTTCGGACGTGATTAAACTAACGAATTCATTTAGGTCACATTTTTATGACATACATTTATTTGATAAATGTCCTAAAAATTAATATTTCCATTTTTAATTTACGCTGCCTAGATGCAGTACATGTAAATGTCAGTAACTGGTGAATTTTAGTATTGAACCCATGTTCAACTTAACATATTCCGAAAAAAAAAAAAAAAAACATAAAACGTCCTGAATTTGTTTCTTAGATGTTTATAGTTATTAAATTATATATGCCGTATTGTTCTATTAAAACGTTTTCTCTTTTATTAATTTAACTATTTTAATACATGTTGTGTTTTATTCAATTTCTATTATTCTATTCGAATTGAACCGCAGAGCCAATAGTGTCGAAATACTCAACCTTGTCCTTCGGCGTAGCCCGTGAATGTTATGGTAATCAACCAATATTCCTTCCAGGATTACAACAGCCCCCGTCTTCTGAGAAGCGAGAGAATGTCCTACCAACTATTTAACTACAACCACATGAAGTCATTCTTCGATCATGCCTTAGCTAAAACAGGTTTAAACATTGTCTACGATTAGCAAAAGCAGGCGGAAAATTCAGCTTTATATCACCATTGTACAGCATGTTCCAATGATAGGAACAATCTTTAGGGAACGGCGATGTTCATTTAATATCCTCCCAAGTGGTTCGAGAGTTTACAATACATTTCTCCCTGAAGTTAATTTACATAACTATTCTTAGTTAAGGGGAAATACCCAAGGGCACTACTCGGCGAAGAATCACGGTCCAATTAATATGCATCTGCGTTCGTCACATCCGGGAAGATCACATCACTAATCTCCTCCTGTTATCAGTTTCTCCCCGCAGCATATTTTATTACCTCAATTGCCATCCTAAACACACTTATCGTACACTCTGCTGCGAAATAACTGATTTATGATATATATATATATATATATATATATATATATATATATATATATATATATATATATATATATTAGAATAGTTTTTTCTAAACTTTTATTGTGCATCAATTGTTCAATAGTTTATATTATTTACAGCTTTTCAAACAATACCAACGCATATTATTGTACATATTGATAAACAAGATTGAGTTTATTATTCAACATGTAATTGTACGGGATTTCCTGTGTTGTATCTCAGATTATTCTAGTTCTAACTTCCTTTTCGATAAAGAGGATAAAGGGTTCGTTCTCCTCTTGCTGTTGCACAATCGCACCCAATCTCCAATGCTAACTGATCAAATATCGCGTTCATTGCAGAGAATCTTTTAAACTGTTTGTCTTGGCCTCTTAAGTACATTTTATATAAGTTTTATTATTTTCCTCGCGTAATTGTTTGAATAAAATAGTGTTGTCTTTAAAGAATCGAATATTAGGGAAACCATAATTATTATAGTCCTACCCTTCACAACCCCCCGCCCCGAGAGTTTTTTTAAAGATTTGAAAAGCTAATATATAAATAAGTACTAGTTAAATAACTAACCCTAATTCCGAATCATTCTATCAAATCAACATGTTTTCGCAAGTACTTTTTACGGTTAAATCTTTACTGTAATTAAATCAGGCTATAGCCTTTTATACAAATTTAATAAAATGTAAACGATTCTGTGTCAGATATTCGGTTTTATGATCATATGTTAGTGTGGTTATTTAAACACATATGAATCAGAAACAGTTAAATACCAAATAATGTAATCGTAAAAAGTAAGGACTCTGTGGTGTAATGGTGGCATGTTTACGCGGCAAGTGAAAATCCGGTTTTGACTCCCGGTGGATAAAGTACTTTTTGTGATTAAATCTTTATTTAAATTATTAGCCGTATACAGGGTGAGAATTAAGTCTTAGGACGATTCCATAAATTTTAAACGACAAGAGATATCACAACCAAATTTGTCATACCATTACTTGTAATAGGAAGCTACCTTTTTGTGTACATGGCGATCAGATGTCACCTTTGGGGAACAGTGTGTGGGAATACTTATTTGAGTGAACTAATTTCAAAGTCGGTGTTTAAAATGTTTCCCCTCTGGTCTTCTGAAAATGTGCTCAGCGTAATCAGAAATACCTGTTGCTAAAAGAAGTATACTGATAAGTGAGAGTAGTAGGCATGATAGGGTTTCCTATCCACTGGACTTCCCCACAATGCGCTGTTATCTCTCTATATCAGTCTATCTTCGTTCCTAAACCAAACACTTCAATAAACAATAAACACCATTTTGTAATGAACTTTAGTTAATACAACTTCGAAACACAACGCATATTACAAAAGATTGCAATCGCAAGAACTGCCAACTTACGCTCAGCTGTCCAACAAATACTCAGCTGTTTATTTACGTATCTATCTTGATTCGTTCTAGAATAGGGGTTACTGAATGACATTTAAACCGCTAAGATTGGGGTGTTATTGTTATACTAATCATAACGTAAATAGGCAAGGTGCACGCAAACTACAGTAGTAGTGACAGCCAAATCCTGCTACTGTAAGTTACAAGTTTTTAAAGAGATTTACAAAGCTCATGTTCAGCAATGTCGCTTAGAGAGCGTTAAAGAACTACACTTACAATAATGCGTGGCAGGGGTGATAATGTAAGACCGTATGCAGAAGTTACAGATTTATTTGATAATTCCTTTCCTGTTACAGCAACTGAGCGAAGACGCGTTTGATCGTCGGATGGAATTCTGTGAAATTATTTTTAACAGAATTTACCAAAGACAAATACTTTTGGACGATATTGTATTCTCAGATGAGACGACTTTTATGTTGAACGGCCATGAACAAGAATAACTGCCGGTATTGGGATAATGTTAACCTACACTTAATGTTAGAGTTCACACAAAACATCCCCAAAAAGTTAACGTTTGGGCAAACATAATACGTAAATTAATTATAGGAGCACTTTTCATTGATGGGAATTTAAATGCCAACAAGTGTGCTCCAAAATGAGATCTTTCCTATATAAATGCGATAAAAACCATAATTTTCAATGGCCTTATACTAAACTTTGTACCGAAACTACCTAGTCTAAGAAATTTCCAAATGGCGCCTATTTGCTTTTCCCAATATTGGCACTAAACTAACGGTGTTTAAATATTAAGTATTACTATTGTTTCAACTACTTGGTAACTACTAGGATTACAAGATGGCAACCGTTACAGGTTTGGTAATGGATTGGTTATAACTTAGTTATTATGCATCATTGAGTAAAACAAAGAAGTTATTCAAAATAACGTTTGTTCTTAAATATATCGTAGGCTTTTCAGATAGCGGACATACAAAATTTTTAAGAAGTACATAATATTGTGAAAATAATTCTGAACGCAATAACTACCGTACTTTTCATTAGTTCTAGGTTAAAGTTGGTACAGAAGCAGTCTGTGTACTTAGCTTAAAATGAGTTCATTAGCCAGTCTTAACCAATAAAACGTATCACTTGGTGGCCATTCACATATTTGTGAACGAATTGCGCTATATAGGCAAAAATTACTTATTGTTTGTAATGTTAGGTAATTATAAACAAATAAGATTCTTCCCCATTTCCATATTTATTATATAAATATATCACACACACACACACACACACACACACACACACACACACACACACACACACACACACACACACACACACACACACACACACACACACACACACACACACACACACACACACACGCACGCATGCACGCACGCACGCACGCACACACACACACACACGCGCGCGCACACACACACACACACACACACACACACACGCACGCACGCACACGCACACGCGCACACACACACACACACACACACACACACACACACACACACACACACACACACACACACACACACACATATATATATATGTGACATATGGTATTTTTGAAATCAGTTCATAATCTAGTTTATTATGATTATGTAAAAATTGGGTCATTGTATTTAAAAAATCAACTTGAATCTCTACATCTTCTAGTTAACAGTCTTCAAAAGTTTGTAATTATAATACCTACAACCTAAAAGAAATTTAATGCAGATTTCATACAAACAAATCTTTTTGTCTTGCGGTGTTTCTAAATGATAAGAGTTTCTAAATATTTTAAACTGTACCGAGTATGTTATAACATGCCAACCTTGAGAGTCAAGGTAGAAACGGCTTTGTACAAACTATTCATCTAAACTAATAATACTGTACATCTGCAGTTTGAGATGTATTATTACATTTTTTAGATGATAGACAAACGTGAAATTTACTTTCTTTCAACCAATGTGGAAGATATACTTTAACATTTTTTTAATTTTCACAAAATATTTTTTATTGGGCCCTTAATAATATTTACATCTTATCAGAGACATTCTTAAACTATATTAAAAAAGAAAGTGTAAAACATACAAATATTAGATGCTACGTTCGCCAATCACAAATTTTTTAAAAATGAATTAATGGTGGTGCAATAGATTTTTGGTAAGGAAAATTGTTTTAAGATAACTTCCGTGAAGACAGGAAAATAGAGAAACAATTTCTTGTTCACTTTGCGTGTAATTACTGGTATTTAATTAAAGTAGAAAATTTAACCACTTCTGTAATCAGGTACAAATAATAACTGACGATAAAAATGTGAATTTTATACGGTACTTGTATTAGTTTTAGCCTCGTTAAGTGTTATGGGTTATTTTATTTATGATTTAAGGAAATTGAATTTTTATTTAAACATTATTTAAGAAATTATAACTTCTTTTCATATGTCATTACACGTTAGACGCCATTTTAACATTTCTTTCGTAAGAAAATTATCCTTTATTTAAATTAAAAAAAAAAACATCACTCCCTCCTGTCATCCTTCATGTGCATATCGTAAAATGTTCATATCGTCACCTTCAATCATGTTCATTTGAGTTAGATTATAAGACGTAACTAGATTCTGCTTCATATGCCTACAATGCTTTATAGCGAAGAATTTTCAAAAACAAGTTTATACATTTCCTGCCTTCAGAAATGGTATCTTAGAGAGCTGTGACTAAAGCCGATTGCACCATCATAGTTCTAGTAACTTAGAATTAAGAATGACAGGCAAATTGTAATTGGATGACAAACGGTTATGATTTTAAGTTTAATGTGTTTATATTGTCAACAATAATGTACAGGCAGAAATGCAGCAGAACATTTTAAAATTGCATTATGCTAATTTATTTATGAATACATAAATAAACTATGTAAATAAATTATTAATTTTACGTTACAAAAAAGTATTAAAAACACATTGTGTCAATTACATCACAATTAACACAAGCTTCAAGTTTTAACTACAAGGTCAGGTGATTCAGTTGTTGATTACTCGTACACTATCGAGGTCAATGTTATCTGGGCGCGTCATGTTTACGCGCGCTGCGTCAGTACTGTGACTCCCGGAGTAACAACGCAATAACATTAGTTGCGTCGTCAGTATTTTATGCTGAATGTCGTTTGTTTGCAACTCTCTCAAAGATTATTCACATTACCATATCTCGTCTCCTCTACAAATGACTATTGCAACAGTTTTGTTAAAGAATATGTAGTTATTTTAGAATATGTTTTATTTTGGTCTATAAAAAATAAATTTCAACAACGTACCTTATGTTATATGGTTTCACTATCACTGATGATCTAAAATGTAGTAGTGTAAATCCTGAGTAGCGTTAGCTTGACACAGTAAATAAACAGTAACGTGTAGTGTATACCGTTCAATAGCTGTTTATAAAATACATGTTATTTTATTTAAATAAAAATAATAAAATATGTACTATAATTTCCACCATTAGTAATATCCATTTCCTCTGTCAGACTAACTCTCATTGTTGGAATTTTGGCCCAGTCATTTACATTTAATGGCGCGTAATATAACAAACGGGATTCATTCATCCTTAGCCAGTACAATGCAACAATTAAAAACCATTGAAAAATATACCACTACACAAAATCGTAGTATGGTGTCCTTCAGGGGCCAACTCTTCGTCTTATATTATTTCTTATTTATGTAGATAACTGTAATATACCATAAAATCCGGAAATTTAATAAAATACACAGTTTATGCCGATCTCCACTGTAACGATGGTGAAAAAGAACAAAATTATGTCGAAAAATCACACCAATATTTGAGTAATAATAATTATGACCTTTAAAGTCATTTATGGTCTTGAATAGCGATTTTTTTATGATGTAGCAACATCTATTTCATAATCATTTGTAAATTTTCCTAAAACAACTCAGAAATTATTTCCGAATGAAGTTGGTGTGAAACAAATCAATAGGTTCACTGAAGGTCATATGGATCCTAAATAAATCAAATCTTTGACACCAGGCGCAACAGTTAACGTATTGAATATTTGTTTTTATTATCAGTGTCAACTGTATTATTTAGAATGAATATACTTTGATGCAACCATGCATACGATAGGTTATGCAATCAAATATATTATTAGACAGGATGATTAATCGGGATACGTGGTTTCTGGAAAAACAATCTTCACAACGAAGTGTGGTTTTCGTCAAGGCAGGTCAGCTACTGACAATCTAACGGCTTTGAGTGGGCAATTCTTATGTCCTTACTCAAAAGAAACAGATCGCCACCTATTCTTTGACAAATCGAAAATTTATAACACAACTTGGAAAAGAGGTATTGTATTCTATAACTCTTGGGACGTGGCGGATACCGTAATTGCGTTTATCAAATTGCTTTCTGTCAGAAAGAAACTATTGAGGTTAGGATAGGGAAAGTCGTTTCCAATACTTTTACACAAGAAAATGGAATCCCGCACGGGAATGTTTTAAGTTGCACACATAACTATTAATGAAATTACATTTTGCTTTGTTCGTCCTTTGCTCTCTTTTTGTAGAGGACTTCAGCATTTTCGACTCGGCGAGTGAATTGGCTTCATCGGAAGGAGATCTTCGAGTTAGGGTCAACAGATTGGAACAGTGGAGTAGGGTAACAGATTATTCCTTTTCTCCATCAAAGACAAAGTTCATTGTTTTCTTCCGACTTCGTTATGTCGAGGAACCAACACTCGCATTGATGGGAGGAAAAATCGCTGCTTAAAAAGAACATTAAATCTCTGGGTCTCACTTTGATACCCTTTAACTTAGGTACCACATCTCCGAAATCTAAGGGGGAAATGTTTGAAGCGGCTCAACATTCTTAAATCTCTGAGCGAAACGAATTCGGAGGGCTGGCAGGAGCTGGGTGCTCAGGTTTTATAAAGCTACTATTTGTTCATTCATAGATTATGGATGCCAAGCACACGGTTCAGCTAGACCCTGAGCCATCAGAATACTGGACGCAATCCACAATTTTGCCTTAAGACTGGCGACTGAAGTTTTTCGGTAAACTCTTGTTGTCAATTTTCCAAGGATCGATTATCATACACTCGAGCTCATTTCCAAATAATATGAATTATATTAAATACTATATCGTCACTTTCTTATTCCTTGTCTTCACAAAAGGATATACTTTGACATTTTCAGTGCTCCAGACACATGTAGAGCAGTAAAGCCCGTGATCGCTGTATCGCATTCAATTTTAGTTTTCCTTTTGTTATGTTTTCGCGCTTTCCACCAAATGTGTTAGTTGTTTTCTTCACGGGAATCCATTAAACAACTATAAACAAGAATAGCGTTTGTGTGAAGGGATTTATTCGGCGTAAAACATTACAGGTCATTGAGACGCAGTGGGTGGTTTGTAGTGTAGAAGACTGCATTTTTTCTTCTGCGAAAAAACAAATAGTCATAGTGTACCTGTAACACCCCCAAACCCTACAACACCGTTTCGTTTACTCACAAAAACAAATATACGGAAGGAGAGAGTAAAACTCTAATAAACAAGAACAATAAAATAAAATTAGTAGTTGTGCAATTTAAAAGAACGACATTCGCCCACTGTCGAGTCGATTGAAGAATATGTTATGAATTAATTTTTCAGTTTGGTTACGATTTAACATTTCCAACATTTTGAATTATATCTCAACCGTTGTTTTATCTAAGAGATTTGTCATTGAAACAGAAGTATACGTGATGTTTATAAAACATACGGAATATAAAACTAATCTAATTAATCTACGGAAGGCTTACTTTATCCAATCTATATTATGTTTTTAACATCTATGACGAGCGTAGAGCCCAGAAATATTAGACAGTAATTAAATCATTCTGTTACACAGTGTGGCCTAATCTAGACATAATGAGGTTATGTTTCACAACTTGGTGCAAGTAGAAACTAATGTGTCAATCATTTCCACGCACCTTCTCCAACCTCTCCCCTTCCACTTTCCCGCAAATGTGGTTCAACTGCGAAGCAGGGGTGTACTATCTATAACGGCGCCCTGGGTTCGACACTCTATCAGACATTATTTTTATTTTTATATTCACAGTAGTAATATATAATATAATAAAAAACCACATCTCGTGTCCCCACCACACCAATTTTATTATTTTATATATTGAACAAAAAAACACATTATTTTATCCGATATTTCACAAAACTGACAGTAAAACATTAACAGTACACACCTTAATACAGATTAAATTTTTAATATTATTCACAGAAGTAGAAATATTTGTCAAGTATGTTTAAATAGCAATCACACTAAAAAATCCATCCCACATTAAAAGTTTGTTACAACAAACTTATTATTGGCACGCGTTAGCTAATTCTATGACTCATCGAGCACGAATAAATTTATTTCTGGCTATATGGCTATCAGTCTGTCTGTCCGCCCGATATTTTGAAAACGGACTGAATTGAAATTTTGCATGAAGCTTCATTTTAACATAGGCAACAGTCAGTTTGATAATGGTAACGTTACTGTATGGGACTTGGCTGGGATTTAGCCTAAATAAACTGAGTACAGTTATGTTATAAGATTGTAACATATAACGTATTAACACATCTAGCTAGTCATACAATAAAATGAAAATATAATAGTTTTTAAAGAGATCTGACTTCAGGGCACACTTGTGTTGTAGTAACCTCCCTACCGCATAGGAACTTTTATTATTTATACACTGTTATATACCCCAACTCAATAAAAAAAACACGATTATCTTTCTCGATTAACTTGTACATAATCATGTACAAGATAATTGAGAAAGATCATCTATAATAGGCTTTAGATTTGGTGAATATTCGGTAATGGAATTTGGTTGAGCGTCATTGAAGCGTCATATTACTTAGTAGGCAGACACAATTTATCATTTGTCCTCTAGGAGGATGTAAGTATTTCTTTTCATTATTGTGTATGTCTGTCTATCTGTCCGTAGGACATCTCGAGCATGAAATTATCTTTAAATTTTGCTTGAAACCTTAGCAAAGCCTGTCACGCGACACGTGTTAAAAAAAACACACGTGTATTAAAAAACAGTTTGGAGAATCCTAAAACAAATGGAAAAATTCAAAACAACATATTCATATTCATAAACATTCATATTTAGTTTTGAATGAGATTGTTAATTAGTTTTCAATTAAATAAGTGATAATGTGATTTTTTACAGTCTAAAATAGCCATTACGAGCAAGCAGCTTAGATGAACACAAGGCATAACGGACAGACGGATTTAAAAAATTTAAAAAATGTGTATTGTTGATGTTTCAAAGGTTAACGCATAGTTTCGAAATATATAACATTTTTATACACATATTGAAAATTTGAGTCTAAAAATTAGTTTGGAAATCTCTCCTCTGCGTACCCTTGCAAACTTGGTGGGCCATGTGATTTTGTGAACAGCCCACTTTCAGAGAACATAGGCGGTGCAATCGATTTTGGGGTTGGAAAATATTCACTATGATAAATTCATAGCTCTTTAAGATAAATACCTGAGTGCAAAAAACAATTACAATTAAATTATAAGCATTTTAAGTAGGAAATTTAAGTACTTGTAATGTAATCAGGCCTAGATAAAAACAACTGAAGATAAAAATGTAAAAATTTGAGTGTGTACATGAATTATAGCTGTAGAGAATGACATTAATATCATGTTTTTTTTTAATATATCTCTTTTAAATAATATTTGTATGGATACAAAATGTCACTCCATGAAAATATAACCCATATAAATACTGTAACATTTATCCATTTTAAGATTCAGGCGTTTTTATTTCAAAACAAACGTTCCTGTGTCCTACTTTAAATGCCTATAATTCTAGATAGAGGAGGCACTGTCGTCCTCAATCTTCAAGGGCTATAACAATTTAACACAAAAATATTCCAAACACAAAGTAGATTGCGCAACCTTAAAGAGAGATGTTGTATTGTAGCTCGGGATAAAGTAACATATAATTGTTGCAATAGGTGTACGGTTGGGCAATTTTTATTTCATATTCCAAGCCCTTAAAGATAACATTTTTTTTTTTATTCCTCAAGAAGTTGAAGACATTTAAATCAGTAATTGAACAATTTCGAAACCATGCACTTGGCGAAACCAATAAAAATAAGGATATGAATGATTTACTACGTACATAATTATGAAATAGCAGAATGAAATGCACTTTTTTAGTACATGAAACACAACTTACTTTAGTAATATAATCATTAAAAACATTTCATTTTTTTAAGTAATATTTCGATAACAACTGTATTTTCTTTATTTATAATTCACAAGCATACTATTCAGCATTTATATCCTGCAGGATAACCTCGGTTGTTAATGTTTCAACCTTGTTAAAGAACCTCTCAACATCTCTGCTTTATGTGACTGCAATTCCTTGTTCAGTAGTCAACATACTTTCTATTATACCTGTATTCAGTTAGGATATATTTGTAAATATTTACAAGTTAGTATTTGTTGATTTTTGTGAAAAAATAATCCCACACGAGGAAGACAACCCATCAATTTAGGGAATTTAAATCTTCCTACCTTAGATGTAAATACTAATATTTTAGCAAATAAATATTTAAATAATATTATACTAAAATTAAAAAGTTTTATTTCGTTAAATTATATTTTTTAATTTAACAAAAACTTATATAATCTAACTACCTGACTGCCACGTATATCTGAGGGCCTACTACCCTATCTGAGGGTCTACCACACCACCCAAAGGGCTACCATCCTGCCTGAGGATCAACTGTCCTATCCGAGGGTTTACCACTCTAGCCAAGTGGGGGTTTCTTCCTTTAGGGGGATTTACATGTTTTAGGCCTTTCTTCACTTTTATAACACACTAACCAAAGCCATTTATTATAAGGTACAAAAATGTTAATTGGATCTTGTAAACTAGTACCTTTATATTAAAGGGTTAGCCTATGACAATAGCACACCGACTTTATTACTCAAATAATTTATCAAAATTTGATTTGCCCCCGCGCTCTAGATACACTACTGTTCCAATGCACTCGAGTGCAGGGTCACATAACTCCGGAAGAGATACACAGCTCTTAGGTGAGGAAGGGGGGGGGGCAGTATTGCACCGCGTTACACAACGTTTTGTAAAACTGCCAAGTCAGTATCAACAAAAGTTAGATTAGTTGCTTATTAGATAACATATTATTATCCTCTATCAGATTACCTTGAAAGCCTCGTAGATATAAAACTTCTTTGTATATATATATGTAAGTCAGTTTTTATTGGACGCTTTTACGCAAAACAGTACACTCTTTTGACTCTCTTGCGATTTTATAGGTATGTATGAACTGAAACCTTTTTAAAATCGTTAATAGTAGAACACCCTACACATGTATATCTTTAAGAATTTTTGTTTGCCAAGTTATTTCATAGTAAGTTATTTGTCTCAACAACTCCACTCTAAAATGCATCCCTGTTCATAGAGACAAACCTGTAAAATTGACTAGTAAAAAGTCTTTATATATATATATATATATATATATATATATATATATATATATATATATATAGTTTAATTGCTAATACCATGTTTTTTGTATTTATTTGAATCTTTTTATGAAGTTTACACCTATAATAACTGTGTTCCAAACCACCATTTTGAATAATATGGATAATTTATCGATCGTAAATTCATCTCATAATTTTACAAACATGCCGAAAAACTATTGTTGCTATAAACCGTTCGCGGGTTCCCTTTTTGGTAGTTCTTTCTAAGTATGTATAAACCCATTTTACTGTATACGTATCTGTACTACTAGATATGTTTTCAATAATATAGGATAAGTTTTAAATATGTTCACTCTTCTATTTTTTCACTACATTTACATACAAGCCGTTTACATTTACACTCCCTCGTTTCAACTGAATCTTCAAAATGCGTTTAAGAACATAATCGGAACGTAATTTTGCTGTGTACATTACTATTAAGATAACTTATTTTGTAACATTTAATTTTTAAAATAAATGATAAAAACTTTTGTTTTCGTTTCTGATTATCATCTTTATGTGCCTATCTATTGTACCTTCAACCTGTAGAAGTTGGGAGATACGGCTATCTTACACGAGAACATTTATCTTAGTTTAACGACGATGAAATCATACACATCATCATTATTCATTTTAATTGATAAGAACTGTTTTACAACAAAGGGACAATAGACGCTAGTGTTTGAATTTAATCATGATATATTTTTTTTATTGGAAATAATAAACGGCAATTGAAAGTGATGAAATATTAAATAAGAAGTGAATTAATGACCTTACTCAGCCTCTATACTCTTGATGTCACCCTGTACTGTCGATTCAAATGCGAACTGGTTCAGGGCAGGGACGTCCACAAATTTGAGACCACAGTCTACACATCTACAGGACCGAACAGAATGAATATATTAATTTAAACACTTGCCTTGTCGTCTCAATTTGAAGTCAGGATAATCAGTAGCTTTGAAGATCTCAAACGAATAAAGAACCCACAAAATTCAAATCTCGATTAAGACACTTTTTGTTGTCAAAGACATTTTACTCTGTCGATGAGTTTATGATGGCCGCTGGGGTAAATATTTGCATTTTATCATTATTTTATTACTCTTTTTCTGATATACGAAACTTCCAAAATACAAATATATCATTAGGTTCACACATTAACATGTGGAATTGACTGTACTTACGATAAATTAAGATAGGGTTAGTTTATATATATATATATATATATATATATATATATATATATATATATATATACATTTTAATCAATATTACGAAATGACATTTGCAATACAATTTTGCCAATTGTGTTACTGCAATATATAATAATTATTAATATATTTCTGGGTAAAACAAAACTTCCAATGAAGTATCTCAAGGAGAGCCCCAAAACATAAATCAAAGAGAAAAATGTATAAAAAATCAATCCTAATTAATTTGTACTTGACCTAACTCACAGCTATAGGCTTAACTGACGTTGCTCCATTGTTTATAAACAAACATCTGGTAACACCCCTTCGCCTCCTTGAAAATCGGGTTTCGCTGTTAGAAGTTTTTGTGACGTTTGAATTGTTACAAAAACTCAAAGGAACTTTTTACTTAAACGCTTCTTAATAGGAAATCTATACACACTACACAATAAATCCCTATAGTATTTAGGTGACCCCTTGAACTATTAAAAAAATTACATAACATTCTATGCAACAAAAACAAACGATTTACGATATGCGGCGGCACTCAAGGTCGTATCAGTACAGTCCGTTAACTGTAGATAGATATTTAAGGAGAGTAACACTTTAACAACAATATAAGGTTATCTAATAATTTTGGTAAGGTTAGTAGTATTAACGGCATAGGCTGACAGTGATGAAAAACATATTGTAGTTAATAAACAAATTGAAATTTAAAATGTATATTAAAATGTTTATGTTGTAAAAGACTCATGGAAAGTCCAGAGACTATTACCGTGAACATATAAACAATAATTACCTCAACAAAATGTAAATACACTGTTTGTCTGCATCAACTCAACGTACAGTAGGCCTATTAATTATCTTCCCATTCCATATTGCATCAATCCTATCCAAGGCTCCCCCACTGCAGGAAATCACTCCTCTGATTGAAGAATCTTGAATTGAAGATTGGAGGAATTGGAAAATCTTTTTAACTAGTAGATAATATTAAAACAACTCTTTTCTAATGCAGTTTATTTTTAGGACTCCACAAAAGTCACTTGATGATGAAACCTTTGGTTCCGAAAAGCCTCGTTTTAAAAATACACTATTAAAAAACCTTGTTTTAATATCTAGCCTACTCCTCCGATGTTTTAGTAATATTGTATTCTTAATTTTTGACTAGTATTAGGGATAGATTTGACCCAAGTTGATGACATTTTTCGGTGGTTCAGAAGCTTATAGTAGCCTAAGTAGCACTGTACAAAATACTATAATTAAGTAATTATTCTAAATTATTCACTTCGAATCTTAATTATTGAACTGGTTAATTAGGATCATTATTTATATTTTTGTATTACAAGTTTGTTTCAGTGTCTCATTTGTAATCTGCAATCATGTTGCCAATGAAAACTGAAAAGTACATGTTGCTGTTCTTACGGCAGCGTATGCGACGTGCAGATTTGACGTAAGTGTAATAACGATGGTAATATCATAAAGTAAGAATATTATCATATTGTTTATGGCAGTCCTGTATGGTAAACGTTATTTAATGACTTTATGAACTGCTGAATGTGCTCCAAGTAGTAAGAGTTTTCTAACGCAGCTCTCAAAGGTTACAAGTATTACAATACACGCGATACAATAATTTCATATTTTTCTGGATGGAGGTTATACGAGGAATTTTTATTAAAGAAAATGTTCATGTGAAATGTTCATTTGGAAACATATTTACGTGACAGCAGTAATTAAACTCTAGAATGCTGCTGAAGATGACGTAGATAAGTGAATAGTATTTTTGAGTCATTTAGCTCGAATTCAACTTTACTCATGAAGTTTGTCATTTTGAATCACCTACGCGGGAAATTCTCTACCGACTACATCCGGGTCTTTCCCAGAATAGTTTTACTAGAGAGCGTAACCGCTGCGTCATCGATCGTCGGATTACTGCGCGATTGCCACTTACTGCGTCATAGCCACTTACTGCGTCATAACCACACCAGCTGGCAGCGGCTGTGAGTAGTGTGTCCCACACTGAAATTACAAATAGTCCCTCCTGTGGCTCTAAACAGAGCAAAATATCCCTTATGACGATAGCAAAATCGTTTATCCTTTTTGGTCCAAACACAATAGTATTCGATTTAATATGACTACAATTGCGTACGATACAAAACTATTTTTGAAATTAAAATAATTAAATAAGAAATACATTAATGTGAGAAAATATTTTCATGAATTATGGCATAAATAGCGTTATCTCAATCTTATTATGAGGTTATGACAGATTGACATCATTAATTGAGTAATTAAAAACTAAATTAATACTAACAAACTATGACGCTTCTTTTCTACCTTTGTATAGATGATATTTTATTCCGCCATTTTAACACTAATAAAATCTTCTGAAAAGACTAGGTTTGCTGAGAACCTTTCATAAAACCCTCTTTGATGTTTATTGAAAATTTAAATTCTGTCTCTTTTAACGAGGAATTTTTTAGTAGGTTAATGCGGTTCTAATGATTTTTCAATCCAACTGTGTTACATAAATATTAATAAATGCTTTATTCAATTGTGAAATTCTATTTGAAGAGAGCTACAAAAAATATTATTTCCTAATTAAAACTTTATGTTTATACGGCTTGTTAATCCTAAAAATGAAAAAAAGTGTCTCCTCATTCATAAATTGGTAATTCTAAGCAATATATGGGTCAACCTCGATTTTTCTCATACTACAATATAATGTTCCAATAGTCAATTAGAAAAGGAAATGACTAGAATTTCTTGCTGGAAAGCAGTTATAGGGAGCAGGCAACCGCCAGACGGCCATGTGTTTAAAATTGTTTTACATACATTACCTACATTACCCATAAATTATATGCACTATCTACATTGTATAAATATCAACTAGCCATATTGGCCTCTTTCACATTTTGATTGTACTTTTACGATATAATAATATCTATATAACCTTTAAACAGGCTTTTTATTTAAACGAGCCGTGTGTTATTTAGTTTTAAGTATTATAATAAACCGAAATAAAATACCCTAATATAACATAACTTTTGAAAAAGCTTGGAATCTTTTATAAAACCATAATTTTTGGTGACAAAGATTGACGTCTGGTTAAATAAATTAAGTGGGTACACAATACACAAATGCGCCAAATTCCATTAAAACCAGAACAGAAGATAAGTATTTATGTGCTCTTACAAAACGTATACATACAAACACAAAAGTCTTTTGAATACACGTTTTTCACATTACACAATGTTGACGCACGCGTACTCGTATTTATTTCCGATGCACAGGATATCTTGTACCCTGTGTAATTGCGCATTTAGATAATTACCGCAATTATCTAAATGCGGTAATTTTTCTAAATTACCGCATTTAGATAATTCTTTTTGATCTAAATTTCTTTGCCCTGAGTATTGTTTGTGTGTTTAGTACGTTGTATGTAATGTATAATTTTAATTTTAATTAACATTTACATTTTTATACACATGTTTCTTCCTTTATTTGTTTGACATAGATGAAGCCTTATATCTCAAAAGGTATGTGTTAAAGGGTAAATAGTATTGTAAATAAGATTCAAAATTGTATTTACTTACGCTCGTGTCAATTGTTACTACATGGACCGTTAACCAACACTTTAGGCACTGACGTACGCAGCGTGGGCAAATGTACTCTGCGCATTGAGCGAAAATTACCAAATTGCGCAATAACTAAGTCTAGTTTTTTCATTGGCTTTCAAGTTTTTTGTACTGTATAGTACGAACCATATTAAAAGCCTGGGCGTGCCAAATAAATTCTTGTTTAGTGTCCTTAGGCCTTAGATGTATTGTTTAAACTCCGCATGTGTATAGAAGATTAGTTTCTTGCGATAACACACTAGTGTGAATTTTCATTATTCATTTAGATATCTTTACATTAGACTACTAATAAATAATAAAGCCATATGGGCAGGCTTTCAATAACATGTCTTGTACTTTATTAAACTAGATTGTAAAAACACGATAATGTGTACTAACTAGTTCACCACACAGATTATCCAAGTATTGAAAACGGTATCTTCTTAAAAATGTTACAAATCTCGGAGAGTCGGTATAAGATTGGTGTGATTTGATTTTAAATAAAAATTACATTGGTGCTGTAAATATTTTACCTATTAGAATCATTAATTAATATAAAATACTGTATCATAATTAATTTTGAAATTTTGTCTAAAAAATCTTTAATACATTTCTTAATTTGGAAAATATATCACTTATACTAGGTTATTAAAAATATAACTAGTACGAGTAGTTTACATTACAGATACAGTTTATAGGTTGAATCCATAAAATGTAGGGGTTTTGAATTTACACTAAAATAGGATGATTCCTTTCATACATAGTCAAACAAGGAATTAAATAGTAAAATATAAATGAAACTATTTCAATTAATAGCGACAATATAAAAAGAATTAACAAAACAGTGTAATTATGGATTGCTTTGTAACTAGTACCTAAAATCATAGCTAATTTAATAATAGTTAATGTAACAGACCATGTTTTTATCGAAATAGGCTTCTCAGATCTGTATTTTTTAAATATATTTTCTTGATTTGACAAATAAGGCAAACACAATTTTACTACCTCACAGAACCTGTATTATATAATATGAAGTAAATTTCAATAGCCGGAAGTAGACGCTTTTTGAGCGAATTAGAAATTGGAATAACTTTCAGTGACCATCACCCTTGATTATAGATCCTCAGGAGGATCTATAATGAAGGCCATCATTTATCTCAGGAAAGTTTAGTATGCCATTTTAAACGGATACGTTGATTATCTTTTCCTTTGTCTCTCATTACAGTCACTATTTATTCATTTTATTAATTGCTACAAATATTATTTAAGCCTTACCACAGAATTTTATTACCTTCGTAAACAACTTAATCTGTGTTCTTTAACAACACAGATTACGGAACAGATATACCGAAATAGTACCTCTCGGTTCGGTTCATTTGGTTTCTAATTCGGTTTGGTTGATTTCTGCCTTTTCGGTGCCGTTAATCTCCGTATTCTTAGCGTTCAACAACAATTGATATAGGTGAAAGATAATTAAATTTTACACTAAAAAAAAACTAAAGAGTAGGTTAATAAATAATAGAATTAAAGACGTATAAAATGGGCTTAGCTGTAGCGTAGCAATAATACATCATGTAGTACAGAGATAAAAACATCAATACTTCTCGTTCTCAGATACGATTTCAACATAGAGTTCTGTTATGGAACGGAATGTTAATAAGAAAAAGATACATCTAAAGATTTTTTCGGAAATTCTCAGGAGTCATTTTCCTCTCAAAATCCCATAATTTCCAGATAAAATCGGTTATATGACAACCGCATTAATAAAACTGTGTTGCAAAATAAAATGTAAGTTTACAACTATTGCAAATTCAGGATTCTAATACGAGTTCCGGTATATTGTACACTGTGATGCAATAGCAATAGCGTAGTATATATCTGACTCACACACGCACATTTACAGACCGCAGTGTCCGCAGTCAGCGAGCCCACACTACACGCTACACGTCCTCATTATTCATTCAGTCGCAGTCGCAGTCTTGCTCACAGTCGGGTTGGTTGGGGAAGTGTTACATCTACCATCTGCTACTCCACATTGATAGTCGTGCAGCCAGCTGAGCTGAGTGGCATGGTTACGTTTTGTTTATCCTAACCTAAATTTTAGGACATTTTAGTATTTATTTACAATTATGCTAAGGTGATATTAGCTGATTTTAGTGTTTTGTGTGAGAATTGTGCAATCAATTGTTTGAATTTGTATCATATTAAAAGGTAAGTAAACTTCACATAGTTAGTATTATAGTTATAGGACTAGATAAAATAGGCTAAATACAGGAAATCATCCTTTTGAAATGTTGCAAAATAAAAAACCCTAAATATTTTAAAAGAAAGTCCTGGCCTGATTTATGTAAAACCCATCATGTTAATGGATGAGTTTTTCTTCAAACTTAAAGGCAACTATTAATCCAGGCTGTAGCCAGAACCCACATTGTTTAATTAATTACTTGTTGAGTTAATTCTGAGCAATTACTGGGTCAACTGCAATTTCTTTCATATTTTAGTTTGCTGATTAGGTAGTTGTTATACAGAGTAAGAAATATGAAAATTAAGTGCTGGAAAGTCATAGTTAACTTTGTTGTTGCAGTATAGTTGTGGCTACTACCACAATCGATTTGATGTACCAAATTATAGATTAGAAATACCTGAATAATCAAATTAAAAAACTATTCAGCTACAGTATAATAAGCGGCCACTGCCACAATCGGAACATGATTATCGAATGATATACAATCATCGATATTCATGACCATCCAACCATCTAAAAATACTGAAAGCCAAATGGTGTTAGTTAATATATATATCGAAGAACAATATAGTTTTCTGGTTTTAAATCTTACAAATTAATATAAAAAATCAATATAAATTTGGTTCAAATATAATTACAAACACAACAATAACGTTTACTTAGGCTACCTTTAATTATTTTCAAGGATAAACTTAACTCCTTGTGAAACAAAGAACATGTGTGTCTCATTGTTCTTTCCACCAAATAATCAATAACCAAACACATGATTTCACTTTTAATGTATTTTCAAACACTGACAATGCCGTCACTAGCCCACTGAGTATGCACAATGTATGTGATGAAAAAAAAACAGGTAGCAGTGGTGATTAATTATGAATATTTATAGGTCAATGTTGTATTTAGTAATATCGATATTTAAAATTGATAATTGTGGTAGTGGCTGCTTATTATACTGCAGCCAAACATTCTAATTATAGTTATTTACAATTAATTATTGCTAGCTCTTGTATTTAAAAATAAAATTTTTCCAAATTACCAAACCAAGGAATATAGTAATTTATATGGTATTTGATTAATGGCTGCAAATATAATAGCGATTTAAATATGTTAAATATGTTATTTATGTTACAAGTGTTACAGTGTTTTGTTTGTTAAATTTTATAAATAAATACATATAGCTTAGATAATTTTATTCAACATTAAATTGTTACTCTTTTAGATATAAACAGCTGAACTATACTGTAATTTGAAATACATATAACATAATTCAGTTAGACATTTTGGTTTCAGTAGTGAAGATAATTTTTAATATTGATTCATTTGTGATGGTGGCCTCTTATTATACTGCAGACAACTTTGCCGAGCAAAAAAGAAAACCCATAGCCCACATATTATCACTGGAATGCAGGAACAGTGAGTTAATAAAGATATTGTTTTGGTAACTCTGGCTATTATTTTTGATGGGAAAGAGAAAGCGATCCTTGAGTTTTCTCCATTCTTTAAGTTTTCTTTTGCTCAGAATGAGTTGTCACTTGTGAGGGGTTTACATGTCACATTTTGAAGTGTTATGGTGTGTAGACAATATATCTTCTTGTCGCTCGGCAAATTCAGTAATGGCTCATTGACACAATTTTCATGTTTCTTACTTTCTAAGGACTGCCTGATTATACTAAGATATGAAAAATTAAAGTTGACCCGGGTATTAATTGCTCGGTTACCATATTGGGAAAGGATTGGAAGTCCCTTGGAAGTTCGTAAGCAAATGAACTTCAGTTTATGTATTTAAGGGTAGATAAATTATCAGTAAATATTTATTTTAATTGCCATAGATTTGTTTTGTTTTTTTGTCAAAAGGAAAATGCTTAAAAATGAATTAGAAAAACAACAAAAATATTTAAGTTTTGGAAAGTCAGAAAATGTTTGTAGAAATACATAGTAATTGAATAAAAACAAAAATTTTAGAGGGTCTGATTACAAATGGCTCCCGCTGTAAAGACTATGTTGCTCCACTATGCTAGTGATGAACTAAAAACATCCCTTGAAATAGTATATATTAATTAACATCAGTATAAAGATTCCGGAGGGTCTGATGATGAATGATTAAACCATTGAAACCATTGACAATTGTACTTTCCAAGAACACTGAAAGTGTCATTATTCCCGTATTTAGGTTATGAATTTTTACTTTGACTTAATTTTAATACTAAAATTCGAGGTCTTGACAGTTCACATGATCAGGAATATCATAATGGTGGTATTAGATCATTATTGGTGGTGGCCCAAACACCTAATAAATACCAATATTTCTAAAGAAAATACACTCTAAAATGTGGATTCTACACTGTGGTTATTTCCTGTTTTATGTATACAATTGTGTATTATAGTTAATATAATACTGTCAAACTTGAATAGTTCAAATATTTATTATCTGAAATTTTGGATAGTTCGTACTTTTCTCCTGGTCTCTTGACATTCCTGAAAAATTATAATAAAGTCTACAAAGTTCAAAATTTGTATTGGTCCTTTGAGCTATGTATTACTAGTTACACTGTATTTCAAAATATTATCGTTAAAAACTTTTCAGAGTAAAATTTGATAAATGGTGTATTTTAATAAATAACCTTTTATTATTATTTGATGAAATAGTTCAAAAAGTACTTCTAACCATCTTATATTCCATACCTCTAGCATTTTCAGAATGGCCTCTCATATTTTTTAAGAATGCACCAATGTTACTTAGGTCAATAAAATTAATATTATTAATTTATTATTATTATTAAATTTCAATATAATTTAATAATTTTCAGATAGAATGCTTCCATCAACTCGACTAGTAAACAAATCTCCTAACTACTTCCAATGCGATTTACAACAAAATGATCCTGCCATTGAGAACTTAAAAAGTGGATTGGTAAAGGTAAGTTTTTATATTTTTACTAGCTGTTACTTGTTTTAAAACACATTTCATTACAGTACAATTGGAGCAATTTAGTTAACCCCTTTTGTTAATTTTTAACTAATGAAGTTAGAAGTTAATATAAGACATAACCACTCACTTGTATTCTAATACACAAAATATGTGGAATGTCAACAACAATTAGGAATGATTTAAATTAAATTAAAGTTTATGTCACTTAAGTTTACTTTTCACATAGTGTACCTAAATATGCAAATCACCAATATATTAAAATATTTTACGTAACCTAATACAACGTTTAATCAATTCAAAATTAAAAAGGTTTTTCAAACTATATATAATTATTGGGGTGGAGGGGGGGTGGTAGAGAGGACTTTATAGTCCTAACTTCGCCTCTAATAAAGACATTTTTCATTTCATTATTCACAAAAAGGAATACCACACTGATTAGTAGGCCGACTCTTATTTGGGTGGTACGGTAGCAATTTAAGGAATTTTTCAATTTTAGATCAAATGTATTAATTTTTTATTTGACTGAGAAGGCCATTACATAATCTTTATCCTAAAATGAGGAAAATTTCGGCATAACTAACAATGATGTTCTTTAGTCAGAAAAGGTTTGGAAAGCACGATCTCAACAGACACACAGTTTCAAAAGTGTATATTGAAGGTAATGTTAAAATTTTGTAAAATATATTGTTTACAAGATAAATGAAGGATATAACTAGATATAACTTTAACCAGATCCAACCATTACTATATGTGGTAGCATCCATAGGTGTATCATGGATCACCTAATAGGTGGTGGGGGGAGTTTCCACTACAAATTTTCGTACCTCCCAGTGAAGTATGTTGGTATCCCCCAGAATATGTTAAATGCTAATAATATTAAAATTGTAAGTTTTACATTTTTCTTTGAGAATTATCATTATTCTTATTTTATGCTCAACAAAAAACGGCTATAACATAAGCGAAAATTTAACCTTTTGGTTAAATGTGGCCCCAATAACACAAGAGTGTCAAAAAAACGACATATATTAAAAAGAATAACAGCGGCTGATGAAAATGGCTATATCTTAAACACTACAAGACACGTCCTCCACCTTTTATCTTGTGCATTGTCCATAGATGCGGAAGATGCTCTGCGATAAACATATATAGACACAGAAAATATGAACTTCAAGTTAAAGCACAATATTTCGTTACTTTGGTGGTCTAATTTAGTTAGTCAACTATAAAACACATTTTGATACACATCTAAATTTGTATGTATTTTACATTTTTTGTTGAAACAATACCGGAGAAGTGTAACAGTGAATTACATTTTATTTTTGTCAATACTACGACTATTAGTATTCATTAATAACATAAGTCACTAATAAACGACTAGCGCCAACAACGAAAGTGATGAGAACTATGTCAAAACTATTACAAATTACCTGTTCAAAGAGGTGACCAATAGGTATTCCTTGCCATAACCTGTGTATTTCTCGTCTAAAGCATGGGAAGTATAGAAGTGACAGTAGCTGTATTATATTTGTCAACTCCTATAGATGGGCTCGTTGAAAAATTACAAAGCATGAATCTTGTGTTTTATTATAGGTATGTCAGTTGTTATTGTTAAACTATCAAAACAAATAAAAACAAAACTGAACTATGATACATTATTGATGCAATATTGAATCAATGACTATAAATATCGCAGATGATTAAGAAGCAGTTCTTAAAAATAAGTGTTATAGATTGTGATCCATTGTCAGAAACTGAAACTTAGGGAGGCCCTCCTACAAGAAACCTTGAATTAACGCATTGATTGTTCATTCACTTATCGTTTGAGGCATCTGAACAACAAAAGGACATTTTGAATAAGAATCCACATCTATTATCCATATAGCACCTCAAAAAGGCCCAGCTAAGTCTATAAGGATTCTTTCTCACTGTTTGTACAAACTTGGCCATATTTGGAACTTTTGTTAAGGGTTCAATTTTATTTTTTTACATGGCTGACAAGTTCAGAAGGGTTTTTCGATATCTTGATCTATGTTGAACCACCAGCAGTATCATCTATCCATTTGTTTCATTCAAATAAATCCAATGTGCTCAATGTATACAATAGGTTGAGAACTGATGGCATTAATTTTATTGGTTCAACCACACAATACAATGAGTATTACCCTAACTATTCTGTTAACGCAAACATGCGGTTACAGTATGGCTTTAACTGTTCATTTGGAATTGACTCAGGTAAACAGCCATCTCTGACATAAAAGAGCTCATCTTTCAGAAGACCATCTTGACAGGTCTCACAAGTCACAACTTCAGAGTTTCTAAGAAAAGTTATGAGTTAACTCTGATGAATATTATATATCCAATTTCAAAATTCTTTGGAGTTATAAAAAATGGGATAAGGACCAATAGGTATACAGGACAGAGCATCAGCATTTCTATGCAGTTTCAAAGACCGTATTGTAAAGTTGAATTTTAAATTTGTATTACAGACAACCTTTAAATAATATTTAAAATGAAAACTTTACTTGAATGAAATCTTGCTTGACCTGGTTTTATATTTCAAACATACGTTAATAATTTAGTTAAGATTCTCATCTTCGTTGTCCAAATGTATTAAAATAATACAAATTCACTAGACCAGATTCAAAAATAGAGGAATGATTCAGAGTAATCATGTCTAACTTTTCTCTGAAAACATCTTTGGAAATGTATCATAAATTAAGGCATCATTGTCATAATGAAGATTTGATTCCGAGATTAGATTTGATGTTAACGAAACCTCATTTATCAACTCAATTGCCTTGTTAGACTGTGAACAGCAAACTTAAACAATGTAGTACCCGCGTGCACGATAATCGGACCCACGTATCTCAGCCACCAATTCCAAATACGCTTGCTAAGGCTTCATAGAAGACTAAAAATTCATACGTTGAGGCTAGAAGATGAACATAATAATCAAAGAGGTTTTTTAACTATGTCTTCAAACCTTTGAGCCTCACTTATACGTTGATGTGAATTATTGAAATGGAGGAATTGATCTTGAAGATTCACAGTCCACCTCTGTTCATTTCTGTAAAATCTGACGTATTAGCTTATCTTGCTTTTCAAAGCAAGCTTTCATTAATAGTGAGAGTCTAAGTAGAGAGAGTAAAAGGTCTAATTCTGGTTTGCAAATTTTTAATTTGTAATAAAATAAGTGAGTTCTTATCCAGCAGGGATTACTACTGGCAGTTTTGTACCTTTCAGTTGAACCTACCACAGGGCACAGCAAAAACCGATGTGTCACTTAGATCTCGGCAACCTTACGGATATCAAGGATCACTAACCACAAATGTTGAGATTCTGGAGTGCAAGGGTAATTCGATAAGTCTAGTCTACTAAGGGAGATGACTGTTGGAGTTGGTAGGATTCGTCCCCTAAGTATCAAAGGCTTATGATATATTAGGTCATAAATTTGTTATTTCATAGTTCTTCAGAACTAATAAAAAAGGACAAATATCAGGTCAGAATGTATAAAGTTTACAGTAAAACCACTCACCAAGAACCTTATACAGGGATAATTAAAATCTTCTGCAACAATTACAGTTAATATGAAGTGTATAAGCAAAATTTAATCGTAACATTAACAAAATATTAAGATTTAAATCACAAATTAAAACCTAAGCTAAACCTTGATGTCTATTCTGGGTTAAAAAGTATCAATATCGGTGTTTCAAAGTTGACTTTGTTGTTGTCTTTTAATTAGTGACAATGAATGATAACTAAAGAGTACAGAACTGCTCAGAGCTCGGCAACTCACTCAGTACTTTGTTAACTGATCACAGTTGGGACTACTGTTACAGATACTTTGTCCCAGTATTTGTCTGTCCTGAGAGTACAAGTTACCGCAAACCGAAAGTACCCGATACAGGTTAATGTTTCAGGTACTTTTACAGTACAGATAATGTACATGTTTAGCCTACTGCCATTCCTGGTACAAGTACTCAGGCTCGTTTACCTGTACCATTTTAGGAATACTCTGTAACATATGATTCTAAATCAGTATGAGTACAAAAAGTACCGGATACGAGTAGAAGCCACAAGAAATGGGGGGCCAGATCATGTTCGTATCACCCTCCCCCTGCGGTGCGCTCCTCGATAGAAGATTTTTGTATTTTAATGCTCAAAAAACATTTCATTTCTCAAAAAAGAACATCAACAATATACAAACAAAGCATATATTATAAAGATTTAAAATTACCACTTGTCAAATTGTCTTTAGGTATAGCAATTCTTTAAAGAACATGACAAGTGTTCCTGAGATAATTAATGGTCATTTGTAATGTCTGGTATAATGACCACTTTTCAGTCATTGGATGCGCAAGTGTATGTGTGAGCTCTGAAGTTAATCTCAGATATTGATTACAAATTTCAAAACTTCTATTAGTGAACCATCTTGAAACGTTAGAATATTTTCAAAACCATTATACTATAGATAAATCATATAAAGAAGGTGAGGAAACCTTAAGGTCTTCTGCACGATTTCTGGAGTAATATTATATACAAGCTGGATAAGACCATTCAGCTGAAAAGATATGCAACTTACCGTAGGGAAGTTATTCTTAAATCTTATTTCTAATTAATTAAACAAGCATTTCAGTGTGTTTTTAAAGTATTAAATAAATTCAATATGTAACTACGATAGTGCTCACCATGAAAAGGGGTGTGTAGTGCATTATCTTTATCATTCCACTTTGGTTGAAGAGAAGGCTTTCTTTGTTTCTGCTTCTACCAGTAAACATAGGTAGAGAATGAATGTGGGCACACATTTAATATGTGCCACAAATGTGAGAGGGTTGAAGAGGGTTCACATTCAGAATTGCAAAACTCTTAACACTAGGGAGCCCCACCCATTCAACAATATTCTCTGCATTATACTAGACATATCAATCAAGTTTTTTTTTTAAGAAGGAGAGGTCAGTCCCTTGTTAAGCTATATTCTGTCCATTCTCATGGACAAGGCATATGAAGGATTTTATCAAACAGAATAAAGGGGAGAGTCAGTACAGGATAAGCTCAATAGTACTGATAAAAAGTGCAATAGTCACAGACAGTATCTAAAAATTTGCTATCACTAACTCAGGATATAATAAGTTAAGATATTGGTACAGTAGTTATTTACTTATAGGACAGTTATGGTTTGGTAAGTTTTAGTTGTTTTTAACCAAAAACATACAAAAAGTAATTAGGCTTTGTATAACGGCTAAGTATTCTTTTGATATAATTACATAGTTTAGCTTTTATTATTAGTGTAACTGGAGGATAGCTATGTGGTAGGTATTTTCTAGAGGGTTTTTGTACTACAGATAGGTTTAGACCGTTTCATCACAACCTAAACCAAAACTGATACGGCACATACATCTGAAGAATTTACTGGATGTACAGGAGCAGCATGTCGCTATGACAACAAATATCTAGGTATTGGGGTAAGTGAATTGCTCAGTTGATATATAGGTGTATTTCGCTATAGAGGAAATAGTTGAATTAGGTGTGGCTGGCGCAGTAACAAAACCTAGCAAGCCTAGACTTGAGGAAGACAAAACTTCCCTGCATGCTTAGAATGCTTTCCAAAGTTAATTGTTTTTTAAATATAGTGAAGTATAGGGTAGAAGTTTAGGATCCTGATAAAAATTCATACTGTAAATCAACAAACTGGGTAAATTGAGTTTTATACTTGCCGTCATCAAAAGAAGTACAATTTTCTTATGTTTGCAGGGAACCAGTGAGGCTGACGTTGAACGTTGTATCGCTCTGCTACAGCATGTGGGAAACTGTAGGGATTTGACGGCTTGTCAGGAAGGAGGGGCTTGTGTGAGGACTAAGCGAGTGATATTCCACTACTGGGTCTGTCGTGTGACTCATGAGGGCCGGCACTGTTCTATCTGTCAGCAGCTGTTGACTCTGTGTAAATTGCATGCACAACGTTGTCAGGTAAGTGAATATTACCAAGAGTAACAATAATTTCTTTACTACGCACCATATGCTATGTCAATTTAACTAGGATACATCCCTATTAGAGAATTTATTTACTTAATTCATTAGCTTCATGGTATGTATGCAGACAATGTTCAAACAACATTTAAAGCCAATAAAAACATTGGATTAAAACAATAGATTCCAATTTCTTCTATTGAAATAGTAACCTCGAGTACTCCAAATCTTCTGTACCAAGTTTAGTCGGGATCTGTGAAAGATTTGGTTTATCTTATTCACACTTGTGTTATATTTCATAATACAGGGTGTTTATGAACCGTCCGGCCATAAACACCCTTTCATAGTAATGGGCATACTGCAGATAAAAGGTGACATACATAACGTATTGGCTGATTTTTATGTTTTAGGTATCAAATTTTTGTCATTACATTTAGCAACTTTTATTATTCTTTAAAAAATGTCATAACCTTATTATTTCTACGGAATTAAGCTTTAAATACTTTAACCATCCGCCATCTTGAAACGTAACATGAGAATTAAATAAGTGTTGTGTCTGTCCCCTTGGATCATAGCATGCACTCAATCAACTTTTTCTTGAGTGACGGCTGAAAACGGCCTTCCTGAATGTTTGTTGTCTTGTAATGAATAACAGCCCGATTGAAATTCTGAATACTATCTAAAACCAATGCACAGGATAGCTCTTCAGAACTCAAGGTAATTTTGAGATGTGCATTGCACTTGTCTTGAGGCAGGATTTAAAATCATAAAAATTATAGCCTGAAAGGCATCAACCATTTTCCCACAAAGTTATGAAAACGCTCATACAATTTTACTTAAATATAAATGTTTTTAATTGTATAGTCGAAGACAAAAAGTTCTTTACTCATACTATATGAATACATTAAGTATAATGATAGACAGTCAATTATATGTTTTAATGTTGTAAAAAATAACTTTTCTGACTAGTTTTTACCTAATCAATGCTTTTAATATAAGGATAATTTTATTTTATAAATCTCAAAAATCAAATGTTTTATAGAATTATTCTTATGTATATTTATGTGTGATTGTTTTTCAACCCACTTCATTATAGTAGGGGAGCCCAAGCGGAGATTTTTCGCGTCACTAGAGAAAATTATATGGGGAGAAATGTCGTACCCTGTAATATAGGGGTCTGCGTTGAGGGCAAACCGTTAGACTAGTAAAAAAATCGATCCTCAGAAAAACTCGTGTGCGTCAGATAAATACAAGGTAAGTTAAGTACATGTAGAACAGTGTAGATTTCAATAATCTGACGAATAAAGCGTGGTGTAAGGAAATAGGCAAGACACAAACGTGTAAAAAAATACGTTACCTCAAAATACTCAAGCGCGATTGAACTTTTTTTATTTTGAAGGAAATCTTTTAAGGATTACGGAAAAAATATAATCTGACGGGCTCCCCTACTATTATGTACATAAAAACAAAAACAATAGAAAACAATAAATTGCGTATTTTTAGTCTGAGTGACATATGTCAGGTCTCTTATATAATTTATTGATGGAATTTTTTTTTTTTGCATTAAATACAAATATTACAAAAATACTTTTAGAAAATGTGTTTATTTTATTTATCACCAATATCTCTTTTTAGTTATATATACAAACATTTTCAATTCCTAAAATAAATTTACTTGAGAATAAAACAGTTCCTTTTTAATGTTGGTATTGAAACTGGATGAATTGAAAAACAATTGGTTTCTGGACATTTACAAGATCTAATTTTATGACTAAAATAAAATACAAAATTTATGAGTTGTAAATAAAATTTTTAAATAAAACATTATATAAAAAATTAACCTTCCAAAAAACTAATTGAATACAAAATTTGTGATCAAATTCCTCTGAATAATTGGAAGTATGTTGTTATTTGATAATCCTAATAATTGTAGCAATCTGTGAGTAAATGGAATCATCTAGCTTTGTAGTTTCATCTAAATTTCCTATAGTAACGGATTATTTATGTAATTTTCAGGACAGTAAGCTGGGCTGTGATGTGCTGCATTGTCCTAACAGGAAGAAGTCCTTGCTTTCTTCAAACAATCCATCTCGTGATGAGTGCAAAGAGTTGTTCGCGAAACTGATGAAAGCACTGCGTTCGCCTTCTTCCGAAGAGGAGAAAATGAGGCATGTCAAAGGCCTTTGTATGAAACATCCGCAGGTTACAGAGGGAATGCTCAGAGTGCTGCAGAAGATGAGGCAAGTGAGACTTGGACGAAGTCAAGTTGGCCGAAATCCGAAACATCTGACTAGACCGACTCCAGTGCGTCAAGTAATTAGACCAACTTTGTTCATGCCCGATGCTGTAAAGCAGCTTACCAGATCGATCAGAGAAATGAACTCCTCTGACTCTCTTGTTTCTTGGAAGGCCAAGATTTTGTTCACTCCCAAGTATTAAATGTTCAGGAAATTAAGTTAAACCAGTGCACCAAGTGTCATGGTATAATTTGTATGTATTGGAAACATTAAGTATTACAATGAAATAAAACTATAACTTGATAACTTTTGCTCACACATTTTCTTAAGAAACCAACTTAAGCATTTGTACTATCAGTTTTGTAGCACTTGGAAGAAGACAAGTTAATCAAAAAAAGTAGTTTACATTAATATTTACTAGAAAGTTCACTTTTATGTTCTAGGATTTTGTATTGTGTTCAAATCAAATGTTATTAAGTTGGATGATCTATACAGTGGATCTTAAACTTTCAGATGTTATATGGGGCAAACATATGTGAAGGGTCATTTATTTCACCAGTTATACATTTATAAAGTGTATACATTTAAAATAGATATGCATATTTACACTGTGTGGTGGGTTCTTTTTAATAAACTTTGGACTAATTTCAAAACCCAGATTTTGTAGTGAATTATTTGAAATATTCCATTACGAAATATCCAAGGTATAAATAGACCAATCTACCAAAGAACTTTGAAACATAAGACTAAGGAAACAACAAATAAGTGGCATATGAAATCCACAAATACTATCTTCAACATATTTACACTTAACCTAAAAAGTATATTATCAACTTGAGACTGCAATATAGAAGTACTTTCTCCAAGTACGTACTTAGAAACAAATATGAATGAAGTGTGAGTGTCTGAAATGTATCTTGTTATCAACTTAGATTGACTGTTATTCTGCAAAAGTACATGATTAATAATCCAATATCCTATGGTGACCAAGAGAGTCATATATATTTATGTGGATTCTGAACATTAGGGATTCTAGACTTGGTTGTATTGAATAGACTGCTGAAAATCTAATTTGTAATGTAACTTTCTATATTTTCACTATCCTAGGATGTCTTTACACCTCTCTCCTTCCCTAAACCTTCCATGACAAATAACACTCTAAATAGGCTAAACTTAAATCAACTGAATTTAAGACTAATTTGCTTGAACCAGATTATCAGAGTTTTTGAAATAATTTGAAGGAACAAAATTATTACTGTTGTATTTGTGTTCAAAATGATATTTCTTGGATTTGGGATGTAATTTGTACATTGTTTCTTGATTCTTGTACCTTATTTATGATTTTGCCTGTTGAATTATTTTTCAGTGTACTGGGAAGAGATCAGATCAGTGTTTCTGTTTTTTCTAAGACTACCAGTTGACTGTTTCTTGTAACACATTTCCGTCATCCTGTGAATTTAATTTATTGTGATATTTAAAGTTATTGTTGTCTTGGTGTAGTTCCTCAAGACAAAACTAATTGCGATAAGGATCTGTAATTTTGATAAGCATATTACTTTTACCAAAGATCTACAAGTTTTTAGTGTATGCTAAGAGTCAAAACATAAGAATGGCTGTACCCAAAGAGTAAAGTACTCATGTTTTGTGTTTGTACTATTATGATCTCTCATGTATTTATTACTTAAATACTACTGACTATTTTTATTGATACAATATAGGTTGAATAAACTGTGATACAATTTTGTAGTGGATGACTCTTAATGTTTAATGAATGAAAATAAATTTCTAGTTATTAAACATGAAAGTTACACATAGTTTTTGTCTTTTGACCTTTAGCCATTATTAGGAGAAATAATCTGTGGTTGGATTTCATGTGAGATAACATGACAATACCCCTTATTAGCTATCTTGTTTGACAGCTTCATCATTGACCATAAATAACAATTTCCTAAAGTAATCTTGGTGCTTAAGATTATAAGACCAGTGTCATAATTAATATCAAATTTATACTAATGATTTTGGTTTAATATATGTTGGCTGCTCTTCAAAGTGAATAAAAATTCTAAATATTTAAAGAATTTAATTGTGTAAGCAATGTTTCAATCCGTTGTAAACAGGAAAACTCTGATGTTAATTTCATACAGCTTTAAAGAAACTATTTGTAAAATTTGTATCTGATGATGTTACAGTAATTTGGATTAATCTGCTATTATATATGTATAATGTCTGATTATTATGCATAATGACGAAATTCAGTAGTCAAAGTGGTAAATCAGTGACTTTTACCAGCCATTATACATAATAACTAATGCGTTTTGGTTAAAGTAATAATACTCCTAGGAAAATGATCACTTTGACAGACTTTTTGAAGAATAGCTAACTCAAATTGGTTGAAGTAATAATTTCAAGATGGTGGAGAAGTCACTGACAAATCAGCCTTGGGAGACCTAATGTCGCCAACGTAATTGTTGTATAAAGTGTTAAAGCATGATTAATCACTTTGACAAAAATCATGTGGTGTTATATATATTTGTTATTGTATTCATACGCCGATGATGCTCAACTGTGTGTTTCATATGAAGCCGGAAGAGCTGACTCAGCAGTTTCCATTTTGAATGCTGATTAAGCATTGTCCATGATTGGTCTGAGAGGCATGGGATTAAACTGAACAAGGAAAAGTGTAGTGTGTTGTCGATTCCTTCCAATGTGGGTTCGGAGACAGTGGGTGAGGTGTTGCTTGGCAGTGTCAGACTGAAGGAGTGTGAATCCTCAAAGCTCTTGGGCCTCATGCTTGATAGTGGCCTCACACTATCTGGTCATGTAAGTGCTGTTTGTCGGCGAACACTTGGTCAACTGAGAATGCTATACAAGCATAGGCACATGTTTCCTAGAGAGACCAGGCTTCACCTTGTCCGGGCTCTTGTGCTCTCTGTGATCGATTATTGCCTCCCTGTCTATGGCAACATTGTGTCTAAAGGAGATTTAGAAAAATTACAGAGGGTCCAAAATATGTGTGTAAGGTATGTATGTGGTTTAAGAAGGTTTGACCATGTTTCGGAGGCTCGACGATCGCTGGGTTTGTTGACTGTAGCTGATACTTGTATCCTGCGCTCCTCATGCCTGGTTTACAGAATCCTGACCACTGGCAGGCCGGGATATCTGAGAGAAAAACTAAAAAGCAGGTCTCAAGTCCGATCTCGCAGTACTAGACAGGATCAAGTGTTGGAGATGCCTCGCGTTCACCGTGAATTTGAAAGAAAACTATTTGCATACTTTGCTCCCAAATTATTTAATGAACTGTCCTCCAGCGTAACAGGCCAGGGTGTATCTGAAACGACATACAAAGAAAATATATACAAGTATTTAATGTACAATACAAGGTGATATAGCCATATATAACTGTATGTCTAATATTATGTTTTATTTATTTATTAATAACTATAAAATAAGCTTTTAATTTTTTAAAAACTATAATAATACATGAGTCGTTTTGTATACCAGCAATTATTGTTGAAAACCGCTCCAAATAAAGTCCTTATTTATTTATATATATATATATATATATATATATATATATATATATATATTGACTGGATATTATTATATAGTAGCTGGATTAATGACTTTGGCTATAACAATAACAAACTCAAAAACTAGCTTGTTTAACAGTTTCTGAAAGAAAATTTGAGTACTAAAGCTTCTTTTAGCTTAATTAATGAAGTTATTATTTTATTTCTTCTGGTAACTTATTCAAGACGCTAATTGCAGTTACTAGAAAACATTTCTTTAAATCGAAAGTACACTGTGAAATAATGAGACCCTTATTGTGAATTATAATTGGATGGTTAGTGTGTAGGCTATTGCTTTAATAAGTTAGTATCTCAATGTTTTTAAAGATTGGTTTAATATGTTTATATCAGTCTGAAATATGATTTATAGCACCTTCTGTAGCGATATTAGCCTATTTATCGTATGCAATAACATTGGGTGTGGTCCCAAAAGAGGTTTACTGTTGGTTACATAAGAGTAGAAGCTTGGCACTTACGAGGCTCAGTGGCAATGAGATGGAAAAGGGCGTATATGAAGTCGGCGCCCTTACTTTCGTCAACTGAACAACAAAACTTAAGAGTGCGGCGTAGAAGATGTCGTCAGTGCTAGGTGACCAACAAATCTTGAGGAAGTCTTACTCACAGCTTTAAATTGTTAAAATAAAAATTATAATTTAAATAATTAATTGGGCTGTCCTGTTAGTTTTACTTCCATAAGAAATTATAAATTTTTTCAAAAGGAAAAACTGACTCTTTCAATTTATTAGAAGCTAAATTTAAAATAGTTCTGCTAAAATATTTTAACTAATACAACTTAAATTTTGAACACAACCTTATCAGCTGATATTGGGAATGGGAAGATGAAGTGTATAAAATACTGATTGAAGAGGCTCTGTATAAATCACAAATAGTGAGTGTTCTGTTAATACAATAGGTAGGAGGTTCACTCCAAGCGTTAAAGGAAAGTTACAGAATGGTGTGGAGGTAAGTAAGAGATGTCTTACCTATTCAGGATGCAATATTTTACTTTTTTGTTGGTTATGTTATTAAAACCACATCTTTGTCTGAAATAGTGACAAAACATGTCAATGTTATTATCTCAGCATGAAGTCACCATTTCATGTAAATTCTTTTCAATTAAGGTGGAAACTTTCGTAAAGGTTGTTTTTATACAAAACCATATGTGATGGAAATCAGAGATTAATTAAATTGGAAAGTGACCACTGGTATGAAATTTTTAAACGTCCTCTAGTTATAGATTAATATTTGAGCACTCAATGGCTGGATTTTCATAGTAGCAATGAACGTATTTAAAGAAAATGGGAAATTCATTTGGTAGAACACAATTTTACATTTGATTTTGTATTGACCAAGCATCTGAGGAGAGTACAGTAAATGCTCAAAAAACTCAAGTAAAAACATCCAAAATGAGCATCAACATCCGTGGAAGCCATTCCTTAAATTTAGTCATCAATGATGCTACTCCCTTATGTTTATTAACTATTAAATATTTAAGCGTCAATCGAGCTATTTCTTTTTCTTGGTTACACATAAGTGGAGCATTTTTATGAAAGGTATTACAAATTTGGCAAAAGCTCTTAGTATCACCCAATGGGAAATTTAGAATTGATTCTCTCTAACCATTGAAATTCTATATAGAAGAAATTTATGAATAAGTAGAAATATGGAATAAGAGGAAATATATGATCTTATATGGTCATTCCCTGATATCCTTATAAGGTTGTGTTCAGAATGTAAATTGTATGATGCAGTATATAAGCCACCACTGCCTAAAAGTAGATGCCTTTGCAAAGAATACTGCTACAGGGATTGAAAAGAAACTGAAAAATTAAAAATATCTGTGCTGCTTAGTTACATTCTTTTTGTTCTCTTAGGACAAGAAGCTTATAAATTACACTTAGTCCTGTAAGAATCTTAGCGCTGCATCCAGAGTGACAGGATATGAGGATGGGCAAGGTTTGAGGGTAGGGGCCGCCTCCTATCGAGATCCATGAGGAAGAATTAGGGCACTAATCTCAAAATTATGTCCCCACAGAAGAAGGGGAGGCCAGCTCTGAACCAGCTTCTCCAGTTAAAGCAAGTAGGGGTGGCACAATCTTGTTGAAGATATCAAGAACCTCTGAAAGGGAACGAATCCCACCAAATTCCAACAGTCATCTCCCGCAGTAGACTTGACCTATCGAATTGCCCTTGCACCCCAGAATCTCGACATTTGCAGATAGTGATGTGCCGCTCCTCGACATATATAGGGTTACCCAGATTTAAGTGACACATCGGTTTTTGCTGTGCCCAGTGGTAGGTTCAACTGGAAGGTATAAACCAGCCAGAAGTGATCCCTGCTGAGTTTGCTTAATTACATGGTTTGACATGTTTTCTATAATAAATATAATTAGCAAAGAACTTCAGAAAAAAATATAAACCTACTGAGTACTATTGTCCTGATAGAACATTTTGTCATTTTTGAAAAATTTTAGATGAGAGAATGACTTTTAACTGATGCCGTAGAGATGGATGGAAAATTGGGGATAGTCCCACAGTTTACCACTGGAGATAAGCCTAAGAAAAGTAGAGATACAGTTTTATTATGGAGGAGAAGACTAATTCAAGAACCAGGAAAGAACTCTTTTAGAGTTGACTTTTTTGTGTTATTCTAGATGTAGAATCAACTCCTTAACAGAAAAATTTGAAAAGATGCCAAATCAGCAGTTTCTGTACAATATATTTAGTCTAAAACGCATGGGAAAGAAAGAACTTATAGTTCGTTGTAAAAAGTCTCCAATCAGATCACACTGATTAGAATTAGTGTGCCTATTATAGACAAGTTAGTATAAGAGCTGCTATTTCTACTAGCTATGCTGCCACAAATGGACACAATCAACCAGACATTGTTTTGTCCAACAATATTGATTTATTAACACATTTTACAACATATTTGTGAGCTTAAGAATTCTTATTATCCCCGTTTCAGTTGCCAGTGAAAAAATAAGTTTATCAAAACTTAAGTTCATGAAGAGGTTTTTAAGGTCGATCATCTAATAGAGACAACTGAGCTATCTCTTGCTTCACTAGATAATGAAAATTTAAATCCTATGGTCACGAATATGACCTTTCTGCTAAATAAAAGACCAGCAATTTATTAAGTTTTGAATATATTTGTAATTGTGACTAGCTCGACTTCGCATGTAATTTCCAAAACCAAAGCCCGCAGCCTTCTTATGATGTACGGGAGTTCTGTATTATTTTCTAAACATAAGTAGGGTCTTCTAAACCTTAATAGACTTCTCGCAGAATCCACAAATTCCTTCTCGAACTGACGGTTCTACCTCTAGAGGTACAGCAAACGAGGGAGTTTAGGAGTTTTGTTTACTGCAAAATTATATGTTTTACAAGTTTAAATTATTCATTTTACAAACATTGTCTAACATAAGTTGATCTGCTTACTAAAGTATTGTAGAGCAATCTTCAATCAATGCATATCAGGAATCGTCTTATCACAATAACCCTTCCACCTCCATGCTTGATTATGTAGTTAACGCGATCACTGTACAGCGGTGCAACAGTATCTAGGCGGTGCTTCGCTCTTATAAAGATATACTTCCGTTCGCTGTTGGCAAAGTACCGATAAGAAGTGCTCCTCTCCATCATGCACCTTTGGTGGCTAGCACCTTCGTCGCTACCCTCCACTTCTGGCGGAAAAAGGAAAATATCCCTGAAGGCGCTTAAGGTATTACAGAAATACAGTAATTGGAGAGAAATTCCGTTTGTTTATATGTAGAACACTTTCTTATCCCCCCCCCCATTGGGATATGGTAGTATAATACCAAAGCATCTGATTTTGAAAAGCACTCTAATTATTACATTAACTTAAAACTATTTTACAGTAAATTGTCAACTAATTCTTCAATTTTAATGTAACTAACAATACAGTCAGTGCTAATGAACTCAACAGCAAGTAGTCAGATTTTGCTAAAATGGTGAACTTTTCGCTGTTTAACTATATACAAAAGTAGAATTCGTGTACAAATTATTAATAAAAATAATATTAGTGACACCATAAATAAGCCAACATGGCAAGGAATGCATGTAGGTACAGTTAAGTTGGGGATGTCTATGCCTACCAACACAATATAGACTTCTATATTCAGAGGTTTGTAGACTCGGACAGGCAGGTACAGTTATAATCAGTTCGTGGAAGCTTGCACTGTCTGTAAGGTAATAAATTAGTGTTACATTCTATGTACACGGTTAGAGATCTGTAGAGTCGATCAGGCGTGTAAAGGTAAGCCCTTCAATAATCAGTTCGTGGAAGCTTGCGCTGTTGCAAGGGCCGACGACAGGGAGGGCAAATGCATAGGGGCCCGGACTCATAGAGGGCCCGTGCCAACGAATATATATTTAAAATATCCCAATGCTTAAAATGTATGTTCGTTGTTAAAAATTAAAATAAGAGATTAATTTTAAATGCTTTAAAGCTGCACTTTTAATCAACGTGCTAAATGTGCAGAGAATGGTAAGTTTAGCTTAAATTTCATTCTAAACCAATTGTAAACACAGGGTGGTGGCGCGGCTGTGAGAAACCTCCAATAACCGTGGTGCCTGCCTGTTTTCGTGCCACGCAGGGACGCGAGCGCGGAAGTGAATATGCACATTCCCTCAGTTATCACAGTATGTCCTACTTTTTCTATTGCTTTACTACACACCTCTAGAGTCAAGAACACTGTTATAACTACAAATGGACACTTACAACATAAATCTGGTGCTCGAAAACGCAAAGAAAGTCAAAAGAAAATTGAAAAAAGGATGTATAACATTATTTGAAATTAAAATTAAAGTAGACGTAACCACAGCCAGTTCTAGCAACGACCCTAATGAGCCTGATACAGAAGAAGTTTCTCATAGTTTTGATGAACACCCAAACACTACAGAAAACGAGGACCGTAATAAATTTAATGTGGGCGAATTAAAAACAACGGAAGATAGCTTCACTTCAGAACATGATCCTAAAGAAGATATTTTTTTTGAAGATCACGATACTCTAAATAGTATATCAAACGTGGATTTTGGGATAGGGAATATCATTACAAATTCAAGTTTGGGACTTCTATAAAACAAGGTGATGACTAATAGTGTGATTGAGGCTTTAGCGAAAATGGGCCCACTTGTGATGCCGTCAGACCTGCCAAGTGATGGAAAAAGAATTTTTCCAAAAAGACCAAACTGAGAGAGTGTTAGATGAGACTGGCTTGTATGGAGTGAGATTGCTGAGTCCTTATTTTGTTTTCCATGTAGGCTTTTTATGAGTTTTGAGTGCGAGAAACCTGATCCAAAGAAGTCTGTTTTGTTAAGTAATGATGAATGGAAAAAGGAATATAGATGGCGGAAGTTGTACAATAAGTTACCATCGCATGAAAAAAGCGTTTCCCACAAAAGTAGCTACATCTAGTGGAGAGTTAGAAAGGAGGCTAAGTTCCGCATCAGACATCCATTCACTGCTCGACTCAGAATTGGCTTCAAAAACAAAATATTGGAGGGTTATTTTTCAAAGATTGCTCTCCGTAGGCATGTTTTTTGGAGAGCAAATATTAGCTCTCAGAGGACCTCTGAAAAATAGGCCATCCCAACAATGGAAACTTCTTGGGTCTGATGGAGCTATTGGCGGAATATGACTGTTACTAAGAGAGCATATTTCAAAAGTAAAAAAGTCAAAGAATAGAGGAAACGGGTTCAAGCTCTTTGTTTGTCTAAAGACTCAAAAAATGAGATCGATTTTTGAATTTTGTTGACTGTAACAAAAACCTGGAGAGGATGAGGCTAACTTGATCATTGACGAACTCAGCAAACACTTACAGGTAATTCCGTTGAAGGAATGCAGAGCACTAAATTCGGCTATTGCCATTTTTAGAAATTTTATGTAAATAAAAGTCATTTGACAGGTATTTGGTCTTCCGATCATTTGTTAGTTTGGTTATTTAAACGCATATGTGACAGATACGGCCAAATAAAAAATAATTCAATCGTAAAAAGTAAGGGCTCTGTGGTGTAATGGTAGCACATTCACCCGGCAAGTGAGAGATCCGGGTTCGAGTCCCGTCGGAGCAAGTACTTTTTGTGATTGAATGTTTATTGAAATTAAATTCGATTATTGCCATTTATAAAAATTTTATGTAAATAAAAGGTCATTTGACAGGTATTTGGTCTTCCGGTCATATGTTAGTTTGGTTATTACGCATATGTGACAGATACGGCCAAATTCAAAATAATTCAATCGTGAAAGAGTGCAAGACACATTTGAAAGGGCTAATGATTTACCTAAGATCGTTTGAGTGTACCGTTATGTTAACAACATAGCTGAAAGTGCTTGTTGCAATAATTGATAACAAAAATAATGTGTTACAAGCCCGATCATCAACAATTGATGTAGGTAAAGAACATTAGTGACCTAATAGAGGAACTAAAAGTTCTGCGAGACAAATAGTGTAAACTCTTCTCTGAGGCTAAGCTACTGGATATAAACATGGCTGAACGTGTAGAATTTGAATTCAAGAAGAAAAGACTGAAGAAATGAAAACTTTTCCATGACGAAACCAGAGATTCTGTATCAACAAGATGAGTACCGTAACATCCAGTAAAATATTAAGAAGAAACTTTCAGAATGAATACTTTCTATAAGCTTCTTGGTTCAGTCTTAGAGGGTCTTAGTCAAAGATTTGTATTTTACGGAAAACAATTAGTAACCTTTTTCAATATATTTGAACTTATATTGAGAAAGAAGATGATGTTATTAAAAAGCAATGTTTAGTTTGTGCCAGACGTACAAAGAAGACATAGACATTGAAATGTTCAACAAAATAAAACACTTGAAGTCGGTCCTTAAGACCAACTTAGGAGACAAATCTCTTCAACCCTTACAACTTCTGAATACTCTAAGAAAGACTAAACTGGCTGGTTTATTCCCGGGCATTACTATCAGGTGGTTCTGCTCCATCACTGTATCTGAGAGAGAGATTTCAGCTGAGGAAAAGAATAAAAATAATGGATGAACGATCTCAGAATTCTGGCAATGGAACCTGATTTGGTAAGGAGTTTGAAACATGATGCTATCATTGATGACATTGCAAGGAAGACGGCTAGACGAGTTGTATTTTCATGATGTGTGTTAAACTAAATAACCTATGTTAAAATAAGTTAGCCTAATGTTTCACAGATTTTTATACGAGGTTAAATTAAGTTTTTGTTTCTTTGATATAACCCATACTGTATTTCTATTCTTATATAATAGAAAATTTAATGTTAAAAGAGTAATATGAGCCTAATGTTTTATGATTGACTTTTATACGAGATTCAATAAAGTTTTTTCATGTTTGATAAAACTTATACTGCTGATATAAAAAAAATGTAATCGCTAAACCTCCAATGTATTACATTTTCTATTTATTTACTAATATTTATTGACACACACACACACACACACACACACACACACACACACACACACACACACACACACACACACACACACACACACACACACACACACACACAAATATGCATATAAAAAATTAAAGATCATGGCTCTGGAATATTTATTATAGACGAAAGTTAATCAGTTTAGTAACAACAAAGTAATTTAGGTAACAGTTTAGTAAGTTTTGGGTTTAAAATATTGCTTGCAATGTTAACATATAGCCAATTTTGTTGGTTTTGTTGTATTGAAGGGAAGTGAAGCGTCAAGGTAAGTAGGTTGGTTGCCGGAATTTAGGGGGTAAACCCTTCAATAATCAGTTCGTGGAAGCTTGCACTGTCTGAGAGGTAATACATTAGTGTAATAAACATTCTACGGGTTCACGTGTAAATATTCAACCGAGTGTACTGAAATGTTACATGAACATTATTAGTATCTCTGGTTAACATATACCCCTATTCTTACTTTTTAAAAAGCTTCAGGTTACATCCTATTGGTCTTTAGAGCTGTGAAACCCCCATCTTGGTCTCTCAAGTTGCATTACAGCAATCAAATAATATTAATTGAAAGAGCCTGTTAAATGTAAGTAGCTGCTCTAAGTAAACACTGTTTTATAACATCAAAAATATAGGTAATGTGAAACATAAATTAAGCTAAATAGTAACAACACGTCTAATTTCAATCTTTTCTGCAACCGCTGTTGAGCACAGAGTAAAAAATATCCATATAAGACAAGTTTTAGTAAATATATACTATTAACTGTACATATTAGCGAATATTAACTAAACATCCTTGGTTTATTACTAAGTTCATCTAAAATTGGACCACGGAAAATACTGAAAGTATGGGTTTAAGGAAAAGGCCAATATTCTTGGAAAGGACATCCCTCTCTGCCACCCATAAATGACGGGGCTGACCGGGCCTCGAGTACTGATCCCTTGGCCCATCTACATGAACCTATTCCCGCAGTTTTGGGAATTCTCACATCTTTGTGTTTATTTGTTACCCGAAATGTTTCTTTGCTCGTTATTAGCATTGATTATTTGATATGAGATTACTACAGACATTTCCCATCATTGTATTGTGTTAAAACATCGGAAACATGATTCGAAAAATTGATTCAGAATCAATCTTATTTATAACAGTTAAAACTACAAAAGGTGTCAAAATTATACGCATAAATTCGTACAAAACATAAATTACACTCTCATATTGGCAGTAGGCTGAAAGATTTGGAGCCACCATAAGGCTCCTCACGGGCCCGCCTCTTATCAAATATATTATATAAGGGGCCACATAAACACGGGCCCTGCGGACCACCGACCCCTCCATCTTAGTGCTAGCGAAACAGTCTATAAATATTATTCTTTAGATTTCTTAATAAAGAATAGAAAGCAAAAATTATTGCAAATTTTATAAATAAGTTAAAAGACTATTCATGTATAATTATAATAAGCAAATATTAGCGAAAAAAATATAACAATACAGATGCTTTCTATAACTATCTCAAAAAGTCAAAAACATTTAAAGGAAAGACCCTATTGCATTAAAACCATGAATATTTAATTTACCGGTTAGGATGGGAATGGTGCTATATCTTAATTTTAAGACGCTAAATGAATTTTTATTTTTGGGGTTTGGAGTTGATATTGATTACATATTCTTTTACCTGAATGGACGCATACATTATTGCACCGATGAAATGTATTGACCAAGCCATCCGGTCGATAAGGCGCTGCTGTGTGTTTTCAGAGGTGTATAATTATTTGAAAGGATGCAATTTTACCGTAAATTGGAGTTCAAGCAGGACGCGTTATTAGACTGAATTTTGTATTTCGGCTACTAAGCAATTGGACAGTTTTCACAAAACTGAAGTACAGTAGCTCGGATGACCTGAATACGAAGAGCCAACGGCAAAAGTTCTTCGTTGACATGATCACGAAAATAATTGTACACACAGGTCTGAAAAGTCATATCATAGGTGAAAAGGCGTGTAGGGGAGCGCGGGGTCAAACGTAACACGGGGCAAACGTAACAGTGTGTACTGTGCTGCCATCTGGCGACGAATAGATTTACCAGTCACGCCTAGTTGTCCATCCGTAGCTCTAGTGTCGCCCCACGTGTTGTGTTATGGCTATGAGTGGGTTATTGTTTACTGGATTGTTTTGAAATGTTGTGAAAAATACCAGTTAAGTAAAATAATGTTATTTTTGTTTTTTGTTTTCTAGCACAATATTAGTATGTAGTATATGATAATCACAATAAGTTTAGGGGAGACACGGGCAAAGCGGCCAGCACGGGCAAAGTGGTCAGTAGGGGTTATTTTGTCTGTAAGGTGCTGCTACCTAGCGGCAGTCAGGTCACTTACGTTGCAGCCCGTTACACGTGTTCTGAGAAAGTGTGGAAGCCGATTGTTTGTGTTTGCAGATTTTATGAAGAAAACAGTGATTTTTCCTACTGGTGATCTAAGGTATGTACTTAATACTATATTTTTTGTATTTATATTTTGATTCCCCGAGGTTTATCAAGCACATTGCTTAAGAAACGTATACATTTACCCTTAGTTTTATGTTTCAGTTGAGTTTATAGGTTCAGTTGATTTTGTTGTAGAGCGATCCAAATTAATGGCGTCGCTTAGGGCAAAATGGCCATTCAGGCAAGTGGGCAAAGTGGCCAAGATGTCCACTTTGCCCGTGATTGTTTCTATTGGGATATTCATACAATCCATTATTATTATTCTCTTAATGTTATGCTACTCTGAAGTATAGTATGTAAATTCTAATTTTTGTAATTAAATAAATGTTATCGGATTTGATTTCGTGCAAAACCGTTAAAGTGTATTAAAGAATGGCTGTGTTATAAAACCTTTTATATTTAACAATATTATATTACATAGTGTTATTGAATATCGTAGTTAGCAATGTACATTGCTTAATAATAATATGTTATAGATTAAACAAGAGTTTACTATTATTATACCCACATTATAGGCTGTTTTACGTCTATATATCTGATTTAAATATTTAATAGGCATGACAGTAACAGGCAACATATTATTATTATATACCTAACTTAGTATAATATATTTAAATTTTAATTATATGCCTAGTAACCTATGTAACACTTTTATAATGCCTACTAAACATTGTAAGAGAGCAACAAAAAAAAGCAAAATTAATACTTATATTGATATAATTTCATATACTAGGAAGCCAACTTAGATTTTTTGTTTTAGATTTGGAAATGGTTTACAAATACGTGAGGAAAACCCAGCAGCAATCATGGGATGCAGCTGCGATGCAGAGAGCTATTGAAGCTGTTAAAAATGATGGAATGGCGTATTCAACTGCTGCAAAAATTTTCTCTGTTCCTAGAAACACTCTAAAGAGGAGGGTCCTTGATAAGAATGTCGATGCAAAAAGCAACAAAAAGGTACTAGGAAAATACCGACCTGTGTTCACAGAAGAACAAGAAGCAGAATTGGTGCGACACGTATTAGATCTAGAGGTCCGATTCTTTAGAGTCACCATTTTAGATTTGCGGTCATTAGCGTACAACCTAGCTGTACAAAATGGCATTCCAAACAATTTTAACCGTGAAAAAAAATTGGCTGGCTTAGACTGGGTTGCTGGATTCAGAGATCGGCACCCCGAAATTAGTTTAAGGAAACCAGAGCAGACTTCTGCAGCAAGGGCTCAGGCATTTAATAAACATAATGTGACAAGGTTTTTTAATATCCTTAAGGATGTTCAAGAGAAGCAATTCCACCCTGCGCACAGGGTTTTCAATGTTGACGAAACAGGTCTCATGACTGTTCAGTCTAAGAGCTCCAAGATTCTTGCTCTTAAGGGTAGGCGTCAAGTTGGTACATTGACATCGGCTGAAAGAGGTCAGCTATCAACCTTTGTTGTGTGTATGTCAGCTGGAGGGTACTTTATTCCGCCATTCGTGATTTTTCCAAGACTTAGGATGAAAGCAGAACTTCAAGATGGTGCTCCACCAGGAACTATGGTTGTCTGTCACCCATCTGGATGGATGCAAAGCGAGATTTTTCTTCAGTGGTTTGAGCATTTTCTGACTCATGCCAAACCGTCAGCTTCCGACCCAGTCTTGTTAATCTTAGACGGTCATTCAACCCATGCAAAGAACCTGGCATTTATTGAAAAGGCAAGGGAGAGCCATACAACCGTTGTTTGTTTACCGCCACATTGTACGCACAAAATGCAGCCTTTAGATGTCTCGTTTATGGGTCCGTTCAATACATTCTATGTTCAAGCTATTGAAAAATTTCTAAAAAACAATCCTGGAAGGGTTGTGACCCAGTTTCAAGTGGGCCGACTTCTTGGAGAAGCTTTTTTAAAGGCAGCAACTCCAGCCACAGCTATAAACGGATTTCGCTCTTTATCACAACAACGGGCAAAGTTGCCACATATGGCCACTTTGCCCTACCCCTGTGGGTAAAGTGGCCATTTTGCAGTAAATTGAAAAAAAATTTTTTTAATACAAAGGTGATACTTATAGTGTTTCTCAGTTATACCAATAGATAGGTAACTAAATATGTAATATACTCACATAATATTTATTTTAACAAATTTAATTTTGAATAAATAATAAATAAAAAACCCTTAGAGTGGCCACTTTGCCCGGGTCTCCCCTACTGCTCTCTACGTTTCTTCCGCTATATTTTACTGTATTTAGGAGAACGATTAGTCAAATAGGTTAGGTTCAGGGCGCGGTCAAAGCGAAACGTGCACCTGTGGGGCAAATGTAACAGCTCGTGCGGGTGTTACAATTGACCCGCACTTTGTTTTCAATTCTTTTTGCTCTTTTCAATTATATAATACGTTTATTTTCTAAATTTTAAAGCTGAAACACTAAGAATTTTTATTCTTTTTGTTTCAGAATGGTGCGAAATCGTGTCAGACGGACAGATCGGGGCCAATCGCACGATACAATTGAAGCCTCTGCTAAGTTAGTTACGGAGCAGAATGTTTCTGTTAGGGCTGCTGCAAAGGCTCACAATATTTGCCATGTAACACTAAAGCGATTCTTAGACAAAAAAGAACAATGTCAATGCTGTTATGGGGTACAAGCGTGTTTACTGTTCTAAAGTGTTTACTATAGAAATGGAGACAGAATTGGCCTCCTATATAAAATCTTGTGCTGACATCTTTTATGGCCTAACTCCAAAAGAAGTTAAACAACTAGCATTTCAGTACGCTCAAAGGAACAGTTGCAAAATGCCGGAAAAATGGGTGGACACACAAATGGCAGGGCGTGACTGGTTCAAATCTTTCCTTAAAGGAAATCCAACTTGGCGATAAGGTCTCCCGAATCAACATCTTTGTCACGAGCAATGAATTTTAATCGGGAAAATGTAATATGTTTTTTGACAATATATTCGTCTAGGTTTTATATATATATATATATATAAAACCTAGACGAAACAGGTATTAATACTGCTCCTAGCCCTGGCAAGATAGTCGCTAAAAGGGGAAGCAAACAGGTTGGCGGAATCAACTCTCATAGCTGTAAACGCCATAGGCAATAGTATTCCTCCGATGTTTATTTTTCCTAGGAAGAATTATCATCCTATTTTATAACTAATGGTCCAGCTGGCTGCATTGGAGCAGCAAATGGCTCTGGATGGATGCAATCAGAAGAATTCATCCAATTTCTTGAACATTTTATTAAGTTTGGTAAACCAACACTGGAGAGGAAGGTTTTGTTAATAGATGATAACCACGATTCTCACATTCAAATGCCTGTCATTGATTTTTGTAGAAACAATGGCATTGTTCTTCCGTCTTTTCCTCCACATACCTCACACAAGCTCCAGCCATTGGACCGGACTGTGTTCGGCCCATTCAAAAAATTTTTCAATGACGCTGCGGACGACTGGAGGAAAATAATCCTGGAGAACGCCTTAACATCTATAATCTACCAGGGTTAGTAGCTAAAGCCTTGCCGTTTGCAGTTACCCCAAACAATGTAAAACGTGGGTTCAAATGCACCGACGTGGGTTCAATTCTTTTGACAGACTAGTGTTCTCAGATGAAGACTATCTCCCGACAAGCGTCACTAACCAGCCTCAGCTAGCAGTTTCAATCAACGCTGGAGAAGGTCCAGCTCAACCCAATTAAAACATCCTGCAGCCTGCAACTTTCACCAACGCTACAGAATGCCTAGCACAACCCAATGAAGACATCCTACAGCCTGCAAATTTCGCCAACGCTACAGAATGCCTAGCATAACCCAATGAAGACATCCTGCAGCCTGCAACTTCCACCAACGCTACATAATACCTAGCACAACCCAATGAAGACATCGAAATGCCAATTGATGAGATACGCCTTATTTTTAATGGTGCAAAAACTATTAAACCTAGGTCGCCACAACCTTCAACATCTTCTGCTTCTATTGTTTCTCCAGATAACATCCGACCACTTCCACATGCCAAGCCTAAGATTACAAAAGCAAACAGGAGAACAAAAAATAGCTATATATGGACCAGCACTCCTGTTAAACAGCAGTTGGAAAATGAAAACAGAATGAAGAAAAAAATTAAAGATACAAAAAAGAAAAACCTTCTAAAACGCTTTTTCACGAAAAAGAACACAACAAAAAGAAAACACAAAAATCAACAAGAAAAAACTTCAGGATCTAGTAGTGACGACGATGACGACTATTTTTGTTTTATTTGCCTTGAACTTTATTCAAAAAGCAAACGAAATGAAAAGTGGATACAGTGTACGAGTTGTAAGAAGTGGGCACATGAGAGTTGCACCAAAGGAGATTTGTTTTATATATGCCACAACTGTGAATCTGAGTAGTGTTTAAATTTTTCTGTTGTTCTCAGTAAAAAAAAAAAAAACTATAAATTACACATATTTGTAAATATAATGGTAAAATAAATATATTTTTAGTCCAAACGGCTTTTTTAAATTCTCCTGCCACATGTACATAGTTAGTCTTCATATTTAAAGAGTTCTCACATTCGCCCCACATTCTCGTTACAGTTGCTCCACACTTGGGGTCAGTTGTAACAATATGCATATATTTTAATAATTTGTATAAATCAGGTTTAAAGTTATAATTTTCCTACTTAAAAATATGTGTAGCGTTAATCGATATTTAATGTCTATGCACACATTTCAATTATTTCCGCCTAAAAATGGCGCCTATAAGATTTATTAAATGAAAACTGTTACAATTGACCCCGCTCTCCCCTACTATTTAAAAATAGTATTTATATATGATGCATATACACTTTTTCTTATTATTATCTCTTATTATGTATGCAGGGTTTTAATTAAACCCTTCTGTCTCAGACCGGAAGTATATGACAATGACAAGAAGTACACGCTTTTCCATCTATGATATGAATTTTCGAAGCCGTTTTTTCAAACATTTTCTTGGTCATAGCAACGAAGAACTTTTGCCGTTAGCTCTTCGTATTTAGGTAATCCAAGTTGCCAAACTTATCAAAAAACAAAACATAATCATGAAACTATCCATTTACTTAGTAGCTGAAATACAAACTTAAATCGATCGTCTTATAACAACTCTTATAACGCGTCATACCTGAACTCCAATTTACGGTAAAATTTCATCCTTTCAAATAATTTTACTCCTCTGCAAACACACCAGCGCCTTAACGACCGGATGGCTTGGTCAATACACTTCTGCGGTGAAATATTGGCTATCATATTCGAGACAAGCTCACCAGACAAACTCTACACATAAGTCCAACTCTACTCCCATACATCTATGCGCCCCTTCTGGTAACAGAATACGCAATCAATATCAACTTGAAACCCAACAAATAAAAGCTCATCTAGCTTCTTAAAATTAAGATATAGCATAATTTCCATCGTAACCGGTAAATTAAATATTCATGGTCTTAATGTAATAGGATCTTTCTTGTAAATTCTTTTGCTTTTATGGGATAGTTATTACATACTCCAATAAATTATTAAATAGAAAGCATATGTATTGTTGTATTTGTTTGGCTAATATTTACTAATTATAATTAATAATAGAGTTTTGACAAGGACATGATTCATTCTGTCTATCATATTAATTTCCCACAAAAATCTAGTAGGCAAGTAAACGCGCTGGCGTAACAGCAATACAGTTGTGTTAAGTAGGAGTAGCCTACCTAATACAAATGAAAAGTAAAATTTTAAAATATATATAAATAAGTACGTATAGAAGTTTTTAAAATTTTAAATAAATATAAATTGATAAAACGCTTTTCTAAGAAGGATCTTTGAAATAGACTGTTTAAAGACCATTTCCAAAGAATAGAACAGCATATGTAGGTTTGTTAGTTTTGCTAAGGGCAAACATTGTTAATTTCTAAGAATTATAATTAAAAGAAACTGCTGCCTGCTGGAGATGTGTTTATGGTATTGTCGGCGAGGCTTTGTAGACTTAGGATTCTGGAAATTCTCCGGCGTCAGATGTCAGTTAGGGTCTTGGTCGATCGGTGACCGTTCTACTAAAACTATATTGTGATTGAAAACTGTATAATACAAGGCAGATGCAATGATAGTATGAGAAATAAAATATGTGTACTTAAAAACCACTGGAATAAAAATTATTCCTCACTCGGGACTCACTTTTTATCTAAGTATGACTATTAGTAGGATAAAAATTTAAAATTAAGTACTCGTAGAGCCGTCATGTATATGGTTTTATTCTGCTAACCATATAAATGAAGGCTAGAAGTTGATCTATAAAGGAAATTAATAATGTTTCAATATTACAAATATGTTAGATATATGATAATATATTACCTAATCGTATTAGAATGGTTTTGTAAATATCCCTGTCAGTAGACCTATATTTAAGGAAATAACATTAATTGTCATTGAGTTTAAAAGAAAATAAAAAGGAGCAGATCAATTATTATAAAAAAGTTTTTGATAAAAATTAAACTTAATTTAGGTAAAACACAAAACTGTACAAGACAAGCATTAAAGCACAAGAAATATATGAATAGCTCAGAGTATTTTGTAATACTAATCATGATAAGCCTACCATCAATGTGTTGTCACCGAAGCATGAAAGATACGGGAGTAAATATATTGGTTGTATTTCGTCGTAAGGTGAATTAACTGCAATCTTCATCTGTTTGACTCGTTTGAATGTTTCCAATATTACATTTCCCATCGGCTTTTCTCATGAGGGCTTTGGACCTCCAACGGCAGCCTTAAAAATGTGTTTTGGCTATCCTTTTCAATAAAGGATCCTTACAGCCAAAACTAAAAAAACCAAACAATTAATGTTAATTCAATAGAAACACATGATAAAAAATTAACTCTTAATCTAACATGCTATAAAAATATAATAACCATGTAAAGGAAATAAAATATGTCCGTAACATGTTAACTTATTCTACTATTACCTCTGCTTATCATATTTATAATTTATTAAAACCAAAATATAGAATAAAAATATATAAACTAGTTCAGTAACTAACCACCGACAATTAACGGTAAAATACCCACCACCGATTAAATATAAGTATAAAATAACATGTAAGTAATCTATATTAAAGAAATTATTAGTTGTAAATAGCTATATATTTTTAATAAAATCATAATACAGCATTTGTGTACTTTGGTCTCTGATATAACCACCACCGATTTAATACAGGTATAAAATAACATAAAAGTAATCAACATCGTATATATTATTAGTTGTAAATAGCTGTATTATATTAATAATATCATAACACAGCTTTTGAACATTGTCCTCTATTATACCCACCACCGATTTAATACAAGTATAAAATAACATAAAAGTAATCAACATCGTATATATTATTAGTTGTAAATAGCTGTATTATATTAAAAATATCATAACACAGCTTTTGAACATTGTCCTCTATTGTACCCACCACCGATTTAATACAAGTATAAAATGACATGAAAGTAATCAACATCGAATACATTAATAATGATAAGTAGCTATATATTATGAGCCTGAAAGATAAAAAAAATCATATTATTAGTATTAAAGCAGTAGAAACACATATTGTAAAAAAATATTCTTAAACTAAAATGCTATAAAAATTATACTATTCGTGCGAAGGAAATAAAAATATTCTCGTCACATGTCAACTTACTCTAGTATTAGCTATTCTTATCACATGTATAATATATTATAACCACAAAGAATAAAAATACATCAATAATGTCACTAACTAACTACCGACAATTAACAGTAATTGAAATAGAAAATTAGTAATTTATTTTCATGATATACACCGCCTATTAAATAGAAGTATAAAATAACATGCAAGTAATCTATATGAAAGGAATCAATAGTTGTAAATGTCTATATATTATTAATAACATCATAATATAGATTTTGTACCTTGTCCTCTATGATACCTGTAACCGATTTAATACAAGTATGATATAAGATAAAAGTAATCAACATCAAATAAATTATTAGAGGTAAATAGCTAAATATTATCAATAAAATCATATTGTAAATATTCTGCCATGTCTCGAGGCATGGCAAGGACTGAGATGTGGTAGGAATTATCCTTGATTGGAACTTGATTATGGATGGTCTAGCAAATACTCAGCGATCTTGCGAGGCAAGTACAGCTTTTGTACTTTGTCCTCTAAGTGGACATTTCCAATAGAGTGTATCACCACAGTCCTGCACAGCTGCATCAATGACCGAGGTTCCGCTGAAACAACAGACATACATCGATTAATACAATTTCATTTTTATAAATAATGGTGATATGTTTGGTAACATGTACAGCTTTTAAATGTAATATGGTCAGCTACCTCATAAATGTTATCATTTAACATCTATTTGTTGCATTGTACTGTTAGTAATACCCAGGCAATGGAATGTCCATAAATATTCTTTCAAATACAACATTATTATTTCTGATTAATTTTTTTATAACAAAAGAAAATAATTATAAGAATTAAAATAGGTAACACAGACTTTAACCTACAGTATTAATAAATTGTATTGCTTAACTGTGCATGTGTTCATTTTAATAGTTGTAAATAGCTATATATTAATAATACATTCATAATACAGCTTTTGTTCATTGTCCTCTATGAAACCCGCCACCGATTTAATACAAGTATAAAATACCATTAAATTAATCACCATCGAATACGTTATCAGTTGTAAATAGCTATATATTATTAATAAAATCATAATATAAATATATACATGTATGTGTCAATATACTATGAGCCTGAAAAACTAAAAAAGCATACAAGTAGTATTAAAGCGTAGAAACACATATGGTAAAAATCTATTCTTAAACTAACATGCTAAAACAATTAAACTAATCGTGTGAAGGAATTAAAAATATGCCTGTCGCCTGTCAACTTACTCTAGTATTAACGATTCTTATCACACGTATAATATATTATAACCACAAAGAATAAAAATATATCAATAATGTCACTAACTAACCACCGACAATTAACAGTAAATTGAACTTGAAATAGAAAATTAAAATGTATTTTCATAATAAAATTAAATACAAATTCTTAAATTTAAGAATAAAATAACATGCAAGTAATCTATATGAAAGGAATCATTAGTTGTAAATAGCTATATATTATTAATAAAATCATAATACAGATTTTGTACTTTTTCCTCTATGATACCCGTCACAAATTTAATAAAAGTATAATATAAGATAAAAGTAATAAAAATCAAATAAGTTATTAGTGGTAAATAGCTATATATTATTAAAACAATCATAATACAGATTTTATAACTTGTCCCCTATGATAACCGTCACCAATTTAATACAAGTATAATATAAGATAATAGCTATATATAATTAAAATTATAGTATAAATATATACATGCATGTGTCGAGGCAAGGCAAGGACTGAGATCTGTTAGACGTGGTCATGATTATGGATGGTCAAGCAGATACTCAGCGATCTTGCGTGGCAAGTACAGCTTTCGTCATTTGTCCTCCAGTCAGACATTTCCAATAAACTGTATCACCACAGTCCTGCACAGCTCCGTCGACGACAGAGATCTGTTAGATGTTGGCTAGAAGATACTCAGCGATCTTGCGTGGCAAGTACAGCTTTTGTACTTCGTCCTCTAAGTGAACATTTCCAATAGATTGTATCACGACAGTCCTGGACAGCTCCACCAATGACCGAGGTTCCGCTGAAACAACAGACATACATCGTTTAGTACAATTTCCTTTTAAAAAATCATGGTGATATGTGTGGTAAAAGGTATAGCTCTTAAATTTAATATCGTCAGCTACCTCGTAAGTTTATCACTTAACATGTATTTGTTGCATTGTACTGTTAGTGATATCCAGGCAATGTAATGTGCATAATATTCTTTCAAATACAACATTATTATTTATGATTACTTTTTTATAACAAGAGAAAATAAAGATAAGAATTAAAAAAAGGATACAGACTATAAACTACAATAATAATAATAATTAATAAATCGTGTTACTTAACCACTAATACACAGCATTAATGTTGGTCTAATTCACTACATTATTTATATTATGATCGTTTACATAATATCAATAGATGTAACCTGAATTTTTTAAATGGCAAATTAGACTTATAGACATTGATTATTAATCCTTTTTTGTTTGCTATTTCTTCCTTTGTCTACAAAAATTGAGGTGTTGCATCATAACAGTGCCTTGAGGAAGGCCAATTATTCTTTAGTGTATATTATCAATAAACAAGATGATAATTTGAATAGTAACTCCAGTTTTAACAAACGAAAACTACAAAAATGTTACTGTACTTTATTGGAATAAATAAAATAGTACAGCATTTAATTTTAAATATTTATTAAAACAAATTATATAATTTTTATGCTAAATGAAACCACGTACCTTTTTGTATAGTTTTGTTATTAATGGCATATAAAACTAATTATTTCAACTATAATAAGTTAGTACAATGATATAGGAAAAAACATATTAAGTTCAATAGAAACAAGGTAAAATCAACTATGGCACAAAAATACTAAAACTGGAGTAAATTACAATGGCTGTAAATATACACTATTCAACATATATTCTTGATCACGATAAGAAGGCTAATTCACAATATTGGCGTCGTATATATCATTCGATGCAAAAGTGCTCATACAGGTGCAAAATACTAGGAAATTGTGTGCGAAATCAATGGTGACTGCTAATAACTTTATATTTTTTATTAAAATTAAAGAATATAATTTATTTATTAACAAATTGTGTTTTCTTTATCAAATATTTCTTTAATATATTCTGTGGATGTACAAAGTCATCTACATATTCTTTTCTTAGCGTACTGAATTAGACAGAAATAATTTCTCAAAAGTTTTAATTTTAATGATCATGTCTTGTTTGTTATCATTAAATGGCACACAAAATAGTTCGAATCAAATTAATGTCTTTAACACAATTAATGAAAATAATGATCCAATGATTAAAGATAACACTATCCATAATTTAATATCATTACCCATTAATATTGATATCACTTATTAAACCTAAAGCTCAAAGTTTGATAACAGTTTATAAAATAAATTAAACTAATAGTCTTAAATAAACATTACATACAAGACTGAATTATAAAATTGGACTATATTAACTTTAAGTTAAAAACTAATGTTAATCATATGAAGCTAATTTTTATTCTTAAATTATAAATCAGCACTTTTATTAAATTGATATTATAATCCCATAAACTATAGTACTTTCAAATAAAGAGTTAGTTGAATTACTGAGAATTAAAAAGAACAGAACTGTTCCTCCATGCTATGGGCAATAGTTTAATTACCATACCTTTCTAACTTATAATTTCTTGTATTATGGTCGAATTTGTTTATTTATAGATAAGTTTAAATTTGCAATAACAGTATTTAAATTACATCATTTATCCTATTATAATAATCCTAAAACCTATACACTATATTTTAATTTTTTTAGTAAGGATGTGGTAAATATAGGGGAGATGCTTGTACCTTGGGCCAGTTTCGTTCTCTCGCCCGTAACTCAACAGTTATTTATATTTTTGGACGTATTTTCGAGTTCAATGGATTAAAATTGTTATTAGGACCTTTTGGAATTTATTTAAATACTTAATTTTCGTATTTACCAATTTTTAAGTAATTTTGAAAATAAATCTTGGTAGGTGTACCTTGGGCCACCTTAACTGTACCTTGGACAACCCCGTATTACCATGGGCCACCTCCGTGTACCTTGGGCCAAAACATTTTACATCAAAGTGAAGAGGTAAAAATGAAAAACAAATCAAATAACAAAGTGTATTTAAGATTCAATACAATATACAAAGTATATTAGACCTAAATCAGGTTCTTTAATTTTAAGTTATAGACCTAATACTTATAAAACCATGTCTTTATTATAAATAACTAAATACATTATTCAGCCTAGTTAATTATGTTCTGTGCTCATGTAATTAACAGTCACTAGTAAAATAAAGCCTCATTTCAGTCACATACAATTAAATTTTGTATCTTGCTCAATTTAGGAAACTTCAAGCCCAGAAAACGACACCGGGAATGACAGCTGTCCCCTTCTACCAACAACTGGGGATGGAAGAATAACAACTATGTCTTCTTCTTGAATTTCCCCCTCATCAATTTCTTGAGGCCATACAAAAATAGAAGACTTCTTTATACGCCTTGCAAATTTAACTACAGGATAACCTTCGACTAGATTCTTTATTTGACCAACGTAATGTTTGATTGAGGTTTTTGTCTCAAACTTTACGAGAACCCATTTATTAAGCTGGTTTTTGATTGGCCCCTCAGAAAATATGTCTTCATCTTTTGCCTCTTCCTTCTCCTGTAGGTCATAACTTTCAATTAGGTCTTTTATTCCAACGTCGCTTTCTTCTGATATGAATGAGGTTAATGAACTGTCTGATGACGAATCTTCAATTTTTCTCTTCTTTAGGCCTACTTTCTTTACTTTCTTTTTATTTTCTTTGGAACTCTTCTTTTCAAGTTTATCATCAAACAGTGAAATCCTAGATTTAGACTTGATTTTTTTCACGTTGATATTTCTTTTCAAGATCAGTTTCTTCTTTTTTTCTGCTTCAGTTGCTACTTCATTTTTTTCTGGGGTGTCAGTTAAGATTCTGCATCGACCAGGTTTCCTACCCTTAACAGCAGGATTTCTTCTTTCTGCTTTAGGAAATGGTCTTATTTCCTCTACTGCTTTAGGGGTTAGGGGCTTGCCAGTGGCAGTGCTTGGAGTGGAAACCATTGTGCTACAAAAACTGTAAGGAACAGGATCCGATGACGATGATGGTCCATGAGCGAAAACATCTAGGCCTATATTATTAGGACCTGTGGCAGGAGAGACAATCATTGAGCTAGAATGATCAGGGGGGAAACTTGGGTCATCAACCATTCCTTCAGCGTTTATCAAAATGCTAGTCTGAGGGGAGATGACACAAGTCCTGGACTCTGGATTGGGCCTGTCACTTACGAGGCTAGCTGAATATTCATGGTCAAGGAATATGTTCCTATTAAAAGGCCACACACCAGATGATTTAAACCCAGATAGTATGTTTGAGGGAGTGAAAGCCAATGGGTAGGCCTTACCACAGATACTTGCAATGTTATAAATTGTCAATGGTTTGGGTTTGACAAAAACCAACTTTTACAAGAATCGTTGTAATATGTCTTAAAAGGACCAAAAACTCCCCTATCTAGAGGCTGGAGTTTGTGGCTAGTATGGGGTGGTATTGTTAACATAACAATACCATTCACCCTTGCTAGTTCAATGGCCTGAATAGAAATATGGGACTCATGGTTATCCATGATAACCAATACCTTATCATTCTGGCTTGGTTTCATGTGCTTAATGAAATGGTTTAAAAATTCTACAAAGACGTCAGTGTTGGACCAGCCAGAAATGTGGCAAGTGCCGATACTTCCAGGCGGGGCTCCATGAAGCATGTGGCTTTTGAAATTTACACGAGGGAATACAAAAACTGGTAGAATTGAATTTCCTACTGCATTTATGCACGCAAGCATTGTAGTGTTTAATCCTCTTTCAGTTGAGGTAATCCCTCCAACCTGTTTCAGTTTCTTTGAGGCAATAACCTTTGGAGGAGTGTGGACAGAAGATACTTCCGGCTCATCCATATTGTAAATCTTTTCTGGTGTAAATTTATATTTGGCCAGCACACTTTCATACTTGTCGAAAAACAACTGAACAATCGGTTTATTAAAACCTGATGCACGAGCAATACTCGTAGGTCTTGGAGTTCTTAGCGACAACTCCTGGTTTCGTTTGCGGAAATCGACAAGCCATTGCTCTCCAGCTTGGCAACTGACGTCCCAAGGTGTTGGATACTTTTTGTTATTAGACTTCGCAAACTGATATGCCAGCTTCTTCAAATCTTGTTTTGTTAATCCGTAGTGCATAGAGCTGGCAGTTAATAGATAATTCCGCAGACACATCTCTTCTTCCTTAGAAAAAAACTTGATGGATTGAACTGTTATTTTTGTATTCAAATTCTTTATTTCCACTTTCAACGTGAGATTCAAAATGCCTTTGGAGTTTAGTGCGCGATACATTGCACAGTTTTGCTGCATTTCTAATTGAAGTTCCTGATTCAAGGACAAGTTTAATAGCCTCCTGCAGATTTTGAATGGACACTTTCGGGCGTTTGATCCCTTCCTTGCTCCTTGGCATCTAAAGTAAAAAAGGCATTGTAAGAATTTATGTATTGTACCTTGGGCCGGCCCAAGGTACAAGGAGTGTTTGTAACCCATGGTACAATGATGGTAGAAACAATTTTTAGGTTAAGTTACCTCAACAAATCGTTAGTCTAGAAACCTAATCATAGCGTCATTTTAAGCCTATAAGAACACTCTTTATGAATCAAGTATTAAAGTTTTCATAATATACTTACTTTAAGAACAATGAAGTCGAAACTAAGTCGAAAAATATTTACTTTTGCACTTGCAAAACAAACTTTCACACATGCTTAGACAACAACTAAGGTTAGACATTGGAGTGTTAGCTGGGAAAGGTTCTTGCAGTGATGCCACTACAATGCCACCTTCAAAACTGAAATTCCCTGCATGGAGAGAGAAATACCCTGGGTGGCCTAAGGTACATTGTGGCCCAAGGTACAAGCATCTCCCCTACTTAAGGTAGGAAATAGTTATTTCCAAAGTCAATAACAAACTTTAAACTAAGGAGTAGAATAAATGATATGTAAAACAGCAAATTACATGTTATGCCTTTGTTATCCGGTGTTGAGCTTTATTCAAACTTATAAGAATCTAGGCCTACTCGTATGCAATATTTGTAAAATATCTGTGCTAAACAGACCGGAAAGTGGGTTAAAATTAACTTTCGAACTAATAAACTTGAGATTCATCCTCCGTCCGGACCATTTCCTATTAGATCCCAATCAACAAAACCCATGATAACAACTCTTTCCTTGTTTGAATTTTTTCTTTCTTGAAGAAAGAATTATAAAGGAAACATAGTTTACCCGACATTTGTAATCCTTCAGTGATCAAAAAATCAGTAGTAGCAGTACGTTTCGAAATCTGTAATCTGATCTCTTCCACTCGAAAAAGAATGAAGTTAAAACAGTTTTTCTGATAATTTATAATATTTTTATTTGTTATCTGCATATGTAGTGTAAATGAATCTGATTATCTGTAATTTAAAATTTTAACTTAGCCTGTACGGTTTTAAATTTATTTCTACTAATTCCGGTTTATATTTATGTATTATGTTTATAATGTATTTTTTAATACATAATCTTACTACCACATCTTTTTGTTAAAACATATACATAGCTAACACTAGTTTTATTATTATAACAAGTGCAAACATTAGATTGTTTCTTTTAGAAGGACAACCATATAATTATTTAAAAAATAATCAATTAGGCCTAATTCGTTTTTGATTCGCTTAACTTTTTATCTTTTTAAAAACTGTTTTATATAGCCTATTTTCTATTCTTTTATAATATTTCTAAATACATTTTTTTTCTTGTTTCCAACGCTATTTCTTGTAATTCTCGTTTCCCTATATTAAAGTTTTACATAAATAGAGAATTATTTGCATGACATTTCCTTAAATTGTCTGGAAATAATTTGTTTGCAATATGAACGGTTTTTAAGCAATATCTATCAGGAACAAATTTTTTTGATTATTCATAATTTCTTCTACATTTATCTTTTACGAAATTTTATAAATCATAGTATTAAAGTAAAAAAAATGTTTCTTTCCTGCAAAAAATATATTGATATTTAAAATGTATAAACATTTATAAATGTTATATTCTGTAATCTTAGGAAATATAGGACAATGTGGCAATAACTTCAATAGTTCTGATTTCCCGATATCATATATTTACAGCGCTTACGAAGAAATACAAATTTCATATGTTAAAATTAATCTATTTATAAAATGCTATTTTTGTTTTTATTACTTGTGATTTACCATTTTAACTGTCCAATAGAAGCTTAAAGAATTGTTATGTACGATTATTTTCAGTTATTAACAAATCACTATCAGTGTTGAAAGGAAAGAATTACTTTAACTTGGTTATACAAGACAAAAACTGTATGTGTTTATGAATTTATAACCTATACTAAATTTGATCATCTATTAAATAAATAAAGAATTGTTGAAAAACTAATTTAAGCTGTTAATTTATTAGATAAATACTAAAGCATTTTGTTGTGAACAAGTCTAATACATATGTTGTAAATGACTTAATCTGCCAGCATTCCGCTTATCAAGTAAAATGTGCGAGATAGAATTACCGAAGTAAATATGTTTTGCAAATCTCTATTAAATTACCTAATTATAATAATAAATATTATTGCTTATACATACTAACATAAAATGTAAAAATATGTAAACTGTAACATTTATTTATTTAAAACCGATTTAGTATCGTTCTTTTATGAGCAGCATTAATCTCAAAATTCTATTATTTCTACTGCAGAAATTTAGATAAATGGAATATAATTTTAAAAATAACGATATATGTTGGTACAATGTTTACCCCATAAGGAAAATGTCAAACACTTTTGCACATAACATAATGGAGGGGATCCTATTTAAATCATCTGAATAGTACAGATCTAAACGCTTTTCAGTTTGTCATATCAAGAATTTATCTAATATGTATAACATTGTATACAAATCGTTTAGGTTTTTTTTCAACTATATTGTTAGTTACTTCACATTAGTTAGACTACTTCACTTAATAATTCTTAAATGTTTCATACCAAACTGTTATTTGCTCGGTCAAGAAAAAAGTTTAAATAGTAATTTATATAACTTTCTGTCATAATAAATCTAAAACTCCGTACTTAAAAGCAGTACCCTTGTACATATCTCCTATAATAGTTGTTATTATTTGGATCTTAAGTTTATTAGAAAACGCTCCAAAAGTCGGTACCTGGTCGATCGATCGGTGACCGTTCTATTAAAACTATAGTGTGGTTGAATACTGTATAACACAGGGTAGATGCGGTGCTAGTATGAGTAATAAAAAAAGCAAAACCAATAAATGTTTGCAACTGTATTACGTCCTGTAATGATAACTTCACTTTGTTCACCACCTCAAGAGGCCCTGAGTATTGAGGCGACCTTTGCACTTAAACCCGCACACACTGTCAGATGTTCAGCCTGTCCTGATGACTCACGTATGACACGACCCTTCTGAAAAATATTTATAATGAAGGCAACTACATTCCTGCATTCCTGGCGTACTTTAGAAATAATGTGGTCAATGATCAAATTTTCTGTATAATATCAGATACGTAGAATTTATGTTAATAGATATCTATTAGAGACAATTAACTAAAGCAAATAAATAATATGTATTACAACAGAAAATAACTTTAGCGTGATTAACATAATATTTGCTTTTCTGCTAAAGAGAAATAGAAGCTACCACTAATGTGAGCAAAGTCTATGAAGGCATTCCCTTTATGTTTCATGAAGCAAATAAAACTTACCATTATACTCTTACACATCATGTTAGTTACTATGAAAAAGCTTGAATATACGACCATTGCTGAATACCTGTTTTAAAGATAGACCAAATTTATATATCATCTGACTAAAATTTTGAATCAAGGTAAGAGTACGGTTAATCTAACAAAGACATTTTTTAATATATAAGTTTAAACTTTAAAATACATGATAAAATTAAAAGTTTTTAATTTTTTTTATTACTAGCTGTTACCCGCGGCTTCGCAAGCAACTTTTAGAACCGTAGTCCTTATAAAAAGCAATTATTATACAGGGTGTCCCATGAAGAAACGGAGAAACTGTCAGGACTTGTTCTTACGGTGAAAATAATGAAAAAAGTTCATATACACATGGGTCCAGAAACGCTTAGTTAGCGAGCTATACAGGGTGAAAGATTTCGCCCAGATTTCAGTGCCACCGTTAAAACGGAGCCCTATTGAATTATTTTGGGCGTTACCCAGGACGTAAAATTTAATGTATATTATGCAAATTGAACTGAAAAATTGAATAAAATTGGTACCAGACCTCTAGCTGCAGTAATTTTTAAGATATCTGTAGAAATACGCAAAATTCGGCGTCCAAAAACAAGTTTCATTTAGGTTTCAAGTAGATTAACTTTGTTAAATGTGTAACAAACACGTAAAATTCTTTAAAAAAACTTGTAAAGAATTAATTTCTTAAGATAATGATGTAAAATAAGCCAATAACAATTATACGTAAACTTTAATAAAATAAATTTTTAATTAAATAAATAACGTACGAAGAATAGACAAATTCGGTTACACTTTTTTTCTTGCTGAACGTACATGTTTTTATAAAATTTTATTTTAACTTACTATTGCAAAAAAAATAAATGCTAACAAAATAACTAACCTTAGTTTAGTAACTGTTCGAAATTCCCTCCTTCACAATGGACACAGCACTCTGCTCGACGTAAAATATTTGGGGTGGCTCTGCGAATTATGTCTGGATTGTTTCTTATACTGTCAAATACGTTGCGAATTCTAACGAGTAATTCTTCCTTGGTATCAACTTTACGTTTATACACCATAGCTTTGATATGTCCCCATAAGAAGTAGTCAAGAGGCGATAAGTCAGGCGATCGTGGTGGCCAGTTGATTGGTCCACCACGCCCAATCCAGTTCAAGAAATTAGCATTCAAATGATTTCTAGCTACTAAAGAAAAATGAGGAGTTGCACCATCGTGTTGGAAAATCATTTTTAATCTTTTTTTGTAAAGGGATATCTTCCAAAAGAGCCGGTAAATCATTTTTCAAAAATTGTTCGTACATATTTCCTGTAAGGTTTCATTCAAAAACGAATGGCCCTAGAATTTTGTCATCAATAACGGCACACCAAACATTAATGTGAAATCTGTTGGAAAAAGGTTTCTACGGTACCATGTGGATTTTCTTCGCTCCATAAATGACTATTTCTACAATTGAAGGACCCGTTTCTCGTGAAAGTTGCTTCATCAGTAAATAAAATTGAATTCACCTTATCAGCATTGTCTAGAAGCCAATGAGAAAAGTTTAACCGTAAAGGGTAATCTGTCGGCAGCAAATGTTGTACCTTTTGAAGGTGAAAAGGATGAAGTCCCTCTTTACGCAAGATGCGCCACACTTTGTTTCTCGATAAACCAGTGCGATACGCAATTCGCCTCGTACTAGTACACGGGCTACGATGAATATGTTGAATCACTTGAAGTTCATTGTTAACGCGATGATGTGCCTGCCGTTCAACCGAAAACGAAATTGTTGGAAATGATCCATTCGTTCTTAAAAACTGAAACACTGAAGAAAAGGTTTTCGCATTCGGAATCCGCCTTGCAGGAAATCTTTCCTGATATTCACGTCGAGCAGCTTCCGCATTTCCATTAGCATATCCGTAACAGAACATTATTTCGGCATATTCTTCATTAGAAAATTTAGGCATATTAACTTTTATACTGTATCAATATTTACACTTAACTTATCTGTATGACACTTCAATATAAAATATTCAAAAAAAGTTCGTAATTGTGATTGTTGAACAGCTGTTAGTACTGCCAACCTATGAAAATAATATTTTTGTTACAAAAGTTGTAGAATAACGTAAATTAATTCGCAATTATTGTTAAGTTTCAGATTTTATGACACTAAAGTTTGTTTACTAGTAAGTAATTCATTAGAAAAAATAGAAGAATGTTTCTATAAATAAAATCTATACATAATTATTTTCAATAATTAACATGTTTTCTCCAAATATTAGGATGAACATTCCTGACAGTTTTCCGTTTCTTCATGGGACACCCTGTATAATATGATGGGAGTCCTACAGACATTTTAAAACGTAAGTAGGCATACATCAGGTAGATATTATTAAGTTAATGGTAAATAGTATCAGAGTTTAACTTAATTATTACGAGTATATCATGTTTGGCACGTGTAGGAGCATTTCTGGTTCTAATTAATTAAATACATAACCTAACAGCTGAATCTGCCTTGTAATCCCGATCAAGAAAACACAAATCTCGGATCACACAGGTCTCGGAAACTTACTTTGGTCAAAAAGCGTATATTTCCAGTCCTTGTCATATATTTCAGGTCTAAGATATTTCCAGTACCATAGTAGAGTTTGCCTTGTTGTTCTGAAGAAGAATATATATATATATATATATATATATATATATATATATATACTTATATAGGACCGAGATGCCTACTTCGGTTAAAAAGTGCCTACTTAAGACCGATTAAATTCACTTAGGTACCTACTATGTCACAGGTTTGCTTGCCATATTGCCTCGATTAAAATACTATATACGTTCGATTATATAGTTCTCGGAAATCTATTTTGGTCAAAATTGTGTTGGCATAGTTGAGTTTGCTAGGACTGAAAAGCCTATTACGACCTAGGGGGAAGTCGTACCTACTTCTTATGTACTTCCGGTATAAGGGGGAAATCCTTATTAAGGATATGCAACATTCCAAAATAATCGTTATTAAAGTTTTGCGTTACACTTTTTTTTGGACTGTAGCCAGGGAAAGAATGAATCGTTAAGTTATGTTAGTATTCATTTCTCTGTTTTTCCGTAAGCCATTGTTAAAATGTAATATCATAATGTCAAGGCAGCCCATCAATTTAAAGTAACTTATGTGAAAAATTAATAACTTTGTTCATTAAGGTTAGTTTTGTAACAGTATTTAATGCATTAGATGATTTTAATTCGTCACTGGCGCAATCTTGAGTTAAATTTATACATTAATGTTTTATTTACCATCTGCATTACACTACCGATCAAGTACTGTTTACTTATTATTGATAAAATTTAAATGTAAACAGATGTTTCAGAAAGTTTGTCGAATTATAGCTGTCAACAGTTGTTTAGTACCAGTTTGATTTGAATTATGAAACGTTATTATGTTTTGTTCTTATCATAACATTAAAATGTAAACAAACAAATTTTTCAATTTGAATTCGACTTTATTTGGTGAATGTGTTATGTGGAATGTGTTATGGGTGGTAAAAAGCACTCTAAGTGTTAATTCAGACCAAAAGCTATAACTGTTCCAAATTTCAGCACAATCCGTATAGCAGGTTCAGCGTGATTCGAGGACAAACCACCAAACATGTAAACATCTAAACATACAAACATCCAAATATCCAAACATTCAAACTTTCGCATTTATAATATTAATGGGATTTAGAAACTCACGTCTCGAGAAAGGGAGAGACAGCAAGAGCAACCTAGCGGCAGTGGTTTGAACTGCCCGTGCAGTCAAGGTTAGTTCACCCGGTTTCTCCTAGGGAGCACTCGTTATTATCATAACATTCAAGTCTAAACAAACTAATTTTTCAATTCGATTTCGACTTTATTTGGTGAAATGAATGTGTTATGGGTGGTGAAAAGTACTGTAAATATTAATTCAGACGAAAAGCTATACCTGTTCCAAATTTCAGCACAATCCGTATAGCAGTTTCAGTGTGATTCAAGGACAAACTTCCAAACATCTAAACATCCAAATATCCAAACATTCAAACTTTCGCATTTATAATATTAGTAGGATTAACAGTATAGTATCGTGTTCGTAATATCGTTATCGTTATGGAATTTTGTAATATATATATATATATATATATATATATATATATATATATATATATATATATATATATATATACTGTATATGTATTATTTATTTGCTTTACTAATTGGTTTACTTTCAAAAGTCTGAGTATCTTATATTAAAAGTTGATTTGGATTCATTAAATCATTTATTTTTAAGTTATAATTAAAAATATTTTTTGTAAAATAAATTAACCTGAACACTTTATTCATAAAAGTAAACAGTTGCAACTTAGTAATATAAACTCTGATTAAATTTAACAATATAAAAATTACTCAGTAACATTCTTGGCTACTTATAGAGATAACGGTGTAGTCTCATTGCACAATTGATTTTGCTGTTCAGGGTAGCTTAGTGCTCACTGTTGATGAAGAGTGCTAGATCATGTGTAATAATTGCATTCACCCTGTTAACAGGATTGGGTAGGCTATACAGTATTATCATGAGTAGAAGAATGGCGGTGAGCCGTAGAGAAATGAGAAGGCAAGTTCGCCTTGAACCAGGAGTTTCCTCAATTATACATAAGTATATGTGCTTCAACAATGGAAATGGATGACAGCTTAATATAACTAAAATAATAAAGTTGTAAAATAAAAAAACCTCAACACTTTAATTGTAAAAGTTTATAACAGTTTCAACTTAGTAATACAAAATCTGATTAAATTTAACAAAATAAACGTTACTCAGTAACATTTTTGGCTACTTTACTTAGTAGGCTAATTTTGGTTTTTCCAAGTATAAATTATTTTCAACGTGTTGCACGTTAAATTTAGTACAAGTATTGGCATTGGCTTATTTATATTGTTAAATTAGATAATATTATTTAGTATTGTTGTTTACTCTGTCCTGTAATTAACAATCCATTTGAAGATTTCTAGGGAGTACAACGTAACATTATGTAGGAAAACGTGCTGATTGTTAATGGACTATTACATTAATGAAGGCTTACTCCGTACTGTTATATTTCCTGGCATCCCTGGCGCAAATGACGGTAATAGCTATAAAAGTACACCAAATACCTCCTACAAGAAAACTAACAAAACACTATAAGTATAAATGCACTGGATATTTGAAGGTCAAACTAATAAGTAAAGTTAAAACACTAATCCCAAAAAACGGGTTGCTGTGATCTCGAGTTTTTTTTCAGACATAATTGAAAACTTTATTTTCGTTTAGGTTAAGAATCTCGTAATAAGAATTAAAATACTGTATTCACTAGAATTCATATTCTGTATACATATATACACATACAAATTAGGGTGGTCCAAAAACTAAAATGTTAGAAAATGTATTCTCCACTTTCATGCCCTTGTTCCGTTTGGTATTATATAATACAGAAAAACATTTATGTGAATAGGTCAATATGTGTCCGTAAGATTTGACACTTTAAAGAACAAAAGTGAATTTTTAGTAAAACATCGATACTTAGTTACAAAAACAACTTTATTAATTAAAATAATAAATCTATCTCCATACATGTAAAGTTTCTATTAAGTTCGAGTATACAGTAATATAGCTTATTAATATTAACAGCCATCAATGATCCCTTCTTAGCCGTAGGAAACTGTTTTCTGTGTAGTTGTACTAACTGAAGGAGGTGTTGAGACTGTTCTTAATTTTTTGTTTTAGAAGTATTACGTGTTTGAATCAGCAATCCCTCTTTCGGCAAAGTCGTTTACTAGTTTAATGTTCTGTGCTTTCTCTTGAACATCAATAAAGTTCGGATCAGTAGGCCACAACATAGGGTCCTTGCAAAGGAAAGAATGTGCTTTTTATTTACCATTTTTAAGTAGGATGTCGAACAGTTCCGTTGTCCACTGTGTAACGTATGTTTCCAGAGGACGCTCATGGTGAAATGATTTACTCTCTAGTCTCTTAAGGGCCTTAGGCTTTGGTGGGCGCTGTAGATTTTAAAAAATCGCAATTTTGATGTTAATACTGACGCCGGAATTAAGGAGTGCTATTCCAATCAAGTATTCCGAGAAAAGCCATAGGTGGTGTTTAAATGCTAAAGTGGCATTCCTTACGATGTAGTTAGAATATGATTCAACTTGCTTTAAAGGAAGGACGTCATTCATAACTGCCTTCTCAGCTTTGGGCGCTTTGTTCCAATGCCGTCCATAAATTAATGCTACAAACAAACTTACCTCAGTGATTCTCTTCTTTCCTTTAGAAGTTAAGGTAAACTGATCCTTAAATAAGTATATTTTGAGACAATAAATAGCCTCAGCCATCCAACGTGTGTTGTGCAAACCACCTGGGGCTCGGAACTTTACCTTCGATTCTAAGCTTGTATCACTAAGAAAAACATTACACAACTGTAGAAGCTCTAAGTAGTCATCTTGAGTCTGCTTTGATTGATTTGGGTCCTCGAAAATAGCAATATAACAGTCCATCATATCTTTTCTGATATTTTTTGTTTGGTCATTGGCTTCAAACAAATCATTATTACCGGGGGAAAATTTTCCTTGTCAATCTGAGGCCAGTAATTCTTGAAACGCTTAAATATGGCCAACTCCAAAAGCTGTATTTTTTGTCTACATGGAATCCACACAAAGCTATAATTTAAACTGTCTTCAAGAATGGAACATTCGCCACTCTTCAACCCAGTATTGGCAGCTGTTGTGTCAAATACTAAAGCACGCAATTTTTTTTCTGTTTCCAATCATCTAGAGTGTTTAGACAACCTGTAGCTTGTGCATGTCCAGTCCCACGATCAATCTTTGAGACTCCTATCAGTTTTTCGGCCCCGTATACAGTAACAAGAATCGCCAACTATTTCAGTGCTCCCCCGTAATGTTTGTGAGTAATTTACCATCCCAGTGTAAGAATAATGGATCTTCATAAGTGAAAGTTGACTTGTTAGTTTTTTCTACAGTTTCTCTTGTTTTCGTACGATTTTGTCTTTGAGATGCTGATAACTCATCTAAACTCACACCAAGGGGAAGAAACAAAGGGGAAATTCTGCTACCTTGTAGAAATTGGTGCAACTACTAAAAAACCTATTCAAAGCAAGTTTGTTGTAATTGTTAGCTGAATTAACCTTTAAAGTGTTAATTTATAGAAATTTGAATTACAAACTAGAACGTTCATATCTTCAATAAAAATAGAAAAAAGAACATAAAAATTCTCTATATTTCGTCTTAAGACATTTTCAAGAGATATAGGTAAAAATAGTAAATATATCAACAAAAAATAATAAACAAAAGAAACATCATATGTTAATAAAAGTAATTTTGAATTACGTATAAGAGTAAATAATTTTGCTTAATACAAGGAATATAAAGTTATATATTTGTAGTTAAATGTGTAATGTTATAAATTAAAATTGTAAAGTGTAATGTATACATACTGCTATCCATATCTTAAATTTAGACCATCCGGATTAGTTTGTAGCACCCTCTGATGAGCTATTTTTAAATAATTAACTTTAAGTTTATGGGGGTTCTGAATGTTGTTAATACTTTCTAGATAAAAGCATTCATCGAATTTTTTGTTATGCTCCATTGCATGGGCCGAGATAGGATTTAATTTAATTTTAAGGTTTGTATCGCTGCAATTTTTGTTCATTCTAATGTGCAATGGAGTTATGGTCTGACAAATGTAGTCTTTCGGACTGTCTTTACATGACAATTGGTAAATGACATTGCTGGATTCACAAGTCATTTTACCAATTATCGGATAATTTCTTTTCGTTGTGCTGCTACAGAAATGTTTTGAATTTATTATTAAATTACATGTTTTGCAGCGAGGCTTACAACAGGGTTCACAGCCAAAAGGTTTGTTTAAATTTTGAGTTAGGTGATCAGAGGGTAGTTTTGGTCTTACTAATATGTTTTTCAAATGTTGAGGCTTTTTAAAAATTACTTTAGGTGGATTAGTAAATACATTTTTTGTTACAGGTGAAGCTTGTAGAATATTGTTTGCAGTTTTTATTATACCATTAATTTTGTATAGCCCTGGATAATAGGTGGTAATAGATTTTCCTTGGTTGTTATAGTTCCTAGGAGTAGAGTTATTTTTATTTTTGCATGTTATCATTTACAATTTTGTTAGGATATCCTATATTTCTAATAACAATTTTAATTTTTCTCTGAGACAATCATTATCGTGTTTATATTAGAGTAAAGTCTATTTGCTCTAATAGTTAGACTTATAGGAATAGATATTTTAACAAAACCAGGATGGTAACTTGAGTAATGTAAATATTGCATTGGACTTTTATCTTTGACATGGATGTTCGTTTTTAGGTATCCCTGGTCTAAAAACACATCGACATCTAAAAATGTAACAAGATTTTTAGAAATATTGAAAGTGAATTTTAAAACTGAAAAGGAATTTAATTGTTGAATAAAATGGGTTAAACAATCCATGCCATGTTGCCAAATAATAAAAGTATCGTCAATAAATTGGAACCAAACTAACGGTTTTAAATTTTGAGATGATAAAACATTTTGTTCCAGAAGTCCCAAAAATAAATTTGAATATGAAGGTACCATTCTGGTTCTCATTGCGGTTCCTTTCACTTTAAGTAACTTTTGTTTTTAAATCTAAAATTATTCATGGTAAGTATAAAGGTTACTAGGGCAGATAAAAAAAAGTAGAAGGTTTTGAATTCCTAGGTCTTAAATTTAACAAATGTTCTACAGTTCTTATTCCATCGTCATGAGGAATATTTGTGTATAGTGATTCCACGTCAACTATTGCCAATTAGTTCACCATCCAAGGGCTGGGGTATTTCAGAAAGCCTGTCAATGAAGTGGTTGGTGTCCTTTATGTGTGACTCTAAAGATTTAGAGTGCGGCCAAAGGTTGCAGATGAGCGTCAACGAAGCTTGAAATTCTTTCTGTTGGTGAATCGTAGCTGGAAACAATGGGTCGTCCAGGCGGAGGGCGAATCGGTTTATGTATTTTAGGTAGCGTATAGAAAACTGGAGTTCTAGGTGAGTCTGGTGTTAGTAGACTGATTTCTTGATCGGACAAGTTTTGAGTTGGGCCTTTCATTTTCAAAAGTTCAGAAATTTCAGTGTTAAATTGTTGAGTTGGATCTTTTGACAATAATTTGTATGTAGTAGTATCACTGAGTTGTCTTTCAGCCTCTAACGTATAGTCAGTGATATTTTGAATAACAATCGAGTTGCTTTTGTCTGAAGGTAAAATGACTATGTTTTCGTTTTGTTTTAATGAAGTGATTGCTTTTGTTTCATTATAACTCGTTTTGTTTTTCGATGTGAATCACCAAATGTGGGATTTGCTATACTTGATATTATGGTGTTAATATACTGTTCCACAGGCTGATCAGGCGGTAGGCTAGGAGGCTTCCACTCAGAATTTGTCTTGAACTTCATAATCGATTCATGTATATGAGACTGAAGTGGAATCTGGTTTTGCGAGAAGTAAATTTTGACACGGACATCTCTAGCGAAAGCAAGAGCATCAGCTACTAAGTCAATATGATTGAATTTAGGAGTAGGTGAAAAGTTCAATCCTTTAGAAAGCACAGACATTTCAGCTTTGTTAGGTATGTAGCTAGATAAATTTACAATCGATTTGCAGATATCTGAGATATTTTTAGCTTTTTTTACAACTTTCACTAAATTTGTTGCATTTTGTTGTTCATTACTTGCTATGACTGGTTTGGCTGTATTACTGGTTGATGGATTGTTGATTATTAAAGGATCTTTTGAATTTGGATTAAACATATTCTTAATAATTTTGTAAATTTTGTATATATATTACACAATTCCAATTAATGACGATATATATTTGATAACTTTTATGTTAAATATAAAATTTGAAATACAAATATTCGTTGTTAGATTAACCGTACTCTAATCTAGTTATCCTATATTAGTCAGATGATATATATATATTTGGCCTAAGTTTAAAAAGAGGTATTCAGCAATGGTCGTATACTAAAGTTTTTTTTTTTTTTTCAGAATAACTAACATGATGTGGGAGATAGCAATGGTCAGCCACCTGCTCCATAGGACATAAAGGAAATGCCTCCATAGAATTTGCTCACATTAGTGGTAGCTTATATTTATCACTATCAGGAAAACATGTAAAATATGGCAATCTCGTTAAAGCTATGTACTTATGTTATTTATTATTTTTTATCTTTATTCATTTACCTATAATAGGTGTTTATAAAAATAAAGCAACTCATATTATACAGAAGAGTTAATCATTTACCCTGTTATTTCTAAGATACGTCAATAATGTCTTAGCCTTTATATAAATCTTTCTCAGAAGGGTAGTGTCATACGTGAGTCATCAACACAGTGACGACAGGTAGGCTGGGCTGCACGTCTGACAGTGTATGCGCGTTCGTGTGTAAAGGTCGCCTTTTAATCCTCAGGGCCTATTGAGGCGGCGCACATGTAAAATTATAATATTATACTAAGTTTAAAGGTAGAATAAGGCTGGTACTAGCAATCATAACAAGAAGTATTAAGGTTGCAAACATTTATTGCTTTTTGCTCTCAAATACTATTCAACTCAAATTTCCATGATGTAATGCAATTTTAATAAACAATAAATTGAGATTTTTGTATTATATTATAAGTTTTTTAAAGTTCTATATCACTTTCAACTCGGGTAATCTCCGAGGAATCCAGTGATTTCCATGCCTTAAAGTGTGAAGTACGGGTAGTGTTAGCGTTACAGCATACTTCTTCAGTAGTAGTTTGTAAGACAAATAAAGTAAAAGAAAATGTCCTTCAGATTCCTTTATATCATCAAACAAAATACTAAATCAAAATTTGAAGAAAATTATAATTTGTATATAGTAAATAACCCAAAGGAAATCATAGAAATTTATGACCATTAAAAAAATATATTAGGTGTAACAGTTTCATACATCACAGATTGTGTGTGCGTTCAGGTGTAAAGGTCGCCTTTCAATCGTCTGGGCCTTTTGAGTCGGTGAACATAGTAAAATTATTAAAATTATAATATCAGACTAAGCGTAAGGGAAATGAGTATGGTTTTTTCGTACTTTATTACAATTTTGTTGGAAATCATTACAGAATGGAGTAAAGTTGTAAACATTTATTGCTTCTTACCCTCAACTACTATTTCAAAACAAATTTCTATTATGTATTTTTGTACGAATATTAAAAACGAGATTTTTGTATTTTTTAGTTCCATACAGTTCTATATCATCTTCAACTCCGGTAATATCCCCAATTTCCCCGATGTCCATGCCTTAAGTGTAAAATGCGGGTAGTATTATTAGTTACAGCACTTCCACAATAGTAGTTTCTGATACAACTTAAATAAAATAAAACGTCATTCAGATCCCATTGTTAATATTTAAATCACCAACTAAATTAATAAATCATAACAGTAATAATGCAAAGGAAATCGTAAAATCTATTAACTTCTTAAAAATAATTAATGTTTAATAGTTTCCAAATTACACTTTACGAACTTTTGGAACAAATACTGTCACGTTACATAAAAACGAGCTTATAAAATGGCAAAATGTTTAAAATCTCGTAGGCTTCATCTCATTTAGTATAATTTGTTTAACGTAAAATAAATTTATGTTATTAATGAAATGAGTTAATCTATGTCTATTAATGATGTCTATTCAAAAAAAGCATTACATTATGAAAATGTGTGTTGAAATCGTATTTAAGAGCAAAACCAATGAATGTTTGCAATGTATTACATCCTGTAATTATAACTTCACTTTGTTCACCACCTAAAGAGGCCCTGAGGTTTGAAAGACACCTTTGAACTTGAACCCGCACACTGTCAGACGTCCAGCCTGTCCAGATGACGAATAATGAAGGCAGGGTCAATGATTATCTTCTGTATAGTATTAGATACGTAGACTTTGTTTTAATAGGCACCTATTAACTAAAGCTAATAAGTAATATGTATTACAAAAGAAAATAACTTTGAATAGATTAACAAAATATTTGCTTTTCTGCTAAAGTATATGGAGGCATTTCCTTTATGTTCTTTGGAGCAAACAACTGACCATTGCACTCTTCCACATCATGTTAGTTATTATGGAAATGCTTGAATATACGACCATTGCTGAATATAAAGATAAGCTAACTTATATATCATCTGACTAAAGTTTTAAAACGAGGTTATAGTACGATTGATCTAGCAAAGACATTTTGTAATCCTTAAGAGTAAACTTTAACATACATGATAATATTAAAAATATGGTATGGTTTTGATTTATTATTAACAATATTGTATTGTTTTCGTAATATCGTTATCGTTTTGGAATTTTGTAATATATATTATTTATTTGCTTTACTAACTGGTTTCCTTTCAAAAGTCTGAGTAATTTATATTAAAAGTTGATTTGGAACCATCAAATCCTTTACTTATAAGATACGTCAGAAATGACGCAGGCATTTCGTGTTTTTATTTTCACAATAGAAATTGCGGTATTAAATATTTCAAGATTAATAATCTAAAATAAAACTTGAGGGGTTTTAAAATCGAAATACCACCCTAGGTGTGTTTGTATACTTATTTACAGCATTCGACTGTGTTGACCACAAAACTCTGATTGAAAAACTGGAATATCACGGCACCCGAGGCTTCCCACAACTGTGGCTTAGATCACTTCTAAGCGACAGAACTCAAGTTGTCCAAATTTCAGATCATCTTTCGAAACCAATTCAATTGAGCTATGGGGTTCCACAAGGGTCAATTCTCAGTCCGATTTTGTTTCTGATATATGTCAACGACATTGGGTCTTCATTACTGCACGGAAATGTCGTGCAGTATGCTGAATACACGAGTCTCTGTATCAGCGGAAAATCAAAATCTCTTGTGGAAGAACGCACTTTTCTTGAAATCAACAATTGTGTACAACACTTCAACTGCCTCAATCTCAAAACAAACAAATCCAAAACCAATGTCATCAACTTTGCCCTGCGGCCTTTAGACTCTGAGTGTGACCCTGCCGTCATGATAGCAGATTCCATAACAGAAGAAGTCTACAGCTCGAAATTCCTTGGAATACATCTTGATCGAGGTTTCACATGGAACGATCATAATGACCATGTTTGCACCAAATTATCCTCAGGGATTTATCTTTTTTAGGTCCCTAGCCAAATATTGCCCAACTCAGGTTCTGATGACGGCTTATTATGGCTTGATTTACCCCCACCTCTGCTACGGATTGGTATTTTACGGTGCTTGTGCAAACAACTAGTTGATGAGAGTGTTCAAATAGCAAAAACAAGCGATTCGACTAATCGCACATATGCATTTCAGAGAGTCTTGCAGAGAAACCTTCAAAAAATTGCAGCTGTTGACTCTGCCGGGTGTCTACATTTTCGAAACATCTCTGTTTGGTATGTATAAATGTGTCAAGACAAGTGGCCGAGACATACATTCATATGAGACTAGAGGCAGAGATAGCTATCGAACTGGTAAACGGTGGATTATGAACCTTCACAGGCAGGTGTTCATTTCATCAACAAGCTGTCGAATTGGATCAAACATGCTAAAACGCCCAAGGCGCTCAAAACTCGTTTGAAGCGCTTTTTGGCTTCACAAGCTTTTTATGATGTCAACGAGTTTTTGGCATGTAACTGGGAGACCACCCAATCAGAAGATTGACTACGTCGTTGAAAGTGGGAAAATTGGCGAGTGCATGGAAAATGAATGAATGCTGAATTGTATGTCTGAGTGGGATTTTATGTAGTGTAAATAAAAAAAAATTTAGTTATAAAAACTGACGTTTGCTATACATGTCAACCCATGTCTTTGCAATAAAGATTTTATTGATTGATTGATCATTATCTAATTTAACAATATAAATAAACCAATACCAATACTTGTACTAAATTCCAGGTACTAAACATTAAAAACATTATATATTTGAAAAAGAAACAAAAACATTATGTAACTAGTAGCCAAGAATGTTTCAGAGTAACGTTTATTTTGTTAAATTTAATCAGATCTTATATTACTAAGTTGCAACTGTTATAAACTTTTATAATTAAAGTGTTGAGGTTAATTTATTTTATAACATTATTATTTTAATTATATTAAGTTGTCACCCATTTCTATAGTTGAAGCACGTATACTTACATGTAATTAATTGAGGAAACTTCTGGTTTGTGGCGAACTTGCATTGTCATTTTTCTACGGCTCACCGTTATTCTTCTACTCCTGACAATAGACCTTATCCTGTTAACAGGGTGAATGCAAATATTACACATGGTCTAGCACTCTTCATTTACAATAAGCACTAAGCTATCCCTAAACAGCAAAATCAATTTTGTGCAATGAGACTACATCGTTATCTCTATTACAAGTTTGAGTGGTCTTAGTGTCTCTAATGTCGAAGCAATGCAGATAGTTCGTTTTGAGCTACTTCGACGCCGCTTTTTTGATCTTTTCAGACGGACGTTGTCGTAGGATACTAGGTGGGAAGTCTGTGGATTTAAGAAGCCGAACTGAACGGAAGATTAAATGGAGCTGAACCCAATAATATTTGTATTAAATCGTTCATAATTGTCACATGTCCATTTTTTAAAATTTTAACGTTGTTGGCGGATAGACTTTGAAGAACGATCCAAACATTTTTAACCATTTTTATTCCGATTAAAAATGAATACTTACTGGAACATTTCAGTACATGCTACTAATAATTACTATTATTTCAATGTATTATACAATCTTAGTTGAATGTAAATGTTATTTTATTATTTTTCCTTTATAGGAAGTTGTTTATGATTTACATTTGAGGTAAATATAAGGTAAATATATCGGTTCCATTATAAGGTATTTTGTGCAATTAATTGTTTAAATGTTTTGATTGGTTTTTGGTAGTTAACAAAAATACACTTCCTATGTAAAAAATAATTATTTGTTATATATAAAATATTGTATAACACTAGTTGAACATGTATAGGTATTTATAAATCATTTATTTGTAATAAAAGTATGAGTTTATATCTGCAATTAGCCCAAGTTATATAAATAAAATACAAGGTGTACAATCTTAGCGTGCATACAACGCCATCTGAAAGGTCTGTAGTACAGTGTATCATGTATACGAGTTAATCTTGTTAAAATAGAAGAATAATACCAGTTGTGTAGTTATTTATCAATGTTACAGTTATTGAGTAGTGTGCGGCCTTTACTTGAAAGTGGCAATGCTCCATCTTACTGTTAAATATTTGGTTTTTAGTCATTATTATAATATCAAAAAAGATTGTATTTTAGATTTGTAACACAAATTTAAAAATTACAGTATTGCATGGTATTATTTGAAAGATTGTGACATGAAGTATGAAAGAAAATTATTTTGTTTGGTTATATTTAATTTCATATCACAGGCATAGCGATAAAACTAATGCTGTTTTCTAAACACTTGATACAGCGATTTCAAAACGAATAGAAGTAAGCATTTTTTTTCACCAACATGTTAAGAATGCACAGGCCTTCAAAATTATGTACGTTACGACTTATGTTTGAATATTAAAGTTTTAAAATTAGTTTTAAAACTTGACTGGTAAACGTCCACCTGAATAATTAGTTACCATTTTAATTATTTTTAATATTTAGTTTCTTGAATTTAGTACAAGTATTGACATAGGTTTATTTATATTTTAAAATTATATAATTGGATGTACTATTGTTTTGTGCTCTCTCCTGTAATTAGCAACCCATTTGAAGATGTTTAGGGACTAGAATGTAACATCTTTTAGGAAAACGTACTGATTCTTAATGTATTATTATATTAATTAAGGCTAAGAACCATGACTTATTCCATGACTATATTGTAGTTTGTACGAAAACTTAAGAGCCCTGAGGATTTGGCGTCCATCGCACTCCGACGCACGCCACGCAGCCCGGGCTACCTGCTCTCATGTTTGTTTACGTGATGCACATGATAGGTTTTAGTCTGCAAAACTGCTAATGTTTACTTTTTTTTATTTTAGAGTTATATTATTGCAATTTTTAATCCTGAATCTTTATAAAAATAGCCTAAACTCGAAATTACCTACGACATTCCTGACATTTATAAATAAAGTGTTTAATAGTCAACTCAAAATTTTAATATAAGTTAATCATACTTTTAAAATCAAACCGGTTAATAAAGTACATAATTAATATATATTGCGGGTATCTCACGAAGAGCTTTAACTTTTAATTTTATATTACTTGCTAATTTATGCACCGAACATTCATTTAATATTTTTAATACTCTTCTGTGAAAAGCTCTCTAGCAATTGTTGAAACAAAATGGTGGCATTTTGAAAAACTCCTTTAAACCGTATATTTGGTTTTGTACAATTACTAATTGTCATATTCTAGAGAACTAAAGCATTTCAATCAGAAAATTAGAACATAGCCTATTAAAACACCTACAATTACAGTCCACAATTATTCAAACAAACAACCACTGATACCAGCGCTTAACAAATGAATCGCAAACTCTTACTAAGAAATTCTGCGGTATCGGGAGAATTTCCTCTTCAATTGATTGTTTTTAATTAATCATTATTATTGGAGCTACGAGTATAAACTTTTTCATCAAAGTAAACCCATAGAAAGAAATCACATACAGTTAAATCAGGAGATCGGGGTGACCAATCTAAAAAATCAAGTCTACGACCAATCTAATGGCCATGAAGGTTGACATTTAGTAATCACTTGACAGGGTTTGCGAAATGAGGAGAAGCACCATCTTGTTGGAAGATTGCTTCATCCATTTTCGGAACCGGAAAATAAGGCAAGACTTGTAATTTTAAAACCTGATCATACCTATTCCCAGTTATTGTACTATCTGAGATATCGTATGATAGCACCTCATTACAACTGACAGCTGCTCAAACAGTAATTCATTTTGATATCAGTAGAGTCTGTTCAAGAATGTGTGGATTATCGATGTTGTAATAATTACAATTATGCCAATTTACAGCACCACTGGGATAGAAAGTGGGCCCGTCCGAAAAAAAAAAAAACAATTTGTGTATGCCAATTAGGATCTAGCCCATGAAAGTCAATTATATGAGAACAAAATTCCACTCTCCTGTCCGGATCATATTCAAGAAGATTATAAATCAGGTGACTTTTGTCAAATTTAATTTTGTTTTTATTAATTATTCTCTGTACTGAAGACTTTAGAACACCAGTTTCAAGTTCAACCTTCCTTAGTGATTTCGGTTTGCCTGGAGAGCGGACCATTGATGGCCATACTAGTAGGCCTACTTCTCTTCCCTCATTTTACGAGATTTCTCGAATTAATCAAACGAGTTATTCATGAGATGAACTTTTGTAAGAAGCAAAATAGTAAAATGTTCAATATGTCACCGTTTGGTTTGTACAATTGCTGATAAAAAATCATTAAACTTTTTAAATCTTATCGTTTATGTTAAATATTAAAGTTTAAATACAAATATTTGTTGTTAGATCTAATCTCGTTATGAAATTATAGTTAGATGATATATACATTTGACCTAAGTTTAAAAAAAGGACATCTTAACTTAAATAAAATGTCCTTCAGATTCCAATTCCATTTTCTAAATAACCTACCAAATTACTAAATAATAATTTGGAGTATACTTTATTTTTGTTATAGTAAATAACTCAAAGGAATTCATAAAATTTATCACCAATTAAAAAATAAAGTATGCGTAGCAGTTTTCATACCTTAATTTACAAGCATTATTAATAGACAATGTCACGTTACATATAATCTAGCGCATAAAATTCCAAAATGTTTAGAATCTTATAAGCTGTATCTCACTTAGTATAATATGTTTAGTGTAAGATTAATTATTGATAATTTATGATAATTATTAACTATATACTGTTTTTGTTCTCTGATTCAGTGATACAGGGAATGAGTACAAATCTGCAAACAAGTTTAATGGCCTATGCATACTATTAGCCCAAAGTGCTTTCAACATTATATGATACTCCTACTTAACACAACTGTATTGCTGTTATGCCAGGGCGTTTACTTGCCTACTAGATTTTTGTGGGAAATTAATATGATAGACAGAATTAATCATATCCTTATCAAAACTCTATTATGTATAATTATAATTAGTAAATAATAGCCAAACAAATATAACAATACATATGCTTTCTTATTTATTAATTTATTGGAATATGTAATAACTATGCTATAAAAGCAAAACTATTTAAGAGACCCTATTGCATTAAGACCATGAATATTTAATTTACCGGTTACGATGGAAATGGTGCTATATCTTAATTTTAAGAAGCTAGATAAGCTTTTATTTGTTGGGTTTCAAGTTGATATTGATTGCGTATTCTGTTACCAGAAGGGGCGCATAGATGTATGGGAGTAGAGTTGGACTTATGTTTAGAGTTTGTCTGGTCAGCTTGTCTCGAATATTATAGCCAATATTTCACCGCAGAAGTGAAATTGACCAAGCCATCCGGTCGTTAAGGCGCTGCTGTGTTTGTAGAGGAGTAAAATTATTTGAAAGGATGAACTTTTGCCGTAAATTGGAGTTCAGGTATGACGCGTTATAAGAGATTTCAGCTACTAAGTAAATGGATAGTTTTGTGATTTTGTTTTGTTTTTTGATAAGTTTGGCAACTTGGATTACCTAAATACGAAGAGCTAACGGCAAAAGTTCTTCGTTGCTATGACCAAGAATATTTTTGAAAAAAACGGCTTCGAAAATTCATATCATAGATGGAAATGCGTGTACTTCTTGCCATTGTCATATACTTCCGGTTTAATTAAAACCCTGCATACATAATAAGGGATAATAATAAGAAAAGATGTTATATGCATCATATATAAATACTATTTTAAAATAGTACCTAATACTAATAAAAAGTAAAATTTCAAAATTTATTTAAGTAAGTACATATAGAATTTTTTTTAATTTTAAATAAATATAAATTGATAAAATGCTTTTCTAAGAAGGATCTTTAAACTAGACTGTTCAAAGGCCATTTCCAAATAATAGAACCGCATATGTAGGTTTGTTAGTTTTGCTAAGGGCAAACATTGTTAAAATTTCTAAGAATTGTAATTAACAGAAACTGCTACCTGCTAGAGATGTGTTTACGGTATTGTCGGCGAGGATTAGTAGACTTAGGATTCTGGAAATTCAGAGGTCAGTTCAGGTTCGTGGTCGATCGGTGACCGTTCTACTAAAACTATATTGTGATAATACAAGTAAAGAAAACTGTATAATACAAGGCAGATGCAATGATAGTATGAGAAATAAAATATGTGTACTTAAAAACCACTGGAATAAAAATTATTCCTCACTCGGGATATTTTTATTCAATTTTTATCTAAGTATGACTATTAGTAGGATAGAAATTTAAAAATTAAGTACTCGTAGAGCCGTCATGTATATGGTTTTATTCTACTAACCATATACATGAAGGGTAGCAGTTGATATATAAAGGAAATTAATTATGTTTCAATTTACAAAAATATGTTTATTTCCCTAATCGTATTAGAATGGTTATGTAAATATGCAAGTCAGTAGACCTATATTTAAGGAAATAACATTAATTGTCATTAAGTTTAAAAAGAAAATAAAAAGGAGTAGATCAATTATTATAAAAAAGTCTTTGATAAAAATTAAACATAATCTAGGTAAAACACAACACTGTACAAAACAAGCATGAAAGCACAAAAAATATATGAAGAGCTCAAAGTATTTTGTAATACAAATCATGATAAGCCTACCGTCAATGTGTTGTCACCGAAGCATCCAAGATACGGGTGTAAATATATTGGTTGTATTTCGTCGTAAGATGAATTAACCGCATTCTTTATTTGTTTGACTCGTTAGAATGTTTTCAATATTACATTTCCCATCGGCTTTTCTCATGAGGGCTTTGGACCTCCAATGGCAGCCTTAAAAATGTGTTTTGGCTGTCCTTTTCAATAAAGGATCCTCACAGCCATTAGCCTTAAAAACTAAAAGAACCACACAATTAATGTTAATTCAATAG